>NC_138186.1:54955537-56278961 GCF_964194105.1 Spermophilus citellus
ACAAAACTTTTCATAAGCAGTACTGGAAAAGTTAGTAATTGAAATTGGACTCCCTGCCTCACATGAACCACAAAATCAGATGCTCATGGATTTATTAAGGACCTCAGTATGCAAGGCAAAGCTATAAAGTGTTTGAAAAAAAAATATAGCGAAATATCTGTATGACTTCTAAGCAGGAAAGGGCTTCTTTTTTTCTTTTGCATTTTAAAAATTTGTTCTAATTAGTTATACATGACACTAGAATGCATTTTGACACATCATACACGGGTGTACAATTTCTCATTCTTCTGGTTGTACATGGTGTAGAGTTACACTGGTCATGTAATCATATGTGCATCTAAGGTAAAAACGTCTGATTCAATCCTGGTGGGACTGCAAATTGGAGCAACCACTATGGAACCCAGTATGGAGATTCCTCAGAAAACTTGGAATGGAACCACCAATTGACCCAGCTATCCCACTCTTCAGTTTATATCCAAAGGACTTAAAATCAGCATACTACAGTGACACAGCCACATAAATGTTTATAGCAGCTCAACTTACAATAGCTAAACTATGAAACCAATCTAGGTGCCCTGCAACAGATGAATGGATAAAGAAATTGTGGTGTATATACACAATGGTATATTACTCAGCCTTAAAGAAGAATGAAATTATGGCATTTGCTGGTAAATGGATGGAGCTGGAGAATATCATGCTAAGCAAAATAAGCCAGTCCCCAAACAACCAAAGGCTGAATGTTTTCTCTGATACAGATGCTAATCCACAATAAGGGGGGAGGTGGGGACTAGGGGAGAATAGAGGTACTTTGGATTAGACAGAGTGAAGTGAAGGAAGAGAAGAGAGGCTGGGGGTAGGAATGATAGGAAAGGACTTCTTAAATAGGCTGAGTGCAAAAATAAAGGAACAAAAGTATAAAATTCACTAGGTTAAACTGAAGAGCTTCTCTCCATTTGAACAGTGCCCTTCAAAGAATGAAAATACAAACCTCAAATATAACAAAATAATTTTTAACACATACAATAACAAAAATTAGTATTCTGAATATTTAGAGAAATTGTATGAAACAATCAGGGAAGCCAACAACCTAATGTCAAAATGTGCACAGCCCGAGACCCTTGGAAGAGAAGCAGCTAAAGTGGCCGATGAACAAATGCAGAGGTGGCTAACCATCACATATGGAAACAGACAGACTTGAAATGCCATTTTTTACCCACTAGATTTGCTGCATTGAGAAATTCTGACAAAATCAAGTGTGGGTGAGACTGTGAAGTCAACTGGAACTCCCATCCCCTGCGGTGGAGGTGCAGGGGGCCACAGCCCTTTAGATGACAATTGGCATTGTTACTGGTGAAGAAGAACACGCACATCCCATGCATGCTTTTCAAGTCTCCTTTAAGAAGCCCTTTCCTATCCAGGCACCACAGAGGTGTCCTTGAATGTTTTTTTTTTTTTCCAAACATTATATTGTTTTGCCTTCGGTATTTAGGTTCTCAATCCTTGTGGGGTTGATTTTGCGTATCTACGCCAGAAGACGTGTACAGGAATGCTCCTGGGACAGTGGTGTTCGTGACAGTAAAACCTTGAAATAACCCAAATATGTATTGCCAGTAAAATTGCATAAATAAACTTGTGGCAAAGACTCATGGTGTGGTGAGGCTCAGAGGAATTAAGTAACAGCCCTGCCAGAGCCTTTGGGCTAGTGCACAGCAGAAGTGTGTGCTTGCCCCTGTTTTCTGATTCTAAATTCCATGCTTCTTATTATGCACCTGTCCTACAGGAAGGTAGATATCTAGAATATAGTATTTCAGGAAGCAAAAAGGTCTTATGGGCATCTAGAACAACCAACTGTGACCTTGGAGGGCGATAACGTGTCTCTTGAAGACAACTCTTCCTCCATCGTTGTGAAGGACCTCCAGTTGCTTTAGGACTCACTGCCCTTCTTAAGCCTGTTCTGTATCTGAATATGTTACCCATGTTCGTATTCCTCTGAAAATACCATGGCTCGACCTGAACACCTTACCACCCACACCTGAACACCCTACCACCAAAAAGAGAAGTGAAGCAAGTCTCTTTTTGCAGTTCGAACCAAAGGCATTTTGAGTCTTTAAGAATAGTCTACAAACCCGCAGGTTACTCCTTCCCCAGGGTGATGATGTCAGGAGACTGTCACCGAGCTGGGCGTTCCTTAGGAATGGCTAGGAGCCCAGCACAGGCCAGAGTAGAGTGTTGACTGACTGCCAATCAGGAGATCTGGGTCCTAATTTCAGCTCAGTCAACAACCAACCCATGTGACCTTAAATGATTTCCTTTTCCTGTCTGGGCTCCGTCTCCTCTCTAAGATGCGGGAGTCATCAGTGAGCTTTTTCAAGTTCTCGGCTTAATGCCGATTCACAGACCCCGGAGCCAGCCCGTCTGGGTTCACACCTCAGAATGGCCAGCGTTCAAGCTGGGTCCTGCGAGCAAGTTGCTAGGCTTGTGGGGATGCTCCTCCTCCTCCTCATAATATCTGCCCCATATCCTTTCTCATGGGGTGTTGGGAGGATGGAATGAGTTAATGCAGACAATGTGCTCATCACTAAGCGTGGCCGGGCCACTGCTGGCTCTGTCGTAGCGGGTCCCATGGGAGAAATCCTTAACATCCCCAGCTAAGTCCATCTTGTAATGATTTATTCACTGGGATAATAAACATGTACCTTGTCATCTTTTTGCAAACTCGTATCTTCGATCTTGTTTATTTTCCAGGAATTATTGGCTGTGGATACTTTGATCCTTGTAGAAAGTTCAGACCTGAAATATGTGAGATGATCATACAGTTGGTCTCAGCGGGCAGAGTGTTGTGGCAGTGGACTAAGGTATAGGATGCTTCCTTATCCATAGTTTTTTTTTTTTTTTAAAGTCAGATCTTCTAGGAAAAATAAATTAGCTGCTCACATTAATTAATGACCCCTTTTCCTTCCGGGTGGCAAGTGTTCTAACCAAATGATACTTTCCCTATGTGCAAAACATCACTATGAGCCACACACGACATCCCAGATAAAGTAGAATTTTGCCAAAACAAGAATGCTACTTTTCCACCTGTCGCTCTGATTTGTATTTGTACTCTGATTTGTATTTGATACCTGGGTTTCAAGATATTCTCAGTGGCCTAAGACTTATAGTCTAGCCTGTGCATTTCTTGGAGATGCATCTTGTGTTACTAAGTGAATGGAAGTGTTCTTGATGAAATAGGCTAGTTTTTAATCCACAAGTCAGTGCCCTATGGAAATCTTGGCAAGCCTGTGTTACCAGGTAACCAAAGGCAGTACCCACAAAAAGACCAATAAGTGAAGGTTTGAGATTTAAAAAAAAAATGAGGTTAGTATATTTGCCAAAAATTGGCATAAGCAATTGTTATTTTAGTTTGTTATGTGTTCTTGAAGCCAGTTGAACACATCAGACAGATGTGAAAACCTGGAGTCAGTCATGCTTTCAGATTCCTGGGTGGCCTGGGGGAGTTCTGGATACAGAAGGATCCGAAGGAGGAGTTGGGTGTTTCCTGTGAAATGCCCTTCCGCTCAGTCTCCTTCAGGGATCAGATCTTGATACTGGGCCCTGTTCTTTGTTCACACAGGGCCTTTGCACATGCTGTTCTCTTCTAAAAAAACCGAAAAGTGAATGCCAGGGTCTATGAGTGTCTGAGATGATTTTCTGTGGTAAGATCCATCTCTTTTCCACAAGGCCATTTTTTCAATTGAATGTGCTTATATGCATAGTTTTCTGAAGAGCTTGGGCCTTCCCACTGTCTCTGCATCAGTGTTCCTTGTCATCAGGTTTCCTGGCTCCACTTCCTCACTGCTCACTACCACTTGAACCCATTTTGCACAAGCTTTCATTCCTACTGTTTGAATCAAGGTCCCCAAAGACCTCAATCTTGCCAAGTTCAATTTTCTTCTTCTTCATATTTGGCTTGTTAGAAGCTTTGGACGTAAATGATCCTTGTTCTTCCTCCTATCTCACCAGCTACCTCTTCTTGTCTCTGGATCCTTAAATGCTCCTGATCTCACTTTGGGAGGGGTGTGGGGGGGTCTCCTCTGTCTGCATCTTTCCTTTGATGGTCTCATCCAGCTCCAGGGCTTTTAATACCATCTCCATGCTGATGACTTCAAACTCAGCACCTCCACCCTAGGCCTCTCTGGTTGGCTCTGAACTGATCTCTAATTCAGATTAAAAGGATCATCCTTTGGATTTTTGCCTCTTAGTTAACAGCAACATCGGGTGTCCTGCTTCTCACGCTGAAACAGGGGGCACCATCCTTGGTTTGTCTGTCTTGCTGCCTACATTCTCTTCATTAGCAAATCTCAGTGGCCTCTCCATTGAAATATATCCCAAAGCCACGTGCTCCTCCCCGTTGCACCAGGACATCTGAGAGACACTTCCCTCGCCCATCCTCTGGACCTGCGAGAGCTTCCTAACCAGCCTCTGTGCCTTCTTCTTGGCCCCTTGAGTCTGTTCTTTACCCTGTCCTAGAATTATATTTTGCAAAAGTAAACGGGAGCCAGGTGCAGTGGTGCACCCTGTGATTGTAGCAACTTGGGAGGCTGAGGCAGGAAGATCTTGAATTCAAACCCAGCATCAGCAATTTAGTGAGGCCCTAGGCCACTCAGTAAGGCCCTTCAGCTCCCCCAAATAAGCAGCTCTGTGTCTTTGCTTCGAATCTTCCATCTTCACAGAGTACTCTTTGGATCTGTTCTTGCCTTGCACAGCTCCCCACCTTTCTCTTACTTTATATAGCTTGAAAGCAGAAGCAGGGGAGAAAAGGAGACAAGAAAACTGAAGGGGAGCCAGGGCGCGGTGGCCCACGCCTGGAATCCCAGCAGCTGGGGAGGCTGAGGCAGGAGCCTCAGCAACTCAGCAAGGCTCTAAGCAACTCAGTAAGGCTCTAAGCGACTCAGCCAGACCTGTTTCTAAATAAAATACATAAAAGGGCTGAGGAGTGACTTGGTGGTTAAGCGCTCCTGGGTTCAATCCCTGGTATTAAAAAAAAAAAATACCCACCAGAAACCAAGAGATAGTGAAACGAAAGAAAAAAGCAGATTAATAAATAACAAGAAGAGGGAAAGAAAGGAGCTTTTAAAAATAAACAAAACAAGTTCTTTTTATAGATGACTTCACTTGCCAATAGCAGCCACTCTAGCTACAGTCTCACCCTGCTAAATAAATAAATAAATAAATAAATAAATAAGCGGCATCTATACAACCTTACCCCTCTGGGTATTTTTTACATATTTATAGTATAAATGTGTGTTTTATATTTTAGTGGGTAGAATGAATATTTTATCTTACAATGGAACTGAGCAAAGAGGGAAATTGAAAGGTGATAGATAAAATAACCCCTCTTTCCTCTTGCTGAGCCTCCTGCTGTTTTAACTGGTACTGTGAATTAGCCTGCAAAAATTACTCTATGAATTCAATAGAGCACTTTCTCAGTATAGAAAGGGGTTATTCTATGAACAGGTACTGCAGAGAGCATTTGCTTTCCTGCATTAATGGTGTGGGGAGTTTGCATTGTATCACCCGAATGGAGGTTGTTTTTACCTTCAAAGATGATGGTGATGATATCAATTATGACCTTCGAACACGGCAAGCCTCTCTACACCAGCAGCACCTCCAGTCTGCCCCTTCACTGGCACCTCTCTGGGCAAGAATGTGTTGTTGTTATAGCTTTGGTTTTTTACATCCTAGAAGTTGGTACAAACAGCAAATAAATTAGCTGAATACTCTATCTGTGCTTGCACACTAAAAACAGAAAACCACCTCTACTAGCTGCGTGTCCGTCTTGCCTGTCAACTGATTATAGCAATCCGAGTATAGGAGGGATATTGATTGAATTGGGTACCCACAGCAAAATCCAGGTTATGATACAGAAACATATGTATGGAAATCCGAATGCATTGAGGACTTTAATCAAAGCAGGATATGGAAGATAGTCATTATTGACTTTGGAAGTGGACATTGATTATTTTTACCTGCAAGATGACCAGCTGGTGTTCAGTTATTTGGTTATGACATATTTCCATATATATACATGAGTAAGATTAACAATGATCAGAGGTGATGTTTCCCACAGCTCACATAGTTCTTAAGAATTCAGGGGAGAATGAACGTCTCAAAGCTGACTAACAGTGGGAGAACAAGACTTTGGAATCAGCATCTAGTGCATTATTTTGAATCCATCCTGTTGAAGGGCTGGATGGTCTTTTAAATTCCGTTGGTTTATTTATGGTCTGGTTTTGCCTGTCATTGCTATGACAAAAATATGAACTTGATTTATTTGCTCAGCCTATTTTATCTAAAATAGGATTTGTGAGATAGAAATAGTTCCCAAAACAGTTTTACTTTTAGTGTCTGAAAACTAATTGAGAATATTAATTTTTTTTTTACTAGGCGAAGATGCTGCCAACTCCTTCTAAATTTCATTATATCTTTAATCTTCGAGATCTTTCCAGGATTTGGCAAGGAATGTTAACGATAAAAGCTGAAGAGTGTAACTCAATGACTGTTCTCATGTCACTTTTCAAACACGAGTGCAACAGAGTAATTGCAGACAGGTGACTATTACAGCCCCTTGAGTTAAATTTTTTTTTTTTATTGTACCAGGGATTGAACTCAGGGGCACTCGACCACTGAGCTACATCCCCAGCCCTATTTTGTATTTTATTTAGAGTCTCACTGAGTTGCTTAGGTCCTCACTTTTGCTGAGGCTGGCTTTGAAGTTGTGATCCTCTTACCTCAGCCTCCCTAGCTGCTGGGATTACAGGCATGCACCATTGTGCCAGGCTCAGCACTTGAGTTCAAATGTGCAACCTGAGATGTTTATGTGAGCACATTAATTCTTGTATTATCTACTCAGATCAGCTGAGTAGTGAGTAGTGCCTCCTATTTCAATGTCTTTTATAAGGCATTGATGGCCTTTTCTACCTGGGGTCACCTTAAATAAAATGTTCTGCCAATTTGTGAGTTTGATACTGCAACAGGACATCTTTATACATCACCACATCATCAGAGTGTTGATAAAACTCAGCAGCACACTCTCCTCATGTGGTGAGCTCCGTGTAGGTGGTGAAATCTGGTTTCAGTCATCTTTGAGCCTCCTTCTCCTCATCTTCAATATGTGAGTGATAATGCCAGTCTCACAAAGTTGAAGGGTGTACCACAGTGTCTCCTGCATGGGTGGTACTCGTCAAATGCTACCTCCCCTTCTTCCTTTCTTCCTCTGTGATACTGTGAGTTTGAAAAGGACCTTTATGCAATGAGTGTCCCCTAACCCAGAAAGAGGACACTCACCTGCCACTGACCATCTTGTCTGTACTCCAATTTTAGGATCCACAGATGTCACCTGAGTGATTCATCCGTGTTTCCTATAAGCAGTAATTGTCTTAATGGAGTTGTGTCCTTCTTGTCCAAATGTGGGACATGGTGTTTCCCTGTCTTGATGTGAGGAAGGTGCAGAATTGGGCCTGCGAGCAGGTGGAGGGAGGCTGAGACTATATTCACCTAGAAAAGATGCTTTCACATTTTTTTTATTCTTACTAGTACATTTTCCTTTCAGATTTATAAGTCCTGAAGATGAACATTGGTTCAATGTACAACTTGTTCGTGCTGTTGAAGAAAATATTAGCCCCGAAGCAGCATCGTCTATTTTGCCTGAACCATACTTTGTAGATTTTCTTCGTGACATGCCTGAACCAACCGGCGATGAGCCTGAAGACACTGTATTTGAAGTACCCAAAATTTATGAATTGGTATTCATTTCCATCTTGCTCTCTTTATTAAATTTACATCTCTTTTAAAATTTTTCAAATTTTTTATTTGTTCTTTTTAGATATGCATGACAGCATATATTGGCATATTATACATACACAGAGTATAACTTATTCTAATAGGATCCCATTATTTTGGTTGAACATGATGTGGAGTTTACTGTGGTATATTCATATATGAACCTAGGAAAGCTATGTGAGATTCATCCACTGTCTTTCCTATTCTTATCCCCACTCCCTTCCCTTCGTTTCCCTTTGTCTAATCCACTGAACAAATTTCCATCTCTTAAAAAAGAGTTTTTGGATCACTCATCTCACTGGTTATTTCCCTCTGTACCTAAATCCATCATTGAATTACTGTAACTTCTAAATAATCGATGTTCAGGGATTGGTATGCACCAACTAAAAGTTTCTTTCAAAGAAATCTAGAAACAAAAATCTTACAAAGCCAAATGTAAGACAACTGTGCGTATTATCCACACTTTAATTAATATTGCTTTGAACATCTCAATGATGCAACACAATTAAAATAGATGTTAAATTAATAATATTTAAAATTAATAGTTAAAAATAGACATTACTACCAGGTAGGGAAGAAAACCCAAATTACTGGCAGATGACAGGATTATCTAACTATATAATTCAAAAAGATTTTGAATGTGTTTTAACTAGTAAGAATTCAGTTAGTTGATTGAGTGTTACATAAATATGAAACTTGATAACTGTGCTCCACCAGGGGTTGGCCAATTAGCCAGTCTTGCCAGCTGCCTGTTTTTTGTTAGACTTGTGAGCTAAGAGGAGTTTTTATACTTTTCAATGGTTAGGAAAAAAATCAAAAGAAGAATAATATTGTGTGACACATAAAAACTCTATAGAATTCAAATTTTGGTATTCTTAAACGAAGTTTTATTGGCACATAGCCATACCCATTTGTTTCTTATATGACCTGGGGCTGCTTTTGCCCTGTGAAGGCAGAGTGGAGTGGTCGCAGTAGAGATGGAATGGGCTGCAAAGCCTAAGATATTTACCATCCTGCCCCTTACAGAAAGTTTGCCAGTCCTTGCCAACAATCACGGGGAGGAAAATATAACTTGAAAGTCTTTTTTTTTTTTAATTCAACAGCAGCAATTCCAAGATATAAAACACAACAAATGTCATTCTTCATATATATATGTGTGTGTGTGTGTGTGTGTGTGTGTGTGTATTTTTAATGGAACTCAAATCAAGATTCCAAAGGGATTTAAAAAACAAAACAAAACGGGGTCACTTAACAAAGTAATTCTAAAGTACATTATAGAGCAAAGAAGTCAACTGGAAGGAATAATTTGTAAAAGAAAGTGGGTGAGTTTTTACTTTGGAACATCAAAGACTTGTGTAAAAGTATACATTTTAAAGGTCATAAATAGTATTAAAAGACACATACAATGAGAATTTATGCTATATTCCATTGTTAATTAGCTGGTGCTATGTCTCTTGAAGGGAAAGGTCAGAAATGATTTTATACTGGAAACCAACTAATGTGGTTAGTTTTCAGGCCTCTGAACATGAAAATAATTAAAAGTAGACTAACAAGTGGCCAATCCTTGGATGTCCACAAAGTTTAAAATATTTTTAAATGATTACTTTTGACATGTATGATTACACTAGTGGAGTGACTCTGAACCATGAACAGCCAGAGGAATGGAAAGTTATGCTCCATTTGTGTATTATATGTCAAAATGCATCCTACTGTAAAATAAATGAATTAATTAATAAAAAGAATTAAAAATAATAATGGAAGGAGATCAGTAGAGCAGAGCTATGATCAGGGAGAAGGAGGAGGGGAAAGAAAAGGAAGGTACTACTGGGGAATGAGATTGATCAAATTATTTTACGTGCCTGTACAAATATGACATAATGAATTCTACTATTATTTACAATTATGTACCAATAAAAATAAGTTTAAATATAAAAAATAAATACTTTTGAGTGTCTTTATAATTATGACTTTAAAAATATGTGTATCTTAATTACGATTTTCTCTCTCTCCCCACCTACAGATACCATCATATGAATTTCTGGCTGAGAAGCTGCAGTTTTACCAGAGGCAGTTCAACGAAATCATTAGAGGAACTTCTCTTGACCTGGTGTTTTTTAAAGATGCAATGACTCATCTAATTAAGGTTCTAGCTGTGGATTATTTCCTGATATGATTAGCTGGTGTCAAAGCTTAGCACATTTCATAGGTAAACTTATTAGGGAGGATAAATTTATAAGGTAGGATATGGACGGGCATACAAAGGTTGGGTCAGTGAAACCGAGTCTGAATAAGAAACTCCGTGTTTGAATCAGCAGATGTTTTTAAGGGCAGATTCATGGTTTTTGTGTTTGGAACTTTGGGCAGCCCGAGTCAAAGAGCTTTACCTTCCAAAAGAGGAAGCCGGAGAACCTGGGAAGAAATAGTCCCTCCTTGAATTCTTTGGTGATACCAGGGGAATCTTGTTCACCATGGAGGAAAAGAGAAGGCGCGACAGGTGCCTATGGATTATGGATAGACGGATTGGGAAGGAGTGAGGCAGGTGTGCAGGACCCATGAGGGAATTGGTTAATGGAAAAGGAGTTCTTCCAAGAAGTGATGCCATGGAGCGGGGAAAGTTGATCAAGAGGAGTCAGAGCTGGTGAAATCTCATGTGTGCTAAGGTTGCTTCCACATTCATGCCTTGGAAGCCTGAGAGCCTGTTCTAGAGCAGCATCACAGAAGGGATTAGCATGTTTCCAGATCTATTATAGGAATGCATACCAACGGGCCATTAGTGATCGGCCGCCTGTAAAATGTGCATTGAAAAAAATATGATTTTAATGACACTAATGGATTTAGTGATCCAACCTAGACTCTTAAAAAGTGATATTAACATAAATGACAACCTTTTAGCAATGTCTTCCAATGGCCCATGTGAGATTTGAACCACCATTTGATTCTGATCCTCATTAAGGGAGTCAATTATAGAAAGCAACACAAGACTGAAGACTGTCTCTCTAAATCTTTTTCTTACAAACATGACTCTACCTCCACTGTAGGTAGAAGTTGGTGCTTTTTTAAAATGTATAGTTGGCAGAGATCTGTTAGAGGCAGTATTGGTTGTAGACAGGTGTCCACAAGATTCAGTACATCAGACTTTTCACATCTTCTAAAGATCGGGAAGAGCAACTTCATCATCCATGGAGTTTAAAAATAATAAAATTATAAACACACACCCAGAAGAGTTGGCAAATAGAAGAGAGTAAAACCATTTGTCCTGTTTTTTCATGATGCAAATAGATGGGCAAAGAAAGAATTTGAGTTGGATAAATAAACATGAAACTTTAATTTTTACAATTCCAAGATGGTAAGATTGTTTTAAAATTAAATTCAAAACAAGATTCCAAAGGTATTTTTTAAATATTTTTTTTCTGTTATAAGGAAGAAAATCTAATGTAGTCTAGAAACAAATCAAATGTTGGAGCCCTACAGTGCAAGAGAATGTAAATATTTGCATCCTTTGTTTCTAATATATATATTTTAAAATTTCAAAACAGATTTCACGTGTAATTCGAACTTCATGTGGAAATGCATTGTTGGTAGGTGTTGGTGGTTCAGGAAAACAAAGTCTTTCAAGACTGGCCTCTTTTATAGCTGGATATCAAATATTCCAGATAACATTAACCAGGTAGGATAAAGCAAAAAAAATTGACTATGGTTTTCAGTAGTTAATTTCTTTTAAAAAAATTTGTAGTTGTGTAAGGACAGCATACCTTTATTTTATTTGTTTATTTTTATGTGGTGCAAAGGATGGAACCCAGTGCCTCACACATGCTAGGCAAGTGCTCTGCCACTGAGCTACAGCCCCAGCCCTCACTAGTTAATTTCTTTCCTTTTTTTAAAAAATATTCTTTTTCTTAATTGTTTTAAGTTGTTGATAGACCTTTATTTTATTTATTTATACATGATGCTGAGAATCCAACTTAGCGCCTCACACATGCCAGGCAAGTGTGCTACCACTGAGCCACAGCTCCAGCCCTCACTGGTTAACTTCATGGTTAACTTCATGGGTTAACTTCATTTTTAATTTTTTTAAAAAATGCAGAAGTCATTTTTATATGTTTATTTTTTAGTTGTAGATGGACATAATACCTTTATTTTATTTATTTATTTATTTTTATGTGGTGCTGAGGATCGAACCCAGGGCCTCGCATGTGCTAGGCGAATACTCTACCGCTGAGCCCCACCCAGCCCACAGAAGTTATTTTTAAATTAAGCTTTTAGTTAAGTATTATCTATACAAGGGAACATACACAAATCATGGGTGTCGCAAAGTACACCTAGCCAGCCCACAAAGAAATATAATAATCCTTGTATCTGGAAGCATTCCTTTTCATCTCTTTCAGTCATTACTATCCCAAGGGTGATCTCGATGGTTAGTTTTGCCTGATTTTGAACTTTTGGGTCACACAGGATTTGCTCCTTTACTACCCATTGCTATTCTTATACTATGTGAGATTCATCCATGATGCTATATGTAGCCATGGTTTGTTCATTCTTGTTGATATATGTAATCTACTTCATCCTGTATCACCACTTTCCTTTTATCCATTACACAGTTTATAATATTTGGTTTTTGACAGATGGAGCTGCTATGAGTGTTCTTATACACGTGTAAACATACACCTACGGGTAATATAGCTGGATCTAGATTATGCATATATTCAGCTTTAGTGATCTCTGTGTTAGTCAGCTTTTCATTGCTGTGATCAAAATGCCTGACAAGGACAAAGGAGGAAAAGTTTATTTGGCTCATGATTTCAGAGCTTTAGTCCATGGTGGGCCAACTCCATTGCTCTGGTTCCACAGTGAGGCAGCCATCATGGTGGAAGGGCACAGTGGAGGATCCCTGCTCCATGCATGGCAGCCAGGAAACAGGGGAAGGGAACCACAGGGAAGCTGTATCTTTCCAGGGCCCACCCCCAGTGACATACCTCCTCCGGCTATGCCCCACGTGCCTCCAGGTGTCACCCAGTCCGTCCATTCAGAATAAGATAAACTGATAGATGACAGCTCTCACAATCTAATCATTTCACCTCTGAATATTCCTGCATTAATATAGGAGCTTTGGGGGACCACCTTATATCCAAACCATAAAAATCTGCAAAGGAGTTTTCCAAAGTGGTTGTACCAGTTTACATTTCCATCAACAGTTTGCATAGGTTTCCTTGCTCCACATCCTTTCTCACCCTTGGCATTGTGTGTCTTTTTCATATTAGAAATTCTGGTGTGTGGTTTCAGTTTGGCATTTCCCAAATGATTACTAGTGTGTATCACTTTTTCATCTCTTGTTGGCCATTTGGATAACCTCTTTTATGAAATGCCTGTTTAAGCCATTTGCTCATTTTAAAATTTTTTTTTTCTTTTTTATTTGTTCTAATTAGTTATACATGACAGAAGAATGCATGTTGACACCTCATACATAAATGGAGTATAGCTTCTCATTCTTCTGGTTGTATATGGTGTAGAGTTACTGGTCATATAATCATATGTGCATGTAGGGTAATAATGTCTGATTCATTCTACTCTCCTTCCTAACCTCTGCCCACTACCTTCCCTTCACTCCACTCTGTCTAATCCAAAGTACCTCTATTCATCCCTAGCCTCTAGCCCCACCTTATTGTGAATTAGTATATGCATATCAGAGAAAACATAAAAAATTGGTCAGTGATTTTTTTTCTCTTATTGATTGTTAGAAATGCTTTATGTATTTTGGGTATAATTCCTTTGTAAGAGTGCATATTGCAAATATCTTCTCCAAATTATTGACTTGCTTTTTTACTCCCTTAGTGGATCTCACTTTCAATGAAAATTTATCAAAATTTTTGCCTTCATGTTTCATGTTCTTTGTGTTGTTGAAGAACCATTGTTTACCCCAAGGTCACAAAGAGATTCTCCTATGATTTCCTTCACATTTACAAATAAAACTTACCACTTTCACATTTAGAACTACAACCCACTTAGGATTTTGGTTTTGAGGTACATTATGGCTACACTTACATACATACATACACACATACACAATATATTTAATTTTAAATTTCCTACCACTTCTATTTTTAGGTCTTACAATGTCAATAATCTAACAGATGACTTAAAAGCTTTGTACAAAGTTGCTGGTGCTGATGGAAAAGGAATCACCTTCATCTTTACTGACAATGATATAAAAGATGAGGCATTTCTAGAATACCTTAACAACTTGCTATCTTCAGGGGAGGTAGGTCTCAGGAGTAGATAAAAAGCTCCTATTATTAAAAAATGTGAATTATATTTATGTAGGAAAAGCAGCAACCCTTCATAAAGAAGTGAGGCCATTTATCACACATTCTTGAGAAATGAGGTTTAGTCAATTTGCTGTAGTTTGTGCAAAATGAACTCTGCCTACCACTAGATTTTTTTTTTGTATAATTTGTTCTATTTTAAGTATGGTTCTTCACTTGTCTCTTTAATCTTCAGTTTGATCCTATCATTTATTTTAGGAGATGTAGCTATCCATCTATTTACTAGTATTGAACGGTTCAAAGAGTTCTGTTATCTGGAGGGGGGTGTTTGCTTCTGATACCACTTGTGTCAGCACTTCTGTGACCACTCGTGGGCTTGAAACTTCATTAGAAGGACTCACGGCACTCGGCATGTAGTTCCACTCATGGCTAAGATTTGTCACAGCAGCACAGCAAGAATGCAGAGCTTGATCAGTAAGGAAAAAGACATCATGTGGGGTCAGGAGGAATCCATGGACAGGCGCATGTGCAGCCTCCAGGAGGGCCATACGGGATGTGCTGTCCCCAGGATGAAGTTAAGGAGCACATTTACTGTGTTTCTGCTCGGGGGAGCCTGTGAGAGACCCAGGGTCCAATGGATTTGCTTAGAGCTGGTCGTGTAGTCACTTCCTGGCTAACCGTGCATGCCAAAGTTCCAGGCTCCCAGAAGGAAAGCAGGAGTTTACATACCAGTGTTTACATTCACAGTCCAGGCATAGTGGAACAGCCTTGCCAATTAGTAATGGAGGAGGCATTCCCAAAGTCAAGTTCCCAGAGGCCAGCCAAGAGCCAGCCCTGCAAGCATACCACCTTTAACTCTGCCCTGCACAGTGGTGATGATACTCGTGCTTAATGGTGCAAGAGCTGGTTAAATATCTTGGAGCCAGATTTGAGAGACTGACTAATCACTGGACCACTGAACATTTTAAGGAGTTGATCAGCTTGGTGGAGGACATGGTTTTTTGTTTGTTTGTTTGTTTGGTTTTGGTTTTGGTACCAGGGTGCTTTACCACTGAACCACATCATGGTTTTTTGATGACATCTATTTACACACAGGGAAACAATTTGCTCTTATTAATAAAAAGATTCCTTGATAATATCTGGCCAAACAGGTATTTGGCTGTGGAGATGCAGAAAGAAAATATGAAAAACGATGATGTGGGGGTAGGGAAGGACCAAACTTTGGCAGTGTGGGGAACTCTTAAAATACGGAATGCAAAAAAAAAAAAATTAAAAATATGGAATGTTTTCTTATCTGTTCCACAAAGATCTCCAATTTGTTTGCACGGGATGAGATGGATGAAATCACCCAAGGACTAATATCTGTGATGAAACGGGAGCTGCCCCGCCACCCTCCTACCTTTGATAATCTGTATGAGTACTTCATTTCCAGATCCAGGAAGAACTTGCATGTTGTTCTCTGCTTCTCTCCAGTGAGTTTTCATCTATTTTTCTTCTCTGTATGAGAGTTTCTTATTTAAATGCGCCTATACTGTCTATCTTCTCTGATGAAATATTTGCTCAGAAATTAACATTTGTTTCACTGAATTAAAAATGAATACTTTTGCCACCAATCTCCATTGATCAACATCTCATTACCAGTGTGATTGTTTAAAATAGTCACATTATTAGAAATTATTACATAGCTTCCAATTTTCATTAATTACCAAGAGACATATTATTTTAATTGTAAGGAATTTGGTGACACAATCTCCAAATCTCCAGCTATCCCTCCATAATAGACATACTGTCTAGGAAGCACTGACGTAGGTTTGAATATCTCTACTTCACTGTGCTGCCCAGTACAGTAGCCATCAATCATTTTGTCTATTTAAGTTTTTATTCATTACAATTGTGTAAAAAAATAAAACTTCATGTCCTCAGTCCCACTAGCCCCATTTCCAGTATGCAATGACCACATGTGACTAGTGGCTACCAAACTGGAAATGACATACATAGGACATTTCCATTGTCACACCAAGTTCTACTGGACAGCTCTGTGAGGTCTCGCTAATCTACAGGGTTGCCTGCTTCATTTTTAGATAGTCTGATTGCCGGAGCTCTTCTCTACAATCATTTGAATTTAGTCTTTCTGTACGTTTCTCCTCTGCTTCTGATTTTACCCTGCAAAATGAACCCAGTCCCTCTCTTCTCAGATATTTGGAGGAAGTTTTTGCAGGATCCCTAAGTAATTTTCTTCTTAGAGCAAGCATCTGATCCTATAGCCTTTTGCACTCATCCCAGGGTCCAGGCCCTTCGATGTCCTTGTCCTCTCTCTCCCAGTTTTCTCTTAGAAGGCTGTTCCTGGAATGGAATCCTAAAGTGCAGATATAGTCCCAGAGCAGGGAGAGTGGAGCGCACCACCTCCCTTCATCTGAATGCCAAGTTCATATGCCCTTGCAGCCCGGGAAGGGTTTGTTTTTGTAGTTTGCGATGTCACACCTGGGCTCAGCATGTTTCCATCTCTCTCTAGCTGACCGAGAACCCCTCTGCGTTTCTCATGCTTTTTGACTTTGCCCTCTTCAGGTTGGTGAGAAGTTCCGTGCCCGTTCCTTGAAATTCCCCGGCTTGATATCGGGTTGCACCATGGATTGGTTCAGTCGCTGGCCCAAGGAGGCCCTGATTGCTGTGGCCTCCTACTTCCTTTTGGACTATAATATTGTCTGCTCTGGTGAAATTAAAAAACAAGTTGTAGAAACAATGGGCCTCTTTCATGACATGGTTTCAGAGAGCTGTGAAAGTTATTTCCAAAGGTAAGTGATATTATATAAGTGTGGGAGCTGTTGGAACCATAGAATTTCCCCCAAAGAGGAATTAAACATCACATTCAGTAAAAGGCTCTTCTTATGGATTGAGCATGAAGTCCCAGCTGCATTTAGAGTTTTCTTGCATTGATTTTCTAGTGATTATGTATTAAAAGATGGCAAATAAATGATATTTAAAAATTAACTAGTGCCCACATATAAATACCTCTTTGCCCTCCAGACTTCCAAGTAACAGATGCTTAATGAATCTCTCTGTTTCATTTGCTTAATTTTGTTTTGAAAATGGCTTAACTAATTCATTATGAACTGTTTAAAATTAGTTTCTTATTCCAATGAATTATTTATTTTGATTAAAGAAGTACATTGTTTTTAAGTTTCTTTATTGCCTTATGTTAAGGGAACATTTAGATTTTTGTATTTGCATGACTTAGTCTTTCTGATGCTCTTATGTCAAATAATTATGAAAAAGAATTTTAACCGACTATGGGAAAACCACTCACTAAAGAGCAGTGATGGTGTGTTCGTTGTGTGAAAGTTGGTGTCAACCGTTCAAAACTACAAAGCTTTTCCCCCAAAGCATCATAGTTGCTGTGTCAGATTAACAGATGTGAACAAAGGTGGACCCACACAGATTCCAGAACAGTGAGCTCCTCCCTTGGAGTCAATGGATGGTTGGGGGAGAGGGGTGCAGAACCTTCCAGAAAAGCTATGCCTACCTTTCTGCATAGAGTTTGGGTAATACTTTTATTGGTTTTTAAAGGAAGTCCCTGCTTCAAAAAGCTTGTTTATCCTGGACCCTTTCATTTATTCAAAACATACCCACACTACCCCTCTTAAATAATTCCAGATTCTCCTAGTGAGTCCATGTGCATTAATTCTTACCACTGGGAAAATTTTCTTGTTGCTTAACTTGAACTCCTGCTGCCTCTATCAACCGTGATGATAACTTTTCACTTTCATGTAGCTATAAAGACCTATTTCTTTGTTTTGGGATTTTTTTTGGCATATGTTTCAATTTTTTTATATTCTCTGAAATTGTAGAAGTTTATCCTGAGAGTTTTATAAAATACTTTAATGATAGTCATATATATGCCCAGTTCCTAAACAAACAAACAAACAAACCCACAATACTTTAAAAACATTCAAAATCTCCAAAGGTGAACAATTCATATAAAAAGTAAAATAATTTTGTATGTGAGGAGCTCTTCTTGAGTTTCTTCAACATAAAACTATTTCTTTTGTTTATTGCTGTCAATATAATTCCTGTAGTAAAGCCCACACTGAGTTGAACATTTGAATCCAACATGGCTGTCTTGATTTCAAGGCTAGTGTAATGAATCAGGGGAGAGAGCGGTTTTGCTTTTGTAAATCCACCCAGCTGAGATCTTGTAGTCGAGAGGTGTGCAGCAAATAACAATTGAATGAAAATAATTACAGAAATTCATTTCAACCACTGGGTAATATTTGTCCAGAACCTTAAAGTTGCCAAAGTATGTTCATATATGCTATTTGATTTGATCTTCCCCAAATTCAGGGAGGGGTGCAGCAGACATTCTTCTCTGGGGTTTCCATCTGTAGAAACCGAAGTCTAGAGTGGAAGTGAAGGTCAAGTCAGAGACCCTCAGGGACAAAACATCAGAGAGGCAAAGCTCTTTCTACCTCTCCTCCAGCCTGCACAGCTGCTGCCCTCCCTGCTAAGGAACCACTCTGCCCAATCACAGATTTCACAGAGGGTCGAGTGTCGCGTGGACATTTTATGGGAGTACAGCAGAATGACAGAGGTGGCCGTCTTTACATTCTACTTTCAGATACCGCCGAAGAGCTCATGTGACTCCCAAGTCGTATCTCTCATTTATAAACGGCTACAAAAACATTTACACTGACAAAGTGAAATTTATCAACGACCAAGCAGAACGTATGAATATTGGTAAGTGTTAGCGCAGAAAGATGGGGGCGAACGCAAACGTCACACATCAGCTCCGTTCTTTGAGTCGGGAATGGAATCATGGTTCTGATGGTGGCATGGTTCTGAGGGACCCACTCTCCTTGTGGAAAATGAGCCACTGAACAAAGAAAAGGACTGGGCTTATGCAGGTTATCCTGAGAGGTGACTTCATTAATGAGCATGTCAGCTTGGGCACTCAGGAATTTGGGGTTTGTTTTACTGGGCGAAATGGGAGGGAGACTAGGGTCCGTGGTCAGTCTCTTGAGATTTATCTTACTGGGCAAGATGGAAGGCCTGGGGTCGGTGGTTGGTACCTGGAAAGGATTTGTTTTGGTCTCTTCCCAGAGACTGCCTTTCTAGGTTGGATGGACACCTCCTCCCCAGGGTTGGTTTTCTCACCGGGAAAAAGTGCACTGGGAAAGGACCAGTGCTCTCAATTTACAGCTTTCTTTCTCACTCCCCTTTTCTCAGGCCTCATTATTTTGGGTTTTGTCATTTTCCAAACCTCATAGTAAGAGGAATAAGTCTTTTCCTGGGTTGGTTTGATAGTGATGCCAACAATTTGTTGGTTGGATATTGTTGTGTTTGAAAACAAAATGCTAACTTGACTGTTAATAGTGTCTAATTTTAAGGGTTGCCCTTGGGGGTCTTTTGGCCTTCAAGAAATTCTAGGCAGAAGAAAAATGTAAATGTAAATGGCCTATTTTTTCCTCTGGAATCATTGCTCTTAGCTTCGGCACAAGTCCGCATAATCCCCGAGCCATTGCCTGCAGCTGACAGGGGGTAGGCAGCTCTTGGGACCTGACTGCAATTTCAGTCTTTGGTTTCAATCTGATTTGCATAAAATTTGCCTCCTAAATTTCTAACAAAGAAAAAAGTGAAGCAGAAACAGAAATCCAAAGAGAAGCAGTTTACCTGAGCAATGGTTTTCTGAGCGTCCAATTGTGTGTTTAGAAAGCATGTGGCCCACACCATTGGAAGCACCTCTAAAGCTTGGTCACGCAGCCTAACTGAGCTCTAAGGTCTGTGATCTTGGTGATGACAGAAACACTGGGAAAGAAATTCTTTCCTGTGAGTTTTCTCATGACTCAGCTTCTCGCAGCTTTTCTGATGAGGCTTCAAAGTCTGTGCTGTGCTGAAGCTTGCTCCTGAAGGCCAGTTGGTAAATTTTTAGGAATTTCTGATCGGTTTGTTGAACATAGCCTTTATTAAAATTTAAGTCATACATACTTATAATCAAATGAATTACATTAAAAACACAGGCAAGCTTGGCACGGTGGTGCACCCCGTAATCCGAGCAGCTTGGGGGTGGAGGCAGGATCTCAAGTTCACAGCCAGCCTCAGCAACTTAGTGAGGTATTAAGTAACTCAACCAGACTCTGTCTGTAAATAAAATATAAAAAAGGGCCAGTGATATGGCTCAGTGTTTAAGAGCCCCTGGGTTCAATCCCTGGTACCAAAGAAACAAAAAAATGCAGACAATAAATAACCCAAACTTCCTACTTCCTTCTTATTTTCACTCTATTTTACTATAATTAATGTTCTTCAGGAAATTTATTTCTATTCTATCTGAAAATTATGTAGTGATGAGCTACTGAGAAACTTGGTCGCTTGAAATTGGCCAGAGTGAAAGCATTTACACCTCCAAATTGGAAAAATATACAAATGACTGCTTGTCCTCTCTCAAGACACCAGAATATTAGACCTTTACCCACACAGCACTATCTAGAACCCAGCTGCAATGAGAGAAATCCAGTTAACCAGTTACTTTGCTCCAGGGGACTGAAAACCAGTCAGTTATATAAGCTTTACAATGATTTTCATTTTTATGGCAAAGAAAATGTATTTTCTATCTCATTTGCCACCTCAGCTGCTGCATGATACAAAGGGAAAAAATGATTGCTACAAAAGATTACAAAACCAGGGATCATCTAAGTTTGTCAAATAAGTTTGGGGGCTACATTGATCCTATTCAGTATGTCATGGTGATTTTCTCACTACTGTAACTAAATGATATTCTTCTCTTTTTAAATCCATTTTTTAGTTTTTTTCTTTCATTTTTTTGTGGTGCTGGGGATTAAATAGATGATATTCTTCAATCACAGCTATTTTCCCCCTGTTGAAACTCTCAGAAGTATTGTTCCTAAGATATGTATATTTTATAGCTTTTGTCCATAATTAACTACCTTGTGTTTGTGATATTACATATACAGTGCCTTATAAATAGTAAATACTGAATAAATGTTTGATAAAGGTATGTATATATACTCAGCCAGAGCACATATGTCTGTATCTGTAAAGGTCTTGATAAACTTATGGAGGCAAGTGAATCCGTTGCTAAACTCTCTCAGGATCTTGCAGTAAAGGAGAAGGAATTGGCTGTGGCTTCCATAAAAGCAGATGAAGTAAGTTTGCATTTATTCTGTCACTACCAATGAGGAATATTTCCCAGTGTTAAAATGCATTATTTTAAAACGTTACTAAAATTAAAGTATAAACCTACAGACTAATTCTGATAAGATAGTGTTTGCAGAGGTATTTTTGTTTAACTTGTACCCAAGCATATCTAAACTGTCATATTCTTAACCTTGTCTAAGATGATTCTTTCTTCTCTCTCTCTCTCGTTCCCTCCCATCTCCTTGTGGGAATTTCTGATTGACTATGGGTTATATTTGGACTTCCTTTCAAGATGCCTACATGCTTTAGGATGACCCAGGTCTCATATAAAGTTTGTGTCAAGGAGGAAGACTTAGTGTGGTTAACTCCTCCTGGGTGACAGGAATATATATGGCTGCTCCTCTGTCTACAGCTACCTCTCAAACTGCTTTCAGCATCCACTGAGAGTCAGTTAAGAATAAAAACTAAGGAGTTGGGGATATAGCTCAGTTGGTAGAGTGCCTGCCTCACATGCACAAGACCCTGGGTTCAATCCCCAGCATCACACACGCACAAAAAAGAATAAAAACCTAAGCCCTGACCCTAAGCAGTTACTGAAATGAGTAACATACCATAGGGGAAGGACTTGCATAGCCCTAGTATATGATAAGCACTCAATGAACATTAACTGTTTTTGTCGTTATTGCGTGAGACTTAATATGGTTTCTGACCTTGTTCCATTATACTTACTTGAATTATTTTAATTATCTAGAAATTTAGAGTAAAAATACTGTTTTTTCTTTATTTGTGAATGTAATTTAAAATGTATATTGACATGCTATGTATAAATGTAAGAATAATTTATAATTTAAAAATCAAAAATTAAAAACTATATATACATATATCTGTATACACATATACAGATACATGTGTTCATCTGTTTATACATTTATGTATATATGTATACACGTGTGTATATCTGTACATATAAAATTAAATATATACACACATATGTAATATATTAAAAATTAAATATGTATACATATGCAATATAAAATTAAATATATCCTTACATATAATACAGTCACACATGTAATATATACATATGTATGCATGTGTATGTTACATATATGTAATTAAAACTAAAGACATGCACATATACAATTAAAATCATATATATGCATTTATTACATGTATGTGATTACATTATATGTAATGCACATGTATACATATATTTAATTTTAAGCCGAAGGAAAGCTTAGAAGTGAAAGAATACACGAAACTGTTCAAAGGAATTACTTTAGCAAACCTTAAAATATAGATGACTTAGATGAGGAATAAATTCATTCTTATTCATGTTTTATGCTACATTGACTGAATATTCTCTCACTTTGCAAATCTCTAAATTTGGCTTGACAGGTTTCTATTTACCTTCATGTTTCCTTAATTTAACAGGTGTTAGCTGAAGTCACAATAAGTGCTCAGGCTTCAGCCAAAGTTAAAAATGAAGTGCAAGAGGTAAAAGACAAAGCCCAGAAAATTGTGGATGAAATAGATAGTGAAAAAGTAATCGCTGAGTCCAAACTTGAGGCCGCCAAACCTGCGCTGGAAGAAGCAGAAGCCGCCCTAAACGTGAGTAGCACATTGTCACCCTCCCAAATGAGTCCTAGCAGGTGCCACCTTGCCATCTGGGATTTTGTAGTCAAATACCGAACATACTGAATTCTTTTTTTTTTTTTTAATATATGACGGCAGAATGCATTACAATTCTTACTACCCATATAGAGCACAATTTTTCATATCTCTGTATACAAAATATATTCACAACAATTCGTGTCTTCATACCCGTACTTTGGATAATAATGATCATCACATTCCACCATCATTTATAACCCCATTCCCCTTCCTTTCCCCTCCAACCCCTTGGCCCTATCTACAGTTCGTCTATTCCTCCCATGTTCTGCTCCCTTTCCCACTATGAACTGAATTCTTAATGTGATTTATAATCTCTAAGTCTGCAAGCAAATGTTCCCATTGTCTCAGTTTTCTAAGTTCAAACTTTTTCGAGTCCTCTTTTCTTACAAACTATTACTCTCATTCTATAAATTGACTTTCCCTGAGAATTGAGAAATAAAGCTGGAGACCAGTATCCTAACCCACAGCAGAAGGAGTCAGGTTACACAGAGAGCCTTCTTAGTTCCTCCAGCATCCCCTCCAGATTGTGTCATTCCCCTTTTTGAGCCCTTCTTGGGGTCCCCCCTGACTCTTAGGATGAATTCCCGAGCCAGACACGTGCAGCCACGAGGACTCTGCTTTGGGGACAGGCTAATGTGTATTTGCTGCTTATTTCGGCCTCATCTTATATAAATGGTCCGGAGCAAGGTTACTTTCTTGGGTCTCCCTGGGGATGGTAAATCCTGTTGGTCCTTGAAAGATTCAGGTAAGCATTGTAGGTAATTAATATTGTTTGTGGGGCCCATAGAAAGTGCTCAATAAATATTAGTGCTTCTGCTGCTGTGACAACGTGGTGCCTTCTCCTTCTTGAATGTGATCTCTTGTCATTTGGTCCCCATCCACAATATGGACCAGTGAACAGAAATACCTGCAGGCTTCTGGAAGAATCATCATCTGTTACTGATAAATGTGCTTCTCCTCTGCCAGGAATGCTTTTCCTAAACTTTATGGCCTAGTAAGGGTCATTCTTTAAATTTGAGCTCTGACCTCACTCCTCACAGAAAATTTCTAGCTCTTCTTCTGATTCTTTTCCTATCACCTCCAGGCTTCTATAATGGCAGAAATCCTCTATGAGAGTGATTATATTTCCTCTGACTTCTTTGGGAGATTACAAAGCCAAGGTTATTTTTGTTTGTTTGTTTTATAGGAGAGAATTCCTGCAGCTGTTAAATTAATGGATAACTCTATGATAATCATTTAGTAAAAACTTCACAATGATCAGGACACATCCTCCGCCCCCACTCCTTTTGTAGTTCCCACGGATAACATATAAATGAGTGAGATCATTGAACCGAATGAGTCTCTGGATGTTTATTGATTCTTGGGTATCTCAGTTCTTCTTGCCTCAAATGTCAGGCAATGTCTTATTCCAAACCTAATAGAAACCTTCAAAAATATTTTTAAAATTTTTTTTGTAGTTGTAGAAGGACAGCATGCCTTTGTTTCATTTGTTTATTTTTATATGGTGCTGAGGATCAAACCTAGTATTTCACATGTGCTAGGCAAGTACTCTGCCCTGAGCTATAGCCCCAGCCCTCAAAAATATTTGTAATAGCCATATACTATAACAATGTCTCTTGTCTTCCTTATAATTACTCCCTTTTTCATACTGGGAAACCTTAAAAATAAAGACTGAAGGTGAGGTTTCTGACATTCAGGGCTTTGTCTCTTCTCTTAGTATCCACATACTATCAAATCTCTGTGCTTTGAAGATACAAGATGTTTAAATATAACACATCAGTGGGGCTCATTAGCAAAGGTCTGGAGTGGTGAGCAATGAATAGTAGTAATATTTTAAGTGCGGTATTTAGGAGCAACATGTAAGAAAGGAATAAAAACAAACTGCAATACTAAAATAACAATGAAAGAGCCACTATATAAAGTCTTGGAATTCAAACCCTTGAGGGGATAATGTCAGGGATTGGGGAAGAAAATATTTTTAAAGGTTTTCTACCTAATTTAAAACAATTGGATTTCTAGATGACTATAAATATGACTCAACAAAAAAATATATTGATTTCTCATTCCAAATACAGACTATCAAACCAAATGATATTGCCACAGTCCGGAAACTTGCAAAACCACCACATCTCATTATGAGAATTATGGACTGTGTGCTGTTACTGTTTCAAAAGAAAATTGACCCTGTTACGATGGATCCAGAAAAACCTTGCTGCAAGCCATCATGGGGAGAGTCATTAAAGGTAATTGACATCTATCTATCCTGCAAGGCACATCAGGTGTTCCCAGCCCAGGACACTCAATATAGACCAGACGAGCCAGCAGGCCCAATTGATCACTGTATGTTGAAGCGCTTGTTTATCTTAAACTGCATCACCCAAAATGTAAGTAGGGGTAGGTTTTGAAGCTGAAATTATTCTTTTTTTAAATGTTTTAATTGGTGCAGTATAATTATACATAATAGTGGGTTTCATTTTGCTGAATGCCTTCTTTTTACAAAATGGTTCCAGAACCAATGGCTAGTGTTGGCACAGCCTTGGTGTCAACTCAGCCATCTCTAAAAGGGGTCCTGTGTGGTTGGCAATGTTCAGACATTTCTACCAAACAGAAAATGTACATGGCTTTTCTTCTTTACTCTTTCACTGTGGAAGCTGAAAGACAATTTGCAATTTGCAGATTTAGGTTTACCACTGCTAGTAGTCTTGATTTGGTATGTTTTAGTGAATCACTGAAAAAATCCCATTTAGAAGTGAATACTAAGTCAGGAAGAAAGAATTCTCTTCTCCCAGACCTAACAGGCTGGGGATCTGTTTTTCAGCTGATGAGTGCGACAGGATTCTTGTGGAGCCTGCAACAGTTCCCCAAGGACACCATAAATGAAGAGACTGTTGAATTACTACTGCCATATTTTGGTATGGATGATTACTCTTTTGAAAGTGCCAAAAAAGTCTGTGGAAATGTGGCTGGTCTGCTATCTTGGACGCTTGCTATGGTGACATTCTTTGGCATCAATAAGGAGGTGTTGCCTCTGAAGGTAAATCTCCCTCCTTCTCCCAGCCAATCAACATTTAATTAATATCAGTATCACTGCTGTTAGCAGACCAAGCACAGTTGGGCTGATATAGATAGATGTCCTTGCAACCCAATTTTTCTTTTTCTCTTATGTCCTCTTCTTCTCTCTTTTTTTTTAAAGATAGAGTGAGAGAGGAGAGGGAGAGAATTTTTTTTTTAATATTTATTTTTTAGTTATCGGCAGACACAACATCTTTGTTTGTATGTGGTGCTGAGGATCGAACCCGGGCCGCACGCATGCCAGGCGAGCGCGCTACCGCTTGAGCCACATCCCCAGCCCTTATGTCCTCTTCTTTATGCTTCTGTTACTTGTTTCTTGGCAATGCAGACCAGAAACCAAAACCTACTTGTTAACTTCAACAGGAAATTGACTTATTGGGACTAACAATCAAATTGGCATCACAGAAAACTTGCCCTTTCTTTAAAATTTGAAGATGAAGTTCTGGGATTGAGGACAAGTACTCTGTTCAAAATGGAACTTACAAAAATTAGGGTCAACATCTAGAAATGTTTCAAAATTTAAAAGAGAGAGAGAGAGAGAGAGAGAGAGAGAGAGAGAGAGAGAGAGAGAGAAACTTCTATGCCATCTAAGAGACAAGCAGTCAAATGGAATTTAAAAGGTCCCTTACAAAAGAAGAGAAATCAGCATGGCAACCTTAAATACTCATGACTAATGGAAAAACATAAGCAGAGTTTTGAGAAGGAAATTGCTGTGGTCCAAGAATTCAGTAACAGGCAGAGCTGTGCTTGATCTATGAGGGAACAATAAGGTATTCTTAAGGATGCAACTGAGGTCTGTGGTGTGCACATGCGCACACCTCATGTACACCCACCCAGGCTGTCCTTCATGTCTGAGGGAACAGAAAGGCTTTCTTAGGAAAGTAAGGATTTATAAAATACCCACCAGGTACCCATGACTCACAAAGCAAGAACTCAACCCCTGCACTCCACAGAGCTAAGAGTTGTGGGTGGTTGCTCTGTGGAATGAAAAATGGGTGGGTAGGTGGACAGGGGTGATTGTCATTCATGAGAAGTCTTAACAGAAGTATCTACTCTGTGTAGGTGATGCTGAGAAAAAAAATTAAAAATGAAAAAAGTTGTAACAAAGGGAAATAATGGGAAAATATAATCAATTCATGCAAACAAAAAGATCTAAGGGAGAGACATGGTATTAAAAATGTAGAATTCGTGGAAAAAAAGGCACAAGAGTGTCATTGATAAAAATCATGATCCACGGCAAAGACTTAATAAGCTTTCTGAAAGAAAGAAAGTAGCATCAAAATATTTAAAGCAATCTGTTAGAATCTTAACTTGGAATGAACAAAAAATCATAAAGTAACTTGAGGTCACAGAACACACTATCAATCTTTGGAAGATCTGTAGACTTAGGGGTGGTCTCACAGGTGTGTCTGCAACCAGGCCTGTGTCTAGAAGAGTCCAGACTCATTTTAATGCTTTACTCTTTTCCTCTTGAAATTCTTGATAAATTTTTAACAAGGACACCTACATTACAATTTTTTACTGGGCTCTTCAAATTATGGATCCAGTCCTGAGTGGGCATAAATGAATAGCTATGCAGATATTTTATATAATATTATTTTTAAAAGTTGAATAGCTACATTGAACTTTCTTCAGTATAAACAATGTGAAATTATTTCTAGTGCCTGAGAAACATTTATAAAAATTGATCATATTCAAGAAGGCCTTATTAAATTCCCCCAAACCAAAAATTCCTGGGGCCTCACTCTCTGATTATAAGCAAAAAACCTATAAAAATTAGAATCATCATTAGAAAAATCAAAATTGGAAAATTTACCCTTAAAAAAGTCAGTCATTTCTATTTAGGGAATGATTTAAACAAGCTAAGTACCAAAGCTATTGAAATATAACCAAAATGGTACATTCTCAGCCCTTAAATGCATCAAATAAACTAAACATTCCATGGAAGAGGTAAAGTACACACTCACTAACCAGCATACATACACACAAAATTTAAGGAAACCAGAAAAGAATTAAACAACTTTAAAACAAGATAAGAGAAAAAGCAGAATTCACGAGCAAATCTAAGAACTGATGCTCTGCAAAAATAAAGAAGAGATATATTCCTGAAAATTTAATCAAGATGAAAACCACAAGAACAAATAAACATCAAAAGATAAATCCACATAATCATAGATGTGTAGATTTCAGTAATTAAAGTGCAAATTATTCATAATGACATGTGAAAACATTAGACAATCTAAATGAAATGAAGGGTCTGGGAAAACAGCTAAAATCAAATAAACATCAAGAAAGAAAATGAGATAGTTATCAAAGAACATCTACCCCCAAAAGCTCTAGGCTAGATTACTGATTAATTATTTTAAATTTGTAAGAAATTTGTGGGGTGCAGAGGTGCATGCCTATAATCCAAGCAGCTCAGGAGGCTGAGACAGGAGGATGGCAAGTTCAAAGCCAGTCTCAGCAATTTAGCGAGGCCCTGTCTCAAAATAAAATAAAAAATAAAAAGGGCTGGGGATATGGCTCAGTGGTTGAGTGCCCCTCGGTTCAATCCCCGGTATAATTACCAATCTCAGGATTTAGGAAAAAATGAGAAACTGCTGTCATAGTAATTTCATTTCAAAGAAATTTACCAAACAATTCAAAATGTTGACATATCTTAATAATGTTTATCACAGCATTATTTATATGAATTCAAAATGGAGGTGGGGAGAAATACATAAAAGTAGGAAAAAGGTTAAGTAAATATGATACATTCATATTGTGGGTTATCTTGTAGCCATATCATGAAAAAAAAAATGTTTAAGGACATGGGGAAATGATCAAAATGACACTAGTTTCTCTTTTTTTTTTTTTTTCAAATTTTTCACATGCTTTATAAAACATTTTCACTGACCAACTTCTTCATACAATATTCACAGGTTATCTTTGAATAAAATCATGGTGTGTTTTTTTTCTCTGAGTTGTTGTACTTTTCCTGATTTCTCTATTGAACATCAATAATTGAAAGAAAAATGATTAATGAAATATCTCCAGAGTGCTCTGCTTGCCCAGCTGCAAATACTGAAGCAGAGGACCTCCAAAGAACTCTCTACCGCAAAAATCCTGTCACTTAGGTTACCCTTTACCAATCAAAATCATAAAAGTTTCTTAGAGCTCTACCTGAACCCCGTCTTCTTCCTTTCAAGGCGAACCTGGCCAAGCAGGAAGGCCGCTTAGCCGTTGCTAACATTGAGTTAGGGAAGGCACAGGCCCTGCTGGATGAGAAACAAGGCGAGCTGGATAAAGTGCAAGCAAAATTTGACGCAGCCATGAATGAGAAAATGGTGAGATCAAGCAAACAAAATTACTGAAATGATGTTCAAGCTGGTGACAGCACATGACCCTTGCGTGGGATTTTTCTGGGAGAAAATGCTTTGTAAACTGCAAAGAATTTAGGATTATTATTAAATCCAAGACTTTAAGATGGTATATTTTATTGATTTGACTCTATCTTAGGTTAAATAAATTTTAAAACTGATACATGAAAAACATGGAAATTGTATGTTTATGGAGTACCATATGACATTTTAATACATGTGTACATTGTGTCATATTTAAATAAAGGTAAACAAATATATCTACCATTTCAAATATTTATCATTTCTATGTTGTTGTCTTGAACATATTTATTAGAAATACTATCTTAATTATCATGATTTGGATTTTCTCTTAGAGAATTGCTTTTCTTGAAATTTTGTAAGGTTAAAATCACCATGCCATGAATGGATTATCAGAATTTAAAGTATGTCAAGATCTGTCACTGTGTTAGTTTGAGATTAAGTTTATTTGTAAATTCAGAAATTCCTCCATGTAGTTTTATGTGAATGTGTTGGGTGTTTGATCAAGCACTTCAGAAAGTTCTTTGAGACGCTCTCCTCTTGTGATGCAGGATCTGCTCAATGATGCGGACATGTGCCGGAAAAAGATGCAGGCCGCGTCCACTCTCATCGATGGGCTAAGTGGAGAAAAAGTCCGATGGACCCAACAAAGTAGAGAGTTCAAGGCTCAGATTAATAGGTATGAATTTTGTTTTCTGTTATAATCGCCCTCCTTCTCAGTCAGTCTTCCTTCCAGACCTCCCTCTTTGTGACATTAAAGAACATAAAGCCATTTCCATGGGGAAATGAGTTTCTCCTGAATGTCCACTTGTCCACCTCTCAATCCCTCCATCTAAGGAGCTGGAGTCACACATGCTTAGTAGAGAATGGAGAAAATCCCATGAAACACTGGGAATCTCAGCTGTGGTCTGGCAATGTGGGCGCAACTGATGTGTTGGGATTTGTCAGAACAATCTGGATACTCCATCCAGTTCTCTAATCCTGTCTTTGGTGATTTTGAACTTGTGGCTCACTGGTGCTTTCTAAATGCAAAGGTTTCTTGTGCTGGTGTCTGCTGGGGTCCTCAGAAAACTTGAAAAGAGGGAACGAAAAGGGGGAGGGAAATGGCAAAAGAAACAAATAAGAAGCAGCAAAAATAGTGTGGTGATGAGCAGGCCTATGACACGGATAGCAAGAAGGTGCTTTCCACCAGGAGCCGAGGCTTTGCACCTGTGGCTTCAGTAGGGGGGCTCTGCTTTCTTGCTCTCTGAACTACCCAAAATGTGGCCCCACTCACCCCCACATTTTTTTTGTCTGGTCTCTCCATGCCTGGCAGGCGCAAAGAAGGCCCTCCCCTGATATCAAAACCAAACTGCCCTGTGGCTTTCCCAGCCACCTAATGGAAAAGGTTAATGTGGACTGGGGATGTGGCTCAGAGGAGAGCTCTTGCCTAGCATGTGCAAGGCCCTGGGTTCGATCCTCAGCACTACATAAAAAAATAAATAAATGAAATAAAGGTATTGTGTCCAACTATAACTAAAAAAATTTTAAAAAGGAAAAAAAAGTTTAAATGTGTTAGCTTTTGTGTTTTTTTTTCTTAACAGACTTGTGGGTGACATTCTGCTGTGCACAGGCTTCCTGTCCTACCTTGGTCCATTCAATCAGATATTTAGGAACTATTTGCTTAAAGAACAATGGGAGATAGAGTTGAGATCACGGAAAATTCCTTTCACTGAAAACCTGAATCTTATTTCAATGTTGGTGGACCCTCCAACTGTAAGTTGTACCTTCCTTATCCTGTTTTAATTTCTGCCTCATTTCATTTCTTAATAAGGAATTGAGGCCCGCCTGATTTTTTCCTTCTTTTTCCATTGAAAAGATTGCTTTGAAAATGCTTAGGAGTGAAAAGGAAGATTTTCCTCGAGGCACAGGATTTCTTTAGCATTTTGAGAAATTTGCTTTTTGATTAAAATCGACAGTGCTCTGTAAACCAAAAGATGGTGTGAGCAGCAGGCTCACCAGGACTGAGCTCTTCTCATCATTCATGGTGCTCCGCTGAAGTCACACTCTCCTTCAAATGTGTTGGGCAAATGCAGGCATTATCTGGGCCATAAGGGCAGGCATTGACCTTTTTATCAATTCGCCATCTATTTTAGTGTTCGATAGCGTAACACCATAGCGTGCTCTGGGATCACTGAGTAATAGTGTGTCCTATTCACTGACCCTCCTGGCTAGGGTTTTGATTCCATTCTCAGTATAACTTGCAGAGCTCCAGTGGTAATAAATGCTTTCCAGGCAATTTGTATTCATGAGTTGCATTTCTGATTTGCAAATATGCTCTCCAGTTGCTGCTTCCCTAGAGGATGCGATGCTATTAATTTCATGTTATCTGTATTTAAAAGTTAAAAAATAATCATCTTCAATTCAAACAATGTTGAATTCATCCTTAGAGGGAATAGATTCTGTGTTGGAGAAGCACTGGGCCCTGAGGAAGCAAGGTGGGCCAGGATGGTCTTTATTAACTTTGCACCCTGAAAGTCCTGGAGCAATTTAATGAGGGCAGAGGCTGGTTGGTTCGATGGATCTCTTGTGATTTTATTGATGACATGGAGAGAGACTGGCAACCCCCTCTAAATTTGGAGAAGGATATATTCACAAAAGTGTCATTGATAAACTCCTACCAACACATCTCATCTAATTTCCCTCCAGCTATATAAGCACCACACCCCATGTGAGCAGAACCAAAGGGCAGGAAGGAGACGTATCAGGGGCTTATTCCTCAGGGCTTATGTCTTCTGACAGCTCTTTACATTCATTATCTTCTCTAATTCCAGATCAGATATAGTAGGTACTCAAGTTTATAATGTTTCCTCTAAAGTACAGAAAGGCAGTATAAAAGTATATATCTAGTTTTGGTCATTCAAGATTCATTAGGTTACAAATTCATTTTTTAAAGTTAATATTATTGGGTTCATACAAGTTTGTTTTTTCTAGCTACCAGTTGCATAGTCTCAAAACAAATGTCCAAATTAAAAATTTTTTGCGGGCTGGGGATGTGGCTCAAGCGGTAGCACGCTCGCCGGGCATGCGCGGAGCACTGGGTTCGATCCTCAGCACCACATAAAATAAAATAAAGATGTTGTGTCCACCAAAAACTAAAAAATAAATATTAAAAAATTCTCTCTCTCTCTTTAATTTTTTTTTGCATTATAGAACTAATAACTATAAATGAAAACCTTCTTTTCATTTAATGAAGACATTTTTGTTCTCCTTGGAATGATCATATCCATTTCCTGTTATTTAGATTGGTGAGTGGGGGCTTCAGGGTCTACCAGGAGATGATCTCTCAATTCAGAATGGCATTATTGTGACAAAGGCCACCAGATATCCACTTCTCATAGATCCACAAACTCAAGGCAAAACTTGGATTAAATCAAAGGAAAAAGAAAATGATTTACAGGTATGTAGCATTTGGTGCATGGGAAACTTTGGGAAATTATAAAGTTTCCCTAAAATTTCAATAGACTCTGCCAGCCATAAAGTTGCCACCTGTGTTAGTTAGCTTTCTGTTACTATGATAAATATCTGAGATAATCATCTTGTAAAAAGACAAGGATATTTGGGCTCACAGTTTGGGGGGTTTCAGTTCATGATTAGTTGGCACCATTGCTTTTGAGCCTGTGGTGAGGTGGAACATCATAGTGGCACAGCTGGTCACCTCATGACCAGATGTAAAAGAGATGAAAAGGAAGGGATTGGGGTCCCAATATCTCTATCAAGGACACACCCCCAGTGGCTGGAAGACCTCCCCGTAGGCCTTACCTCTTAAAAGTTTTCACCAAGCTGGATGTGGTGACACATACAATCCCAGTGGCTTGGGAGGCTGAATCAATACAATCATGAGTTCAAAGCCAGCCTTGGCAACTTAGCAAAGCCCTGAACAACTCAGTGAGAACCTATCACTTAAAAAAAAAAAAAGTTTCCACATTTTCCAATTGTGCCAAGCTGGGGACCAAGCTTTTAACACACAGGACTTTGGGGGCCACTCCAGATCCAAAGTCTATAGCATCATCTCTGATAATTGGTTGCTAATTTACATTCTTGAGTTTATAACAGCAACTTGGGGCAGCAGCTCTGGTTAAATTCTCTTTTGTGCTCTCTCTTGATCTCCTCTCTCTCTCCAATCATTTCTCTGACTCTATTGCTTTTGCCAATGTTGAATGAGGCTTTTCCCCTCCCCCCATACCTTGGGTTTGGGCTTATAGAAAAGTGATTCCTCAACTCGAGGCCATTCTTGCCAACCTAGTTCAGGTGCTTGGTACTATATAGAATACTGAGTCCAGCGTGGCTTTGGAGTCTAATGTAGGGTTAATTTGAAGTAACGATAGATGGGGACAGGGTTGCATCGCTGACTTCCTTGGGGATCTTGTGTCTTTCAAGCTAGTGATATTAGCTATTCCTTGTTTGCTAGCCACTGTCCCCAGAGTTCTAAGCCTTCTATCTATGTAGTTTTACTTTCACTGTTTCTATTCATCAGAATGTCTTTCTCCACCCCACTGGTCACTTAACTGATAACTCAAATAAAAATCTTCAATGTCACTGAAGGTCTCCACCTAACACTATCTTCCTGAAGACTTTTCTGGGTCTCTAGCTAGGTGCTGCCTGTCCCAAATCCTCACCACGTTTTGTTTGTACTTCTGCTGTGGACTTAGATTCTGTCTTCAATTTTTGTTCTTTTCACCTTTGCCTCTTTTATTTCTGTTATACCATAAACTTCTTGCTAGTCAGGTTTATGGTTTTACCCATCATTACATTTTCTGCACAGCTCTTTATACAGAGTAAGAATTCCAATATTTACTGAATTTAAGTGGATTAATCAAAGTGTGTCATCATCATAGGGGTGCAGACATCAGGAAAATCATGTGTCTGTCTTGATAAATGTGGGGAAAAAAAACCCTCAATACTCATTTGTGATAAAACTGTCGGTAAACTAAGACTAGCAGGGATCTTCTCTAATCAGATAAAGAGTTTCTACAAAAGCCTATAACAAACATCATATTTAATAGTGAAATATTGGAAGAGTACTTCTGAGATCTGGGCTTTCCAGGCAAGTGGACACTGCTTGGTGCTTAGGAGCATACCCCAGGTCCCCTGCCTCACGAATATTCCAGAACACCAGGACCCAGAGAAATCCCAGGATGGACGAAGGAGTGTAAATGGAAGCAGTGTGTGTGTGTGTGTGTGTGTGTGTGTGTGTGTGCAGAAGCTTAGCAAAGTGGTGTCATCTGTTTCCACAGAGCTTTGTGGGAATCACGTTCCCAGGAGTGGACCTACAGGGTTCACCTGCATAACCCTGCACCTAGTTTCCTGGGTCCAGTTGTAATGGTCCTGGCTCCACTGCCCTTCACTCCCCTGGATGCTGATCTCGCTGCTCATCTTATTATCTTTAGCTCAAATGGTGCCCCAGTGTTATTTGGCTGTGAATGCCACTGCGTTTCCTGACCATAGCTTGGTCTCTGCTCCAGCCTTACATTCATTGATAGCCTTTGGGTCATGTCCTTGCTGAGGTACTGGGCCCCCAGACCATCTTGTGGATGTAACAGAAGTGTGCCTGAGACTTACTTATTTCAACAACCATCTCTTGCTGGGATGTAAGCAGGTTAACCATGTTTTCCTTATTCAGAAAACACAAGTTACTAAGTATGTGGATAACCGTGTGCCCAAACATGGAGAAATGAAAAACATAGCATGTTTTGTGTCCAGTGCTGCCCTCTATCTTGGCAGCTTTGCCAAGATCACTTTCAATGCCACCTCCAGACCTGCTCTGACCAAGTGTCTTCATGAGGACTTCATTGGCCACCTTATTTGTGCAGATGACACAGGCTCTGGAGTGGCTATCCACGGTGCCTCTATACAAGAAAAATCCAGTGATTTAAACTTAAAATTGGAACTTCAAGATATTATTTCAAGTTTGTGAAGATACTGAAGATGGTTAAATATAACCCTAAATAAACTATTAGAAAATTATTATCTTTGCTTGCGAAGGAAATTGCAAAAATAAAGTTTATCTCCTGGGAGATAGAACAAGGCAACAGTGAATTTAGTCATATTGGAACCTTATTTGTTTTGTTTAAAGTTCTTTGTTTAGCTGGGTTCAGTGATGCACCCCTAATCCCATTTATTTGAGAGGCTGAGGCAGGAGGATTGCAAGTTTGAGGCCAGCCTCAGCAACTTAGTGAGGTCAAAATAAAAAATAAAAAGGGCTAGGGATGGAGTTCAGTGGTTAAGTGCCCCTGGGTTCAATCCCCAGTACAAAAACCAAAAACCAAAAACCAAAACAAAACAGCTCTTTGTTAAGCTTCATTTACCTTAATCAACTCACAGTGAGACCTTTGGAGCATATAATTTGTATAAAGAAAACTATCAATTGGGGGAAACAACTTCTTTTACGTGCAGGATTTTTGAAAACGTTATTTCCTTTTTCATCAAAACAGAACAAAAGCAGTCTTATCTCGTTGCTCATTTCTACCCCCACCTTTTTCATAGCAAGTGATGACTGTCAGCTCTGCTCTCCTAACCACTCCCTGTCCCGGTGGATCTTTCTTGTGTGTTAGGGTCCACACCTACAGCAGCATAAAGGGGACAGTTCAACTGAGAGGACAGAATGTAAGGATAGGGGAATCCAGAGGAGCCCTGGGGAATCCTCACAGGCAGGGAGAGGGATCATAGCAGAAGCAAGAGTTCAAAGCCAAGCAGCCAACACAGGCATCAACCAGCCCAGCAGGTCTATTTTTAATTAAAAACAAACATTGATCTGAAAATGAGGAATCCTGCAAGGATTCAACATTGGCAAAAGCAATAGACCCAGAGAAATGAATGGAGAGAGAGAAGAGATCAAGAAAGAGCACAAAAGAGAATTTAACCAGAGCTGCTGCCCCAAGTTGCTGTTATAAACTCAAGAATGTAAATTAGCAACCAATTATCAGGGATATGATGCTATAGACTTTGGATCTGGAGTGGCCCCCAAAGTCCTGTGTGTTAAAAGCTTGGTCCCCAGCTTGGCACAATTGGAAGATAGTGGAAACTTTTTTTTTTTTTTAAGTGATAGGTTCTCACTGAGTTGTTCAGGGCTTCGCTAAGTTGCCAAGGCTGGCTTTGAACTCAAAAAAATCAAAGGATAGAGAAAGTGAATTTGTAGTCTTTTAGGTTGACTTTTTGAAGAGTATCCTAGTCTTTCCCACTAGGAGAAAAACTACGTGGGTGGACATTGGTTTCATCAATGACGTTTCTAACGTTCTTATGTTTAATTTTTTATCACTTATTCATTTTGAAGGAGTCCTGAGCAGATAAATACATGTCAGTAACTATGGGAGTTACTTTGCTTTTCTGTAATGATTATAACTACGTAAGTTTGAAAAGATCGCTCCTTGAGTTCTTCTTTTCTGTCTGTCAGGAGCAGAGCTCTGACATGCCACATGAGGAATGTAACGTGAATCTCCTCTTTTGATCAGAGAGACTTTGTTACAACTGCAGGGCTTTTTCAAAGTTGTGACTTGCCAATTTTTGAAAATTAATTTTTGCTTCTTTCTTTTATTTTTAGAAGCAGGCTTCCTGTACTGTCCTTCAAATTTCTAGTCACCAGCCCAACAAATCTCTTGGTTTCCATGTAGGAATGGGCACATTCTTTGTAACATTCACAGGCTAATGAACTCCACTTCTAGGTGACATCTCTGAATCATAAATATTTCCGCACACATTTGGAGGACAGCCTTTCCTTGGGTCGACCCCTTCTCATCGAGGACATTCGTGAAGAGCTGGATCCAGCCTTGGATAATGTCTTAGAAAAGAATTTCATTAAATCCGGCACCACTTTTAAGGTGAGCTTTTGTAAAAGAGAATGAAAGAAAAGAACAATGGTGACATCTACTTATCTTTTTGAGCATAGCAGTAAAAGCAATTTCTTCCGGGTGATAGTATTTGATACGCTGGAAAAAAAAAATTATTTCCAAACTCATATTTGGTGTTTCCTTTTATCTCTTTTTTATTTTTAAGCATAAAGTGCTTATTTTATTTTTCCTTCACAGTGTTAGCTATTATTCTATATTTCTTTTTTCCTAACTTCTAATTAACAAATAATAATTGTATATATGGGGTAGAATGTATTATACATTTCAAAATTGCTAAAGTAGATCTTTTTTAAAAATTAAATTTATTTTTTAACTCATAAAAACATAAAAGCTCTATATAATATCGGGTGCCATGTGATGCTTTGATTCCTTTTTTATAGTATATAAAACAAAGTAACATTAGGGAACCACATTGTCTGGTTTTAATAATTATGCTAGTGTTGCATAAGAAAATTACATGTATTGTTAGCAACTCTGAGAAAGCTGATTTTGCAAACCGTATGCATATTTATGTAAGAAAATCTGAATTTCCTCCCTGGATAAAATAGTATTTTCATAAAGCCTATAGACATTGCTCTGTTCTTTTTTCTTTTTATTAACTTTTCTTCTAAACTCATTGACTTTGCTGGAAGCTATGGAATACTGTTCCCAATTGTTGATGGTAACATGAATTGTTTTCAATATAACTTTATTTTTTTAATTGACGTCATTCTCTTCCTTTAGGGTAGGTTTTATTTTTTGATGAATAACAACATTTCTGGTGGAGTGTTTTCCTCTTTGGATGACTTTATTTCCTGAGTATAAGTGAACCATAAAGAATGCATTTTTTTCATTAAACAAAGATTTATTTAGAAAATTTTTCTTCATAATGTGAATTCATTCCTATGCCATATTTTTTAAATTAATTCAGCAAAATTTATGGAGCATCCAATATATACTTAAGCCTGCAAGAGTTTATGGGGTGTATTGAATAAAACTCAGTGTTCTGAAGACTTAGCATCATCTCCTATGAGATTAAGAAATAGAATTTCTCTTTTTCAGATAAAGGAGCTAAGAATAAAATTTTAGTGATTCATTTGGCTATTGTGGACTCATCCACAATTTTGAACTGCATTAAAAAAATTTAATTGACAAATAAAATAAAAATCTTATATATTCAAAATGTACAATGTGATATTTTAATATACCTATACATTATGTACTGATTATCATAATCAAATTAATTAACATACTCATCACCACCCATGCTATCTTTTAGATATCCAGAACTTGTTCATCTTACAAATGAAAGTTGTACCCTTTGACTAACACCTCCCCTTCCTACCTCCAGCCCCAGGTAACCAGTGTTGGATTCTCTGCTTCTAAGAATTCAGATTTGTTTAGATTTCACATATAGATGAGATCACACTGTAATTGTCTATCTGTATATGATTTATTTCATATGCCTCATTTAACATGCCAAAGGAGGATATAGAATCTCCATTCCTGAAGATCTTTTTAAAGACCCTAGATTCTTATTTGCAGTATTGAAGGTAGGGTACCTGAGGATGTGATGGTGGCCTTAAGAATGTTTTCCATCATATGCAGGATGAGGATTAATTGAAACTTAAGACATTTAAAAATGGTACCAATATCCACTTGATTTTTTTTAATATAGCAAAACCCAGTTCTTTTTCAATATACTGCAAATAGTAGTACTTAAGATAAATGTTTTCTTTCTGGAAAAAAAGAGTTGGCATTTTCCCTCTGAACATTATGTTAACTTTCTATTGTCAAATATTCTTGAGATATGAGTATAGAATGCAAAAAGAAGTAATACTTTGGATGAATATAGCAAAGTTCCATAGTAGGAAATAATTTCCTCAGCTAGGGGGAAAATAGCATCTCCTGTACTTTGAACAATTGATGAGAGTAATAAATACTGAAAATGTCAAATCCTAGATGCATCTGAGTTTTCCTTTACACCCACCATTTGTTTTGGATATATTTCTCATTTGCCTGGTATTATGGCTAAAAATATCTTCAGGAAGGTCCACAGATCTAAATTGTTCTAAATGGAATAGGCTTTATTATTTAAGAACAGTGATTAAAATTTCACGTCTTTCTTTCGCAATTCATTCCAGTTGTACAACCCTGACCTTTGCTAAAGTCTTTCCTAAAATGACCCCAAATCCCTTGTCCTGCTCTTAAACTGTTCTTATTTTTATATTTGAATATATATAGGTGAAAGTGGGTGATAAGGAGTGTGATGTCATGGATTCATTCAAACTTTATATTACCACGAAATTATCAAACCCTGCCTTTACCCCCGAGATCAACGCTAAAACATCAGTGATTGACTTCACTGTTACCATGAAAGGACTGGAGAATCAGTTATTGAGGAGAGTAATTCTAACCGAGAAACAGGTAATCACACTCAAGGGAAAGAACTTCTACTTATAATAAATTATAATAAATGCTTCAAATGTATTGAGAAATTACTAAGTATATGGAAGACAACCATATTCACCCTTGTTAACATGAAGAAATATTTCTTTGGCAGTGTCAATTTCTATGAAGAAATCCTATAACTCATTTCTTCTTTAACACCAAACACACACACACACACACACACACACACACACACACACACACATCTACTCTGATTGGAAACCTTTGAGTATATTGACTTACATATCTGTAGCCTTATGGATTGTCCTGATTTCACATGAAAAATTTACTGAAAACCATAATCCTGGAGAAAAATAAATTGCCCTATTGCCCTGGCTTGCTAAATACCACTGTGATAGTTAGAATTACTATGGTCTCCATTATTTAATGATCTAAGGAGCCATACCTTTATTTTAATTAAATGAAATTTACACAAAAGCAGAGATATTAAGTATGGCTGAGGGTTCTAATGAAGCAAAGAACAACTTAGGATTAGAAGATTTTTTTAAGAGACAGATACAAGATTAAACCAATTATTAAGATAATGCTTGGAAAACATTAAATTTTATGCATAAAATATTTGCACAAAATATATTTGCATATATTGAATATATTTGCATAAAACATGAGAAAGTTTCTATTTGCTTCAGTATAATTAATTTTGGTATTCAAGATCCAAGGAAAAGACAAGGTTAGGAATAATAACAGCAGAGAGACATAAAATGGGAAGGTGAGAAAAAGAACGAGAGGAGAGGATGGCAGGGCCCGGGGGGAGAGGGAAGAGAGGAACACAGGCCACACACCCAGAAGTGGAAAGAGAAATGACGCCAACTCTTCTTCTTGAGTAAAATGATGTCAAGTCCTACCTGGTTAATAGAGGCGGCTCACCTTGGGGACCAGCCATTGAAAGGTGGCCAGTCCAGGGGAGAGAGAAGGGCACAATCCCAGCTGTGAGAGCTGTGTGACTTTCATTTCCAAGACACCAAGGGCTGGTGCTGTCCAAAAGGCATCTGTGTCTCTTCCACATCCAGACAGAGAGCCCCGACCCTCCAATTCACTGCTTGAATTGCCTCTCAAAACCGCTGTTGGAAAGGAGTCCTCCATGGTCTCATTGGGGCTGTTGGACTATTTTGAGATGATTTCACTCTAGCCCAGCTCCCCCATGAGGTTGCACTGTCTAAAGGTCCCCAATATACCCTACACCCACTCCTTATAGGCCTTAGCTTCCTCTTCAAGAGCCATTCTAAGATGTGCACACCAACCTTGCACAGCACAGTGAAGGCATCCTGAGCAGGACAGCCAACCCCCAGCAAGCCTGCTCTGATACATCAGTTGCACAGATGAACAAATGGAAGTCAGAGAGAATAAGGGACTAAGCCTATAACAGCACATACGCTTTCCACCCTGTCAGGCCTATCGATCATGCAATAGACCCAGAGAAATGAATGGAGAGAGAGAAGAGATCAAGAGAGAGCACAAAAGAGAATTTAACTAGAGCTGCTGCCCCAAGTTGCTGTTATAAACTCAAGAATGTAAATTAGCAACCAATTATCAGGGATATGATGCTATAGACTTTGGATCTGGAGTGGCCCCCAAAGTCCTGTGTGTTAAAAGCTTGGTCCCCAGCTTGGCACAATTTGGAAGATAGTGGAAACTTTTTTTTTAAGTGATAGGTTCTCACTGTGCTATGTGGTAGCACCTATTTTTCTATTCCATACTGAAAAGGAAGCTAATGTGATTTCGTTTTGTCCATGTATTCATACACTGCCACATGGGGAGGATTGTTTGAATGAAAGTGATTCATTAGTCCCCTGCAAATGCAGCCATACTCTCATCACCCCAAGGAAAGCCACAATCCTGCTAGAATGGTGGCAGTGACCCTTGTCTTGGTTATGGAAGACAAGGGTATCAGCCCTTTCTCCTCCAGTAACTAGCCATCTGTGTGATATTGGGATGATATCATATTTCTGGGTTCTCAGCTTCCCCAGAGGTAAAATAAAGGAGTTAAACTAAATTCAGTGCCTCTGGATTTGACAAATATCTATTGGGTTGAGTCCCTTCTCTGCAAAGATTCACGATAAGTGCTGTCAAGAACACAAAAATTAATGGGAAGAGTGCGGACAGTTCCTGCCTTGTAGATGCACAGACTCTGGAGGAAAATAACCTCAAAGGCAAACTGTGCCACAGGCCATAACAGATGTACAGATTGACGCTGTGCCATGGCCTTTGATTGACTCGTTGGTGCAGGAAGACTTTCTGAAAGTGGTAGAATTTCCAAAGCAGTTTTTCCAGAAATTGTTCTTAAGTAGTTTAAAACAGTGCAGGAAAGAACAAACAAACAAACAAAAACATTGCCATGAAGGATATTACTGAGATGGTTTCAATTTAGAGTCTGTATTTACTAGGAGTATGTATCAGTGTTATATTCCCTGGATTTTAATGCTGGGCTATGGTTATGTAAGAGACTGTCCTGGCTCTCAGGAGATTTGCTAAAGTCTTTAGGAACAAAGAGTTATGACATGAGCAAGAGGGTAGGCAATAATTAATAATAATAATAATAGTAATAACAACAACAATATCATTTATAGACAGAGCGAAAAGCCAATAACATATACCCTTTACCTAGAGACGTTTGGTGACTCTAGGTAAAGGATATATGAGAATTTGTTGTACTAGTCTTGCAAAACTTCTAAAAGTTTGACATTTTCCAAAATATAATTTCTAAGTTATATTATTTATGTTGGAAAAAGATACCTTCCAAACACCGATGTAATCCCTTTGGTAGAAGGAGATGCAAATACAATGGAAAACGAATTTGTGTTGGCAACTGACTATACCATGTCAGGTCCTGGGTGCCTGTAGTCAGGCACTACAGGTTTCTTGATATTAATGCCTCTTTGTTTCTACCTCTTCTTCCTGCAAATAAAATGAGCATTTCTCACAGATGCAGTGTGGGAACAGGTCCAAGAGAATGGGACATTCTGTTAATAAACCGAGCTGGCAAGGAGGCTGGGGGTAATTGGGTAAAATTGTTTTAGCCCTTATCTCCTGCATGCCAGTCTAAGGCCTGTGGAATCTGAATGCTAGTGGGCATAGTTTAAAAAATTATCCAGAGAAACAAAATACAGACGGATTTGACTAATGATAGTAATTTCTTCTGTCCTTCGAAAGGCAGTTTGGTTGAAACATTTTAAATTAATAACAAAAAACTAATATGTTGAATTTGCCCTGATCACTGGGAATTTCAGTTCTGATGATATTTTTTTGTTTCTTAATAACAGGAGCTAGAGTCTGAGAGGGTTAAACTTTTGGAGGACGTTACTTTTAATAAGCGGAAGATGAAAGAACTTGAAGATAACCTCCTCTATAAATTAAGTGCTACAAAAGGTATTTTGTTATTAAGAAGTAATCAAATAACAAACCCTAAGTGAGGATTTCTTTTATACACTTCAATGCTCTCATGATTGCACACATTAGGAAAAAGTTGAGTTACCAATACAAAAACAAGCCAGGCGGTTTCTAGCTAGATGTTAAAGAAGGACTGCAGAGAATCTGATTTTTGAATTAGCAACTAGAGACTGCGCATCTGGGAATAACACAGTTTTCTTGATGTAATTGCTCTCTCCTGAGAAAAATAAGGGCTCCCAGTGGAGCTGGGTAACTCACAATAGGCTAATTTGCTTGCCCAAAAGAAACTAATGTGCTAATCTATTTTTTTTTCAGACTGACTCTTTCATTTGGTCTTAAAATGCAGTGCTCCAACAGGTTATGACACATGTCATTTGTGTCCAAGGAGCTTGGCTACCAAGGGCCCAGCTCTTTTCATCTCACCTTGACTTTGCACTTGGAAGTCAAGGGTAGGGTCTCCTCTGGGCAGTCAGAGTCATCATACCATACCCCAATTTGAGGATGTACTCCCTGTGCAATATAGTAAAAGAAAAATTGTATCCAAATAAAGTGAAATCAACAAACATCATATAGTTCTGTGTAGGCAAATCACACCAACCTGAATTCCCCCATTTTTTTTAGCAGTCTGATAAAGAATACTTCCCAATATCACTTTAATTCCTGAATTAAAATTAAAAAACAAAAACCCCCTAACCTCCCAAACCTAACCTCTAGGATGAGCTTAGTGGAAAGTCTTTCTATCTGCCTTCATGGCACTGCTTCTGCTGGTGAAGTTGCTGTTCTCTTGCTAAGTGTTAGCAAGGAGAGCCAAAGGTGGCTCCCTGGTCCTTCGAAAAGTGTGCCAGATCCAGATGTCTTTGTTGTGATAACCAAGTGTGGATTTCCACTTGAGATGTGGCCTGTCTGCCAGAGGAACTCAGCACGTCTGCAGTGCCCACCTGCCTCCCAGAATCCAGGACAGGCCCCAGCGCTGCTGTGTGTACCAGCCATGAACTGAGCACATCCAAAGAATCTTTCCTATCTTAAAACTGAACTCATGGTCACAAGTACATGTTATTTCTATTAAAAACAATGTTGAAGGGGAAGCTAAAAATAAAATTAAGGTTTCTCTTCCTGAAGAGACACTTCTACTGACCCCCAATCTCCTCTTGTAGATGTAGAGGAACCAGAGTTCTCAGTAACAAGGACCATTCTGCTCAACTGGGGGGAGGTGAGAAGGTGCCGCTCACCTGTCAGCTTGCCACGTGTCTCAGTCAGCTTTTTGGCTTCTGTGACTAAAACAATTTTAGGAGGAAAAGTTTATTTGGGGGCTCAAGGTTTCAGAGGTCTCAATCCACAGACAGTGGGCTCCATTCCTTGGGGCTTGAGGTGAGGCAGGACATCATGGCAGAGTGTAGTGGAGGGAAGCACCTCACATGGTGATCAGAAAGCAGAGAGTCTCCTCTCACTAGATATAAAATATATACCCCAAAGCCATGCCCCCCAGTAAACCACCTCCTCCAGCCACACCCCACCTGCCTCCAGTTCTCACCCAGTTAATCCCATCAGGGAATTAACCCCACTGATTAGGTTAAGGCTGTGACCCAATCATGTCTTCTCCAAGCCTTCTTGCATTGTCTCACACGTGAGCTTTTGGGGGACACCTCACATCCAAACTGTAACACCAAGCTTTTGCACCAGCTCACACCCCAAGACAAGTGGGACAGACACTCTGGGGACACTTGGTGAAAAGCCACCCAGATGGAGGGAAAGCATGTCACATAGGGAATGGCTAAAATCCCTGGAGATGCCATTATTGTCTTCAGACATTTGAAAACCTATCAAATGGGTCTTTAGCCTTTTGCAGATTTGTAAGCCGGGTACAGGACAGGCCTTTGGCAGGACTCTGGCATCAGGTGGTAGTTGACCTTTTGGCATCTTCAGATTCTACTCCCCTGGGACCCTGTGGACTTTGGAGAAGTCCAGGTGGAAACCAGCAGTGGGATTTCAGAAGCGACGCCTCTTGCTTGGAAGCCGCTCCACCTCATGTCTACAGTTTTCCTCCTTTGACTTTTAGGTTCCTTGGTAGATGATGAATCTCTCATTGGTGTCCTCCGAACTACCAAGCAGACAGCGGCTGAAGTGAGTGAAAAGCTGCACGTGGCTGCGGAAACCGAGATCAAGATCAACACGGCGCAGGAGGAGTTCCGGCCCGCGGCCACCCGCGGCAGCATCCTCTACTTCCTCATCACGGAGATGAGCATGGTCAACATCATGTACCAGACGTCGCTGGCCCAGTTCTTGAAGCTCTTTGACCAGTCCATGGCTAGGTCAGTCTACCCCACCTTTTCCCTGGTGGCTCCAAAGCTGTAACTTCAGTTTCTTTGTATCTGTATTTCTTTTCTTTCAGCAATTGATTTTTGCCTCTTTGATTTTTTGAAACGGACTGCAGGTCTGAGAAGTCGCCACTCCCTCAAAAGAGGATCACCAACATTATCGAGTACCTGACATACGAAGTTTTTACATACTCCGTCAGAGGCCTGTATGAAAACCACAAATTCCTCTTTGTACTCCTCATGACCTTAAAAATTGATCTTCAGAGAGGGACAGTTAAGCACAGAGAGTTTCAGGCTCTCATTAAAGGTAAAGTGTTTGTAATGCAGATGGGTAAAAAGTATTGCTTTTGATGTGTTCTTTGATATTCTCTAAACCCATTTCTGTGATATGGAAGGGAAATTGGGTCCTAATGGAAGTGATGTTCTTTTTTTAATGTCTTTTTATCTGATTTCCATTAATTTTTCTCTGGTTACTTTGAGATTCAGGTCTGTGCTAATCCTGTGGATTTTAGATATATAATCATGTCCAGTCTGTTCATTGTTGTCCATGCTTAGGATAATAGATTGAAAGACATGCTGGTGGTGAGTTTTCTAGAGCAAGAGAGCAATTCCCTCAGCCAGGGAGTGTTATTATTTTTCAGGCCGTAAAAAGGCATATTTGTACTCCATTTTTGGCATTCATCTTGTTCATTGCTTATATCTATATTAAAAGGTATAATTAAGAAGACAAAGGAATGTTATTTTCATCTGGTGCAGGGGTACACATCTGTAATCCCAGCTGCTTGGGAGGCTGAGATAGGAGGATATTGCAAGTTCAAAACCAGCCTCAGCAAAGCGAGGTGCTTAGCAACCCAATGGGACCCTGTCTCTAAATAAAATACAAAATAGGGCTGGGGATATGCCTCAGTGGTTGAGTGCCCCTGAGTTCAACCCCTGGTACCAAAAAGATAAAGAATGATATTTTCAGTTGAATTCAGTTGAACAAGTATTTACTGAGCACTTCCTATCTAAACCTGTCATGCTGCTATTGGAGACACAAGCATAAGCCAGACCTTGTTTAAAATAAATCATAGACTCATAATGGGGATAAAGTTAGTTTTAGAAAATAACTCTAATGGCCAGGCACAGTGGTGCACACCTATAATCCCAGTGGCTGGGGGCTGAGGCAGGATGAACGCAAGTTCAAAGCCAGCCTCAGCAACTTATTGAGACCCTAAGTAACTTAGTCTCAAAATAAAAAATAAAAGGGCTGGGGATGTGGCTCAGTAGTCAAGCACTCCTGGGTTCAATTCCTTGTACCAAAAATAAAAAAACAAAAAAAAACCCTCTAAAATAAAGCAGAACAACTTAAGTAATAGAGCTAAAAAAACAAAAACAAGGTGTTCAATCAAAAAGGAGGAAAATATTGCATGTGGTTTGTGTTATTTAAAAAAAGCTTTGTGAACAAAAAGTCTACCTCTACAATGATCTGGGGATTATTTGATTGATGATAAACATGTTCCAATCTTTTTCTTGTGTTTTTGGCTCTTTAAATATAATTTGGCATATCATTTTCTGGCTACCCTTACCCTCAAAAAACAAAGTGGCATTTGAGAGGGATCCTGAATTCAGGAGAGGCAGAAATGAGGGCAACCCTCCATACTGAGACAGAACAGCGCTGTTGAAACAGCCTGGTTTTGTTGAAATGCCTGGTGGATTGTGGGAAATAGGACTCGACAGGTACATTGGTGGCTTACTGTGGAAAGCACCAATCCTCTAGGAAGGATCCTGTGGACCTAGTAAGAAGCAGGGCCCTTGTGGACTGGGACGTGTCTATCCCTTAAGAAGGTGAGTTGGGCAGACGTGTATGAGATTGGAAAAAAGAGCCTCACTGGAGTCTCCCCAATCTCCCCAACCACAGGACGTGCATTCCTGCCCAGGAGAAAGGCCATGGGAATATAAAGGAAGGAATGCGTATGGGAGATCGTGGAGGTGAAATGGAAAGTGGCTGTGTCTGAGAGCTGGGAGAGAGGTCAAGGGTGCTGCAGGGCAAGGGAATGTCTAACTGGAGTCAGGTCGAGGCTGGGGCTTGGCAGACAGGATTAGTTGCAATCAGAGGATCTTGTACAGGAACCCAGCCTGTGACCCAGACACATGGAGATGAGGGGGCAACATGCAGATCTGAGGTATCCCCCAAACCAAGATGAGATCCCACCCTGCCACCCCTCCCCCACCAAGCAAACCCAGCTAGACCAGAGCTATTACCCAGAAAGATCTGGGCTCTTTGAAAGAGGGTAGAAAATCAGAAGATTGAGTAACAGGGCAACACAGGAGGGTCAGAGTTCCTCAGGAGGATTAGATTTGCTACAGAAAAATAAAGAAGACTGCACACCTATATTGGCGTTGGAGCATATTTATGACTTCATTTCATAAAGACTGGAGTGTCAGAACCGGATTGTACAGGGCCAGAAGAGCCTGTAAGAAGAATTTGGATTTAATTTAGTTGGCAATAGGGAGCCATCGATTGTTTTATGAGCAGGGATGTAGCATGAACAGAGCAGTGCTTTAGGAAGATTAATTTGGAATTGTATGATAGATTGATTGACAGAAGTACAATCATCTCAGCTGTAAAAAGAGTGTGTTGTTTTATAGACAAAACCAGTTTATTGTAGTTTTAGTTTTGAACTGGCTTACATTTTGATTGAATTGTTTCTTAAAAGATGGTATGGTTCAGTTTCTAAAAAATTTTAAAAATATGGCCCTGAGATCATAGACTTATTTTTTAAAAAATGTTATGAACACAATACTTAAGGGGGAAAACAGTTGTTTATCTTGGCAGCAACATTTGATTTCCCAAGAGTGACCGTCCTTAGGTATCCATTACTTCCCGTTTTCTCCAATATTTGTAAGGTGCCTTTGACTTTCTTTTGCAACTGAGAATATCAGAGCTTTGAAAAATGAAATGGCTTCCAGAGGCAATCCTGCGTTACAGAGCAACTGATGTATCCATTCTCCGGGAGTGCTTATTTTAGAAAGATACTGTCTCTCTTTTGTCATAGACCATTAATAAAAAGACCTTGGGGAGCTGCGGGGAGTGCTTTTGCCTTCCAGGTGGGACTGGACCTGGATTTCCCAAAGTGGGGGGCAGAGAATATGAATTAATGTCAAAACAGCCACTGAGGATGACATAGCTGAGGTTGTTCTACATTTTCTACACACGTTATTTAATCTCACAACAATTCATCTGGGGGATTCTATTAGGACATCCATCTGATGAGGCAATCTAGAGAGACTGAGTCGAGTCCCTTGCCCAAATGTAAGCAGCCAGTCAGTGACAGAGCTGGGATATCTGGGAGAGCAGGGTGGGCTGTCATCATTCTGGGTTGGTTCAGATACATGACATGCTTAAAAATGCCCGGCAGTTTAGTTGGCTTCTTCTGATGTCCCTAAGGTGCATAGTCTCATGAAAATATTTCTTTGGAAACCACTGAGAAGAAAAAGAGGTGTGTGTCTCTGAGTTAAGAGACGTGGGAACTGTGAAGACTGCAGGGGGCGCTCTCTGAGGGTTGCTTCTCCCATCAGTGATTCTCAAACTGGAATAGAACTTGGTCTTTCCCCTCTGCAGGGGGGTGGAACAGTGAGAGGAAGGGTCACCTACTGTTCTAAAGGTGTTGTGGTCCTCAGAGCCACTGATCCCCAAGTCCTCTGTAGTAGAGCAAAGGGGTCTACAGTTCATATATCTTCTCAGGAAGATGCTAAACAGAAAGAGCAAAGACCAGTAGTCCCCCCACCACCTTTTTCTTGGCCCAGGGTTGATATGTGAAGTGGAAGGATTTGCTGGGATTTTAAGGAGGACCACTGGATTTAAAAGTTCCAGAAACACTGTTGTGCATTCATCTGAATTAACTTAACATTGGAGCTGGAGTTATGATGTGACATTACTAGAGACATTTAATGGGGGACTTTTAAAATTATAATCCTGTATCTGGTTGGAAAATGACTACCTTAGGTATGGACATTTGACTTGTGATCTGCTTCAAAATATAATCTGATGCCATAACCCAGATCCTCTGCTAGCCTCCAAACTCCATGACAACAGGGACCTTGTCTGGTTTTGTCCACCGTGTCCTCGGTGCCTGGGTCATGCAGATGCATAGTGGGGGTGCTCAATAAATATTTGTTGAATAAGTGATTTGAACACCACTTACCCCCTAAAACAATCCCAAGATATATGAGGTTCTCTTTCCTCCCCCCTATTTCCCTCTTTCTCTTCCTCTTTATCCAACTGTTTATCTAATCATCTGCTTAACTCGGTAAGAAATATTGTTGAATATTGATATTCTGGAGGAGTGATGATTGACTAAGAAATGATCTGTAAAAATCACACATGAAAAGATCCACCAATTCATTAATATAGAAATTTGGTTGTAAAAAAGAAAAAGTGGACAAAGAGGAAAATACCCGTGACCACCTGAGAAAAATTCTTTGCAGGGAAAAATGACAAAGTGTTGCTGTCATATTTTATAAGATACTATAAATCAGTAAATAAAGCACTGAGACTTCAGGGAAATGTACCCAAAAAAGATAACCACATTTTCCATAATATGATTATTTGCCAATTTTCCCATATTTTATGTAATATGGTTATCTCGCTTTTATTATTTGGAAAATAAATGTCTAAAAATGAAGTACGAGCTCGCCTGACTCATGCTGTCTGATGTTTCCCCTCAGGGGGTGCAGCTCTGGACCTGAAAGCCTGCCCCCCAAAACCGTTTCGCTGGATCCTGGACATGACGTGGCTAAATCTCGTAGAGCTGAGTAAACTTCCGCAATTTGCAGAAATTATGAACCAGGTAACAAGGGGCTGGTGAAAAGTACAGGTTTGTAAATCCAAATGCATGCAGGTCATCTTAACTGAGTCCTACTGATGAGTTCCTTCACCCGCAGGAGTCAAACAACAGTGTGGGCTTGAGGTGTTGTGACTGGGAGGGGGCAGTTTGGACAGATGGACCTCAGAGTGGCCTTTTTATGGGTGCAGGGAACTATCTTTCTTCCTGTGCGGTGGGCATATGCTGTGTTCTCGTTCTCTCTCTCTCTCTCTCTTTCTCTCTCTCTCTCTCCCTTCTTTCTTACTTATTTTTTGGTACCAGAGATTGAACTCAGAGGTACTTAACCACTGAACCACATCCACAGCCCTTTTTTGAATTTTATTTAGAGACAGGGTCTCACTGAGTTGCTTAGGGCCTCACTCAGTTTCTGAGGCTGGCTTTGAACTTGTGATCCTCCTTGTCTCAGCCTCCCGAGCCACTGGGATTACAGGCAGCAACATGGGTTGTTTTTATGTGCCTGCTTTAGTTGCTATTATAAGCAGATCAGTGAGTAGACCCTGTCATTGTAGAATTGTTTTTTTTTTTTTTGCATTTTTACTTCTGCCTATGATTGAATAATTGCTGTAGGTTTGAGTTTGAGGTAAATTAAGAGGTGGGCTCCTTTTTAATCATTTGGCATTATATAGAGGGCTGCTACTGTTACCTGGTGGGTGGAGACCAGGGATGCCGCTGAACATTTTATGATAGCCAGGACAGCCCCACAACGAAGAATCATCCCCTCCTAACTAGCAATAATAGCAAAATTGAGGAACCTTGATCTCTATTTCTTCTTGTCCAACCATTTTGTATAATTGGTACATGATCCTAATTCTAGTGAATCGTGTAGAAAAATAATGGGGGAAACTGAAAGGGAGTTAGACCACATTGACATTATTCAGGTCATTGATTCTGATGAAAAATATGATGTGTGTTGTTTTGCCTAAAAAGCGAGGCTCCTGTAAAGAATGCCCCCGGAGGTAGGTCAGAGCCTCCGGCACAGTCCTGCCACTGGACTTCCTGTCTAACTTCTTGGCTTGTTTCTTTTAGATAGCTCGCAATGAGAAGGGGTGGAAAAGCTGGTTTGATAAAGATTCCCCAGAGGAGGAAATTATCCCTGATGGATATAATGATTCCCTAGATACCTGCCACAAGCTGTTACTCATCAGGTAAGAAGAGGTATTCTCAGACCCAGAAGCATCACTGTCATGTCCTTAAATTACAGATTGTACTTCAGCGAGCTGACTTCACAGTGTCCCCCGTGGCTTTTATAAGAAATGCACATGTCTCCAAACTGTGGTTTTGGAAGGCAATTCTCCAAATTCCTTCACCAGCAGAACATATTGGTGATGGTGGCAGGGGGGTGACATGCACAGTTTGACAATGTATTAATGATAGGAAAAAAGAAAACATGAGAAAATAATGATTTTTATTATTCACTTTGTTCAATTACTGACAAGTGAATCATTCAGTGCTGAAATGACTTCTCTATAAAAATAAAACTTACAAAGTTATAAGGCAATTAGTTTATACACTGAAATGGAATTCACTTGAGGGAAAAATCCAAGGCTATTATACTATTAGCATGTACAAGTACTATTTTGGCTACTAAAATGGAAGCAAAATTTTGAAATGGAGGTTAAGGAGAGTGTTCCCCTCCCTGCTTACGTTTCACATTTTCTCAACATCTCGTAGCTCCAGGAGACTTTGCAAATTTGAAAAATGTGTGTGTGTGTGTGTGTGTGTGTGTGTGTGTGTGTGTGTGTACATGACTAGTGAATGAGGTAAAATGGTGGGGTTGTATGCCTGAGCTTGCTGTTGGAAAAAGTTGTTTCCCGGGTATTGTTGTGCTGGTAAGAGTGATCAGAACCACAACAAGTATCACCTCCAAGTCTGCAGAGTATGAAAGGGTTACTTATTTTTGTTGGAACAAATGTGTCTCTTACCTATTATTGTAAAATTAGATTTATATTTTTTGTTCTTTTTAGATGTACATGATAGTAGAGTGTAGATGACACATTATACAAACATAGAGTGTAACTTATTCTAATTAGGATCACATTCTTCTGCATGTACACAATGGTGAGATTCACTGTGGTGTATTCATATATGAACATGGGAAAGTTGTGTCTGATTCATTCTACTGTCCTTCCTATTCCCATCCCCCTTCCCTACCCTTCATTCCCCTTTTCTAATCCAATGAACTTCTATTCTTCCTTCCCCCATCTTATTGTGTGTTAGCATCCACATATCAGAGAGAACATTTTGGAGGGGGATTGGCTTATCACTTAGCATGAGTCTCCAAATCCATCCATTTACCAGCAAAAGTCATAAACTTACTCTTTTTATGGCTGAATAATATTCAATTGTGTATATATAACACACTGTCTTTATCTATTCATCTGTTGAATGGCATCTAGGTTGATTCCATAGCTTAGCTATTGTGAATTGAGCTGCTGTAAACATCAATGTGGCTGTGTTACTTTTATACCAAAGGATTTAAAATCAGTACTGTGTTAATTATTTTAAATCCTTTGGATATATACTGAGGAGTGGGATAACTGGGTCAAATGGTGATTCCATTCCAAGTTTTCTGAGGAATCTCCATAATGCTTTCCAAAGTGATTGTGCCAAAAATTAGATCTATCTTAAATGAATAGTATAATTACTATCAAATAAGAATTTTTAGAGCTGGTCTGTGATCTAAAATATCAAATTTCACATGATATTTGTTTGATGTGTCTCTGTGTATAATCTACAATGGTACACAAATGGTATAACATAAATGTTTGCTCATCCACTAACTTTTGACACCTTTGTCCCATGGGTTCTCCCTCTGAGGACCAGGAGCGTCAGAGTGTGTGGCAGGGCGTCCCCCATCACAGGTATACTGGCAGAAGACACTGGTTTTATCATCGCTGCCCAATCCTTGCCAATGCCTGGCACTAAGCCACGTGATTAAATTTGTGTTCATCCAGGGATAGGGAACATTGCCATCCCTTTTACACAGACCTGCAGAAGGGAGAATGAGCTTGTTGTCCTGTGGCTAATTAAATATGTGTTTTTTTATGTGCCCAGAATTAAATAGAATAAAAAACGAATACGCTGAATTTATTACATCTGACTTGTATTCATTTCTAGGTCCTGGTGCCCAGACCGTACTGTTTTTCAAGCCAGAAAGTATATTGCAGATTCCTTGGAGGAGAAGTACACAGAACCAGTTATCTTGAATCTGGAGAAAACTTGGGAAGAAAGTGACACACGGACACCTCTGATCTGTTTCCTGTCCATGGGCTCCGACCCTACCATTCAAATCGATGCGTTGGCCAAGAGGCTGAAGCTGGGTATGATTAGAGATCTATGAAATTTGGCAAAACTTCCGTATTTTTGCTCTGAATTTTGCCTACCATAATTTCATAATTGATTCTTAGAAATGTACCTGTAAAATTGATTTGGAGAAAAAATATTAAGCTGCTTCTTCTTTCACTTCTTCATAATTTCCAGGGTAAGGATGAGATAACAGGTGTCTCTGGGTAGGTAAGAATACACCTGTACACCAAATGCTGGGTTTTTTTTATTTTTTTTTTTTGTTTTGTGTTTACAATGTAAGCAGATGGCTGTACTGCATGGATAAAAGATTAGCAAGAATCAACACCAGGAGTGTGATTGCCATGTCTGTATGAAATTACACTCATGGGGATTTTGTCACAAACTGAAAAACTATAATGATCATTGTGATGTATAGTAATTAGGGATTCATTCATTCACACTTCAGTAATGGTTAGGACAGACCCTGTGCTAGATTTCAGGAGAGGAGACAGGGGCCTGAGGCAGCTGGGACAAGCAGACATGTAAATGCTATCGTGGATGATGTGACATCTGCTGAAACTAGAATTTCCTGGAGATGACTGATTGCAGGATGCACATCTCCTTGGATCACCTAGGAAAGCATCACATTGTTGATATTTTGAAAAAAAAATAATTTTAAAAAAGTTTAAGAAACTTGCCAATGAAACAGTGGGAGACAGGAGGAAAGTCATCCAGGGAAAGGAGGCAGAGCAAGCAGTGATAATTGTCTTGAGTTGTGGTGGAATCAGCAGGACTAAACACAGGGACACACAAGAACATCTTGATAGGCCTAAGCCATCCTATAAGAGGGACTTCTGACTCCTTCTCTTCAGACTCTGAAAATCTGATGGTTGTTGGCATCACCATTCAGGACCTTCCAGATTTCCATCTCAGTAACTACACTTGTAGAATTCATTTATTCTAATCTTTTTCAAGATTGTAAAAGTGATTGATTATGAGCCACCAAAACCTACCCTTTGGAATAGAACTTATGTTGAATTTGTTATTTAGTCAATGAGCACAGAATAGGAAATTGATTCAGTCATGTCCAGGCTCTGGCCACTGTCCCTCTGCATTAAAGCATTAGTTTATGGCAGCATGGTCAGCATTCACTTCCCCTTACTCATATTGACTCTTCTCTGTTCATTGTTGGCGAACTGTTCTGTGTTCTATGTGGATCTGTTCAGATGGGTCCTTTCTTCTGTTGGAACACTGGTGCTCAATGCAAAGTGCTTCCAAGTTCTACTGGCAGTTGTTCATTAGGCATCTTTAATGTAGGTTCTTTTGCTCTGGGATTTACTATAGCACACCAGCTGTCTGAATTGGATTGTGCGATGCCTCTTGTAGCCCTCTAGTTTGCAACTCTGTTGGATCTAACTCTCTGTGGATCTTTACCCAGCTGCTTCTATGCCCAACTTCTCTCTGCAAATATGTGCCCCCTTTTTTTTCCTCTGTTGCTGCAAACTGTTCTCTTCTGTGTAGCAGAACTCATGGCCTCTGGTGTCTTATAGGCTTCACTGCTTATATGCTCATCATATTTAATATTATCAGGGAAACTCCCCTTACTCTCTTGGTCCCAAGTCTCAATATCCAGGGAAGGAACTCATTGGCTTAGCTTTGATCTTGTGCTTCTTTCTGGGCCAATCAGTGAACTGTTGCTGTAGAGACAGGTTCATAGCAGAAACTATATGGAGCTGGGGTGGTGGACACTTCTTAGGGAGGAACTCAGCGGCTGCAAGAAGCAAGTGTTCCGCTAGAGTTGCTATTTCAGATGTTACCTTGAAATAATGCTGTTGTCTGGGACAATATTTTAAGAATGGAATCAAGAAATTCAAAGTCTCCTTTGGAAGAACTTCCAACTAGGACATTAAACAAATATAGCAAATCAGACTTGTGCTGTCACCTTTTGTGTCACAATGCTGTTTTGCTTGGCAATTTGGTGATTTCCATTGCTTAGTACTACATTGATGTTTACAGAAAAAGTTCAGGCTTCTCTTGGCTACTTTGTAGACTACTGAAACAAAGCAGATTTAATTTGAATACTTGGGACACAATGAATTTTATAAAGAACTCTATTGTCCAATCATTTTCAGCAATGTTAGGAGGTCTCATGCTGTTTGCTGCTTTGGGTTAAAAGTTCCAAAGATAACTGTTAAAATGAAACTATCATACGGACAAAATAACATATTAACCTAGTCTCAACTGTTAACATTTTAGTAGGTAAGCATAGACCACTCAAGGTGAGTAAGACTGTGGGATCTGGAAACCCAACTCCCCTGTTTTGCAGCTGGGGAAACCAAGGCCTTGAGGAAAGGGCCAGAGCTAGCTGGTGACAGATCGGAGGCAGGACTTGCCTCAGGATTCAGAGTCCTACTTTGGTGGTCTCGGTGGCCTTTCTCTTTCATTCCCTCTCACTTATTTTGTTGGATGAATTAACCAGTTATCTGACAGACTTAAGGATAGGACAGAAACAAGTAAGTTTTTCTAGGAAAAGAGGAGGAGGAAAACTTCTGATTATGACTCTCAGGTGCTGGTCAGGCTTTGCAGCGAGGGTGTCAGAGTAGATAATTCCACCCAAAGCTTGTGCATTTGGCATGAGAGCCCTACTGGAAGTCCAGATGAGGGAGAAAGGGCCTCCCAGAGGGAAGATGCATTTGAATTTGGTTTGAAAACAGTATAAACTCACAAGAATACAAATTAGGAATTGGAAATATGTATAACAGCATGTGCAGATTCTACATGTTTAAGTTTTTAATGTTTACAATGTTCAAACATGAACATTTTGAATAATAAGAGAATGGTATGATTATCATAAGTTAGAAAATCTCAAAATAACAAGTTTATAGAAAGATAAAAATTTACAAAATTTTCTCTGAGAAGGTAGAAACCCTGAGTAGACTAATAATCAAGGCTAGAAAAATTAGAAGTTTTAAAAGTATGACCACAGCTTGGGGATTGGGGTTGTGGCTCAGTGGTAGAGTGCTTGCCTAACATGGGTAAGGCACTGGGTTTGATCCTCAACACTGTATATAAATAAATTAAATAAAGGTCTGCTAACAATTAAAAAAAAATTATGACTGTAGCAAATTCTCTCTTGGCTTGAATAACTTTTTGATAAGACCTAAAACTTTTAAGGACTTTCACATACTATATTTTCTTCTGGAAAATACAAAAAGAGGATATGTGATATGTTTTCCCCTTTATTAGCATTAATTATCTTGACATCACAACATCAAGCAAGATAGTAATTGCATAGAGGAAAGAAAACCACAGATTGATTCCATTTATCAAAATATAAATGTTAGGGCTGAGGTTGTGGCTCAGTGGTATAGAGCTTGCCTAGCATATGTGAGGCACTGGGTTCAATTCTCAGCATCACATATAAATAAATGAATAAAATAAACATCCATCAACAACTTAAAAAAATATATATTCATATATATATATATATATATATATATGTAAAAATCTTAACTACAAGCAAGAATAATTCAGTGGGACATTAAAAATAACATGCAGATTACATATAGTGGGGAACCAATTAAGATCTCTGCAGATTTCTCAACCCAGACCCTCAAAGCCAGAAGATGCTGGAATAATATATATACCAAGCTATGAAAGAAAATGAATGCCAACCAAGAATCTTACAGCAAAATTAAGCTTTAGATTTGATGAGGAAATAAAAAACTTTCATGATGAACAAAAGTTAAAAGAATTCACAACTAGAAAGCCTGCACTATAGAACATCCTCAGCAAAATACTCCATAAGGAGGAAATGAAAAAACAACAATAAATCAGCAAAGGGAGGAACTACACTAAAGGAAAAGCCAATTAAAGGAGAAACCAAGTCAAGCTAAAAACCAAAAATAAACAAAAATGATCAGGAGTACAAACCATGTCTCAATAATAACCCTGAATGTTAATGGCCTAAACTCATCAATCAAAAGATATAGACTGGCAGAATGGATTTTAAAAAAGACCCAACAATATGCTGCCTTCAAAAGTCTTTTATCATGCGAAAAGACATCCACAGACTGAAGGTGAAATGTTGGGAAAAAACATACCACCCACATGGACTGTAAAATAAGCAGGGATTTCCATCCTCATATCAAATAAAGTAGACTTCAAGCCAAAGTTAGTCAAAAGGGATAAAGAAGGACATTTCACACTGCTTAAAAGAAACATACAGTAACAAGACATAACAATTATAAATATATATGCCTCAAACAATGGAGCATCTACATTCGTCAAACAAATTCTTCTCAATTTCAAGAGTCAATAGACTACAAAACAGTAATACTGGGTGACTTTAACAAACTTTTATATCACTGGATAGATCTTCCAAAGAAAAACTAAATAAATAAACTACAGAACTCAATAATACTTAGACTTAACAGACATATATAGAATATTTCATCCATCAGTGAGTGAATACACTTCCTTCTCAGCAGCACATGGATCCTTCTCTAAAATAGACCGTATATTATGCCACAAAGTAACTCTTAGCAAACAAAAAAAAGCATGGTAGTGTCTCTACTTATCAGATCATAATATAATGAAATTAGAAATCAATAATAAAATAAAAAACAGAAGCTACTCCAAAACCTGGAGACTATATAATATGCTATTGAATGAACAATGGATGGCAGAAGACTATGAAGTTGAAGTTGAAACAAAAGAAGCAATCAACAAAATGCAGCACTCCATCATGTTCAAAATACTAGAAAAACTAGGGATAAGAGGAACATATCTCAACATTGCAAAATCTATTTATGCTAAGCCCAAGGCCAACATCATTCTAAATGGAGAAAAATTATTTTCTCTAAAAACCGGAACAAGACAGGGATGCCCTCTTTCACCACTTCTATTTAACATAGCCCTTGAAACTCTAGCCAGAGCAATTAGATGAAAGAGTTTAAAGAGATTTGAATAGGAAAAGAATAACTCAAACAATCACTACTTGTTGATGACATGATTCTATACTTAGAGGATCCAAAAAATTCCACCAGAAAACTTCCGGAACTGAAAAATGAATTCAGCAAAGTAGCAGATATAAAATAAATACCCATAAATCAAATGCATTTCTGTACATCAGTGATGAATCCTCTGAAAGAGAAATGAGGAAAACTACCCCATTTCCAGTAGCCTCAAAAAATTAAAATACTTGGAGCTCAGCTTAGTGGTGCACACCTATAATCTCAGCAACAAGGGAGGCTAAAAAGGAAGATCTCAAGTTCAAAGCCAGCCTCAGCAATGATGAGGTGCTAAGCAACTCAGTGAGACCCCATCTCTAAATAAAATACAAAATAGGGCTGGGGATGTGGCTCAGTGGCTGAGTGCCTCTGGGTTCAATCCCTGGTGCCCCCCTCACACCTAAATAATAAATAAATAAAAATAAAATACTTGGGAATCAACCTAACAAAAGAGGTGAAAGACCTCTACAAAATGAAAACTATAAAATGCTAAAGAATAAATTAAAAGAAGACCCTAGAAGATGGAATAATATCCCTTGTTCTTGGATATGCAGAATTAATATTGTCAAATTGACCATACTACCAAAAGCACTATACAGATTTAATGCAATTCCAATAAAAATCCCAGTAACATTCTCATAGAAATAGAAAACGCAGTGATGAAATTCATTTGGAAAAATAAGAGACCCAGAATAGCCAAAGCAAGAAGAGGGAAGCAGGTGGCATCACAACACCAGACCTTAAACTATACTATGGAGCAATACTAACACAACAGCATGGTATTGGCACCAAAATACACATGTAGACCAATGGTACAGAATAGAGGATACAGAGACAAACCCACATAAATACAGTCATCTCATACCAGACAAAGGCACCAAAACATATATTGGAGAAAAGAAGCTTCTTCAACAAATTTCTCTAGCAATTAGAGAAATGCTGGCTAAACTGGAAATCCATTTTCAGCACAATGAAAGTAAGTCCTTATTTCTCATCGTGCACAAAACTCAACTCAAAGTGGGTCAAGGACCTGAGAATTAGACCATAGACCCTGCTTCTAATAGAAGAAAAAGTAGGCTGCATCATGTTGGACTAGGCCCCAACTTCCTTAATAAGACTCCTATAACACAAGAAATGAAATCAAGAATCAATAAATTGTATGGATTCAAACTGAGAAGCTTCTTCTCAGCAAAAGAAACAATCAGTGAGGTGAAGAGAGAGCCTACAGAATGGGAACAAATTTTTACCACATGCACATCAGGATAATATCTAGATAATATCTAATATCCAGGATATATAAAGAACTCAAAAATCTTAACACCAAAAAACTCCAAATAACCCAATCAATAAAATGGGCTAAGGAACTGAATAGACACTTCTCAGAAGAAGATATACAATCGATCAACAAATATATGAAAAAAGTGTTCAATGTCTCTAGCAATTAGAGAAATACAAATCAAAACTACTCTAAGATTTCATCTCACTCCAGTCAGAATGGCAGTTATCAAGAATACAAGCAACAATAAGTGTTGGTGAGGATGTGGGGGAAAAGGCACTCATACATTGCTGGTGGGACTGCTAATTGGTGCAACCAATCTGGAAAGCAGTATGGAGAATCCTTGGAAAACTTGGAATGGAACCACCATTTGACCAGCTATCCCACTCCTCAGGCTATACTCAAAGGACTTAAAAATAGCATACTACAGGAACACATCTACATCAATGTTTATAGCAGCAAAATTCACAATAGCTAAATTGTAGAACCAACATAAATGCCCTTTAATAGATGAATGGATAAAGAAACTGTGGTTTATATACACAATGGAATATTACTCAGCTAAAAGGGAATAAAATCATGGTATTTGCATGGATGGAACTGGAGAATATCATGCTAAGTGAAGAAAGCCAATCCCAAAAAACCAAAGACTGAATGTTTTCTCTGACAACTGGATATTGATCCATAATGGGCTGTGGGAGCATGGGAGGAATAGAGGAACTTTGGATAGGGCAAAGGGGAGGAAGGGAAAGGAGGGGGTACGGGGGTAGGAAAGATGAGATGGATATCATGACCCTAGGTACATATATGATGACACAAATGGTGTGATTCTATTTTGTATACAACCAGAGAAATGAAAAACTGTGCTCCATTTGTGTACTATGAATTGAAATGCATTCTGCTGTCATGTATAACTAATTAGAACAAATAAAAAGAAATAATAACATGCAATGACAATCTGTTTTGAACTAAGTGGGAATGCATTGTAAATATGAGAAAGATTCTGGAGTAAGAAATCTCATCATGGGCTGGGATGTAACTCAGTGGTAGAGTTCTTGCCTAGCATGCACAAAGTCCTGGATCCCATCCCCAGCACTGAGAAGAAAGGAGGAGGAGGAGGAGAAGGAGGAGAGAGGAAATTTCATCACAATGAAAAATGACTTTTCCTTAAGCTATAATATTACTTGATAGATGCTTTAAATTTATTTTATAAAAGTTCCACATTTTATATGTGACTTTTGAAAAGAAGGAACACAAAAATTTTACTGATGTGATGATAAATGGGTACTGCAAGCCTACGCGCTCTCCCTGTGGTGAATGACTTGAGACATAACCATGAAAGTCAGGCATAAGATAAGATGTCTATTCTTGCCAATGTTATTTAGCATCAATGTGAAAGATATAGCTAATGTATTGTAAGAATAATAAATAACAGATATAACTACTGGGAAGGAGGAACAAAAACCATCATTATTCTCAGACAATGTAATTGTCTAACTAAGAAACACAAATGAATCAACAAAAAGACTATTAGACTTAATAGGGTAGTTCAGTAAGGTGACTTGTCACAAAATAAATACATATAAAAAAATCAATGATGCTTTCTTGTAAAATAAAATGTAAAAATCCTATTAACTATAGCAATAAAAATAAAATGGAGAAATAATTTTAAAAATACCCATTTGAAGAAAACTATAAAACTTTCTTAGTGACATAAAAGTTAGTTTAAAAAATAGAGGGTTCAACCACATTTCCAGAACAAAGATTCAATATTGTAAAGATGTCAATATACTGTAGATTAGTCTATAGATTGAATGCAAGTCTAATTGAAATTCAAACAGCACCTTCCCCTCTAATTGAACAGCAGGGAGATCTTTGATCACCTAAAACTATAAGCAGGCAAGATGAGCCAAGAAATCTTGAAAAGACAAAGAAGCCAGCATGGCCAGATTCTAAAAGTTTTATCAAATGGCAATAAGTAAGCAGTGTGTAACTGGCTCAGGGTAGATACACAAATCAGCAGAGCAAAATGAAAGCCTTCAAATTAGACTAATATGTAGGATAGTTTAGTATATAGATTCACCTTTCAAGTCAGCAGAGGAAAAAGGATTAGCCAACAAGCAGCATGGATAGAGCAGGCTAATGTTAGAAAAAAATAATCATTTTACATATTGAACTCCAGAGTAAATTGTAGGCTGATTAGGCTATTAAGTGCTTTAGATTATGCTATAAAAGAAGAAAAAGAATATATGAATTATTTACATACTATTGACTTCTAAAATTCCCTTAATCATAATACCAGAGTCCCAAACCAGATAAATGATGTAGGTAACATGAGTGGATTAAGTTTGTAAACCTCTCTATGCCAAAAGCACCACAAATAAGAACACAAGCGAGAATGGGAATGTGGTCTAGGAATTATAGCTCCCCATGTCAGTGGGAGACACTTATTTATCCCTATCACAAGTCTTTCGAAAGTTTGCATATTTTGTGCACACTCTTCTACATGCATTAAATCCTCCTAAGGACATGAGAGACATGTATAATGATTTATATTAAAAGATGTTTGACCTCATACCATTAATAATATTGAAAAATGTTAAATATTCTAAATATATGAAAGGAGAGCGGTTGAATGAACAAGGATGCTTCATCATGATTGGACGCTGTTCTGGTGTTAGAAACTATTTTCCAATAATATTTAATGGTAATGACATATTTATAACACACTGTTAAAAGTAAGATATAAACTCTATGTAATGTATATGCAATGTGTAGACATAGATTACATATAAAATATATGTATAAAACTTTTCAAATCAATACATCTATAATCTCTTGTTCAAAACTCTTGGGGCCAAATGTGTTTCAGAAAGAAGAATTTTCCAGCTCTTAGAAAGGGAATATTAATATTATATATTTCAGATAAAAACATAAATATTTAGAAAGGGAAAAGTGAAGGTGATACATAGGCTCACATCAGTTCAGGTCACCTTTTGCCACCAAAATGATTTTGTGACAAAACTTCCAGTTTGCAAAGGTCTTTGAATTTTGAAATAAAGGGGATTGTGCATTAAAGGACTACAATGAAGAATACTGTTGATTTTTATTTCCTTCTTTATATTCTCCTGTACTTTCCAAGCCTTTCACTGTGAACATATATTACTTGCATAGAAATGAAAAGTCAAAGAAAAAAAGAAAAGAAAAGAAAGAGAAAATATAATCAGAGACGATGCAGCCTTCCCTGTCTGTCTTTTTAAATTAGCATAATGTTTTCAAGGCTCATCCACATTGTAGTATGTGTCACGGCTCCGTTCCTTTTCATGGCTGATTAATAGGCCAATGTACGTGTGGATCACATTTTCTTTATCCATTCATCAGTAAGTGAGCATTTGAATTATTTCCACTTTTTGGCCAGTATGAATAATGCTGCTTGAACCCTCATGTCCAAGTTTTTGTGTGTGCAAAAATGTTCAGGTTTTGGGGGTGCATCCTTTAGAGTATACTTGCTGGGTCATATGGTCACCCTATTTTTTGCTTTTTGAAATGCTGCTGGATAGTTCTTCAAAGTAGCTACATTACATACTCACTAGCAATATAGATATTATAAATTTTCCAGATCCTTACCAGCACTTGCTATTCCCTGCCCCCTTTTATTTATTTATTTTTTTATGTTGAATATCTTTTCATGTGCTGATTGGCCATTTTTGTATCTTCTTTGGAGAATTGTCTAGTCAAATCCTCAGCCCATTTTTGAATTGGGTTTTTAGACTCTTTCTGTTGAGTTTTAAGAGTCCTTTGTAGATTCTGGGTATCCTTATCAGACGTATGATTTGTAAGAATTTTCTCCCATTTCCTGGGCTGCTCTTTGATGAGGTCCACTGAGGCACAAAAATTTCGAATTTTGATTGAGTCCAGTTTGTCCATTTTCTCTTTTGATGCCTGTTTTAAGTGTTGTATTTAGAAAAACTTTTCATCCAATCCAGGGTTACAAAGACTTTTTCCTGTATTTTCTTCTAAAGATTTTATAGTTTTATTAGTGTTTAAATTGGCATCTCTGATGCACTTTGCTTTAATTTTTGTATATGTTGTGCTGTGACGGTCAAATTTCATTCTTTTGCAAGGTCATATCAGGTTTCCTAGCAACATTTGTTAAAAATACTGTCCTTTCCCATAACTGAAAGGTCTTGAGTATTTATTTCTGGACTCTCAACTCTATTTCATTACACACACACACACACACACACACACACACACTCACACATGTGTGCACATAGGCACATGAACACACTTCTGCTTACTCTCCTCACACCCACCATTTCCAGGTGGTGTCTCCAGTTCTCTGCTCTGTGCATTTCCTCTAATCAACACAACCCAAGGCCAAGCCTATTTGAATAGCAGAGCCTTTTCCTAGAAGTGATAGAGGGAGGGAGACTGTGGCCATTCAGAAATTAATTTTTCAACCCAATCCTGTATATAATTTACATTGTGTGCACCTTCCCTTATATTACAGAGTGTAGAACTATCTCAATGGGGCAAGGACAAGAAATACATGCTCGGAAGCTTGTCCAGATGTCAATGCAGCAGGTATGTAACAGGGACTACTATTGCAGCCTCTTTGCTGTTTGCCTCTGTCCATCTGGTCTACACAGGTGGAGAGCATCATTCCTGTGGTGCTCAACACTTATTTTTGGTTTATGCATTTATATGAATTTTATTGTAAATTTTAACCTTAAGCTAGTTTCCTCCTGACAGTTCATGGGAAAGCTCGTTCCATTTATTTATTTGGGTAATGGGGATTGATTGAACTCCTCAGGGCATTTGACCACTGAGCCACATCCCCAGCCCTATTTTGTATTTTATTTAGAGACAGGGTCTCACTGAATTGATTAGTGCCTCGCTTTTGCTGAGGCTGGCTTTGAACCTCCATCCTCCTATCTCAGCCTCCTGAGCTGCTGGGATTACCAGCGTGCGCCACTGCACCCAGCGCTTGTTCCATTTTCTATAGCATCTGTTCATTTTATTTTCACTTGTTTATTTATTTACAGCTTGGAAGACACACCTTCTAATACATAAGGATGCAGCTATAGCAGTCTTGGAATTTCATGATCCATATTGATAGATAGATAGTACTTAAAGAAGTGACAGATTGAGACAGTTAAATTTCAATTTTCAGTTAAAGACAGGCCTTCATTTTTCATTAATGGGTAGTTTCAGGAAAATAAGAAATGTTTGAGGACTTTATATTTAGATATTGATAATAATTTTTATTGGAAGTTGCAGGCTGAGTGGAATAGTAAGAAATAGTTTCCATCACATCTAATAAATACACAGGACATTAATTTTCTAGAAATGTTCTGTAGATAGCCATCTCAGCTATAATAAGAAATTGCATCATTTATAAAAATAAAATAAGATCTTGGTTTATTTTTAAGCTTTTGATCTCATCATGTCTGTAGCAACTTGGGCACAGCTTTTCCCTGGGAATTAATGACGAGAGAGGGTTAATGGCCTAAAACTTTACTTGGGTCATCAAAATTTAAAGCTAGTCATTAATTCTGAAGTGCCCTAAGCTTTAATCTTTATCACTTAATTAAATTCAATAATAAATTATATTTAATTTATATATATCAAAGCAATTATATATAATTATTTCTATCCAGGTCAAGTGTTTCACTCTGTTGAGTGATCGGACAATTTAACTTTGGACTTAATTTATTTAGTTTTGAGAGTGAGAAACTTTTAAATTTAAATGCTATATTCACGTTAACCTTCTTTGGAATACTGAGTTTTTGTAACTTCCATGTCCTGGTTCTCACAGTGGGATAAGTATTGATAGTAATAGCATTATCAGAAAAAATAAATATATATATATATATATATATATATATATATATATATATATATATATATATATATATGCGTGCAGCCACAATGCCACCTTGAGAGACCTCAAACACTTAGGGTAAAGCTGACATTATGGCATACAGAGTGAGGGACCAGAAAGTAACCGGGTTCATGATGACACAAACTAAGCCTGAATTCCAGCTTCCTCTGGACACCCCCTGTTATATAGACCAACGCATCCCCTTTGCTATTTAAGGCAATCTGAGCCATATTGAATGTGCCGTATCTATGCCTTATCATTTATTTATTGCACTCAGTATTTTGCAGCTGTATTTGTCAGATCTAGTTATGTAATGGAATTGAACTGTTGTCTGCTTCTCATAGGGTGGTGATGGTGATGTGACATATTGCTAGATAAGTAGTTTTATCAAGTATATTTTAGATAGTGCTTATTAAGTTTTGTGGTTTCAGAGGTGTGTGGGGAGAGCGATGACAAAGAATAAGGGTTACTATATTGGCAGCAAGTGTCACCAAATATGTTGACAACAACTCGCACAAGATAATGTGTATCTTTCTGTGCAACTTTGGGGGTCAGTGAGCCAGCCTTGGTCTGGAGGCAGTCTATTCTGATTCGCATTAGGCAGGACAATCAAAGTTACCATTCCCACCATTAGATGGTGCACACACTGTACTAATAGAAGGCTGCCCTCGAGTTTTGATTTCTGTTCCTTTCTGAACCAGGGATGGCAGAATATACTCATTTTGAACCCACTTGATTCCAAGCAACCAGCTTGTACCAGGTGCAGATAGTTTATACTCTCAGAATAATCAAATGCTTTAAAGCAAAGATGTTTTTTTAAAAACGTTTTGTGCATTTTGTTTTATTAAAATCATATCCAGAAAATTACAAGAAATAAATATGAACTTATATTTGGATACAGGGTGGTTGGGTATTACTGCAAAATTGTCACCTTGGCTTGGAATTCATGGAGGAATTACTGGAGACACTAATGACCGTCGAAGCCAATGATGATACTTTCCGAGTATGGATAACTACTGAGCCCCATGATCGATTTCCAATTACTTTGCTTCAGGTTTGTTACCATAAGCATCTTTTTGTTGAGAAATGGCATTACTGAGAGACAGAAACAAGATAGGGCTTTTTGGCCCAGTAGAATCTGCCCTATAAAATCTCACAATCATCAAAATCTTGACTATAATCATTCAAGCTATGTAGTACATATTTCCACACTAGCGTTCTAAGGCGCAGTACTCATTTATTGGGTTTCAGCTCTGATCAGTGGGGTTAGTTTATACAGTGCTGAATTTCAGCCCACATTGTGTCAGTAAGCAGATTGCTGCTCTGAGGTATTGTGATTTCTATTTTGTCCTTTAGAGTAATGTTTAAAACAAAACAACCCTTTGGTTTTTACGACAGACTTCTATCAAATTCACTAACGAGCCGCCCCAAGGAATGCGCGCAGGTTTGAAAAGAACATTTGCCGGGATCAATCAAGACCTTCTGGACATCAGTAATTTACCCATGTGGAAGCCGATGCTTTACACAGTAGCATTTTTACACTCCACGGTGCAGGTAACTTGGGAAAGCAGTTTTTACGTTTGGGGTTTGCTGACGATGTGTCTATGTGTCACGGCCTCTGTGCAGAGGGCTTCTGGGACCTGCTGCCTGCTGCCAGCTGCTCTGTCCCCCTGACCTGCTTCCTTTTCCTGTATGTCACCTCCCCAACCTGGCGTGGTGTGTATCTGCTGTGGGTTTCACATGTGTCCTCAGCCTCCACAGGAGAACCTAAGAGCCCGAGGGCAGACACAGTCATTTGGTGACTGCTGATTCTACTGCTGTCCCAACAGCTTCTGGACATGGAGCTCAATAAATATTTGTAGAGTGAAGAGAGAGAGATTATTGAACGAGGAACTTGGTCTTGAAAGTGCCTGTGCTGGCCGGGAATTTTATGTGCATCATCTCATGTGACAGCAGGGGCCACATTTCAAGGCAGGGTTATCACCGCCTCAGAAATGAGGAAATGGAGACTCCAAGTGGTTTAGCACAAGCTGCACATGGTAGATCTGGAACTGCCTGGCTCTGGCTGATTGACAAGTGGTTTGTCCCGCTGGTTACCCAACAGTGGTGGCAGTGCTGGCAGGAGGAGGGGGGCTCAGCAGTGCCCTGCCTGTCTCAGGTTGTTCACTTTCTGCTTTTATAGACTGATTACTTCTATAGTGACTCCCAGTTTTATGGTTACCAAGCAACTTCTCTGTACGTTTTTAAAAACTTTTTGTTCTGCGTGTGAGTTTTATATATTGTCTGTGTTGGAAAGCCATGTAACTTTGATGCCCTCAGCTCACTCCAATGAAGAGGCTCCTTTAGCTGCCTTCTTGCATTTCTCCTCCCCCAAGGCTGGGGTGAAGGACAAAATGAGCCCCCTGCCATGTCCCAGGAGTCAGGCCTCAGCTGTGCACAGGGAGTGCAGGGTTCCCCTTTTTTCCACCCCCTGCCCAAGCACAGAGGGGAGTTCCGAGCTCACTCCAGAAACTGCTGGGTGTATTTACCCTCTCTGTTCCTAGCACTTTCCTAGGTCCCATGCTGCCACCGGAGAGGGCTGTAGGGTTATCTGTGTTCCCAACCCTGAGAGAGTTAACACTGGGTTGCTTGCTTTGTTGGCGATTATTTTTACTAAGTTCCATCGTGGCCTTTGGATTATAAATTATAGCTTTCAAGTCCCTGAAACCTATTTCATTCATTCTTATCTGAGAATGGTTTGCACTGCTAGACCTTATTACACTCTAATACAAATATTGCTTTAACTCTGCTACTTAATTCCCCATTCACAAATACTGTATTTTATGACTCTGTTCCTAGTAGTGATGATTCAACTCTTCCACCGTGCTTATCTTGGGGAGAGGATTGGCAGCATTTTCCACGTGGTCAATATGGTGACCTTTGTTTTAGAGACCATTGCCCAGATACTAAACAGAAGAGCAACAGGACCACCATCTATCTAGTCATGGGGCTAAGGTGCATTTGCACTGAATAAGACAGGTGTTTAAGTTAGGAAAGAGATATATATAGCTAGGCCTGGGAAGCGGTAGTGGAGTGTCTATTAAAAAAGTTGAATATCTTTTTAAAATCAACTGATAATGTGTTAGAAAGAGTACTTCACTGGGGAGTCAGGAGGCCTGGACTTTAAGACTTGCTGTGAAATCAGTCAGCTAAGTGAAATTGGTCGGTCATATCCATCGTAGGGCCCCTGTGTCTATGTCTGTGTAGGTAGACCAGAAGACCCTTCTTCTTTCAAGCTTTTCTCCATTTCTAAAATTCTGACATCCAGTTATATGACATATAGGAAGGGCAGATCACTCAAATGTCTCCCCCAGTGCCTTTTTCATTAATCTCAGAAATACTTACTGAGATATTGCCTGAACGTTTTCTTTTATTTGGTTAGGATACAGTTGGATAGAGACACCCAGAGTTCTTTAGGGACTTGATATCCTGGGCCAGCAGCATCTGCTTGGAGGTTGAATCAAAATCCGCAGTGTAATAAGAATCCCAGGTGCTTTATGTGCTTGTGAAAGAGACACAGCTGCTAAAGGAGGGAACAATGCCAATTACACAGATTGTGACTTAGCTTCTTTTATCTCTCTAGCATTAGATATAAGGTACAAATACCCAATGTTAGTTAATTGAGTCCTTAACAGTGTATTAGTCAGCTTTCTGTCACTGTAACAAATACCTGAAATAATCAACTTGTAAAGAAAAAAAGGTTATTTTGGTTCATAGCTTTGGAGGTTTCAGTCCAAGATCCATTGGTTCTGTTGATTTTGGCCTATGGTGACACAGCACATCAGAGCAGCATCACATGCAAAAACAGTTTGCCTCATGGTTGGGGCACACAAGAGAGGAAAAGGAAGTGACTAGGGTCTCAATATCCCCTTCAAGGGCACACTCCCAGTGACGGAAGACTTCCCAGTAGCTCCACCTCAAAGGTTCCACGGCCTCCTGATAATGCCATGGGTTAGGGACCAAGCCTTTGACACGTGGGCTTTGGAGATACTTATTCGAATCATAGCATACACATATGCCTTGCTTTATCCAAACCTGATGTATGTGCTTTTGGTCTTGTGGAGACTGAGAAAAGGAACAGGGAATTGGTTCATGTCATGTAATCTGAAGCCGTAGAACCTAGGGGTAAAATTGACAGGCCCCTACCTGCTCCACGGTGTCATTTCTCTTGTTGAATTTGTGTGTTCATCAGTTTGCGGGCCTGATGTGTCATGTAGATCTATCGCTGCCTGTTTCAAAGAACGAAAAGAACATTCTTCTTTTCCTGGCTGATGGGCAGGTGGATTTGGCTGGTCAGGGACAACTTCCCTGGGCGGAATAGCGGTGGAGGCTGTGGTTTGTTTTGTCTGGTGAGATGGGAGCAGGCTTATCCAGGAGAAGGAGGGGCCCTGACTGCTGCCCCTGGCTACACAGGACAGCTCCCAGCTAAGCTCTGCCCATTGCACGCACACACCTGCCACTTCCCTCTCCTCCAGGAATTTACCATCCACACTGGGCAGGTGGCAGCTGCTCTGAGAGGCCAGTTCCTGCAGCAGTGGCCGCTCTTCCTGCAGCTCAGGGGTGCATCTGTCTTTGCCAGCCAGCCCTTCCTCCCTCCCCATGGGGGCTTTGCGATCCCCGGACCCTCTGCCTAGCTTGGCTACCACTCCCCAGGAACATTTTAGCCTTCTCTTGAACGTGGCCCTCAGGGGAGCTTCTCTCTGGCCCCAGTATACTCTCTACAGTCTCTTGGAACTCAAATGTAGCATCACTGTGGGTTCAGAGCAGGCCCATGTTCACACTGTGGGATTTTAAGTACATCGTCCTCTGAAGCCTCGGTCTTCTAGAACTCAACCATTACATTTCTAGTCTCTTTTCAAACCTTCCTACAGAAGGAAGGTTAGGATAATGTCCTCTGGTATTTTTCCTCTTGAGCAGCACATTGGGTGGAGGAAATGTCTCAAGCAGTGATTTTCAGCCAGAACCTGGGCCCCGGACCAGGCCACTCAAGTGAGAATCCTGGGAGGAGGAGCCCAGTCTTCTTGAAACTCCCCAAGTGATTTGGTCTTGCAGTGAGAACAGACACCCCAGGGCAGAACCTTCAGCCCTTTTTGACCTCTTTCTCATGGTTTGGAATTTTTCTCTCCCCACCACTTTGGTTTGCCCACATGGAGCCTTACAATGATTGTAAAATCCTCACATTTGGGACTTTTCCAATGGCTTAGACACAACTTGGTGAATTTTTGCTGCTGCTGATATTTGCTAAAGCCATTTTGCTACTGGCCCAAGACAGCAAGCCCCTAAAGAATTCTGGATTTGGAATCTGTATGGGCCTCCCGGGGCAGTCGCAAATGTGAAAATTTTATCTCAGCTCTTAAAAATAATTTAAATATTGAATAAAAAATGGTTGTATCACCAGGAAATTCCACTATTAATACTTCTTCATTTGGAAATGTGCTTATTACCCTTATGTTTTGTTTCCTCTCTCAAGTTGAGCCTTGATAGTTACTGCTTTCAAATTTAAGAGTGCTTATAAAGTTCTTGATTTGGGGATGCATGATTATAAAATTCTTAGTTTAAATTTTTTGGAATAACTACAAATATGATGCAGGTTTATCTTGTTATACTGGGATAAACTTGTGGTTCTTGCTATTTTTGTTAATTATTTTACCTATTAAAGTTTTATTTATGTTTTCTAGTCTGGATTATATTTTTCATTTTATATTAGCACAAATTAGCAAACTCAGGTAGTTAATGCCAGCTCCCTGGTTTTGAAGCTGTAGATGAAGTTTAATTAAACAAGAATGTTTAATATGTCATTGAAAGAAAGGAGTTAGGGTGTTAGTAGCCTTGCATTTGGAAAGAGAGAGAATGGCCCATCACTAATCCATTTGTCATATTAAGATGCATGTTAAAGTGAGGTCTCTGTTCACCACACATGCATCCCACATGCAGCATGGCAGGAGCTGGAAGTAAAAATGAAATCAATCAAATTGCCTATGTTAATGCAGCTATCAATAATAACACTATGCTTAAAAAATGAAAAATCTAGGGAAAAAAAGATGCTAAACCAAACTGGATACAGCATTGGGCCCCTGGGAGCTTCTGAGATAGTCTAAGAGAAGCTTTGAAATGGCTTTGACATTATTAAAATGATGGTTTCATTGAGCAGAATTTTCATCTGAGGAGTTTCCCATATTTCACTGTGTTTTGTATATTCTCTGGAATAAAAGGGAAGGAACTGAATTAGCTAGATGAAGCATACTGGTCGTCCTAAATCCTTGCTCTCCAGCTTAACAACATGTAATAACTCCTTGGACTGAGTGGAGCTTTTATGTTCAGACCTAACATTCTGTCCCTGAAGCACGCGGACACCAGTTCCTGCCACTCTCCAGAGCTGGCCCTCTCCCGCAGGAGAACCTCCCTGTCCGCAGTTCACAGACTTCACATTCCTGCCTTTGCTCATGGACTTTGCCACGCCTGGAAGTTTCTTCTCTTTTCTCAAAGAACAGCCTCCATTTCATTCTGAACTGAAATTTTTAAGACAGATGTGTCATGTATACAATAGAAATTTTTAGTTTTCAAAATGTCTTTTTCAGGCTCATTGCCTGTTAAATTTCAACAGTTAATCATAGTCACAGTCACATTGTCGTTTTCTTGTTTTCTGAGTCTTATTTTCCCAATTGAATTACAACATCTTGAAAATACATATATTGTAATTTTTTTCCCTATTGTACTACATAGGACTCATCCCATGTTTTCCAAAATACTAACTAAGCTGAAAACATTCAATATTCTAAATAAGTGTAGCAAAATTTGCTGCTTTTGATCTTCAGAATGAACACTTTGAGTCTATCCTGGTGGTTTGAGTTTGAATCTATCCTGATAGTATGCCAAGGTGATATTTCAGGGTTCTTTTTTTTTTTTTTTTTTCGATTATTGTCTCTTAGAGAGACCAGTGGCTACAAAAATACAGCAAGAAGTGGAAGGACTCCACTTGTGAAGGATTAGGACACGCACCATTATAGTTTGGATATAAAGTAGGGTGTTAGTGCAGAAATATTCAGAGGTATAATGATTGGGTTGTGAGAGCTGTAACCTAATCAGTCCATCCTAATAGGTAGGTGGGGTGGACTGGAGGGGTTAGGTCACTAGGCGCATGCCCTGGGAGGGCGCATCTTCCCTGTGGCCCTGCCCCACTGCCTGACCCTGCATGAGCTGAGCAGCTTTCCTCCACTGGGTCCTTCCCCCATGAGGGTCGACCTCCCCTTGGGCCCAGAGCAATGGAGTCGGCTGGCTGTGAATAGAGACCTCTGAAACCATGAACTCCAAGTAAACGTTTTCTCTTCTAAGTTGTTCTTGTCAGGTATTTTGATCACAGCGATGAAAAAACTAACTAGAACACTTACCCACTAAAATTTTGTCTTTTTTTTTCCTCTTTTTTCCCCAAGATGAGCTCAACTGAAGTCTATAACTTTAGTGAACCAACTTAAAAAAACTAAATGCTTTAAATGAAAATTGATAGCAAGTGACATAAATGTGAAGCAAATTTCAGCACGGGGGCAATTTTCAAAGATCACATTTTAAGGAGCAACTAAATTGCAATTGCTCAGTGCATATAAATGGGAGTGTTTCCATAGAGCCAATTTAAGCAGCTTCAGTAATTGGAAAGAAAGAATTATTTCTCATTCAGTCCCCTGTCTAATTGAACCTTAAATTTTAAAAATTAAGTCAAACACATAGGTAAAACTAACAGTGTAGGTTTTGATTTTCTTTTTTAAAAAATGGGAAAACATTCTCAATTCACTAAGTGGTTAGCAGTCTTAGCAAAACCAGCAGAATGGAAGAAATCCCAGGGACTGAAGGGTTAGCTGAATACATTTTCATCTTAATATCTCATAAACTCTCAACCTGCCCTTGCTTCCGGAATACCCTGGAGGAGGCTCACCTCAGTGTTTCTGAGGCTCTCTCAAGAAGTTCAGAACCCTGGGTCAGCCATGGATTTGACCTTCTTGGTAGTAATTGACCTTTGTGGATTAGGCAACCATGATTCTTTTCCTTTTCACTGTCAAGACCCCAAATCTGATTATAGGACCCAGTATTTCAACTTGAACAATTAGAATCCTGGGACTAAGAAACCACCAAGAGAAGCAGATAGTCTTGCTAGGAGCCACAAGCATATATACGATGTATGGCACCTTTGGTTGTAAAGTGACGCCAGCTAGCCACTGAGATGATTATGTTAAAATTTACATTCATATGCAAACTGGACTCCCGCTGTTCACCTTGGCCTGCTACCGGACTCAAGTTACGGGACTTTACGGGACTGCTGGAGAGTTCCCATTGGTTGGGGAAGGATAGTAGGAGGGAATTCCGGAGGAGGTGGGAGGAGACGGGGGGGTTCCGGTCGGCGCGCGGTTCCGGTCGGACACCCTCGTGGGAGGACCGGTTTTTGACTTGCTGGCGCTGAGAGTGTTAGCGGCTTTTTCAAAATAAAGTTTTGTTCCTGCTTGATTGGCTCGTGATTCTGTGCCCAGCCAAGACTGCGGCATTTGGCGGCCCGTGCGGGGAACGCCTGAAGCTTAGAGGTGAGTAAATTGCTCGCCCCTGAGGGAAGGCGACAGGATGGATGACCTTCTCAGAAAACAATGTGTTCTTGTTTTGATTTATTTTGTTTTCATTTCGAGCTCCCTAGCCCTAGAATTTTCTCAGGCGAACTGGAAAAAATGGTTGGCTCAAGGTTTGAAGTTATTCAGCCCTGAGAAAGAGAAAATTGATACAACCATTGTCTGCTCCGTCTTTGTTTCATTCTGCTTCGGCTTTGTTTTATCCTACCTTATTGGGTTAGGTTATAGTAGATTAGAATCCAATAAAAAACAAACCGAAAAACTGTTAAGTAAATTGTTAGAGGTCCAGACTATGGTAGAAAAAACGCTAGGTCAAGCAAAAGAGAAGGTCTCTCAAGCTAGTCAGACAGAGGAGAATTTAAAGAAAGCAAGCTTAGAGGACAAGCAGCCATCAGGTGGAGAATTACAACAGGAGGTTGCTACCAACTCCGTTCTATCACCAGAGGGCGTAACTCAGCCAACAGCTCCATCTACCGCTGAGCGGCCCTCAACTACCGTAGTTGATGGACGGAATTCTGAGGCAGGACCCCAAAGATTAGCATGCCCTGTACTTGAGCAGGCAGGAGGGCAACGAATTCACCGTGCTTTAGATTTCAAAACAATAAAGCAATTAAAGGAGGCTGTAACGACCTATGGGCCGCAAGCTCCCTTCACAATAAGCATGGTTGAATCTGTTACCAACTTGGACATGACACCAGCAGATTGGGCTAACATGTGTCGATCTGTGCTAAACGGAGGACAATATTTGTTATGGAAGGTTGCCAATGAGGAATTTTGCATGGAGACAGCTAGGCGAAATGCAGAAGCTGGGTACCCTCAAAGAAATATGGACATGCTTTTGGGGAAGGGACCTTATGAGGGTCAAAGACAACAAATTGAATATGACCCTGGTGTGTACGCACAAATTGCTGTAGATGCAGTTAGGGCATGGAAAACTTTACAGGGGCATGGAGACTTACAAGGTCAATTATCTAAGGTAATACAAGGAACTAATGAACCTTATGCTGAATTTGTAGATAGACTTATTCAGTCAGCCTCTAGGATATTTGGAAATACAGAACAGGTAATGCCATTTATAAAACAACTGGCTTATGACCAAGCAAATCGTTGCTGCAGAGAGGTCATTAGACCATGGAGACATGAGGATTTAAACACATATATTAAATTATGTAGAGACATTAATGAACAGGGGCAAGTCTTAGCAGCAGTACAACAGGCTTTAGATGCCAGGCCAAGAACATGCTATAATTGTAATCAAACAGGACATTTTAAAAGGAGTTGCCCCATAAGAGGAGGGTTTAACAAAGCTGGATATCAAAGGAATAGAATACCAGGTATTTGCCCACGATGCCGTAGAGGGAGACATTGGGCTAATGAATGCCGTTCTCAAACCACCATAGAGGGTATTCCGTTATCAAAAAACGGACAAGGACCAAGTGTTTACCCACGATATCGTGGAGAAAGGTATCAAGCTCCATTGCCAAAAAACGGACTAGAGGGCCCAATGCCCCGGGGCCCCAAACCACAAATATATGGGGCAATGGAGGAACCCAACAGCCCCATCAAGGTAGTGCCCAGGACGCATTATCCATTAAATCCCTCATCAGACAAACTAGAGGGAGCGCAGGGCTGGACATCTGCGCCTCTGCCAGAGCAGTACTAACCCCAGAGATGGGAATTCAAATCATTCCCACAGGAGTAAAAGGACCTCTTCCCCAGGGAACAGTAGGCTTATTATTGGGACGCAGTTCTTCTACACTAAAAGGACTTATGATAAGTCCTGGGGTAATTGATCCCGATTATGAAGGTGAAATAAAAATTATAGCTAGTTCTCCAAGAGGTATATCAGTAATTTCACCAGGAGATAGAATAGCACAGTTATTAATAATACCCAGCCTGCATGATAAATTTTCCAGTTGTAATGTAGAAAGAGGTTCCAAGGGATTAGGTTCCACAGGTGTAGATTGGGCTATGCTGTCTTTAAATTTAGATTCTCGCCCAATGCTAAAATTAAAAATTCAAGGACATGACTTTAATGGGCTGCTGGACACAGGAGCTGACCTCAGCATCATATCTCGTCAAGAATGGCCAAAACATTGGCCATTACAACAAGCCACTCAAACGCTTCGAGGCCTAGGAGTGGCAACAAATCCCCATAGAAGTGCTATGGTATTAGATTGGAGGGATCCTGAAGGATGTGAAGGAACTATACAGCCCTATGTATTGGATCATCTTCCTGTAAATTTATGGGGACGAGATGTCCTAGATCAATTAGGATTGACATTAACAAATAACATCAATCCTAACGCGCCCACTACTAGGGCTAAACAAGGCTTTAGGAAAGAAAAAAGATTAAGAGAACAAGAACAAGGTATGACAGCACCTATTCAAATAGATCAAGAAATAAATAGACATGAATTGGGTTTTCAGAAAGGGCCACTGAGACAATCAAAATTACTTGGAAATCAGAAAGACCAGTGTGGGTTCCTCAGTGGCCCTTGACTAAAGAAAAGATACAAGTAGCCCATGACTTGGTCAGACAACAGTTAGCGGAAGGACATATACAACCTTCCGTATCCCCCTATAATACTCCCATTTTTGTCATTAAAAAGAAATCTGGTAAATGGAGATTATTACAAGATTTAAGAGCCATTAATAATGAGATGGTTATTATGGGACCTGCTCAATCAGGGATTCCTCAATTGTCTGCTTTACCAAAAACCTGGCATGTTTTAGTTATAGATATTAAAGATTGTTTCTTTTCAATTCCAATTCATCCCGAGGATAGTCCACATTTTGCATTTACTATCCCTGCACTGAATCATGAAGGTCCTGATCAGAGATATGAATGGAAAGTACTCCCTCAAGGGATGGCTAACAGCCCAACTATGTGTCAAATTTATGTTAATAAAGCAATCCAGCCACTTAGAAACCAAAATCCTGAACTACAAATATTTCACTATATGGATGATGTGTTACTGGCACATAAAGATAAAAACACATTACTAGAATGTTATGCCACACTTACAAATTTATTGAAAAATTATAATCTAGAGATAGCAATAGATAAAGTACAATTAAATCTTCCAATTAATTATTTAGGAGTTCTATTATCCTCAACCATGGTCCGTCCACCAAAAATTCAAATACGAGTAGATCAACTCAAATCACTTAATGACTTTCAAAAGTTATTGGGAGACATAAATTGGATAAGGCCTTATCTAGGCATACCAACAGGAGAGTTAGGACCTTTATTTGATATTCTAAAAGGTCCATCAGATCCAAATTCACCCCGCATGTTAACGCCTGAAGCAAGAAAAGTATTAAAAATCATTGAAACATATATGGAAAAAATGCATTTGGATAGAATTGATATAAGTTTGCCTTTATTATTTATTGTACTACCAACAAAAAATATTCCTACAGGAGTATTTTGGCAAGAAGGTCCATTATTGTGGATACATTTATCTTATTCCCCTAACACTATTCTTACTAGATATCCTGAGGCTGTAGGACAATTAATACTCAAAGGAATAAAAGCAGCTAAGGGAGTGTTTGGGATTTCTCCCAATAAAATTATTACTCCATATACTATGGATCAAATTGATGAGTTAGCTAATGAGTTAAATACTTGGGCAATAATCCTGTGTAAAACTAGTGTTTCATTTGATAATCACTTACCATCTAATCCTTTGTTGTCTTTTTGGTCTAAGCATCCTGTAGTTTTTCCAAAAATGACAAGAAAAACCCCTATCATAAATGCTCCAAATATATTCACTGATGGGTCAAACAATGGTACAGCAGCAGTAGTTACTCCTGATCAAACTTTTACATTTTTAGTACCCAAACAATCAGCTCAAAAGGTAGAGCTTAATGCAGTATTACAAGCTTTTATGATGTTTAAAGATTCTGTATTTAATTTATTTTCTGATAGTCAGTATGTAGTTAATGCTATTAATTCCCTTGAAGATGCTGGTAGGATTTCCCCTTCCTCTACTGTTTTCTCTTTGTTTTCCGCTATACAAAGTCTAATCTGGGACCGAAAAGATCCATTCTTCATAGGTCATATCAGGGCACATACAGGATTGCCTGGAGCCCTTAGTATGGGCAATGAACTAGCAGATAAATCTACACATGACATACATATTTTCTCCACAATAGAAGAAGCTATAAATTTTCATAAAAGGTTCCATGTCAATGCTAATACTTTACAAAAGCGTTTTAAAATAACTAAAGAACAGGCCAGACATATAATAAAACAATGTCAAAATTGTGTGACATTTTTACCACAAGTTAATCTTGGAGTCAATCCTAGAGGACTAATACCTAACCATATTTGGCAGATGGACGTCACACACTTGCCAGAATTTGGAAAATTAAAATATTTACATGTTACAGTTGATACCTCTTCCGGATTTTTGATGGGCTCCCTTCATGCCGGAGAAAAAACTAAAGATGTTATAGCTCATTGCTTACAAAATTTTGCCACTGTGGGCGTTCCAAAACAGTTAAAAACGGACAACGGTCCTGGTTATACTTCCTCCTCTTTTAAACAATTTTGCTCATCATTTGGTATTACTCACATAACAGGAATTCCATACAATCCACAAGGACAAGGCATAGTTGAAAGAGCTCATCAAACTATTAAAATGTACTTATTAAAACAAAAGGAGGGAATTGGAAAGGGGTATATATCCCCCAAAGATAAACTTAAAATAACCCTTTTTACTCTAAACTTTTTAAATTTAGATTCATCGGGACTTAGTGCTGCGGAAAGACATTTGTACCCCAAAAATGTACATAAGCCTAAGGTACTTTGGAAAGATATTCTAACAGGACAATGGAAAGGCCCGGATCCAGTGATAGTCTGGAATCGGGGCGCTGTCTGTGTTTTCCCACAGGATGAACAGCAACCGATTTGGATTCCAGAGAGATTAACTAAAACAATTTCTACAGAAAAAGAAGATGATTTGACTCAAATCCATAACAGCTGACATCCAGAGCTCCAGCTTGGCTATTCTTACATCTGCGACAGTGATTAACCAAGGTTTTTTTTTTCAGTATCTATTTTATTATTGCATTTTTCCACATCATAAAGTTCTATTTTATTTTTGAGCTCATACAAACCTAGGTTAATGTTTTTCTGATCAGTTTTATTTTTTGACTGTGTTTTATTTTTTATTTATTTATTTATTTATTTATTTATTTATTTTTTTTTTTTGACTGTGGAGTTTTTAAACATTGCAATGGAGATTTCACCTAAGTATAGTTACAAGGCCTTTATTTACTATTGTCTTATGTGTTGTATGTTGTGTGCACACTTCTGTTTTGTGTTGTATGTCTGTATGTGTGTATGTCCATATTTCTTATATGAGGAGCGCTCATGAAAAAATGGATCCGAATTTTTTCTTTATTCACGTGATTTATATGGTTTAATTTAAATTAGGTGAACAGCTGTTTATGATTGTTGTTAAAGATGGTTAACAGATCTGTTTGTTTACTAATTTAAATTTGGTAAACGGCTGTTAAGGATTGTTTTTAAAGGAGTTTAACAGATCTGTTTGTTTACTTTCACCTTTTCTTTTTATTATATTTAATAATTCTGTTCAGGATAATGTCTCTTTACCATCATTGCCAGAATTTCCATCTCCATCCCAATTCCAGTGAAGACTGAGATAAAACCAAACTACAGCTTCTATGATAGCTATCACAGTAAACTGTATAAACTGATGCATCAATGAATATAACTCAACAAGTAATGCTATCAAGGACTTGATTTACTTTGGGAGGATATGGACATATTGATAGACTCCTCCAATTTGAACTGCTTGCAGAACTTGCCTGGACTATATATCAGTTGCATACATTGTGAAATATCATCTGGTGCACCGAATTGTGGTACTGCTGGCATATTTTTGCTGATGGTGTCACCAGTGATGCAATTTCCTTGCCAGCTCACCCCATGTTTATTGTGGTAATACTGGCATATCTTTGCTGATGGTGTCACCAGTGACGCAATTTTTCCAAAGGAGCCGTCAATTGGCTTGGTGTCGTGGCATTTCTGTATCCTCCTCCCTTCTACTAGTGATGGTCTAAATTTGGGGGCCAACAGAGGTGAGGCAAAGAACCTCACCCCCCCACTGGCACCAAGGCTAAATTTGGGGGCCAACAGAGGTGAGGCAAGAACCTCACCCCCCCACTGGTGCATAGGCCTATCCACAAGCATGGCTGAATGCTGGACCGGTAGTCAGCGACGGGTTGCTCTGATTACAGTGGATTCAACCTAAGACAGGAAGCTGACGCCTAAAGGTCAGTTCTCCCATGACGGGTAAGAACCATATGTTAAATTGGACAACCTACCAGGCACGGTCCCTAGCCACATTGCTTGTTGCTTAATTAAACAGAAGGGGGCAGATGCTAGGAGCCACAAGCATATATACGATGTATGGCACCTTTGGTTGTAAAGTGACGCCAGCTAGCCACTGAGATGATTATGTTAAAATTTACATTCATATGCAAACTGGACTCCCGCTGTTCACCTTGGCCTGCTACCGGACTCAAGTTACGGGACTTTACTGGACTGCTGGAGAGTTCCCATTGGTTGGGGAAGGATAGTAGGAGGGAATTCCGGAGGAGGTGGGAGGAGACGGGGGGGTTCCGGTCGGCGCGCGGTTCCGGTCGGACACCCTCGTGGGAGGACCGGTTTTTGACTTGCTGGCGCTGAGAGTGTTAGCGGCTTTTTCAAAATAAAGTTTTGTTCCTGCTTGATTGGCTCGTGATTCTGTGCCCAGCCAAGACTGCGGCATAGTCTAGGGCCAAGACACCCACTCTTGTGCCTGGGACCACAGTCTCTCCACGTAAAGCCGTGGCCTCTACTCCTCATGTGCCTCTGTGCACTTCAGAGCTCCTGAGTTTACAAGTCTTTCTACTATAAACTCCAGGTAGCAATTCTGAACCCCCAGTTTGAATCCCTAGGAGGAGTCTGGTTCACTCTTCTTGGGCTGGTTGTCTATCTTTGATCAAATACTAATTTGGGGTGGCATGAAAGTTCCATTGTGCAAATCTCTGATGCCTGCTACCCTAACCTAAAGAAGTACAAGTCAAGAAGTAATGGTAGCAGTTTCCATTTCTAATTGTTTTTCTTCCTTTCTTCTTTTGCCTTTACTCTTATCTCCTAGGGTCAGAATGTCTGGACCCAAGTTAATGTTAGTGGTTTATCTAATATTTTAAAAGCATCCCCTGAATATCAGTAATTAAAACCTTCATGCTTTCTGAATTTCTTCTCTGAGCTGTCCATGATTTTGCCCAAGCTACAGTTTGTTTAGATTCCTTTAAATTCTGGGATAACTCAGGATTTGATGCTTGGGACAGTGTAGTAAGGATTGGAATGACGTGCAAAACGGCAACATGTGTGTTTTGGGTTGGGGAAAGCAGAAGAGAGAAAGAAAAGTCATTATGTATTAAGAAGCAGAGAAGTAGATTTAAATCTTTCCATAGATGGACAGGGACGCTATCCCCCACTTAGGTCCTCACCTCAGGCATTAGGATTGAAGGTCCAAATAAATCACTGGGACTTGCATGGAGACTGGTATGTGTCAGGCAGGGAAACTTGAAGGCATGAGAACATTGGGACCATTGTGGAGTTTGATGGGAGATCAGGGCCTGAGGATACCAGCTCTAACACTTAGGTGCTTTTAAAATGGTCCCCAGAATATCAAAGCAATTGAGTCATTTGAACTGAGTCCAGTTGGTTATTTGTGGGTAATTTGCCAATTCTCACCAGTTAGTTACTATTTCAGCTAAGCAGAGAGAACAAAATGAAGGAAGTGTGAAATTTTTAAGACAGATGTGTCTTGTATACAGCAGAAATTCTTAGTTTTCAAATTCTGAAATGGCATGATTACCACGTGAGACTAACAGGGAGTCTTCATGCTCTTGAATGCTTGAGTTATCCAACTTGACAAACTCTTTTTTTTTTAATTTTTTAAATTTTTTTTATTTTTGACAAACTCTTGAATTTAACATTTCAAACTTTTCAAGGGTCTGATAACAGTTAATCCACCCAATATTTATGAAGCACCTACTGCTTTTTTCTGAGTTGTCACTGGAGAACTAGACTTTTTTTTTAAACCCATGATCATAAACTTGGCAAATATGTGGAGATTTATTTTTATAAATCATTTCAGTGTAGAGTCATGAAATAATATTTCTAATGGTTCAAGTATCTAAAATTGTATATGCTGTTCTTTGAAGATAATGTCAACTTATCTTGATCACAAGATTTTAATTTTATACCTTATTTTAATAATAATAAGAAAGGATCACATTCATACAGTTTTGAAAACCCGTCAATACTTACTTTTTCTCTGGTGTTTTTAAGGAACGACGGAAATTTGGTCCCTTAGGATGGAACATCCCTTATGAATTTAATTCTGCCGACTTCTCAGCCAGTATTCAGTTTATTCAGAATCACCTTGATGAATGTGATATTAAAAAAGTGAGTGAACCTTTTCTTTGTTCTATTTTTTTTATTTGTTTTAATTAGTTACACATGACAGCACAATGATCTTGACATATCATACATTTGAATCAGATGGGATATAATTTCTCATTTTTCTGAGTGTACAGATTGCAGAATTACATTGGTTCTTTTTTTTTTTTTTTTAATTGCAACTTGTGATATTGAGTGAGCCTGCTGAGGCTCCCCCACACCCTTTCCAGGGGCCTGGTGGCTCTGATCAGCTGTGTGCTGGTCCAGCCTCTCCCGCTTCCTCCATAACAAACTCATACCTGAAGCTGCCCATGGCTGCCTCCAGGTGCCACAGGGCAATGCTAGAGGAGGCCTGCCTTCAGTCAAACTTGCCTTCTCTGTCCTGACTGCGTCTCCTTAAAAGAGAAGATGTTATCTGCCAGTCCACCAGCAACTTTCTATTTCACCTTAAGTCACTTATTAGTTTTGGATATTTTTTAGTTGTTGACAGACCTTTATTTTATTTATTTTATATGTGGTGCTGAGAATCAAACCCGTGCCTCACACATGCTAGGGAAGCACTCTACCACTGAGCCACAACCCCCCCCCCTGAAGTCTAATGTTAGCTTTCGCTTTCTCATATAAATAGCCTTGATTCCGAATGGTGGTCACTGGGCTGGGGTGTGTGGGTCAGTGGTAGGGCCCTTGGTTTCAGCCCCAGCACAGGAAAAAAAAAAAATCTAACAGTGGTCATTGCTAAAAATCCTGTGGCAGGTCTGGGGGTTGTAGCTCAGTTGATAGAGCACTTAACCCATGGGTTCAATTCTTGGCACCATATAAGAATAAATAAATAAAATAAAGGTCCACCTACAACTAAAAAAATTTTTTTTAACAAAATTGTATGGCACTTTGTAGTTTTCAAAGTGCTCCTGTGCAAAGCCTCATTTTTGTCTTTGCCCTCTGAGACTTTACTGAGAGGCCGGTTTTACTGACGAGGACCAGAAAAGACAGACAGGAGATGTCCTCAAGCTCACAGAGAATGAAAACCCAGTTGTTCCATCACCCATGTTCTAAAGGGTTGGAGATCTGGTTCTTCCAGATCTTGGGCAAGTGAATGAACGTTGGAGCCTGTGTCCTCATTTATAAAGTGGCTGTGGATTCTGTCAGGAGCAAGTGGGTTGGTATTTGTGAATGCATAGTGTATGTATAAATGTCACTTTTTCCGTCTGTCCTGCCTTCCTTTCCACAGTAGGCCTTCAAGGTAAATACAGTGACAGGATTGTGCTAGGGAGCGTGATGAATGTTAACCTGGACAGGAGGGATCACTAGAACCAAACCATCAAAGGGATAGTAAATTAAGAGTACGGCAGTTTGATGAAAAATTGTATTGTATGGGTTCAGATTCTGTGGCTATTTATCATGTTGGTATAAGCAATAGTTACCTGGAAATAGTTGCTTTAAAAGGCAACTGAACTGAAAAATCAAATTTTAACCAAGAATAAAAATAAGAATCAGACACCCTCACTTCTCCTACCCCAAATGTATGGAGAATTTCTTTCTTTTTTTTTTGTAACAAAAATAAAATAACTGTTACTATCCAAAATATATTGCCAGTATGAGATTGATATCAAAATTAATGAACACTTAGATGTAGTTTTAGCTCACAGATTGAGATGGCAAAAGAGTGCATTGTAGAAAAACCTTGTGAATAAATACTTTTCTAGTTGTTCTCCTACTGATTCCAGAAAATATATTACTAGGAAAGCACATTAAAGAGTTGATTACTTGATTTTCCTCCTTTCTTCACTAAACACCACTTTTTCCCTCTGTAACAGCTTGGCATGATTGTAATGACTGTTAGAGGTGATTACATCCACAGAGTGAAAAATAGTCTTTTTTTTTCCAATTTTAAATAATCCATGGGCAACACATCCACTGGTGTTTTGTATTGTAGATTTCTCTTTGGAGATCAAACTATAGTGGTTCCAGCCATGTGATAGAGGTATTAATGTAAGATAATGAATAATTCTAAAACACATCATTTTAAATACAATCTAGCTAGCACTCCCTTTCCCAGACCTTTCTTATAGAGAAAAACCTGAATTATTTGTTTAGATTGACAGTGAATAATCCTTTTTTTATTTCTGATAAAGGGTGTGTCATGGAGTACAGTTCGGTACATGATTGGAGAAGTACAATATGGAGGCAGAGTGACAGATGACTTTGATAAACGTCTGCTTAATTGCTTCGCTAGAGTAAGTCAATTCATGGGAAGGAAAGCATGGGGGCAGTTTAATTGTATTTTCTTTTTAAACAAGCCTACTTTTTATTTGTGATGGGTATGCCAAACTTAAGGGGGGAACAGTATAAAGAAGAGTTGCTAAAAACAAATTAGCCAAGAAGTGCACCTGCCACACACATCCCCATCCTTACCAACAAAATAGCAATCTACCTGCGGTCTGAGCAGAGCAGTGACAGTTCTCAAGGGTCTCGGAATCCTTTCCTGTATGGGTGAACTGTCCACGCCCAGGCCTCCCTCCACCCGTCCTCCACATTCTCCATTTCCTGGTGCCTCACCTAGGAGGAAACACTGGCCATCATTTCTATACCTCTTCCTCTAAGAGCAAGATTCATGGTGACTTCAAGCCCAAAAATAATGGATGAGGGAGTCACCATAATTTAAATTTTTTAATTTCTTCTGTTAAATTGGATGATTGAAAATGGATGAAGTGTTCAATTTTTTTATAATTTTTCATTTTTTTTAATCCAGTGAAATCTACATATAACATATTGGTAATCATTTTTTAGAGAAAAATATTACCTGGAAATTATGGTTTTCACATCAAGGTTAAATACTTATAACTAATACCTACCAACCTCAAACTCTTCTTATAGTGTTCTACATGTTAAAGAAGCAATAAACATTACTTAAGTAGGAAAAAAGACCAGATATAGGGGTATTTATGATTGTTAAGTTCTTTATGTTAGGACCTATGTTGTTAATTCTCTGTTTCTGTAATTTTATTTTCTTACTTTCCCTTTTTTAAAACAAAATTAAAACCTAAACAACCAGGTACAAGCTACAAGCCTCTGGGATACTTTGGTAAACTGGGGGTTGACCAAAAATCTGATTTTTCTTTGCACCCTTAACATGTCTTTGCATGCTTTCTCATAAGACAAAGGTGGGAAATACCAAGTGTTAGAAAGGACGAGGAAAGGTGGATGCCTTTGTGCTCGAAGATCAAATTGGTACAACCTTTCTGAGATACCTGCTGAAGTCAAGTATCCCAGGTAGATACATCCCAGAACATTTCAAGGGAAAGTCCCCAAATAGGCATATACAAAGTATGTGTTGATGGCAACACTGGGAAAGGAGCTGACGGCAGCCATCATTGGGTGGTTTCCCTGGAAACAGATCCTAACTCAGAGATTTGCATTTGGGTGCCCCCTCCACCCTTCTCCCAGGGGACCCTTCTGCTAGGGCAGTTCCTGGGGACAGACAATAGCTAATACTCTAAACAGCTGGGAGAGTGAGTGCCTGGGTCCTGAAGGAGGATCAGGTGGTGTATCTCAGTGTCCACCTCAGAAGCCCAAGAACCCTGAGAAAACAAGATGGAGTGGATGGACACGAGAGAGTGCTGTGCTCACCCTCTGGGGTGCCTGCTAGTGTGCGCTCAACCACATCAGCTGTGTGAAATGATAGCTCTCTGAACCAGAATCTTACTCCTCAGGATATGTCCCAGAGAAATTCTCACCATGAACAAAGATAGTATGTTTGTGGTGCTGGGAAGCTGAAGGAAACAAGTGTCAGTATCTATCACAGGGAAAGAGACAAGTTAACTGTAGGTGCTTATGGCGGTAGCCGAAGCAGCACCGGGGAGAGATGATCCATGCGATGTCCTGCATGGATCTTTAAACAGTGTTGATTGCAGCTGGAAAAAATAAGATGTGATCCATAAAGTAACCTAAGTATATTGTACAAGGATAAATACATATTTAAGGACATTAGCAAGTCCCTTTAAATAGATGCCCTCAGAAGGAAGGAGACTGTATGTGGATATCAGAGCTGAATGGGGAAAACTAAAATAAAGGGACGTGACATTTTTCCATAGAAATGGAATGTAGAAATTGACAGCGGAGAAATGTAACAGTGGTCCACTTTGTGCTTTAATTATAGCCCTTGCTGCTCCACCACTGCAACTTATTTTTTTAAAAGGGGGCAGGGGCCATGAAAATAATAATATGATAACTAGGGAACATGAGAAAGGTTTAAAAAAAAGTCTTAGTAGTATACTTGGGCAGAATAATTATAAAAATTATAAGAGTATCTAAAATTGAAGTTTCAGCAGTAAAGACTCTGAGAAGTGTGTGTGTATAAAAATTTAAAATTTTTCTTTCTTTCTTTCTCTCTCTTGCTCTCTCTCTCTTTATTATTATTATTATTATTTGTGTGTGTGTGTGTGTGTGTGTGTGTGTGTTTCTTAGAATGGAACCTAGGGCTACTACTGGGCTACATCCCCAGCCCTTCTTAAGAATTTTTAAATTTTGAGACAGGATCTCACTAAGTCACCCAAGTACCCTTGAACTTGAAATCCTCCTGCCTTTGCTCCTGAGTAGCTGGAATTACAGATGTGCATCACCATGTCCACCTTATTTTTTTTTCTTTTTAATTAGCATATAATAACCGTATATCTCCATGGGGTACAGTTTGATGTTTCAGACATTATATATTTGAAATCAGGGTCTTGAGCATGTCCAGCTTCAGGATACATCTCACGGAACCGACCAGCAGAGTGCTGATGGAATCTAGTGTGTGGGGAGAGAGTGGTGTGGGTCAAGGATCACTACTAGTTTTGATTTGATCAACTGGGGAGGGTGGAATGATTTCCAGAGGAGCAGAAGGGCTGCAGAGGAATGAGTTTTATTAGCTAAGGCTGGAAGTTGGGAGTTCTGTTTGGATCATGTAACATTTGAGTATCAACTACACATCCCCAAAACATAAAATATATATTTAAAGAATACATTCAAATAATTTAACACAAATCAGAAAGGTGCATAATGCATAAGCATGCAGCTTAATATAGCCTTTAACTCTGAACCTTCCAACTTGTATCTTCCATTTCTACCTGGGCTGTTTGGGTTCCACCTAATTTTTTTAAAAAATATAATATATATATATGTGTGTGTGTGTGTGTGTGTGTGTGTGTGTGTGTATTGTAGTTGGACATGATACATTTTATTTATTTATTTATTTGTATGTGGTGCTGAGGATCAAATCCAGTGCCTCACACATGCTAGACAAGACAAGTGCTCTACCACTGAGCCCCAGCCCCAGCCCCTGGGTTCCACCTTATTTTTTATCTCCCACCTCTATTGCTCATTATGATAATTTTTATAAGCAGAGCCAGTTTAGATTTAGAGGTATGTATGCAGGTGGTTTTGCATGACACCCTCACGTTCCCCTCCTCCCTTCCTGGCAGGAGGGCCTCCCATTCCTCTTGGTGGGGAAGAGCATGGGTGGCTGCAGGAACCTCTAGAGTCAGTATGGGGAGATGAGGCCATTTTCTGCTGGCTGCATCTATGTTCTGAGAGAAATAAGAAGCAAGGTCATTGGCTGAGGAGTGGGGAGAGGCGAGTTTGGGATGTTTGAAGAGAATGGATAAAGTATAGCTTTCTGAGAGAGTAGGAGAGGGAATCTGTGAGTCTGATAGCTGTTTTCTGTCTTCCCCACTAGAATGTAAACTCCTTAATAGGAGCCGAGTCTTCCTGGTCTCTGTACCCCTCTCCCTAGTGCTGAGAACTCACTCATGCATGTGTGTTGCTGGTGAGCATCACATAATCTCAATACCCTGAGGATTTTCTGTAGTCACTTAAAACAGTTGAATTTCTACTGACACCAGCACACCCTGAAAATTAAGTGTGCATGTGTGCTTTTACCACCCTTAACCTATCACATTTTCAAATTTTTATTTTATTTTTTGGTACCCAGTTTTTTTAATTTTATTTTTTGGTAGCCACTGCCCCACATTTTAGCCCTTTTTATGTTTGTTTGTTTTAAATTTTAAGGCAGGATCTTCCTAAGTTGCTTAGGGCCTCACTAAGTTGCTGTGGCTGACTTTGAACCCACAATCCTCCTGCCTCAGCCTCTTGAGCTGCTGGGATTACAAGCGTGTATCACCAGGCCCAGCTCAACTTTTTAAAAAAGCATGTTATGAGTCTTTTTCTGAAAACCCAAGTCCAAGAAAAGTCCTGATTAGCCAACCACCTCTGTAAGTTTGTCTTTGTTTTATTGAAGCTGTGTTACCCAGAGGTGTGTGGAACACAGTGGTTGGCTGTCAAGGAGGCAGCATGTGGAAGAGCCCTCTACTCTCCACCTGGTGGTCTGGGGCAGTTAAGAGCTGCTGTGTTAATCTGTCCCTTCAAGGTCAATGGTTGAGCCGGGAGTGCAGGAGGGAGGGGAGGGAGCTCTGCTCGCTGCTCTGAAGCCTGCTCCACCTGCAGATCTCAAGCTGGCCAAGTCCCCTCTCTGTCCCTAGCCTTCTGAATTTGCTCTTCCCTTCTCCATAGCCCAACATTTGACATTTGGGGCAACTGAGTGAGACCTCATCCCCCTCCCAGAGGCCCAAGATTCTTCATTCCCCAGGGCCCAGGCTGGCCTGGGGGAAGCACACACGGGATGTGTCTTGGTCATGGGCATGCAGACTCCCTGGTCTAGATCTCAGAGTGCCTTCTCCATCCTGTCCTGGCTGCCCCCAAGGAACAGCAGCTGGCTCCCCACCAGGTTAGATCCTCTCTATACCATCAGATCCTGGTTTCTGTGACCTGGGTCCTCAGCAATTCCTACCCTAAATGAAAAGTTCATCTCACTACCATTCCATCCTTTCTCTCCTGAGGAGCTTCCCTGGCTCTTTCTGTCCCCTCCCTCAGGCCCTTCGGTGGCTACAGTTCTCTGTCCATGACTGGACCACTCACTTATTCCCCCTGCACCTGCTCTTCACCCGTCACCCCCAACCTCCTGCCTCCTTCACCTTCCTCGTGCCTCTGTGTAGATTTGACTTGTTCTAGATGACCCTCCCCCCCCCCCCCCCCGCGCATAAGCAGAGGGCTGAGGCTGGGTCTCTGGCTCTAAGGACATAAGGTTCCCACATGAACTTGGCAGCAGAATCCTCTTGAGCAGGCTGTAGAGAGCCCCTGTCTTGCCTTCCTCTGTCTTAGCCGTCCCCAGCCTCACTCTTGCCATCTATTCTGCTGGCCAAGCCACACTGCAGCCACTTCCCCTGCCGTGGAATCCCGAGTTACTATGGGAAGCTGTTCAATTATAAATGAGTGTTTTTAAGTCAGATCCCATGTCCCTGTGACTTTCACTTTGGGGCTCATCTTTGGACCCCCGTTTGCTCTGTTTTTTTGGCATCTTACAGAGTGTCTCTTCAAAACCTAGCAGGGGACAAAGACTATTTTGTATAATTATAATGTGCCAATAAAAAAAAAAACTACAGTTAAAACAACAACAACAACAACTAACAGCGGCAGAACTTTTTCATGTTCTCATTCAAGGATGGCTGCTGTCATCTTTCCATTGCTGTAGCAAATACTTGTGCTAATCAACCTATAAGAAAAAAGGTTTATTTTGGCTGACAGCTATTGTCCATGGTCACTTGGCCCCATTGCTCTGGGCCTGTGGCGAGTGGAGCAGCAGGTCATGGTGGACAGTGTGTGGTGGAGTGAGGATGTTTGAGGATGTCCAGGACGAGAGGGAGGAGGAGGAAGGGGCAGGGTCCCACTATTTTCTTCAAGGGCACATCCCCAAGTGACCAGAGGGCTTTCCAATGAGCCTCTTCTCTTAAATATCCTGTCATAGCCTACATCTGCCACAAAATTTGTAGAATCCACATTTTATAGGTACCTGTTAAGAGTCTCCCAAAGTAATTCCAAGTAGATTTCATATTCTGTATTTTTGTCCATACCCCAAAAGAGCCTCCACATTTGGTGAAACCTGTCCCTGTGTGAGTTGGATCCAGCCCTGTGTGTGTGTGTTAATAAAGTAATCATAAACCAGGAAGAAGCTTCATTTTGCTTTTTTAGGTACTTGCCATCTGACAACACAGAATCCATTGTGGTCATTTGTTTTCTGTGCGCTGAGGCCTTTGCCTCCCTGGGGTGTCTTCCTGCAATTTAAGCTATCCACATCATGAAAAATCTAATCTTTCTCAATAATGACTGTGCTCAGCTCTGTGCCCTTTAATGACTTTCAATTGCTCCCCAGTTCTTAAATAAGCACCAGTCATCGCCCTGGTATCCACAGTCATCCATAAAATGACCTCACCTCCTCTACTTTCCTGTCCTGTCTCTTACAACGACATTATGTTTACCCCAACTTCATTACACCCTCCAAACTCTACATCCTCACCTTTCTGGCTTCGGTCATTCTGGGCCTTTGCTTGTGTGGCCTCCCCACCTCCAAGTCCTCCTGTCAAAAATTCTCTCCTTCAAGGCTGTTCTCCAAAATCACCTCCCTACCTGACATCCACCTAGCCATTCTTGCTTCCAGCTCAAAGCCTCTCTAGTACTTTGCTTATTTATATTTCCTTCTGGCTCTTACTTTAGTACACTTCGTATTATGGTTCTTCCATAATTGGCTTATCCCTCTACTAGGTCACCGGCTCCTTGAATGAAAGGACTGTGAGTTTTTCATCTCTGCATTCTGTTCTGGTTCTAAGCTCGGGGGCGTTGTGCCCAGGAGTTGAATAGAATAGAATGGAAGCAAATAAAGCCACAGAGAACCAATACACAGGGTATTTCAGAGCAGTGTCTGGATCTAAAAAGAACTGAAAGGAGCCTGTGGAGGGAAGGTCCTAGAGGAAGTGTCCCTTCCCGTCAGTCCTTGGAGTGAACAGACCCTGTGCCTACATTTCCACGTCTGTCTTTCCCTTCTTTCTCTTCCTGCCAGATGCTAGAGTTATTGCCTCAAAACCAGCTCATAGGCATTCAACATCACCCCCTGCCTTTCAAAATAAGTCTATTCCACCGAGTGTGTATTTGTTCTCGCACTATTTTGTTACAGATAATCCATCGATTCACATGGAATGAGAGAAAGATGTGATAAGGCATTGCTTCTGATGGACAGGGACCTAACTTAATTAACAAAGGAAGCTACTGGGCTCAGGGTGGGGGTAGATGCTTATAAGGCTTTCTGGCTTTGTGCCGGTGCTCAGTGTCATTGTGAGTGACACCTTACACATGCACAGGCCCCTAGGCCCTGCATGGTGGGGGTGGTGCTCAAGACGATGAAAACACCCTCCTGGGTGGCTAATGCCTCCTGGGGCTCTGCAGTGTGTCCCCTTCTCTGCCAGAGTGGAGCTGAGGGTTCTCTAATTGCTCCAGTAAAGACCTGTGGGCATGGCTCCCAGCCCTGCTGGGTCCTGATCCTCTTTACTGTGCACATCTCTTCTTTGGTGCTGAACAGAAGCCTCCCCGAGTTGTTTTTGTGCTCTGGCCTCTCACTTTTCTTCATGGATGTGCTAATTATTCTATCAGTAGTTTTGTGAAGATGCTTTCAAAACCAATATAAAAAAACCCTATTAAAATGGAAATAAGGCGACCCTTCCTCCTCGATAGTGGCAGTTTTCATTTAGACTCTCATCAATTTTCTTTCCTTTATTTTCTCTCCCTCCTCCAGGTCTGGTTCAGTGAGAAGATGTTTGAACCATCATTCTGTTTTTATACTGGTTATAAAATCCCCGTGTGCAAAACCTTGGACCAGTATTTTGAATTCATCCAGTCACTGCCATCCCTAGATAACCCCGAAGTTTTTGGGCTTCACCCTAATGCTGATATCACGTAAGTTCTTGGCATTTTTTAATTTGAAGGGGTCATTTGTAACTCAGCCTGGCAAAGTCTGTGCATTTCATTTTCTCTCTTAATCTCTCTCCTTTCCCCTCTTTTTATTTTACTGTGAAAAATATTGTCACCTCCTGTCTCCCAATTACAACTTTGTCACATCTTGGCCTGCTCTCCTCTCACTAAATCCTGATGCCCCAGTGTTTGTGACAACCTTAAAGCTCTAATTTATGCATTGACTATTTCTCCTCTGTCATGTCATAAAGCCAGTTGGTGTTGTGGGTATTGATGCTCTCCACTGATAGGACAGTCCTCTCCCAGCTCCTTATCTCTTTCTCCAAAAATCCATTAGAATACGATGCTCATACATAGGGTCTAAAAGGGCCGGAAGCGTAGATGAAGGATGAAGACCTGCCTGACCTTCTCTTTGTTGGACCCTCTCCCCTTACTTGCTCACCTGCATCCTTCCATCATGAACTTCCCAGGGTGGCATGTGACTGAGCACAGGAGCACAGGCCACCTAGGCAGAGCCCAGGGTCTCAGCTCAGCATGGGGTCCCTCCTCCCATGGAGACAGAAGATATGCTTCCCAGACCCAAGCCCCTTCTCTGACCCACCCTTTAGATGAGGTCTCACCCTTCTTGAGAGTTCTCTACCCTGGACTAGACCACCCAGCTCCATGGGGTGGGCACAGGAAGCCCCAGCTGAGCTGCTCTTTTGCACAGGCATTGAGTCTGTGGCCCACCTGTCAAAGGTTCAAGTCTGTGTGTCAGCATGGTGTGCCTCCCTCAGTCCCTCACCCACCATTGTCATTTTAATAACTGCAATCAGGCGTGGGTGCCCCCCATCTTCTGCTTCTCTACACTTGACAGGTGTCTCAAGAGTTCCGGTTTGCTGTCAATTGATTGTCCTCTCACCTCCAGACACCTGCCTCACCCCTTGCACAATGTATGCCCTGGTGGCCTCTTTATGCCACATCGATTCCACCCTCTCCGTATCCTTTAATCTCACCCATGATGCTTTTCATCTTCAAGATGCAGACGTGACTGGGCCCCACGAACAGCTAATGACACTTTGTTCAGATCCTAAGACAGTCCTCTTTGGTGGCAGCTGTAGCTGTTTGAAGGGGATGTATTAAGTTACCTGGGAATGGAAGAGAAGTCAAGAAATAAAAGGGATTCTTCAGGGATTGGCTTGAGCATAAATTTATACATGAAAGAGGGAGCACGGGTTTTGCTTTAGCTGAGAATTTTAAAATGTGAGTCAGGCCACATTGCTGCTCTGCTCAGAGCCCTCCTGAGGTCCTGTGCCACGCTTGCACTTCCTGGAACATCTTACCGCCCCATATCTTTGTGGCTGACCTTTCACGTCTTCCGTTGTCCTTATTTAAATGTCACCTTTTGTTACCCATTCCCCAGTCCCTGCCCCACATCCTATCCTCCTGCCCTGCTATTTTCTACAGCATTCTTCACCAACCGACATACTCTGTGTTTTAAATACTTATTTGCTATCGTCTGTCAGCTACCACTAAAGCATAAATTCCACTGCGTCTGGAACTTTTGTCCATTTTCACCTCTGAGTCTCCACCTCTATAACAGTGCCTCATGCTCAGGATGCGTTTGTGGACTGACTCAGTGATACTTCATTTCTGTAGGCTGTGATCTGATCAGTGGGGGTAGTCTATAGAGTGATCTCATGATTTCATACAAGCGGGCCAAAAAAAAAAAAAAAAAAAAAAAAACAGCTGACAAGTCTCTAAACACTTATCAACTTGTAATTGAAAATGTCCACGTCTGAGGGCTCTGGACTCCAATTCCCTTGGCAAGAGCCTGAGGAGTCCTGGAAGCTGGTTCCTGGAGAATGTGACCCTGTAGAGCCCTGCAGATCCTCCCAAAGAGCAGGCGAGACAAAGTGGAAGCCATCTCACCCCAACTTAGAGGGATGGTGTTCCTCTGCCATGAACACCATGGGAAGCTTTGATCACCAGCTCTCAGTGCAGATGAACTGGAGCCAGAAAAAGTCCAGAGAAACACAGCAACAGAGTAAATGGGACTAGAGGTAATGGTAGAGTCAGCCCTTGGCTTTCTATTGTGAACTATTACAAGCCCTCCCAAAAGCATACACCCTCCCCGGAGGCTCACCAATTAACTTTTTATTGCATTTCCTAGTTCTCTTTCTATATTTATAACTCTGTATTTTGCATCTCTTAAGCTACATGCACATATAACCATACCTGTTTCTTTCTGTGTGAGTGTGCACATGTGCATCTGTTTGTAGGCCCTCTTGGCGGACAGACAGGAAGTAATTACGTGTTTTGTAAAATGTCATGGGCTAATACTAATAATCTCACTTTCAGGATTCCGGCCTTCTCCCTGCCACGTTGCCATCTCCTTTCTCCCTCAATGTGTTTTCTCCTTTGCTTGGAATCAATACACTAATACCAAGCCCAACAAGAGACCTGCTAACTGGAGGTCAAGATTTCTTGGCTGTTTTTTTGTTTTGTTTTGTCCTCAGAATATATCCCACCGAGATTGTTTTTATCTGAGTGGTTATATCATCAATTGATATAAAGTTACATGCACTTTTTACTCTTTGTGTTATATTTTAGTTTCCTCTCTTTGTTATTGTTTGAGTATGTAAAACATACACATTGTTCGGATGTCACAGGAGATAATAAGGTGTTCTTAGAGAAGTCTTACCCCTTTCAGCCCATTTCCTTCCTCCTTTATGGGTAAGCAAGCTTGTTAGTTTCTGGTTTATTTTCCTGTGTTTCTCTTTGCATGTACATAACATTTACATACCTTATTATCCTTTCATTTTTAAACGAAGAATTGCTGAAGTTTGAGTCTTGCCTTTTTCACTCCACATGGGTTCATAGATGTCTCCCTCATTATTTTTTACAGCTGCATGCTACTTATAGTTATGCATATCATAGTTTATTCAACCACTCTCCTGTAGTTTGCTATCTTGAATAGTTCCTCAGTTAACAACCTCTGCTTGAGGTTTCTTATATTGTTGGAGATGCATGTTCGAGGTAAATCATCGTGGATGGGATGCAGGATCAAGGCGTGGGATTATTGTCAGGGTCCCTCACCTGTTTTGCACTTTTACAGGTATGTGAGTATCTGTTTCTTCAGAATCTCATCAACAGAGTGTTGGTCAAGCATTTGAATTTTCACCAATGACAGTGAGAAATGGCGTCTCAGCATAATCTTTCTCTTATATTGAGTTGAATGGAGAAAATTTTCAAATACTTAAAAGTTATTTGTATATAGTTCGCCCATTTTTCTCAAATAGAGGTTTTTCTTTCTTTTTGATTTTTTTTTTTTTTTTTTTTTTTAGTATCAGGGATTGAAACCCAAGGATATTCGGTATTCAACACTGAGCCACATCTCCAGCCTGTTTTTTTTTCTTCTTCATTTTGTTTTGTTTTGAGATAGAGTCTTGCTAAATTGCTTAAATCCTAAATTGCTGAGGCTGACTTTGAACTCTTGATCCTCCTGCTTCAGTCTCCCAAGCCGCTGGGATTATAGGCGTGTACTTTCGCACCTGGCTGGGTTCATTGAATTCTTAGTCATGATTTCATCACTTATTTTCTCTTTTTTGTTCTCCCTTATCTATTTTTCCACACGTTTCTGAGATGTCTATTAGAGCTCATCATTCTAGCCTTCGTGTCTTTTAACCTTTCTTTCATATTTTCCATCTGTTTTCTCGTTTGGTTCCTCCCATCTCAGCTTCCTGAGCGGCTGGGATTACCGGTGTGCACCACTATGCCTGGCTTTCCCTTTGATGTTTTTTTTTAAGTGTTTATTTTTTAGTTATAGGTGGACACAATAACTTTATTTTATTTTATGTGGTTCTGAGGATCGAACCCAGTGCCTCATGTATGCCAGGAAGGCGCTCTGCCTCTTGAGCCCCAGCGCCAGCCTTCCCTTTGATTTTTAAGACTGATTTATATATTAGGGATATCAGCCCTTTATTTGTGATGTGCACTGTAAATATTTTTTTCTTAGGTTGTTATTAGATTTTGACTTTGTAACGTTTTCCCATTGGCCCAATAGAGCTGTTATTATCATTTTGTTGTACTTCTATTATTACATAGTCAAATTTATGAATTCTGTTGTCATTGTCATCATTGCTAGATCTGGGCTGTGAGTCAGAGGCCTTTTTCCCACATCAGGTTATAATTTGTGTTTTCTTTCAGTATGCATTCATTTTTTTATATTTATCTGGAAGTTGTTATGTCCTAAGTATGGATGAAATTTCCTCTTTTTCTGGGTAGCAATCTGTCACCCATTGTCAGTGATTTGAGAAGCTTCCTTTTATGAAGACAGAATTTCCACAGGTACATAGTTCTGTTTTTGCTATAAAGCAGTCTATTTAAAATTGAAACTGCACAATATGTTGTGCTCTCTGGTAGGGCTAAGTCCCCTTGTTGCTCTTTCTTCCCCCCGGGCTTTTCCTAGCTATTATTGCATGTTTATTTTTTAATCACAAATGAACATTGAATTTTGTTGAATGCTTTTCAGCATCTCTGGAGATAGTTACATGATTATTCCCAAATATCTAAAACTTTGGTGAAAATATGAACAGATTTCCTAATTTAAATTATCTATGCATTCCTGAAATTAATGCAACTTGGTCCTGATGTATTATTCATTTAGTGTGGTGACGGACTTCATGAACTTTTACATTGATATTCATAAATAAGATTGTTCTAGAGTTTTTATGCTATCTTTATCAGATTTAATTGTTAATCAAGATTAGATTTGCTTTATAAAAATGTTGGAACTTTCCTGAGCTCTGAAACAATGTATGTAGGTAGTAGCATAGGGAGCTTGAACTTTGGATAGAGCTCTATGAAATCATCTGGGCCCAGTGCTTTTTGGTGGTACTAGCTCTTTGATATCCTTCTTATTCTTCTGTTGCTACAACAGTCAACTTCTTTTTTAAAATATTTTTTTTAGTTGTAGATGGACACAGTATCTTTATTTTATTTACTTATTTTTTTATGTGGCACTGAGGATCGAACCCAGTGCCTCACACATGCAAGGCAAACACTCTACCATTGAGCTACAACCCCAGCCTAGCAGTCAACTTTTGTAAATAATATTCTTTTTTTAAAAGGTAAAATTATCTGGTTCATCTATTTTTATCATTATTTCATTTTTTGGGGGGGATACAGAAGACAGAATCCAGAGGTGCTTTAACTACTGAGCCACTTCCCCAGCCCTTTTTATTTTTTTTATTTTGAAACGGGATCTCTCTAAGTTGTTTTAGGTTTTGCTAAATCATTGAGGCTGGCTTTGAACTTGCAATTCTCCTGCTGTGGCCCCCCTCGGTTGCTGGGATTACAGGTACATGCCACCAGCTTGTCTATGTTTTCATATTTATTTGCACAGGGTTACAGAAAGTAGTCTTCAATCAACTTGAGTGAGCTGGACTCAGTACAGAGTCTGCAACATGAATCTGCCTTTTCCTTATGCCATATTGAGTCCAACTCATTCAGTAAACCTGTTACAGAAGCAAGTGTGGAGTTATCCAGCTCTGTATCATGACAGACTGAAGCCACTCTAGCCCTTCTCTGTGAAGAATGTGCTTGCTGTCTCTTAGTATAACCTAGCATAGCTGTGTTCAGCCATGCGCTGTCGGGTGCCAGTGTACCCCAGAGAAACCACGAGAAACTGGAACTGGGAACTCAGCACTCACACATCACACCAGACGCCTGGAGCTCTTCTTAAAAATGTGTTCTCCCCTTGCCTAGCTCCATGGGTCCTCCACTGTCAGGGGCAAAAGCACTTTGTAGCAAAGAAACAAAATATGTTGCAAAATGCAAAAGGTCAGGAGGCACAGCATCCATAGGTCACTCTCGGTGCATTGTTCAGGAAGCAGGTACTGTCCATGCCTTAAGTCTCCCCTCTCTATCAACTGCCTCTTCTCCACTCGGTCGTTTCCACCTTCTTTCCTGAATGGAGTCATCAGCTTCAATAGCATTTATTTATTTGGGTACTGGGGGTGGAACCCAGGGGCACTTTACCACCGAGCTTCGTCCCCAGTCCTTTTTGTTCTTGTTGTTGCTAATTTTTTATTTCCGAGAGCCTCTCACTAAATTGCTGAGAGCCTCGCTAAGTCACTGAGACCAACCTCGAACTTGCAATTCTCCTGCCTCTGCCTCCTGAGTTGCTGGGATAATAGGTGTGCACCACTCGGTGGCCTTTAAAATACCTGTATGTCAATGGGTGTTGTCCAGACCTCTCCTCTGTCTCCACAGTCACTTATAGGAGTTCTATGTGGTGTCCACTTGGATGGCTTTCAGGCAGCTCAACCTTTAAAAGCCCCAGACGGAACCTGTGATTCCCCTGCTTCTTCTCCATCTCAGTAGTTTCCACAGCACTTAGAATAAAATGCAAGCTCTCTGCCGTCACTGACAAGGCCCATCTCTGCGACCCCATTTAGTGCATGCTTAGTGTTGTTTCCTAGACGATCTCAGAGATCCCCGGTAACCCATGTGGGTGAGGATGCAGGCCTAGATCGGGGTGGAGCAAAGCCACAGGACACATCTTAAAAGGGAACTGACAGGATTCAGTGACTACAGAACAGTGGCTGTGAACCTTCTTCTGTGGGTTGGGAGGGCCTGGCAAGCCTCTGTCGTCTGCAAGACCCTCTCCACAACTCCATCCAGAGGCCACATCCCATCGCTGGTCCACATGTGCAACTAAGCTCACTTCTCTGAACACGAGAGTCAGGATCTTGCAATCTTTCCTTGCAATGAGTGAGGTCAAGTAGAAAGCCCTGGACAGCCTTCAGTGACCTGTGAGACCTGTAGCCCTCCTCCTGTGACCTATCTTTGTTCTTAACTTCCCCTTTGCTCTGCCCCTGGGGCCCTCCCACTTGCCTACCCATGCCCATCCCTCTCCCCAGCACATCTGGGCCCATTTCTGGTGCCTGCTCAAGCAGTAGCCTCTGTCTGCAGCTCCATGTTTGGTCTCCTAGTGAGCTTTTCCTAGGCTAATTCTTCTTTTCTCTGGGCTCTGAAATACCTGGAACTCTACCTTCACTTGTTGTCTTAGTGAAGCCTTTAGTGAACCTTTTTGAAAGGTTCCTTTACTCTGCAGTTCCCCCAACAGCCACCAGGAGGCAGTAAGCAGTAACAGACTTGGCTCCCAGCCCAAGCCCAGCCCTTCCCACTCCAGCAAGGTGCCGCTGTTCTCTGTGAAATGCAAGAAGTAATCAGAGATGGCTTTGACGAATCCGCCCTGGGAGTGGGCTAATGGAGGAGTTGGAAATGGGAATGCTTGGATGCACATGAGGACAAGCTAAGGAGTCCTGTTTGGGGCATGTTAAGTTGGAAAAGAATGGGATGTCTGAGTGGGATGAGAAATGTGGACAGGAGCCCAAGTGAGAGACCCACACTTGTGCAAAAGAAGCCAGGAGATGGGGAGGACTCTACCGTACGCTGGCTGTGTTGGATGTCCCCAACCAGAGGGATCATTAATTGATGTGACCATCCTTGCTGTTTAATAGCACACTGGCTTTTAGTAGATTCACAGGCTATCAGTGGGAGTGGGCCATGGTGGAGACTCTATGCTCCTGTTTCTCAGACTCTCCCTCTGAAGTTCACATCCATAAATTTGAGAGGAGAAAATTTGGGGAAAAGAACCACAAGTCTCTCTCCTCTCTACTTCAAAACAAAGACTCTGAAGAAGGGGGTGGAGGAATCAAGCTGAATAAATGCTTTAAAATAAGTAAAATCTCTCCCAAGAGATTAGATTTCTTGATGACAGGAACCATAAAAATGCATAGCTTATTCATATTTTATTATCTAGATTTATAAGGTACCAGAGACTCTGCAAATTCAACCATCTCAATGTGGAAAGCAGTTATTTATTTTGACTCTTTTTCTCATTAGTGGTTATGCATATTTTTTCTCCCTTCTGAAATTTATCAAATGCCTTATTACAAATTTTCTATTTATTTCTATGCAGGACAAATTCTAATTCATTCCTTTTAGTATTAGCTGACACTTCTGAGTTTTAGATCTTTTTAAAAAAAAATGCTCATTGATATTTCATGTGCAAAAGAATATCTAAATCTAGGCTGATTTGGATGTGACCATGCACAAATATCTCATTAGATAGTTAATTGTTTATTTTATAGACATTTCTGTTTTTTCAGTAGTTTTGCATTTTTATTACCCACAACCCAACTCCCCAGAACCACCAAGTTACAAAAAGGCAATTGAGCTTCTTCCCCTATTTACTCCAAAGAGAAGTTTTCTTCAAGAAGTAACTCAGGACCACAGCTCACAGAACAGTCTTGTTCTTCATCTCAGAGCAGTTAAGGGGACTGTTTTCCTGAAAGTCCTGGGGCTTTGAAGGCATAAAGAGATACTTGCAGTTCTCCATTACAGCCCCTTGACTTGGCCTCTGCCCTTCATATTTTTGCAAACATAAAATCACATTGTGGAAAAGGAAATTCAAGTTGTACAGCCTTGGAATAGCAGGGCATGACATCCTGTGCCTAATAAAACGTGTAATGGGGAGATGACCTGGAGAGCTTGTCCAGCTCTTATGTGACATGGGGTGACTCTGGTGAGTCTTTCCCAGCATCTGTACTTTTGGGACTCTTTTCAGATCACCTCATAAAAGAGTAAAATCACTCACCATGAAAGTAATTTCTTAGGTGAGACGCAGCGGCAGCAGCAGCACCTCCATCAGCTGCTCCCTGGAGCACCTGTGAATTTGTCCAGAATCCACAGAAAACGAGTTGGTCACGCCCGCAGTGGTGTGCTCTGCTGGCACCAGTCAGTGGTGAAGAGCACGTTTCCAGGAGGGATGCAAGCTCGAGGGGAGTCCAGAGAGCGCTGATGCTCCCAGATATGGGGTCTTTCCCTTTTTTATTTGTAGCTAGAATAGGCAGGAGAGTGAACTCTTTAGCCTTTAAAGGAAGGAAAGTGTTGCTAAAACATTACAATAAAAATATTTTTCCTTCTTCTTGAAATCACATCATTCTGATTCCCTTATGTTTTGAGGGGGAGACGTGTGTGTGTGTATGTGTGTGTGTGCGTGCGCACACTTGCAACCATTTCTGAATTTTGAAGTATAGCATAATTTCAGTTTTTAAAAGCCATAAAATATAAGAAAAATACAGATAACTCTTGAGGGGAAAAATCCTGTGAAAATAGCCTATGAAAGCAAAATTAAGTTATCAGAAATATCCAAGGATATATTTATACTTATATTTGTGTGAGACAGGCACACATAAACATATGTATCCATTGATTTGTAGGTGGAAAGGTGTCAGGAAATCGATAATAATAATAATTTTGTGCTAAACTTTTACCATGAGGAGGAATGGATTATTAAGCTTGATGCCCTTTAAATACTGGAAAATTGCTCTCTTTTGTATTTGAAGTTTAATAAAATTTAAGCCAACTGGCTTCAGCTCAACAAATATTTATTGGGAACTTACTGTCTGGCCAGCTCGGGATATGAAGATGAGTGAGACACAGTCCTTGTCCTTGGAGCTCATTATCTATTAGGGAAACGGATGAATGGCAAATATTTACGTAATATACTCGGGGACGCTGTAGAATCAGGGCACATATAGGTTGCTACAGGAACAGAGATGAAAGCAATACCTCCCAACCTAAGGATCAAAGAAAGCTAGTGACAGGCCACATCTGAGTTGTGCCTTAAAGGATGGGCAGGGGTTCTCAGGTTAGAGAGGGGCTGGGCAGAAAGTGGCTGCAGTGCCAGGGCAGGATGGGGGGAGTGCCAGAAGGGACCATGGGACAGACCAGGGCTGGTCGACCAAGAGAGGAGCAAGGAGAGGCAGGAAGATGTAAGGGTTTGTGGGATATCTGGGGGCCAAGTTCAACTTGCCCAGAGCACAGGGGAAGGGGATGGTGCTTCCATGAGGGAGTAAGTGACAAAGGCAGAGTTGGCTTCTGAGGGTGTTGGGTGTCCTGGTCAAGAGTTTGGGACAGTTCTGAAGGCAGTGTGGTTGATGATGGAGGTGAATTCTGGAAATGATTTGGAAATAGGACTTGGGGACCAAGAAGGCCTGGGGAGTGACATCAAAGAGAGCTGACTCCAAGGACTCTGGGTTGGGCAACTGGGCACTGACATGGATGTCATTAAAGGAGACGGGAGAAGGAACAGTTCAGGTGAGGGGTAAAGGGATGTGTTTAATGTAAGAAACAGAGGCCTCTGGGAGTCCAGGAAATGTGGACATGGGAGGTCATGATAAAATCAGGCTGTTACCAGCCTGGCCTGGTGCTTCAGGGTTCCCCGTAAGCTCTCCACACAGTGAGACCTCCACCTTCTCTAAGAGCCATTCATCTGTATCTTCTGTCCTTGCTCTATTTAAAGCTGGAGGGAGATCATGGAGTAACGTTAATCACTTACAAGTTTAAATTTCTGAAAAATATGTGTCATACTATGGGATTCGTGACTTTAGTATCTTCATTTTGTTGTCTCAATAGCTATTTTCATGGGCCTCTTCCCTTCGGAGTTATTTGTGCTTTTGTTATACTTTATATGACTTTTTAAAAACTGGGATTATGTCAAGTGCAATTATTGCATGTCAAGTGAAAATTTTTAAGAACTATTGGAATCACATCAAGTTCAGGATTGGGTTGAAAATGTCTTTAGTGCCATTTTACTAAAATGTTTTGTTCTCTATTCATATATTAAACCGTGTGTGTTTGATATACTCATCTTTCAGATTTTAAAGTAAGTGTTTTGCAGATATTCTAAAACTCCAGTATCATGCCAGGTACCTTGGCACATGCCTGTGAACCCAGCAACTTAACTTGAGAGTGTGAGGCAGGAGGATTGAAAGTTCAGCCTCAGGAACTTAGTGAGACCATGTTTCAAAATTTATATTAATTTATATATAAATACATACACACACACACACACACACACACACACACACATATATATATACATATATGTTTGTGAAATTCGTGTGTAGAGGGTAATATGGAGGTGATACCCTAACTCTAAATGGGGTCACAAATGCTTGCTAGATAGGACACTAAGACTCTCATCATTGCTGTATCTGACTGAAAATTGAGTATGTCAACCAAAGTGCCACATGAATTTGTCTTGGCCACAGCTTTTGGAAAGCATGCAATAGTATGGATACACATGTCTGGGTCCACATGTGGCATTCTACCTGTCAATCAGATAAAAATGCTCAAGATAGAAGCATGTTCTCTATTCTTCAGCTTCCTTCCTAAATGAATTCAAAGACCAATTGTACAGGAGTCCCTCTTTTTCGAAGGAAGGAAGGAAGGAAGGAAGGAAGGAAGGAAGGAAGGAAGGAAGGAAGGAAGGAAGGAAGGGAGGGAGGGAGGGAGGGAGGGAGGGAGGAAATGATCCAAGGAAAGAAGCCCACATGACTTTGCTCCTTGGGATTCTGAAAGTTAGTGCTACAAGTGCCATGTTTAATTCACACCTTGGAATGCTGAGGGAAAAGGGCATAAGTCTCTCTTTTGTGCTGTAGTGAGAAGTGAGAAGAGGGCCTTTCTGGAGGGGCATAAAGAGTGGGAATTTGAAAGAGGCATTTCAGTGGACTTAAAGCATTTGCCATGGAGTCTTCTGTGTCGAGTGCTTGACACTTAGGATGTGCTTTGTCTAAGGGGTTTATTTTTTCTCTTATTTTTCAAAACAAAAATAGTTTTATTACTCTTATAAAATCATACTTCCTTATGAGAGGAATAAAATACAGAAAAATATAAGGCGAAAACTAATAATTGCAGAAAAATCTCATCATACAAAAAATCTCACTGTCAAAATATCCTTCTAGAATTTTTTTTTTTTTTACTGTATCAACATGCACAGGATTTTCAGTGAAATTAGGTCATACCATAACCAGTTTTTTCACTGTATGCTATTTTATTCTATGAACTCTCAGTGACACCTCACCTTATCACTGAATACAGTGCTACATTACCATTTTTATTGTCTGTATAGATTTTTTTATAGAGCATTAGCAGGATTTATTATTTAAAAATACCCTTGTAAAGTCTTGTATGTACATCTTTATACAAGTGTCTGATTATTTCTTTTAAAACTGATTTATTAATATTGAGTAACTATAAAAGAATATTTAAAATGCATAAAATATAAAGAATAAATAAGAAATGTGGCTTTTTTTTTTTACCACACTATTGCTGTGTTGTGCTTCTTTTCTTCTTTTGCTTAATGAGAGTTTTTCCCATTCTATTTCCCCCTCTCTGCCTGTTTGGAAATTCTGTTTTCTGTTTTAGTTCTTTACCAGTTACCCTAGAAATCTCAATACCCATTCTTACCTAAGTTTAAAGTTAATATGTTTAATCAAAAGCTCTTAGGTAACTTTAACTCTGATCGCTGTTCCCTGACATTTTAGTATTTTAATTTTTATCTTGTTTGATCTAACCCTACAATTAGGCCTAGGTTTAATTATTTTAAACTAGAATGCTTGTTTAGATTTACCCATGTGTGTTGACCCATTCTGTTCTCTACCTCAAGCCTTTTATCAGAATCATCTTCCTGAATCATCTTTCTAAAGTGTATTCTTTAGATTTCCTCCAGTGAAGGCCCATGATGGTTAACTCTTTTATTTTTTTCTGAAAAAATGTCTTATTTTTGCCCTCTTTTTTTTTAAAAATAGGTTTAATGAGATGTAATCCGCCCACCTTAAATTCTCTTAAGTTTAGATGAACTCGTTCATACGCTGTGTGTCTGGATTCTTTGAGTTGACATAGTGCTTTTGAAGTTCACTCAGGTTGTAGCATGGGTCAGTATTTACTCCATTACTTTTCATTGACAGATTATTTTTATTATTGTTCCAATGTGTGACTGGACCACATTTTGCTTGTCCATTCACCAGTTGATAGACACTGGGGTCGTTTATGAATAATGCTGTCATGAATGTTCATGCACAAGTCTTTATGTAGCTTTGTCTTTTCATTTCTTTTGAGTAGGTAACTAGAAATGAAACTACTGAATCATACAATTAATCTGTTTTTAACATTTTAACAAACTGTCACACTGTTTTCCAAAGTGACTGCTCCATTTTACAGTGCCCTCTAGCAATTATGAATATTCAGGTTTCTCTGTCTCTGTCCATACTTGTTAATGTCTATCTTTTGGTTATTACTACTGCTGTGTGAAGTAGTATCACATTGTGGTTTTAATCTGCCTTTTCTTAATAAATAATAAGGTGAAATATCTTTGCATGCACTTTGTGGTCATTTATACAGACGTTTTTCGTGAAATGTCTATTCAAATCTTTTTCCTGCCCTCATTCATACCCCCAAAAGGCACTTTTGCTTGGCACATGATTCTAGGTGTATAGTTATTTTATATTATCACTTAGACAGTGTTATTCTATGTTCTTCTGGATTTTGTTGATGCTGTTGAGGGATTGGCTACCAGTCTAATTGTCATTTCTTTCTACGTAATTGTTTCTTATCTCTGGCTGCTTTTAAGATCTTGTTTTTGGTGTGTTACAGTTTCACTGTGATGTGTCTATGTATATATTTCTATTTATTTATTTATTTGCTCATGTTACTTGGTGTTCATTCAGTTTTGTTTTGTTTTTTTTTTTTTTGTACCAGGGATTGAACCCAGCAGCCCTTAACCACTGAGCCACATCTTCAGCATTCCCTCCACTTTGTTCCTAAATTTTATTTAGAGACAGGGTCTCACTAAGTTGCTTATGGCCTTGCTAAGTTGCTGAGGCTGACTTTGAACTCACTTTGATCCTCCTGCCTCAGCCTCCCAACCCACTGGGATCATAGGTGTTCACTATCACACCTGGCCAGGTTCATTCAATTCTTAAGTCATTATTTCATCACTTATTTTCTTTTTTTTTCTATTCTTCTAAATGTTGCTGAGGCATCTATTAGAGCTTATCATTCTAGCCTACATGTCTTTCAACTTTTATTTCATATTTTCCATTTGTTTTCTTCACTGCCTCATTCTGTTTATTTTCCATTTTTCTAATTCTCTCTTTGATTGTATCCAATCTGCTGTTTAACCCATTATTGGCTATTATGGGAAGCCGAATAATGAATCCCTAAGTATGTCTACATCCTAATCTCCATAACCTGAAGATGTGAATGTGAATGTGAATGTGTCACTGTATGTAGCTAAAGAGACTTTATAGATATGATTAAGGTTGAGGACCTTGAGATCAGAATGTTATCAATCCAGCAGGCCCAATCTAATTACAGAAGAGTGGTTCAGAGAGATGAAGTTGGAGGAGGAGGAGTCAAATTGTGAAGGAGACTTGACTTGCCATTGCTAGCTTTTCTGCCTCTGCCAATTTATAGGAGGAGGTCACAAGGCAAGAGATGTAGGTGGCCTCTAGAAGCTGGGAAGGGCCCTCAGCTAGTAGCCAGCAAGAAATTGCAGAGATCTCTGTCCTACAAGCACAGGGAAGTGAATTCTGCCAGCAACCCAAATAAGCAAGAAAACAGATTTTCCCTACAGCCCACAGAAAGGAACCTCACCTTACCAACACGTTGATTTTAACCCAGTGAGAATTAGAATTGTGTTGTACTTGGCCTGCAGAATTGTAAGACAATAAATTTGTACTGTTCTAAGCTGCTTATATTGTGGTCATTTTTATAGAAGCAATAAAAAATGAATACTGATTTTAAATTTTAGTTATTTTTTATTTCAGAAATTCTGCTTGCTCTTTTTCAAATATGATAATCATGTTTATAATTTCCTTTTAATACTAATATTTTAAGCAACCCTTTAAAATTCTTCAATATAGTTTAAAACAACATTTTATAGCATGCATCTGAAAATTTACTGAGATCTTTGCAGATGTGGTTCTGCTTTCTGTTATCGCTACCGACTCTTGATCATAGAGCCTGGCTTCTTTATAAGTTTTTTTTTTTAACTTTTTACTTATGAACTCAGGCTAATTGGAAATTTACTATTGGATTTTGGGGGTCCTGAGTTGAAGATATGTTGTTCCTGGGAAGATTTGTGTTTATGCTCATCAGGTACTTTCAATCTAATATTTAGAAATTCCAAAGAACACCTTAAAATAAATTCTTAGCTTGAGTTTTTTCAAATTACCCAGGTAATATGAATGAGTGTTAATTAATATCACAAACCTAATGAATTAAGAATCTCAGGAAAGAGGGCTGGGGTTGTAGCTCAGTGGTAGAGTGCTTACTTAATGTGTGGGAGGCACTGGGTTTGATGCTCAGCACCACATATAAATAAGTAAAATAAAGGTCTGTTAACAACTAAAAAATAATTAAAAAAAAAAGAATTTCAGGAAAGACTTTTCTCCCTACTCATGTCAAACTCAGTAGAACAAGTTGCTTACTACCCATTCTGACAGGTGGATTATCTCTAGTTTACCCTGATATTGAAGATCCCAGATCTATGTAGGAATTTTCTCACCTTTGATATGAGGGAGGCATCTCCCTTTCATTGTACCATCTAAACAGAGACTTAAGAACACCAAGGTAACTTGATGCCCCCGGAGTAAAATCTGGCTATCTCTCTGGAATCATCTTTACTCTATATTTCTTTGGCCCTGAGGGTTTCTTAATATTTTTACAATTCAATAATATCTTAAACATATTTTTAGTTGTTGATAGGCCTTTTTTCATTTATTTATATGCAGTGCTGAGAATTGAACCCAGTGCCTCACAGATGAGCTAACATGGATCCTCAGCCCCAGCCCCTCAGTAATATTTTTTACAGTAATATTTTATAAAAGGTGTTTTTAATATCTAATCTGTCATGTTTAGTGGTTGTCACAACAGTGTACTGACAATTGCGGTACACTGCCAGAAATGGAATGTCTGGTTCTTTCTTTAGGATGAATTCTTACCTGTGGAATTGCTATATTCAAAGGTTTGCAAATATAAGATTTTGCCACATTATAAAGACTTTCTATTCAGTAAATTCAGACATCCTATTTACTTTCTATTCAGTAAAACAAAGCACCAAAAAACCACTAATGTCATGCCTTTGCTAAATTCCTTCTAGATTGCTTCTAATATCTATGAAGGGAAATGTGATTTTGGCTTACATCTGGACAGGAGATAAAATTCACAGATGAAACAGTAATTCCTCCAAATCAAATCATGTGATGTTTATAGGGCATAAAATAGGAATTCAAAAAAAGCAGAAAAATTTCAATCTGGTCATATCATGGCACCCTAGCTTGAGAAGTCTTTGATGGTTGGCTGTTGACTCTAGGAATCCTTAAAGTATCCCACCTGAGCCTGCGTGCTCTTGCCTGCCTTGTCTCCGCCTTCATCTCTCCTGGCTCCCTGCCTCCAAGCTCACTGCATTTGTCTCTGTTCTCCAATGCTTGGAAATCCATCTTTTCTACCCCCACGCACGCTCCTTTTCCTTCCCTCTCCTTTGCCCTATCTAAAGTTCCTCCATTCCTCCCCTGCTCCCCATCCCCATTATGGATTAGCATTCACTTATCAGAGAAAACATTTGCCTTTGGTTTTGGGGGGATTGGCTGACTTCACTTAGCATGATATTCTCCAACTCCATCCATTTACCTGCAAATGCCACAATTTTATTCTCTTTTAAAGCTGAGTAATATTCCATTGTGTATAAATACCATAGTTTCTTTATCGATTCATCTATTGAAGGTTATACAATTTAGCTATTGTGAACTGTGCTGCTATAAACATTGATGTGGATGCATTACTGTAGTATGCTGTTTTTAATAACTCCTTTCTGTATAAACTGAGGAGTGAGATAGCTGGGTCACATGGTGGTTTCATTCCAAATTTTCCAAGGATCCTCCATACTACTTTCCAGATTGGTTGCACCAATTTGCAGTCTCACCAGCAATGTATGAGTGTGCTTCCCCCCGCACCCACATCCTTGCCAACACTTATTGTTGCTTGTATTCTTGATAATTGCCATTCTGACTGGAGTGAGATGAAGTGGTTTTGATTTGCATTTCTCAAATTTCTAGAGATGTTGAACATTTTTTCATATATTTGTTGATTGATTGTATATCATCTTCTGAGAAGTGTCTGTTCAGTTCCTTAACCCATTTATTAATTGTTTTTTTTTAATGGTGTTAAGTTTTTTTTTTTTAGTTCTTTATATAACCTAGAGATTAGTGCTCTATCTGATGTGTGTGTGATAAAAATTGGCTCCCATTCTGTAGGCTCTCTTTTTACCTCACTGATTGTTTTGCTGAGAAGATGCTTTTCAGATTGAATCCATCCCACTTATTGATTCTTGATTTTATTTATTGTGCTTTAGGAGTCTTGCTTAAGGAAGTTGGGGCCTAATTTGACATGATGAAGATTTGGGCCTACTTTTTCTTCTATTAGGAGCAGGGTCTCTGTCTAATTCCTGGGTCCTTGATCCACTTTGAGTTGAATTTTGTGCCTGGTGAGAGATAGGGGCTTACTTTCATTTTGCTGCATGTGGATTTCCAGTTTTCCCAGCACCATTTGTTGAAGAGGCTATCTTTTCTTCAATATGTGTTTTTGGTGCCTTTGTCTGATATGACTTTAAAGGTGGGTGGCTGCATTTGAATATGTGGGGCAAATGGACACCAGTAGACCACCTTGGAAATTTATGTGGGTTTGTCTCTGTGTCTTCTATTCTGTACCATTGGTCTACAAGTCTATTTTGGTGCCAATACCATGCTGTTGTGTTACTATAGCTCTAATATAGTTTAAGGTCTGGTATTGTGATGCCACCTGCTTCACTCTTCTTACTAAAGATCACTTTCCAGTTTTCCCAGCACCATTTGTGGGAAAAAAAGACTATTTGGGGTCTCTTATTTTTTCCAGATGAATTTCATGATTGCTTTTTCTATTTCTATGAGAAGTGTCATTGAGATTTTTATTGGAATTATATTAAATCTGTATAGTGCTTTTGGTCATTATTCATTTGGCATATTAATTCTGCCTATCCAATAACAAGAGAGATCTTTCCATCTTCTAAGGTCTTCTTTAATTTCTTTCTTTAGTGTTCTGTAGTTTTGTAGAGGTTTTTCACCTCTTTTGTTAAGTTGATTCCCAAGTATTTTAGTTTTTCTGAGGCTATTGTAAATGGGAGTTTTCCTAGTTTCTCTTTCAAAGGGTTTGTCACTGGTGTACATAAATGCTTTTGACTTATGGATGTTGATTTTATATACTGCTACTTGCTGAATTCATTTATTAGTTCTAGAAGTTTTCTGGTGGAATTCTTTGGATCCTCTAGGTATAGAATCATGTCATCAGCAAATAGTTATAGTTTGAGTTTTTCTTTTCCTATCCATATCCCTTTAATTTCTTTTTAAGGGAGACTTTAGATGGGTGTGATGGCATGACTCAGAAGGTCACAAGTTCAAAGCCAGCCTGGGCAAATTAGAGAGACCCTGTCTTAAAATAAAAAAAAAAATTAAAAAGGGTTGGGGATTTAGCTTAGTGGTAAAACATCCCTGGGTTTAATTCCCAGTGCTGCAAGAAGAGAGAGATAGAGATTAATCTTTTGTCACATATGCATGCACATGCACACATGCACACACATGTAACTCACACATAATATGTATGAATTTCCAGATAACTGACCAATCCAGTACTCCAGGGCTAGCTTCCTGCACCTCAGAGCATCTGGTCAACCTGAAAGAGTGAGAGATGGAAAGTGAGGGAGACCAAATTTGCTTAAAGCATCCTACTTTTCCTCCACAGCACTTTCCCTAGTGTCCTTGTGTAATATCCTCTTTCTCTGCATGTGAACTATGGCTTGTTCACTGCTGTATCCTAGAATCTAGCTCAGGGCCTGGCATATAGTAAACCTTCATTGTAAAGTGGACTTTTAAGGGTAGCTGCATTTGAATATGTGGTGCAGTTGGACGCCAGTAGACCACCTTGGAAATCCTAACAGAAGTGAGACCATGGAGAAACAAAATGAGAAAAGACTGAAGAAATTCTATTTATTTATAATTCAGTGAGGACATATCATGTGTAGTTCTCATTGATCTAACCAATTATGCCAGACTGTTAGGACCCGTCCCTGAGCAGGGGGAGAATAAAAGGAGATGTGTCAGCGGTCCAGCCTGAGGTGTTGGGGCTGGATTACCAGAGATGTGTGTGGAGTCTCTCTAAAGAGGGAGGGATTTTCATTTGTGCCATGTTCCTGATGTCCCATTAGAAGGCAGGAGGAAGGACCTCTAGTTTTTCTTCATGGTTGATGGTATACGCTTCCTTCTTTCCTTCTTTCTTTCTCCTTTTTCTCCCTGGGGTTGACTGAAGGGACCCTATCAGTTCACCCTGGCTTCATCTTCTCTGAGACTCTGGTCCCTCTTTCTGTCAGGTATCAGAGTAACACAGCTTCCGACGTCCTTGAAACAATCACCAACATTCAGCCCAAAGAGAGTGGAGGTGGAGTGGGGGAGACCCGGGAGGCCATCGTGTACCGACTGTCTGAAGACATGCTGAGCAAGCTGCCCCCTGACTACGTCCCCCACGAGGTAAGCCGAGGTCTTCCCGCCGTGCACCAAGCAGGGAGCACCTCCCCTGGATGGTTCCTCCAGTCCCTCAGGCACTGCGCATTTCCTTTTTAGGTCTCCAACTTCCTTTCCACCTTTTGGTCTTCTTTTCCTTACTCTTTCCCAAGCATCATGCAAAGCCTGCTCTCCACGTCCCTGAAACCTTTCTCTGTTTCCTTTCGTCACCACTTTTCCTTTTTGTACCCCCTTTCCCTCTTTGGGTTCCTGTCTTTGGATGCTGGACCTCCAGACCCTCTAGTCCAGAGCCCCATGCCAGCCTCTGTGTTAGTGTATCCTGCATGTCATATGACCTGCTCTGTCATTCTCGACCTGACCTTTTCTGGTTGTCTCCTGCCCTGCATTTTGCATTCCCATGGAGCTCTTAGCCAGGGATAGGGAAAAGAGCCATTTAAATGGTCCCAGTCCCCAGAGTGCATGGCAGTAATTTTCTATTTCCTCTATCTCCTGAGTGTTAGCTGTTTTTTTTTTTTTAAACCTAAATCAACTCTTCTCCAATTTTTTAATCTCAAGACCCCTTTGCCAAATCATTGAGGATCCTGAATAGCTTTTGTTTATGATATCCATTGACATTTAATGTTAGAAATTTATATTGAGGATTTTTTAATATTTATTTTTTAGTTGTAATTGGACACAATACCTTTGTTTTATTTATTTATTTTTATGTGGTGCTGAGGATCAAACCCAGGGCATTGTACTCGCTAGGCAAGGGCTCTACCGCTGAGCCACAACCCCAGCCCTATATGGAGAAATTTTAAAAAATGGTAATAAACCCATTACATGTTAACATAAAAAGCATTTTTTTTACCTTTTTTAAACATATATTTTCCAAGACAAAACAATTCACTGAGAATGGTGGGATTGTTTCTATCTTTTTTGCAAATCTTTTTAATGTCAGGCTTAATAGAAAACACCTCTATTCTCATATCTGCTTCTGTATTCGGTATATCATGTCATATGACCTTTGGTAAACTCCACTGTACAGTCATAACAGAATAAAAGTAAAAGAGTGCCTGGTGTGGTGGTGCACACCTGTAATCCCAGTGACTTGGGAGGCTGAGGCAGGAGGATCGAAAGTTCAAGGCCAGCCTCAGCAATTTAGTGAGGCCCCAAGCAACTTAGCAAGACCCTGTTTCAAAATTTTAAAAAATTAAGAGGGCTAGGGATGAGGCTCAGTGGTAAAATGCCTCTGGGTTCAATTCCCCAAAAGACAAAAGGGTATAAAAGTCAATCAATATCTTAGTGTTTCTATAGAAAAAAAAAAAAAAGATTAATCCTGTAAACCTACTCCACAAGAATCCTTAGGGGGCTGGGGATGTGACTCAAGCGGTAGCGGGCTTGCCTGGCATGCGCGGGGCACTGGGTTCCATCCTCAGTGTCACATAAAAACAAAATAAAGATGTTGTGTCCACCGAAAACTAAAAAATAAATATTGAAAAAAAAGAATCCTTAGGCCCTCAGGGATCCCAGGCCACACTTTGAGAACTGCTGACCTAAGGTAATTTTTATCTATGGCAAAATGTCTGGGATATTATGAAAATTCTGTCAAGAGGTCCTCAACTTGAGCTTCCTTCCTCATGCAAGAAAAAGAGCTGTATCCTCCATCCTTCACCACTATTCTCAGCCTCCATCCTTCACCAATGATGGCCTTAGCTTTACCAGGGAGTAAAGTTTAGCTCCTCAATTAAAAGGTCAGAAGCTAACCTCTACTGCAGGGGTAACTGTGGTCTGTGTGCACACTCTCCTGCTTCCCGAAGCCTGGGAAAAGATGCACCCAGCAGCTGGGAGCCCAAGGGCTACCTGTCTAGGGGCTTCTACCTATAGCTGGAACAGGGAGAGGCCAGTTAGAGATCTGGAGTTATTCTGAAATACATCATATAGCCCTCTCGCTATCCTTTTCCCCCTAGAATTGACCATGGAAATGTTGCATTTAGCTAGATAGACGAACAACAATCTAGGCATCTATTTGTGCATCTAACCATCTACGTCTGATTACCGTGAGAAACAGTAATTTACCTATTGTCTGCAGATTACCTACGTAGTAAATTTGGTTTGTCTATGTTACTAAACTCTTTTATCTAAATTCTGTCTAAATTGTTTGTTTATCCTGGTCATCCTTTGAAATATTTCTTTTGCTTCCTTTTTAAAATACCTTAATAAGTTAACTCCTCTGCAGGCAAGTCTTCCACATTGACCCAGTTATATACCAATGTGTACTATTATGCCTTAATCTGTGCTAAACAACAATTAAAAAATCTTTAAGGCCAAAAAGCGAAGGTGTCACTGATTGGGTATTCTTAGAGATGCTTAAACTACAGATGGAGATAGCCTGTTTGCTCAATTGATCTTCAATCACTCCTAGAACTGATTAAATAGGGTTAAACAATTAGTGTGGATATTATTTATGAACATCCGGTTCTCAATCTGAAGTTTTCCAAGCACCACACTTAGCTCATAGAATGAGGTCATCATGGGGCAGTGGCTGGCATTTTTGAGGACTCATTATACAATGGGCCCTGTGTTAAGTGCTTTATATTCATTATGTCACTTAGTCCTTAGTACCAGCAGAAACCAAGCTAGGCGGTAGAGCAAGAATCTATAAAGTGAGCCAGGAGCAGTGGTGCATGCCTATAATCCCAGAGACTCTGGAGGCTGAGGCAGGAGGATTGCAAGTTTGAGGTCAGTCCCAGCAATTTAGCAAGACCCTAAGCATCTTAGTGAGACCCTGTCTAAAAAAAAGAAAGAAAGAAAAAGCTAGCATTGTGGCTCAGTGGTAAAGCACCCCTGAGTTCAATCCCCAGTACAAAAAGAAAAAAAAATTGAATTCAAACTGATTCTGGAACCAATGAGTGGATGGGTAACAAGGTATTTGGTTAAGACATTGGAATCAATGGTCTCACAAAGGAGTGTTTATATAGTAAGGGAGAAAGTGCTTCTCAGTTGGATAAATATGGAAAGAACATACTTTCAGCTGCTCTTTGGGTGGTTTTCAGGAGATAAATGAGGCAAAATATCTGCCTTGAAAGATTTTTCAAGCTGGCATGGGAAAATGAGATAAACTGACTCTATATAACTCTACCACAGGGTTGGTATTGCCAGAGGGAGGTCATGAGCCCTGGTTATCATTTGAGCTGCCCAGACTGGGTTGGGGCTGCATCACCAGGAAGACCTCTGTCCTGGCAATATTTAGCAGATGCAGTGTCGGGGATGTCACCTGGTGGATTCCAGCCTGGGGGGGAGTTTGCACTGAGGGACATCTAAAACCTCTTCCTCTTCCAAGATCATTACTATAGAAGAGCTGGGTCCTTGAAAATATGGCAGCAAAGTGAAGTTTGTAGATTGAAATTGAATACCCTCAGTTTCCTTAGTAAAATTAACTCTATTATGTAGAAGAGACTACCTGGTCCCAGAAACATGATGAAAATCCAACGTAAGACCACAACAACAAATTTTAATTTTATCAATAAAATGGCCATTTTAGTCTGGAACAAAAATCACACACAAAATAAAATCAGTATTAGAATCACATTTTTAGGGGGTCTAAGTTTTTCTCAAGCTTGTCTATCTTGAGTGAAATTCCTCTTTTATTTTTAATTAAAGAAAAAACCTTTTTGAATGGTGTCTCACTATGCTGCCCAGGCTGGCCTTGAACTCCTGGGCTTAAGTGCTTGTTCTTCCTCAGTGTCTTGAGTAGCTGGGACTTCAGGCAGGTGCCACAACACTAGGCAAGTTTTTCTTTTAAAACCATAAACAGGCCAAGGCAATTTGGGGCTGTTGGCATAGTAAATGGACCTGGGCTATTGACTTGATGCTGTGATCAATACCTGGGCTTCATTTCCCATTTGTAGAATTGCAGAAGTATTTCTGTAATTTCCCTTTTCATTAAGAATGAATTCCCAGAGCAGTCATGATCGAAAGGGGATATGTGTGTGTTCAGTTGCCGTAGGTGGAAGGGCTCAGGATGGAGACAGGAATAAGGCTCTGGAGACTGCAAAAATGTAGGTTCTAGAACCAGGAACTCAGGAGGCTCCCTGAAGGTTGGTATGGGGGACGAGGTCCAGGACCTCCACTGGCACGTTGGCCTATGATTCTAATCTTATTTGTTTTGCCTGCATAAGTGGCTCCGTCCAGGCTGTTTGGTTTTATATGACTGCTTTCCCCATTCATCTTTCAATCACTGGAAATGATCCATGTAATAAATCAGAGGCGTCCATTGCTAAAGGAAACTCCCACGCCAGAGGCCTGTTTTGTAAAATGGGAGCGGTTCAGAAGACCCCGAAGCCCATCTGTCTCTAAGAAGAGGTGTGGTTATCTCTGGCAGAGAATCCTACAGCTGATTCCAGGCTTCCTGATGATTCTTTGTATGGGAACATCATATCAGATTCTCTCCCTCTCTGTGTGTCTGTCCACATTCTTTCTATTCTGGCATCTCTCAGATTGTAGCTAACAGAAAGTACAGACTCCTGAATGTGAGTGCCTGCCAGTACCCGTAGCCAGTCTTTCTTGGCATATGTTACTAAATGGAAAGGTGAATATATATTGGCTTATTTTCCAGTAATTGTTAGGTTTTGTTGTTCCCACAACTAGAGGCTTTTGTATTGATCTCTTAAAAATGGTCAGTATACCCAAATGACAGGTCTGTAATGGCTCTCCCACAAAGTCAAATATTTTCATTGATTAGATTAGGAAAGGCTCTTTTTAGGCACCATAGCCAAGGCAACCATGATCTTAGGAAAAACTACAGCTAATCCTATTCTTTGGTAAGTGTTCTGTAAAGATTTTGGCTGTATTAACTTTCTGTGACATTTCTAATTACAGCTCTGCAAGCATAATGAAAAAAATATTCCACTGTACTCTTACAAAAGTTAGATTGCAAAAGAATATTCAACTGACACTCAGTACTTAATCATTTGAAAGGGGAAAAAGGTACAATTCTTATTTCAGCTTTTTAAAATTACATTTCCAATCATCAACTGAGTACAATCAGTAGGAAATAAAAATCATTTTGTTTGAACTGTAGTTTTTGAAGCTCAGAAAATGGGCAACTTAATGGCAAGTTTGGTTCTGCAAGAGATATTTTAGAGTTTGTTCGGTCTGGTAGAGATACACCCAGAAGAGGAAAAAGAATCCAGAAGGGAGACAGGTCACTGAAAGAGAAATAGTAGATGATTTTATCATGTGCTTTGTTTTAGGTGAAAGCTCGTTTGATAAAGATGGGGCATCTTAATTCCATGAACATATTTCTTAGACAAGAAATTGACAGGATGCAAAGGGTCATTTCAATCCTCCGCACTAGCCTGAGCGATCTGAAACTGGCCATTGAGGGGACAATCATCATGAGTGAGGTGAGCCGCCCACAGCTCAGCAGTCACCTCTCTCTTCTGCTGCTGTTTCTCACTCACATATGTTACCTTCATCTTCCTCAGAACTTGAGAGACGCCCTGGACAACATGTACGATGCTCGTATACCTCAGCTCTGGAAAAGGGTGTCCTGGGATTCGTCCACCCTGGGCTTCTGGTTCACTGAACTTTTGGAAAGAAACGCACAGTTTGCCACTTGGATATTTGAAGGGAGGCCCAATGTGTTCTGGATGACTGGTTTCTTTAATCCCCAAGGTAGGTGCTCCTGGGAGAGTGGGCAGCACTTGGACTTGTGTGGATGGACGGTTGGATAGTGCTATTGCATGGTGAAGGTACGCTGCAGGTGCTGGACATGTCCTCTCCACAGTTGGAGAACATAGATAACCCTGCTCTCCTTGCTTAACAAGTTTAATCTGAAGTTGTTCTTATCTTTCTTCCACAATGCAGTGGCCCAGTCCTCTCTTTTCCACCACTTCAGCAAACTGTCACTCTGTGGTTAGGGGAAAAAGAGTTATTTTTAAAAAATTCTCTCAAATTTTAGTTTTAAATGTTGGTGGAGAAATTTTTTAAATGAAGCCCCAGAAGAGGCAAAAAAAAAAAATTGTTCATGGAGGTCAGAAGATGAGACTGATTTAAAAAACTGTCATGTGATGTGGCAAAAATACTAAGGGAGCTTCGGGGGTCTCCCTCCCCTCCAAACCAGGATTTTTGGTCTTTTTTTTCCCCTGAAAGAGTGTTTTGTCATTCTGATTCATTTCTCCCTTCATTTTGAGACTGTTTACTCAGAAAGTTACCTGCTCCATGTCAGAGTTCATAGGGTTCGAAACCCAACAACTTTCTGTCTTACTACAAAACGGGTGGTTTTGCTTCAAGGGATTCTTGGCCAAAATGAAGAGATGTTGGATTTCTCATGGTTCGGCACCTCCTGGCGCCATTTGTAATACAATTTAAGAAACATTCACACTTACCGATTTAGAATGAGTTGCTTCTACTCAAGAAATAAGGTTGAATCTCATAAAGTAACATTGAGTAAAGGCAGCAAAACAGAAAACACGACATCTTGGATGATTCAATTTATACAAAGGACAAGGCCAGGTGCAGGCCTATGGTGTCAAAAGTCAGAATCCTGGTTACGCTGGGGGCAGGGGTGCAGTGATTAGGAGAGGGCACAGCAGACTTCTGGGGCCTGGGAATGCTGTTTTCGGAGTGGATGCTGGCTATGCGGCTGTATTCCCTAGGTGGAAATACACTGAGCCGGAGGCTCATGATTAGTTTTCCTCCTTGCAAGCCCTCCATTATAGTAAGTTGTCACCAGATAATTCCTGACTGGGGATCCTGAAGATATAGCATCTAATTTAATCAGGATTGTTTAAGCACCTTCCATTTGCCAGCCCCTGTGCAGGGTGCTTTCAACAGAGACAGATTCGAGACCTGATTCCTGCCCTAAAGAACTCCATAATCTTGTTGGTAAGACAAGTGCATCAGCAAACCTTAACTCGACGTGATGAGTGCTTCGTGTGAGAACTGGGTGGTCAGGGGACAGAGATGAATTGTGCCTGGGCAGGGCTTGAGAATGGCTTTGCATGGGAAGCAGTGAGTCGGGTTTGTAGTGGATGCAAGAAAAGGTCATTCCAGGCAGAGGCCTGAGCAAAGCCCAGGCACGTCCAGTGGAAAAAGGACACCCATCTCAGGACACAGGGGCTCAGGTGGTGGGGGGAGGCTAGAAAATGCTGTCTTTTAGAGGAGTTCTGGCTATGTCATGAAGGCCATGGGAAGTCACCAAAGCTCAGAAGATAATCCCAGGAGTTGGTGGAGGGTGGACTAGAATCCCGGGGCCCAGAGCAGTGAGACCTCTCTCAGGTCCATGGAAGAGCCTGGGATCTTAACAAGGTGCAGATGGTAGAACAGATTTGATGAATCAAATGGGCATTTTTGAGAGAGCAAGGAGAGGCTGTGCCTTCGGCTGCAGGCAAAGTACAGGACAGGGAGCAAGTTCAAGAGGGACCTTGGGTGGCAAGGCCAGGAGGAGCACTGGATTTCGGAGAGTGCTGGAGGAACATTCAGGTGCAGAGATGCACTGGGAGACCTGGAGTTCAGAAGCAGCATTAGGACCACTGATTTTTTAAAAATATTTTTTAGTTGTAGATGAACACAATAGCTTTATTTTGTTTATTTATTTTTTATGTGGTGCTGAAGATCGATCCCAGTGCCTCACATGTTCGAGGCAAGCGCTCTACCGCTGAGCCACGACCCCAGCCCCAAGGACCACTGATTTTAAAATCTGTGAGGTCATTGAGTGTATTTTTTTTCTTTTGGTACTTTATGCATTTAGTCCTTCATGAAATAAAGGTTCATATGTACCTGGTACAGGCCAGGTACACATACCTACTATGTGCAGTAAGAAAAGGCCAGATAATGACTGTTCTCACCCATGCAAAATTCACAGAATAGTAAGGGAGACAAACATTGAGCCACTACTTACATATTGATTACATTTGTGACAAGTTCTTGTAGGAAAAAATATTGGTTCATAAGAAAGCACAAGACAAAGATAACACATCTGGGGTAGGGGAGGCATGAGAGTGGATAGAAGTTACCCTGAGAAAATATTCCAAACTGGGATCCCAGGAGAAGCCACCAGGAGCCCAGAAGGCTGAGATCATTGAGTGTATTTTTGATATTCAGAGACCAAGGAAGTGGGATGGGTTCATCCCTGGCTTCCCATAGACACAAATGACAGAGTCACATCATACATCATGGCAATACACCTTCTTCCAATGATTATCTTGTTGTTTTTTTTACCTGTAACTTAAGATAGCAAAGTGTTAACCCCTCTAATTAACACTTGAACTGATCTTTAATTGAACTTGATTTTTATGGACTAATCTCTCCTTGTTAGTCTTGGTGAAGTGATGTTCAAACCAGAACAATATGGAAAGAAATGCAAATGTAGATGTACACTTTGGTTCACTTCTCATTTGCCTTCACCTGTTAATAATATGAATCCTTTCTCTTTTCTTCTGTTTTTGAGTGGGACTTTGATTCCTTCTCTCCTGGATCTCTGTGTCTTGGAAAGCCCAGACTTATGCAAGTGAGAACCCTTCCCTTTACACATAGGCACACAGGCACACTCGCCCTTATCTATGATTGCTCTCTGTTCATTGCATAAAAGACTGGAAGTCACTCTTCCTGCACACTAATCACTTCCTGCTTCCCTTTCCTCTTCTTGACAATTACTTTCTGTTCCACACACTTGGCCAAATCCAGCAAGCCTGTGCAAGCTCACAGACAGGGTGCACAAAGCCCTTTCCAGTTGGAGGCCTTGCTGACCTCCATGTGACAGCAGTAGGTTTCGCAACATGAATGTGTCTCCTGAGTTTTGTATCTTCTAACACCATCTCCTTCGATGGAATGAGGTCCTTGTTTAGTTCAAAATATTTTAGTTGATGGCTTTAAAAAATAATCCCACACAAAGTGGGTGGACTTCTCATGAAAACAGAAGGGAGACCAGTAAAGTAGAAGAAGGGGACCTGAGGGAGGGATGAGGAGAGGGAAAGGGGAAGTCCTGGGGAATTAAATCAAACAAATGATATTATGTGCATGCATGAATACATAACAATGAGTTCTGCTATTACACATAATTATAATGCACCAATAATCATGTTTTTAAAGACCCCACACAGGTAGGTAAAACACAATTAGGTTTGCAAAGAGGTCACCAAGGAGCCACAGGGTCATGACAGACACATACAGTCAAACTCACCTGGACTATGAAACACTTTCATGTTTCAATTTCGCATGACTTTAATTTTTATCATATTGTAACATAATGTGGCATCTGATGCTGTCCACTGTGTGTTTCCCAAAGTGACTTTGAGGACCTCAAGGACAGATGACATGCTTCAGTTGCCCCCCGGCTCTGTGCCCAAGCTGGCGCCTCTCAGAGCACTGTTCGTTTGCCTTAGGACTGGCCGATGTTTGTCTGTCATATTTGAGGAGGCTGAGTCAGCCGCCGTGCAGCTCAGCTGGTATTTTCAGCCCCCGCCACAATCATTTCTGTAGCAATTGATGAGCTCAACCGTGTGGCAATTAGATTTGATTAAAATGGTCAAGCTCTCTGCGTCTGTGACCTGTAGTATTTGTTGAATGGCGTAGCTTCTTCAGTGCATGGATTTGCCTCCCAACAGATTCCTCGGACCAACAGTGCCTTTGCCCTCCCCTGGTCCCCCCAGCAGTGACGGTGCCCTTGTTTTCATACCGTCTAAGATTGCACCTCTTGGAGTGCAAAGGGTTGCTGTGGTCTCTTTTTCCCCACGGGCATCCCTTCTGCAGGGCATCACGTATGCACGATTTAGATGCTGGTGCAGGAGCTTGTGTGTGTGTGTGTGTGTGTGTGTGTGTGTGAGAGAGAGAGAGAGAGAGAGAGAGAGAGAGAGAGAGAGAGAGGGGGCGCTCTGCATGTGGGAATGTGTTTAAACCTAAGAAATATGAGTTGTGAAGAGCCCGTCTTCAAGCCAGAGCATCGACTGCCTTTTGAAACCTTCTAATTGATAGCCACACTTTACCATTTGATGTTGGTGTGACTCACAGGTGCTGCTAATAATGGCAGAGGCAGAGGCTGAGCGTGCCCCGCAGGCCTCACACCTCCATATTAGTTGGAACCACGCAGTATCATTGTTTTCCAAATGTCTAACTCAGTCTGGAGCTTGATGCCATTTAGATGCCAAACTGCGCTCATTTTTTTTCTATGCTTTTATCTCAGTGTCTTGACAAGCCACGCCAGGCTGCTGCAGCAGGTATCAGTAACAACTTATTATTTCCTAACATGAATCAAGATTTTTCACTTAGAGGGGATTTTTGCAGAAGCAAGGAGATGGGTGATTTTTGTCGTGTTATCTTGTGTTTCTGTGACAATCACCTGCATCCTCTCACCTATGTGTGTGTGTGTGTGTGTGTGTGTTGTCATGGCATTGTCAGCAGCTAGCTGCAATTTCCAGATGCTCGTCTTGAGGATAGTTGCGAGAGCCTGCTGTTTGTGGAAGTGGAAGAGTGCACCGAGGGTTCACAGAACTCCAGGGCTGGAAGGGACTGGGGGACAACTAGTAGCAATTCTAAGCGAGGCCCTGGGGCAACTGTTCCCAGAGCCAGAGCTGCTCCTCATGTCTGAGGGGGTCTGGGTGAATGGAATTTAAATCATAGCAGCACTGACCTACCCTGTGCACAAACCCAGAACTACGGAAGGACTGTGGACATGTTCAAAATGCCTCTGAGGGAATAACATGTGGTTCTGTTGTCCTGGAGTGTGAGGGGCTTCCAAGCACTGGCCTGCATCACATCCTCATCTCATAATTCTGCTCTTGTACACAGTTACCTTCCTCACCGGCCACCCTGTCCCTTGTAATCTGGCCCACTGCCATGTTACACTGAAACACTCTCTGCAAGGACCCCGTACCTAATGAGCTCCCTGCCAACTATATCCCCTTGGCTGTAGCTAGGATGCTGATTCTAGAAACTCTTCCAGACCTTGGCTTCCATCCATTCCCTTCTGTGGTTCTTTTCCCATCCCTTAGAGGGCTGCTTCTCAGCCTACTTTCTGGGCTTTATTCAGGCAAGTTCTGCCCTTGGACTTGGCCCCCTCGTCAATGAGCTCAGCCATGCTCACATATGTAAACTATTCATCTCTACCTACCTAAAGTCCCAGTGCAGAATTCTGATTCCTCATTTCCAGTTGCCAGTGTAGAATGTCCCATGCTCCCATGAGCCTCACCAGTGCCATGACCTAACTGGTCATCTTCCTCCCAAGTCATCCTCGCTGGGATTCTGCTGCCTTTCCTTGTGTACCATCCTCCAGCCCAAACACGCATGACCAAACAGCTGGGAGTGGGGAGACCAGGAGAGCAGAGGTCATGGAAGACAAAGAGAGGGAGGGTTCCAAGTAGTAGTGGTGCTGCCAGAGGTCAAGCCAGGTGGGCCCCAAATAGTCCCAAGAGAAGTCCCAGGGAAGCAGGTGGGGCAGTGGAGGGGTCAGGCAGCACGTAGGGTGAGTGGCAGTATGGATGATTCTCTCAAGAAACTTGTCTTCATAGAGGAGAAGCAAGTTGGAGGATAGTGGTAAGAGGAAAGAGCTTGCTTGTTTTCTTTCCATGGTAGGGTTAGGTGTAAGGAGAGGGATATTTGGACCCATTCACGATCAGGGTTTCACTTGGCAAGTGATGAAAAGAATGGAATTAAGTAAACAGGAAAGGAAGTAAAGACAGGGGGCGGAGTCAGTGAGTTAAAAACACGAGGAGGCCCAGGAGAGGCCAGACCGCACTGCTGGATGGGATACTGAAGAGACCCCGGTGTTGGCAGGGTACTCAGTCCTTGGTGGCAGGTGGGCAGATGACATGAGGAACGAGGGGAGTGGCTCGTGGCCAGAGGTTGTAGCAGATTCTCATAAGGGGTGGAGGGAGGGTTGGGGAAGAGCAAGGTCTTTAGGGCTGAGCCAGGTTCCAGCAAGGGCAAGATGGTAGGATGTGTTCTGAGTAGGTAGAATCATGCCAGAAGGACTCGTGGGGATGTGGAGGAGCAGGGGAAGAAGTGGGATTTGGAGTCAAGGGAAAGAGGCATCAACTTAGCACCAGAAGACAATGGATCAAGTGCAAGGAATACATTGCAGAGTGTGAGACAGGGTGGGTAGCAGGCCCCACTCTTGCCAAAAGAATTACTCCCAACTCTTTCGTTTGTGCTGAGGTTTTGTTGGAGCCAACCATCTCCTGGCCTGTGGGAGAATATGTGTCTCACAGGCCCTGGAAGGAGTCAGCTTGTGCTACTGACAGCCCTGCTGATATTTTACAGTGAGGCATTGCCCTTCCACTTGTCAAACCAGCTCTTCCAACAAAGGTGAATCAGTGACTTCTGAGACCTGTCTCGCGTAGCTTTTCAAAGAACCGTGGTTCTCAAACCCACTTACCCCAATAGGATCACCTGCTGTCCTTTTAATGCATACTTAATGCTTTGGGCTCCAAACTAATTATACCACAATCTCCAGGGATAGGACCTCTAGAGTCTGTGCAATCCATTTTCTTAAAAGCTCCCTTAGTCATCCTAATGTGTGAAGAACTTCGAACTTAGATCTTTGTTACTGCTCTGTGATCCCCCAGTGCCAGTCCCTGGTGGCAGGTGTCACAGGAACGCAGCTCCTCGAGCCCCACCCTTGACCTGCCTGCTGCATCAGGACCTTCCTGTCCATCAGAGCCACTTCCCCAGATGAGTTCTGTGAACAGTGAAGTCTGAGAATCAACCCTGCCTTACAACAACCCTGATGCCCAGACACTACCTCCAGGGAGTCTGGTGTTGTTGACCTGGACTGTGATCTGGGAATCGGGAGTTTTCAAAGCTCCTCTGGTGTTTTCAATATTCAGCAGTTTCGGATGTCTTCCTTAGAGCTACCAGCAAAGAGTCGGGAGAGGCGCCTGGTGCATTCTCATTCAACTGGACCCATCCACCCCATCTTTGTTTAATGATTTCTGACCTTTTATTTAACTTAGCAATGAACTATGTTTGCTTCTCATTTAGGGGAAAAACTGCCTGTCATAAACTTGTGGCAGGAACATCATTTCTCCTTATCTTCAAAGATGCTTCTGGGAGGCTTGGTAACTGTTTAGACAGGAAATACTGCACAACCTATGGCCCATTACAGAAGGACTGGTTCATTTGTTAGAGAAAAAAAAATGTTGTCTATTTTTGGTATAGGTCCAAGGTTACAGAACACCAACCACTCCTGATAAAGTTGAGGAGAGCATCCTTCCTGATTAGCCATTTCTTTCGTCTTTTCTAAGACTTTGTATGAAATGATGCTTACAGGAGCCCATGGCTTTCCTTAAGCCAGCTGATTGCACAAGCCAAACAATGGTAATGAGTTTGCTGAAATGCTGGATTACTGCCGTTATGGGAATTAACATCTAACAAGTGTTACTTTAGACTTGAGTTTCCAAAGAATAAGCTAAAAAGTAAATTTTAAAAAGAGAGAGAAAGAGCAAGAGAACAAGCTTGACAAGTGTTTTAAGAATTTATTATGCTTTCTGGGTTTGTTTGAAAGGGAAATTTTTTTAAGCATCTCATTTAGACCACATGTAACTCAGATGTTTAAGTAGTCAAATTGCCCATTTTCATGTGGGTGGTTAAATATCATGGAAAACAGAAAGTTATTACTGTTGAAGACTTTCCCCAACTTTTGTTTCTTCCTTCAGACACATAAACATGGGAATTGCTTTCCCATCACTTTAAGAATTACTCAAACTAAATTTGTGCCAAAACAAAAGTACTGATTTCCAGGCTTTTATAAAGAAAAGTGTATCGATAGGCTTTTAGAATTATACAGACTTCAGAAAGAACAAATTTAAAATCCATTAGATTTGACATAATCTCCAAAAAAGATGGACATTCAGGTTTTTGTTTTTTAATTAAACAATGAATACTTCAGTGGATGTACTACCCTTTGAATTCCTCAAGATTGTATTCTTTTCAGGAAGCCAAAACAAACTATCAGGGCTTGAAAAATTGAGTGTCTTCTCCATGTTCTCTGAGTAGAAATGGCCCATGGAATACTGTCCTCCACTCTTAAGCTTCAAATATATTCAGTTAACATTTTATTTTTCTTTTTGGTACTGGGGAATGATCCCAGAAGCGCTTTACCACTGAATCACACCCCCAGCTCTTTTTATTTTTTATTCTGAGACAGGGTCTTGCTGAGTTCTGGCGTTTTGCTAAGTTGCTGAGGCTGACCTCAAACTTGTGATCCTCCTGCCTCCGCCTCTCTAGTTACTAGGATTACAAGTGTGCACTACCACACCTAGCACATTTTCCTTTCTTGAGGGTTCAAGCTGACACGTGTTCCAGATTCCACCTCCTAGCTGACTAGCACTGCTTCCTAAGCATTAGGTCACTTACTGCTGAAATCCACTGGGCAATGTCATGCGTACTCCCAGTAGGGAGAGGACAGGAAATGGTCTTTCCTTAATTGCACTAGAGTTTTCAGAGCTCTTTGACAATGACTGCCTTTCAAAGCAGGTGTTTTACATTAGAGAGAATTCTTCTCATTCCCAGTCTTGAAACCTGTGGCATTGCCTGAGAACCAGCCATATGGAGTGAGGTCAAATTTGCACTTTAGTTGGAACTTAAAGTATTATAGAAAAATCCAATTATTCAACTTGTGCAGATAGATGGTTCTGACTAGAATTCATGCCTTGTACATTATGACCTTGTGGATCAGTGGTGAATTTTAAAATATCATAAAATAGGGTCAATTTAATTCCAAGTCCTCCACTTGAATGTGCAGTGTCTAATACACCACATGGCTGAACACTTAATGTTGAATGACGAAAATGACATCTTTGTGGAGTGATGAGAGGGTGCATTAGGTTTGATCACCCCACTGATTGGCAAGCACACACAATGTTTTACTACTATGGTGTGGGATCCCCAGTATTTGAAATGGAAGGCAACACCATCACATGCTGGTCAGATCACCTCCCGGGGCTCCACATAGAGTACAGGCACTGACTCCAGCTGCTGCCAAGCAGACTTTCTCCATGTTTCCTGGCCCCCCTCCCCATAGTTAATATCTTTCTTAATACTTATTTTATTAATTATTTATTTATTTTTATGTGGTGCCAAGGGTCAAACCCAGTGCCTCACACATGCTAGGCAAGTGCTCTGCCATTGAGCTCCAGCCCCAGCCCCTGAGGTTAACATCATAAAGTCATTTCTTCTTACTCTGGTTGACTGACCAACTTTTCTTTTGAGTCAACACAAGGGGCCTTCATGAGCACCCACATCCTGTTTCAGTGGCACCTTGAGTGAGCTTTCCAAGAGGCAAATAGCAAGCTCTGGCCTTGAAACATCAGGCCCCACATTTGTTCCAGCCTTCTTTGGCTTCACGGCCTCCCATCCCCGGCCTCTCTGTGCATCTGTGGCTCCTCTCACTGCAATCATCCCTTCCGGTAAACTCCTGTGCATCCCTCAAGAGCCGAATTTGACTTCATCTTCTCAGTCTTCCTTGAGCTGTCCTGAGTTTGGCTCACTCCTGTCCTGCCTCCCTCCACGTGTCTCATGTAGTAATGGGGAGAACTTGACTCCCTTCGTGGAAAAGGGCTGGAAACCTCGTCTTCCTCTCCATCTCTGAGAGGTCTTTTCTCAGTGCTTATTACACCCTGTAACTCCCCTTTTCCCTTCAAACCCATCAGAACGTTATCACTTAACGTGTTAGTTTGACTCTGAGTTCACTAATTTAATAGTAGCAGGGATGTGTATATCCCAACACTTTACTCACTGGAGAGCTCCATGATTTTCAATATTTATATGGAGACCAAAATATAACAGCTAGGTCACAGACACAACTTAAGGTTTTGAAGCCCATTTTGAAGTTTAGGGTTTTTTTTTTTTCTTTTTTTCTAACATCAAATGCCACGCTCCAAGAAAGACTGCTGTTATCAAATTGAGTGGCAGGATCTGCAAATATTAAGTTTAAAGAAAGGCCACGTTATACAGAGCCACGTATTATCTTAAAATAACTGTATTATGAACATTAAAACATGTAGCTTTCCTTTCCGGTGTGATTGCTTTGTTTGATCAAATTGAAAGTCAGGTTTCCTATTTGGGCTTTATGCCTTATTTCCTTAGACTAAATGAAATTGTTCCATTATAGCAAATAGAAGCTTGATAATGGTTTGATTTGAGTTTAATTGGAATGCTGTTTCTCAGAATACTTCTAACATTCCGGTCACACATTCAATATTGTGTTTTCCAATACAGAGTATGAGCAAGGGCCAGGTGGGTTATGACCCTTAGAGGCCTTGAGCAGTTGGAATCTCAGGGGACTTTCAAACCAAGGCCTGGTGGGAGAAAGAAAGGGTGCTGTTCTCCTGCTCCCAGCTGACAGGAAAGATGTAGCTCATCACAGTCCCCATAGAAACAAAACCCTGGGAGAAATGGCCCCCTGGGGTTTGGTGTCAACTCCTCTTGGAACAGGAGTGCAGTCTGGAGATTGATCAGCAAGTAATGCTTAGCATTGCCTCTTGCTTGCTCCTAAAGTGGACTACATCAGGGCACCAAATTCTCTTCTTTTTTCTTCTTAAGGCTTCCTCACAGCAATGAGGCAGGAAGTGACCCGGGCTCACAAAGGCTGGGCACTGGACACCGTGACCATCCACAACGACGTTCTGCGGCAGACCAAGGAGGAGATCACAACACCCCCTGCGGTAGGTGCTGCAGGGACAATTCTGGGGCCAGGGATGAAAGTTCAAGTCCAGCTTAAGACTGCCCTTGAGTGCCGCATGAAGTCCATTTGCTCTGCAGCCAGGGCTGTTTCCATTGTAACCAGGAGGCCCCGACGCCAAAACCTCCTCCATCTGCTGGAGTGGAAGGTTAATGACAAGGTCTAGTGAGCCCTGGAACTCCCCGGGTGGCTTTTCTTTATAATTAAGGTTCTGTTTTGTGTTTGCTTAAAAGGGTTTTCTAGGGGCTGGGGCTGGGGCTCAGTGGCAGAGGACTTGCCTAGCATCTGTTGAGGCACTGGGTTCCATCCTTAGCACCAAATAAAAATAAACAAACAAAATAAAGGCATGCTGTCCATCTACAAAAAAACCCCACAAAATTTAAATAAAATTTCTAGACCTTTCCAGCTATTGCTAGGGCTGCTCATAGAACACCCCCCCCCGGGGGGGGGGGGCAGAGTAGTGCTGAGGGCAGTAGAGACCAACTGGATTAGCAGGGTAGATTCAGTTCCAGCAGTGTCCCCTTATCTTTGGGATCTGGTGGCAAGACGCCTGGCTGGGGAAGGAGTAGGTGCTCATCTGAGATAAGCAGACGCTGCCCAGCGCCACCACTCAGACACTGCTCTGCTCAATTAGCTTAAGCAAGCTCTTGGGCCTTTTAGAGCCTTGACTTCTTAATCTGTAAAATGAGCGTGATGGTTCAACCTCACTGAGAGAAGTTGTGGGAATTTAAATGTGACCCTGCCGGCTTGGTGCCGGAGGCCCCCACCCCCATAGAGACTCAATAAATGTTATTTCCCTTTCTCTGGTTTTCATTTCCACATTTGTCCAATAAGGGGACTGGATCAGATGATTCCGACTTCTAAGTATTTGGCCATTTAATAACAAGAATCATCTTTTTCTCCAGTTTCCAATAACATGTTCTTTATTTCTGACTGCGACCTCACCCCCAAACACCTCGGACCTCTACATTTCCACCAACCTCTCTTCAAGGTAATTAGGTTCTTTCTATCACATGCCTCAGAAGATTCTTCCAGCTTTGACCCATTCATTTCTGCTTTTGCAGGTCTTTGTTACAGCGGAACCCCTGCTTTCTGGTATCAAAATCTGTCTTAGTTTGCCAAGGCTGTCACAATAACATATCACAAACCAGGTGACATAAAACAACAGAAATCTATTCCCTCACAGTTTAGAAAGCCAGAAACCTGAAATCAACGTGTTGGTCATATTGGCTTTTTCTAGAAGAAGGCTCTGAGGGAGAATCTCTCTCCATGCTCTCTCCAAGCTTCTGGTGGCTGGTTGGACAGCCTTGGTATTGGTTGGTTAGTAGATGCATCCTGCCAATCCCTGGCTCCAGTGTCACAGACCTTCTTCCCTTCTTCCCTTCTTCCCTTCTTCTAAGAGAAGATAGGATTTAAGACCTGCCGTAACCCATTATTTCCTTATCTAAACTAATTATATCTGCAAAATATGTATTCTGATCCAAATAATATAATGCAATCCAAATAATTGCATTCTGAGGTGGTAGATGGATGTGAATTTTGGGGTGACACTCTTTCATCTGTCACACCTTCTAACTATGACTTTATAAGGTCCTGAGATTGAAAGAACCTTAGAGTGGGATACAGTTTACTATAGGCTGGTTTCTACACTGCCCATGTAGATGATTATCAACTGTTAAGTTACCAGTGGTAATCACATAGCCTGGTTTTCTGTGACTGCCCATGATTTTGTGGTGTTTCTTTTTTCTTTCTTCTTTTTTTTTTTTTTTTTTTTTGTGTGTGTGTGTGTGGTTCAAAAAATACGTTTCTGACCCACATGAGGGGATTCCAGAAAACACTTCACGACTAATCTCTTGGTACTTCATTATAATCCATATTTGCTTCTCAGTACCCCATCTTCACTGGTAATGAAAAAATGGTCACCATCTTCTACATAAATGTACATTATGAGCTTGCATGTTTATTGGAGGTCCCTGTGGTTCCTTCCCAGTCTTTCTTTTTCTCTTTCTCTCTTTATTTTTAGTGAATATATGTTCTGTGGCTCCCTGCTGCCTGCAGGTTAAAGTTCAGACTCTTCATCTTAGCATGGAGCCTCTTCCCTGGCCAAGCCCTGACTCACAACCATTGACCCTTCTGTTGAACAGAACGCTGGGGCTTCTCCACCCATCCTGCCTTTCTTTGTAGCATTGTCCCAGCCTGGAATGCCTGTCCTCTCTCCTCTGCCTTTGCAAGCGGTGCCCACCCTTCAGGGCCCATTTCAAGGCCATCCCTTCTACAAAGACTTCGGTAACCTTTCACATCAGAAGTCCCTGCACTTGCTCTCAGAACTTTTCATCAGGCAGCTCCAGTAACAAATATGTGCAGGTCATTTCAGGTCTTTTCCAACAACAACAACAACTTCCTTTATGTATGTGTCTAGTCTTCCCGTTTTAATAGTGAGAACCACGAGGGCAGGTCTAGGTGTGGGAGGGACACTGGGGAGGATGATCACGGTCTCCCACCTGGCCCCTTCACGGCCCCTGTCTGTACCACGCCCGGCCTCTTGGGGCACTGTGATTGTCCGCTAGCCAGCCCTGGCTGCGCAATCTCCCTTCATCCTTGAAGATGAGGTTGAGCCTTGGGTTGGCTTGACCAGCCCAGCTGAGATCCCAAGTGACACCAGCTCCAGATCATGTTCCCTGCTCCCACCTTACAACAACTTAAATAGGACCTTTTGGAGACTTAGCTCCTTGTACAGGCCATTTGGCTTTTCAGTTGCCAGGCGACCGCCCTCCACCAACACCGGCCCCACAGCTGGCACCCCAGTTACCAGTAACAGGAATACTCCCACAGTGCCAGCCTCATCATATGCCGCAGAGGAAAATTGGGCCCAGTATTTCACTAATAGGATGTGCCCAGTGGTGCTTTCTTCATCTGGCAGCTTTTTAAGACTGGTGTATATTTTCTTTCCAAACTGATGACGTTTATTACACTAATGGATGCCCATCTTGCAGCACCTAGTTTAAAAAAAAAATCGATTCCCTTATGCTTGACTCTTGCAGGAAGGTGTATATATTTATGGGCTCTACATGGACGGAGCATCCTGGGACAGACGGAATGGGAAGCTCACAGAATCCACCCCCAAGGTGCTCTTCATGCAGCTGCCGGTGCTCCACATCTTTGCTATTAACTCCACGGCTCCCAAGGACCCCAAGCTGTACGTGTGTCCTATTTACAAGAAACCGAAGCGAACGGACTTGACCTTCATCACTGTGGTGTATTTGCGTACTCTGCTGTCCCCAGATCACTGGATCCTGAGAGGAGTGGCCCTTTTGTGCGACATCAAATAAGTTGGTTTCCCACCTGCAGAGGGCACCAGGAACCGTGTGGAGGAAGGGACCGTGCTAATTGAGAGAGTTGGCCATGTGTGTCTTTCCTCCCTGATAACTGCTTGATTCCTCTCTCTCTCAATTAAAAAGTCCACGTTCTTCCATTGCTTGGGTTTCTTCTCATATCAATATTCAAAAAGTGGATTCTGAATTCATGCTTTTTTATTCCAGAAATCAAAGTCATTATAATTACTTTTTAAAGATAAAATCCTATCTTCGTGTTAGAATGCTTTGGAAGGTTTGAATTTTAAAAACCCAAGACGAAGTGTTAATATCTTATATCCTAAAAGGAACCTAGTAGATGAAAACTTTTCCCTACAGTAAAAACCATTTTTCCTCAGATGAAACTGACCTCTGTCTGGATTTGTGCTTGTGCTCTGGGCTCACCCTTCTTCCGTGCTTGTTAAGTGGACCCAGGAGGGTCCCAGAGGTGCCCTTCCGTAGTACAGCTGGGTGGTATGAAATGGAAAATGGAAAACCCACTGGGATAGCTGCTCGTGTCATTTATTTTAATTTTACTTACTATTGTTTTATTTTATTTTATTTTTTTAGTGCTCTTCAAGCTCAGGGAACTTTGACTCTGTAGTTCTCCCTCCCCACCCCAATTCTGCAGGAGATAATGAAACACATTTCTAGGCAGCAAATGGAGAAGGAAAAACAAACTCCATCAAATGAAATTAGGTTACATGCTGAAAGTCTTTAAAAAGTGAAGCTATTTCTTACTCTGTAGTTAGTCTGAAACTCAGTATGAACCTTTATTTCCTGCTAAAGGAAATTGTCAATTGAACAAAACAGATGGGGTCCTATATTGAATGCTCATGCCGCTTCAGAATACTGAAAAGTGTCTCTACAGGTCTTCTCATCTGGAATCCTTTTTTGCCTGCCTCCAGCTAAAGTCACCAGCTCCATTCCCTGTGTTCTTCTGAAGGAGGGGAGTGTCCCAAGTTGCCTTGCTCTCTCTCTCATCCTCTGTCATCTTGATCACAGATGTGGATGGTAAACACAATGTCTGGCAATAGCCCCTGTGAGATGTCCAGGGAAGACCCTGAAGGAAGTTCCACCATAGTCTACTAGTTTCCAAACAGTAGAAAATGCAGATTGTAACAGTGGGCCCTAGTATGCTCCTGAAATTGATATAATGTCAACACCATAGAATTTTTTTAAAACTATGACAGTTTAAAAAATAAAGTAGCCAAGCCCCTGCACCAAGTGTTTCAGTACTTCCCATGGCCAGTACATACACACACTAAAGCAAAGGCGGCACTCTTGAACAGAGACTAGAATTTGGAAGCACTTGCCAATCTGAGTGGGCACAAGGAAAGTCCAGCACCCTGACATTATAGTAAACCAACCTTCAGGTTCTAAAATAAAACAGGTTTTATTCATATTCCTCGCCCAGTTGCTAAAACAATTGAAAGCAAATGCATAGTCTGCACTATGATAGGTTTTTTAGAGAATCACTGTTAGGTTCAATGTTTTCTAGTAACTTGGGGAAGGATTGGGGAAAGAGATGAAAAAGATGTGAATCTAGCAGAGGTCCTTGATCAGACTGCTGAAGGTCACACAAGTATCATTTCCTGAGAGCTCTGCTGTGGCTGATGATTTTGCTTTGAGTCAACATGGAGGGAAGAGGGAGAGAGAGAAAGAGGGGAAGGAGATGGGCAATGAGGCCCAGCCAGGATGAGCACCTGGCAGTGCCTCAAAATGGTCTTCTTTATGGTGGCTACTTCTCAGCTACCCCTAGTTTTGCTGAGAACTGGCTGGGACCCAATTCTGCTTTCTTTCTCTAGGCCTAGTTAATGGTTTCCTTAGACATTTGGAGCCATTGAACTTCCATAAACACCATAACCATGTTCTCTGCAAAATTGTTGCTCTTTTACTAATTACATAATTTGCCACACTTGAGCAAGGGAGACCTGGTGAGCATAAAAGAGCAAAGGACAGAGGACGAGATGGGTAAGCCAATTGAAACCGGGAGAAAGGCAGAATGATTTTTCCTCCTTGGAATCAGTCCACATCTTCTCATTGTGTTCTCAGCAAAATGAGCAGTGAGATTTATACCTTTGTTGATTTAAAATGTTATTTTAGTTTGGACTTTATGTAAAAATAAGACAGGAAGAAAAGTGTCTAGAGATGTAGCTTCTAAAAGGGATGGATCTTGTGGGTGACGTTGCATGAATAAGCCACACTCTCTGCCATCAGAGACCTTGGGTGAAACAGGGCCATCAGTGAAGTTCATAGGATTAGACAAGGAAACTCAAAGTTGGGGGATGAAGACAAGGTAGCATTTCAGTTGGGTCTTTATCTTTTCATAGATGTTATTAAGACAGTTGGTGTATGCTCTAAGGAAGGGAACGGCATGGGAGAGAGAGACAAGAATAGAAAGATAGGAAACTACAAAAGTCAGACGGAGCCTTCAGTGAGTTTCTGTCATCTGGAATGTCCACTCCACAGCCCTCTATGAGCTGGCCTAAAATTAAAGTTCTGCTCTGTTGCCCACCCTGTCACTCAACTTGCTTAATTGCTTCTGCCTCGAACTATTTGATGTTTCCTGAATATTGCATGCACCATCACCCTGGTGATATTGCCTTGTCAAAGAAAATCCCCTTGTGTGAAGCAAATGGTCCCTTTGTGCATAGCAGAAAGCAGTGTACAATGGTACAACCATTTTGGAAAACAGTTGGGCAGTTTCTTAACAGAAAACCATATAGCTACCATATGACCTTAACATTTCATTATTAGCTATTTACCCAGGAGAAATAAAATTCCTGCAAAAGTTTATGTACAAAATGTTTACAGAAGCTTTCTTTGAAATAGCCAAGAGCCAACAACCGGAAACAATCCAAATGTCCATCAACAGGTGAATGGATAAACAGATGTGGTATATCCTCACATAAGAATATTACTCAACGATAAAAAGGAACATGGACACGTGAATAAGTTGCAGAATCATTATGCTGAGAGAAGCCAGACTCCTCCCCAAGAAAAGCCAGGATGTGTGATCCACTATTTTATGCTTCAGTTGTACCTCAATAAAGCTGTAAGGAAAGCTTCTCCCATCTCACCTTCCTTCACTTTCTTTGAGGATTTCCATGACCCCCTACTCCTTTTCTAGGCAGAAGACAAACTGCAACTGAAGTTAGCAATTTTAATTCTAGGACATCTATCTCCCCACTCTATAGCAAGCTTCTGGAAAACAGAATCTGTCTTTCGAGCACCCAGTAAGTAGTGACAGCATGGAGGAAAGCATGAATAGCAGGCAACCCAGTTGGGACATGGGCAAAGGATGGGGAAGGAGGGAATGTCAGGCGGGAGGCGTGTTGGTAGGGTCTAGAATACCACAGACCATGGGGAGCCATTGGTGGTTCTGGGATGCTGAAGAAATGAAAGTGAATAGGTCAACCAGGTGGCTATTCTAGACCAGGCAAGGATGACTGGGGGATGGAACCAGAGAGCTGAGAGAATAGAAGAAGAGCAGGTTATTTGATAGATGGTATGGGGGGTAAAATTTGAGGATTCAGTTAAAATGAATAACAGTCAGAAAAAGGCTAAAGATATAGCCATCTATAGCCTGGAGAGTCAAGTGGAACATTTCTTTTGCCATTAAAACTTGAGGGAAAGATCTGTTTACCAGCCAAGTGCTTATAAATAGCTGCCAAGGTCTCTGAAGAGGAGTTCAAGGTCTGTGAGCTCCCTGTTGCTCCCAGTGCTATCAGTAATAACGTGTGGTGGGCACATGCTGGGCACTGGTCTAAACCCCTGGTGGGAACGACTCCATGTCCTCCTTATGCCAACCCTCTGGTCAGTACTGATGTCATCATCCCCACTTCCCAGACTGAGACACTGAGGCACAGAGAAGCTAAACGACTTCTCCAGGTTTTCAAGCTAGTGAGTAACAGAGCTGGGATCTGAACTCAGGCTGGGTGGGCCCCATCGGGGCTCTGACGTGCTCTGCCAGACAGTACTGGGTTTTTATCACCCGAGTCCCCATGGCATGGACCTCTAAAATGCATAATGGTGCACAGAAATAGTACATCTATGTTTCTATGATTTGTTAATTTGAGCAGCTTTCATTATATGAGCAGCTTTTATGATATAAATGGAAAGGCTAATGGACATAGAGGAGAGACTATATGGCAATTATTAGTATTTGTACGGTGTTGAAACAAAGGTATGTTTAAAATCCAGGGACTTTGAAGAGAATTAGTGGGTTCATTTTAACTTTTTTTTCCTGGGTTTTCTGGAATATTCTAGACTAGCAAGTCTGTGTAACTGGAAAGAGTGGGACTGGAGAAATTAACTCTAAATTCCAAGTGAAAAGACATGAGTCTAGTCCTGGGACACAGGCCTTAGCCAAGCTGTTTCCTTGCCCACATACAAAAGAAGAAATAATTAAAAATGCATTTTAAAGAACATAATTCAGCACGAGATGAAAGTGCTCAAACCTGTGAAAGAATAATCCACTATCCTAAATGAAAAAAAAAAAAGACAGATTTAGGAGCTATGGAGACCCTTTTAATTTTAAAAGGTCAAAAAGCCACTTGCAGATGAAGTAACAGTGACTTTATCCTAGGTGTTTAATTGAATCTTCAATGGCTTGCTTCATAAAGGTTTTTTAAAACCATTAATAATTAGACTAATCAGAAACAGTTGAAAGGTACAGCAGCTGACGGGATGCCACACTGCAACACTCTCGGTAAAGGACTTGCAGCTTGAGTCTGGGAATGTGCACCAATGTGGATGAGCCCACCAAGGGCTCCCAGGGCTTTTTAGACACTGGCCTGTGTGCCTTTTTTATATTTGATAAAAATTGTCCAGTCATCAAAAACCCTGAAAGTCTTGCTTCCTCTGGCTCTTCCAGGTCTAGGTTCTCTGGAAACAGGCGGAACCCAGGAATGAGTGCAGGTTCCTGGAAAGAGCTCTTGGGCCCAGCTCTGTGGGGAGCGGAGGAGGCAGGACAGGGTAGAGGGAGCAGCCAGGGTGGCAGGGGTGGGGGGAGAGAGCACTGTCACATGGGATAGATGCCCATGGGAGTGAGCATTGGCATTGGCTGCCCCGCACTGGGGCTGGGGGACCCGGCAGCTGGAAGCCAATCAATGACAGCCACTCTCTCTGCAGCTGGGGACAGCCTGGAACCTGCTGAGGATCTAGCAGTGCTCAGCAGCCATGGTTCAGATATTCCCCTCCACACTCCTCTCCTCCTTTCTTCTCCTTCTCTTTCCCTGTCGGTTTAAAAAAAAAAAAAAAAACCATGAATGTGTTTTCTCTTGTTTCCTCTTCATACCCTCCTTGGAGATCTTTACAACTTAGTCGGAGTATTTCTGACCTCTGCGCACAGACTGCGTATCCCTGAAGTGCAGAGAGCTTTCCAGAATGTCTGAAGTGTGGAAAGAGGCCTGAGGCACAGGTGATTTCTATCACTTCTGAGAGGCTGGGGAAGAGGAGGAAGCCCCTGGACTGAGCAGGGAGACTAGAGAGAGGTTGAAAAGACCCTGAAACACAAACACAACTGAAATCTGAAAACCTCCCTTCTTAATTGCTATTTTTCACAGAACCATAAATTCCCTAAGAATCTGTGAAGGATAGAGCTATCTTTTGCCTTAGAAATATTACCTTTGTACTTTCAGTACATGGAAAGAAAGCAAAAGCTCACTAACACCATCGCTGCTACCTTCTAGCTCCTGGCTTTGACTGCAAAAGGGACTCCGGAGCCTTTGAACACTCAAATCTTGATAGACGTATAGCCTTCTGAGATGAATATAAACTTTGAGGTAAAGCTGGCAAAATGAGGATGTTCTTAGCGTACCCTGAATTGATGCTCTTCCTTATAAAAGCTGTTGGTTTGCAGACGATTACCCTAACCCATTCCATTCTACCCCAAAGCAGCCAGGGAATGTGGGGCTCACAGTTGGTCCCCTCTCTCCAGGGCTTGCAAGATCAGCCTGCTTGGAAACCTGGCAAGTGGCAGGGTAACAGAGTTACAGTTGTTTCTTTATAAGCAGTTTTAATTGAACAGGTGTCCTCAGGCGGCTGGGAAATGCCTCCTCACTTTGCACATGGTGCGCTGGCTCCTCTCATTCTTCCGAGGATGAGATTGATTAATTATTCTCTATTTCCAGGCAAAATCCTCATTTGACCTGATGAAAATATTCAATGCAAGCATCTCTAATTTCCTGGCATCTTCACGGCTTCTTGGAGATGGTGATTATGAATGTGGGGGCTCATTTCCAGTCTCCCAGCTGAGGAATCCATGGGTCTCTCTGTCACGGGAACCCCAATCTCTTCTGACATGTGACTGGGGTTTTCAACCTGCGTCTGAGGGATAAGGACATCTGTCATTTGTGGTTTCAATATATGCCTTCCTGATTATGCAAGCCCTCCCTTTTCTATTGTTCCTCTTCTATTGTCCCCAGTAAAGGACATCCGGTGTCCCATCATGATAAAACCTGAAAGAGAACTTGGCAAACAAATAGAAAATGTTCTTCTGTCCCTCTCCCTGCCCATCTACCCCTCTCTCTCCTTCCTTCCCTCCCTCCCCCTCTTGGCTTTTCCCCTCTCCACCCCCCCCCACACTCTCTCTCCCTCCCTCTCCTTATCTCTCCCTTTCTCTCCCCAGAGCTGAAAACTAGCTGTTTGGCATTTAGCTAGACTACAACCAGAAGCTTTGTCTATTATGTGTCATCCCCTCTCCTGGGAAAGCAGTCACTTTTAGTTTTTTTCCACGTTTATGGAATTTTTTTTTTTTTTTTTTTTACAGAATAGACTTGCTCTTTCTGCCTGGTCTGTTTTCTCCGAAAGCCGGCGCCAGTCTCGGCTGCCAGCAGCAGCTGTGGCACTCCCTGGTGGGTTCCAGATCCCGAGATCCCCTCAGGTCCCTCCTCTACTGGGGGAACCATGGGCCTTGGGACAGCTAGCAATGAGCAAGTATGTTTTCTTGCTGGGCTACGGGGCCACCAGCTCTGCTCTGAGTCTCCTGGGGGGGTGGGACTGGCAAAGAAAAAGGTCCTGTTCCACTCCCCATTTGCTCATTTGATTCTCCCCAGGAGCGACAACAGGGGAGAGTCGGTGGTCCCCAGCTCCACGGGGCTTTTCTCTCAAGGCTGGCCTTCTCCATTCTCCTCCTAGCTCCAGAGGAGGGACATGCTCTCAGGGAAAGCAGAGGGCATGGGTGGTAGGGACCAGATGCCGCCAAGTCTTTCTCAACAGCCTTGGAACATCCAATGTTGCAAGGTGGCACCACCAAACCTACAAGCCACGTGTCCCCCTCAATGAAGTATGTGAGCATTTCCCTCTTTGGGGGAAAGGTCTGGGCCCCTTTAACACTTAGAGTAGGCTTCACCCCCCCACCATCTTTCTGGGAAATGAACTTGACTGACACACAATGAGCAGCATTGCTCAGTCAGCCCTGGGGAGCTCAGGCCACTACCCACTCCATTCTCATCATCCACCCCGTGATGTAGATGTCTCTAGGTCAATTTATGTATTAATTTGTCACTTGGTGCAAAATATTTAGCACTGCGATAAAAAACAAATAAGCCAATCCTATGAGGAATTGATTTTCCCTTCCACATCTGTTCATGAAGACATAAATCTAAAGTTTTGCTACTTTAAAAGCTTCCAATGCAAATATAATCTAAAATTGCTAGGCTTTGAAGTTGGGCTTTTCTGTCAAAAGGATGTTTATAGACCTGATCCCTGGAGCCTAGCCACTCATCTTCTGCCTCTGGGCTCCAAAGACATCGATCACCTCCTGAGGTCCGCTCCAATTCACTGTTACCAAATGTGATAGTGTCGTGTGTGTCTTGCACAACATAAACTCTGTACCGATCCTTAGGAGAGACGTAAGAGTGGCCAAGGCACGGGCCCTACCCTCAGGCATGTAGTATAGCAGAGCACATCAGCTCTGCACACAGATGACCATGTAAGTCAGAAAGTGGTCACTGCCCTAAAGGTGAGGTGCTATGGGAGCACAAGTAGGCAGACTTAACTTTTCTTAAGGAAGATCTTTGGAGAAAGTAGCATTTAGGCTGAGCCATGAAAGATGGGTGGGGTTTGCCCCAAATAAGAGATAAGAACAACCTAGGAGGAGGAACAGCAGGTTAAATTTAAACCATGACAGAGTTCTGTTTGACTGAAGTTCAGGACATAGGAGGGTGACCACTGGGAAGAAGGCTACAGATGTGTGACAGTGGAGGACATTGTGGGTTCGACCATGAAGATTTCCCTAGGTCAGCTCTAGATAGCAATCGGTAGTTTTAGAGCTCTTTTGCAGGTATTACCCCATTGGATTTCACAATAGTTCTGCAAGTAGGCAATAGTGGGGGTATTATATAGATGAAAAAAAAGTGAGACTCAGAAAGTTAAGGTGATCTGCCTTGGGGACAAAGGCAAATAGCAGAAGATCCAGGATGAGCACTCAGTTCTCCCAGCACCCTGACCAGGGCTTTGCCCCTAAGCCATGATGTTGTAGGGAGCCTGCAAGAGAGTTTGCTCCTTAGAAACTTCTGGTACAGTGTGTGTGCATTTCTTGTCTGTGGGTTTGCCTTCAGTTTGAATCGCTGAGTTTTCTTGTGTAAAGACATCACGTGGTGGTCACCCCTGGATATTCTGGCAGAGGTCAGTGGGTTCCTGCTAGAGAGACTTAGGGAACATTTCCTTTCCAGACGTCAGAGCTGCGGGTCTTGGATATGGCATCAAAGGTGACCTTGGCAAAGCTGGCACAGGTGTAACTGTCATCAAGACCTGCCAGCAGTAGCAGCTTGCTGGGCAATGGCCAGAGGGTCAGGCATGAGGTACATTGGCACGGAGCTTTACCATGTGTCACCATGCATGGGTCCATGTAGAACTTTCTGCGTTTGTCCTTCACTAGTCCAGCCTCACCAGAGTAATGGAGAGAAAGGCAAGACTGTTGTCCTGCAGATGGCCCTGGGTACCTTCTTGGGCCATTCATCACCACGAGTCCCCAGTGTGACAACGAACTTGAACCTGGTCTCCTAGCCAGCTCAGTCTGCTTTTGCACAGTAAGATCTTCAGAACCTTGACTCAGGAAATTGTCAATGATCTCAAATTCCTTGGTGGGCAGGGAGAATAGGTGGATCTTCTGGAGCTAGATCTTCAGGCCCTGACCTGGCGACCCGGTTCTGGATTGGGAAGTCATTCCTCACCCTAGATTTGCCTCCCCTGGCTCTGGGGCTTCCGCCTTGGTGTTGAACACAGCCAAGATCCCAGTCACAGCCGTGTGATAAAGCTTCCCCCTGGTCTCATGGCCTCAGTAGCACCAGCTTCTGCTGACTTCTCCTAGAGGTGTTTGCATCACAAACACAAAACTGCCATGTTTGGAATTCCTTCTGTGAGTCCCCTCCCCTGAGGAACCTCCCCTGAAAGCTCTAGATGGTGGGGGATGGACATCTGAGCCATTAGGTGCTGCTAAGCTTTTCATCAGCTTTGTTTGCCATCTCGTTTGGCAAATGAGCCAGAAAGCAGAGCATCGTTGGGTACATGGGGGGGGGGGGGGTGAGGATTTTTAGAACAGAGAAGGAAGGGACTCTTGAGCTGAGGTCCTTGCACAATGACCCTACTGAGCAGAGCCACACATCCACTTGAGACCAGGTCTAGAAAGTAACAGGGAAGACCTGAGCTGTCTTCTGGCCACAGGCCAGCCTCAAATCCTGATGCACTACCCAAGTCAAACAGGACTAACAGAAATGAAGGAAGATGGGAATGGAGACTTATGGGCTGTGATCCTGTGAAATTGTCCAAGACATCTGCCAGTCCAGTCCTAGAGGACCTCAGCTAATGCCAGCGGGATGACCCAGGCGTGATGACCACTGAACTCACACTCAGGAACTCAAGGCGTGGTGGTGGTGCCACTGGCTGAGAGGAGGTGGCCCAGACACCTTCCAGGCTTTTGTTTTGCTTTTGTTTTATTTAGGAAAAGGGAGGCCGTGGGTTATCAAATACATTTTAGAGGGGATTTGTCCTGGGGAGGCAATTTGTCCTGGTTGTCCTGGTTGCCTGAGACCAGGAGGCTCAGAGATCAGAGTCAGCTTGTTGCCAGGGGTTCTGCCTGCCCTGGGAGTCTCCTTTCTGTGACCTGAGGGACCGTGACAAAGTTTTACAGTGACCTTTACTCAGCCTTAAAGGTCATCCTTGGTTCCTGAAAAGTGGCGACAGTCTCTCCAACCCTGGTGCTAGAGATATTATTTTCAGAGAAAATTCCAGTGTCCCCATGGGCCCTGTTTCCTCTCCAGGCTGGTCTGAGGGACACTCACTACAAGCAGGGAAACTGCGGGTGGGCCAGTTAACGCACGTTGGTCTGAAGAAACATTTTATTTTAGACTCAGGTTGACGTTGGTTTCGTTTCTCATTTTGGTCACAGTGGGTTTCTCAGCCATGACGGAGGTGCTGAAAGGCTACAATGAGAAGGCCCCATGTGACACCTCTTTTTCATTTGATTTCCGAATGTGTGAGATTTGGCACATTTTCTCTTACCCATAAGAGCTCTAATTCTGCGAAGGGGCAGTACAGGCTGTTGTAACCACCCCCTTCTCAGCTCCCCACCTTCTTTCCAGAGAAAAAGGCAAACAGGTGGGGAACACTGGGGGTGGAGAAAGAGAGGGGCTAGGTGGACAGGAACCAGTGAGTCTGCTCTCTACTCCCAGGCCCCACAATAACAGAGACCTCAAATCCCCTTTCTGATGCTGTGGTCCATGGACAAAGGTAAGGGGGCAGGGAGGAGGAGACAGAGTGGGGAGCCCATTCTCTACACAGAGGGACTTCAGAAGCCCCCCACCTGGACTATCTAGCCTCGCCCATAGGTAGGCTCAGAGGTAAATGCCAGTTGTGTTTGTCAAAGTAGGCAAACCACAGTGACAAACATCCTTCAAATCTCAGTGACTTAACACTCTCTGATCCAATGTGGGTCTCTAGGAGGCTCTGCTCCACACAGCCATTCAGGGACCCAGGCTCCTTCTGTCTTGTGGCTCCAATGTCCTCTCCACTGAGGGAAATGGAGTGAGAGTACAGAGCTGGGAAGGTTCATGGGCCAGGCCTGGAGGTGGCTACATTACTTCCCTCCACACTCAATATTAGGGAAGACTGGGAAATGTGACCTCGATGTTTTAATGGATCTAGTTGAATCCCTCCAAAAAGATCACCTTGAAGTCCTAACTTCCAGAATGTCAGACCGTGATCTGATTTGGAAATAGGATCTTTACAGAGATAATCAAGTCAAAGTGAGGTCTTTAGGATGGGCCCTAATCTAAGATGATTGGTATTCTTATTTGAAGGGCTATTTGGGCACAGAGAGACATGCACAGAGGAGCAAGAACATGAAGATGCAGGAAGAATGCTATCCACAAACCAAGGAATGCCCGGGGCTACTAGAAACTAGGAGAGAGACCTGGAGCAGATTCTCCCTTACAGTTCTAGAAGGAACCAGCGCTGCCAACACCTGATGGCAGACCTCTATCCTCCAGAATGTTCAATGTCTCTTGTAAAGCCACTCCGTTTTTGATATTTGTTACAGCTGCCCCAGGAAACTAAACTATGTTGTGTGCCCAGATTTGCAGAGCTTGCAGCCAGCTCTGCTGTACGTTCTTGTCTAAAGGGAGAAAAGAGAACATTCTCAGGGTAACCTACCATCCTCCCTGATGGATGCTTTCTGGCTCAGTGACTGGGGCCAAGTCCCTCTCCCCTGACCCATCCTCTATTGGACTTCCCCTCACCTTTTCCCCACTCCTGACACTAATCCTCCTGGGAGAGAATAAGGGAACCCTGCTTGCTGCCGGCTGGGGTCCTCCTGTGGAGGAGGGAGAGGAGCTCTACTGTTCCCGCTTCACTTTTTCCTCTCTTTTAGTCCAGAGCTGCTCAAACCCTGCCAGCATTTTCCTAAGGGACCTTAAGCAAATCCCCAGATGCCTCTGGAACTCAGTGTCCCTCCCTGTAAAGTGGGTGTGATCCCATTGACCTTTCTCAACAGAGGAGTCCGTGAGAAAATGATGCTGTGACACTTTGGAAATACAGTGTGCTGCATCCACCCAGGAGAGCAATAATCACTGTAGCTCAAGAGGCAGTAAATCTTTCCCGATGACTGCCCGGAGCTGGACGGGACCCAGCACCTGCTGAGCTCAGCTGGCTCTGTGAATGGGGAGAACAAGAGGGGTACGGCGCCTTGCTGGAGAAGGGCCCTTGGTCTGGCAGGCCTCCTCCCCTGTAGACCTACAGGATCTGGCAGTGATCACCTGGGTGGGAAATGGGTACTGTGCCAGGGAGCCTGGGCATCAGCCTTGCAGAGACTTGGCACAGCTGGTGCACCCACAGCGAGGAAGACAGAGGGTAGCACAGTAGTGCTAAGGCTGCCACTTACTGAAATGAACTTGTGCCCAGTTCTGGGCAGGGGCTTTCTGATTGGCAAACCCTCCTGTGAGGCAGTCAGCGTGGGCCATGGAGTCCGTGGATAGGGTCAGGTGGGTCTCCATCCTGCCTCTTGTGGGCTCTCTCGGGCCATCATGGGCTCATTTCCTAACTGCTCTGGTCCTCAGCATCCTCACTTGTCAAATCGGAACAAAAATGACCCCATTTGACAATCCAGTGTCACTCCCAGGAGCTCTGGGTCAGGTGGCAGAGGGCAAGGATCATTCTTCTCTGAGGAGAGAAGCAGGAGGCAGAGGGGTGGAGCCCTCGCCTGCAGGGACATCCTCCTGGGATACACTCTGTCCGCAGAAGCTGCAGCAGCCAAGCTGTCCTGCAGAGACTGGATTCCTGGGCAGCAGCTGCCATCTCTACCTTCTCCCAGCAGCTGAACTTCACTGTATCTGGTGGTAACTGGGGTGAAGGGTGCTGGCGAGCATTAAATGAAATAACACAATACACTAGTTAGGTTTTCTTCGCTGTGACCAAAATGCCTGACCAGAACAACTTAGAGGAGGAAAAATTTACTTTGAACTCACAGTTTCAGAGGTTCAATCCATGGCTGACCAACTCCATTGCTCTGGGCTCAAGGTAGGGCAGAGCAACATGGCAGAAGGGCATAATGGAGGAAAGCCAGGAATCGGGGAGATGCAAGTGGGGAGAGATTCCAGGGGAACCAGGTATAATTCCCAAGGGCATACCCCCAGAGATCTGCTTTCCCAATCCATGCCCCAATAATAAATCCTTTCAAATTATTAATCCATCAAATGGATGAATCCACTGATTGTTACAGATCTCATAATCTGATCGTTTCTCCTCCTACATTAACACATGAACGTTGGGGAATACCTCATATCCAAACCATAGCATGCACAGTCAGAGTGGGTCAGAGTTGGGGTTCAAAAAGTAGTAGCTATTGTTTTCATTTTTGTTAACACAGTTTAGCAAATGGTATGGTCTTGATGACAGTTACGCCTGTGCCAGCTTTGCCAAGGCCACCTTTGATGCCATATCCAAGACCCGCAGCTCTGACGTCTGGAAAGGAAATGTTCCCGAAGACTCCCTATCAGGAACACACCGATCTCTGCCAGAATATCCAGGGGTGACCACCATGTGATGTCTTTATACAAGAAAATTCAGTGAATTCAACCTGAAAGCAAACCCACAGACAAGAAATGCACACACTTTGTACAGGAAGTTTCTAGGAAGTCTTGCAAAGCTCCTCGGACAGTGCCTGGCATGAGCAAGTGCTGGGTAGATGTTGGCCCTTGTTCATCTTCCCATCGTATGGAGTGTGAGACAGACTTAGCAGATGTTAAGGTGGAACAGTAAGGAACTGAACTGAACTTGAACCCGAGACCCCAGACTGTAAGATCTGTGTGTAGGTCTGTTTGTAAACGTGTTGACACTAGGCTACAAGATGATTCTTTCCTTATCTTCTCATTCAGAAGAGGGATGTGATGTTAAATCTGGGGAAGTAAATGCAGCTTGGGAAGAAGCCTGAGCTACGTGGGCAAGAGACACCTGTCTTTTCTGGCAATTCCTTCTCCTCTCCTCTGCCCCCTCTCTTTTCTCCTCTGTTTCTCCTGCCTCCTCCCAAGCAAGAGGTCTGTCCTGCTGATTGGCCAGGTCTTGCTGCTGAGGACAGGAAGAGTGGATGGCCTCTTCTCAGGCCTGTCTCCCCAGAGATAGGGCCTAGAGCACCCTCTCCTGAGGGGTGCACATCAGTTGCTCCTGTTCCTATTTCTGAAGGCCATCTGAAAACCAGCTTGTCTTCATGGAACTGAAGGGACCCCACCTGGGGCGCCTGGAGAAGTCTTGGGCATGAGGATAAGAGGCAGGACCTAGAGCTCTGGGCTGTACAGGAAGGAGCCACTGAAGAGGAGCTCCTGAGACAGGACGGCAGAGGGGAAGCCTCTGGGCTGCCTCTGGGCTGCCCAAAGATCCAGCTGCTCCCAATGAGCTTCCGTCTATACCAGCTCTGGGGACTGGTGGGCCTGGACAAATGCCAGGTCTGCTCATTGTTCATCCCTGAGCCTCAGTCCTCTCATCATGAAATGGGCCTAACAACGCTGGCCCTTGGTAGTGGTGAGGGCCCGCCCACCAAGCACTCAGCCACACCTGGAGGCTCCAGAAGCAGTGGCTTTTGTTCTCATTTGTAGCGTTATTGTTATCGGTGATATAGTTTAGCAAATGAATACCTTACAAATCTGTTCTTGGTGGGGGACATGCTCTCCTCTGCTCTAAGGGACCTGAGCACCTTGAAAACACTCTGGGGAAAGAACAGTCCAGGGCATGCTCTGCCCTCTTTCCCAGCCCAGGCTTCTCCCATACATTTGTTTTTTCCTCCCATACATTTTTGAGCACCTCTGGTGCGCTGGGAACTCATCAGACACTTGTATTGACACGTTTCAATTGCAACTAACATTGATTGATCACCTGCTGGGTGCCAAGGCTGGTGCTGATACAGAATATCTAGAGATGAACAAGAAAATGACCCTTCCCTCAAGAAGGTCAGCCTGATGAGGACAGGGACAGAATGTGGAAAGAGCTTCAACCCATTCCATTTATTTGAAACAAGAATCAAAGAGCACCTACTATGTTCCAAGCACCGTGCTGGGTGCTGTGGGTAGAGATGAGGCCCTGCCCTCAAGGGGCTCAGTGTCCACAGGGAAACAGAGAGGTTAACCAGCATCGTGAGCACTTCATAAGGCTCTCATCATTTCATAATTCCATAGCATCCTCACGGTAGTTATTCAAGGAGCTGGGCTTCTAAGAAATGGGGAGGAGGAGGTGTCATGGAAAGCTTCTAAGTGGGGTCACCCTTCCACTGAGGTTCTGAGTATGGGCAGATATTGGGGAATCCTGGAGGAGAGCCATGTTTAAGGGAGACTTCCAGAGCTCTTCCAGAGCTCTTGCTGCTGACAGACTGTTGAGGGGCGAGGGTGAAGAAAAGTCTGGAGAGTGGGCCATTGGAGCTGGGTCTTGAAGCATGAGGAGGAGCCCAGACAGGAGAGGTAGGAGAGATGAGCTGGGGCAAATCCAGGCAGGCTTCTTAGATGCTAATGAGTTTGGAGGACTTGATCCTAGGAAATGGGGCCATGGATGATGGTTTTAGGGACAAGGTCAGATAATAGCTAATCTGCTAGGAAAATGGGTGAGGAGGGATGGAGAGCAGTGACACTGTTATTAAATAAATAAATAAATAAATCTGACTTTGAACCTACTCCCACTTACCTTATAAGCTGGGGAGAGAAATCCTCCCAAATGTCCAGTGCATAACTTTCCAACAGCCACAGGGTATAGCCATGGATGCAACAGGGCAGGGCACCTGCTATCATTTATCATCTCCAGAGACAGGGCCACCAGGAAGTGCACTTATTAGGGAAAAACCTGTGCTGTGCTGAAATATAATATCCTGCCCCCCATCCCTCCAGAGCTGTGGTCGAGGGAAAAGGAGCCAGGTAGTTTCCAGGATGGTACATGCTGAGAGAGAAGCAGCATCTGGGCAAACTCAGAGGCTCTTGGACCCAGATGTTAAAAGGAGAGACCAGCCCCTCTATGCCTAGATGCCCTCACACAGCCTCTGTCTTCAGCTGGGCACTCCCAGAAGCTTTTATTTGGAGGGTGACCCCAGGATGCTCTAGCCCCCTGCTGATGGACAGTGAGACAGACCAGGAAGGAAGGCTACACCAGGGGGTTCCAAGCAGGACAGCACCACAGGAACCTAGCGACATCTGGGAGACAGCAGTGTCTCTGAGCTGTCTGCCCAAGAGGCCAGGAGCTAGGGTATTTGTCCTTCCACTTCTGTCCATCTGTAGCTGACAGATGCTCCTAGGGGTGCTTGCCCTGCACTGGCAGGACACACAAAAAAAGTTCCTCCCAGTCAGAGAAAGCCCCTGGTAGAGAGAAAGTGGCCTTTTAAGTGCTTATTCGCAACAGTGCTTATCACAGTTGTAATCTAAATGACTCAATGCTGTAATTACCCATTTAATGTCTCCCTCCTGAATTAGAACATAATCTCTCCGAAGGCAAGGATGGCATTGCCTCTGTATCCCCAGGACCTAGCTCAGTGTACACATGGCAGGTGTTCAATAGATATTTGCTGAATAAATGTAATTAGGAGGTTGATAAATTTATAGTAAAGGGCCCAATTCCTTCTGGATACTCTCTTTTCTTCCTTTCTCTTCTTCCCCCTCTCTATCTGGTTGTAGCAGATTTTACAAATTATTGCCCTTTTTTTCTTTTCTGGTCTTCCTATAGAGAGCTATGGTTGAAATATGGTTTGTCCCCTCTAAAACTCATGTTGAAATTAAATTCCCACTATGAGATATTAAGAGGTGGGACCAGGTGGGACCTTTAATAGTTGATAAAGGCTCTGCCCTCATAAACAGATTAAGCCATTCATATAATTACTGGATTAGTGGGTTAATGGGTTAATGGACTCTCTGCAGTGAGTCTGCTATTAAAACCATTTTGGCTAGGTATACTGAGAACTCCCTATCTCTTGCCATTTAATGATCTGAGACACCAGGACTCCGCCAGCAAGATGGTCATCACCAGATGCAGGCCCTCAACCTTGGATTATGAGTCAAAATAAAACTCTTTTCCTTAAAATATATCCAGTTGGTGCTACTGTGATATTAGCAACAGAAAGCCAACAAAGTAATACAAGGCCCAATTTAACTGTGCCCATGACCACCTGGAATAAAGGGTACTTCCCAGCCCCCTGCACGTGAGAGCCCATGTGACTAAGTTCTGACCAACAGACAAGGAATTGATGACTGCTTCTTCCAGGGTATCTCTTTATGGGTAGAGGGTATCTATCTCCTTCCCTTTCCTCTTTCCTGCTGGCTGGAATTTGGGTACCATGATTAGAGCTGAAGTTCATTAGGTAGAAGACTTGAACCAGAGAACAGTGGAAGCTAGATCTAGCAACCCTGATGATGAGAGAGCAGCCACTCCCAAACCGGGTTCAACATCCAGTCTTGCTTTGCGTAAAAGTCCTTTTTTAAATTTTACACCATTGTTATTTGGGGTGGTGTGGTCCCTCCCTTGGAGCTAAACAATTTAATTCTAATACCCAGAAGGTGCCTGTTAGATTGACTTCTGGGTAGAGGAAAGTACAACTATCCTCACAAATTCCCTTTCTCTTTGGAATGGTGCAAACGTGCCCCATGGCAGGTCCAGGGCTGGGCACTGCCACACCCGTGGTTCCCAAAAGTGGCATCAATGTTCTTTGATGAGGGTATCCTCCTTTTCCATCTCCATTTCTCAAGAGTGTTTGGGAAGACAAACCAGTCGCTCTGAGCACTCACTCCCTACTTACATGCCGTAAGAGGGAATCGAAGCTGTGCCAGCTCTGCTGCCCTGTACTGTTTAAGGACAGGGGTAGAAACAAATGCAGGTGAAATGCAGAGTCCCCACAAAGCAGGGAGACAGGGAAGAGTCACGGGCCCACATTACCACACCTACACAGGCACTGGGGCTGCAGGGAAAAGTGGCGAAGCTTCAGGGCTCAAGTGAATCCGCACCCCAGCTCCCCAACCTTGGTTGCCCTGGGCCTGCCTGGAAAACAGAGCCGGGAATGAGGGGAGGACTTGGGGAAGAGGTGGCCGCTCCGCACCGATCTTTCTTCCTAGGCACCGGCGCACTGGGGATATACTTTCTAGAAGAAATTTGCCAGGCGATGTGACCTTGGACTAGTCCCATCCGCTCCCCGACCCTGCTTTCCTTCGGGTCCCCTCAATACGTGTGTGGCGGGCGGTGGCTCTCCTTAGCCGGGGAGCCTGGAGGTGCCGGGGTGCCAGGGTAGGGGGCGGGCCGCGCTGGTAGCTGAAAGCCGGCCAAGCGCACCGCGGGCGCTCAGAGCTGGCGGCCAGGCTCCTGCGCTGCCTAAACCCGAGGGCGCTCTCCGGGAGCGCAGCGCAGGGACTTGCGGGCCGAGCCGCGGGACGCCGGGCGATCGGGGCCCGGGCAGCGGGGGCGGAAGCCCGCGGACCCCGCCCGACCCCTCCCGCGGGCGGGGCGGCCCCGCGCCGGCTCCTCCCCCGGCGCCCGCCCGGCTCAGTCGCGGCGCGCGGTTCCGCAGGTGGCAGCGATGGCCCAGTCCTGAGCGCCCCGCCATGGCCGGCGCCCCCAGCCCGCTGCGCCTGGCGCTCCTGCTGCTCGGGGCCGTGGGCAGGGCTGGCCCCCGCCCCCAGGTGAGCCCCGGGGACCCCGGGGGGGAGGGGGAAGGGCCTGAGGACTCGGGGACCCCGCAGGAGCCCCCGGACTTGAGTGAAACTCCCTCACTGCAGACGGGGGAACCGAAAGCCTCCCGGGCGGACTAGGGACTGGAGAGTTGTGTGGCCCAGGTGGAGCCTGGATAGGGAACAATCCCCCTCCACGCTGGTGAGGCGCCCACTTCCTCGCCGCCAGGGCCCATCTGCCAGGGCACCAGCTGTCCTGGCCGCCCTGCGCTGACTACTGCGCCGCATCCTTGTCCTTCCCAAACCACTTTCCCAACTCCTTCTCCTCCTCAGCCCGTGCCGCGGCTCTGTCACACCCCAGTTCTCACTGCTGATCACCCCCCCATGCCCCAGACCCCTGGCCTGCGGTGCGTACCCCTATACTTGCGTCCCCATCCTCCCGTTAAAAACCGTGAGAGGGCTCCGGGAGGGCTGAGAAGGCCAGGTGTGGAGACCCAGCTTGTTCCCTCTGGCATCAGACCCCCAGGACAGCCTTTGACTTATAGCCCCAGGGACCCTGTGGTGGTAACTCGTCCTTCCTCATGACCTCCCAGATGGGACTTGAGTGCCACCTCCTCCCTTGGCCCCTGCAGCAAACACAAGCCTCAGTGGTCCTCCAGAAACACTCAGCCCCCCCAGCACACATACTCTGCTGACACCCATTCTGATCCCCCTGATTGACAGCCCATGCCAGATTGCATACTGGGACGCACAGAAACACTCTGGCCTCATTGCTGTTACAGGAGAGAGCAGGCCACAGGTGGACCCTTGTAGCCCCCTCTCTGGCTCTCCTTGCCCTCTCTGCCCTCCCTGCCCCAGACCCCAGCCAGAGGAGGTGTTAGCTGCCTTTGGAGAGGACGGCTGTCCAAAGATGCTGGGACATGCTTGAGCAGAGAGGAGGCACAGGTTTGGGTGGCCTGTCTTTTGACAGAGAACACTCCCCTCTCATCACCTCTCACTCTTAAACCCTGACCTAAAGAACTGAGATCTTTGGGGGTGGACCTGTACTGGTCTTGAAATTTGTCCCAGAATGGGAGAAAGGCTGTCTTAGTGAGAGCAGACACCACTGCTGACTCAGAATCCAGATGTGGACAGATATGCCTCTCAGCTAGGGTGCCAGCACCTTTTCAGCCCCTAAATCCTTTTCCAGACTCATTCTCTCCCTCTCCCTATTTCCAAGAGCCAGTTGCTACCCCTGGTCCCAGGAGAAGCCCTCTCTCATTCCATGGTGCTTTCCTCAGGACTTCCCAGTCAGGCTATGGCTTTCCTGGTGAAGTCAGGATCTTTCCATGCCAGGACTGCAGACTCACTACCTGTTCTTGCTCATCGTATGGGCTGTGAAGGGATGGGGTGGGAGGCTGTGCGTCCTGGTCCCATCCTGCTGCAGGCCAAGTTTGCAGATCTGGTTTGGATGAAAAAAAAGAAAGAAAAAGAAAGAAAGCTACTATGGACTATGTGTCTTCTCCCCAGCCCCTTTTTGCAGAGGTAACAGGCTCCCTGAACCTGCCCTTTCCTCTGATTCCCCCTCACTCCTCAGTCCTGGACCATAACAGGACTGGGGTAGCAGAGACGGACAGGAGTCACCAGGCACTGAGCAGAGAGGGTGGAGCTTTGGGGAGATGCTCTCGTTGTGGGCAACAGAGATGTGACTGACAGGCGGCTTTGAGGTTAGACTGCAGTAATTGTGACAAAACCTCATACACGCATATAAGACTCTAAAAAAGTGAACTTTGCATTTTGTTTTCTGTCTAGGAGGTCAGTAAGACTAGAGTTACTCCTTATGTCACTGATGGAGGGACAAAAACTCAGAAAAAGAGGGTTCCCTGTATAAGGTGGCCCTGCAGTTTAGAAGCACAGAAGGAAAAGGGGGTGGGGCCTGGTCCCCTCCTCCTAGGGGCAGGACTGTGGGGAGAATTAAATGAGCCACTGTCATGTCTGCTGAGGCTGGAGGCCACTTGCCTATAGATAGGGGATGGCTGAGTCCACTTCTGATAAAGGTGACCTAGGTCACTCCTTCACTATTGCTGGGAAGGACCACTCCCCTCCCCTGTTCCTTACCTCCCCAAGACTTTCGGCATAAGACTGGTCTCTGAGAAGACAGGAGTGCCTTTAACACCCAAATTAAAACCAGACAGAACTGGGTTCAAATATGAGGTCTACTACTAGCTGGTGGGGTAGGATACTGGTCTTGGGTAGGATACTGGACCATCTTGAACCTCAGTGTCCTCATCTGTAAGTAAGAATGACAAGATCTATCACATAAGGTCAGTGAGAGGATTGGGGTATTAGCACCCTGAAATGGCTGCTTTAGTCACCTGAGAGTATTGGTCTGTTTGTCTTCTGGAACCTGGAAGTGTTCCCAGAGCTAAGAACAGGACCTGAGAGGGGTCTCTGTACTCTCGTAAAGGGCAGACAGGGTCCAGAGCTGTGCCTTGGTCAGTGTGGACTTTGCCTTGAGCGAGGCTTCCTCCCAGATATAGACCCAGTGAGGGGTCAGAAACCACCTCCTGCCTCCAGTGCCTTCCTCTAAGGAAAAGCGGGCCCCTCCTTCCCTGTAGCCTGCAGGGCCAATTCCTGCGTGTGCATCTGCACCTACGTGCGTGAGACACAGAGAGGGGTCTGTGGGATAGAGGTGGCTACAGAGAGACAGATGGGGGAGGAGGGGGCAGGCGGATGAACCCCATTTCCCTGGGCATCTGTATATGACCCTGTGTGTGACCATCTGCCTGGACAGGAGTCATTGTGTGTGTAGCAACATCTTAGCATGTAACTGGGTGCCCAACAGTGTGTGTTGGTGACCCTTATTTGATACTTTGTCTGTGGGAGGTGTGACATACTGGGAAGTATGTGTGTGACATCCTGCTGGTATGTATTTGTGTGTGTGTGTGTGTGTGTGTGTGTGTGTGAGAGAGAGAGAGAGAGAGAGAGAGAAGGGGGAGTGTGTACATGTGGCAGTGTCTATGTTTGCGACAGTGTGAGTCAAGTGTATGAGTCCAGAGGCATGGGGTTTGTGTATGTGTCTGTGTGCAAGTGTGTATTGGGGGCAGTGTTTCAGCATGTGAGTGTGCCTGGCAGTCTGTGTGTGATTGTATGTGTGGAGGGAATGACCCCATTTCACGGTCTCAGCATTAGACATGTCCTTGAGGGTGTGCGTGATAATGCATGTGACCATTTATCTGTGCCAGGGTTCCTTAGCTTGTGAGAAGGTGTGTGCTGTTCACATCTCCCTGACCTGTTGTTCAGACATCTAAATTCCTTAAAGAAAAAAAAAATGGGAGGGGGGACAAAGAGAGAGGTCTCTGGCAGCCTCCCCCTGCAGGGCCACGGTGGAAGGCATGACTTGGGCTCTGGGAGGTGGCAGGTAGGAAGGACAGGGTCCTGAGGGAGAGGCCAGGGAGACCAAAAGGTCTACTTGGAGCCTTCCAGATATTTGTCTGGAGCCCTCTCTGCTCCTTCTGAGAGGCCCTCCCTCCCTCCCATCACCCACCCAGTGGCCCAGAAAGGCTGTGTTCTCTCTCTCCTTTTCCTCAACCCAGAAAGTTTCCAGAAAGGGAAAGAACTTGGTTCACATATTCACACACAGAAGTAGGAGGCCCTTTCCCCATTGCAGTCAGGTTTAGAGAGGGGGACGGTCCCAGGCCTTGGGAAGCCTGTCACCTGAGGGTCCCACCCCTCCCACATCCTTCCTTCTGCCCTTCTTCCTGCAAATGCTACCCGCTGGCTCTAGGCTTGACACCTCCCGAAGGTTTCCATCTATCTGTATTCAGTCACTCTGAACAGGAGCAAATGCCACTGTCCAGGTGAGGAAGTAGAGGCCCCAAAAGATAAAATGCGCCATACGTTAATGAACAGAGCTAGGATATAAACCAAGGACTTGTGACACTTCCTGTGCTCATTCCCACAGACCACACCACTCCCTCTGACATTCCCTTTCCTGTCTCCTGCTTCCTCCCCAAACTCCTGAACCTGGGGGATGCCCCTCCTTATTGTCACCTCCAGCCCTGTCATCCCCCTCAGAGGGATTCCAAGCAGCCTGAAGTCCTGATTCTAAAATCTGCCCACCTGCCCTTACTCTGTCCCCTTAGGTCCCCACTGCTGCCCTGTTCTTGTACCAGAGCTGTGAGGGACAGGGACACCTGCCACTGTGTCCTCCCCACCCTCCAGACATCTCACCAGACTTGGAGCAGGGACTCAGGTGGCAGGAGGAGGAAGTAGGGGGAAGATATGGGCAGGACCTACCCCGTCCCCAACAGGGCAGGGAGCCCCAAGCCTTCCCCGCTTCACTTAACCATTGGCCACATCTGCTGCTGGAAGCTGTCACTAATTAAGCAGAATAACTGGTCTTTGGGCATGAAAATCTATGAGTTTCATCTTTCTGAGAATTTGCTGATTCTAGAAGGAAAGGAGGAATGAGGCCCCCAAATCTAGGAAGCCAGACCTGCCTATTCCACTCGCCGGTTTCCCCCGAGCAGCAGAATCCTGAGGACATGCCTTGACTGAGCCTCCTCCACTTGCAGGGGCCACTCACGAGGATCCCGTGGGGCAGCGTTTCTTACCATCCCACTTGGCACAGGTGGAAGCTGAAGCCGGAAGTTAAACTTGCACAAGTCACAGACTGAATTTATGGGAGAGTCAGGATCAGGCCCACATCTGAGCCCAAAGCTAGACAGTTCCCCCTCCACTGTGTCACCTGGGCACCTCAGCCTGTGATACTTATTAGCCCCAGCCTCACTTACCTGCTCTTGTCACAGGGCAGAGCCTTGTACCTGCCCTCCATTCTTTCCCCACCTGGCTGGGCACTAACACTAACCCACAGCTTTCCCACTCACCAGAGCACCCATGTTCCTCCCTCTGTGCTTTGTCCCTGCCATGCCCTGCTGACATGCCACCCTCCTTGCTAACGGCCACCCCACCCTCCCTTCAGTGTACCCCCACCTCCAGTATTTAGAACCACCTAGCAACCATGCCAAGCACTTCTAGCATTCTTGGTCATGTCACTTGTCCTGAAAAGCATTTGACCCCCACCCCAAGCAGCCCTGGGACCCTCTATAGTCAGGGCTCTATGGGCCATCTTTATATGCTCCATGTCCCCTCCGCCCACCACTACTTAAAACCTGGCACACCCAGGGCCTCCCATGAAGCTGTGGAAAAGGCCAAACTCTCCATAGTTGGTGCTGAGTATATGTAGGCAGGGGTGGGGTAGGGGCTGGCGGGCATCTGGAGATCCTGAGCAGGCACAGGGAAAGAGCAGGACACCCCGATCGTCAGGGAGCCCCACAACGGAGGGGGAGACATAGCCTGCCCTCGGGGAACCCCAGTCTGAGGAGACAGCCTGTCCTTAGAGAGCCCCAGTCTGAGAGACATGTAGCCTCTTCCTCAGGGACCCCTCGTCTGAGAGAGACAGGGCCGTGTCCCAAGGGAGTCCCAGTCTGAGGGGGTGCAGCCTGTCCTCAGGGACCCCCCAGTCTGAGGGGCAGAGGAAGATAATCTCATATCCATACTTTGCTCAGAATAGGTGAGAAGGACACTTCTGTTGGAGCCACCTGGGTGTGGGTGGCCAGGCTGGCCCTCCCCTGCTGTCCTGCTGGAAGGTGCTGGGATCTGCAGGCCTCCTTCTCACTCCCCGCCTAGACACACCTTCTGCCCTGTTCCTGTTCCTGTCCCCAGTGACCCTGCTTCCTGCTGTCTTCCTATTGGAAACAGAGGTTAAGGGGAGTTCTCCAGCAGGAAGAGGGAGCAGGGAGATGGTTTTCTCAGGAAAACCTTGCCACCCCCTCAGCAGAAATCACGCTAAAAATCGCACCACCATGTTTACTGTTGGTATATTTGATTTCCTTTTCTTCCTTCACCCCCAACAAATAAGCTGATCTTTAGCCTCAGAAGAGCCCTGTTCTCCAGGGCAGTCCCCCCGCCCGCCAGCCTTAGCTCACTCACTGCTCAGAGCAAGCCTGACTCCACTCTGGAGCTTTCCATGTGGCTAGGGAAGCTCAGGTTGGCACCTGTGACTTTGGAGAGATGTCTTTAACCACAGCTCAGCTCACCCCAGGGCAGGACTACCTGGCACCAGGTCTGGTGTGTGCTTAGGGTGCTGCGGGTGAGTCAGGGACACCAGCTTCTGAAATGCTTTAATTTCAGCCCACGTGTACATCTCTGTGATTTCAAAAAGTGAAATTTTGTTTTAAATTATGTATAGACCCTAAATTTTATACAAGGGGCTCTCCGGTCATTTTGGCAACTACAGCCTCACAATAAGGAATATTTATAATCTTTAAGGCTGTTCAGGAAAAAAAAATGAAAATGATAAAGCACCCAACCCAAAGGCATTGCATACATACACACGCATGCACGCATACATACACACGCATGCACGCACACACCACCACCACCAACAATAAACGTGCAGAGGGTGGTGCCTGGGGGAGTGGGGCTGTTTGGTTGGGACTGTGTGTTCCTTTAGGTGAAAATTGAGATTCATATCCCCCACTCACAAGGAGGGCCCCTCCCATCACAGGTGTGACTTCAGTGTTCTGGAACCTTCTTGACCCCTTCCACCATGTCCTCTCAGGGTGCCTTTTCCTCCTGGTGGGTAGAGCTGGGCTGAGTAATGGATCTGTGTCATGTTAGAGGGTGGCACTGGTGGGCTAGCCCTCCTTGGTCAGTGTTGGGTTTTGCAGGAGGAGTACTCATCTGGCTCTGTCTGTAGTGCCAGGTGTGACTGCACCCTACACCCTCAGTCCTCAAGCACAGTCACGCAGCTGGGGAGCTCCAGGTCTGATCCTTAGCTCTGCTTCCTGAGGTGCTGGGTGCACTCTGCTTTCTGAGGTGCTGGGTGCACTTAGGCAGGCTGAGGAGGCATGGGGAGGTGGGAGGCCCTGGCAATAAGGCAGCCCTGGCCCTCAGGAAGTCCTCTCCTAGACCAGGGCACGAGGACATGAATGAGTCACACATGCTGTGCTCCCCCTTCACCCACCCATCCCCTGAAACTACCTACTACCTTTGCGTCAGGCTCCCCGCCGCCCGGGAAGGGTGCGGGTGCAGAAGGCTCCGCTCGTTCTCCCTGTCAGAGGGGGCCGTTGCCTGCCTGGTGGGGTTTGGGTGTCTAAGATCCCTAGAGATCAAAAAACCAAGAGGGTGGCGGTGAGAAGGCAGAAGAGGGGCTGGCTGGGCCCACAGGTCCCCATTTCTGCCCTTTCCCCTCCAGGGCGCCACCGTGTCCCTCTCTGAGACGGTGCAGAAATGGCGAGAGTACCGTCGCCAGTGCCAGCGCTTCTTGACGGAGGCTCCACCTCCGGCTACAGGTAGGTCCAGGTGGGGCCTCATCCTCACCCTCTCCCCCAGCCAATGCTCAGAAAGTGGTGATGGAGCCCACGTTCATGGTTGGGTGTCATTTGCCTCTCTGGGACATCACAGCTGCCCTATGCACCCAGCTTTTTGTCAAGCTGTCCCCTCTCCTGAATGCCTCTCTGTCCCTGTCCCCTACCTAGAACCACAGGTTCTTCCAGCTCAAGCTCTCCTTCCCCCAGGAATCTCTGTTGTCTTTACCCAGTGGCCTGTGCTCAGCTTTGGGGGGCTGTCCAATCTTTCCACCCCAGCTGGAGCCTCTCAGAGCGGAGACCTGGCCTTTCCATTTCATATCCTCCTTGGCCCCTGCTGGCCTGTGCAGAGACTAAAAGTCCAACAAGCACATTTAAAAGAGTGAATATTGCCCGGAGTTTGTAAGGTGGTTTACAGAGCACAGTATTACAGTCATATGGTCCTGGGATCAAATCCTGACTGTAATTATCACACGGTCACTTGAGAAAGGCTTTCTCAGCCTCATAAGCTACCGTTTCTCTCTGATCTGTGATGGGTAACCTAAAGTAGGCCTTTAGGGATTGTTTACTGAGCACTTACTATGTCCATGTATGTACATACAGTCTTCTCCCCCACAAGGTCCCACGGGGTGGGGGATACCTCCCTTTACAGAGAGGAAACAGGGACCAAGTCACTTGCTCAAGCAGCTTGTTCCTGCAATGTGGGAAAAGTGCTTGGCATACAGTAAGCACTCAGCAGAGGTCAGTGGAGTGTGGCCTCCATCCTGGGGAGAGGTGGGGATGCTCCCTGGCTCCACTGGCAAGGACTCTAAGATGATCTCCTCTGCCTGCAGGCCTCTTCTGCAACCGGACCTTTGATGACTATGCTTGCTGGCCAGATGGGCCCCCAGGTTCCTTTGTGAATGTCAGCTGCCCCTGGTACCTGCCTTGGGCCAGCAGTGGTGAGTCTTTCCCCTCCCTGCATCCAGGAGGCCAGGAAATTCTTGGGGGTGGGGGAGACACCCAGGTGTCTTTGCTCTGCTGCACCTACGTGTGTGTGTGTGTGTGTGTGTGTGTGTCTGTCTGTCTGTCTGTCTGTCTGTATGTATGTAGGTGGCCCATACCTGGTCGGGGCACCTGTCCACTTCCTGACTCTTCAGGAGCTCACGGGGAGCAGTGAGCAGGGTGTTGGTGGGTGGCCCCTCAGGCCTTCCCCAGCTACTCCTGCCTGCAGGGGAGATTCTGAACTGGGAAAGGTGCAGCTGGGGAGGTGGGAGGGTCACTGGGTGCAGAGACCTACAGAGGCTGCTGGGGACACTTGACTAGGGGGGTAATTAATATGTCCTCTAACCTCTCTCAGCCTCCTGTGCTGGGGCACCATGGGATACAGGAGTTGGTCTCCATGGGCTTCATAACAGGAGAAGAGGCTCTTATCATCATCATCATCATAGCTGGCGTTTATTGAATACCTACTATGTGCCAAGTCCTGTGCTAAAAGAGGGACATTTGTTTGATCCTTACGGCCACCCTGTGGTTATGCTGGTCTAGATGAGGAAACGAAGGCCCCGGGAAGTTTAAGTCACATGTTCCAAATGAGGCAGTGAATGGCAGAGCCCGGATTTGATCTAGTCCTTGCCCTTACCCTTGTGCCCCAGAAGGCCTGAGCCCAAACACAAACTGGTCACAGGTGAGAGTGAGCGAGAAGTCCAGCCATGGGGTGCCAGGGACTTCCTGGAGGAGGTGGCCTGGCGGGGCCTGATGTAAGCTTCACCTCAGCCCGAGAGACTCTGAGATCAGAGGAAGGCCAGGGGGTCTCCTAAGAAGGCTGCACCCCCACCCTGAGGTGCACAGAGGAGCCAGGGCTGGGAAGAGGCAGGCACCTGGGGAGGACCTGGATTCACACGGTCCTCTTCACCATGGCCTCTTTACACTTGACCTACACGAGCTTCTTCTGTCCTCACGACAACTCTGTTGAGGCAAGAACTCTGATCGCCCTCTCATTTCCAGATAAGGAAACTGAGACACAGAGATGCTCAGTGGCTTTTCTAAGTCCACACAGCTAAGGAGCTGCGGACCTAGGAGTCAGTCCTGGAGGCTGGTTTACAGTCTCTGTGTTCAGCTGCTACGCCAGGCTTTCTCTGGGGACATGTGCTGTCTGGGCACACCCCAGGGAGGGCAGTGAGTGTCCCACCCTCTTCCTATGGGCCCTGCAGTCCCCCAGCTCTGCCTGTAGATGGCCTGACCAGCTGTGTGGGCAGAGCAGGTTCCCAGGCCGCTGGGCCTGGGTTTGCTCGCCCTGGAGGTGGGATAGAGCGGGCGGCATCACTGTGGGGAACACTGAAGGTCCTTGAAAAAACTGTGGCTATCAATTTTCTCACCCTCCCCGCACACCTTCCTGACTCCCACATGGCACACACGTTCCCTGTCTCTCCAAGATTTGGGACTGCTGCTCGGCCGGCCTCGGCTGGGCCGCTAGACCCCAGGGAGCCAGGCGCGGGACAAGGCCCATCACTCAGCACTAAGCGCCCCCAGCTCTGCCTGCTGCTCGCGGCTCCATCCATCACCTTTAATTTTATTTGAGCAGGAAATAGGTCCTGGTGGTGCCCGTTTATGAGCGAACACGGTTTTATTGCTTTCTCCATGAAGATAACGGCCTGTGCACAGGCCCCCTGCCAGCCTCCTCCCCCTCCCCCGTCGCCAGGCTAATTTACTCCCTTTTTTGACACTGGGAATCACCAGCTCTGCCTCCTCTCCCTGAGTTAGGGACCCGCAGAGACACCCACCAGGCTCCCCAAACATAATTGCTGTCTCTGGCCTGGTGCTTCCCCAACAGATGCTGGCACCCGAGCTGCCTGACCCCCACCTGGGGCATATGGAGTGGGAAGGGGGCAGTCTGGAGCTTTCTTGGCAGCCAATGAGGAAACTTCACAGTGTGAGCCAAGGTTGGGGAGAAGGAAGACATTGTCTCGGGCGGAGGCCGGGCAGAAAGCATGCCCTGCAAGGAGTTAAGAGTGGATTTAAATGCAGGGTCCCTCACACAGGCTGGGCAGGGCCAAGGGGCCAGTAAGGCACATATGAAGCTCCCAGAACTAAAAACGTGGAAAGCTTTAGCTCCCCTAGACCTGAGCAGCAAGGGGCAGGAGTGGGGCTGAGGTCCTCCTGATAGCTGGGGCTGAGATGGGAAGGCCACCAGCAGGGCTGTGTCTGCAGAGGGGAGAAGCCACTGCCGGAACTTCAGAACCAAGCAGGGAGGGGCTGCTGTCCTTCTGTCCCTGCCTCCCACTGGCCAGACTCAGCAGAGGGCCAGGAGCCTAGTGACACAGGGAGCAGGCAGAAGAGTGGGCGATTTGAGAAAAAAATTAGATTCCAAACAATGACCGAAGCCCTTTGTGAGGATCCCAGGGTACCATAAGACCTTCAGGGGTGTGTGCGTGTCCTGGAGAGAAGGGGGACTTCACCTCGAGGCTGAAAGGGTCAGCCCAGCCGCTCAGGCAGTGGTGCTAGGGAGGTGGTGCCTCGGGTATGGTATAGGGAAGGCTCCCGGGGACAGGTGACATCTGGGCCAGGCCTAGCAGAATAGGCAGGTGCAGAAAGGAGAAGGAAGGGCCCCTTACAGAGGGAGGACATTCAGGCAGCACTGTGGACATGGGTCCAGGCCTCAGAGCTGCACAGTGTCCCAGAGGAGCCAGCCAGGTCTTGAATTCTGACCTTCCTGATTGAGAACCTGGACTCAGGAAGGTGCAGAGGGCGGGAGCAGGAGGGAGAGGAGGGCGGTGTTGGGGGGAAGTGCCGCGTGCACACAGGATCGTGAGCTCCAGAGAGCCTGTCGCTGCCCCAGGGCCCTGCAACAGCCTGGTTCACCCACAAATCATTCCAGCCTCATTAGCTGCCCCTCTCCTGATTTCTACCTGTTTGTTAGCTTAATTCTAATTATATGAGAGTCATAAAATGCTTTTAAAATAGTCTATCATTCACAGTTCTTAGAAACTCTGGCAGGTGCCTCCCCCGAGTAATGTCGAGCCCAGGAGCTTTTACAGCAGGCTGCGGTTGCCAAGGGGAGACTGAGGCACGAGCTGGGCCCCAGAGGTGCCCTGGCTGAAGAGTCATCAGACCCTTCCCTGGCCTCAGCGAAGGGCTGAGTGGCAGCAGAGTCTCTACAGTGTCCAGACCCAGCCCACCTCCAGCCAGAATGGGTGCCTGGGGAGCACGGGCTCAGCCAGTGTTAAAGGTCTGCTATGCACCAGAGACTTCACTGTTTTATCTCCTGAGAAAGTCATTTTGCTTCCCATTTTACAGATGAGGAAACTGAGACCCCAAGGGCCCATAGCTGGTTGAGGGCAGAACCAGGATTTGAACTTGTGTCTGTGGAGTTGGGAACCTGGGCTCCTTCTCCTGAGCCCTGATGCTCCAGGCTACCTTTCCCACCAGTTTGGGGAGGGGCCTGTTCCTTGCCTCTCTGAGTCTCAGCATCCCCATCTGTACAATGGACCCAGTGGCCCTTGATGGCTGCCTCTGTTGCCAGGGTGCGGGAGCTAATGGATTCATGAGCTGCTCTCCACAGCCCTGAGTGCCCACATCCTCATGGACGGGCGGCTGTCAGCTCGATAACAGGCGCTGCGACAGTTTCCGGGAGGAGAAGTGTTTAATTGGGGGTTTTATTTCCAGACCAGGGTCTGACTTAATGAAATATCCCTGAGCCTCCTGGCATGCAGTTCCTTGTGTTGACAAGACGGAGCCAAGCCCCTGGCTGAGATTGACCAGCTCCTCCCAGGCCAGATAAAGCTGGGCCGATAAGCAGGTCCGTGTCCAAACCCAGCCCACCTCCAGCCAAGACTGGCGCCTGGGGACCATGGCTCGGCCAGGAACCAGCCCTGGCTTTTCACATTTGATGCTAATGAAGGATAACTGACAGATGCTCTTGCACAGGCTGACTGAGCTTCTCATCGACATGGTGCTCCCTGACTCTGTGACAAGAATGTACACATCTGTGCGCACACCGCTTCCCCAACCCCCCTGGCTGGCCCTGAACAGGGGGCATGAGGAGTGCAAGCTCCCCCAGGGCCGCAATGGCAAAGAGACCAGTTGGCCCATGATTGACATGGTTGACTATTAGCAGCAAGTCTTGCTGCTAACTTCTGTCCTCTGAAGACAGAGAGCTAGAAGCCTGGCTCTGCTACTTCTAACCGCCTGATCTCAAGCAAGTCACCTGGCTTCTCAGAGGCTGTTTCTTCATGTGTAAAATGGGGTTGACGATGCCTACCTGCACAGGTGTCAGGCACGCAGCAGGTGTTCAGAAATCGATTCTGTGGATGCCCAGCTGCAGACCAGGCTCTGGCACCTGCTCACTGCCCATGGAGTCCGCTCAGGTCCCCGTTACTGCTCTTCGAGGTATCTACAGCCAAAGACTGGTCTTGCTGCCTATCAGATGACTTGACCCCCAGGAAAGGATTTCAGGCATCCCGCAGCAGATAGAAGAGGCATTTGGGGACCCGAGAGGAGCCCTTCAAGTTACTAAAATCAGACCATGCGCCTCCCCTTCTCTGGGTTTACATGTGCCTGATTTTGTTCGTCAGTGCATTAGAGGGGTCCCCCAGTGATCACCCCACCGCCAGAAGTTCTACCATTAGACTTTGGGTTCTCATTTCTCTCCTAGGTGAAGTCTCTTTTTAAATTCAGGTTCTGCTGGGGAGGTGGCTCGGTGGTAGAGCACTTGCCAAGCATGTGAGAGGTCCTGGGTTCAATCCCCAGCACTGCCAAAAAATAAATAAGTAAAACACATATCTTCCCTGAAGGAGTACCTCTGCAAGTCCAGGATGCCGGGCTGGGTAATGGGGGTGAGTGTTAGGGAAGGAAAGACAAGGTCCAGTCAACAGGCTCTTCTGGTATAGGAACTGGACCCTGTGATAAAGATCTCCTTGCCTTGTGACAACAACCTTAGGATCTGTAAAACAGAGCCCCTGGATTAGAAGGTCGCCCTCCAGGCCCCTGAGGGACACTCCTTGGCACACGCATGTTCACTAACCTCATTTTATTGCTGATCTCTCAACCTGAGCACTGACCAGCCACTTGTCACCCAGGACCTCTGGTGGCTTCTCCCTCCCCCCCCCCATCACTGTGCCTGCCTCACACAGCTCAGGAAGCTGATCTTTAAAATCTTCTAGTCTTTTAGAATTTAAAATCTTTTAAAGTGTTCCCAGCCAGCTTCCCTCCTCAATCACCGTGACAACTCCTCTGTCCCTTACCTGTTCCCTGGCCTGGTGCCAGACTCGGGTTCCCCTGCAGGGAGGTGAGGAATGAGGTGTTTTCTCCTAGACACAAGTGAGCACTCTCCCCACCCCACATCCAACCCGGGGCCATAAGCCTGTCTCCCTGGGTGGGGTAGGGGAGGACCGTGGAGCTTGTGGGGATGCTCTTAGCACCTGGGTACCCAGGTGGGATGGGAATGGCCACAGGTGATATTTTCTCCTAGCTCTGCTAGGCCTCTCTCATCTCTGCTGGTTTGTATTGGTGGTATTCCTTTCTTGTGAGAGTCTTGACTGTGCCTCGTCCCCAGACTAGGCGCTACCTGAGGGCAGGGGCTAGGTCACTCCCCTCTCTCAGACTAGAAGGTCTCCAAGGGCTGTTTCCATCTCCAAGTATGACTAGGGGTTACTTGAAGTAGACGCTTGCTCTTCCCCTTTGAAGGGGAAGTCCACCTGCACGTGGAGACTGTGTCCCCTTTAGATCGGGTGGTCTTTGAAGGGGAGTCTGTGTCCTGGATCAGATTGACTGGGACTTCCTAAGGGGAAAGCTGTGTCCACCCTCAACTGGGCATCACTGGGACATCTGCCTCAGACGGGGTCTCCCTGCGGACTGGGCTGTATCTCCCCTCAGAGAACAGAGCTGGGTCTTCTTAGACTAGTCTCCTGGAAGACAGAGCCTTATCTTCCCTCAGACTGGGGCACCCTGAGGTAGGGGCTGCCTCCTCCCTCTCAGGAGTTCAGAGCCTCGGGGTCTTCAGTTTTCTTAGGATCTGACGTCCCCAAAGAGTGTGAGAGGTAAATGGGGCCAAGTTAGAAAATCAGAAGTCACAGAAGGTGACTGTGGCAGGGTCCCCTGTGTGTGATTTAATGCTGGGGCTGGGACATGGATCTGGACTGGACTGACCTCATCTCAGAGATATGGGTTCATCCCTCTGCATCCCCTGGTAGCCAAGAGGCGAAGCTGAGGGTGGGACTGGGTGACCAGTCCACCTTAGTGACCTGCTGTCCCATCCCGGAGCCATCATGGTTTATGGGATGGGATGAAGGTGTGTGTGTGTGTGTGTGTGTGTGTGTGTGTGTGTGTGTGTGTGAGGTCTGAGCCTCCTACTGTCTCACAAGTGGAGCAGGGATGACCTTCAGGATGGGGAAGGACAAGGGCCTTCGAGCACCAGACAGGCCGCCTGTCTCCAGGCGGAGGCTCAGCCACCCTCTCCTCTCCCAGTGCCACAGGGCCACGTGTACCGGTTCTGCACAGCGGAGGGCCTCTGGCTGCACAAGGACAACTCCAGCCAGCCGTGGAGGGACCTGTCGGAGTGCGAGGAGTCCAAGCGAGGGGAGAAAGTGAGTTTGGGAGGATTTCTGAGCCCAGGACCCAGCAGCAGGGTCTCCACGGTGGGCTTCTGGGGGGCCTGTCTGTGCTCCTCTCATGCACCCCCTGTCGCACCTTCTGGGGTCTGGGAACTTCCCAGGGCCTCCGAAGCCGTGTCCGTAGGTCATTCTCTTCCTCCGTTCTGGGCTCCCCAGTGGGGTCTGCCTTGGGGCCCTCCCTGTCCTTATCCCCTGGAGAGAAGTGTGAGGAGTGAGGGGGCAGTGGACGGCACCACCCTCACTGTGTCCCCCTGTACTCACAGGGCTCCCCGGAGGAGCAGCTCCTGTCCCTTTACATCATCTACACGGTGGGCTATGCGCTCTCCTTCTCCGCCCTGGTCATCGCCTCCGCCATCCTCCTCAGCTTCAGGTAAGGGGCTGAGACCCTGAGAGGGGGCTCCTTCATGCTCTCTGCCCCAGGTAGCCAAAGCAACCATACAATACGCCCTTCTTTCTGGAACTCTCTGGAGAACACAGGTTGAAAACGCAGGTCAGCACTGTGTACACACTCGGATATCTGCTGGGTAACTATGTCCACGTGTACTGCAAAAATGACCCCCGTCACCTTAACAGGGTGGAAAATCCTAGGGATCCTCTCCAGTGAGAGGGTGTATCTTCAGTAATCAATAATTCAGTATGATTTTAGGTGATTAGAAATTCTGCTCTGTCAGATGAGACCTTCCTCCTAGACTAGGAGCTGGGGAGCAGGTTCCCCCATTCCCTCTGGGTACATCAGGGGAGCTGGGTTCAGGGACAGGAAGACTTCTGAGAGTGGGGACAACTCTGAGGGTAGAGACTTTAGGACACCAGCCCAGCAGGAATAGGAGATGTGGTATTCCTCTTTTTGCCCCCAAGTCACCTGGCACAGTGCTGAGCACACAGTCAGTACTCAATAAATGCATTCACTGGACTAATATTCTTCTCTTTTATTATGAAGCCTTTCAGTGATGAATGCATCCAGCCTTCAAGTAGAGTCACACTCCCTGGTGACTGTAAGATCAGCCCCTGGCCACCCCCACCAGAGGAAACCCCTGGCCAGACCTCTTATGAGGTCCCACTCATTTCCTCATCCTTGTACCATGTTTCTAAGTGTCTGTGAAAATATACAGCATGGCTTATGTATTTTTAATAGTACATCATAGATATTCTTCTGCATTTTATTTTGGTTCAACATTATGTTTTTGTAAGATTCACATTAACCAGGTAGTTCTATATCATTAATTTTAACAGTCATTCCATATTCTTTTGTTGTAGCACGGCTTAATTGTCTGATATCATTTTAATAGATAACTTATTTCTGACTTGTAAACCTTGCTATGATGGGCTTTCTCACCTGTGACCCGTCCTATGTCTCCCTAGGGCATGTATCTAGGGGTTCAACGGCCCAATCAAATACCACCTGCTTTTGCAAATTTACTAGGTGGTAGTAAAGTTGCTCTTCAAAGTGGTCATCACCAATTTTCCCTCTCCCCAGTAGTAAAAGAGAATCCTTTGCTTAACATCCTCCCCAATATTTAATATTTTTAGAAATTAAGTGTCGCTACTCTGAAGTATGTGAAATATCTCATTACAATTTTAATTTGCATTTAATTTTTAATTTTATTTTCCCAGGCATTTTTTTCATGGTTTATTCTATGACTTGATTGTTCATATCCTTTGCTGAATTTTTATTTGTCTATTTGGCTTTTTCTTGTTTATCTCAGGCACTCATTATTCTAGACACTAGCCCACGATGTACCCTCTCTGAATCTCTGTTTCTTTACTCACTCCATGGTGCCCTTTATGCAATAGAAGTTCTACATTTTAATGGGTTGAAATTATTCTATTATTTCCTGTTGATAAAAAGACTTATCAATAAATGTTGTCAATTGATAAAATTAACTTTTATCAATTGATAAAAAAATTATTCTTTTCCAAAGACTAAATTTACTTTATGCTTTTCTGTAAGGAATCTTACCCCATTTTAGAATCACAAAGATGGTCACCTATATTTCCTTCTAAAAGAGAGTTTTTGCTCTTTCCCTGTGGTTCTCTGATCCACCTGGAACTTATTTTTGTGTGTGGTGAAAATCAGGGGCTTAGTTTCATTTTTCCATGCGTACATATAATTGATTGTCTCAGTACCATTTACTGGTTACCCATGCCTTCCCTCTTGGTTTGCAGTGTCAATCTACCATACCAGAAGTGCCTATATATTTGCAAGTTGGTTTCTGTCATTTATACTCTTTTCTATTGGTCTGTTTATCTTCCCTGTCCCAAAACGATGGTGACTTTCTCCTAAAGATTTTTTAGAGCTGGTCATGATGGCACATGCCTATAATCCCAGAGGCTTGGGAGACTAAGGCACAAGGATAGCAAATTCAAAGCCAGCCTAACAACTTAGTGACTCCCTAGAGACCCTGTCTCAAAATAAAATAAAAAGTAAAAAAGGGCTGGGGATGTGGCTCAGTGGATTAAGCGCCCTGGGTGCTCAATTCCTGGTACAAAAAAAAAAAAAAGATTCACTAAAACTCCTAGTTCTATTATAACAGGGACCCTACTTAGTGATTCTTTAGGAATTCTGGACTATTCCTGGCCCTCTGCTCTTTAAAAAAAAAAATTAAGCAGGCATTGAACCCAGGGGCACTTAACCACTGAGCCACATCCCCAACCCTTTATAATATTTTATCTTGAGACACAGTCTTGCTGAGTTGCTTAGGGCCTTGCTAAGTTGCGGAGGCTGGCTTTGAACCTGTGATTCTCCTGCCTCAGCCTCCAAAGCCACTGGGATTATAAGCATGTGACACTGTGCCCAGCATCTAAAGTTGTTAAAGTTCCATAAAAAAAGAAGTTGGTGTTTTTATTACAGCTGCACTGAATTTATTGATTAATGTGGGAAGAACTAACCGACTCCTTCAGGACAATGTCTCTTTTTATCCTTAAGTATAGAATAGATAGGTGATTTTCATTAATTTAAGATTTCCCTAATGATTTGAAGTAAGTTTTATACTGTTCCCATAATGATTTTGCCCACTTTCTTGTTAGACTTATTTCTAGGTAATCAATTAAAATATTATAAATGAATTACTCTTTAAATTCACTTCTTAAGTGTTTGCTGCTGGTATGTGTAAATGTATATATCAGCAACCTTGCTGAACCCTCTCACTTGTTCTAATAACTCATCTGTATGCTGACTTGGATTCTCATGAAGATAATACGTCATCTGCAAATAATTGCCATTTTGTTTATTTTCAATTCTTGCCCATTTTTTTCTCTGGCCTTATTTTATCGGCTAAGATCTGAAGTACTTGTTGAATAGAAGTGATGATAGTGCAGGTCTTTATCTTATTCCTGATTTTAAAGTAAATATTTTCAGAGTTTCTCAGTTAAAAATAATGTTTTAGGCTGGGCTGTGGCTCAGTGATAGAGCACTTGCCTAGCATGTGGGAGGATTCGATTCTCAACACCACATATAAATAAATTAACAAATTAAAAGAAAAATAAAGGTTCATTGACAATTTAAAAAATATTTTTTAAAAAAGAATAATGTTTTCTCTGGTTGGGTAGATAGATAGCCTTTTTCACCTTAAGAACTGCCCTCAGAGTTTCCATTGGCTATACCTTTTACATGAAGGATACTGACCTTGTGTCCAGTGCCTTCTGCCTGCTCTGCCTCAGGGAGCAGGCCAGAGGCATTTAACACAGGGACCCTGCCACAAAGAACCCAAGTCCCCACTGGGGAGGCCGAGCCTCACACATACATCTCTTGGCGCATGGGTGACTGAATGTAGAGGCTGCAGGGTGACAGAATATGGTCGGGGGACGGGGCAGTGCCTGACAGCTGAGGCTTCATGGAGAGGCAGGACTTGAGCTGGACCAGAGGGTTTTCCAGGCTACGGGGGAGAAGGGCCTTCGAAGAGGAAGGAAGAGCTGGAAACATGCCCCGTGGTGTGGCCAGAGAGCTGGGGCTTGCAGAGCAGGACTGTTGGCCATCTTGCCAGGGATGGGCCTGCTTTCTCCCTCAGACACCTGCACTGTACCCGGAACTACATCCACCTGAATCTGTTTGCATCCTTCATCCTGCGAGCACTGTCTGTCTTCATCAAGGACGCAGCCCTCAAGTGGATGTACAGCACAGCCGCCCAGCAGCACCAGTGGGACGGGCTCCTCTCCTACCAGGTATGTCCTGTGCCCAAGAGGCGCCTGGGGGGTGGTGGTGGATGGTTGGTGAAGCCCTGCTCCTCCCACTCCACTTAGGCCTGGGACAGGAGAGGCAAGAGCTGCCTGGGCTTGACCCCCAGGGAGCCCTAGTCCCGTGGGAGAGGCAGTCCCCTTTGGGACCTTCCATTCCAATGAGAGAGGAGTCTCACTGGCGACTCCAGTCTCAGGGTGAAGACCCTGTCCCCGGGGGTTCTCAGTCTGACCCAAGAGAGCCGTCTGCCCCTGGGAGCTGTGTCATCAACCCCTCTGAGGCTGCTTCTCCTCTGCGTGGGGGGTGACATCACAGTGCTTCCTTCCCTGAGGGAGGGAGGTTCCCTGAGCTAAGGCAGACCTTCCTGGCACAGCCCTGGCCAGAGGATGTGAGCGCCCTCATCCCACATGACCATGGCAGGCCAGCAGCTGGGGCCGACAGGGAAGGGTAGCAACGGCCTAGCAGGAGGCAGGGCTGCCATCTCACCGGGCCCTTCCCCTGCCCCCAGGACTCCCTGGGCTGCCGCCTGGTGTTCCTGCTCATGCAGTACTGCGTGGCGGCCAACTACTACTGGCTGCTGGTGGAGGGCGTCTACCTGTACACTCTGCTGGCCTTCTCCGTCTTCTCGGAGCAGCGCATCTTCAGGGTCTACCTGAGCGTAGGCTGGGGTAAGGCCCACCGCCATGTCATGTCACTGACCTCACCAGACCCCCACCTGGACCAGCCGCATGGGGTGGGAGACCCTGACGCCCCTACCAACTTGGTGCCCAGAACACTCTGCCAGGCCAAGGGGCAGAGCCCACCCATTAGTCCTGAGCACAGGGCCTCTTGCTGAGGGGATCACTGGGCACCGCAGGGGGTTACGGGTCTCACTCCACGACATACCTGTTATGTAACTGTCCTCCCATAATGGAAATCTCCAACCCCCCCGGCCAAATACCACCCTCTGCCACAACCATATAGCCAATGAGGACATGGCACTGTCCACAAACCCCTGCTTCTGAGGTCCTGTGGGGAAGGACCTCCACACCAGGCCAGGGCAGCCCTAGGCTCTGAGGGCAGTGGTGAGTCCTGGCTCGAGGAGGAGTGGTCAGGAGGATGGGGCCTGAGGGGACGGGGTTCTGTCTCTTGGTGATGAAGAGGCGGGTGAGAGGAGAGCCCAGGAAGCAGGTGGACCACTGATGTGCCTGGAGCCCAGCCTGAAATGTTCTAGCCAAAAAAGTTTGCCAAGAACCATCGTGTCTTTTTTTTTTTTTTTTTTTGCTGGAACATTTCTGGTTGTGCTTCTGCCTCTCGCCTCACAGGATAGTGATGAGGGGCCTGTTGGAGTTCCGCGGGGGGCTAGGAGCTCTGCACCACCAGCAAAGCCCGTGACAACCCTTCCTGGAGGAGCCCACAGGCACCACCGGGGACGGAGCCCAGAGTAGGCCCTGCCCACTGACCCTCAATCTGCCGTGGGCTCTGTGTATCTGGCAGACACACCTCACCACCTCCCATGCTTGGCTGTCCATTTCCCTTCATGCACCTCCCCTGGAAAACTTTGGCCAGTGCTGCCCAGGACTCCAGGGACTTCCCAGCTCTGCTCCAGCAGATGCCTGCCACCTTTCTCCCTCCTGGTCCTCCTCTGAGCCTTTACAAGTCTGTTCTTGGTCCAGGAATGTCCCGGAGCGTCCTCCCAGGGGCTGCCAGCCCTGTCTTCTGGAAGCTTCCTCAGGCTGCTGGGCCCTCAGGGCTCTGCCCTCCCCAGCCCTCAGCCTCCTGTTCTGTCCTCATGTGTCATTCATTTTTTTCTGGCGTGCCTCAGCTCCATCCTAGAAGAGACGCTCTGGAGAGGTTTTAGTGTGACCAGTGTCTTACAGACACCAAAACCTAGAGCAGGACAGGGCCTTAGAAGAAGAGCAGGCAGTGTAGCCCGGGTCTCCCAGCTCCTGGGACGCCTGCCAGGGGGCTTGGCTGGTGCTCCAGCTCTTCAGTGTTCTACAGGCCCCTCAGCAGGATCAGGCCTCTGGACAGGTGGCAGTAGGCCTGACTTCCCAGTGCAGATCCCTGTTGCTCCCTCCACCTCCTCCCCCAGGACCCTCCCACCTGCACTCAGGAGGCCCTTCCTCACCTCCCAGCCTTCTTCATCCTGCCTGGCAGTCCATCAGGCAGCTGAAGAGCCCTGCAGCTCCCTGGGTTGGGGAGGAGGCAGGTCATTGAGGGCTGCTCAGGGAAAGCTGTCCTCAGGGTGGGGGACCATGTCTGTTCATTCTGGGAAATAGCATCAGTGCTGTTAGTGCCTGTCACCATAGCGACCTGAAGGCAGGACCAATCAAAGGGATGGTGTGGTGTGCAGCAGAGCAGGGAGGTTGGTGGGGCTGGCGGGGATACACGGGTGCCTTGGAGGTCTCTGGGTGGGCGGTGGGGGAAGGGGCCTTTTTCCTGCCACCTCACATCCTAGCTTGGGGCTCAGGGTCTGTGGAGAATGAAGGCAGGACCAGGCAGATGCCCTCCCCAACCAAAGAATGTCTTCTACTTGAGACTTGGAGTAGGGAGAGGCAGAGAGAGACAAAGCCAGCCGAACAGAGTGGGGGGCGGGGTGGGCAGGACTCACAGGGACCTTAGGGCTCTGCTGTGATGCCAGGAGGCCCGGTCCAAATTAGGATGCTCGGGAACAACTTTAGGCTTCCTGTACAAGCAGAATCAGAACTAGGACTCCAGTGCATTTGGGCTGAACCCCCAAAAGACAAATCAACCTCTGTCACGGTCCATGAGTGGTTGGGTACCCCTGGAAACGGCAGGGGAAGGAAGGCGAGTGAGGGAGGAGGGGAACATCACTCTCAGAGCCGGTTCTCTGTGTCTTAATTTGACCTTTCTGTCCCCCACCCCGCCTGACTTGGCCATCCTGGACTGGGCAGTTTTGCGTGTGGCAGGGTTGTGCGCTTGCTTTTCAAAAAGGCTTTGTTTGGGAGATGGTAATGGAGGCATGAAGCTCTCCCTGGCTGAGTGAGCTCCCCCATCCTGGAGCAGGGTCTCAGAAGGAAGGGACGGCAGGTGGCTGGAGATGCCCAACAGGAAGTTTCTGTCTGTGTGTTTGACTCAGGAGGGGGCCTGTTCTGGCCTGGAGAGCTTCCCTCTCCTCCTTGGTGTGTTGATTCATTCATTCATTGGTCCTGTTCTTACTGAACAGCTTCTTCACAGTAGAGCCCACACTCTGTTCTGGGACTGTTCGAAGTCATCCACTTCCTATCCGGTCTCACGCAGGTCTATTTTTATGTCATTGTGGATACTGAGGGTCTGGTTTGTGTAAATGTAAATGGGCCAGGAGAAAGAGACCCGGTGAAGAGAGCGTTCCATCCTCCCTCCGCCTGCGTCATCAGGCACAGTAGACCCGGGCACATGAGCCAATGAGTAGCTGCTGTTGTGTGGACATCAGCAAGTTGAGGATGTTGGTGATGTGGTGGCTCTGAGGAGGTTCTGCCCCGGAAAGGTGCTCCTGGGGGAGACCCCTCAAAGCCATACATGCACATGCAAGGACCCCACCCCACACACCCATCCATGTCCACACACCTCACCCTCCAAAGCCTTACCCCTCGTAGATGCCCACATGTCCAACTCGAGAGCTGCGTTGGTAGAAACAGGCATGGAAAGAGTGGTGATGGAGGGTGATCGGAGTGGGTGAGAGATTGCAGCCCTGGATTCTAGTCCCACTGTGTGCTTCTGAGCTCCTGATCCATCTCTTTGTCACCTAAGAGTGGATAATACAATGTTGAGTTAACCAAGACAGATGGAGCTCTCAGGGTGAGTGAGGCCTGGGCTCTACCTTTGCAGAACTAGAAACTGATCTATTAGTTATCCACTGGTATATAACTAATGGATATAGACCAAGCTTAGCTGCTTAAGCAACAAGCATTTATCATCTCACAGTCTCTGTGCTCAGGAATCTAGGTTCAACTTACCTGGGTACCCCTGGCCCAGGATTGCTGACTGAGATTGGTTAAGCCGGTTGCTGTCATCTCAAAAGCTTAACCAGGGGTGGAGAAGCCACTTCGAAGCTCACTCAGGAGGCTGTTGGCAGGAAGCCTCATTCCTTGCCTCGGAAGCCTCTCTGCAGGTCATCTGAGTGCCCTCGTGGGTGACAACTGATTTCCCTACAGTGAATGATGAGAGAAAGAGAGAGCCCCAGGCGAGATGCAGAGTTTTTTATAACCTAATCTCAAACGTGACACACCATCACTCCTGCCATATGTGATTGGTCACACAAAACAATCCTGATATAGTGGGGATTACTCAAGGCTATGAATACCATGAGGTAAGAATCACCGGGTGACATCTACCACACCAGTCCATCTCAGCTGGATTAGCTTTGCATGGCTCTAATGGAATACCTGAGATAATTAACTTATAAAGAGAAAAGGGTTATTTAGCTCATATTTCTGTAGTTTCCAGTCCAGGATTGGACAGAGCCATTGCTTTGGGCCTTTGGTAGGGGTCCCGGATGGCAATGGAAGGACCCACGTGGCTGAGCAAGCAGCTCATCTCCTGGCCAGGAAGTCAAAGGGAGAGGCTAGGCAGGCAGGGATCTCCAAATCCTCCAGTGACCTAAGGACTTCTTCCAAGGCCCCACCTCTTACCGGTCCCACCACTTCCCATGAGCACCACCCGGGAACCTTGGGGAGTGCTTACCCATGTTACACACTCAGCCCAGTGGAGGGGTCTCACTGCTGTTGCGGCTGGAGTTGTTGAAGGCTGCAGGCACTCAGTGGGCATGTTGGTGTCCAGCACAGGGCCTCCGTCTCTCCTCCAGGCTTCCGCCCTGAGCAGAGAATGGGCATAGGGAACAAAACACTGAAGGGGGAGATTGAGTGGTGTGTAGGATGAACTGAGGACAAGAGCATCAGAGGGCGTGCCTGTTCCCTATCCCGTGCAGCACGTCCTCCCCACTGCACAGCCCTGTCCCCTGCTGTGTGGGTGTCCATGTCCCAGTGTCTCTGCCAGGATCCTGGGAGCAAGTCCTGACAGAGTGCCTGGGGTGGGGGAGGGCTGGACTGTGAGGACCTCTCTAAGGGAGAGTGCAGGGTATCAGCGTGGGGTTCCTGCTGCGCCTCGGGTCTCCTGTGCACCCAGGCCCCCCTAGAAACATGGTTTGGGGCCAGACAAGCAGAGCGGGTTGGGGTGGGAAGGGCCGGCTGAGGCGGGGCTCATGCATGGCCATGGGCATGCACGGCAGTATTTGTGGCCTGCCAGCCTCTGTCCCCTCTCTCTCCCCCTCTCTCCTCTCAGGTGTTCCCCTGCTGTTTGTCATCCCCTGGGGCATCGTCAAGTATCTCTATGAGGACGAGGGGTGAGTGTCCTGTGCCAAGCACATGGATGTGCTAAGATCCCCATCCTCAAAGTCCACTGGATTCCTTGGGCCCTGAGGATATGGGAGGATAAACAGAGGGACCAGGAGCTTAACATTTTGAATGTGATTCTCTAATCCCTGCTCTGGCCCCTGCCCGTGGTTGGTGTGATAACAAATGGTGCAGATCCATGGGGCACATGGTGCCTTCCTGCAGGATTTTTTGTATGTCTGTGAGTGAATGTCTCTGTTTTTTTTGTGTGTGTGTGTGTATGATGCTGGGTACACACAGGATTGTGTTCATGGGGCCATGAATACTTGTTGGGGACTCTGGGTACCCTTTGTGTGACCATGTATTTGGGACTCTGTGTGTATGGGTGACTGTGTGGCCACATGTATCTGTGGCACCTGAGATCAGCTGGATGTATCGTGTGCCTCCCCCCTTCCCCCAGCTGCTGGACCAGGAACTCCAACATGAACTACTGGCTCATTATCCGACTGCCCATTCTTTTTGCCATTGGGGTGAGTGATGGTGGGTAGGGGGATGGGCGTGGGAGCTATGGTGGGCTGGAGCCAGGGCAAGGGTGCAAGGAGGGTCCCAGCCACCTGCCCACGTGCTCCACAGGTCAACTTCTTCATCTTTGTCCGGGTCATCTGCATCGTGGTGTCCAAACTGAAGGCCAATCTCATGTGCAAGACAGACATCAAATGCAGGTGACCTCACCAAGCTGGCTTTGTTGGGGCCCCTCAGCCCTCGCTTCTAGCAGAGAGAGATACAGGGACGCTTAGTTAGGAGGGCGAGTTAGGGTTAGGAACCGCTTCTCCCACCCAGGCCTGACCTCGGAGCCCCAAACCTTTCCCTCACCTTGTCCTTGGGTAGCCCCTGGGCTTTGCAGGGGGTTGGGAGGGCGGGAGTGACCATGACCCAGATGCCAGGTCCTGGCAGGAAGAGGGGAGGGCACAGATGGAGGAAAGAATTGGTGTGCAAGGTCCAGAATAACTCCAGAGGTCTCCCCTTCCCCCAGACTTGCCAAGTCCACACTGACGCTCATCCCCCTGCTGGGGACCCACGAGGTCATCTTTGCCTTCGTGATGGACGAACATGCCCGGGGAACCCTGCGCTTCATCAAGCTGTTCACAGAGCTGTCCTTCACCTCTTTCCAGGTGACTCTCAGCTGGGAACTTCCAGGATGGGGGAGGGACAGACATAGCTTGCATCACGCAGGTGGGAAAAATGAGCAGGCCAAGGCCTGGGGGTGACCCCTGCCCAGAGTCACATGGTCAGATTAGAGCCAGAGCCAGTACCCCCAGCTGTCCTGACATGCTGGCCAGTTTTCTCTGTAAGCACATGGGACAAGAATCCTTCTCAGGCTGGGTGTAGTGGCCCATGCCTTTAATCCCAGTGGCTTGGGAGGCTGAGGCAGGAGGATGGCGAATTCAAAGCCAGCCTCAGCAAAAGCGAGGCACTAAGCAACTCAGCGAGACCCTGTCTCTAAATAAAATACAAAAAAAGTCTGGGGATGTGGCTCAGTGGTTGAGTACCCCTGGGTTCGATCCCCAGTACCGAAAAAAAAAAAAAAAAAGAATTTTTCTCAGATATGATCCTGGGCACCCAGCCTGCCTCACAATTGCCATCTTCTGAGTGGTGGGCACCCTACCATGTGCTTCATGCATGGGGCATTTAATCCTCCCAGAATGCAGGATTACCCTCATTTGACAGAGGAGGAAACTGAGGCTCATAAGTACTAAAACAAGAAGTAGCCCTCTACTACGTTTAGAAGCTCTTCAGTGGTGTAGCAATGTTACTGACCCCAGCCCCTCCAGAGTGTTATAGGAGGTCTTCAAGCACATGGGCCCACACGTGTGCATTTACATACATGTGCATGCGGGGACACACACTAGTGGAACACAGTTCTGGAACACTGGGTCTTCTGAGGGGCTGGGGTGGGAGAATTCTCCCTGCTTGGAGGTGCTGTGCTTCCCTGCATCTGGCCTCCTCAGGAGAAAGGGAGAGGAAGGAACCAGGTCAGTCCCTGGGTCTGCCTGGGCTGCCTGATTTGGGGAGGGGGATGTCAGGGCAAAAGCCTCAGGGCCCTTCCAACCAGGGCCTGTGGCAGAGCCCCTGCCACCCTGCCCTCTGCTGACCTGCCTGTCATTTCCAGGGGCTGATGGTGGCCATCTTATACTGCTTTGTCAACAGCGAGGTAAGGTCTGAGGAGGGGTGGGGGTTCCCCCTGGGCTGTACCACTGGCTGGTCTGGAGTTGTGCGACGGGGACTCCCATCAGTCTTTCCAGTGGAAACCCCCTACTCACCCCCTAGAGTCGAGGAGGCCTCTGGTCTTCATATTCAGTTCCGTGCTTGGCTCACCTGTATACTTCTCTCATGTCCCTCCCCCTTCCCCCTCTCCTATCAGTATGAGACCTTGGGGAGGATCCAGAGCCATGCAGGGGGTCCTGAGTGAATTACTAGGGTGGGGACTACTTTCTGTTCCAAGGTGATTCAACACACACATGCCCAAGCCACATACTTGGGCTTTAGTAATCACTATCTCATTTAATTGCCACCCCTCTCCCCACTTTAAAAAAAAAAAAAAAGCCTGTCAAAATTCTGATTTCAACATTTCCAGTCCCCACCCCTGAGAACATTGAGGTAAGAGTGTGCAGGAAAACTGCTCCGGGTTTGGCTTGGAAATTGTGGCAGAGCTGGCATTCAAGTGAATTCTAACTTACAGAAGAAAGCATCCTGTTCTTTCTATACACAGGCAAGAGCTCTGCTGCTCCCTGGGAAAGGGGAGACTTTCTGGGGCTGGGTGGCCTTCAGCACCCCGTGGAGTGGGAGAAGAGGTTCTTGCTGACCCCACACCTGCAGAACCACAGCCCTCCCTCCCTTTTACTTGGAGGTCCCGGGAGGAGGGGCGTGTCTGTGGGCACATAGGAAAGGCCCCTCTGCCAAGGTTCCTGGGTTTTGTCAGAGCATAGAAATGTCCCCAAAGCCATCAAACTGAGCATCAGAAATGCCACAGCATCTCCCCCTGCCAATCCCCTCCAGAGGGGACAGCAGTCACAGGTGCAGCTCCAGGGCTCCTGGGGAAGTAGCCACAACACTGTTAGCCCTGGGCAGGGGTCGGGGCAACTCTCCACACAGAGTCTGGAAGGAAATGCGGGACGCTGTTAACTCCTGGGCCATTGAGGCCACCGTGAGGGTTTGCGTCTGTGGGACTCAGGAGACCCAGGGACACTGGGCCTCAAAGACCTGGAGCTCTTCATGTGATTTCTGTGTCACTGAACCTGGGATTCCAGAGCTCAGAGATCTTAGTGCATTAAGGCAGACGTGTCTTTGGCTACCAGTGTCGGGGATGAGCAAGGGACAGTAGATATATCATGGAACTGTGCATTGACTCAGGGAAGCCATGTGAGATAGCAGGAAAGAGGCAAGGATGTGGGCTTCATGTCAGACCTCTGCTCCGACCCAGGCCCCGTCACTTAACGAGCTGCGTGTCTTTGTCTGAACTTCCTCATCTACAAAATGATGAGGAAGGCTAGGATGCCCACCTCTGAGATTCCTGGGGATTAGGTAAATAAAGTCTGGAAAAGACAGGAAGGGGGAGCCAAGAATAGGGCCTTCCATCAAGGCCAGGCACTGAAGGCCCACCCCGGCTCCTCAGAGTTATTAATTGACGTGAAGCAGTGTGTACTTCATCTCCTGATGCTCAGTAACAGGGAGCCAGTCCCTGACATCCCAGTGCTCAGTGATTCCCAGAGACCAGGGCCTAGGATATTTCAGAGGACCCTGCAGAGAAAATGAGACTGGGTGAAAGGGAGGGGACATCTCCTGTCCCCGTGGCCTCCTCCAGCTTCCCCTGAACTGGCCTCCTAAGGGACTGGAGTGCGTGGCCTTCCCATCTCCAAGTGTGGGGAAGCCAGTGTTTTCTACAGGCTTACTACAGATAAGGTGCTCAGGTGCAGCCAACCCTGCACAGCAGGTGTGAGCCCCTTTTTTCAGATGAGAAAATTAAGACTCAGCAAGGGGAAATGAGTAGCCCCAGTTCAACAGCTAGAAAGTGGAAGGGCCAGTGGGCTGGGGTTAGGAATCCCACTAACACTCAGGGCAGGTGGAGCTGGGGATATGGAGGCAGCACCAGGCGAGAGGTGGGTCATAAATGGAATTCTGGCTGCTTCTGTGGGCAGGCCACGGAGGGCCCCCAGGTTCAGTTTGGAGGGTGGTCCAGGGAGGGAGGGTAATGAGGACACTCAGGGATCCATCTTTCAGGCTCAGGACCCACAGGACACAGCAGCCCTGCTTCTGGCCCACAGCCCAGTCCTCGTGAGGAACTCCTTAGAAGCTGATGCAAATACTGGCTCCCCAGGGTGCCGTCCCTTCAGGGATGGTTCTCAGCCAGGGTGGTGGGTCCTGGCCTGCACTCTGGGCCTTCACATTTCAGCCTGGTGTGAGATGGGGACAAGGACAGGGCAGCATGTATCCCTGTGTGGGGATGAGGAGCAAAGCCTGTGAGGAGAGACCGAGGTTCCCTACTGCCACCTTGTCACCTTCTCAGTCCCAAGTCCCACTTCTCTATCTTCTGTCCCCAAAGCCACCCTGTAGCAGCATGCTCACTGTAGCCCTGTCCCCATGCACAAGTGCTCAGCTACCCCACCACTGCTGCGGTCTCTCCTGGGCCCCCAGCTCAGCCCCATCTCCCCGCTCTACCCCTTAGAGCCCGGTCACCCAGTTCCCTCCCTCCTCACCCATCATCCACCGCTGGCCCCACTGTGTAAGGAGGGCAGGATGGTCACACATCGTGCTCTGCCCTTGGAAAGAACTTGACCCCGAATCCCCAGGGTTGCACCTCTTTGGCAGGCCAGGCCCCGCTGGCCTCTCCCCTCAGGCTCTGTCACTCAGAGGGCCCAAGAGCCCCTCTCCCTTCAGGTCATCACCCAGTTCCTTTAAACCCACCCAGAGACTCCTCAGCCCTGGTTCTTTTAGGTACAAGTACAGACACATCCCCATCACTGGGCCACAAAAGACACATGGTTGAAGCCTCTGCCCACAAGAGCTATTCTCCAGACTCAGGGTTGCCATGGCAATGCCAGGTACTCATGACCCGAGGAAAAAAGATGACTTGAGCATTGGCCCTGTGTGACTCTGAAGGCCTTTACCAACTACTTGTGGGCAGGAGTGGGGACAGGGAAGGGCCTGGAGATGATTTATCTGGAGGTCATGCCTGAGAGTCCAAGTGAGGTAACACGGGAGTCATGCATCCTGATCCTGGCTCTGTCCTACCAAACTGTGTGATCCAGGGCAAGTCACCTTGCCTCCCTTGCCTCAAATCCCCAAGTGTAAATGGAAGTGAATGAGCTTTTCTGATTCACCCCAAATCCTGAGCCAGGCATGCTGCTTGGCTGGAGAGGGTGCTCGGAATATGTGCCCTGCACTTCAGAGCCCAGAGGGCAGGGAGGAGGGAAATCAAACCGAGCAGGAGGAAGTGCTGGGGCAGGTGTCCAGGACTGCTGTCCCTATTCTTTCTTTTTCATAACTGAGTAGCAGAAGGAACCTGGTGATAGAGGCCCATTTACTCACATGAGTTCCTCGGGCTCATTTAAAACACAGGGAGTGAGCACCTGCAGTCTCCCGGGGACTGTGCTCGGTGCAGAGATGCTGGGAGTCATGTGAAGTGGGGAAGAGACATGGCCAGGGACAAGCAGGGCCTCCAGAACTGTGGCAGGCAGGAGGCCAAGGGTGAGGACCCAGGCATTGGGGCCAGGCTGGATCTAGACTCAAATTCTGCCCAAGACACTGGGGAACACTGAGATATTCCACACTCCATTTCTTTGTCTTTACGTGGGGAATGAGAACAGGAGCTACTGTGTAGGGTTGATGAGAAAGTTAACCAAGATAATCTCTGAAAAATGCCGGGCATGTAGATGGTGGTTCTTAAGGACAGTTGTGATTACAGGGGTCACCGTGGAGGTTAAGAAAAAGTGCTGAGGACCGGGCATGGCGGTGCACGCCTATAATACCAGCGGCTTGGGAGGCTGAGGCAGGAGGATTGTGAGTTTCAAGCCAGCCTCAGCAACTTAGCAAGGCTCTAGTAACCCTGTGTCTAAATAAAATACAAAAAAAAAAAAAGGACTGGGGGTGTGTGGCTTATTGGTTGAGTGCCCCTGGGCTCAATCCCTGCTCCAGAGAGAGAGAGAGAGAGAGAGAGAGAGAGAGAGAGAGAGAGAGAGAGAGGGAGGGAGGGAGGAAGTGCTGAGGGAGATGGAGATAAGGAGATTGTGGCATGCTGGTACTGTTAAGTCCTGCTGGTGTCCCTGTGACCTCTTCAGTCTCTGAGGTGGGTTCCTGTGAGTGTGCCTCAGTTCACCATCTTTCTACCTCACTTCCGTCAGAGGAAGGCTGTGAAGTAGGACTGGTCTTCTTGTAATTGCACAAAGGGAGGCCACCATTGGACTCCGGTGAGACCCAAGCTCAGTGGGCAGGGAGCAGAGCAGGGCAGCCCTCTTTCCCTCCCCCACCCAGGCCTGGGTTCTGGGTTGCTGCCTGGGATACCAATGCATCCTGGCAGACAGGCTCTGGGCGATCTCAGCTCTACTCTGCACAGAAAAAGTTCTTTTAAGGGATGGCATGCAGCCACACCAGGCATCATGCAGGGCTTAGCTAGATGAATGACAAAGGAGGGGGAGAGAAGGGTTGTTTGCATTGGGGCTGGGGAGGGGATTGGCAGAGAGCCCCTTACCACAGCTTCTGGAAGCTGGCCCTCCTGGGGCCTTGGGACTGAGAGGAGCCTGGGTTCTAGACTCTCCAGTGTGGGAAGTTGGGGTGCAAAGGCATCAAAGCAGCTCTGGAAAGCAAACTTATGGGAACACCACCCAGAAGAGCAGTCCAGACCCGTCGGGACCAGCTGTGCAAGTTCCAGAAGCCGTCTCTGGGAACCACAGTTGGGGCCATAGCATTGCCCAACCCTTGAGGGGTTGGGTTTCCACCGTGTTTCTGCCCCCAACAATCCATCTGGTTCCCAAACGTCAGCCCTCTTAAGAAGATGGTTCTTATGGGGAGGCCACGACCCAGCACAATGATGATTTTGGCTGACTGAGCTCAGCTGGGCTGGCTGCACCCCCAGACTCACCGCAGTCTCCCTGCACAGGATTGCACAGGCTGGGAAGCCCTGGTCCTCCCCTGGTCTCAGCCTCCTTGTTTCCTTTGCTCCTTCCTCCTGGGAGTCATGGCGGCTGGGTCAGAGCCCTCAGGGAGCTTAGAGGGTCTGCTGTAGACAGCTTGAGGGTCAGGGGGCACCATCCTCCTCCATCTCCCCTTCAGTCATCCTCGCTGCAGTGGGAGAGCATGTCCTGAAGTCAGATTCCCTCCTCTCCACTTCTCTCTCCCATCTCCTGTCTCCCGCACTTCTCTCTCCCTCCCATTCTCTTTCGTGAACTAATATTGTGATGGATTGTAAAAGGTACTTAGCCGGATCGCGGAGTTTAGAGATGGAAAAGACCAATTAGGTCATCAAGCCCATCTCTCTCCTGAAGAGCGGCAGAAAATAGGAGACAACAATAAACAATTTTATTGGGATATTAATTTAGGCGCCCGGAGGCCTTGACTTGTGTCTCTTAATATCATGCAGTGGATTTTTTCCCTTCCCTGCTAATGTAATAACGGGGCCATTTTGTGGACAGTGGGTTTGCATGATGGCTTTTCTTCCCCTCCTTTTCCCGAGGAAGGTCCAGATGGAGTTTCGGAAGAGCTGGGAGCGCTGGCGGCTCGAGCATTTGCACATCCAGAGGGACAGCAGCATGAAGCCCCTCAAGTGTCCCACCAGCAGCCTGAGCAGCGGGGCCACGGTGGGCAGCAGTGTGTATGCAGCCACCTGCCAGGCCTCCTGCAGCTGAGACCCCGCACCGCCCCTCCTGGGGTCCACGCTGCCCGCTGGATCATTACAGGTGGGAGAGACCCTCCCAGGGACAGGGGAAGGGACACATGCACTCATACCTCCCTGCTTTCCCTCCCCAAACCCATCAGACGGGCAAATGGGCATTGCCTCCTGGGACCATGGACACATTTTCTCTGAGGAGAAGCAGCCCGCTAATTTGATCAGTGTGGCAGGAGGAGAGGGAAAACAATTGCTGGCCAGTCGAGGAGGATTTCTTCCTGTTCAAGCCACAAGGCCCTTGGGGTTCCCCCAGACAGAGCAGCAAATCAACCCCAGACTCAAACTCCAGGTCAATGGCTTATTAGTGGGACGGGGGCTTGCAAGGGGAGCTGGTTCTGAAAGATGCCAGTGTAGCCTCAGCTGGACACAGAACTCATGTGAGCCAAGTCTGCTTCGTCCACCTGGGGTCGCCTCCCTCATCTGCCTCCTCATTGAGGGAAGCTCTTTGTGCATCTGGGTCGCTTGTTTCCCTTGTCTGTCCCCTCATCTCACCACCCAGTTTCTCCCTGGCTTTGTTTGGGTCACTGGCAGCAGCTGTTTCTGGAAGTGACTGACGGGTGTTGAGAATAAGCTCTGAGAAGGTGCCCGAAGACTCTTGTAGCTGGGCCCCTTCTCCCTGGGTATTTGAGCTGCTTGACGCCTGCTTCTGCTGAACCCTGGAAACCAGGGCGGCTTACCCCCGAAGAGCCTTGCCCTGGGGTATGAGGTCCCCATTCTGTTCTAAAGATGTTCAAGGATCCTCTGGGGTTCATCTAGGGACACTTAAGGAATGTCCCACTGTGAGTGTAATGATCTGCCATTGCCGGGAATCCAGAGGGCTGAGAGATGTATCCCCCACCTCCCCACCTCCCCACCTCTCCACGGAAACGCTTTTTAATCTGTGACCAGATTCTGTATCTCGACTGGGAGTTTGGGCACGCCCTCTAACTTTAGGGATGTGACCAAGAAGAGACTCTTCTAGGGAAACTAAGGTCCCCATCGTGACCGTGGAAAGGCAGCCTCCCTCTCTGCCTTTCAAATTCCCCCACTTGAGAGCTTGTATATACTTCATGTATTTTTCTTTAATTGCTGTGAATAGACTCCATGTGCCAGTCCTGATTTCTCCCACCCAGTGGAAATGGGAACTACATCCTGGTCCCTGTGATGATGTTTGGGAGAATGGGGTAGTAGTTGATTTGACTCCCCCACACTTGGAGCTAATTAATGTTCACCTGTCTCCAGCCTCATCCCATCAGGCTGTGCTGAGAAAGCAGACCCCAGACTAAAAGGGGGACAGCCATCCTAGGGATGTGGGCAATGGATATATGGAAGCAAAGGAAGCTTCCAGATCAGGAGCGAACTCCTGGGAGTCTGGGTCCCTGCAAGGGCAGAGGGAGACGCTTTGGATGCATTCCCTTGTGAGCTGATCTCTTCTTCCTCCTGTTTCAATGGTGGGGGACCCTCCCCAAAGCTTACACCAGACACATTCTTCTGTGCCCCTCAGAGAGGCATGTGACATGCAGGGGAAATAATGGGACATAAAACACATCAAGCAGAAAATTTCTTATACTTCAGCTTCAGTGGAGTGTTGTGTCTATGTTAATAGGGAAGTGGAACCTCAGGCTAAAGAAAGGAGCCTTGCAGACAGACCACGTCCTGGACCCAGACAGCGGGGTAGGGGAGGGCTTTCTGCTCCCCCGGAACCAGGGCGAGCTTCTAGTGTGACCCTGATTTGCTTCCTCTTTGGGAGCAGCAGGGAGATGAGCAGCTCTGGTGCAGGTATTTCAGCTTGGGATAAATTGGATGATTTTTGAGAATCATTATTACACAGCCACAAAGAAAAAGATTGATAAAATCTGCCTTAAATACGTTGTTGAGGGAAGAGGTTGTGGGGGAGAAAAGGGTTAGTAATTAAGGAAGCTCAGACAATTTAAACTGTAAGTGGAGTTCTTTCCCCAGCTGGACCTGGTGATTCCTGGCTTCAGGAGGCTTATCACACCCCCACCCCAAGGCTGTTAACGGTGAGGAAGTTTTGGGTTGTTTTTATTTTTCCACAAATGCATACTAGATACCAAACTGCAGAACGTTTTTCCTTGTTCCAAGACCCTGTAGTATTTCTTAATATTCATTTGAATGGCACTGCACGCCCTCTGAGCCATTCCCAAACTTGCCTATGCTAAATATAGCTCCAACAGGTCTGGGAACCATCGAATGCAATGTACTCTGAAATTCCGTGGGTTGTTTACATGCCTGCTGCCATAGTCTAAGTTTGGCACTTGCTGAGAACTCTCCTGCCTGCCTCTGTCCTGGGGGGACTATTGCTGACCAGCGGTTGACCCGCTGGCTTTGAGTGGCTCAGCTGTGAATGGTGGCCAGCTTCAGCACTCCGGCCAGCTCCCACAAACTTGGGAGGGGCTTATGTCCGTCAACAACTCTTGGCCATTTCTGTCTTTGAGCAGCTAAATGACGAACTGCACAGCCAATGACACTGCAAAGTTGCCTTCTTTTAAAAAAATGACTCTGGATTTCAGGCATGGCTTTGATGGCCTCAGGCACCTCCCACCGAATACCACATTCATGGAACTCTGGAAGACTCAGGACAGGAAAGATGTCGAGGATCCCTCCTGGCGGGATCTCTAGAAGTGAGGAGTGAGGCTTGTGGAGGTGACTTGTCTGAGGCCACAGCACCAGCTGCTTAGCCCAGTGAGGCCTCTGAGAAGAAAGAACTGATGCCAAATACAAATGGCTTTTCAACATCTACTAAGTAAAAGCAGTGTTATCTGGAATTTCTGCCGAGGAGGGAACAGCAGCCAAGGTAGAACAGGTCAGACAGTGACAGTGTCATCCCCTCCGTGACTCACACTGGTGAGAGGAGGGGAAGGGTGTGCTTGGGGGATTCTGCGCCTTACCTCATTCATCCTTGTCATACAATGAAGGAATGCATGGAAATAGCATGTGAGCTCTTTGAATAGCAAGTCCAGCACCCTTCATGTGCTGGCTTCTTTTTTTCCTGATGCATCTATGTTTGTTTGAAAAGTTGTATTTATGGTCACACTGAGTGTACTAAAAATTAGCCTAAAAGAAGGGCTCGACCCTCCACTTTGCCTCCATAGTACCCCCCTGATTTCAGAAAAGACCAGCAAACGGGGCAATTGTAGCCTAGCAAAGATGGCACAATGCCACCAAGGGCAGAGTCAGTTCTCCTCCGTGCCCTGAAAGCTTGGTTGCTGTCATGAGTGCTGGCCGTGTTTCAGCAGCTCACAGTAGGAGACCTCCCCTCCCTTCTCACCCCCCTGTCTCTTTCTTCCACCAGGAAAGAGCATTGTGTGTGTGTGTGTGTGTGTGTGTGTGTGTGTGTGTGTGTCCTGTGCACAGCAGCGTGAAGTTAGGAGATGACGAATCCAGAATCATTGTGCCCACTGTGAAGGTCAGGGGGCTGCAGAGCCCAGGGCAGGGATGGCTGGGAGTCTAAGTGGCAGATGCTTCCTCTCCATGCGCAGACAGGGCTCCCATTATTGCTAATGCCTGCGACGTGCTCAGGGAAGGTAAAATATATTCCAAAGGTTTATTTTCCCTCTGCTGAATTGATTCTAATCTACAGTACTGACCCCGCTTTTGGATCTTAGGAGGGAAACTATAAAAAACATCATCAAATAAAATACGTAGGCTTACTCTGCTAAGACAGTTATATGAATGGCATGCTTAAATATTCAACAGAATCCAAATTAGTAACAACTTTTTAAGAAAATTCCTTTTTGTGGCTGGAGTGAATTCCCTTGGGACAGAAAATGGCCCGATGTGGGAAACTTCTGCAGACATCCCCATGTCCCTCCACTGCTACCTACTAGTCTAAACCCGCTCTCTGCTCCTGCAAGCAATGTTAAGCAGTACAATTTCAAACACCACTTTACTTAATGCCACAGTGGGTCTACAGTATCTGTGATGGCTTTTGCTCTGTCAATGGATACAGATTGGCAGGAAGCAGACAAACATAATTGTTTTCCAAAAACTTTTCCGACTCTCTTGTGCTTGGCTTCTATCTGAATTGCTTAGAGGGCAGAGATCTCTCTCCTCCTCTTTGGCCATGTTAGCTACTGTTTGGGGAACCTTATCTAGCAGTGGCTGTGTTTTCCCCCAATGCATCCAACCTTGCTCACTGCACTCCTCCCCCACCCTCTGCTGCCTCAGGAAGAGATGACCCTGCTGGTCACACTGCCAATGCCATTCTCTGAGCCGTGACCAATTTAAGGGTGCAGTTGAGAGCGAGGCACTGCCAGGGCTCAGAATTACACAGCACATTGTACGCTCTGGGACCAGGAGGAGCACTGCAGCCAGTGGCCTGGATCCTGACTTACACCAAGGAGATGCAGCCTTCCCCGGGGCCTGTCAAACCATCAGTAATTAGTCAACATGGACGATCTTGCATGACTATTATTGTGTCAGAGAAATCCAGGCAAAGAAAACATGGACAAATGAGAATTGTGTGAGAAAAGAGCCCCCACTGTAGATCAGAACCGAATAACAATTTCTGATCTTGGTTTCTTTGCCTGGGAACCACTGGAGCCGTTGAGGAAAAGGCCCGCTTTGCCTTAGATGGGGATTGAACTTGCCTAAATGGGTCACATTTTACTTTCAAACCTAAGTTGTCCTAACTCCCTTCCCACTAAGAATCATCAGCACATCCTTAAAGCAGATGCACTTCTAGATCCCATTAGTTTGGGAGGGTTGTGACACAGATCTATTTTTTAAATAATTGCTTAGAGAGAGGTGAGCCAGGCTCTCATGAGGGACAGAGCTAAATTTCTATCTCCCGTGCTTGTGGGGGATGTTTGTTCTTCATGAATGTTTAAACAAGATCATTTTCATGCAATTTCTTAATGCATAAATTCGTGTAAAATATGGCCTGCATCGGTAGGTAGCGCATGTGTGTGGTGTATAATTTCTTGTATACAGAGGTGAATGGATGCGAGTTCTTTCCTAATTTGCCTTGTAAGTCAAATAAAAGCCTGTCACTATTATGTGTCTCTTGCCTTCCTTTGGGAGAAGAGATTTTCTGCAGTGTCAACCCAGGTGACTCATAGTGCAGTGGGAAAACACAAAAGATGCCGACTCCAGCCCACGGTGGGGAGAAAGAACCCTTGTTCACTTTTCATATCATGATTTTCATCTTCAGAGCACTTACCAAGTACTAATTTATCCACTGCAGCCTTTATACAGAGACTACAGTGTCATTTAATTAGAGAAGTTGGGTGGTCGAGTGGCTTAGACAATGACTGATGGCCAAATGGATGTGTATTCTAATTCCGCTCATTCATTTGATCTCCCCTGTCTAAATGAACTCCGTCCATTAAATCCATTTTTTAAAAAATGTCATAAAAGCACAAGCTTTGTTTGCAAAGCAGCCCCAGGATGTGAATGGAGCTGCTGTTGAGAGAGTCATCTTCAGGAAAATAAACTTTTCTCCAATTTAAATAATCGCTCGCTCCAGGGGTTTGCAGCTCACTCTAATAGGAGAGCAGAGGAATCGCAGATTCTCCCTAATTCTTCCACTGTTTTGGTTGCCCCTGTTTGAAGATGAATGTACTTATCCTAAGGTGTCGTCGAATACCTACCCCCACTTTTTTAGATAAATTGTGATCGTTGTCTGTTTCAGTCCTAAGAAGCCTTACTCTGAGAGCAAGTTACACAATCAGCCAGCTCCTGATACCTGTGGGCAAAATATCTGCATTTTGATTTCTCTGCACCTATGTAGCTTTCAACTCTATCCACTCTCCGATGGATATTCTCACCTTTGTGTGTCCTTCCTCTGCTGCTCTGCGTGAGCAAATGGAGGCTTCTCTCCCTCACCTCCCAGGAAAACACCTGCCCAAGCCAAGTAATGACCACTCCATTTCTAGGGAAGTATCCACCAGACAGAAGTACCCCCTCACCTTCTGGGGTGTGCTTTGATTTGGGAGGGCTTACTGCCAGCCTAAAGAAAGAGCACAGGGAGTCGGCTGTCCTGCTGTGCTGAGGCCCAGTGCCAAGGTTCCAGTGAGCATTCTTGGCCTCCAGACCCATGTCACGTGCAAGATAAAGCACAGTCCAGTGACTGCTGCCCTGCTGATGGGATGACAGCTCCCCACAGAATGGATGAAGGTGCTTGATTGTGCCATGCGCAGCAGCATCCCGAGGGGAGGGACCCTGTTATGGTTTGAATATGAGATGTCCCCCAAAAGTTCCTGTGTTCATGCAGGAAAAGTCAGAGATAAAGTGATTCGATTAGGAGAGCCATAACCTAATCAGGTTGTCCTAGTTTGAATAGACTGACTGGGTAGTAGCTGTGGGGCGCTGTTGGAGGAGGTGGGTCCTCAGGGGTGTGCCTAGAAGGGCACATCCTCCCTGCAGCCCTTTCTCCCCATCCCCAGTCCCCTCTTCCTTGCTGCCGTGGATGGAGCAGCGTCCTCCACCAGGCCATTCTACCATGACGTCCTGCTCACCTTGGGCCCAGAGCCATGGAGTCAGCCACCTAGGGACTGAGCCTCTGAAACCGTGAGCCCCAAATAAACTTTCTCTTCTGTGAGTTGGTCTTGTGGAGTATTTTGTTCACAGTGATGAAAAAGTTGATTAAAATAGAGCCCCCCCCCCACCTTCTCAAAGCCCTGGGCCATGATCGTGGGCCATTCAGGCTTTTTCAATCTGTCTCTCCTTCCCTGTGTCCTTCCTTCCTCCCCTTTCTCCCTCCTTCCCTACCTTTTCTCCCCAACACACACAGAGAAAGAGAAAGATGGAGACCAGTGGGGTTTCCCTTGTCAGAAATAGTGCTGGGGGATGGGGTGGGGGGGACAAGTCAACAGCACAGCCTGGACCAGGGAAGCCGGCAGCCAGACGGTGGAGAAGATGTGAAAACAGACCCAGCACCGTGCGTGTGAGACAACGACAGAAGAGAAACTGAGTGTCCCCGAAGCTGGGTAGGGTGGGTGGGGAAGGGATGATGAGAGACCAAAGCTCAGGAGATAAAGGGAAAACAGCAGATTGTTAAATGTGACAAAAGAGCTGCAGGAAAAGAGGACATTTCAGAGATGGAAAAAGAGAATTACAAGTGGCAAGTGACTGTGAACCAGGTGAGCAGTGCTGCCTCGGGTCAATGTTATTAACTCCTCCTTCCATAAATTTGAGCTCTTCCCCTGTAGAGTCCTCTAATCCCAAGCATGATGGATCTTTTTCCCTTTGGTATAAAGGCTTATTTTAACTAACACAGTGATTCTAGAAGGAGAACAAGACCCACAGCTAGAGTAAATCCAATGAAACCTTTACTCTTTTCCCCACGGACACCAGGCACCAGTGTCAGAATGAATTGTTTGCCCGCCCCCCTCCTTGTGTAGGGCCACAGACCTCAGAATTTATCTGTGGTCCAACTTCCAACCAAGAATACAATCAATAGCTGAGAATTACAAGCAGGAGCAGTCCCTGGCCAAGAGATGGATTACCTGGGGCTAAAGGAAACACCCAGAGAGACTGGCAGGCAGTTTTGTTTTGTGCTTTTTCTTTCTTTCTCTCTTAACTTCCCGAATCTCCAGGGTAAATAAACAAGGACTTGAGGCAGTAAATGATGATTACAGATGGCTCTTCGATTCCAAAGACCTAAGGTGGCATTAAAAGAAACACAATCAGGACTTGGGAACAGGACTATACAAATTTAAAGGCTCCAATGAAAAGGCCATGCCTTTCAGTTAGGTCAGATTTTTAACAATCTATGACCATTATATGTGATCCTAGCTAAAGAGGCAGATGTTTTGCCACCAGATTTTTGCCCTTTGGAAAGTTTTAGGACCTTCAAAATTCCTAGGTAATTGAATTCTGTTTTAATGAGCTCCCCACCAATTAGATGCCACTTGACAATGAAACCACCCTCAAGCTTTTTCATCTTTCGATCCTGGCGTGAGAAGTGGAAACTGGAAAACCAAACACCTTGGCAAAGCCAGCTTATCTCACTCGGGTCAAACTAAACCAATGTCCTTGTGACAATACTGTTTGGAAAGGTACCGTTAAAAATACAGATGAAAAGATATCTCCAGGCAGTCATAAAAAAACCCATGCTACAATAAAATTGTGTTGAAATATTCTCACCTATCAAGAAAAACATCTGTAACATCAATGGAACACGAGGTTTTGACAAAAACACTGTCTCCTGAAAATCAGTAAAGATCATGAAGCCTGCCAACCATAGCATGGTGGTGACACAGTCCAGAAAAGATGCCACATCCACCGAGTCTCAGCATCAGCTGCAGGCAGCTCCCTCACACCCCTGTCCTGGCCTTGATTGAATTCTGCCTCTTCTTAGTTGCAGGCAGGAGAGGCGCTGGCCTCTCAAGCTATGTTGCTAAAGTAGTCTTGGTGTCCAGCCTCTCATGAGAATGCAGCAGCTCTTGGGTGGTGGAGTGGTTTAGACATTGACTGATGGCAAAATGGATGTGTATTCTAATTCCGCTCATTGTCGAAATGAACTCCGTCCATTAAATCTATTTTTAAAAAAAATGTCATAAAAGCACAAGCTTTGTTTGCAAAGCAGCACCAGGATGTGAATGGAGCTGCTGTTGAGAGTCATCTTCAGGAAAATAAACTTCACCTGCTGCCCAGGCCCCCGTAATGCCCCCAAATGGAAGTCACCTCCACAATGACAATGCGGCTCACACACCCTCTGCCTCAGCCACCCAGTGGAGAATGGAACTCTTGGCTGTGCTCAGGATGGCACCTTGAGGTAGGTTTCTACAGGCTGCATTGTCAAAAGCCCATGTGACCTTCAGAGTCTGACCTCTGTCCTTGGGGCTGGATCCCCACAAGCTGCCATTAATAACCTATCTGACCATTCTCCTCAAGAAAGTTCTCTCCTGCTTCCCCTACTCACCCCAAGGCCAGGCTTTTCTAAGGCCATGAGACTTTTCCTGCTGCTTCCAGAAAACAAGCAAATGGTACAGAAATTCCCCCTTTCCAGAAATAAGTCTGAAAATTACACATAGGGGAAACACCTGGTATAATCCATGAGAAGAACCAGAGAGTCAAAGACATTATTTTCCATTAATGATCTAGAATAAGAAATTCTTTTCTATCACCCTGTACCATTTCACAATGTTTGGCACTGATGAACTCAGTGTGCATCTCAGGGGGAAATGTCATCAAAAGGAATATGATTAAAAAAAAATATGCAGCCTATAGTGTGTAATGGATATTTGTTCTGGCAGTATGCATATAATGTTAATATTTAAAGGAGTTTTAAGGTGGCCCAAATAAATGCAGTGGTCCCCAGAGATGGTCCACTGTAAATGAACTGCCACATGTATAAAAACCACTTTGTCATTTGTGTACAATGTGTCAAAAGGCATTCTATTTTCATGTATAACTAATTAGAACAAATCAAAGAATTTTTTTAAAATTAAAAAACCACTCTGGGGCTGGGGTTGTGACTCAGGGGTAGAGCACTTGCCTAGCATGTGTGAGGCACTGGTTCGATTCTCAGCACCACATATAAATAAATAAAGGTCCAATGGCAATTTAAAATATATTTTGTATAAAAACTACTCTCTCTCTCTCTCTCTCTGTATATGTGTGTGTGTGTATATATATATATATATATATATATATATATATACACATATATATCTTTCTCTAGAAATTATTAAAATGATTATTATTTGTGAAACAGCTGAATGAACTATTTGCTGTTAAAAATAAGAAATCAAACACATGCTAGAAAGTAAGTTGGTAAGACAAACCTTTCCTTCCGCCATAAGGTTGTGCTACTGGAAACCTGGCTAGCAAGCGCACTGAATGGCAGTCCCCTGGTTTATATACCTAAGGCAGCACTGCCCTTCACCCTGATTGGAAAACTCAGGGGTACAATCTACATAATTGGCTAATTTTAGAACTGAGGTGGTCAAAAAGGAAGGGCGACTACAATTGGATCCAATTAAGGATGAATACTGCATTTTGAAAATGGACCACTGGGGCTGGGGTTGTAGCTCAAGCGGTAGCGCACTAGCCTGGCATGCATGCGGCCTGGGTTCGATCCTCAGCACCACATATAAACAAAGATGTTGTGTCCACCGAAAACTAGGAAAAAAAAAGAAAAGAAAATGTGCCACCAGACATTCTATTTCTCCCATTACCAAGGAAGAGAGGAGAAGGAGATGTGGGGGAAGGGCGCTATTTTAGTTATTTATTTTTGTATCTTCACGTTTTTACTTTAATTTCTTTGCAAATACAAAATGCAAACCTTCAGGAATGAGAGCTGTGGAGCTGGTGATGTTCAGAGTATGCCTTTGTCTTAATGTATTTTTCATTTATATGACTTGCATTTTCCTGTCCTCAGGGCTTCTGGATTTTGCTATTCCACCCAGCCACATTAGTGATATTCTATAGAACAGCTGACAGTCCAGTGATTTAATCCAGATGTGAGCACTGAAATCTCATGTAATTTATTGAATACCTGTATCCAAAAAGTTTCTGGCAACACAGTGCACTATAGAGTCCCAGTTGATTTCCCTGGTATTCGCATGGCTGACTGGGAGCTGTGGGTCACTGATGGGACCCAGTGTCACCAAAGAGTATCATACCATATATCACTAGCCCAGGAAAAGACCAAAATTCAAAATGTAGTTTCAACGGAATGCCTATCACTTTCACACCATTGTAAAGTCAAAAAATCATAAACTGAATCATCATTAAGTTAGATCTCTCTGCACTATAAAATAATGCTTGATCCCTCCTTCACTCTTCAAAGCAAAATTTCAACAAGCTTTAGATTCAAAGATAGAGACTAAAAGCACATAGTCATAGAATAAAAAACTACTCTGATCTAGCACAATTCATTGCTTATTTTCAAGATTAAATTAGATGATAATGTCATACAATGTTTTAAATCAAATTCAAATATCTAATTTTTAAATGTAGCATACAAATAAGAAGTTCAATTGTCTGAACTCTCAAATCTGGAAGGTTGCTATTTAGTCTGGGTGGTAGGGAGGACCTCTCTGATGAAATGATCTCTGAGAGACTAAAGTGGAATAAGAGAGCAGATCATCTAGGAAAAATAAATTCCCAGAAAAGGGAAAAATTAGTAAAAGATCCTAAAGCAGAGCTTATTAAATGTATTAGATCAGGGGCCAGCAAATTATGGCTCAGTTCTCGGAGCTATAAATAAAGTTTTATTGGTACACTCATTTGTTTACATGTTGTCTATGACTGTTTTTGATCCCGAATGACAAGGTGGAGTAGTCATAACAGAGACAGTATGATCAACAAAACCCATTTGCCCTTGATTGTTCATGGAAAGTTTGTCAAATCCCTGTTTAAGATGAACATCAAGTAGGGTATGCAAAGGTAACTGGAAAAGGTAGGCAGGGCCAGATCCCTCAGGGCCTGGTAGGATAAAACATCTAACCAACCAACCACCAAATGAAAGGCATGTTCCCAAGATGTTAAGAGAACAAATATATTTATTATAGATTGAGACTCAAAGGTTTCTTTTCACTGACTACTTTCAGGGTACCTGTCTGACCTTTGCTTTATTTCTGGTCCCTGGGGTTGGCTTTTTTCCCATGTGACAGGAATGGGCACATCTGAGAGGCTCCCAAGGACATAACCACAATAGGCTCAAGCAAATGAGGAAGCCTACAACATAAGGATAGCCTTCCAGCTGCATTAATAAAATTGTAAAGTGAACATTCACAAAAAGTAATTATTTGCTACAAATTACTAGGATGCTAACATTATATTTTAAGATATGCCACATGACACAATGAAACTGCTCCTACCAATTGTCTTCTCTAATATATTTTCATTTAAATAAAATTCCCTAGAAACAAAATGTACTCAAAGACCTTGCTACCTGAAGTGTGGTCCAAAGACCAGCAGCATCAGCCTCACCTGGGAGCAGGCTGCAAAAGCAGACTCTCAAGTCTAAGCCAGGTCTACTAAAGAAAATCTGCATTTTAACAAGATCCCCAGGGCACTGGTTGTTGAAGTTTGACTCCATTATTCTAATAGGAATTGGTTTCTAATTATTCTTTTCCAAGCAATGGAAAAGCAGAGTTTTAAATTTCAAAGTGGTTAGACTACTTAATTACTATTATACTAGTGAAAACTGGATACAACTTAAATGTTTAATAATAGGGGACTGGCTAAAAAAATGCTGGTACATTTATCCACAAAGAATTATTATGTAGCTATCAAAATCACTACTGTAGGAGCTGGGGATACAGCTCAGTTGGTAGAGTGTTTGCCTAACATGCACAAGGCCCTGGGTTCAATCTCCAGCACCACCAAAGAAAGAAAGAAAAAAAATCACTATTGTGGAATACCATAAGAATATATTCAGTTGATCATTAAGTGAAAAAAATCAATTATAGAGAGAACTAAAACTAAAGCAAGTAGAATGTGGATGTTTTAAACCTTAGTAATATTAGTAAGATATAACTAACACAATGAAGAAAGGATGGGAGGTATAAGGCAGTGTGCACATGTTAAATTCATCATCTGTAATGACCACAGGTCAAAATATATCATATAAGGCTGAAAAATCAAGTGATAGGTTGTAATTATATTTAAAGATATAATTAATCAATTAATTAATAGAACTGGGTGTTGAGAGGTGGAGAGAAGAAAGGTGAAGGTAGAAACATAAATTTACTACTTTCAGTTTTTATAGGATGTTAATGAATGCTGCCTAAAAGTATGAAGGATTAATATTAAAAGTTTAAAAGACAACTTTAGAACTGAAATTTAAACTTTCCACATTATCAAAAGGACACACATGGGCTGGGGCTCAGTAGCAGAGTGCTTGCCTAGCACGTGTGAGGCACTGGGTTCCTTCCTTAGCACCACATAAGAGTAAACAAAGGCATGCTGTCCATCTACAACTACAAAAATCATTGAATAAAAAAGGACACACACACACAAAAAAAAAAACAGACCAAAAAAGACCATATAATACAAGAAGTATACAGAGAAAACATAATATAAAATATGAACTTAAACAAACTTTTAATATGTGAGTTAAAGACATGTATTAAAACAAAAATATTCTCATAATGGATTATAAAACAAAACCGAACTATTTTCTCTCTACAAGCAGCATACTCAATGAAAAATAACTCAGGCTGAAACAAAAGTATGGACAGAGCATACCAGGAAAATGTAAACAGAAAGAAAGCAGGGCTCCCAATCTTAATATCAGTTAAGGATGAATTCAGAACAAAATGCAACAAAGGAAACAAAAAGGGCTTTTTATAATGATAAAAGAGTCAATCTAAAATGAAGGCCTAAAAATATGCTTCTTATATATTCCAAAATTTTTAAATGCTCAAAAGAAAATAATATGATAATCTTATGAAAATCATCGGTAAAATATAAATGAGAAAATTAACAAATGGAATCTGTCAGCACACTGGAAAATAAAACAGTGCAATCAAGGGTGGGGCTTGTTCCAGGAATGCAAGGATGGCTCAACTGAGTTAATCTATAATTATTATATTAAATTGATCACAGAGAAAAATTATGTGATTAATCCTTACATTGAAAGAGGATTCTGTGAAATTCAATATGTATTCTCAATTTAAAAGAGAAAAATACAATTTGTACTTGTATAATACAAGTACAAATGCATAATCTCTTAAGATATCTGTTTGTTTATCCACCACTTCCCCCAAAGTCAGCAGCATGCTTGATAAGAAAACATTGACACATGCTCATTAAGAAAAAGACAGGGGCTGGGGTTGTGGCTCAGTGGTAGAGTACTTGCCTAGCATTTGTTATGCACTGAGTTTGATTTTCAGCACCGCATATAAATAAATAAAATAAAGGTCCATTGGCAACTAAAAAATACTTTTAAAAAAAGAACAAGACAAAGCTATTATTGACTACTATTCTGACTTAACATATTTCTGTATGTTCTAGAGAAATGTATGTTAGAGAAAAAACAAAGAGGAAAAAAGAAGTATAAAAATTGGGGGAAAGTAACTAATTTTATATGATTTTTTTTTGTCTGTATTTATTTTTGGAAGTCCTGGGGATCAAACTTAGGGCCTCATGCATTCTAGGTGTGAGTTCTACACTGAGTTACACCCCCATCCCTCATTATTTGAAAAGAAGTAATTATCTATGTAGAAAATCCAGGAAAATCAACCAAAAGACCATTAATAAGAGAGTTCAGTAAAAGACAGTACAAATCTCCTTTCTCTCTCTCTCTCTCTCTCTCTCTCTCACACACACACACACACACACACACACACACACACACCAACAACCAATTGGAAGAAATAATAGAAGAAAAGACCTACCTTCCATTAATAACAAAAAACCAACCAGGAATAAGCAGGAAACAGTAAGATCGATATGAAGAAAACTTGAAAATACAACTAAGGGCCAATAAAAAGGCTTAAACAAACATCAGATCTTACTCTTGAACAGTAAAGTAAGAACTTCAAGAAGTTTCTTCCCATTAATTTGTTCACAAATTTAATGTGAGAACAATAAAAATACTGATGGAAATTTTGAGGACCTGGTCCGCTAATTCTAAAGTTCACATAGAAAAAATAAACATGTGAGAAAGAGTTTTTAAAAAGAAAACTGAAAAGTAATAGAGAGGGGTCTAGCCCATTCAAATTTAAAAACTTTTTAAATATAATATTATATAAAACCACAATTTTAAAAAATGAGGTACTGGAATGTGAAAAGACTGACAGATTACATATATATATATATATATCCCCACACACACCAGTATCCCTTTCTGGAGTTACCTTTCATTGATTCCTTTTATTTTTCCTTAACATCCCAGTTGTCAAATTTGTCATTTTTCTCAAAGCATGTTACTCTCCTTATCAACTTTCTCCCAAGCAGTTTCCTCTGACCCTCAAAAATGCCACCTCCTTGCCCCCATCTTCTTTTCTAGGAAACAGCTGGTCCCCCTTGGAACTCAGCACAAGGCCACTGTCTCCCTGCTGGAAGCTCTGGCCTCCTTCTGTATATATGCTGTGTGTGTGTGTGTGTGTGTGTGTGTGTGTGTGTGTGTGTATAGACATAAAACAGAAAGAAATTCCAAAAAGTTGCAAATATAAAAGAAATGTGGCTTTTAAATTAGCAGGAAAGAGATGGTTTATTCAATAAAAGATGCCGAGATACCTGAACAAATACAGCTGGATCCCTCCCTGTAACCTACTCCAAAATAAATACTAGGTAGATAAAAACCTAAATATAGAAGAAAATGAAAGCCTTGGCAAACATGGGAATTTTTTCTTTTTGCCATATGACATAAACCCAGAAATCATAAAGTAAAACACATAAATTTGACAACAAAAATTTCCACATAGAAACAAAAACATAAACATATCCAGAACAAGAAATTGAGCAAAAGTATTTGAAGCTCTTAATTCAAAGAGCCAATTTCCTTCATTGATAAAGTGTTCCTAAAAGAAATTCAAAAATTTCCCACAACTCAATGGAAATTGGCAAAGGATGAAAAGATTCATGGATAAACACAAATGGCCTTTAAATTTACAGAAATATGTTCACCCATAATAAGAGAAATTTAAAATTGGAACTGTGAGGGATCATTTCTCACTATCCGATTGGCAAGCAGAGAACATTGAAGAGCCCCGTGCTGGTGAGTAGAGGAGGAAATTGGCATTCTCGAATGCCGCTGGTTGGGATGTAAAGCCACTTACTTCTAATCTATCAACATTTTAAGCCACATATCCTTTGACAGTGAATGTAATTCTAAAAAATTATTCCAGAGATATATCCACATGCCCGGAAATGACACAGGTGCAAGGATATTCATTGCATGTTGCTTGCAACCCCAAAAGATTAGAAACCACCTCAATGTCCATTTAAATAGGGGTTGGTTGAATTATAACCTGTCCCTATGGAAGAATACTCTGTAACTGTGACAAGGAAAGCAGCATCTCTGTTTGTGCTGTTCGGGGATAACTACTAAGAAATAGTTAGATGTAAGAAAAAAGCCAGTGGGGATAGGGAGGTGGGGGAGTGCCCAGCTGAGCACAGTGGCATCACTTGTAGTCCCAGCTACTAAGGAGGCTGAGGCAGGAGGATCCCTTGAGCCCACTGTTGGAGGCCAGCCTGGGCAAGTTGGCAAGACCCCATCTCAAAAAGAAAAACCAAAAGGTTCCCAGTATTCCTTTCTGGAGTTACCTTTCACTGATTCCTTTTATTTTTCCTTAATATCCCAATTGTCAAATTTGCTGTTTTTCTCAAAGCATGTTATTCTCCTTATCAACTTTCTCCCAAGCAGTTCCCTCTGACCCTCAAAAATGCCACCTCCTTGCCCCCATCTTCTTTTCTGGGGAGTAGCTGGTCCCCCTTGGAACTCAGCACAAAGCCACTGTCTCCCTGCTGGAAGCTCCTCCGACCCTGTGAGTGGTGTGCGACCTTTGCTGAAGCTCCGGCCTCCTTCAGATGTCATATTCTCACAGCACTGGCACACTGCCCCCAATTAAAGGGACAGGTGAAAGGTGCAAGAGGCAGTTCCAGAGAGGAATGCTGTGTGCCTCTGGCTCTTATGTATTATTTATTCATTTTTGAGACAGAGTCATGGCTGTAGCTGTCTGGTCTTACTTGCCTCCCCATTTGACTGTGAGCTGCTTGAGAAAAGGAAGCTGGACTTCATTGGCTCGGCAGGCTCAGAGCCCAGCACCAGGCCTGGCATAGACAGATGCTTGGTGAGTTGGAAAGATGGGGCAGGGGAGGGAAGACAGACAGACTACACCCCCAAGACAGCTGGGGGTCTTTGAAAAATGAATATTGGATTATGCCATTTCCTTACATAAAAACCTTCAATGCACATAAGCAAAACCCAAACTCCTAAGAGGAAAAAAGGAAAAAGAGAGTTAGGGGTAGAATCATGATGGGGTGCTATAATTTTTTTAGCTTAAAGAAATAATAGACATGAAGGGTGGGAGGGAGGCTTTCACTATACACTCCAGGTACCTCTTGATTCTGAAATATATATATGTACAATACTTTATCCTTTCACATATTTCCAGGATGTTCTAAAATGAACATGTGCTTCTTTTGTAAATATTGTTTTTAAGAAAAACTTCAAAATAAAAGCACCTTTGATCATAGTCTTTGCAGTTAGATCTTTGTTGCTTTAAAGTCTTTTTCTCTTGGTGTTCAAATTAACAATTAGAAAAATGACAATTTTGTTGCCCCCTTTTAAAATACACAGCCGTCTTTCTTTCTTACTTGCTTGCTTTGGATCTAATAATCACTAAGTTGGTTTCCCATCTTAACATGTATGAATTGTCTGGGCCTTTTAGTCTTTAGGGTGCTGGAGATTACACCAGAGAGGATGCAGAATCCTAGGGTTCTAGCCCACACATCTGAGTCAGCAAGTCTAAGTAGGGCCCTGAAATCTGCATTTTAACATGTTCAACAGGAGACTGCGGGGCAGGGCAGAGGGGCAGGAAGGGGACTGATTGCTTTTTGAAACATCCACCCATTACTTATTAAGAAAACTGTATAGGGGGTGGGGATTGAACTCAGGGGCACTCAACCACTGAGCCACATCCCCAGCCCTATTTTGTACTTTATTTAAAGACAGGGTCTCACTGAGTTGCTTAGGGCCTCACTTTTTGCTGAAGCTGACTTTGAACTCGATATCCTCCTGCCTCAGCCTCCCCAGCTGCTGGGATTACAGGTATGTGCCACTGCACCTGGCAGGAAACTGTATTTTTAAGTGATAATCGTACATAGTATAGTAGCTCCCCTTAATTGTGGTTTTGCTTGCTGTGGTTTTAGTTACACATCAGTCCAGAAATAAACAATTCATAAGTGTTAATAGCTTTCATTAGAGTATATTGTTATAATTATTCTATCATTAGTTAATCACTTACTGTGCCTAATTTGTAATTAAACTCTATCAGAAGTATGTATGTATAGGGAGAAAGACTGTATGTATAGCGCTCAGCACTGCCTACAGTTTCAGGCATCCATTGGGGGTCTTGGGATGTACTCCCTGAGGATAAAGAATGTGCACAGAATTTGGCATTGAAAGTGCCCTCTCCTCTGCTGACCTCCCCCGCCACAAACTGCTTTCACCTTTCTAAGCTTCTGCCTGGCAGAAACCTCAGAATGTGGTTCTTTGTGCACTCACCTTGTCTTCTCTCTCAGCTTTTTGAGAATGAGATCCAAGCCTTTAACCAGCCCAAAGTTGCAAATGAAAGTGTGTATCAGAGAAACCAAAGCATTTAGTTCAAACTTTACTTTCTTTGGTTTAGGGACCAATTTTCTCTTCTAGTTCCTACTCATCCCCACCCCCAGCTCCCGCAATGCTCAGTCAAGCCACAGCTAAGTCTAGGGAGGGGCTGTTTTATTTTAAAATATGTACATAAATTACTTGTGGTAGCTTTCTATGCCTTTCCCAGGACCTCTGGTGAGCCCTTTCCTCTGTGAATGCTAAAGTGAAAGGAACGCCAAAAGCAGCACAAGTGGTTCAGATAAACATCCCAGTAGGTTTTCCACATTACATAAATTATCAAGTGTGATGCGAAGGGCCCAACTGGATAGAGCAGTGGCTCTATGCTTCCCCCTGGTGGTGAGATGTTCCACCACATCTCCACCCCACCCCTGCACGCAGCCAGTGCTTAGTCACCCAGGCTTTGCAGGGGCTTCTTTGCTGTCCCCAGAAGCACCAAGACTAGTACACCTAAAAATATTTGCTGGTGTAAGTGGCAGAAACCAAAACCACATAGTTCAAGTTTTCCTTTCTTCTGCCCAGCTGAAGATCACTGGTTTGTCCAAATGTGTAACTTCTTGATTCTTTATAACAGTTTTTGAGCCTAATCATCTGCACAGCTCAATCCAAAGGCAAATGTGGAAGACCTCTTATGCTCAGAGTATAATCCTAAATCCTCACTGATAAAACTCCCAGGCTTTTAGAAAGGCCATTGCATCTACCAAGAGACACATTCATCCCTACCCCGAAGTGGACCCTCAGAATGGGTTAGGGCTCCTGGACTGTGGCCCAGAGTTATAGTTCAGATGACTGAGCCTGAAGGACAGAGAGGGCTAAGAGAGGACTGAGTGATGGTCCACCAGACTGGAAGACAATCACACAGAGTTTCTGGTGCTCCAAGCCCACTTGGAACAAGAAATAACCCTGCATGGCAAAAGTTCTTTCAGTAAAGAATTCTCTGAGAAGTGGACCAATCTTGAAACTGGATTCTTTAGGGGTCACTAGAAACACATCATCTTTAATCAGAAATAAATGTGTCCCTTCCCAAGATGGGGAGAGGCAGGGACACACTGGATATCATTTTGGAGTCCCCTTCAGAGGCTCCTTTAATAGTCCCTATGAAAAGACAAGATGGGATACTGTAAGCAAAAGCCAAAGCCAATTTACTTGTGAGACTTGGATAGAAATGACCTCACTGGCGCCTACAGGTATCACAGGAACAGAACACACATTCTTTCCCTGATGACAGAGCAGCCTTTAATGGAACTTCTCCCAGGGATAATGGTCAGGCCCTGAGTGGAAAGTCTGAGATCAACAGGCCCAAATTCAGAAAATCAAGACGATTCCTAAAGCTTAATGGTCTGATAAGAACAGCAAATATGTACTGTCCTTTCTCCTCCCTGCTGGGCACAAAGCTGCCTCACACTCCATTCTGCCATGTCACATGGAACCTCTGAGTGGTGATGAGTTGTTCATGGAGAATTCCACCTAAGACAGGTTTAGGGCAATCTAAGCTCTACCTCATTAGAAGCAGCCACATATTCAAAGAATGCTGCTGAGGCTCCTCATAAATCGCACTGAAGAGAAGTCTCTACCTTACTGAGATTATTATAGGGATCCAAACCTCCTTAATTCAGAATCACAGGCATTGTGTTTTAGGGGAAAAGCTGAATTATATGTTTAAAAATAGAAACTAGTTATCTCCTATGACAATTCTATTACCCTGGGCATTGCAATAAAACTTTAATTAGGGAGATTTCTCCCTTGCAATGGGCTTTTTAGAAACAGAGGCCCGGCTACTCAGAAGGCTAAAACAGGAGGATTATATCAAAATAAAAAATAAGATGGGCATGGTGACACATGCCTATAATCCCAGCTACTCGGAGACTGAGGTAGGAGGATCCCAAGTTCAAAGCCGGCCTCAGCAATTCAGCAAATCCCTAGGCAAATTAGTGAGACCCTGTCTCAAAAAAAAAAAACAAAAACAGGGGCTGGGGTTGTAGCTCAGTGGTGGTGCCTAGCATACACAAGGTGCTGGGTTTGATCCTCAGCACCATATAAATGTAAAATAAAGATATTGTGTCCACCTAAAACTTAAGAATAAATATTAAAAAAAAAAAAAAGAAACAGGGCTGGGGATATGGCTCAAGCGGTAGCGCGCTCGCCTGGCATGCGTGCGGCCCGGGTTCAATCCTCAGCACCACATACCAACAAAGATGGTGTGTCCGACGAGAACTAAAAAATAAATATTAAAAATTCTCTCTCTCTCTCCTCTCTCTCTCTTTAAAAAATAAAAATAAAAAATAAAAATAAAGAAACAAAATGCTGGGGATGTAACTCAGTGGTTAAGTGGCCCTAGGTTCATCCCTGATACCAAAAATAAAAAAAATAAAATAAAAAATAAAGGGCTGAGGGGTGACTTTGATAGAGTACTTAACTAGCATGCACAAAGCTTTAGGTTAAATCCCCAGTACCAACAACACAAGAAAGAAGGGGAGGGGGGTAGGTGAAGTAAAGTATCTGGGAAATTCACAAAGCCTTATAAAATAAATCAGAAAACAAAATCATAATATGATAAAAACTTTCACATTGCATAGGGATTAATCTGTTTCCCAATCTTTCCACATGCCCAGTTTAGACAGAAGTCCTAGGAGAAAAGATTTCTCTGTCAGCGAGGAGGGTCCTCCTCTCACTTGGATGACTCTGAGGTCAGACTCCAGTGGCAAAGGGCAGAACACACGGCACCCAGCAGGGAATGTTCAACCAGGGCTGAAACACCAAGTCACCCGGTCACAGGATGAGTAAACTCCCCTCGGCACTCCCCTCATGTTCAGTGTTACCAATTGCTTAATTTTGTCCCCTGACCCCTCCCCGGCTGGACTGGGTGCTCAGACAACTGGCAACGTGCCTGCTTTTTCATCATCGAATCCCAAGTGAATAGTGGGAAGTTGGCATTGAATAAATGAAAGATAAATCTAAACTAAGAATTTGCTTTAATAAGTAAACCAGGCAAGAAAGAACAAAAATAATTAACAGGCCTCTATTAACAATGTTTCATGAATGTTAAAGTGATGAGTTTCATAACATAAAAATTAACAGTGAACTCTGAAATGAAAACTTACCAAAATTTAAATGACTCAGTAATGTCTTAAGTTTGGACACAACTATTATTTAAAACTAGAGTCCTTTGACTCATCAGATGAAAGTATTTGATGGCTTGTGCTGCCCAATTTCAATGAACCCAAACTTGAACTAGAAGAGGAAGGAACACTAAACTCAGGCCTTTGACACTACCCATGCAATTTCTCATCGGTGCCTACAATTGAAGGACTTAAAGTCCTCAGAAAATATGATACAACCCAACAGCCACTACTAAGTCTGGAATCCAACATCAGCCCTGCCCTTTGTTCACACTCAAGAGTTTTTCTTGCTGAATTAATAACCACTTATCAATTCCTTGATACTGACTTTGTGAAATCCCTCTCCATGCCTGTCATTTAGAACTTTGTCTCTTCTTCTTTTACTAATGAGGACAGGACAGTAGAAGAATTGAAGATGGCGAGGGACAATGAATGGGACCTGTTTCTGAAAAGAAAATGTTAAAGACATTTTTCATATCAATATCATTAATGATCAAAAAAAGCAAGACTTAAAGCAGAAGGTAAAACAGAAACAAAAACAAAAACAACCCCAAAATTCGGGGGAAAAAAAAGCTATAAATATTGACTTAAAGAGAACATTTAACATACAGTCCTGCTGTACCTAATCATTATTTCAAATAGCTCAATACTTCAAAAAGACAATCTCCCAATGCCTTCCTAGTGCTCCAAGTCATCTCTCAAATGACAAGACAAACAGTCCTCCTTTTTTGAGCAACCTTTATAAACTGCACCAGCCCTAATGGGCATGTCTTTTAGAGAATTTCACCAAAGAGAAGTTCAAAGATAAAACTGCAGCAGCAGATCAGGGGAAACACGCAGCCAGAGCCAACCCGCAAGCTGTCCTTAGTCCTGTGTATCTGAACCCAAGTCCGCACTCCAAGGATGGGAGGGTTGGTCCTGGGCGGGCTGCAGGACAGTGGAGCTGGGTCCTATCTGCCCGCTAGGGGTCTAAACTGCAACTCGCGTTCCAACTGCTCTGCTGTCAGGGTTCCCTGGATGGCTTCGCAGCCTGGGTTGAACACAGAGTAGGCACTCTTCTCTCCCTTCTTCCTGTCCTCAGAGGCTCGGGTCCCTACATACATCCAGTAGAACAAGGACAGGACAAAATAAGCCAGGCCAAATTCCAGCTCCACAAACAGTCCCAGGAGGACCAACCAGAGAAGAATCTTCAAGAAGGTGACATTGGTCAGGAAAGGCTGGTTCCGGTGCCATTGTGGAGGAATGGCTGTGCCCTGTGGGGGCTGTGCTGTGCTGCTCCCAGGTTGAGCTGCTTCCTAGGAGACAGAAGCAAACACAAGTCAGAATAAAGGGTAATGGAGCTGAGAGGACCAAAACTCATCTAGAGAGGCAGTCTGCGTTGTTCTGGGAAGGCTGCTGGCTCATTGATTTCTATTTTCTTGCCCTGTTCTCTAAAACAAGCATTGCCAGAGAGTGCATATGCTTTGCTTCAGTGGAACCAAAACCAATCAGCACATAGGGAGATGTGACCCAACAAAAACCTTATGCACTCAGATAGAGTCCCATTCATGGGAGTTATTTCCTCAAATTAGTCCGCTGCTAACAAAAGCTAATTTGTGCCCCAAACAAAAACAGTCCGGTAATTGGTAATGCAACAGCCGTGATGTCTGCCTCCCACACAGTCAACAGACATTTGATGACTTGATTAGATAAAATATTATGAGTGACATGATTCTAAAGTGGACACTGCACAAACAAAAACAGGGAGGCAAAAATCCCTTTTACACATTAAAAAAAAACAAAACAAAACAGTGTTATGGCCAGTACCAGACCCTCTCACTATCCCACCCCATAACCATCCTCCAGATCCGTCACTCATCCCAAGGCCCCGGCAGCATCTCCTGAGCAGACTCTGCCTCCTGTCTCTTCCCTCTCCAAACAGCAAATACATAACTGCTAAATTAATTTTCTAAAAGACCTGCCACCCTCCTGTCCACAAAAGTTCAATAAATTCCCATTATCTACAGGTTAAAATTCAAACTCCTGTAGCTGGAAGCCAAAGGTCTCCACATATTCCACAGACAGAAATGCCAGTTCACAACCCCTGTGTGGTGTGCTAATGGAAGACCACAAGTAGGTAGCTGTAGGAAGCTTCCTCTCCACTCCATTTTTTTTCAAATGTTTTTGGACAAGACCCACAAGAAGGAATACATATTTTGCTACAACACAGCACACAGACATGCAGCAGAAACAAAGTGCCACAAGTCAACACTTACCCTCCTGAGAAACTCCTATTTCCTATTCTACCCTCTATACTGATTTCACCATCCACTAATGGGTCACAACTTGCAGCTTGAAAAGCAAAAGCCTAAAAACTGCCGGTGCAATTCAATGCCCAGTTCATGGCTCCACGCACGGTCCTCTCTTCCAACTCAACTGGTCTTACTGCCGAAGACGTCCTTTCCTTCCGTCCAGGCCAGCACAGTTAGTGAACTGGGCATGCCCTGACCTCTCTGGCCATCAGGGAGGGTGCCCCTTTGTCTCCCAATGCACTAACTGGCTCTTTCTCCACAAGTACCAAATCTTCAGCACTGAAAGGTCTGTGAATTTAGGCCACGTGTGTCCCTCAGTTCATACATACCACACAGGCCATGGACTGTCATGTCCTTCTGTGTCTCCAGAACCAAACACAGCACCTCCCACACAGATTCTCAATACAGAGCAGGTCTTTCAGTTTTTACAACTGCCTCTTCAGTTATATCCCCTGCTGTTCTTCTCCTGAATATTTAAAAAGGGACCCAAAATATCAGCTTCCATAAAAACTACTGGTCATCTGATTTACAGTGCTAAAAATTCCATTTTGTTGAAACTTCCTTTTTTAGTATCAACATTGTAATTATTATCTTCAGCTGGATCAGAAGGTCTGAAATGATGATTTCATCAGCAACATGGCCTTACCCTAACATTTATTAAAGAAATGTCCCTTTCAGATTTGACCAGTGTGCCCAATAGTTCTTGCCCAAGAGGAGGGATGTATTGGGGAGGACAGGTTTGGCTTGTGTGAGAAGAGGGACAGACGGTGTGAAGAGGCAGGGTGGGGGTGGGTTGAGATGGTGGGAGAGGCCAGGCAGGCCACAACAAAGATTCTAGAAATGGGAAGCCACTGAAGGTCTTCGCAGGGAACTAACACAATCCAATTGATAACTACTATTGCCATGTAGAGAATGCACTGCAAGGGACCAAAAGTCTACAGGGGAAGTGTTAGTGCTCATGTAGAGGCCCAGCAAGAGAGGACCAGGCATGGATCAGGTGGCAGCAGAAGTCAATGAGAAATGATGGATTGATGGATACAGAATACATATTGAATGTCAATGAACTGAAGTTCACAGTAAGTTGAATTTATTTTAATATTCAGGAAGCATAAAAATATGCCTCCATTTACTGAGTACCTCCAAAATGCCTGATCTCCTGTAATCTAGAAGGCAAGCATTACTATTCCAAATTTACTGGTATGGAAACAATGAGAGGTTTGAGCAATTACAGCTAGTGATAGGAGGGGTAAGGTCTGCCTAGGATGTTAGAATGGTCCCCTCCAAAGCCCTTTTGGTTTCATTAGAGGCCGTTATGGGAGATAGCAGGGAAGAGGCTAGAGAGCTAGAGGGAGGTGCAGTGGTGATGGCAAACAAAGTAACAGTGGGCACAAACAAGGGAGAGGGGGAACGTGGGAATCTTCTGCTTCACTTACAGGGTGTCTATAAAAGCCATGTGCAGAGGTGTCGGTGGTGGTTATGTCACAGTGGGTACAGTTCAGGGATGGCATTTCTGTTCTTCCAGCACCTAGCTGCTTCCCGCCTCAGGGCCTCTGCACCCACAGGGCTCAGAGGACAAGCCTTCCCCTCCCATCACCTGGCAGGCTGCCTCCTCTACAAACTTCAGATCAGTGTCACCACATGTGTCCTTAGCCTTGTTCCCAGGTCTCTGCAAGGGTGGCTCCTTCTAGTTAAATGTCATCTACTCAGGGAGGCTCTCCCTATTCGCCTAATACACAACGTCACTCCCAACTCCCCACCACAGTACCCTGCATTTATTTTTTTCCTTTCATAGCATTTTTTGTCTGGTTGTGTCCTCCTTCCCCTGCTGCCCCAAGCTGACATGGAAGTTATAGGTGAGCAGGACTGTGTGTCTTGATCACACTATCTCCCAGGATTGAGGGCAGAAGCTGGAACCCCATGGGCACGCGACAGGACTTAATAAATGATGGCGAGGGAAAGAGAAATTCAAGATGACTCCAAAATTCCCGTGGTGATGCACGGTAGTGTTTGGCCAGATGGCTCCAGAGAAGAAACCCAAGCCATGGGCCAGCCTGAGCCAAGCTGGCAGTGAAGTGCTGCCCATAAGTGTGGGGACTGGTCCCTACAGCTGGGCAGTGCCTGCATGGGATGACACTGAGGAAGGGGACAGGAGGATTCTGTAGGATGATTAAAAAAAAAGCCACGTGCATTTTTCTCCTAATGTGGTAGAAGCTCATCACAAAATTAAATACTGAGTTTTGAGGGGCTTGCTTTTTCCCAAGCAAAATTTGGGGCAAGGAAGATGAAAGATACTTATATTTCCTTATCAATGACTACTGAGAAGAAGCAATTATAAAAAGAAAGCTAACAAAGTCTCTGATAGGCCAATGTGCTATCAAAATTATTAGAGATGGATAGTAATTTAAAAAAAAATTTTAATGAGAATTTCTACACCAAAGCAAAACCAGGAATGATAACAGTCGATGAAAATGAGCCTAAGGCTAAGTCCCTTCTAAAAAGCAAAGCAATGAACTGGAGCCAATCAGTGTCCAGCATTTCCTCTTATCCCTTTGTCAGGCCATCAGCTTTTGGACTTTTAATAATGGAAGCTTTCTCCAAGTTCAGCTTTTCTGAGTTCAACTTAATGATCTCATAGTCCTTTAGAAAGGAGACTTACTTTACACTTATGAGTGTAAAGCTCATTGTGTGAGTTAGACATTGTTTTTTAACTACAGGGGGGACAAAGAGTAGGGAAAATGGATTTTAAAATCTTGAGCAATTGTGCTCATGAGTTCTAATGAACCAAAGACAACTGAGACAAACTGCAGGAAAGGAATGGATTATAGAACCCTGCTGCCCACTATTTCTACAAGTGAGTGGAAACCATACTGTGGAGAATAACACCCAATCAAAATTGAGTAACAAGTTTTTCCTGATTAAATAAAACAAAACAAAAAAACTCCTAAAGATATATGTTGTGCAATAATAGATGTACTTAAGAGAAATGATTTTAAAGTGAACAAGGTATACTGCTCCAATATGTTTTGACATTTAAAAGGTATTCTTTGGTTCTCATGAGGAACAAAGGCCTTGTCACCTTGTCACAAACTGCTGCAAATCGCACTGTCATCCCCTGGCATGCTTTGTCTTGGGTATCCCCCAACATACACTCCAGTCTCCCATACAGCCACCCTGCCACTGTAGTCATGAGGGAAAATTAAACGAAGATCCAAATTAAAATTCATCTGCAAAATAAGAGATTACCAGAAGAATTAAATTAAAGATGAAAAGGCTATCACCCTAACCCCAATTTTTTTTTTTGCCATGAATATTCATTATTGCACTTGAATAAGCTTTTCTAGTCCAAAGGCGATTCATCAGCAAGTGCCACCAATGGCAGTTAGTTACAACACTTTTGCAAGTTTCTAAAGTACAGGCTTTCTGGTCCAGTATGTGCCCTAGACGTGAATAAAATGAGGCCTTAATTACTGCCACTTTTGATTACTATTCAGTTAGACATTTTACTCTCTATTGCAGTGGACCCAGGCCCCTCTTGGTTGTGGAGAGGTTTCCCAAAGCCATAGTGTAACTGGGAAAACCTAAATAAAACCTCCAGCTTCCACTGCTTTTAGATGACTTTAAAGTCACTAATTCTGGAGATGAGGCACGTAAACAATTCAGTACCCCAACAGTTTGGCTGTAGATGATTCCTCTGACTGAAGCCACTTAAGGGGTTAAAACAGTTGTCTTAGGCCAGCTTCCCGGGTTCTCCTAGGAAAGACCTTTTGTATCATAATGATTACCTACAAGGTTAGTTATTCTTGGGGAAGGGAACTGAAACTGAAAAATTCTTGGGAAAGGAACCCGAGTGGTAAAACTTCCTAATCAGAAACTTTACTCTAGGTTTACAGAACCCAGGACATCTGATGGTCTTCAGATAACATTAAGTGTGCACCAAGGATTTGCTAATCTTGTTCTTTACTTAAAAGTAAATTAATGTTTAACTTTCAGGAAAATAACGCGTTTATCTAAAAACTTATAGTACTGACATAAGAGACGAATGTTATCTCAAGGATACCGTGGCAGAAGAGAAAAGAAAGCAAGCCCTAGATGAGGAAGACCCAGCTTGGCAGTAGCCTTCTTGCCTATTGCCCCAAGCTCCTCCTCTCCATCCCTATAAAAGCCCTTTGCGAATCTGAGTTTCCCGATTTTTCTTTCTTTTTTTTTTTTTTTTTGTCGTGACAGTCTCCCATTTTCTTTGGTTTGCTGGCTTTCCAAATAAATCTTTTTCCTTGCCCCACAACCTAAGTCACTGCCTTTGTGAGTTGCGTATAAATACAAATCTGGGTTCGGTAACAAAGGGGTCTACAATTCTAGACCCTAGTTTCCTGCCTGGACTCAGGAGCTGTGTGGGGTGCGGACTGGCAAGAAAAGATCAGTACGCGTCGATGCTGACCAGAGTGGAAGAACACCGGAGGCCGGATCCCCAGCTCCAGGGAGGCCAGCAGCTGTCCCGGCGCCGAGGCTGCTCTACTTCCCGAGGAGGGCGGGGCCTGCAGAGCCGCGCGCCGGGCGGGAACCCCGGGAGGGGCGGGGCCTCGGGCGGAGTGTGCCGGGAGGCCACGTCCGCCGACCAGGCGTCGCTCAGCTCACCTGAGCGTGGCTGGGCGGGGCTCGGGCGCTGGCGGGCCTCGGTTTCCATACCAGGACCAGGAACTGTCTTAGCCAGCTTGGGACTGCCTTTGGAGTCGCAGCTATTTCCTCCTTCTCTCCTGAGGTTTGTGCCTCCTGGCTCGAAGTGCTGGGTTGGGCAGCCAGCCCGGCCCGTTTGCGAGCTTCTCGGAACTCAGCTAACCGCTGTTCCATGACGCGCGCTGCGTTCCGGGAGTGCGCGCCCGCCAGCCCGCGCGCGAGGTCCTTCCTCGCGCAGCCCAGCGCGGCACTGTTGTGCGCCTGCGTCGGCGGTTGCCCGGTGCGCATGCGTGGTGTGCGTCCTGGCCGCAAACTTCCGAAGATTTGTGACGTCGGCGGGCGTGAAGCAGCCCTCTGTTCCAAAGCACGTGGACGCAAGGTGGACTCAGAACTGTCCCATTGTTACTCTTACCCCGAGTTCCTCGGAGGAAAGCTCTGTTTTGCCCATTCTCACATCAGGTCTCTGGTCCCAACACACCCGGCCTCGGGTACTGTTGAGCGCTCCTGCTGGGCACGACGAGGAGCCCCACAGTGAGAAGGTAGTCCCAGGCACCGAGAGCCCCCGATCTCTGGGAGGTTTCTCATATCAGGATGACAAGATATGAGAAACCTTTTCCTTTTATCAGGGTATTCCAGTCATGAAATTTGGAGAGGGATTGTCTCACTGCTCACAAAGCAAGCTGTGTATCATTGCTCTTGCCACTAGAAATAATCTGTTGATGTGCCCAGATCGGTCAGAAACTTATGGGGAAAAAAAGCCTCCCCCCCCAAAAAAAAAAAATGGGAGTGCAACTTAAAATACACAAATCTGAAGGGTAGGTTTAATAGCGCTCTTCTTAACATGCTAGCTCTCTTCTGATGTGTGCACCTGTATAACCACCACAGGATAAAAGAACAAATAGTTCTAGTACCCTGGGAGCTCTTTGTGCCCTCTCTCAGTTAGTACTCACCTAAAAGAACACCATCCAGGTCAGATTTTTATACTTCTAAGCATCTATAGTGAAGTAACACATAATTGAGACTCAAATGTTTGTTGAATCTTGATGAGTTTGAGTCAAGAAGCTAGACAAACAAAATGAAGTGTTTCATTCACCTAACAAATGAATGTTTATCTAGGGCTATGTATTGAGTATTGTATCAGGCAGTAGGGGTGCTGGGGTTAATGAAACAAAGACCTCTGTTTTATTAGATCTTACATTCTAAGTGGAAAGACAGGCAGTAAACACAATTATACATATAAAATGTGACATCAGGTGCTGATTAGTCTATGAAGAAAGACAAAGTAAGGAATGAAAGTGGGAGAGCTATTTAGAGCCAGTGACCAGGGAAGACCTCTCCGAAGGGGAGCATGCTGTTTGAGCAGAGACCTATCTGAAATGACTGAATGAGGAATGTTACTACCTGGACAAGAGTGTTTGAGTCAGAGGAAATAGCAGGTGCAGAGGTCTGAGGTCTCCGCTGGTGTGTCTGACCTGCTCACAGAATATCAGGGAGGCTGGTATGACTAGAACAGAGGGAGGGAGAGAATGGTAGAAAGTAAAGATGTGCTGATAGCCAGGAGCCAATCACATCAGTTCTTGTAAACCAGGGTCAAGTCTTTGAATTGTATTCTAAACATGGTGGAAAGCAATTGGACAGTTTTTGAGAAGGCGATGACAGTTGTATGAGAAAGCCAGAGATGCACTGGCTGCTGGAGGTGGGGCCCTGGGAGAATGCTGGAGGAGAAGGAAAACCAATTAGGAGCAAATATGGTAGGATAGAGAATGTGATAGCTTGAGCTACTATAGTAGAGAGAGATGAGAATTGGTCAGATTCTGAATTTTTGAAGATTGGAGCCAACAAGGTGCATAGATTGTTTGGATATGGAGTATGAGAAAAAGATGAATCAAGGATGATAGATTTCTTGCACACATCTGTGCACACACACACTGTCACAATAAAAAAAAAATACAAGTGGGCTTGAATTGTAGCTCAGTGGTAGAGCACTTGTCCTGTACGTGTAAGGCACTGGGTTTGATCCTCAGCACTACATAAAAATAAATAAATAAAATAAAGGCATTGTATCCATCTACAACTAAAAATACATTAAAATTTACAAGAAATACAATTTTAAGATATTAATTTTATTTGCAGTTCTAGAATTGGGCAACACCTCATCTTATATTTATGTTGCACCTCAATAAAAATGAAATGTTCTAATAAACTGAGCAGAGGAGGTTGACTTTATAGACAGAAAAAGGCTGAGTAAAGCAGAAAATAAAACAAGCAAATTAGTTGTTTCAAAATTTTCTTGTAAAACAGGGAGGAATTCCTTATCTTACCAGCTAAATTTTTCTTGTTTGGGAATTTGACTATTATTTTTCTGATTTCTTGGAAGTTCAGATAAACAACTTAGTTGTGACTTGGTGGTGTGGAACTTCAGCATGAGTAACTGCATTTTTGGTTTAGTCTTTTGAGCTTAGTGCAGGAACTCAGTCAAACCAATGGCCTCCCTGTAAAATTTATTTAACACTTCCATACAGGCTAATATCCCAGGCAGTCGAGTTAAGGATTCTGGGCCCCTCTGCCAAAAGCAAGGAAGACTAGGGGGAAAGGATTGTGGAATAAACATTGAAAGTTTTGTTTGGACCTGCCAAAAATTTGAGATGCCTATTGGACAACCAAATGTAGGCAGATGGATAGTGAGAACTGAAAGGGAGGAATCAGGGTTGGAGACACTGGGAGTGATCAGCATATGTGTGGTATTTAAGCCATGACTGAGATCAACTAGAGAGCATTATGGATAAGAAGAGAAGATATTTAAAGACTGAGCCGAGTGGATTAGAGATGGTCTGTAAGACAGAAAAGAATGTTGTTGTTGTTGTTTTTATGTACCACGTGTCCTCATTGAGAAACCACAGGAAATTTCTTGCCCATTTTGGCATCAGGAGTAAATCTGCTTCTCCTGAAAGACAAGATTCTTTCTTTGTGTTTCCCACTTGATGACAGATGAGACCTTGGAGTTGTGTGTATGGCCCACATCTAACAGGCATATAGCATTAAGATATGATTCGTGGACCATTGCAAGGTAAGGAGGACTTGGTAAGGAGCTAGTTACAAAGGTATGGCAAGATGGGGGAGCCAGCAAGCCATGTTCACAGAAAGAGTTACCAGCTTGCAGGGTAGAAGCAACAAGAGGACAAGGTATTGGTTGTTAGAACCCTATTATGGTATGGATACGAGGTATCCCCCCAAAACCCCCATGTTAATGCAGGAGCTGAGATGATTAGACTATGAAAGCCATAACCTAATAAGTAGGTTAATCCATTTGATGAGTTAATGATCTGAATGGCTTACTAGGTGGTACTTAGGCAGACCAGCATAGCTGGAGGAAGTGGAGCTTGGGGATTGTATATTTTGTCCCTGACTCCTCCCCCAACTCTATTTCCCTGCCACTATGAGCTGAGCAGCTCTCCTCTGTCGCACCCTTCCACCTTGATGTTCTGCTTCACCTTGGGCTTGGAGCAGTGGAGTCAGCTGACCATGGACTGAGACCTCTGAAACCATGAGCCAAAGTAAACTTTTCTTCCTCTAAGTTATGGTCAGTATTTTGGTCACAGTGATGAAAAACTGAATAATACAAACCCAGGAGGCCCATAGCTCTGGGTGAAGCCAGTAGCCAGGGGCACCCAGGACTGTCTATAGCTAAGTGCTGATGTTAGTCCTGCTCTGTCGTGCCTCACTAACCTTATTTCCCCTTGGCTTTGTTTTCTTATTTATTATGAATTTATTTTGTCTTGGTACTTTGTAAAACCTCTTTAAGTCCTTTTTGGAAGATATCGAAAGAATGGAAGACAGAAAAGATGAAAGAGATGATCATGGAGAATAACTCCTGCCAAAACAACTTCATTTCCTCTTTGGATAGGATTGTAAAACTAGCAAATACAAGAAAGGTCCCAAGAATGTACTCAATGTGTGAGTTTAATAATTTCTTTTCCCCTTGGGGGAATTGGGGTGGGTGAGAATTGCTACTAGCATCTAGTCATAGAATCCAGGGCACTGACCAACATCCAGAAATGCACAGTACAGGCCCCCAAAACAAAGGTTATTTCGTTCAAAATAGGAAAGTTGAGAAACCCTGCCACAGAGGAGGCGGAAGCTGCAGGGCTCTCGAGATGTAGGCTTAAAACTCACAATGCCATTTTCACTTCACCCTGCTAGAGACAGCATCATAGATCCAGACCAGATTCAAGGAATTGAGAAATAGATTCCACTTTCTGGTGGGAGGAACTATAAAGACTTTATATTCATTGGTTATCTACCTCAAAAGCAGATGCTTTGGAGAGGGACACGGGAGTTTGAATCTAAGTAATTTTTCGTTCTGGAATACTTAGAAGATACAAAATTATATATGATAGATAATGTATATGTGCATGTATATCATATTTGTATGTGCCCTGTGGCCCTGTACAGTTCTGTACTCCTGTAACTGTACCATAAAAGGCAAAGTATATACGATAAGAGGGCGTGGGGGCTAGGGAAGAATAGAGGTACTTTGTATTAGACAAAGGGGAGTGAAGGGAGTGGAGGGGATATGGGGGTAGGAAGGACAGTGGAATGAATCAGACATTATTACCCTTTGTGCATATATAATTACATGACTGGTGTGATTCTACACCATGTACAACCAGAAGAATGAGAAGTTATACTTCATGTATGTATGATGCGTCAAAGTGCATTCTACTGTCATGTATAACTGATTAGAACAAATTTTTTAAAAGGCAAAATATACTTCTCCACTCCTTGACTTGAAACTGAACCATGAAGGTTGCTTTGGCCAAGTGGGAATGGTGGAAGAAATTATGTAAGCAAGGACTTGAAGTATGTTTGTTTTGGGTGTAAGTAAATCCTCTTAATACGCTGAATTGCCATGAAGTGAACTTGCAGCATCTAGCCAGCTGGTCCAGGAATCTTGTGAAACACCTGGGTTCTGGTCACCTACCTAACCCACAGACCTGCCATTTAAAACTGAGCTGCCCAGCTGAGCCCAATCTAAAAGAGTTGTCTCCCAGTTTACTCTAAGATGTATGGTGCCAATGTCTTGGCTTGGCACAGAATCACGAGCCACCACACAGCTTTGTAGATTCAAACAGCAATTCTTTATTCCCGAACTCACACCGGCCTCCACACACGCTCTGGGGCAATCCCAGTTCTGCTGCCGCCCAATTCACCTACTCCACGAGCTTTCTTCCCAAAATACTCTCTGAATCTCACGAGAACTCAAAGGGAGCTCAGGTAGCAGGAACGCCCTATTTCCAGCAGCAATAATCCTCAACATCGAACTTCCTAAAACCCAAGGTCTTAAACTGGGAACGCCCTTAACCTAAGGAGCGGGATACTTCCTCAAACTGCAGGATACACTCTAATCCTGGATCCACCCTGGTCATTGAGCAGGGTCACCTTTCTCAAACACACATGCAAGGTCAACAGCGAAATTCCAAAGCAAGTCCATTTAACATGGGGTACGCTGGCAAGGAAATATGGATGCGTCATTCCTACTTGGCCATGGCCCTCAGCAGTATGGAAAGTAGATGTTTATTTTATGTCACTGAAATTTTATGGCTTGTTTGTTACACAGCAAAAGCGAATTGATATATAACCACTCCCCATGAAGTCCTCTGTGTCCATGTGTGTCCCTTTCTGATTCCTTCCCATTCCTTTAGTCTGTAAATGTGGTAAATTACCTTAATAGACTTTCTGTTGCAAAACCTTCCTCCATTCCTCCATTTATAGTAAACAAAAGTCACTTTATAAAATTCAAAACTAGATTCAATGTGATAACTTTTTAGGCAATTTGCATCTATGCTTGGTGAGATTTTCCTATGATTTTAATATACTGTCCTTGAAAAATTTGAATTTTAGGATTATACTAGCTTTATGAAGTAGCTGAAGTCCGCCTCCATCTACTCCCTCCCCCAGTTTTCTAGAACAGTTTGACTAGAATATGAATTAATGGCTTTGTGAATGTTTAGTAGGACATAACAGTAAAACTATCAGGACCTGGTGATTTCTTGGATCCAAAAAAAAACAAAATTTACACGACAATTAAGTGAGTTTATAGCTGGTCATCCTTACGCCAAAAGGGGTAAAAAACAGATCAACATTAGCCTGTCTAGTCTTACATTTTTGGGAATGTTTTGGATGAAAATAAAAAGGCAACTTATCACATATTCAGTTGACAAAAATTTGGTAGAAAAAAATCTGTGATTATGTCTTTAGGGCAAAAAAATAAACTAAAATGAATTTGATTCAATTTATTATGATTCAGCCATTGTGGAGATGCTCAGAGAGAACTCTGCCTCCTTCTAGATTTGCATTTATGTTTTTATGTCTTTGTTTTTGTTTCTTAATCATTGGCCAGAGAGCAATTTGTTTCAACAGTACTTGGAGCTTTTCCCTGACCGCAGCCTGGATAGGAGGAGGTGTGTATGGTGGATGTTTTAGCTGCTACAGTGAATCTTCTTGTCAAAGTCAGAGAGGATATCCACACTCCTGTGCTCTCCTGATTTTTTTAGTCCTGCCCTTGCAGATACCATATATCAGGTCTGAGCATTTTTATATGACAAGCCATGGAATGTCCAGAGGCAGGTCCTATATAATAACATGTCTAGATCAGGGTTTCTTAGCCTGGGCACTTTTGACAGAGCCAGATACTTTGTTGTGGGTGCTACCCTCTTTCTTGTAGGATCCTGAGCATCCCTGGATACTACTCACTACCCCCTATGGCAACAATGAAAACAAAAGTGTCTAGTCAGTGCCAAATGGCTACGGGAGGCAAATTTGCCCCAAGTTGAGCACCACCATCCAAAAAGTGGTGGAACAGAGAAAAGTCATGGTAAAAACATACCGTTTGGTTTTAGAAACTCTATTAATAATAAAGTGCCCTTGTGAATGGGGAGGAGAATCATTTTGAGGGGCTCCAAAGGGCAGAGCTAGTTGGAAATTATAAGGTGTCAAATTTGGAATCAAAAAAAGGGACTTTTGGGCTACTCAATTATTCCAACAACAGATTGACTACTTTATAGAGCATTGAGTTCCTGGACATCGGCCATATTCAGAAGCTGACTAACCCTCTGTCAGGATGTTGTTGGAGGGAATTAAAGAAAGACTTGATTAATCTACAGGATTACCAAATACCTTCCAGTTGCAGAACTTCATGTTTCCATTCATATGGAGCAAACTAGGAGGAGAGAATGAAGCTGTTGGGACATCATATTACAAATGTGAGGCATAAGATGCAGGAGGAGGGATCCCCAAGTGGCCTTGGCTGATCTAGATCTTCCCCCCTTTGCTTGCAATTCTGAGGAAGAATGTACCAAGAATGCAACATCCTGAGAGAAGGAGGAACTGTCCAGAACAGCCAGGGCTCTGTCCTTGACCTCCTACAATAGGATGTTCTGCAGTGTTTGAGCTCAGTATTCCAAGGGATGCTTGGGGTATGAAACAGAGAGAGGAGTGCTTTCCTGGCCCCTCTGCTGCTGTGTGAAGTGGAGGCACACACAAATGAGACTCCATGCACCCTGAGCAGCCTTCCTGAGCCCTGGGGGCCTGGCTTGCCTTGGGTCCTTGGCTTCTGTTAGTTCTTGCTGCCCATCTGTGAGGAATGAAGTTGCTTTGCCTGACTTGTTATGCAAGTGGTGGAGATGACTGCTGCAGCTGCTGGGTCTGCTTTGAGCCCCTGCCACAGTCAAGAGCCCTTGGAGAAGTCTGACAGCTGAATTTGTGCAAAACCTCCTACCAGACTTAGGGACCCTTTCAGAAATTGACACAGCAAACTCGGGATTGGTTTCCTGGAGTTTTCCTCTCGCAGGAATCAATAACAAGCTCGTGGCGTTCACATAAAGCATTGGTCCCACTGCTCATGGGCCCGCGGATCTCACTAGTGCTGTACACACTGATGGCTTGTACAAGCACCTGTGACTTTCCTGGATACAGAAGTGTGTTCAGGCAGCTGCGTTGGGGAATTATCTGGCACTTCACTTCAAATGGTCTTCAACCAATTTTGGAAGGAATTGGTGGATAAACACCCTAGCTCCCTTGCTGTCATCACCTGAGCTGTGTTCCAGTCTCCCAGGGGGCTTCAGCAGGACGAGCCTCATTGCTCACAGCATTGCCTGTTCATTCCTGCATCCTATATCACCTTCTTTCCTGTTCTTGTTTTACTTCCCCAATGTTCTCTGGAATTGCTTCCTTGGGAGACCTCTTGCATTTGAATCTTTATCTCAGGATCTTCTGAGAGAACCTAAGCTGAGAAATTTCTGCTTCAGCCCTTGCATTTCTCTGTAAGACCTAAGCAAAGGAGGGAACTAGCCTTGCTCCAGGAAAGGGGGTAAGCTAGAGACTTCGTTGTATTTCACACGGGAAATACCCTATAGCACTCAGAGCAAGCAAAACAGTGCTTTAGACTGTCACAGTCCAAGGAGAACAGATTTGGGAAGGGTAATCAAGGAGTCCAGAGAAAGGAAGGGGAGAGAGGGCCATGGGCGTCAGCCTAGAGCAGCCAATCAGGAGATTCAACTCACTCTTTCCACTAGCTCTCTGGAAGTTAGAGTCACAGAGCAACCAATTCTCTCATTCTGTGATTCTATCCTTCAAGGACTTTAGAGACCAGAACATTCAATCAGCAAATGTTGAACACCTATTATTTGCCTTGGTTCAGGCTTTGAAGATTGTGTTGACAGCTTTTCATCATTGTGATCAAAATAACTGACAAGAATTTAGAGGAAGTAAAGTTGATTTTGGTTCATAGCTTCAGAGGCTCAGTTCATGGTCAGCTAACTCCAGTGCTCTGGGCCTGAGAGAGACAAACCCTCATGGTAGACAGACTTGGTGAAGGAGTGCTTCTCACCTCATGGTGGCCAGGAAGAAGAGAGAGGGGTAAAGGGGCCACAGGGAGGATGACTGTTTCTAGGTTCATCCCCAGTGACCTGCCTTCTCCAGCCATGCTCCACCTGCCTACAGTTAGCACCCAGTTAGTCCATGCAAACTGGGATGATTAGGTTACAGTTCCCATGATCCCATATTTGAATATTCTTGCATTAACATAGGAGCTTTTAGGGGACATCTCATATCCAAACCATAACAAAGATGCAGGTGAATAAGATATAGTTCAAACCATTAGTTGTTTGTTCAAGGTCTAAGTGAGGACACAAACTCAAATGAATAATAACAACACAGAGGTTTGAAGGAACAGAGGAAGGTCACTAACTCAGGCTAAGGCAAACTATAACTTCTTTACATTTAAATATAGGAAAAAATGAGGCCCAGAGAAGAGAAGCTGAAAAGATTCTATAATTACTGGGAATTGCTATAGGTAATAAGTATTTCTGGCAGTAGTTCAGTTCTTTATACTGTAGTACTAGCTTTTTCATTTGCATGCAAGGTATTATTCATGACCCCACCCAACCCCACATGCTCTTGGTTTGGGGGTCACAACTGCTTTTGTCTGACAGCTGCTTGTGGTTTGAGCTTTGCCTTTATTTGTCTTCCCAATGCCACAGCTCCAGGGATTTTGTGTTCCAAGAGAGCCCCACAGCCTCTGCTGTTTCTCCCAGTCAATCCTGCCCAACCCCATTATCTGAAGCTTCCCCATTGCCCTCCTCCATGTCTCCTTAACTCCCTTTCACTTCCAAGATCTCAGGTTGTGACAATTTTCCTCCCACTTAACTTGCCTCACATCCCAGTTCTATTGTGCTTAGCTCTGATGCTCAGAGAAATGTCTCCTGTGGCTTGCAGGACAGATCAGACAGAATCCTAGACTGCAACAAAGATAATCTGTATGTAAATCCCATCCCCAAACTCACTGAAACCATCTGAAAGTATTTGGAGAAGACTCCTTTTGCAAGTTGACGATGCACATAAAACAATAGGGAGTGTGGGCTTCAGAGGAAGCTGTTCCGTGGTTATGAGTAGAAATTAAATTGGAGGGAAGGCAAGCTTTTACCCTTTAAAATCCTTGCTGTATTGCTAAAATATATGCACACGTGCCCAAAGCAGTATATTTCCCAACTCTACAAAATCAGCTTCTCAGCTGCCTCCTTAGAAATTTCTGCTTCAGCCCTTTCATTTCTCTTCAACCATTGACCTTCAAGAGTCTTGCACTCTAGGGTTTGGGCCCCAAACAGACCCATCTTTCATTAGTAGCATCAGCTGCTGCTGAGGTCAGCTGGCCCCTCCTGCTCTGTCCTGGCCTGCTCAGCTCTTAGTCATTTCAATCTCTGCACACTGGAGAGCCATTATCACAGCCTGTTGCAGGGTGGACATGATATAGGGGAAGTGAGTCGATTCCTACCCCACATTCGGCCTCCTTCCAACTTGTGCATTACTTTTTCTAAACTTACTTTTTATGGAAAGGAGATTTTCTATCTCTGAGTTCACTCTTTAAAAAAAATTTTAAAACCTTTGAAGTTCAATTGATTCATTCACCTCAACAACAATACTTGTTGAGCTCCTAATAATAGCTGGCCTCTATAGAGTGACTAATGGGTACCAGGTACTGTGCTAGCCACTTGAAAGCTAGAATGCACTTGAATTTTCCCAACACCCCTTCAGAAAGGCACTTGGACAGAGGTTACCTAGTTTGATGTCACAATCTAGCAATGGCAGGGCCAGGGAATCTGACTTGAGAGCCCAGGAACTTACTATTCCACTGCCTTCTGTGTGCGGACCCCTTTCAAAGTTCTATGAAGACAAATTTGGTCCCTGAGCTCAAAAAAAAAAAAAAAAACACAACTTTAAAAATCAGAGGGAAGGTGAAACAAGAGTGTGAAATGATAAAGAAGGCCAGAAACTATGAATGACTAACAATGGGACAGACAAGGCAGGAACTTAGGTGGCAGAGGAAGAGGCAGGGATGATCAGGAAGACTCCATGGGGAAGTATGGTATTTAGTGGGCCTTGAAAGATGACCAGACTTAGGTGAGCTGACAGGAGGAAGTCAATCAAGGTACATTTCTTTGGGTGCATGAGTTCAAGTTCCAGCTCTGACATTATCCATGGAGTCATAAGAAAGTCGTTCATCTACTGTGTTATTCCATTTCCTTTTCTGTAAAGAGAGGGAGGTTTGGGAAAGTGAGATGGAGTAGGGGAGAAGGCAGAAATTTGGAATCAGAAGATGTTGAGATGGGGAGGGAGGAATTAGTGATTTAGGGGAGGGGGCCAGTTACCGAGTTCTGTTTCTTGGTTGAAACGGTGGTTCCATGTGAAATCACTTTGTAAGAACCCATTGGGCTGTGAAAGTAGGTGAGCAAATAACTTCTAATTTGTATTTTGTCAGGAAAGACACTTGTCCCTTTGTTTCTTTATTGGTAAATGGGGATAATACCTCACGGAAGAATACCAGGACGAGGTGGGCTAATGAGGTTTGCCTAGCAGTCGCTCGCTTAGTCAACAGGGACAGCGAAGAGAGTTTGAATCCAGCAAGGTCCAAACTCAGTGGGTGAGCAAGGCCTGGGGAGAAAAAGAAGGTGGAAAAGAAGCTCTTCCTGACCCAGAGAGATGGGGGTGCTCCATGGCATTTAAGAATGGTGAAGATACTATTCATCTAAGATGGTTGACATTATTTCCATATCCTGGGACACAGGATGACCTCTGCTCCTGCCTTCTTCCCTGACTCCTATTACTCTCCAGTGCTTGAACCAAAAAAAAAAAAAAAAAACCTCTTCCTCTCATTACCTTAATAAATTTGAGTTAATCTACTCAGTCATTATTGTTGCTTCGGATGTTATTGAGAGGCCTGTCAATCAACCAATACCTTAGAGTCTGTGTGTTGTTGTTTTGGTTTGGACTGCTTTTTGTGGTGCTGGGGCTCCAGCCCAGGCTTCAGACCTACCACTGAGCACTCTATCACTGAATTCTACTCCCAGCTCTTTCCCAGTCTTTTTGTAGGAGCCATCGGTAATTTCTGACTGCCTCAAAAAAAATCCAGTTTGTAGGAACATTAGAATCTGGTGATTCTTCTGTGAATCTGAGGTTTCCATTAGGAAGCTAAGAGTAGGGGGAAACATGGCACTTATCTTTGACTTTCAGTCTTTTTCTCCCCAGGAACTGCTAAGGACATAGAAGGTTCCAGAGTGAAGGTTGGGAATCCTATAATAAGTAGTTTCATGGGAGGGGGTCCTCCATGATGAAATCCATGGTAGGGATTCCATATGAGGGTTCCATGATGGAGGGGTCCTGTGGTAAGGGGTTTCGTATAGGGATTCCATGGTGGCAGTTCCATGGGAACTCAATGACGCAGTGAAGGCTTCTCTGATAGGAACATTCATCCAGTCACCTCACCTCAAACCCCACTCCCCTAACCCCAGCCTCATTTCTCCTCCCTGCCCATTCCCACACTCTACTCTGTAATTCTACACTACAATTTCCCAAACACCTCCTGTCATTTCCTGCCTGTGTACTTTGCCCACTTGTTTCCTTTACCTGGCCACCCTTTTCCTTATGTCCTTACCTGGCTAAGCACCACTCATCTCACATGCTAGGCAGAAATATCTTCTCCTCCAGGGAATCTCTCAAGCATTGCTTCTGGGTCTGATTAGGTTACCTTGGGTACGTTCTCCCAGTACCAGATGCTTTCTCCATTGCAATTCTAGGCACCACTTGAGAATGCCACTGGGCACTGGCCTAAGCCCCTTTGGTCTACTGCTCTGCCATCCCTAGGGCATTGAGCAGCATGGTGCAGGTTGGCTCACAATTATGCCAGAATCCCAGCCTGCCTTTGTTCCAAAGCCACTTCCCAACCTCCAGATCATATTACCTCTGTTGTGAAGCTGAGCTCATTTCTGACTGGGGAGGAAGGTGTGAAGAAAGTTGGGGAGTGATGGGAGATGAAGGTTGGGTTTCATTGTGCAGGACTTGAATGCTGAGAACACATATAATGATGACAGTGGCCCTCCTGGTCACATAATGTCACCTTGGGTACATCCCACATCACTGCCTCTGAAGTGGCAATCCAGAGCCTCCGAAGACTCTCCTAAATATCTCTTACATAATCTCAGAGAGCCATGTATCTGAGCTCCACCAAGGGAAATGGAGTAAAAAAGCTGATACTTGATGAATCATGCCTGAAGCAGGGACTGATGGACCTAAACCACCCACTTTCTGAGCTGTTTCCAGAGCTATCAATACTCATAATCACTTTGGCACTTCGATTTTTTAAAAAAGAAACAAGATCCCAAGACCCTCCATGGCTCCTTGCATCTCCAGGGTAGGGCTCAGGAATCTCTGTAAAATTCTCACAATGATTCTGATGAAGAGCTGGTTGTAGCCCCTTTGCACTTAGGAGATCCATCACCACCCTGTATTTGCTCTGACTACAGATTTGCCAATTGAACTCATTTTTCTTCTATAGTGGAAGCAGTTTTCTTTCTTTGGATGCAGGGTAGGATGATCCTTGTTTGGCATCCTCTCTGAATTCTGAGACCCAGGTTATTGCAAAGACAAAGAAACTTAAATACAGAACAGAGCAATTCAGAGTTTTGGTTACACACAAATCCAACCACTGTATATCTTCTAAAGAGGTTTGGAAAATCATTAGACCTTTTGAAGTGGACCCCTGGTAGAAATGTGTTCTCAGTTTGACTCTCCATCTCCCATGATTCCCAACTCACTGATCCTCTGGAAAAAGCATCCTATCTTTAGAAAATTACCCAGGCAGGGACTGAACCCTGTGGTAATAGAAGATTTATTTAGTGCCTTCAAGAGCCACATACTGTGTATACATCATCCCAAATAACCCCCAGCTGGGGTGACTAGCATTATTAATCCCAATTTATAGATGAAGAATCTGAAGATCAAGTCGGGCTTGGTGGAACACTCCTGTAATCCCAGCAGCTCAGGAAGGGGAATCCCAAATTCTCCCACTGTGTGCATGTGTGTGTGTGTGTGTGTGTGTGTGTGTGTGTGTGTGTGTACGCGCGCGCGTACACAGGAGAAAGGACAAGGAGCTCTGTGGACAGGCAGTATTTTCGCGTTCCTCTGCTGCCTGTTTTCCTTTTCTGTCCCCATACCCCTTCACATTCTCATGCCAATAGCAGCCAATAGAGGAACATTCTTAGATGCTCCAAGGAAAACTTTAGCAGAGAAAGTTGAGCTCCTTCTGCAGAAGCTAGCTTCCCCTTTGCACCATTTCAGAGCCTCCGTGGACCCACAAATATAACTTCCAGCTAATCGCATATGCACCAGACAGTAATGATATACAATACATGATTAACACACTCAGCTGAGTCCCTTGAAGACAATTCACCAGATTTATTAGAAGGTACTTTTATTCAAGATAGCACACAGATTCCCCTTTTCAATATTTCCATCCTTTGCTGATTCACTGTGTATTGTGACTGAATTGTTTGGCTTTTCTAACTTGACAGAGGTGAATAGGAGAGGTTTGGGCACACAATTATGGCTGGGAAAATGGCAGGTGTGACTCATGAGAGGTGAGTTTGGTACTCTTTGGGAGCAGAGGCATTCTAAATCGGAAGCACTTGAAGAGGGAAGTAGCCATCACATTTGGTTCAAGGCTTCCCTTAGAAATTGAGTTCATTCCTCCAAATGCTATTATTTGCTGTTGGAAGAGAATTACGTTGTATCCCCTTGGTCTGAAGCAATTAGAGTGAATCCTCCTATGGCAGGCTGGGGCCCTCCAGAGCCTTAATTGGTTTTAATGCAGAGTGGTTTAAAATAATTCACTTTTCCACAGGCTAATCTCTAGTTTCCCAGAACAGATTGAATTGTTAGGAAATGAGCCATTGAGTGAATTCTTCTTCTCACTGGGTACTAAGTTTGTAGCATATCTTTCCTGAAAAGAGACTGATGTGGGGACAGGGTGAGAGGAAGCTGGCTCTGCCTGTACTGTGACTCCAAAATTCTTCCTCTGGTCTAATTTCATCCTTGTCCTCAAAACCTGATTTATGAACTCAGGATACAGGCACTGAGAAAGTCATTCTTTCCCTGAACCATCAGGACTGGGCGGCTAGAAGCTGATGTCAGCCCAAGATAGCTATGTGGAAAGGGTGTCACAGTGCAGGCTCTAGCTCTGGCCCTATACCCACCTCTCAGTTTTTCTCACCTATACAATGAGCCATTGTATAGGTGACCTTGAATCAATTAAGAAGAGTTTAATTAAATCCACTTCATTGTTCTAAAACAGGGCTTCCCAACTTCAATGTGGATATCATTTTAGGCCTAACAATTCTCTGTTGCTGGGGCTGTCATGTGTATAGTGGGGTTTTGTTTGTTTGTTTTTGTTTTTTTGTTTGTTTTGTTTTGTTTTTAAGCATCTGTGGTCTCTTCCTACTATATGCCAGAAATACTTGTCCCTGCATTTGACTGAAAAGTTATTTCCAGACATCAACAAATATTGCTTAGGGAGCAAAATTGCCCCTGGTTGAGAACTACCTTTTTTACCTACAAAAAAAAATGCACTGGCTTATTAATATTGTTGACTGAGTACTTTCTAGAACCAAATATAACCAAGACTCGGTCCCTGCCTTAAGGAACTCATAGGTAATTAGGACAGACAAAAATATAATTTTAACCTAGAGTGGCACATAGAAAGTCCAAGAGAAATGCAGAGGGAGGAGGGGAGAAAAATCACTGAAGGAGAAGCAGAGGAAGCTAAAGGAGAAATCAGTGATTGAATGGAATGTTAGAGGATGTGTAGAAGTTCGTCAAGCACTTGAATCTAGCTGAGGGGACCACATGAGAAAAGGTGTGGTGGTGAGAACAATATGCAAAGTGGTGAGGATAAATCAGAGACCCGAGAAACCACCCCCAGTCCCCAACCCCAGCTGCGTGTGGTCCCTGTCAGCATTCCACTCCGGAGAAGCAGTTCAGAACCCTGAAGAGCTCCCAAGCCAGGGCCACTGTGGTGCTCTCCAGGGTACTGAACTCATCCCTGGGAACCTCCTTCAATCAGCTGCCCTCTCCCCAGGCACCTAAGACCCTGCCCCTTCTGCCTGTGCCCGCTGCTTGACCCAGACTAGGGTAAAATCAAATCAATGGTGAATTATTATTATAAATTGTAATTATGGTGCAGTCCTATGAAAGAGAATTACACTGTGTTGTGGTGGCCTTAAAGTTGTTTTTGAAAACTTTACTTGGAATTTTGTATATTTTCTATGATATCTGCAATAAGTATGAATTCCTTACTCAGCAAAAACAAAATCATTTTGGGCCGGGGATGTGGCTCAAGTGGTAACGTGCTTGCCTGGCATGCGTGCGGTGCTGGGTTTGATCCTCAGCACCGCATAAAAATAAAATAAAGATGTTGTGTCCACTGAAAACTGAAAAATAAATATTAAAGAATTCTCTCTCTCTCTCTCTCTCTCTCTCTCTCTCTCTCTCTCTCTCTAAAAAAAATCATTTAAAGGAAAATAATAGCATAGAGCTCTGGACTCAAAGTAGACTAGGAATTAAATCCTAACTCTGCCACTTAATAGCTGTCTGAGCTTGGGCCAGTTAATTTAATCTCCCTGGCTATTGTTTATTTAACTGCTTAAAAAAACCCAGACCTTCAATAATTTACCAGTGTCTGACATGCAGACCTCTTGTGGATATGGAATGAGCTGGACCATGCGCACCTGCTGTTGTGTTGCTAAGCAAGACAAACACTCAACAAGTTCTTGCTTGTCAGTTCCAACCCTGCTTTTGAGGTACTGTTTTCTACCACAGCAAGGGCAAGCCTAGTGCACACAACCTAGCCTAGTGGCATCAGGTCTTGCAGGCGTGGACTGAGGGTGCCCTTCACCTCCCATTTTTGGGGTCCTCGTTAGAAATGGTGCTTTGGAATAGAATTGGTTCTAAATTGTAGCTTTAACATTGTTTCCACACTTGTCCCCTAGTACACTAGCTTGTTGGTCCTTACCCCCATGGCGAGACACTGGAAGTCATTCCATGGGCAACCAGATCACCTGAAGAACAAATGCCTAAAGATCACATGGTCTCCCAACAAACAGTCCAGCCTAATAACTCGGCTTTGAAGCTCAAGATTGACAGGCCCCACCCACCTTCTCAGAATATCCAATTCGTTTTTTCTTAAGTTCCTCATTTATTGCTGTGAGCATACAGCCAAGTTTTATGTCTAAGTAAAAGCTCTAACATGGGGGAAAGTTTTTTTTTTCTTTAAACTTACAGGGAAAAAGACACCAAATTTTGGTGAGACTGTGTTTCCCAAAACCTGTTCATGGCCTATCCATGAATTTCTCCAGAGGAGGCTCTTGTAAACTCTTGGGGATGCTGAAATCTGGTTACCCAGAGACGACTCAGCATATGCCTGTTTTGGGCAACTTTGTCACAGAGGCAACATTGTCCTTTCATCCTCAGTCCTTTCATCCAACTTGGCAGAAACTGAAATTAAACAGGGAAATAAAATTTTCCAATTAATATTCTTAGAGAAGTAAAAGAACTTCCAAGAAACAAGAACAGGATGCTATGTTTAAAAGGACATTCAAGGGATATGCAAAATGAAAAAGTTGAACTGAGGAAGGAGATAATATTAAGGAAATCTCATCTCATTTCCACACCCCAACCCAGAACACAAGTACTTAAATGGGAACTGTGAGAAAATAGATTAAAAAGCAAAGGAACAATCATGAAAGACCAACATTAGAATAATGGAAATTCTAAAAAAAAGACAATAGAGAAAATGAGAAAAGGAAGGAAATTATCATAGAAACAAGGAATTTCCCAGAATAAAAGGATCCACCTATTATCTAGCCTACCAAATGAAAGAAAGAAGAAAACTTAGAAGGAATATACATCATTGTGAAATTTCAAATCATGTGGACAAAGGAAAAACTCTATAAGCTACCAGAGATAATATTAAGGATCCAGAGTCCGGATGGCCTCAGATTTCTCAACAGTTAATACTTGAAGCAAGAAGACAATGGAGAAATACCTTCAAAATAATGATAGATGAACCCCCATCTATACCCAGCCCTAGTATAAATTAAGTACTGCAGAATAAGACCATTTGTAGACCTGCACCATCTCACCTTTCCTTACAAGAGGAAGTGCTCCAGAAAAAAAGAGATAGTAAATCAAGAAAGGGAAAGACGTTATATGAGGGGGAGGAGAAAACATGAGCTCAACACCAGAAGGGGGTGGAAGGAATGTCCAGGAGGACAATTGACGACAATGATGATAGCTGCCTTCGTAGAAGAGAACTAGTCAAGATTAGAGCAGGTGTCTCCAGAAATAGAGCTGTCGTCACCAAGATCCCTGCTGCTATTGATCCATTTTTTAAAACCCAAGGACAGAATTCCTGTGTGAGTCTGGCTAAGATATTTTCACTTTTCTTAAATCTATCTGAAAAATCTGCTATCCTTCCTACTTTCTGGATCAGCTGAGAATGCTCACTTAACCCTACAAAAGCTCTGCTCTGGTCTGCTCCAGAAGCTGAAGATAGGCTGTGGTGAAGCAGAAAGTTGGAGCATATAGATCCACACCATGGGCCGTATTTTCTGGACAGCCCCACGAGACACCGACTTTAGTGAGCCCGTGTTTCCCAAAACTTGTTCGTGGCCTGTCCATGAATTTCCGCAGAGGAGTCTCTTGTAAACTCTTGGAGATGCTGAAACCTGGTTATCCAGAGAGATTCAGCATGTGCCTGTTTTGAGCAACTTTGTCACAGAGGCAACATTGTCCTTTCATCCTCAGTCAGGTTTGTGCTTCTGCTCAATACACATTGTTTTGGAATATACACTTAGGAGGTAAACTCTAAAAAAGATCTGTTATCAATTAGCACAAAAGTCAAGATAGCGATTATATCAGGGGAGGAGATTGGAGATTTTATTTAGCATTTGAAGGACTTCCAGAGTACTTGGTAGTGTTCTATTTCTTAGCCTGTAGGAAGTAGCTAGGTGCTCAAGGTACTATCTTCACTTAAATTCTACATAAGTTTAAAATACTCTTCTGTACATATCTTACACTTGATGGTAAAAATTGACATGCCAGGCAGACCCCACGCTGCTCTCAAGTCAGGCTGTGCACCCTGTTGTCGCAATGTGCAGCCTCGTCCGAGAGAAGATACACATCTAAACACGCCACCTCCTCCAGCGGTCTGCAGCTCTGGGGTTTTGTGGAATGAGGACCCCTGGGTTGAATATATGATGAATGACACGGCTGGCCAGATACAGGAAGGCCTGGGAGGATTTGCCGGTGGCTAGTGGCATTTTTATTCCTTTCCCAACTATGACCCAGAGAAAAGGAGCACTTCCATCCCAGCCCTGGGATGCAAGGTTCTCACCAGGCATCCTTTCTGGTTTCTTGGAGGGAGGACCTTGTTTTTCCTTGTCTTTCACAGAGTGAGTCAGAGCTGACCTGCTGTCAGCATCTCTGGCCACCTTCCTGTTGCCCTTCCCTTTGGAGATCAAAGCTCACCTCAGGGGAACCTCAGAGGGAAGAAACAGCCAACGGAACCCCCAGGGCCAGGCAGGAAAAGCAAGTAAACAAGTGATTGACGCACTTGAAGACAGGCTGGGGGTGGGGGTGTGCAGGGAAGTTGAGGAAGCTGTCCAGGATGGGGGCGGGGCCCTGAGGGCTTGGGCAACAAGTCATTGTTCCTCAGGTTCCCAGGGAACAAGGTAGGCCTCCAACAAAACAAACGTGCCAGGAGGACAGGCTATTTGTGTTGATAAACAGGAGAGGGGAAGTGACTAGCAGGAGGCAGGGTGGATTTAACTGAAAAGTGCCTTATTCTGGGAATCTCTATACTTGGCTCCTACGGGACACCAGAGGAAGAGGGAGAAGCAGCTGGGACAAAAGGAGACAGTGTTATTGTTAAACACAAGGGGACCTGGTGGTGGGTAGACCTGGATTCAAATCCCAAGGCCTTTATTTCCCAACTCTGTGATTTGGCATTAGTTAATTTCTCTAGGCCTTGGTTTTATTATCTGTGAAATGGGAATGATAATTCCTCACCTAAAATTTCCTTGAAGGCTTAAGATAATGTACTTGAAGTATCTAATGTGTAGGAAGTTCTTTAACAACAACAACCATAACAACAACAAACACACTCTCATTAAAGTGTCCTGTCAGTGGGAGAAGGGAATTACGGGAGGAAGCAGTGTGTTCCAGGGACAGTACCATATTGTCAGGCACCTGGGTTTTAGTCAAGGTTCTGGTACAAAGTCACCATGTGAACAAGGAAAAGCTCACCAAGTTAATCCTTATCTCTGGAGCTGAGTTTCACCTCCCTAGAATGAGGGTCTGTTCAACTCCAAGGCTGTAAGTGCTCCAAGCATATAGTCTACCAATTCCAAAGAAAGAACTTGGAGGACTCAGTGGAGAGGTTTTGGACATTGCTCATGCACTTCTAGCAGCATCAGGCTGGGATACAATGGAGGGCCACACAGCACCAGCAAGCAGAGGAACGAATAGGATAGGCTGCATGTCCACTGGGCAGATGGATTTCCTCAGATGTTTGATGAGTACATTTTTAAACTTTGTAACCAAGGTCACTGTACTTTGATCCTCACTCAAAGGTGGAGAAAGGGCAGTGGTCAGCTTCCCCTCTGCATTTCCTTCATCATCACTCTCTTTAGAGTCCTTCTTACCTCACTGCAAGCTTTCCTAGGCACTGAATAGTGTTTACCCCACCAGGGTCCTGAACAAGAGGGTCTCCAGGGTTCTTTTTAGGGCCAAGATCCTGGGTTCTAAAGCAAATTTCTAAAATAAATTTGTGCATTCAAGGAAATTCTGACTTAAAAATAATGCCGAGGAAGCCAAGTGAGGTGTCTGTTCCCACCATCGTGGTCTCCTTGTTAAAGTTGGTAGGTAGATAGACATGAACATGGGTGTGGGGAGAGGGAGAACAGGGCTCATTCCATCTCCACTTCAGGTGCCCATAACCACCTACCAGCTCCCCAAGAGTTTCACTAGGCAGTGATGGGAAACCTTCCTACACAGCGAAACTGGCACAATCGCACTACATTTAGGTGGGCAATGGCTGTACCGGCTCCAAATGAATAATTCATGATGTGGGAGGATCCCAAGCAGACCATAAAAACCCACAATGCGGAAGCCACTAGGGTCCTCTCCTCCGCTCCTGCTCCTCTCCTCCTCTCCTCCTCCATATTCCCTGGAGCGTGCTCCTTTCACTAAATAAACCCTTTATGCTTTTTCTATGTGTCTTGACTAAAATCTTGCTTTTGAGAAGATAAGACCTGAGGAATACATCATCCAGTAACATCCTCAGGAACTTTGCTCTTCTCATAATGGTGCTGCCATTTCTCAAAACATATTCTCTCTTTTTTTTTTTCTAGAATTATCCACAGAGCCAGTTCTTGGAGCCAAATTAGAAAACATTGTTTCATATCCACTAGTTGTTTCTTCTCCTCCTCTCCCCCCACCCCCACTTCTCCTTCTTCTTCTTTTCTATTTTGATTCTTTGACTAAAAAAAAAGCTCTCTCATTCCCGTAAAGCAAATTAGATTCCAATTCCAGTTTTGCTACTGATGAGATGGAGGATCTTAACTACATATCTTTTTGTCCCTGTTCTCTTCCTCTGGAAATTGGGGATAAGAATAGCTACCTCATAGAATTGCCACAGCAAGACAAGGGGCAGGACGTCAGCATCAAACATGACGCCGGGCTCAGGGTAGGCAGTTAAATGCACACGTATTTCATTCTGTAATTCCTTCCTCATCCCGATTACTCACTTCTCCCACTAAAGAAATTCAGGAAACTATGAGGCACCAAATGATTTTCATCAATTTCCATAAATCAAATACTTTTGGAGGCCAAGAATTGCTACCATGAAGGATATTCAAAGGGTCGTGCTCAGACTTGAACGATTTCTTTTTACACTAAGTTGGTGTGTGTCTGTGTATGTACGTTTGGCATTTAGTAAAAATCTTTCACCCGCAGATCGATCCTTAGCCTGTGCTTACCTGGCTTCAGAAAGCAAGGGCTCAGGCTGATAGGCAGAGCCAGGGAAATACTGGGTGCAAGGAGGCACTTTGAAGTCCCCAGGCCTGGTCACCAGGCTCAGAGAAACCCATTTTGGCTGCGTGACCTCTGTCAGTCCCATCATCCCTTGAGGTCCAGTTTATTCACAAGGAATGTGGGGATGATAACATAAGCCTCATGAGCTTGCTGTGAGAATCCTAAGTGAGAATTTTATGGACAAGCACAGAAGCACCAATGGGCATAACGTGAGATATGGCTAAGTATGTTGTGTAAGGCTCTGTCATACTTGTCCCTTACCCACAGGTGTAGCAGAGAAAGGTGGGATCAGAGAAAAGAGGCAGCCACACAGCCTGAGCTCTGTCCCAGCACAACCTCTAAAAAGAACAACTCTTGCCTGGCATGGTGGTGTACGCTTGTTATCCCAGGAGCTTGGGAGGCTGAGGCAGGAGGATCGCAAATTCAAAGCCAACCTCAGTAAAAGCGAGGCACTAGGCAACTCAGTGAGACCCTGTCTCTAAATAAAGTTCAAAATAGGGCTGGGGATGTGGCTCAGGGGTTGAGTGCCCCCAGTTCAATCCCCACTACACCCCCCACCCCCCCACACCGCAAAAAAAAAAAGAGAGAACTCTCGATGCTGCCCAGTTCCTCCATGCATCCTCGGTGGAAGAGTGGTGCTTCATTCTGGCCCTAGGAAACCATTTCTCAGCCTGATGCTGGGGGCAGCACACTCAGCCCCAAAGCTGCCAGGCAAGTTTCAGACCTGCCTTTGCAATGCCTTCACCTGCAGCTGCCTGATGGGTTTATCAGCCCTGGCCCCAGAATGTTTCCTCACAATGAGCAGTGACATTTACTGCTTCACGAAGTGCAAGAGAAACATTTTTCTTGCTGACTCCTCTTTCTCTTGCTAATGAAGCGGTCATTATAACCATTCAAAGGTGGACTCTAGCGGCCAAAAAAAGGTGCTATAACTCCCAGGAGAGAAGCATTGTAAATGTCAAACACTTGACAGTACTGTCTGAAGTGCCCAGGGCCAGCTGCTGGAAAGCTGTTTCTTCTTGTGCTGCAGCCACCACTGGCTTCACAGGCTTGTCACCTGTTTGGTCCCACGGAGCCCCACGCTCAGAAGGGCCCTGATTTCGGTCTAATAATCTGCATTTAAATTGATATTGCACCATGTAAAGAAGAAGAGAAAAACTCATGCTAATAATTTAAAAGCATAATTTTCCATCACCTAGAAGGGCTTTGAATAGCCAACTTAAAAGCACCTCGACAAGATGAGAGATAGCAAGAGAAAAGGAAAACTTCCTGTTTTTGTACAAGTAATGGCACTTTCCCAACAAGGACTCCTGCATTTTCATTTGCATAATCGCAAATACGTGAACCCTGGGTGAAACAAAAGGCCCTTTCATCTTTTTCCCCCCGCCACCTCTCAGTGGCACACTCTCTCTGTCACTCTGTCTCCTTGCTTCTTTGCCCACCGATGCCAGTCTTCTCACCTGCTTAGAACTCCTGGAGATTGGACTGCAGTCCCCAGTGGCTTAGAACTTGGAGATGCAGCCAGGCCCTCCTCTACCGTCATAGTCGGGCCAGCAGATGGTAGTAGACACCCCTTAGTCACATTCCTTTCTGTCAAGCCCTACATAAGACCTGCAAGGATGAGTCCAACTAAAGGGGAGTTTCCAAAGATGTGTTGGGGGTGCTCTATGAGACCTGTGTTTAGTGGCTAAAGATACCTTGGGAAGTGCTACATGATTGTTCCCTTTTTGAAGACTCACAAAGCCCAGTAGCATGGGTAGTTCTGAAAAGTCATATAGCAAAACCCAAAGCATCCAATCTGTTGTATTCTGAAGAACCCAGAATTTTCATTTTTTTTTCTTTTTGGTAACAGGGATTGAATCCAGGGGCACTTAACCACTGAGCCACATCCCCAACTGTTTGTTTGTTTATTTATTTATTTTAGTTGTAGATGGACACGGTACTTTTGTTTTATTTTTTTATTTTTATGTGATGCTGAGGATTGAACCCAGTGCCTCACACATGCGAGGCAAGCGCTCTGCCACTGAGCTACAGCCCCAACCCCCCAACTCTTTTTTATATTTTATTTAGAGAGAGGATCTCACTAACTTGCTTTGTGCCTCACCAAATTGCTGAGGCTGGCTTTGAACTTGAAATCCTCCTGCCTCAACCTCCTGAGCTGCTGGGATCACAGGTGAGGGCCACCACATCCGACCAGAATTTTCAAAGTGTGTTATTTGCCAGAGAGATTTCAAACCCCTTCACTGATGTAACATCCCTGCTGGCCCCGCACAGTGGCACACTCTAATCCCAGAGGCTCAGGAGGCTGATGCAGGAGGATTACGAGTTCAAAGCCAGCCTCAGCAATTTAGTGAAGGACAAAGCAACTTAGCAAGACCCTGTCTCTGAATAAAATATAAAAAGGGGCTGGGGATGTGGCTCAGTGGTTCAGCACCCCTGACTTCAATCCTTGGTACCCCCCCCAAAAAAAAAGAGTGCTGTTCTAACTCCCCTGAATATGCTCAGAGTCAGTCAACAGTGTAGTTCAGTGTGGATAAGTCTGGTTCTGGACTCATCCTCTAGATTTGAATCACACTTCCACCAGGGCCCTGGGAGAAGTTTCTTAATGCCCCAAGCCTCAGTTTTCTCATAAGATAAAATGGGATTAATAAGACTATTTATTAGGGTTTTTATGAGGATTGAATGAGGTCTTATGTGAGATGTATACAGTAGATACTTCATAAAGAAAAAAAGCTATTGTTACTAAAATCCCAGGCCAGTGCTTTCTTCCCACCAGCCGTTCCTGCCCCCAGCAGCCGCCTGCTCTCGTCTGGGACTGCTCGCCTCTGTCTCTCTCTCTGTGTCCTTCACCCTCAACTCTTGGTTCATTTGGAAGTCAGCCTCCTACAGCCCCAATAACCTGCATCTATGGTTCACCTTCCAGAACTAGAAGTTTTCATAATTTTTCTAATCACCCTGCAGAAATTGTACTGCAGTGAGGAGAGGATGCTGAGAGGATACAAGGTCACATCCCCAACCCTGTTTTATATTATTTTATATATACTCTGCCACCCTATGATGAAGAGTTTGCGGTCTGTGTCCTCCTTCAAGAAATGTCTTTAATAAGATGTTCCTTTAAATGCACTCAAGTGTTTATAGCTATAAATATGACAATGCAGTGACATCTGGCTGCTGAGAGATAGACACACAGCTCTGGGCTGAGCAATGCCCACAGGCAGAATGTCACGTTCGTGGAAGATTCCAGTTAGTGGAACTGTCTGCTGCTCGCTGAAACTTTCATCCAAAGCAAGAACACCATGCAGTTAATGACATGTCCTGCGTCAGGCTGGCTGGCAGCTGGTGCTTGCTCTGTTTCTTGGCACCTCAGCTCCAGCCACAGAGCTTGTCTCTGAGAGGACCTGCTAAAGAGAACCCAGGAAACTCGATGCAGAGAGAAGGGCACCAGGTGAACCTTCTATAGCAGTCTGAATCCAGAGAGAGAAGCAGAGAGCGCTCCAGGCATTACAGCCCTCCAGGAGTTAGACTTCATTAAGTGCTCACAGGACGACTAGACCACAGAGGTCACCTGAAGGCCACTGGCTCAAGCTCTCACCTCCACAGCTGCAAACCAGAGGTCAGGTAACTGCTGTTTTTGCTGCTGCTGTTACTATAGTGTGAACCCATGAAGTTGGTGACTAGCAAATGGAACCTGGTGTATGGCAGCTGCAACCCCATCTGCTCAACCCTGCTTACTTCCTCCTTCCAAATCTTGCCTGAATTTATCTCATCCTAAGTCTCTGTAGCTGCAAAGGAGTCTAGGAGTCATAATACAGGCAGAGGACAGGGGACAAGGGGAGAGAGTGGACTAGATTCCAGAGACCAGCTCAGATCTATTTGCCACACAGAACAAGAGCAGCTCCCACCCAAGTGCCTACGACTTTCCAGATGCCTACCAGGTGGATTTCCCCTAACAGTCCTCGGAGGAAGGTAGAATGATAGCCCCACTTTACAGATGAGAAAACTGAAGAACAGAGACATTGAATAAGGGTCATAGTCTGGGATAGTTCATTTATGTCAACTGGGTAGGTGGTGAGTTAAACACCAGTCTAGACATTGCCATTAAGGTATTTTTTAAATGTTATTAATGTTTAAATCATCAGACTTTGAGTAAACCTGATTATCCTCCTCAATGTTGGATCTTGTTCAATCAGTTGAAGGTTTTAAAAGAAAACATTGAGGTCCCCGGAGGAAGAAAGAATCAGGCCACCAGAATTCCCTGTGGGCTCAAAATGGCAACATTGACTCCTGCTGGAATTTCCAAACTGCTGTCTTGCAAAAGACGGACTTGCCAGTCCCAGAGTCACACGAGCTGATTACTTAGAGACAGGAGATTGTAGAATAGATAGGGATTATAGAATTATAGACTCCTACTGGTTCTGTTTTTCTGGAGAACCCAGAATAATGAAAGGTCCAACAAGAAGCAGTCAATGGGGCTGGGATGTAGCTCAGCGGTAGAGCTGTTCCCTTGCATGTGTAAGCTCCTGGGTTCAATTCCCAGCACCAAAAAAGAACCGACACAAAAGGGAAGAACAGTCAATGATATGGTGAGTTTAAAATGTGGGTTTATCCAACTCAAAAGCTCTTGGAAGACAGACTTTAGACAGTCTCCTGTTCTTAGACTTTCAACAGATCCCAGGGCTTGGGTGAATTCTAGACTCAATGGAAGGAAGATAGACCAAGCACTATGGGATATACCAGATGGAGTGGGAGCAATAGTCTCCCTAATGTGTCGACCCAGGTTATGGGGAGATAGCTGGATTTGTTTGATGGGCATTCTTCAGACATTTATTAAGTACGCATTAGGGGATCAGAGACTGTGTCGGGCTTCCCATTGATGTAGAAACCACATTCAAAACAACAGCAGCAACTATACAGTCTTTGGCTTCAGGCTTGAGGAGCGTGCCTCAAGTCAATGTTTCCCTGTTCTCTTCCTGAAACTCACCTGAAAGCAACAAGGAGAACAAGAAACTGAATTCAAACTTGATCTTTGTTAAAACTATAAGAAAGTTGAGCCCAGAGCAGTGGCACCTGCCTGTAATCCCAGCAACTCAGGAGGCTGAGACAGGAGCAACTTAGTGAGACCCTGGCTCAAAATAAAAAAAAAAAATTAAAAAGGGCTGGGGATGTTGCTCAGTGGTAGAGTGCCCTGGGTTCAATCCCCAGCACCAGAAAAGAAAAGAGAAAAAAAAAAGTTAACTCTAAATAGGGAGGCAGAGTGTTAAAAGATGTCAAATTAGATGGGAAGGAGGAGGACAAAGACTGCCACGGGTGCAGGCAGCAGAGTTGGCAAAGAACCCTTAACGAGGGCAGTGGTAAAACTGAGTACCCAGACCTGCGACTGGAGTGTCCTGACTTGGTCCCTGAGGAAGCAGAGGAAGGAAGGAGAAGGGCCAGCATGAGGAACCCTGCAGGCAGGCAATGTCTGCAGGAAACAGCAGATCAGTGTGAGGTCCCAGAGCGGAGGGGCATTGGGACCAGGCCAGCAGCTGTTGACACTCATTGTGTGATGAGAAGACTCAAACTTACATCCCGGGGCTCTGAGGAAGAGTCCTGCTGGCTCAGGGACTTCCTGCATGAACTTCTGCAAATACCAGATCAAGGAAATAGTCCTCACTCAAAGTTCATTCCTCAAAGTGTTATAAGGGTGACTTCTGCTTCTGAACACAACAGCAAAACGGGGACTGAATTTACCCTGTGTCTAAAAAACCCACACGTTAAAAATAAGTTATCAAAATGTTTGAGGCAATGATGTTCAAAACTTTGGATATCATCCAGTGACTCTCAGTGAGCCCTAAAAACTGGGACATGCATTAGGTGAGCCCTTCAATTGCTCCAGGTTATTGCTGAGGGGCCATAGTCAAAGCCTGGTGGTCTCTCAGCTTAGAGGGAGGGGGTGGGAGACCTGGGAGGCCAAGGGGACTAGAGAATAACAGGAGAGAAAAAACAGAATGTGCACATGCTCCAAGTGTCCCCTTGAGCCTCAAGCACTGATCAGTGCACACATATGAGGAAACTACCTGAGGCAGGTAGAGGAAATATTCCTGCCCGAGACAAGATGCCGGCTTTTACCACTTCTATTGAGACACTCGATAACATGGATGAAGCTCATAATTATTATGCTGAGTAAAAAAAAAAAAAAAAAGAACAAAAAGAGTATTCACTGTAGGATGTTGTTTTATAGAATATCTTAGAAAATGCAAATTATATTTATTTATTTTTGATACAGGGTCCTGTTACGTTGCCTAGGTTGAGCCTGAACTCCTTGGGTCAAGAGATCCTCCTGCCTCAGCCTCCGAAGGAGTTGGGGCTACAGGTGTGCACCACCAGGCCTGGCTCAGAAAATGCAAACTAATCTAAAGGACAGAAGGCAGATCTGCGGTACATGGGAATGTGGAAAGGGGTGGGAAAAGCACATGCAAAAGATTATAAAGGATACAAACTGGAGTGATGGAAATGTTTAGTATTTTAAGTATCATGACATCTTCATAAGTATATGCATATGTCAAAACTTATGCATCAAGTGGTATACCTAAATATGTACTTAAATATGTGATTATTGTCACTTAAGTATGTAATTACACATATATAATTATGCCTCAATAAATAAATATTAAAAAATACCGCTGAGTGGGTGACACATGCCTGTAATTCCAGTGACCTGGGAGGTTGAGGCAGGAGAATGGGAAGTTCAAGGCAACATAGCAAGACCATGTCTCAAATTTTTAAAAAGGCCTGGGGATGTAGCTCAGTGGTAGAGCACTTGCCTAGCATGCACAAGGTCCTGGGTTCAAGCTCCAACACACACACAAAAATAAATACGTGTGTGTGTATTAAGCATTCGGTGTTTAAATATTGTGTGTGTGTGTGTGTGTGTGTGTATATATGTGTGTATATATATATATGTGTGTGTGTGTGTGTGTGTGTGTGTGTATATACATACATACACAGAGAGAGAGAGAGAGAATATCATTGTTAGAAAATGCCTGAAGAGGATTTAAACGTTTGGGGAGAGTCTGGGGACCTAATGCATGTGAGCTTGGAAATACCAATGCCTCAGAATACAGCCAAGAAATAAATGTAGAAAAGCAACCCTGTCTGACAGCAGTGAAGATGGAGAATTCCTAAACTGCACTGCCATGCCCCCGTCCGCCATGCCTGAGGAAGGGAGGCCAGCCTGGATTTTATACGGAGCCCTGCAAACATGGAAGGTGCACATTGGAAGAGGTCCATTTGCCAGTTTCTTCAGGGGGACTTCCTGTTTTTGAAGAGTGGAAGACATCAAGACATTGGATAACATTTTACATAAGTTTGAAATGACATTGGCAGAGTTAGAAGAAATTTAAAAGTTGTCACATTCATTTAGGGAACAACTAAGGACATTTAAATAGCAGTTTTATTTTAGATTTTAGAATTATTGTTAATTATCTGAGGAGTGAGCATGATGCTATGATTAGAAGGGAATTTTTTTCAGTACTGGGGATTGAGCCCAGGTCCTTGCACATGTGAGGTAAGCTCTCTACCTTTTAGCTACATCTCTAGTCCTTTTTATTTTATTTTGAGACAGGCTCTCTTTAAGTTGCCCAGACTGGCCTTGAACTTGTCATCTTACTGTCCCAAGTATCTGGGATTACAGCTAGAAAAATGCCCTTATTTATAAGGAGATTTATGCTCAAATATATAAAATGTCCTTATTTGTAGGAGATTTATGCTCAAATATATAAGGATGAGTGCCACGTCTATGGTTTTATTCCAAAGTATTCAACCAAAAACAGTATAGATCACACATAAAGAAAAGAGAATATGTCAACTATTAGTGAATACTGGTGAAGGCACGTAGGGTGTTAGGTATACTAAACTTTCAACTTTTTAAAAAAAAAAAATGTGAAGTTTCCAAAATATAAAGTTGTCCAATGAGGAAGAGAATGTCAAAGCAGCAAAAATATCTTTTTGAGAAATCCAGATCTAAAATAAACATCTCTCTGAGGAAGTATCTGGGGCAAAAAAACACAATCAGATGACTCGAAATAATTCCCATACGCCGGAAGGCGAGCTCACTGCTGGGGGAACTAGAAAAAAAAAAAAGTAGAATATGAAGAAGACATTGCAGGCCTGGAACTGTGTGGAAAGGTTACACATGTTTACTAGTTATTTTACTTAAAAAAAAAAAACAAAAACAAAAAAAAACTTCCAGAGGGGGACATTCCCTAATGAAAATAAACCTAAGTGAAGACAATGCCTGGCCCGTGCTCTATGAAGTCCAAAAGAATAAACTATCCCAGGGCTAAGGTGGCAGGGAACTGTTATTCCTCAAAAAGGAGGAGATTGGAATGAATGCAATACTGAGCCCAGAAAATTAATCAAATCCTCCCTGAAATCTCAATAAGTCCTAGAAGCAGCTCCATCACACAAATGGATGAAAGGCTCACCCTGAATAATGATGCTGAGCCACCAAACACCCAGTGACCAGGGTGACAAGAAGTCAGAGAAGACAGACAATAGTGACTTCTTGGGCAAAATTAAGATTAGTTGAAAAAAGTGGAGTCTGTTTCCAATCAGAAGGAGGGATGAGGTGTCCGCCAGGGCGTGAGCTGGAAGCACAAAGAAGTGGGACCCTGACCTCAGGGCTCAGCACTCCATCAAAGGTCGCCTGGAAAAGGACACACAGCCTTGCAGGGGAGCCCGGGTTCCTAATGGCCAGGACGGGCCGAGTGACTTCGCACTGTGGATGAATGGATAGGAAGACGGAGAGGGACAGCTCTCGGCCGCAGGGGAAGATGATTCAAGAACATGAGGATGAATTACAGGGGCCCGGGCGAGATCTAATCAAACCCGCATTGCTCTCGATGATCAGAAGGTCCGGAACAGCAGGCGACCATGGTGCTGCAGAAAAGAGCTCTTACTGGAGAGAAGAGACCAGCTGCCAGCCTGGGACAGGCATGAATACAAATAAAACCAAGGCGCAATGCTTCAAACATCTGTGACTGTGACTCCAGGAAGAAACATCATCTAATTCCACTGCAGAACCCCACTTTGAGCCCAACCTGCTCTCCCGGCCAACCTACCAGAACTGGAGATGTTCTTATCTAGGGCCAGCTACATAACTTGCTAGATTCAGCACAAAATTAAAATTGGGGTCTCTTGATCAAAAAGCAGGGGGAAATGCCATTTAAGCTACTAAAATATAGCTGGGCATGATGCCGAATGCCTGTAATCTCAGCAGCACAGGAGGCTGAGGCAGGAGGATCACAAGTTGGAGGCCAGCCTCAGCAATATAGTGACTCAAGCAACTTAGCAAGACCTGTCTCAAAATTTAATAATAATTTTTATATATACAAGAAAGTTAATCTGATGAATCATCAAAGAAGCAAAAAATAATAACAATAATAATAATTTTTAAAGGGCTGGGGATGTAACTCAGTGACAGAGTGCCCCTGGGTTCAATCCCTGGTACCAAAACAATCAAACAGTGTTTCCTCTTGCTCCCACATACCCCTCCAAGGAGTTGCCTTCCTGCTTTAGCATCTGCATGACCTTGTACACACCATTGCCTCTTGGTGTCACACTCAGGATGATTCAAGATTTCTCTTGGGCTCAGCCTGAGTCACTGAATGAAAGTTTTCATTCTTTCACAGGCTTCCAAGTCAAACACAGATTTACTTTGAATATTAGACTTGTGTTTGCCTTATTTAAAAAATATTTATTTTTTAGTTATAGGTGAATACAATATCTTTATTTTACCTTATGTGGTGCTGAGGATCGAACCCAGTGCCTCACACATCCTGGGTGAGCACTCTACCACAGAGCCACAACCCCAGCCCTTGTGTTTGCCTTATAAATGTTCTTTCCTTTTTCTTTTGCTGACTAAGCAAGTCAACCCTGAGTTTCAATAGTAAGAGGAAAAAAATCTTACCTATTCAAATAAAGATTCACCTCTGAAGCTTTATCCTGCTACATATCTGTATTAACGTTCTTGAAGCTGGGGTGATTGATAAATGTTCTTTTTGCTTTTATCATTATCTTTCTTAATATTTATTTTTTAGTTTTAGGTGGACACAATATCTGTATTTTATTTTTATGTGGTGCTGAGGATCAAACCCAGGGCCTCATGCATTCGAGGTAAGCACTCTATCACTGAGCCACAACCCCAGCCCCCCTTTTTATTGTTACTGGGGATTTAACCCAGGGGTGCTTGGTCACTGAGCCACATCCCCAGCCCTTTCTGCTTTTTTATTTTAAGACAGTGTCTCTCTAAGTTGCTGAGGCTGGCTTTGAATTGGCGATCCTCCTGCCTCAGCCTCCTGAGCTGCTGGAATTGCAGGCGTGTGCACCACTATGCCTGGAGATCAATGTTTTTAAGTGTTATAAAAATATGTTAAAACGCTTTCTTTTCTTTTGCAAATTAAGTAAAGTCCCATTCTATCAGTAGAAGATGATTTCATTGATGAGTACAAAGAACAATCCCCAAACACTTGTCAACACTCACACTCACTGTGTGCTTCCTCTTCAAGGTGGCACAAGTAGCTAAAAAGCATAGCTGCCTTCGTGGGAAATGAAGAAAGTCCAGACGCCAGCAGCCACACACCTCAGACATCTTTGAAGAGAGAGATCCTCAGCTCCTCCAAATTGCCCCAGCTCCCCCAGCACCCTGAAATCGGAGCCCTTTTTGCCTGGTTCATCTTCCCATTCCATTCCCCTCTGCCTGCTGCAAGACTGTTGAATCCTTTTCCAGAGAGCAAGTTTACTCAGAATATCTAGCCCAGAGTTTTTCAAAGCACATCCGGAGATTCTGGCCTCAGAATCCTCCTAGGGTAGAGGTGAGGAGACGGTTAAAGTACAGAGTTCAGCCTCCTCTGCACACACTTGAAAACTGAATCCGTGGCTTTAACAAGTTCCCTAGAGGATCCTAATGCCTACTGAGGTTTACCATCCACTCACCTAGTCCCTCTACCCATTTTCCAGCTGGGGAAAGTGAGGCCCTAAGGCCACACCAGTGGAGTAAGTAAGGACCAAAGCAATGGAGTCAGTAAGGACCAAAGCTCAGGTCTTTTCGTTTTTTTTTTTTTTTTTTCCCACCTGCATCCCTAAATCAGGGTGACTAGTTTCCCTGCAGTTTCAAATATACGTCTTGATCTCAGTCGCCTTATGAACTCCTAATGACAGGACCACGTGAATCAAGTGGAGTACCCAGCACGGCGCTGAGTTCCCCAGCTCATTTTAAATTACTTCTAGGTGCCTTTATTGTTAGTCACTGCAAATCCTCTTGGGCAGAGGGTTGGGTTTAAAAAAATAAAATAAATCACCCAGGTGCCTAAGATTGTACTCTTGTAATCCCAGTGGCTCGGGAGGCTGAGGCAGGAGGATTGCAAGTTCAAAGCCAGCCTCAGCAACAGCAAGGTGTTTAGCAACTCAGTGAGACTCTGCCTCTAAATAAAATACAAAATAGGGCTGGGATGTGGCTCAGTGGTCGAGTGCCCCTGAGTTCAATCCCTGGTACCTAAAATAAAATAAATCAGGCAAATGAAAACAAGGGGTTCCAAACTCCCCAGTCCTGCCTACTCAAGTACCCAGGTCAGGGTCCTCAGAAGAGTGACTCTAGAAGAGCCATCTGCCACCTCCAGCGTCAGCACTCCACCCATGCCAAACCTGTCTTAATGCCTCGGCTGCCACTCTGAGCTCTCCTCATGTACCCAAGGTCAATTTGCTCTAATATTTATAATTATCTGTTCCCTCCCATTTGAGCTGCTGCTGCTTTGGTTATAAAAACACCCACCACCCCTCACGAGGTCAGAGGCTGGCAGAAAGAAGTTCATTAGTCTTTATGGCCTGTGTAATATCTCATGTCAAGGCAGGGATGGACAGCCCCCACACACGGCAGCCTCTGCGATGCTCGGCTGGCTGCAGGCGCTGACTAGATTGATTGCATCCATAATGACTTGATGGCTGCTCTCTGGAGTGGGACATGTAAATACCTCGACTCTCTGGTGGGAGGAAAGGCTGTCTGTCAAAGATGCATCCTCAGAGATCAGGAGAATACATTTTGCTGGAAATGTTCTCATCAGGTGGCATCTCTTTCCCTCAATACCTTAAACCCACCTTCCCTACAGCCGGCACCCACTTGTCCCATATTTTTGAGATAGATGGATGAATGAGTAGAACCGTGTCGATCAAATTTGCCCAGTAATAATGTTAGAGCATTCGAAGTGAAACCCAGAGTTCCCACAAATCTTTGAGTCCCAAAACTGAGTATGAGTGAAGGCCCTCAATATTCAGAACAAAATCCCAAGATCCTGTGCCCCTAAGTGAATATCCAGAATATAATATTTCTCCATTCTAGTAAGTAACTAAGTACCGGGGGCAGGACTGCTTTTCACCAATATGGTACCTTTTTGCAAATAGGAAAAGGTTTCTGCTCTGCCCATTGGACACAGTTACACACCCGGGTGTTTGGTGTCCTGAGTAGAGGGCCAGCTGGATCTTGGTCCCTGCTGACTTCTCAGCTGGGCACCTTTGAACAGTAAACAACCTGCAGGATTGTTTACTGTTTATTGTTTACCTAGGGACACAGTTTGTCCCTGAGGAAGGCCCTGAGCTTTCTTGACCTCCATGTGTCTCACCTCATCTAAAGCTGTGCCTGGCTCCCTACGGGAAGAAGGAAGAGGGGAGGAGAAGGAATACCCAACATCCTTGGGAACTCACAAGTGAAACTTTGTGAAGGAACAAAACAAGAAAAGCCCAACAGCCTATTGCTAGGTCTGGTGTAGGAAAATAAAGCAAAATGAAATAGAGTCCAATTAGTTTGCTTCAACAATATTAAATTCCAGAGGAAAACTGGAAGAAAGCCCTGCTGACATTACCTGGAGCTGCAGAGAGGGCCAGGGAATTACATTAGAACAGATAGAAGGTTGTGAGTTGCCAAACGAAGAAGCAATCACAGAGATAAAAGCAGGCGCTTTCCCCAAACGGAAAACATAACTAAATCATTCATCAACTTCCCAAGCAGCACCCAGGCACCTGATCTGGAGACAAAAAAAGGGGTTGTTTTTTTTAAATGGCATTATCTCCAATAGCCTGATTCCTTTGCCTCGAGCTAATTTGGATTAATCTACCTCCATAGGAGGCTATAAAATTCCTCCTTCCCTCCATAAACCTTTGGAGGGACAGATGGTCACTCATCTGCAAATGAAGTTTCAATTTTCTTCTTACTCCTATAGTGGAGGGGGGTTGGAGGCTGCACGAAATGGGGGTGTCAAGAACAGGGAAGAAAAAGATCAAGTCTTTATCCAGTTTGGAAGTTCAATTATATCTCTCCTCCTCCTCCTCCTCCTCCTCCTCCTCCTCCTCCTTCTTCTTTCTCTTTCTCTCTCTCTCTCTCTCTCTCTCTCTCTCTCTCTCTCTCTCTCTCTCTCCCCCCCCCCCCGTTTAGTCAGTTTGGGTCTATGTCATCCCAAAGCAGAGACTCTGTAATTTTTTTGGAGTCATAGTTTCCATTGGGAATCTAGTCAAAGGACATGGGTCCACTCCTCAGAAAAGATGCATATATGCATTTATTCACACTTATACAACTTCAAAGAGTTCATTCACCCAAACCTAAGCTCATTCTTGGATCCCAGGTTGAAAACATCTGTTCTAGAGTCAGGATGGGAAGCCACTCTGGAGAAATCTCTAAACACTTAAATGTTAACACCTAACATCCATTTGCATTTTAGACAGGTTTGAAGATTTTCATGCATTAAGAGGAAATGCTTGGGAAAGATCTGACTTAGGTATTTTAGGTCTTCAAGAAAAGAAGAAACTGTTAGGGAAGAACTAACAGCAATGTTCCTAAGAAATGCTCCAACATTCAAGTTGGGTCTTCTAGGAAGTTTTGCCTGTAATTTATCAAAATTGCCACAGGGTGGCAGTACTACAATTATGTGGCTCTTTCAAGTAAGCCTGTGTATGCAGACTTCTGGGATTCAAAATCAAACCAATAATTTCCCACTTAACTTTTTTCATAAATCAAAAATAAATACAGAGGGCCAATTCTTGCCTATGAAATACTTCCTGTTGGACTAGGCATGGAAGTATGAAGATTAAGAAGATACATCAGCATCTTTACAATACACTGTTTAAAAAAAATTATATATATATATATATATATATATATATATATATATATATATATAATTAATTTTAGTTGTAGATGGAGACAATACCTTTATTTATTTATTTTTATGTGGGCTAAGGATCAAACCCAGTGCCTCACATGTGCAAGGTAAGTGCTCTACCACTGAGCTACAACCCCAGTGCCATTCTTTTTCTTTATCAAGCAATAACTTGCCATTGTGTGATTAGATTTCATCCCTGAGACTCTTTCAGAGTCAAGAAGTGAGCACCTATATACCTTTTTCTTTAATGTCATAAAATATATGAGGGCTATGCCTGGGGTTTTCTCCTTGGATCTCTTAAACCCTGAGATGATGTAGTCTCTTCTTTGATTAGCCAAAACCAGGATTCTTTATGATACTAGCTTACTATTACACAGATGAAAAGATATTATCAGTCACCAATGAGTTCATAAGCTACAGGTGGCCAGGTATGGTGGGCACATCTGTAATCCCAGCGACTCAGGAAGCTGAGGCAGCAGGACTACAAGTCAGAGGCCAGACCCAGCAACTTACTGAGACTTTGTCCCACATTTTTAAAAAATTGAATTAAATTAAAAGGCTGGGGGTGTAGTTCATGGTAGAGCATTCCTGGGTTCAATATTCAGTACTGCAAATTAACAAAAAAGGCTATATGTAGAGTTCCTCTATGTCCTCTCCATCCCACCTTCAAAACACACGTGCGCGCGCGCGCACACACACACACACACACACACACACCCTTCCTTTAGGCTAAGAGGTAGGTCTGCTTCCATGAGGAAGTTTATGGCTTAGGCCTTGAAGGAAACCAAGATTCTCACTCAAAGTATTTTGTCTTCTCTGAAATCCCAAGTCCCTATGATCTGGAATTTAGCATAGATAACCTAGCATTTCAGCCACTTGTGCACATACTCTGTTCTGCAGGATGAGAGCATCTTTAGTAAAATACTCAGTAAGCAACATAGAACATACCAGTCGGCAGGATGTGAGCAGTTAGAGAAGAACTGGCAGAAGGAATGAGTGCAGGGACCCCCCAGCAGGAAACCCCAAGACCCTCCTAAGACAGAGTGAATCCTCCCAGTGTGACCAGGGAGAAGATGGCTTGAAGATGGAAAGGAGGTTAGAAGGACAGAGAACAGCGGAGCGAAGGGACCTGGGTGCGCCAAACCAAAGCGTCTGGATGGAGCTGGTTCAGCCTGCAGAAGGGAGCCAGCGAGGGTTCCAAGTAAAGAAGATTCCAGCATGGTGCAGCAAGGGCAGCCTGGGTAAGCAGGGACCAGTGGGAACCCAATGGACCCATCAGGGCGGGGATTATAGGGGCTGACCCTTGGCAATGACAAGAAAGGGTGGACTGGGGTAACACTGTTAGTGGAACAAGGAATCAACAGTCCCGAGGGCCTGTCTCGGGCTGCAGCCCCTGATCTCCTCCGCACTCTGCTTCCCACGCTCCGCTTTCTGGGGTGGTGCCTTCGAGCCCCGCCCCCTCTGCTCCCCTCCCCCACCACGAGGGCCGCCCCAGCCTTGCGCAGAGCAGCTCACCAGGGAGGGCGGTGGGACAGGGACTCTGAGTCTCACTTTACAAACGAGGACAGGGAGACCCAGGGAGGTTCTCCAACACATCGAGGACACACAGCGTCTGGGAGGCAGAGGTATTCAAACCCTGGCATCCAGACTCCCAGCCGGGACCTGGGTGTGCTACAGTCCGTGGCTTTGGTTTCTGGTGGCTCCTGTTTGGGGACGCCTGGCCGAGGGGAAAAATGGAGCAGGGCCAGAGATACCCTGAGTTCTCCAGTTCTGACCCCAGCCGGAGAGCACCTCGTTCGGGGAAGGTGTTCATCGCCTCCCTCCCGAGAACTTCGAGCACCCGGGGAGGGACGGAAGGGCTCGGCTTCGCGGCCGGCATGACCACGAGGGGGCGGTGGCGCGCTGCGCCGATCTGCCGGCAGCCGCCCTGGGTCTGCAGAGGGGGCCCGGGGCTCGCTGCCCGGGAGCTTCGCGGGCTCCCAGCGGCCGGGACCCCCGCTTCTCCTCCACGGAGCGGTCATCAGCCTTCAGGGTACTGCTCTGTCCTGGGTTTCCCGGGCTGGGGCTGAGCTCGAAGTTGGAGGAGCCGCCCCTTTTTCCCCAATAAGCCCCCGCGTTCAGCTCCAACTCAAAACCCCTACGGCCCGTCCCTCCAGCCCCCCAAATCCACACGGAGCAGAGCCGCTGATCCCGGGCTCCGCGGGCGCCCTGGACTGTTGCTGCTCCGTCCTTTTCTCTCTTTCTCAGGACCTTACAGACGGGAGAGGACGGCCCACCAGAGTTTCTCAAAGTAGGCTTCACAGAGCCTCTTTGCACACACACCCCTTTTAGAGACCCTCGGGCGTCAGATGTTTCGTATTTTGAGCTTTTTAAGATTTCCTTTGAAGAAAGGGCTCCCCGGCTTGGGGATGGGGGACAGTCTTTACGAGCCACTGAACAAATCCATTCTCTTCATTTCACGGATGAAAAAGTTGAGACCCAGAGGCAGAGACTTGCCTGGTCACACATTCCAGAGGTAACCCTGGAACCCAGGTCTCTTGGCCACCTGGTCCACCCACACGACCCTGGCACCCACCACCAGTTGGCTCATGGGGTGAAAGGAGGTGAAGTGGACGACAGGGGATCAGTGCAACTCTCAGAAACATGACAGAGCTCATGTCCTGGCGCAGGCCTGTAATCCCACCCGCTGGGGAGGCTGAGGCAGGAGGATCAAAGCCAGCCTCTGCAATTTAGCAAGATCCTAAACAACGCAGTGAGACCCTGTCTCTAAGTAAAATATTTTTAAAAGGGCTGGGGATGTGGCTCAGTAGTTGAGCACCCTGGGGTTCAGTCCCTGGTACCCCAAAAATAAATAAACAAACACACATGACAGAAAGTCTGAAAGTCTATGAAGCAGCACTAGTTGGGAATCTGTCACTCATTCCTTCAACAAACACCAATCGGGCATCTACTAGCGTCTGTGATCTGGACACGTGAGATGCAAGAGTGAACAAAGCTAAGAGTTCACCTTCTGAGACATTTCCTTTCCATTTCTGTTTGTTCTGTGTCAAAGCAAAAATACTGAGAGAGACCATTGAAAAGCCACCCCTAGCTTGTTACACCTGTAGCCGCAGTGCCCACAGTGGCACCCCCGTGGTTTCCTCTGTTTTCTTCTCTTCCATATCTTTCCTGGCTCCTGGACCTGCCTTCTCTCCTTCCTCCAAGGAGACATCACGACAGGCTAGAAGAGGCCTATCCTGCTGGGTCCTCACAGACCAAGGGACCAACAGTGAGGGAGCTGGTCACACCAGCGGCTGGAAGGGAAGGGAGAGAGCCAGAGGTCCAGCTTGTGCTAAGCCCAGAGCAGGCGCCCCCAGGGGCAAGCAGTCCCACTTCGAGTCAGGCTTGGGGCTGCCCAAGGAGCCTGTGAGGGGCTTTGGTCACTCCACTGACCTCTCAGGAAGGGAAGCGTGAGGAGGCAGGGAGGAGGCAGGAGTCTGTGGCAGGGGCTGGGAAGTCCCTCAGGGAGTCCCAGGCCTCCAAGAACACCCAAGTCTGTCCACAGGAGCCCAGGCTAGACCACCCCAACTCCAGCACAGAAGTGGAGCCTGCTCCCTGGGCCCTGCCATAGGGGCCGCTGAAGACGGAGGGAGAAGGGACCCTCCACACGCTCACCGCACCCTGTGCCCAGCACTTGTGGTTTCGGAGGCACCGTGGTCTGGGGGAGACCAGGCCCAGCCCAGGGAGGGGACAGGCCCTTCCCTCCTGGGGGTCTTGATAGGATATCCGGGCGTCCCTGCCATCCCCTGCGTCTTCCTCTGCACAGGGACACCCACGCACACGCACACGCTCTGAAGGACGTCCCCACCGCACCCAAGACCAATCCCAGGAGATGCCGAGGAGGGCCATCCGGGCTTCGAAGACTCGGGAGACCTTGGCCAGGGTGAGTCAGGGAAGACCTTGGGGTTACCCTGGCAAGGGTGAGGCCACCGACCTCACCTGAACTCAGGGGCTTGAACCCAGCTGCACCCCCCGAGGCTGTGAGAGGGACTGACTCACCCTCCTGTCCAGGTTCACCGCGGGAGACTCCACCCTTCAGGGCTGTTCCCTCCGCGCTCAGGCTCTGTGCCTGGTCTGGCTACTGGGGCAGGAGGACCCGAGAGGCCGGAGCTGAAGACCTGGGGTGGGGGTGGGGGTTGGGAAAGGTGGGATTGCCACCCAGGGGTCTAAGCTCCCGTGGGAGCCTGGGCCAAGAGCAGAGAACACCCGTGTCCCCCATACTCTCATCCTGTTGTCTGTCACCCTGGTTTGGGTCTCTGCTAGGGAGAGTCAAGGGTGTGGGCTTAAGAAGAGATTTGAGCCAGGCATGGTGGCACCTGCCCATAATCCCATCGGCTGGGGAGGCTGAGGCAGGAGGATCTCAAAGTTCAAAGCCAGCCTCAGCAACTGAACCAGGCCCTAAGCAACTCAGTGAGACCCTGTCTCAAAATGTTAAGAAAGTGTGTGGGAGGGCTGGGGCGTAGCTCTGTAGTTGAAAGTCCCTGGGTTCAATTTCTAGTATGGTGAGGAGCGAGTGTGAATGAGGCTCTAGTTTAATACTCTTTGGAAAACACCCTCTGTCCTTATATAACCTGAGTCATTTTCCACCCGAAGAAAAGGGACAGCCCAATTCATTCATAAACATTACGGAAACCAGAGACCGTGCCCAGGAACGAACACTGTCCAAATGAGGGCAGGAGAAAAGGAGGGCCCCGTGCAAGCCCTGGAAATGGAGGAGAACCGGAATCAACTCCTCTGGGATCAGTCTCTTCCCTGCAGTCCAGTCTGGGGGCAGAGGGACGAAGAATTTGACATCTATAAACACAGAAGCTCAAAGTGACAGAGTCGCCTGTCCCAGGGACTCGGAGCTCACTCTCCTGTGGCACTGCCCAGCTCTGCTGATTGGCCCTGTCTGTGGGACCTGGCTGTGAGGCTGCAGCCTCCGACCTCATCCCAGCTGGCCCTGCGAGGAAGAAGACAGGCCTCTCTGGCTGGGGCTCCTCTGCTGTGGGGCGCCCAGAGCCTTCCAACTCCTGGGAAGGCGGATTCTGCAGATGTGACTTTGCTCTGAAGTGGCCCCGTTGTGCTCTGGCCAGCACCAGGGAGGTGGGGACAGTGTGGCGAGGAGGCGGGTTCTGAGCTGTGCTGTGAGGAAGGTCATCTCTGTCCCATGGACGGGGGCTGATGGCGGGAAGCAGGGCAGGAGCCCAGCCTGGCATGGCGCCTCGGGCCTTGGCATTTCCCCCGTCGGGATTAGGGTTCGGCCAGACTTCCTGTGCAGGTTGGGCCTCCTGAGCCCTGGGGGCCCAGAGGAGATGTGCGATCTGCAGGGACACTCCGCCTGTCTGGTGGACAAACAAGACACCTATTCAGGGAAGGCAAAAGCAAGAGGCCCAGGGCAGAGCTGCAGGTGCCCCAGCCCTTCCGTCTTGCCTTCCCCGGCCAGTGCCACAACCCAGAGCCCACAGCCCTCGGGGCACAGCCAGACACACAAGGACCACGCACGCGCCCCACAGAAGGGGAGGCCTGTGAACAGCCATGTCCGCTCTCCTGACTTGACCTTCCTACAAACACATGGTTCGGCTTTGTGTCCTAAAGGCAATGAAGTCAGTTAACCTGGAGAAACACAAGGTTAAAGGGTGGCACTGGTCCAGGGCGTCACAGCACTCCCCAATGCCAAGGTAGAGGATCGGCCAGGACAGGGAAGGAGCGGCGGCCGGCGGCAGGGGAGGGGCCTGCAGGGGCAGTTGGCAGGTCCGTGCGTGGTGCCACTGGGCTGGGCAGACCAGGCCTGGGTCTTGGGAGCTGTCCTCAGAGGTGGACAGGACAAAAGACTTGCCTCCCTGAACCAAAGAGCCAGGGTCCAGGGTCCTAGCTAGAGACCTAGCTGGGACGTGGACGGATGGACAGATGGACGTAAAGGGAATCTGAGGCCCTCTGTGGCCAGGCTACTCAAAGGTGTTGTCTGTGGACCAGCAGCATCTGTCTGACGTGGGCTGTCTCAGAACTGCAGAGGCATGGTCCACGCAGACCTATGGACTGGAGCCTGGTCAGCCATATTCATCTGAAGTCTTCAGGGGCACTTCCCTGGGAGCTTCCCAGATGAGGGTTTCCCACCAGTGAGGCGTGGATCACAAGAGCACTCGATTTCAGCCGGGCTGGGCGCGGTGGCACACACCTGTAATCCCAGGGGCTTGGGAGGCCGAGGCAGGAGGATCACAAGTTCAAAGCCAGCCTCAGCAAAAGCGAGGCCCTAAGCAACTGAGTGACACCCTATCTCTAAAGAAAATACAAAATAGGGCTGGGGCTGGCTCAGTAGTTAAGTGCCCCCAGGTTCAATCCCCAGTACCAAAAAGGAAGAGTTCTCTAGGAAATGTGAGGCTGGGAGGCTCCTGGTGAGGCCAGCCCGGCTCGTTCCCACACTCCGGGTGGGTTACATCCCCGGTTCCAGGGTGGATTCCCTCATTCATCTCACAAATGTTTATTGTGGCACCAGGCTGACCATTAGGAACATGATAATAAGTGACGCTCAGACATGGTCCCTGCCCTCCTGGAGCTTTTAGGTGGATGGACTGTCAGATAAGGCTTTCCTGGAGAAGTGTTGCCAAGTTGCATTTTAAAGAGGCCATCTTGGTGAAAATGGAAATGACTTCCCAGAGGGAATGGCACGTGCCAAGGCCCTGAGGTAACCAAGCCTGGGTGATTGTGGAGCTCAAAGGTCAGTATGGCTAGATGACAGAGAGTGAGTGGGGAAGGCACTTGTATCAGAGGAGATGAGCGTAAACATCTCCAGCAAGCCAAGTTCCTGGTGCCTACCACACCTGTTGATAGGTCTCGAGAATCCCCGAATGTCAGAAATGGAAGGAATCTTGGGCTTCATCCACATCAGTGCTTTGAACCTGGCTTTGTGCCATAAATTAACTGCCAATGTGAACTTGGGTCACCATTTTCTTATCTGAAAAATGTTGGAGGTACAAGAAGTGTATTTTGCATGGGATGGGTGTGAGTCACAAAAGGCTTCACTGAGAAGTCAGAACACATGCTAGGCTGCTATTAAAAAGAGACCCCCAAATAAAAACAAGAAACCATCTCCTTTCTCTCTCATGTAAAAGTCGAGTATACTCAGTATGCGATTAGAAGGATGGGTCAGTGGTGGTGGGAAGCCAGATGCCTTCTAACTCGTGCTGACACCCTTAATATGCACCTTCATTTTGTATGGTCCAAAATGGTTGCCCCAGCCCCTACCATCGCAGATTGTATCCTTTTGTTTCAAAGACATGTTCCAGATGTTGCACATATCACTTCTACTCCTTTCTCATTGGTCAGAACTTAGCCATGTGGTCACACATAGCTGTAAGAGAGTCTAGGAAATGTAGTTTTCAGCTGGGCAGCCATTTATCCAACTAAAATTCAATTACTCTGTAAGATGAGAGCATGGATACTGCGGGGCAGCAAGTAGTCTTTGCCACAGGGGGTGACCCAGGGTCTGAAGGGAGACTTGGAGCCAGGTCTCTCCAGGATCTTGAGCTGCCCCGGGGCTCCTTCACTAAGTTCATCAGGACCAGGCTCCACCCTGCTCCACAGTTCGATGGCTGGCTTCAGGAAGTGGACCAAGCCCTCAGATGCATCGTCCCAGTACAGGGTCCTCGGAGGTCCCTGGCAGCCTGGGGAAGAGGCAGGTTTCCATTGCTCACGGGTGTCAGAGCTCACATCAGTGGCCCAGTGTCCCCCAGCCATGCAGCAGGGAGAAGCCAGTCGGGGTAGGTGGTGGGTGAGAGCCAGGCCGGGGTGGTCCTCACAGCCAGGTAAACAGCTGGCAGCAGCAGCTGGTGTAGCTCAGGAGCTCTTTCTCACCACATTGTCTGACCCTGCAACGGCCAAAACCAACATCTGCAGACTTCATTGCCTGGGTCTGCCCTGGGTCTGGGCCACTCACCCCAGCCTGGGCTGCAGGGGCTCCCCCTCTGGGCCCTGCTCCTCTGCACACTCTCGTTTTCTCTGAGAAGGACCGGGGTGTGGGTGAAGCGGGGTGAAGGAGAGCCGGCCCTCTCCACTGTGGCTCTGTCGACATCTGGGACTGGAGTGCATGTTTTGCAGGGGACAGTCCTGTCCTCTGCAGGTTGCATGAATGCCATACCAGTGTTGTTTTCATGTTTGCCTCTTGTCAGTCCCTGGCCTCTGCCCACCAGAAGCTAGGGGCACCCACCCCTGCCCTGAGTTTCCAGATGTCTCCTGGGTGTGCAGGAGCCACCCTGTCTGAAAACCACTTACCAAAGGAAGGAGTCGGGTGGGGGGGGAGGGGGAGGAGAGGGAGGGGAGGAGGGGGAGGAGAGGGAGGGGGAGGAGAGGGGAGGAGAGGGAGGGGAGGGGGAGGGGGAGGGCAAATGGGAAAGAGGCAGGGAGAGAAGGGGAGAGACTAAGAGCAAGAAGATGAGATTAAAAAGAGTAAAAGACATTAAAGGAGCAGAAGAGGAGGTGAGTGGAGAGAGGAGGCCTGGCAGCCAGGGGTGCCAGGTGATTTCTAGGTGGCTGCCCTCTGGGCGGGAGAGGGATCTTCATGTGGGATCTCCTGATGTTTCTCGAAATCTCAAGTTCAGAACAGAGAGCTGGAGGACCCACTGCAGGTTGCCTTCTCTCTCCTGAAGCCCCATGGAGACGATAAGGCAAGGTGCACCCCCCAGGAGAGGAAGAGGGAAAGTGGGGGCCCGGCCGGCCAGCTATGGCTGATAACAGGCTGAGTAAGTTAACAGAGAAAAGAGGCTGATTTCAGCTCCTGGCTCTGGTCCAAGGTGGAGGGGCTGCATGGCTGATGGCAGAGTCCTGGGGTGGTGCCAGACATGGCAAGGACAGGGGGAGCGCGAGGGAGGCCCAGCAAACTAGCTTCCGTGGCCCCCCTCTTGTCTAGAGAACCCACTAACCCAGGACTCCGCTGACCCCATGCGTGGATTGATCTGCCCTTGAACCCTGGGCACCTCCCAAAGCCCCCTCTCATGTCTGGGGATTAAATGTCGACCTGATTTTCAGAGGGGACAAACCGTGGCATGGCGTAATCAGGAAAATTCTGGAAGCTGGAAAGGGGCTGGAGAGTTCCTTGGCAGAAGAAGCTGCAGGCTGGCCACTGGGGGAAAGAAGGCGATGGCTGGGCTGAAGGAAGAAGCAGGCTGCTTCCAGCTTCAAAAAGCCAGATACCAGCCAGGTGCAGTGGGCTCGCCTGCAATCCCAGCATCTTGGGAGGCTGAGGCAGGAGGATTGTGAGTTCAAAGCCAGCCTCAGCAACTTAGTGAGGCGCTAAGCAACTCAGTGAGACCCTGTCTCTAAATAAATACAAAATAGGGCTGGGGGAGTGGCTCAGTGGTTGGATGCCTCCTGAGTTCACTCCCCAGTACTAAAGAATAAAATAAAATAAAGCCAGATACTGCTGAGGGGGCAGGGTGGAGCTGGGGAGAACTGGGTGGAAGTAGGTAAGGAGATAGTGATAGCCCTAGGTCCCATTCCACAGCTTGCAAAATCGAGCCCTTTCCCCCACTCTAGTAGAAAACCAGCTGGCCTAGGGACCACACCCCGAGTGGTCCATGTCCCCCACACCTTCCCCGATCAGCTTCAGGACTTAGGTAACTGGTTTATGCCCCATAGGAAATTAGCAAATTGGGAATCTGGCCCAGGGTGGGGGGGCGCTGGGGACATAGCTCAGTTGGTAGAGTGCTTGCCTCGCATGCACAAGGCCCTGGGTTCAATCACCAGTACCACCCAAAAAAAAGTGAAACTGGCCCAAGAGAAGACACCAGCAGATGCTGTCATTTAGTTCAGTGTAAGAGTCGGCTTGCCACCAAAGCTGCTAGGAATGACCCAGTTCAAATAGCTTCAGTCTTAAATATGAATAGATACTAAAGAATCCTCACTGTGAAAAAGGGAAAGCAAAACAAGCAAATATGGGAAAAAATATTTTAAAGACTCAGAGATAGTGAAAAAAAGAAGAAGAATACATACATACATCTCTTTGAGAAAAAATACATATACAGCATCTCTTTGAGATGGTCTCAGAAAAGTGCTCCCTTTGAAACAAGAAGATGCTATATAAAACAACCTTCCCAGAATGAGAAGTAGCTCTTTGATATTAAAAATACGATTGCAACCTATGTGGTATCCTTGCTAAAAATAGTTAACCTGAATCTGACCATGATTTCACTCACCTCACTTCCAGTCTCCAGTAAAATGCAGGAGTTAGGAGAGTGAATTAAAGAACATCATGGGGTAGACTTTCCTCCTGACCTTGGCTGGTGAGGAGTTAAAGGAGGGAAGCCTGTAAAGTCTGTTGCAAGCCGTGAATTGCCACACCAATGTCATTTTCCTGTTTGCCTCTTGTCTATCTGACACAGGCATGCATGTGTCCTGCAGACACTGAGAGAAAACAATATCCTCAGGTTGAACATCCTGGATTTGGTCTCTCAGAAAACTAACCACGTCATTTGGGAGTGACTATATAATTGTGGGGCCTAGTGTAAAAATTATTAAGAATTTCAAGATGGCAGTGCCAGCCTACTAGACGAAGCGTAAGGCCCTTCTAAGCATGATGCCCTGTGCAGCTGGCCATCTGACACACCCGTGGGGCCAAACCCATGTCACCATATTCAGAGCCAGGAGTTGTTTGCAAAATACCTCAGCTACTGCATCTACCTTCACCACCAAGTAGGTCAAAGATTACAAAATTGGTAATTTTGAGAAGAGTTCTTTCAGATCTACAAAACACATGCATATATGTAAAATGCTGAAAAAGACAACTTGATATAGAAGAGGAAGAATATCTTTTCAGACACAGAAAGCTTAATTAAAAGATAGCTGTTCCTCAAGTCCAGAATATCTTCATTTCCGTCTTGCTTAGCTCCAAGTGACACTGACAAAGTTATTTAAGATAATGTATCATGTGGTTGTGCTTGGTGTGTTATAACTTGGAAATGTGTCCAATAATTGAAGTGTAAATTAATATTAAAAAAAGAAGAACATCATGAAGGAAACAATCAGATAAATCCAGATGTAAGATGTTTTCCAAGACAGCTTTCCCAGTGCCTTCAAACGTCAGTGTTCATGGAAACGGAAAGATGGGAAGACTGTGAACGATTTCAGGAGGACCAAGGCAGCTTAGCCCCAGATAAGACTAAGACTAGATAGGAGCTTGATGTAAAGACATCAGTTAGGAAAGAACATTTAGGCACAACTGGGGGACATTGAACATGGACAGGATATTAAACATATTAGGGAATTGTTCACTTTCTCAGGTGTGTTAATAACAATTGGTTATATAGCAAATGTCATTCATTTTAGAATCTGGGGGCTAAAGTATTTAAAATTCAACTATAATATGGTCTACAAATTTCTCTCAAATAGTTCTGCCAAAATATACAGACACGACATAGATAGATCCATAACTAATGTTTTTTTGTTCTGTTTTGGCACTGTCTGGTATAGTAGCCAGGAGTCCCACGGGGCCATGAGATGCATGACCTCATCTAAACTGAGCTATACTGTAAGTCTAAAATACACACGGAACATCAGGCTTAGAATCAGAAAAGGAATGGAAACAGCTTTGTTAATAATCTTTATGTTGTTACATATAGAAATTATATTTTGAAGAAAATAGCATATATTATTTAAAAATATAGATATTTTTGCTAGTTGTTGATGGGCCTTTATTTTATTTATTTATTTTCATGTGGTGCTGAAAATCGAACCCAGTGCCTCACACATGCTAGGCAATCACACTACCATGGAGCCACAGCCCCAGCTCAATAGCATGAATTATAAAAATTAATTATACCTATTTCTTTTTATTCTTCTTATGTGGCTACAAGAAAACTTAAGATTAAGGACTCGGGGTGTAACTCAGTGATAGAGCACTTGCCCTAGCATGCGTGAGACCCTGGGTTCAATCCTCAGACCACCAAAAGATTGAGAAATAGAATACAATTGTATACATGGCTCATCTGTTTTCATGAGACAGCACTGATCTAGATGGAGAGGGAAGGATATTAAATATGCATTTTTTCAAACTTTTCTGTTTATTCACGATCCTCTCAATAAAAAAGAATAAATGATAAAGAAATGAAAAAATAAGGTAGAAGAATTTCTTTCTAATTAGTAGGAAAGTTGAGAGATAAAGTTTAGAAAATCTTCTTGAACATAGAATAAAAGATAAAAATAGATTAGAAATCTAGAGAATCCATCTAAGTGGCCCCACTCAAAATAAACATAAAAAGGAAAAAGGGGCAGAGTGTCCAGGTTGAAGGAGAGCTCTGAGGACACAGCATGAAGAGCTATGCCAACCGGTGTGTAGGAAATGTGTCTGAGAGAGACAAGAGAGAAAGGTACAGGTCGCATATGAAGGCCCAGGAATTAGAATGTTACTCATCTTCTCCCCAGCCACATAAGAAGCTGGAAAAAAAAAAAAAAAGAGAAAACCATTCAAAATTCTGAAGGAAAAAAAAAATCAATTTAGAATTAAATACCCAGCCAAACTATCACCCAATCTTGAGAGCAGAATAAAGATATACAAGGTCTCAAAAATCCCCTTGGACCCTTTCCTTGCTTCCTTCTTTCCTTTCTTCTGGTACTGGGAATTGAACCCGGGGTTGCTCTGACCCTGAGCTACATCCCCAGCCCTTTTTATTCTGACAGAGTCATGCTAAGTTGCCGAGGTTGGACTTGAACTTGTGATCTTCCTGCCTCAACCCCCAGAATTGCTGGGATTGCAAGTGTGTGCCACTTGGCACCTGGCAGCTCTTGCACCATTTCTCAGAAAACTATTGAAGGAAGTGCTCCTTTAAACAACTATGGATTCCAGTGCAGGAATAAAGCAAAGGAAATTCCCAGTCAGTGGTTAACAGACACCCCATGGCACTAGGTATGTAGCAGGCTTAAAGATCAGCCACCCAGCCAAGAGCGGAAAGATGATATCAAGGTTGGAAGAAGTACTTGCAAGGTAGAAGTGAGAGGGATTGATAGACAACCCTTTTGAAAACTATAAATAGCAGGGAGTTTGGGAGTAAATTTGTGCTAGGAACATACAAGCGATCATGGGGAAAAAATATCCATAAGAAAGAAAGTAAAAGCCGAAGTTTGCTATGTGACATTTATGTATTCACAATAATGTAAATGCCCAATGGAGATCTAACCACCTATTGAGATCTCACCATATTGGGAGAGGGGGAAAGAAGTATGTCTATTGGAGTGAATTAGGGCCAGCCCTCATTTTCTCCTCACCTGTTTTCTGTTGGTGTTCCATGGGGGCCATGGGGGCGCAAAGGGTGCTGGGGTGGAATCTAGGGCCTCACGTATGCTAGGCAAGTGCTCTCCCACTGAGCCGCACCCCCAGCCCCTGTCTATTGTTGTAGAAGGATCTACACTAACTAAAGTGGATAACAAGAATAAAGAGTTGCATGTGAACTTCGAAAATCGAAGGGAATTTAGGAAGAAATAACTTAAAAGCCTAAAAGAAATCACTTCCCAGAATTGGAGTTGGGCGGGGCGAGGCGGGCCACTGCTGTTTTCCGTGGTGACCTGGGTAGTATTATTTGACTTTTTGAAAGTACATATTTACATATATTTGTATATATATAAAACTTTGCTAAAAATAGAGGCTGAATTAAAAGATAAACAGAGCCCAGGTCACCCAGGGGTCATTCCACGTGTCTCTGCCCATCAGCTGCCCATGCCAGCATCCCCAGACGGAGCCAGCAGAGGCTTTGTGGAGAAACAGTACCCTGCCTTCGCCCCGTGTGACTCATGGGTTCCCATTGTTCCCACACCCCTGTGACTCTGCCACCAGGGGGATGTGTGTGTGCTGAGGTGGGGAGGGGGTAGAAGTCACTTTCTTGTGTTCTTTGTTTGTTGCGCTGCCCCACCCCCCTCCCCAGGGGTACAGGCTTCCTTGCCAGGGACCAAGTGTCAGGCCTGGGGCACCGAGTGCCAAGAAAGAGAAAAAAAAAAAACTTTAAAATACCCTCCCACCCATCCACCCACTGTGGAAATTCAAAGTCACGTGGTCAAGCAGGGACTCGGAGACTGACTAGCCAGGATCTCCAGTAGGTAAACATCTACTCTTTGCCTGAGCACTTTCAATGACAAGGGACTCAGTATCTCAGGGGGACACTGTTGGTGGCTAGGTGCAAACTGAAGGTCACAGAGGCTTATGCACATTCCCTGTGACTGGGCTGGTCAAGGCCCTTTTGCATATTAAGGAACCTACTAGGTGAAGGTCAATGAGAGGATACGTGTCTCAGGGACCACGGCTTTCCAGGTCCCTTTCTCTACTCTTTCACCATGTGCTGTGGTTGGATGGATGGTGCCCCTCCAAGATTCATGCAGAAACAGTCCCCAGTGCTGCAGTATTAAGAGGCGTGGCTGGGTACACCAGGGCACACCTGTCATCCCAGCTACTCCAGAGGCTGAGGCGGAGGATGGCAAGTTCCACCCTTTCCACCTGTCCATCTCCCTGGTCCAATCAGCTGTGCTGAGGCGGGGCACATGTTTCAGGCAGAGACCTTACCTGACCTCTCCTCGCAGAGACTGTGAGTAGAAAAAGCATCTCATCTACTGACCACACTCACCCCTACTTCCCACCCGAGTTTCAGATTCACTGGCCAGGGTTGGGCTGGACGGCACACTCCAAAAAGCCCCCATGTGATTCCAGTACGCGGCAAGAGCTGAGAACCGAGGGACGGAAACCTGATCATCAGATCGTCCCTGGTGTTTGATGGCTACAAAGGGCCTGGCATACGAAGGGTGCGTGATAGAAGCTCCTAGAAGAACTAACTTCCTTCAGCTATAACATTCTGCTCCGAGTTGAGAGGTGGGTTTGGAGTCCTGGGGAGTTCCAGTTGGACCCAGACAAAGGATTTTCTCAGAACCAGGGGCAGAGAGACCCTGGAGGGAGGGTACTGCCAGTGAAGCAGGAATCTCTCCTTTGGAGGTGACCAAGCTGGAGTCTCTGTCCTTTGGGGTACCTTGTGCCACCATGGAGCCCAGAGGCTGGAGAGCAGCCCAATGGTGGGCAGGAGATCTTGGGGATCTGAAGCCCAGGATCTGGTCCTCCCCCCAGCAACTCTGTGACCTTGACAGTCAGTGAACCATCCGGTTCCCACCTGCAAGGCAGAAATAGGTCTGTCTCCTTCACTAGCTTGTGGAGAGCCAAGGAACTGGAGAGCACCAGAGAATGTCCAGGATTATTTATGTCAGGCTGAATCCCAGGTCAACCCCAGGAATCTGAACCCCTAAAGTTTCCCTGAGGAGCAGGAGAAGGAGGGGGCTAAATTGTCTGGGTCTGACCTGGAAAATGACAGCTGTTCAAACTCAGTTGTCACTAGCACTTCACTGGGCCATCGCTCCGTCTTTCCTAGAGTTGTAGGAATGACGTTAATGAGCCTGCTGTCTCCACGGACAGGACTATGACATGATGCCTGATGTCTTAACACACTGACCTTCAAGACAAGTTAATGTTCCTTTTTTCCAATGAAGAAACAGAGATTTCAGACAGGTGAAGTGACTTGCCCAAGATGGCACAGCTAAGGAAGAACCAAACCTTAACTTTTAGGCAGTCCAAGATCAGTTCCAGTCTGTTCCCACACTGGGACAATGAGACAGTCACTCAGGAGACATCCAGAGAACAAGTCAACAGCCACAACCGTGAGGTTACCTGCTAGTGAGAGACAAAAGCAGGTGGTGGCAGAGACTGCCAAGAGAAGGCCAGCATAGGACCTGGAGGAGGAGGACTCTTCTCATTAACTCAGGTCTTGGGGTGCTTCTCTTGGGGTGGCTGGTTGGGACTTTGGGGTTGAGAGTTGGGGGTGATAGAGTGCAGACTGGGGGTGACACCCCGTGTTTCACACAAGCTAGGCAAGTGCTCCCAGCCCCCAGAGGTCCTTTTCACGAGGAACTCGGGAGGGTGAGGCAGGAGTATTGAAATTTTGAGGCCAGCCTTGACAATATGGAGAGATCCCGTATAAAATAAATAAATAAATAAATAAATAAAAAGGTCTGGGGATGTAGCTCAGTGGTAAAGTGCCCTTGGGTTCAATCCCCAAAAAGAGACGTAGAAGGAGGGGAGGGGGATTTAGAGGAAGGAAAGGAGGAGAAGGAAGAGGGAGGAAAAGGAAGAAGAAGGAGGAAAGATGGTGGTTGGGTTAGTGGTGAATCTCAAGGAAGCCCAGCATGCCCTAGGGCTGTGGACTGGGCTGATGGCTGCCCTGTGGCCTCCACTTTCCCTGTCTGACTTTCTGTTGTGGCCCCCACCTGCCCCTCCACTCCTCTCTGTTTCCTCTATTCCTCTGTCTCTACAGTCTGACCTCTACTCCGGCATGCTTTCTGACACCTGTAACTCTGTGTAGTGGCCATGAAAGTGTATCCCACGGATCTTCAACGACAGGGAGTCCAACTGACCCAGCTGCTGCCTCTGACATCCATCACCTGTGTGTGCCCAGGCCCTGGGCTGCTCCTGGCTGGGGACCCAGCACAGAAGGGAAGGCACCATGCTGCCATTCTGGCGCCGGGGGGGTGGGGGTGGGGTGGGGAGGTGGGGTCAGCACTCCTGCGAGCTGCCTTTGGCTACAGGACTCCAGATCCACCTTGCCTGGCCTTCCTGCACCCGCATGGCCACCTGGGATGCGTCTACTGACACCAGGGATAGAAGTGACACCGTGGTCAGACAGCAGCCCTCCCAGCCTCTCTCACGGAGGTTCCCCCAAATCCAGTCCCCAGTGGTCTAATCCAGCTTTGCAGAACCCAGACTTACGAGGCAGTTCCCTGTGGGTCATTCAGGATCCTCCATCCCAGGGTCTGCTTGCACGTCCAGGCCTATCACGAAGGCACACCACCCCCTCAGAGGACAAGAGAGAAGGAGAAGCAAAAGGAACCTTCCCAGCTCCCCTAGTAAGGTGTCCAGCGAAGAGCCTGTCACAAAGTAGGTGCCCAACTCAATGTCACAACGATTCTCAGCCTCTGAAGGCCACCACATGACGTGGTCCCATAAGATCATAATGCTCCTGAAAAATTCCTGTCATCGTAATGTCATGGCCCTGCCCACGGCTCGTGTGTTTGAGGTGACACTGATGGAAACGACCGATGGCTGCCAGCCGTCACGAGGACACACACACAACTCTGCACCGTGCAGAGTACTTGGAAACACTTGGTGATGACAACAAGGGACTCCGTTACTGGTTTTTGTGTTTATGACACCATACTTTTATCATTCATTACTTCACAGTGGAACCAGACAGGGTGGCTCACACCTGTAACCCAGGTGCTCGGGAGGCTGAGGCAAGAGGATGGATCGTAAGTTGGGGGTCAGCCTGGGCAATGTAGCAAGATCCAGCCTCAAAATAAACAATAAAGGGCTGGGGTTGTAGCTCAGCGGTAGTGCGCTCGCTAGCATGTGTGAGGCCCTGGGTTCAATCCTCAGCACCACATTTTAAAAAATAAAATAAAGGTATCAAATAAATAAATAAACAATAAAAATAAGCCTGATGCAGGGGCACATGCCTGTAATCCCAGTGGCTTGGGAGGCTGAGGCAGGGGCCTCAGTAACTTAGTCAGGCCCTAAACAACTTAGGAAGATCCTGTCTCAACATAAAATATTTAAAAAAGGGCAGAGGATGTGGCTCAGTGGTTAAGTGCCCCTAGGTTCAATTCCTAGTAACAGAAATAAATAAATAAATAATAAAAAGGGATGGGAATGTGGCTCAGTGGCAGCACCTGGCTTCAGAACTGTAACACACACACACACACACACACACACACACACGCACATTTACTGTAAAACAGCAGCCACATTACCCCGGCTGCAGCCCCATGCACCTTGCGCTCACTGGCCTCTGGATGACGTCATGGATTGACCCATGTGGTTTATGTGAGTGAGCTTGATGAGGTTCACACAAGGAAATGGCCTGAGGACCCGGTTTCCAGGACATGTCCCTGTGTTAGGTGATGCGTGACTGTGGCTGCGATTGCTAGGGGGAGCGAGCACAGGAGGCTCGTAGGTTCGATGCAGTTGGGGAGCCTGCAGGATGGTGCCTGGCTCACTGGCGGGGCTGGACTACGGCTGGCTCATGTAGGAAGGCACCCTCAAGGATCTGGGCAGGGCTGAGGGCCCTGGACCTCTGCAGCAGCACCTTCTCACTGGGGCCATGGACAATGGTGTGGATTCACCCTGCCCTTTGTCCCTGGGGCACTGCACAAGGCCCTGGATCACCTCCTGTTGGTGGGTGTCACACAGCATCCTGTGTGTGTCTGGGTGTTTTCTCTCTTTTTTTTAATTTTAATTTTTTATGTTTTTGGTTCTGGGGATTGAACCCAGGGGTGCTTAACCACTCAGCCACATCCCCAGCCCTTTTTTTGTATTTTATTTAGAGACAGAGCCTCTCTGAGTTGCTTAGGGCCTTGCTAAGTTGCTGAAGCTGGCTTTGAACTCGTGATCCTCCTGCCTCGGCCTCCTGAGCTGCTGGGATTACAGGCATGCTCCATCTGGCCCGGCCTCCCTGGGTGTTTTTGCTCAGTAGTATGATCCTTGCCAGGCCGGTCTGAATCCAACCCACTTGATAGCTCTCATCCGTTTCCCAGAGGGTCTCCCCTTTAACTGTAAGGACACCTGGGACGCAGAGACTTGTTTAAAACACCCTGCAGTGGGAGAGCCCAAGGCAGCTCCTCAACCCGGCTTAGGTGGCTCCAGAACTCCAGCTGAAGGTGGAGACGCCTTCCTGCCTCCAGCTGAGACCACGGTGCAGGTGCTCCTGTGTGCCCACGGCGGTGAGTACCTGTGGAACCTGCTCACCTTTGGTCCTCCCCATTGCCTCCCACAGGGGAATCCTCACCCCAATCAACAAAGTGTAAGTGACAACCTTATGAATTGTGTTGTCCCTGAACCCCGAAGAGACTGCTTCTTCCTCGTGGTCTGCCATCATTCATTGTCAGTGCGGGGATGAGCTGAAGAGTGTTCAGCCTCTGGGCCCCTGGGGAGGAGAGAGCCGGGACTGGAAGTGTTTGCTCATGGCCGTGGTGTGGATATTCCTGCTCTGACCACTGAGCCACCTCCCCAGCCCTTTTTATTTTGTATTTTATTTTGAGACAGGGTCTCACTAAGTTGTTTAGGGCCTCGATAAGTTGTTGAGCCTGGCTTTGAACTCACAATCCTCCTGCCTCAGCCTCCTGAGCTGCTGGGATTACAGGTGTGTGCCACTGCACTGGCTCTATGATCAGTTTTAAGCTACCAATATGATGTCACAAAATGACTTGGGGAGAAAAACATAGTAGCATACCATTTTATAATAACTTCACCATATACCTAGTAGATGCGGGCTGGGCAGGTGGCTCCGTGGTAGAGCGCTTGGCATGCACAAGGCCCGGGTTTCAGTCCCAGCACTGGAAGGAGAAGGAGAAGGAGAAGGAGAAGGAGAAAAGCTGCAAGTAACCTTAAAATCATGAACAAATATTTATGACCTTTTATTTATTTATTTATTCATTTATTTTAGTACCAGGGATGAACCCAGGGGCGCTTAGCCACTGAGCCTCATCCTCAGCCCATTTATTTATTCTTTAGAGACAGGGTCTCGATGAGTTGCTTGGGGCCTTACTAAGTTGCTGAGGCTGGCTTTGAACTCGTGATCCTCCTGCGATTACAGGTGTGTGCCACTGCACCCAGCTCATATAATTTAAGAGTGGCTATGGTTTAACAGCTGGTTTAAAAAATTCTGGAAAGTGAAGTGTCAGCACTACTGGGTCAGAACCTTTTCTCTGGAGTGAATTGCTGAGGTGGGGATTTCAGCGGACAGGGTCAGAGGGAAGACCTGAGATCCTAGATGGTAATTGTCCCTCATTTTCCATCCTCCTCAGTCAGGTGTTCTAGGCAACCCGCGAGAGACTCAGCAAACACAGGTTATCTGAATGGAATAGCGTGTGTTGTCAACACCGCAGGCCGAGAAGCTCAGCTGGCTGGAGCTGCAGGTGAAGGAATCAAAGAAAGAGCAGGAAGTTTTACATAAACCAAAGTAAACATGGCTCAGCATGGAATGAACACACGGGCAGAGACGGCTTGGCTGGGGATGCTGAAAACCCAGCAGCCTGCCCTTGAGCCCTCCAGCCAGGTGTTCTCAGAACCTGGGCATTTGGGGGCTTTCCCCCGCCCCCGGACCTGACTCAGAATCTTTCTCAGGCAGAGCCCGGGAACCCCCCGGAAATTCTTGGGTTGTCACCTCTGGGCTGGGGTATGCTGATTGGTCTTCCTGGTTGGTTTTGCAGATAAGGGCCAACCGTCAGGGGAGTGGCTAGGACCTGAAACCAGGGCGCTGTCCCTGGGCACTCTTGCCCTTGAGCGGGAGCCCCTTGCCCTGGCAGGCTTGCATGGTAGTTCATAGCCCAGGCTCCAAGTTCCAAGGTTAGAACCCAGGCTCTGCCTCCAGCTATGTGACTGGGCGTGTTCCATGACCACTCTGAGCCCTAATTTCCAGGTGGCGATAATGATATTGACCGACAGTGTTATGGGGATTAAATGAGACCCTGGGCGTGAAGAACCCCAGTCCGGGCCTGTATATCGCAGCATCCTCACGAATGGCAGATGTGGCTGTTAAGACCCCGCAGCTAGACCCTGGCAGACCCAGACCTCCAAACAGGACTGTTTTCACATAGCAGAGAGGACCCAAGACTCAACATAGAAGGGGCTTGGGTATGTCCGGGATAAGAAAGTGACCTTTGGGACTGGGATTGTGGCTTAGCGGTAGAGTGCTTGCCTAGCACGGGTGGGACCAGGGTTCGATCCTCAGCACCATATAAAAATAAAGGCATTGTGTTGTGTCCATCTACACCTAAAAAAAAGTGAGCTTCATTGGGGAGTTATGGACCTGGTGACATTGGGTCTCAGCTGTGCTCTCGTGGTGTCTGAGGTCAGGGCTTTGGTCTCAGGATAATAGGTGTCCCTTGTGCCAGGTGTGGAGGCTGAGGCAGGAGGATAGCAAGTTCAGGAGGATAGCAGCCTCAGCAACTTAGTGAAGCACTAAGGAACTCAGTGAGACCCTGTGTCTAAATAAAATACAAAATAAAAAGGGCTGGGGAGGTGGCTCAGTGGTTGAGTGCCCCTGAGTTTTGGGGGCTTTTTGTCAATCTCTAGTATCCCCTTCCCCTGAAATGGCAAAAGGTCATTTCTACCATATTTTATTGATCAAAATGTCCCAGAGCCAGCCTGCATTCAAGGGAATGGACTCCACCTCCTATTGGAGCTGCGGGTCACTTGGCTGATGGGATGGTGAAAAGGGAGATCTGTCTTGGACATCTTTGGGCTGTGTAGCACACCACATCTGGTGTGAATAGGAGGAAGGTAGGGATCAATGTCCCTGGAGGAATTCTTAAGGACTAAACGCAGGAACTGATGGATAAAGAAAGAAATCCCCTCCTCATAGACAATTCTAAGGGGTATGGCACAGGGGGCACAGAAGAGTCCTGCAGGATGGCACCCGGCCGCCCACAGTGCAGTCAGCTCCAACGCCCATCTTTGTTGCCTTTACTTCTTTCCCCTGTCCGTCTTCACCTCCCTCTACTTCTCCCATCCATCCTCCAGATGTAGCCTTAGGTTTTGTTCTGAAGAAACCAAACCTCGACCCTGGGTTTCCTCATTTGAAAAAGGCCCTTAAATTGAGCTGTAAAACATTACACCTGGCTCCCGGGGCGGTTGAGTAATCCCACACAGGAATGGGTGTGAAAGGGCTTTGTAAACTGGGAGGCTGGCGGCTGGCCTGCAGGGTCACTGGGAGCCGAAGTGTTCCCCTGGAAAGCACGGGCATCGGGGAGCTGAGGGCCCCGGGGGCCCCTCTTCCCCATCATTTGGGAACGGTGCCAGGTGAAGACAGAGGGTGAGGGGAACACAAGAGAATGCAGGCCACATGCTTCTTGAGGTAAGGTGTGCCATGTCCCTGTCCTGCCTCCAGATTCAGGTGACTTGGCACAAGATGAGGTGACTCACCAGGTCACCTCAGCCTCCAAGGTCCCTCAAGATCATCCACCTGGCTTTGCTGGGACTCGCCCTTGGCCTCATGAAGCGAGCCTTGCCCTCTGACTTGGCCTCTGCTCCAGGAACAGAGGGACTGACTGCTGATGGGAGGGGCGGGGACTTGGGGGTGCACCCTGCATTTTGTAAACATGGAAAGCTGAGCCCTTTTCCACAAGGGCCCCAGGGTGCGAATGCAAAGGTGGAACAAACCTCTCCCTGTTGCTTCCAGTGGCTTCCTGCCAGGCAAGGGGAAAACCAGGAGACAGGGAACTTGAACCACAGCTGGACAGAGGCGGCTCACAGAGGGAGGAGCTCAGCCCCAGGAGCTCAGCCTAGAACCCAGGAGCCCACATAGCTCAGGTTTAGTGATTGTGGGGAGCTTCCCAGGGAAGCTGATGTCCACAGTGGATGCCATCAGGAAGGACATCCAGACATCTGAGACCACCTGGGCAAAGTGGCTGGAGCCCACAGGGTGGGCGGGGCGAGGGGCTGACAAAGGAGGCTGGAGCAAACCCAAGACGGAACTGAGGGTTCTCTAAGGGAGGTGAAAGCAGGAGAGGAAGGGGGTCAGGTCTGGGTGGAGGATGGATCCCGGAGGTTGCTGATACGGGTGGGTGGAAGGGGAGTCAGCAAGACAAATGAAGGGGACTCATTCATCCACTCAACCTGGGGAGCCCGTACCAGGCCCCAGGCCCCATGGTGTGGCAGGGATCCAGCTGAGGGGCTGCAGTGGTCTGGACTTTGGTGATGGGGACCGGGATGGATGGAAGGGACAGAGATCTCAAGGAGTGGATCCTACTGCCTTCTCTAAACAGATCCTGGCCTTTCGCAAATTGGCTTCTGGTTTCTGGGTCAGTCTTGCATGAATCTGGAAATTGGGATCCTAATATTTTTTTTATTATTATTTTTTAAGTTGATGTACATAATACCTTTATTTTATTAATTTTTAAGTGGTGTTGAGGATCAAACCCAGGGCCTCACATGTGCCAGGCAAACACACTACCACTGAGCTACACCCCTGGCCCAGAATCCTATTGTTCCAAAATGGAGAGCTGAGACCACACCTCAGGGGACCTTAGGGAGGCAGACTTTAGAGTCCCTTCCAGAGCAGGGCAGCTCAGCTTTCCCACTCCCTGCTACCACCATTCCACCCCAGCCTCCAGAAAGAGCACCCAACAGTGTCCCAATTGTACCTCCGACTTCCTCTGTGAGCTGCAGGAGTCACCACACCAAGACTAAGAAAAACCCGGCTGTCTGGGTGTCACTGGACAGGGGTGGGCAAGATTAGCATCAGCCACCATTGCTTCGGGCACTTTCTTTCTGGGCTCCTCTCTCCCGCTCAAGGACGAGGCTTGGAGCTGCCTCCTGCCTCCACCAGACTTTGGGTTCTGAGGGTGTCTCCCCCATCAGATTAGGAACTGCCAGAAGGTAGATGAAGGGAGGAATCTAAGTCTGGGAGGCTGTTTTCTGCCACCTCATCGTTGTTTGAACTTGGGGAACATCCTCTGTTTACTTCCAAATCATGGAACGGGTTAATAATAATGCTGGTTTTGAGAATTAAAAGACATAAAGATAAAAGAAACATGAAAGGACGTGGGAAATGTGGACAGGACATCAATACCAAGCACAACCATGAAGAAGGGAGCATAAAGACAGAAGGGGGCCACGCCTGTGATCACAGGGGCTCGGGAGGCTGAGGCAGGAGGATCTTGAGTTCAAAGCCAGCCTCAGCCAAAGCAAGGTGCTAAGCAACTCGGGGAGACCCTGTCTCTAAATAAAATACAAAATGTGGTTCTGTGGTGAAGCACCCCAGGATTCAATCAATCAAAAAGAAGGAGCAGGCAGGCCCCTGCGTGCAGGATGTTGTCCCCTCACAGTGCTCCACTCCTGGTGGGCGCTCGGGCCCAGTCGACACTGGTGGAAGACTGACTGAGTGGTCAGTGCAGCGGTGCTGGCGGAGAGCAGAGCGCTAGTTGACCGCTGGGGCAGGAGGCCCCTGGAGGCCGGTGACCCAGCTGGGTCGGGGCTGGGCTGTGGGACGGTTCTACTGCACTAGGAGCGGTGCCTCGGGACTCCATGTGAGGACCCCAGCGAGTCTATAGGGCTCGCTCCTCCAGGACTCACAGGGGTCATCCCCTGCCAGGGTGTCCAGTGACATCCCAACTGCCTGCTCACCACCTCCCCAGCCTCCCCTCCAGCCCACAGCACATTGGCACTGTGCTGTCCCCCATGGCCCTGCGGGGCACCCCTCCTCTGCCCAGGACTTCAGGAACTTGGGGTCTCCTGGCCTGACTAGCTGCAGCTGAAGTCCTGCCTCCCCGACCTTCCACCTCCTCAGATAGCTCCAGACGAAGCTTGGCCCCAGGAGCCCAAGACCACAGCTCCGTCATTCCAACAGAAGCCTGCAAGCTGGGAACCCGCAAAGCTGCAAAACCTGGCTGTCCTGGCTGCCATCTCCACTCTGCAGATGGGCCCAGAGGCCTGTTGTAGGGGTGCTGAGCTGTGCGGGTCAGGGGTTTTGTGACATGGCCCAGTGTCAATGTTTAGTGATATGCAACTGTCACCTCAAGACGGAGTGGGGGGTCGAGTAAAACCAGAGAACCCTGGTCATGTGTACATGACAGAGAGAGATGGGGGAGAGGTGCTGGCAAAAAGGGAGGGATGGGACCAAGTGCAGCCCAGCCGCTGCATCTGTCGGGGGTGACTCCAGGCTCTCCCCCGAGTACTGAAATCTGAGGAGGCTCAAGTCCCCTACACAAAATGGCATGTATTTGCACAGAACGTGGGCACACGCTCCCACATGGCTTAACCTGATATCTGGGTTATTTCAAATACCTAACACAGTGTACCTCCTTGTGGTAGTTGCTCTACCGTGTGGTTCACGCACAATGAGTGTGTTCAGTGCCCACTCTCCCATCTAAGATCTGTGTGGGGCAGCAACTACAGGACACTTTTTTCCTTGAGTAGTGTTAAGTGGCGGTGGGTGGAACCCGTGGACATGGAAACTGTGGAGGTGATCCCTCATAGACACATCCATCCCCTCGTGGAAAATGTGGTTCTTCCCTGAACTGGCTGGTGAAGAAAACGGCAAAGTTGTCCTGTGCAAAATCCCAGGAGAAACGGGGAGCTCGGATTCTACCCAGGCCGCCCAGCTGGTAGGGCTATTTGTGCGGCCACCTCGATGGGGTGTTTTACGGCAGTGGGTGGAATCCCCACCTGATGGGGCTGTTGCAATGTCATTCTCTCAAGCTTCACTGGGTGTGAAGCCAGTAAACAGGACAAGGTGGTGTCTGGCCCTCCACCTCCCTGTCCCCTGCTACTTGGGCTCCTCCCCAGCCTCACCTGGAGGCCTGCCTCCTCTCTATCCCCTCCTCCTTCTTCTCTCCCTTTCAGACTGCACCAGTCCTCTTGGAGGCAGCCTGACCTGAGTCTTCTCTGCCCTCTGTGGGTCTTCCCAGTAAGCCCCCTTCCCTAAAGGCCACACACCAGTTCCCTTTCCACCCTGTCTCCCTCCCTCCCCAGTACAAAGCAAGCTGGCCTGTCCATAGATTTTATTGTAAAAATGTTAAAATAAATTACATTTGCCATCATAACCAGTATGTACATACAGTGTGTGATTCCAGGAGTCGGCAACGAGATGAACTCATGGAACCCTGCACAGAACACAGGCTGCTCCTTCCACACCCCCCGGCTGGCCACTGTAACCGTTCAGAGTGAGTGGGGCGTGCACATGCCCCCTGCCAGCTCCACATGGCGGGGAGGGACCCTCTAGCTCAATCTGTCCCTGAACAGAGGTGCAAGGGAGGGCAGGGCTGAGCGTCAGAGGGTGTTGGACTGCGACTGGGCTCCTGTCCCTCCTGCCCAGCACCCAGCCACCTGCAGGACACCCTTCTCTACCCTTGCTCCCTGCCATCAACTCTGCTTGGGGACTTGGCTCTTGATAGGACTTCGGCTTACATCACAAAAGTCTCAGTTGAGTTGGGGGGCAGCAGGGTACACAGTGGATGTCCCCATCCTTGGGACCCTGCTCTGTAACCACTGGCTCTGAAGCAAACAGATTCCAGGTATATAAAACAGCGAAGAAGAAAGAAGAAGAAAGAAGAAAGAAGAAAGAAGAAAGAAGAAAGAAGAAAGAAGAAGAAAGAAGAAAGAAGAAAGAAGAAAGAAGAAGAAGAAAGAAGAAAGAAGAAGAAAGAAGAAGAAAGAAGAAGAAGAAAGAAGAAGGAAGAAGAAGGAAGAAGAAGAAGAAGAAGAAGAAGAAGAAGAAGAAGAAGAAGAAGAAGAAGAAAGAAGAAAGAAGAAGAAAGAAGAAGAAAGAAAAAAAAAGAAGAAGAAGAAGAAAGAAGAAAGAAGAAGAAGAAAGAAGAAAGAAGAAAGAAGAAGAAGAAGAAGAAGAAGAAGAAGAAGAAGAAGAAGAAAGAAGAAGAAAGAAGAAAGAAGAAAGAAGGAGGAGGAGGAGGAGGAGGAGGAGGAGGAGGAGGAGAGAAGAAAGAAGAAGAAGAAGAAAGAAGAAGAAGAAAGAAGAAGAAGAAAGAAGAAAGAAGAAGAAGAAGGAGGAGGAGGAGGAGGAGGAGGAGGAAGAGGAAAGAAGAAAGAAGAAAGGTAGTAGTAGTAGTAGTAGTAGTAACAAAAACATTCAGGGCAGAGTGGGCTGGTCCTGGGGTGCACATCATCAAAACCCCAAAGTCAGGCAGCAGCGAGTTCTACCCACCCCTCACCAGAAAGAAACGGAGTCCACGTACGGCTTCGCATTCTCTCTTCTCAGCCCAGAGGCCTTCCTTTCCCACACGTCACGCACTCATGCACTCAAGCCATACAGTAGCAGAGAGAGGAGTTCAATTCACAGTTTTGGCCATTCTCCATTGGTGGGCCACGAGCAATCTGGCCTCATGCCCTGGCCCCGGGGTGGGGGTGAGTGGTAGGTACAGGTGAGGCGGTCTGTGAGAGGGGCAGCGAGGTCTGTGACCGAGCCTAGATGCGGAGACAGCAGGATGGGTGTGTGGGTACTCAGGCCAGGGGCATGCAACTTTGGGGGGAAGTAGTGGGCGAGAGGAGAGGGGCGAGGGCAGAGTTAGCCCGAGCTAAGCCTCACCCTTGAACTCCCTTGTAGACCCCTGTCCCCAGCTTCCATGGCCCAGGTCCACCACCCTCTCTTCCTCCCACCACTTAGGGTGCAGAAAGCCTTGTCTGCCGTTGATGGGCTGAAGGCCTGAGACAGGGACATGGCTCTGGGGCAAGAGGGCAGGCTCCTGGGCCCATGCTGGCTTTGGGGTGCTTCAGTTTCTGCCTATCAGCTCAGCTCCCCTCCTGCTGTGGCCTCTGCCCTCCTGAGGTTTGCAGTGGGGGCCTGAAGGGCATCCACAGGTAGATGGGGAGATGGGCCCTAATACTGTTGGGGTACTGAGAAGCCCAGACCTCAACATCACAGCTGAACCTCCCAAACACTCAAGTACTCAAAAAGGCAGAATCCCGGTCTACAGCCCCTCCCCTCTATGAAATTCCTAGCTCAGCACCAGGCACATGGAAATTGCTCCTTAATACTGGTGAACTCAAATGGCCGAGGCCACTGGCCTCAGGGAACCGTATGACGCTCAACTGAAGACAGGCTAAGACCCATGCGGGCGTGGGCCTCCTAGGGTCAGTGCTGCCAGCCCACATGCCTCCCAGTCATCAATAACACCGTTCACGCTCAGGACAGTGGCCTCCCTACACTAGGGTGCTGCTCAGCAGAGAGCAGAGGCCCTGTCCTGGGCATGTGCCATGTTCCATCGGGGCAACCAGCTGGAGGGGACAGAGGAAAAGGAAGGCCCCTGGCTCCCCACTCCCAGCTGCAGGGCTGCCCGACCAGGAGCCCGGGCTCTTGGCCACCGCGGGACACCCCGGGGTGAAGGGAAGAGCCATCAAAGGTGGGGTGAGGAGCCGGCCCGCCTCAGGTGCCTTTGGGGCTGTTTGCCTTATTGTACTCGTTCATCAGCTGCTCGTAAGGCACGGAAAGCTCCGACTCGGTGCTGGTGAAGGTGGACTCATCCGACGAGGGGAACTTGCCCATGTTCAGGGGCACCTGGGTGGCGTCCCCCTCCTGGGGCTGCTCCTCCCCCACCAGGTTGTCCTCCAGAGAGGACTTAGAGGTCTCCTCGTCCAGGAGGCTGGCCTCCTCGTTCACAAAGGCAATGCTGGCGTTCTGGAAGATGAGCGGGTGGTAGTCCCGGGCCCCCCAGGGCTCGTCCTCCTCGCTGATGCGGTCCAGCTGGTTGATGAACACCTCGGAGGTCGGGGAGCTGTCCTCGGGGGCCTGCGGCTGGTCCTCCTCTCCAGGGGGCCTCGACACGTGCCCTTTGCTCCTGAGCGTCTGTGACACCTCTTCCAAGCTGGGGGCACGGTTCTTGGTGTAGACCACCAGGGACGCCCGGGAGGCTGGGAGCGCGGGCAGCCCAGCCCCCGGAGGCCCCAGCCCAGGTCCTGGGACCCTCTCCCCACCCCCACTTGTCTTCATGGCCTTCTTCCCGATCTGCTTGATGAGGTCATTGTAGGTCTCTTCCTTTTTGGACAGAAAGCTGAAGATGTTGACATCCTTGGAGGCCGTGCTGCCTGCCATCCCCAGGGCCTTCCGGGAGTGTGGGGAGCTCTCGAAGGACTCCTTCCGCCGTCTCCGCCTCTTCTTAATGGCTTTGTGGACCTCCACAAACATGCTCACCTTCCAGTTGACAAAGAGGGACAGCCAGGCCAGCCCCAGGTAGATCCAGAGCTCCACAAAGTACCGGTACAAGGCGTGGTAGTTGGCACTGGGGTTCACACCTGAGGGGAGGGGAAGTCCAGAGGGTCATAAAGGGTCAGCAGGGACCTGTAATGGCCAGAGTCATGCTGTCTGAGCCAGTGCCGTGCTACAACAGGGTGTGTGTGGTGGTGGGGGTGGGGGTGACATAGTGTAAAAGAAATGGGCTGTCCCAGACTCTGGGCTACCCTCACCCGTCTTCTTCCTGAAGAACCTTGGCCACACTGCTCATGTCCCCTCCCAGCCCTTCTCTGAGCCCCAGTGTGCTCGCTTAGAAAAAGTCAAGACAAGAGGGCGCAGTGGCGCACACCTACGATACCAGCCGCTCGGGAGGATGAGGCAGGAGGATTGAAGTCTGAATGCCAGCCTCATCAACCTAGCAAGACTCTCAGCAATCTAGGGAGAACTTGTCTTGGGAAAAAAAAAAAAGTCAGGACGGTGGTTACCTTATGGGTGAGGGGGGATAAAGAAGTTTTGGGGTTCTGTTGTAGTAAGTAACCAACACATGAGTCAAGAAACAGCTCACAGCTGGGAGGGGTAGCCCACGCCTGTAATCCCAGCAACTCGGGAGGCTGAGGCAGGAGGATCATCTCAAAGTTCCAAGCCAGCCTCAGCACTTAGCAAGGCCCTAAGCAACTCAGTAAGACCCTGCTCAAAATGAAACATAAAGGGGCTAGGGACGTAGGGCTGGGGTTGAGGCTCAGTGGTAGGATGCTCGCCTAGCACGTGGGAGGCCCTGTGTTTGATTCTCAGCACCACATAAAAATAAATCAAATAAAGGTATTGTGTCCAATTACAACTAAAAAATAAATATTTAAAGTGTGGGGGGGGTGCCACTAGGGATGTAGCTCAGTGGTTAAACACCCCGGGGTTCAATCCCTGGTGCCCCAAAAACAAAGAAAGAAAAGAAACAGCTCCTGGGTGCCTTCAGTGAGGCACTCTGCTGGGCCCAGCTGGAGTGTGTCTGTGACAGCTCAGTTACAAACAGGACGGGACCTGCAGGATGAGGCACTAGCAGCTCCACACAGAGGAGGGACTTGCTGCTTCACCATGAGTGAGGCTGGTGGCTGCGCAGAGATGACCCAGACCCAGCACTGTACTCCTAACTGTCTCTGTTCTCCTTTGGGCCTGGTTTGCCTCCGACTCCCTGTTTCTGCCTTTCTCGACACAGGCTGTCCCGGGGCCTGGAGGGCTCTGCCCACTCCTCGTCCCCCTCCTCTCAGACCAGGTTCCTGGTGCCATCTGCAGGAGCCTTCCTGGGTCACCCCCGGAGTTCTGGTGACTCTAAGATTGAGATTTCTTCCCTGAATTAGCATTTGCAACTGTGTCAATCTCTATCCTACCTCCTCCCTCAGGCTGGGAGGGGCTCAAGAGAAGGGACTGCAGGAGAGTGACCTCCCGCCTCAGATTAGGCTCCCCCCAGGGGGTCAGGCAGGGCTGGGTCTCAGGAGGTGTTCTGTCTGCAGGGTGCTGTCAGTCTTGCTGAAGGCTCCTGATCCTGAGCAGAGTATGACCGTGACAGTGATGAGGGCCACACTAACACAGCTGCACTTAGGAACAGACATGTCTCATTTTTCATATCATGTGTGGTGGGCATTATTGTTATTATTATTATTATTGTTTTAACCAATTTTACAGGTAAGAAACAGATTTGCTGCCTTGCAGGAGCCGGGAGGAGTGGTTCAGCAGCCGCTGGCCATCCCTAATTCAAAGGCTCCCCCTCAGCCTGCTCTGGGCCCCAGGGCTAGACAATGGCAGGGTTGTGCCTTTACATTTATCTCCACGACAGCAGGCAGGCTCAGAGAAGCCGGGGTGGGGTCAGTGGAGTGTTCGCACTGGCCTTCCTGTTCCTCCCACCCACTCAGCTGCCCCCTCCCCACATTCCACATGCAGTGGGGCAGAGGGGGTGACCTGCCCCTGCCCTTTGGGTGGGGAGTTGGGGTAAAGTCCAGAGGCCCTGGAGTAGAGGTGGAGGTCAGCTGGGCATGGCACAGGCATGGAGGGAACAAACACTAGCAGGGTGTCAAGAAGATTAAGAACCCAGAGGCTGTGCAGGCCACAGGCACAAGAGCTTGAGTGTTGGTTGCAGGCCTCCAGACAAAGGGGCTAAAGAATCTCCCTGCCTTTCCTCTCCTCCAGGGATTAAGTAGAGGAGGAGGAGGGGGAATGAGGGCTGAGGGGGCAGGGCGGTGAGGAGAAGGCCTGCCTTGTCTTTAGTAGCCTGTGGCAAGAGCAGAGTTGGCCTCTGAGCCAAAGCTTCAAGACAGTGCCCTCTGCTCTGGTGACTGACAGCAGGCAGTGCCTCGATGAGACAGGCCCTGGCTCTCTGGGTAAGAGCCCAACCCTGCAGGCGCAGGCCCTCCTCCCAGCCCCAAGTGAACCAGAGCTCTGAGTTGGGGAGACAGCAAGGAGCCAGGAGGAGGACAGCCACCCGGACACCCGCAAAAGGCTGCTGGGTTGAAACTGGAGAAGGTGCAGAAGAGAAGGTGGGGAGGTGGAGGCAGGGGAGAGGGAACAGGGACTCACCAGCCACAAAGTCACCAAAGCCGATGGTGGAGATGGTGATGAAGGAGTAGTAGAGGCCACCAATGTAGTCCCACTCCTCCGTCACCATGAACACGAAGGGCGGGATCACCAAGTGGACCAGGACGCCCCACACGATGAAGATGGCCGTGCACGTGATCTGCGCCTTCCGCTGCAGGGTGGTGGAGACAGAGTCAGACAGCGGCAGGGACTTCAGAAACCCAGCATGGTCACCCCGACTAGGAGAGGCCATCTGGCTGCGTGTGTCCAGGAGGCTTGCTCCCCAGGGAGGGAGGGGGAGGGATGCTCCCGTCCTGACACAGTGGGCAGAGATCACCAAACCACCATGTGCCCACCCTCCAATTCCTGAAGCCCTTCCTATCCTCCCCTCCCTTTTCACAGTCCCCCCAACTCTGTCAGCTCCTAGGACTGGGGACATACCAGGCTCATGCCTCTCCTGGTGAGGAACTGGCCCAGCCTCTTGGCACGTCCTCCGAAGAACTTTCCCAGGGCACTGATCCAGGTCAGGCAGAGAGGTACCCCGAAGAGACCGTAGAAGACACAGAAGAGGCGCCCGGCGGGGGTCTTGGGGGCCACATTGCCATAACCTGAGGGAGGAGACAGTGAGGACCAGGTCACAGCATGGCGGGGGAAGGGCCTCCCACCCCAGAATGGGCCCTCACCCCCCCCACTCATGCACACACACACATACCCCTTGTGGGAAGCCCATTCTCTGGGACCAATTGATACTGATCTCACATCAATATTTAAGTAATGACACTTTCCTTGATCCCACTCTGGCCATGATCATTTTGTGCTGCCACTGTGGTGGCTCTGTCCCCATCCCACTGGAGCTGCCTCTAGGCAGGGACTAGGCCTCCCCCAGAGCAGGCCCTCCACTAGTTCACATGGTAGCACTGTGCAAATCAGAGGGATCACCCCCTCTGGCCGACACCCCAGAGGAACTGCAGTGTAAGTTCTCCGGGGATGGCCACACTCAGTCCCCCACCACCCTTCTTATGCAACTGCTCTCATCAAGGAGGGACCCTTCTTCTCCCTTTGATTCGGGGCTTCAGCTTGACCACAGGAAGCAGTGGAAGTGCTGCTGGGTGGGCTGGGGGCTAAGGAGCTTTTCCCTCAGCCACACTGAGATCCCGAGCCACATGGAGGGGCCGTTTCCTCCCTGCTGAGCTCCCAGCTGTCAGCCAGCACCGCCGTGTCGGACACGGGGTGGGAGGAGCCATCTGGGTCATCAGGCCAGCTGGGCATTTCGAAGATGCCTGCTGCAGCCATCATTTGACTGTCACAACAAAGTGAGCAAGAAGTGGCCAGCTGCACCTAGTCAACCCGGGGTGGTGGAAGAGAACACAGGGCAGGGAGCCCCTAACTTCTGGAGTGGTGGGCTGTGGAGCCACAGAGAATGGGTCTCCTGAATGGCTCAGCCACCAGGCTGTGTCACTGCTTCTGTTGAAAAGGCTCAGTCCAGAACTCAGGAAAACAATCTTGCAGCCACTGATAGTCACCAGGGACACTAAATCCTTAGTAGTCGAAAGGACAAAGTGTAACAGGCCAGATTTTACTCCCAATGCAGGTGAATCACCAAAACTAGATTCCTCTAAGGTTCCAAGAAGTGAGGGCACAGAGTGAGGCACCCTGAGGGTCTCAGGAAACTTACCAATGGTGGTGATGACCGTGGCTGCAAAAATCATTGCATTTGGCCAGTTCCAGTTGTTGAAGGTCTGGTTCCCTGTGATGGCCACACCCTGCTCTGCAGCATCAGATACTACCTAAAAAGAGAGAGTGACAATGAAATCAGAGGCCATGCACTGGATTCCTGAAAAGCATTCTCATTTTATCGCCACAATATCAAGGTGGCAGGAAGTGTTCCCATTGTATAGATGAGGCATTCAATAGAGAATCAGAGAGGTTAAGTTACTGGCTGAAGGACACATACCTAGCATTCTGGCTCCAAAGTTAAACTTACTAGTGTGCCAGACAGAATCACCTAGAGAGCTACGGTTCAACAGACTGATGGCTCCACCTCCAGAATTTGGCTCAGATCTCTGGGAAGGGGCATTTTTAACGAGTTCCCAGGTGGTGCTGAAGCTACTGATCCAAGAACCACACTTTGAGAAGCACTGGACTATTCTACCTCTCCAAAGTAGAACAGTATGACCAAGGTAGTTCTTGTGATGCAGACACACAAGACCTCCCTACACCTCACCCAGCCCTCCACAGATGGTTCACCTGCAGAGAGGCCTGGGAGGGACCTCCAACAGGGACCCCTATATCCTTCAACTCGCCATTGGATACCTGCTAAGATCCAGCTCAGTGCCCCCTTGATCTGTCCCCTGAAGGTATGCAAACCAGCTGTGCCTTGAAACCCCTTCCCATTTACTCTGGGGGTGGGCACGCTCTTCCTCCCTGCCCTGGGCTGACCAACTGTCTGGACAGGGACAGGTAGGTCAAAGGGCAGGGAGTACACTTCAGGGTGACTGCTCAATTCTGATGGAGCTTCAGCAACTCTGACAGCGGGTGGGAGGCCACCTGGGAAGTCCATGGGGGAGGCCCGGGAGAGACCTTATCTGCTCCAGGAATCCTGACGGGAACCACACTGGTTTCCAATCAACTAGACGCCCCCCTCCTTCAGCTCTGCCTCATTCAGCCCAGCCACCAGTGGGGGTCCGTTGGCTGCCAGAGCCTGGGCCCCATAAGCCCCATAAGAAGAGGCACTATGCCAGCCATGGTGGCACACACCTGTGATCCCAGCAACTTGGGAGGCTAAGACAGGAGGATCACCAAGTTCAAGACCAGCCTGGGCAACTTAGCCAGAACCTGTCTCAAAAATAAAGAGGGCCGGGGATGTGGCTCAGTGGTAGAACATCGACAGGTTCAATCTATAGTATAAGAAAAATAAAATAAAAAACGGACTCTAAATCTGGGGTGGAGTCCTGCCACCCAAAGGGAGTCCCAGGATGACCCAGCCCAGACAAGAAACCAGGATCCCAGCCAGATTCCCTATGAAAACCAAGCTGATGGCGGCGGGGGTGAGAGGAGTGAGGCCTGAAACCATATTCTAACCCCCCTGAGGCGGGACTGAGGTTTGGTGGGAAGAGGGCACGGTGGACTGATCTGAAGGAATGTGCAGTTTGCAGAAGCAGCGAGGCCCATGTAAATGGATCTGCACACTCCGTAAAGAATTTTCCATGATGACGCGGCCTGCCATCAAACCGCATAGTGTTGGTAGCCCTGCCTCCTCCTGCACTCCACACCATCCCTGAAGATCCTCACAGGGGAGGTGGGAACTGGGGAGGTCTCTGTCCTCAGAGCCTGAGGTCTAGCTGGACCAGCCATTGACATGTAAATAACCAGAGGGCATTTAGATACAAACAGGCCATCAGAATTAAATAGGGCCATCCTAAAGGTGTTTTGTTTTTTTTTTTTTTTTTTAAAAGAACATTTTTTTTCCAGTGCTGGGGATTGAACCCAGGGCCAAGCACTCTACTATTGTACTTCCAGCCCCAAAAGGTTTTTGAAGCAAGTTTGGAGCAAGAGAATGAGGAAGAACTCGAGACCCATGTGTTGACGCTAAACAGATGGCAGAGAGAGCCAGAACAACCCCTTTCCCTTGCCTCCACTACGTGATCTGACATTCATTTTTTATTTTTTTATTTTTTGGTACTGGGGATTAAACCCAGGGCATTCTACCACTGAGCTACATCCCTAGCCCTTTTTACTTATTCATTTCAAATTTTGAGACAGAGGTTCACTAAGTTGCTGAGGCAGGCCTTGAACTTGCAATCCTCCTGCGTTAGCCTCCTGAGCTGCTGGGATTACAGGCCGGTGCCACGGTGCCCAGCTGATGTTGGTCGCTCTTAATTAAACCAGATGGCCTGAAGTAAAACAGATGAAAAGAATGTGCAAGAGCACCTTTCAACAGAAACTGAATCAACGATGACACCGGGTCACCACTTGGGTGACCTCTATGGAATCATGGGGAACAGAAAAGATGTCCCCTAGACAAGCTGTCCCCCTTTTCACAAGAAGGAATAGGGTACACTCTAGAAACCCAGAAGGTAAAGCTGAACCCTTGGAAACTGCTGAATGGAGAGCACAGGACGTTTGGAACACGGGGCAGAGGAAGTGGTGGCAGGACAAGTCACGCTCAGCCGACTGCATCTCCTCCAAGCCTTGAAGTCCTGTGGAATGCCGCCCATCGAGATTTTGGCGAGGCAGCTGACAGATGCACTTAGAGATACTCTGGTGGACAAGACAGAGCAATGTGGGGTGGAGCTGGGATCACTGGGTCCACTCGAGGACAGACAAGCCACGCCAAGCAGTCCTGGTCACTATCAGTCCAGACTGATCATGCCCAAGGCTTGGCCTCTACATTATTTTAATCAGTGGCACAGTGAGACCGTCCATGGCTGACCAGTCCCATGTGTAGAAGGTACAAAATGAAGGACGGGGATGGGTGAAGAGGACTCACTGATGACCAAGGCACTACCGAGACCCCAGACCCGCGCACAGGGGCTATGGGCCAACTCGTAGCTGATGAGCTACGAGTGTCTTTTCAATTTTCGAGGCTTCCAGTAACTTTGGACTAGAAGAGACCAGTAGTGGACCAAAGGGGAAAGTCCTTGGTTTTAGGTGACCACAAATCAACAAACATGAAGGTGGCTGCCAAAAGAAAAGCAAACGCAGCATCAGGCCATAGGCAGCAACGCTGTCTGTCCAGGGCGGGAGGAACTCAGCACACGTCCTGCAGGGTCACGCCACACACGAGACATACCGTTCCGTACTGGGTGCCAGACTCCACTCGATATGCTAACCAATGAGCCACGGGGCCAGAGTAGGAGGTGGCTTTTGTGGATAAGGATCTGCCTCCCCCAGGGCTGCCCTGTGGCAATCAACTTCTGATAAGAACATGTATTCAGAACTGGGGGTGCGGTGGGGGGAGCACTGCCATCAGGGTGCTGAATGGTATGGCTACTACAGGGGTTTTCAGCCGGGAGCAGGGGCACCTTCTAGAAGGGTTGGGAAATGCTATAAGAAGAGCAAGATGTGTGCCGGACACGGGGGACACAGTAGTGAATAGATAGGTTTATTCTAGAGGGTGATGGGTAGGAGGCCAGAGATGCTAAATGCCCTGCACTTCCCAGGTAACCCCCGACAGGGACACTCCCCTGAGACCCACTAGCTTGCCAAAGGGGACGTTGGTCAATTTGGGGATCATTTACAAAGTGCTAAGCAGACATCAAACATAAGAGCTGACAGAAGTGGCACTAAAGTTAGTAACATGGGGAGGTGGGAAGGCTGGGCTTCTACCCTTCACCCCACTGAAGGCACGCCCTGAGTGACAGCTTGCAGTCCGCCTGGCTCCAGGTTATCAGGAAGCCAGGGGCTCACGCATGTGTGGCTCCCCGCCCTCCTCCCACCAGGGTCATCCGGTGAGGGTAGGCATTCCACAGGGCCCCCAGCTCTGTGGGGCTGGGGTCACAACCCTAGAAGCAATGGCTGCAATTAGGCTCGCGGGGCAGGGGGTACCTGGCACAGCAGGCCTGGGCCGCAGACCACCGGTTTCCAGGCCCACTCCTGGCCTCTCTCCCTCCCTTCAGATCCCTTCCCCACTCTGCCCACCCTGGGCCCCGGAGCCCCTTGCTATTGCCTCCTCTGCTCATGGTTCCCCCAAAGCTGGCCTGCCAATCATTATGGCTCTGCCTACCTGCTGACGGGTGTGTGTGTGTGTGTGTGTGTGTGTGTGTGTGTGTGTGTGTGACATTAGTGCTGCTGTCTCCTTGCTAGGGCTTCTCTGCATATTCTAACAAGCTGGCTCTTCCTGTGATCCTGCTGCACATCGCTCGGCAGGAGGAAGGCTGGGCTCAGGGAACTGAGGTCTGGCTGTGAACTTGGGGTGCCAGCTCCCCATTCCCACCACACGTAGCTGGGGCTCTGGTGATCATGGTTGGGACTGCATAGGATGACGGGAAAGCTTTCACCAGTCTCCCAGAACAGAAGAGCTCACCCGGGGCAGAGGCCATCCCTGGGTCAGGGGAAGGGCTGTGAGGAGCCAGGCAAACACCCTATCAGACACAGCGTCCCGGCCCTGGGGTTAGGGAAACAGCCTTCCCAGGAGGAGGTGGCCCCTGCTCATTTGCAGGATTCTTTAACTTGGCTCCTGAATTCACACAAGACAATATTTTCCTTTTCCATCTAAGCCGGGAGAATGATGGGAGAAGGGCGCTTGCACACAGCCTGGGCCAGGTCCTTGTTTGGGGACGGAACAGAGTTCCCTGCCTCTGTCACCTTCATCATAAAGCAGCTATGATTTATTGAGGGCTGACTATGTGCCAAGAGTTGTGCTCAGCATTTTATGTGCCTTTAGATCATTTGCTGAGGACAGAATCCTGCTAGGAAGATGCTCTCATTTTTTCCACTTTGCAAATGAGGATTCGAGGCTCTAAGAGGCTAAGGAAGTAGCAGCCCAAGGTCGCAGTATTAAAAGCAATGAAGCTGGGACTAGAACCCAGGCCCACCTGGGTCCTAACCACTGTGCTCTGCTCCCTTTCCCCATGAAGGCCACAGGAAGGAGGCCAGTGCATACTTCCACCCCCTCCCACCAGCTGAAAAAACAAGTGCCCCAAAACCAGTCCGGCCACTCTGACCCGGGCCTCCAGCAATGTGATAGCCCTGCCCTTGCCTGGAGCCTGAGACGCCAGCTGCCCGGCTCCACAGCTTGATCACTGTCCACGCAGCCTGAGTTCTCTGAGAGCCCCCATTCCCCAGGGAATCTGAGGTTTCCCACGAAGCGGGCCCTTCCTAGAGGCTCGTCTGGACACATTAGAGTTTGGAACACGAAGTCACCTTCAGACCCAGGCAGGCAGGACCTTTTCTTTCATGGGTCAGGGTGGGGAAGACAGGCCAAGATGTGAGTCTGTCTGGGGATCCCAGCTGAGTGGCACCATGGTACTACCCCCAGCCCTGCCCTGAGCTCCCGCAGCTGCCATGGCTTCTAGACCACAGGACTCTACTGTTGAGCATACAGCCTCAACAGCCTGCCATCGCGGGACCCCTGAACCTCTGGTATATCAATCATCAGCACTCGCCTGGTCCCTCTGGCCTGGAAGGGGAGATAGAGCCAACCCTCAGGCACCCATGCTGCATGGTGGTTCGGAAGCCCTTCTCATTCCTCTGCCCTACCCTCCAGCCACCCTGCTCTCGTTTCATAGATAGTAAGTAAATATTTGAGCACTTATTAGAACAGGCACAGATCCAAGCACTTTAAAACACTTAGCTCACTGAGTCACCATGCCTTATAAAGTAGGTTCTGCTATTACCCCTATTTTAGCCAGACATGGTGGCGCATGCCTGTAATCCCAGCAGCTCAGGAGGCTGAGGCAGGAGGATCTCAAGTTCAAGGCCAGCCTCAGCCACTTAGTGAGGCCCTCGGCAACTTACAGAGACCCAGTCTCAAAATAAAAAATAAAAAGGGCTGGGGATGTGGCTCAGTGGTTAAGTAGCCCTGGGTTCAATCTCTGATATAGGGGGGGAAATTTTACTTTTATGTTAAAAATGAAAAATCAGGCACCTGAGATCATATACTAGTTAGTGTCAGAGCTGGGGAACAAACCCAACCTGGGCAGTATGGCTCTTTGCACTCTATAGACAGGAAAAAGGGACAAAGATGAGCTTCTCATTACAAGAAAATCTGGGTCTAGGACACAGTGCTCCAGGCACCTGCAAAGGAAACTTCCACAGGAACACAGAGATTCCCTGGAATGTAAGCTCCAGGAAGACAGGAGCCTTCCCCCTGCTGCATTCCCAGAATCTAGGACACAGCCTGGCATGTAGTAGCTGCTCAACAAATACCTCTTCAACAAGCGGAAGATGTGAACTGAGATGGAGTGTCCATGCTCCGGCCCCGGCTCAGAATCTTCCAGCATCGCCTTCAGTTGGGCCTTAACTAAATGCATCAGCAACATGGTGGAGGTCTTTATCCATCAAGAAGGGAAGGAGGTAGATCCAACAAGGTGAGGCTCAGGCAGATGAGCCTGGATACAGAGCTGCTGAAACTGCCAGCATCCAACCAGGCAGAGCATCAGGGGGCTGAGAGAAGGCAGGGGCCAGAGCTGGGGAAGGAGTGAGGCTGACAGAGCTCCGGGAAAGGGGTTCGAGGGGGCACAGCAAGCAGCAGTGGGGCTGGGAGATGCCCCCTGGGGTGACCAGAATTGTCCTTCCTGCAGGAAGGGAGCCCGGTTCCCTCCAGTGGATATATCCAGGGCAGGAAAAGGAAGGTAAAGGTGGACGGGCCTGAAACATTTACCATTAGCTGGGCACTTTCCTCTGGGCATCCTTACACACTCTTCCTCTCCAAGGACACCCAGTTCCACTCACAGAAAGGCCACTGTAGGATGGGGCCAAGTCAAATGTAGACTTGTGCTCCCGGAACTGGTGGGACCAACCTGGGGCTTGATGTGGATGGGGTCTCAGCTGTTAGTAGCAAGTCTGTGTAGATAACCGCCTCTCGGCCTCAGTTTCTCTATCTGCCCCAAACCCCACTAGCTATGAGCACATTCAAAGCATTCAGGGCACATTGAGTGCTGGACACATGTATCTGCAATTAGGAGGATGATCTGTACGGGTGCAGGCTGGGAGACAAGAGCCTGCAGTGGGGGGAGACCCAGGAGCAAAGACCAAGGCTGGACCAGGGGGGCTGGCAAGCCCTGGGCAGAGGCCAGAAGGGCTAGGGGGGTTCGCTGGCCACCTGGCTGGGGGGCGGGGGGGGAGGCATGCCTAAAGTGTCCCACCCCATCCTTCAGAAGGCCACCTCACTTGACTTCTGTGCCCCCAGCCACATGGATCAGTTTCCCAACCAGCCAAGCAAATTGGGCAAGTGAGGCTGAGGTCAGGAAGGGACAGAGGGCAGCTTCTCCAAACCCGAGGACCAGCTCCACTCCCAGCTGCCCCCCACTGTCTACATCATCTTTGGTCCTTGAGGCAATGTGCCCAGTGCCTGCGACCCTGAGCCCAGAGATGGAGTAATCAGCCAGAGAATATCCCAGTGTCACAGGTGGGGCTGTGGACAAAACAGCAACAAAATGCCTGTCCCTGGGCTCCCAGGACCTGGCTCCCCAGGACATCTGCCCTCTCACAGGGACCCCCTCCGGGGGTGGGGAGTCAAGGGTAGGACTGTGGGCCCACAGGGAGTGGAGGAATTCTCAGGAGGACAGAAGATCAGTAAACCTATCACAGACACTCATCAGGCAAATATTGGCAGTTTGGGCACATTCGCTCCAGCAGCTTTTAAACATTTTAAAGCTGCAACCCAGGAACCGGTGAAGGGAGGGTGAGAGGCCCCATGTCCTGGCGCTCCACGTCACCCCCACAGCAGTTTGGAGTGAGTGGGGAGGGGCTGGTGGAGCACTTGTCTGCCCAGCTGATGGGCTGGTCCTGCTCAATCTGACCGTGCACACTGGGACTGTTAGCATACCGAAGGTTTCCTGGAGACTAAGTGTGCACCTGTCAACTCCTATTCCCAAGACAAATTAGAGACCCCTCCCTGGTCTCAGCCCTCGGGTGACCGTCGCTCCCTTCCATTCTCCATCCTCGACTGACCCAAACTCTCCAATCATTTCCTGAAGGTTAACTGGGGTCTGGGAGAGGGCGTGTTGGGCTTATTTTCAGATGAGGAAACTGAGGCTTTAACACCACAGATGTCAAGTCGGGGACTCTCCGTCCAGGCCGAGCTGCCCCAGGGGTCCACCTTGGACTATAAATAAAAACACCGTGCTCAGATATTCTGCTAACCCAGGCATGGGTTTTAAAAAGTTCCCCCGGGCTGGGGATGTGGCTCAAGTGGTAGCGCGTTCACCTAGCATGCGTGGGGCACTGGGTTCGATTCTCAGCACCACATAAAAACAAAATGAAGATATTGTGTCCCCCTAAAAAACTAAAAAATAAATATTAAAAAAAAAAGCTAAATAAGTCCCTAGTTTAAAAGAAAAATAAAAAATAAAAAGTTCCCCCTACAATAAATAACTTAAAAAGTTCCCGAGGTGATGGCAATGTAAAATGGCCACCTTTAGAGGGGGTTGCTGGGGTGAGGGGGAGTGTGGGGTGCTGGGCTCAGGTCTTCCACTTTCCGGGGCAAGGAGGGACGCTCAGGCCAGGGGGAAGGAATTCTTGGTATTTTCCTTACCACCCTCCAGCCTAACCCAGGCCACCAGGTGTGGCTCAGAGGGCACCATAGTTCATGGGCAAGGCATTGGCGGGGGTCCAGGGTGCCACCCTGATACCTGTACTAGCTGCGCTCTGCCTTTTCTTTCTTTCTTTCTTTTTTTTTTTTTTTTTTTTGGTGCTGGGGATGGAACCCGGAACCTTGCATGCTAGGCAAGTGCTCTACCACTGAGCAACTCCTAGGGAAGACACAGAACTCTGGGGCAGAAATGGACCAGGGCGGGCGACTGAAGCTACTCTTTAGCTCACCAGCATTTCCAGGTTTGTTCCAATACCTACATAGGATATTTATCATGTTTTTTAGCTGAAAGAGGGACAAATCAATTGCTGGGGTGTCAACACAGATCTGAAGGCCTGGCTGGGTTCAATCGGCTCAGCCAGTAGGTTCTCCCAGAAACTTTGGTCTCTTTGTCAACCTCTTCTCTATAAAATGACTATGACCACTGGGGTCCCCCAACTAGGACAGTGGACACCTCCCCTAAAATTCACATTTCTCTCTGCCAAAACTACGACCAGACCAGCACCCCATCCCGCCTGCACCCCCACTCCAACACAGCACGTTCAAGGAAACACATCTTTCACTCCAGAGTCAGCTTAATGGCCACCAGAAGCCCCAGCAAGTCACACACCCCATTCCCAGGCCCACTCAAGCCAGCCTTCTGTCTCCCCAAGTTTCTTCTGCTCAGGCTGAAGGAAGCCCCCACTGTCAACATCATCTTTGGTCCTTGAGGCAATGTGCCCAGTGCCTGCGACCCTGAGCCCAGAGATGGAGCAATCAGCCAGAGAATATCCCAGTGTCACGGGGGGGGGGGGGGGGGGGGCGGGCTGTGGACAAAAGAGCACCCAACCCACTGTGCTCCCAGGTCTCCTGCACAGTGGCTCACACCCACCCCTGGATTCAACCCCAGAATCCCAGTCAACCCCATCAGGTAAAGTGGAAAGTAGCAGAGCACTCGCACCCCCACTCCCATCCTTGTGACACACTTTAGGGGACCCTACAGAGTGCACCAGAACACAAGCACTGTGATAGTCGATTGATGACCAAGACAGCTCTTCAATGATGGCCAAGCAGGCAGCACATGGCTGTGCTGGGTGAAGGGATGATTCACATCCCAGGCAGGAGGAGTGAACTGCAGGAAATTTCACCAGGGTACTTTAAAATTCATGAATGATTTCTGGAATTTTTCATTTAATATTTTCAGGCTGCAATTGATGGTAGGTAACTGAGGCCCAGAAGTTTAAACAACAGGTGGAGGCGGGGGTGGGGGTGGGGATCACTGTGCTACCATCACCCAACCTAGACTGTATGCTGACATCTATGGGGGGATGGGGGGTTGGGGTGTGGAGTTGGAAAAATACCCCAGTTTGGTCTTCCCACTTAGATTCCAGCAAAAACAGTCCTGAGCCCTGACTAGGAACTTGGCCTTACAAGCACCCCCCAGGTGATTATTTATATGCAAATGATTTTCAACTCTGCCCTTGACCCAAAAGGCTTAAGTCCCCTCCCCCAAAGTTAGCACTGGGGCACATGTGTGACTGTCCTCGGGTTGGTCCACCTCTGGGTTTCCCCAGCCCTGGCCATCTCTCAGCAGCCTCTTCGGAGCCCAGAAGCACCGTGAGGTCTCACGCTCCCAGGGGTGGGCCGGTGCCAAATGGCAGCAGGTTTTCAGCAGAAGCCTCTGGGTTTCCGCCTTTCACAGGCCTGGGAGCCCTGTGCTCACTTGGGAGGGACAAAGAAAACAAGGCAGGTGACCCTGCCCCCATTGTTCTGGGCTGGGCTGGTCATTCCTCCCCCAGTAGCCGGGCAGCCCTCCCGTGAGATCTCGGCAGGGACTGGCTGACCCAGGAGGGCTGCGGGTTTGGCTAAAGCAAACAGTGAAGGGCTGCTGGGGTCTGAGCTCAGGATGGGAGTCAGCAAGCGCTGGGGCACCTGGGGGGCTGGCTGAGCTGATGGACTCTGCTGGAAATCCCTGGGCCCTGGGGACACAAGGGGCTTCACAGGCCTGGGTCCCACAGCAGCTCTGCCTGCCTGAGAACTGACCTCGGGAACAGGAAAGAGCCCCCTTCCTTCCAAACACACATGCCAGATGGCCTCCTAGAACCAGGCTCTCAAAACCCACCCCAGCCACTTCATCTTCTGAGGGAGCGAGCAGGTGGATGTCCAGTGGAGTTTAAAGATAAAAGGGGCCTCTCCACCCACCTGCTGCTTCTCTGACCCCCAGTTCAAAACCACTGCCCTGCCCGGAGGTGGTCGGGCCCAGGTTCCCAGCCTCGTGCTGGTGTCTGTAACCTGTCCGGGATGTTGCAACCTAGATTTATGACTTAATCCCTTCCCTGCTCCCAGAATCTAGATCCCAGGGGTGCCTGCCATAGTAAGTGGGTGAACAGTGTGAGGGACACGCCAGCCTGCTGAGCCAGCAGAACAGCCGCCCCTGCTGCCCCCATAAGAGTGGGTCACTAGGCAGCAAGAGGCCTTCCTTCCAAGGGTGGGTTAGGGCTCTGAGAAGAGGACCCTCCACTGGATTTGTCCCCTGCCTCACTGTCCTTTCCAGGCAAGATGACGACCCTCTCCTGCTCTGCTCACTCTCTTCTATGTCAAGGTTAGACAGGGAACATGGGTGAGCATCCCCCACCACATTTACCCAGCCCCTCTCACCCATAACGCCTCTGCCACGATCTCATTTGAGATGCAGGACCTTGAAGGGAGACAAAGCAAAGTGGGTATTTTTGTAGATGAGGATGGGATAGGGCTAGTGTCAGGGTGAAGCCACCCAGCAGGCTGCTGACAATGCACATAACTGAACCTGCCAGAGGCTCCCTGACTCTGAGGGTCCCTTTCCACAAAATAACCAGACTATCCATCCCCTATCCTGGGACTCGGTTGAGCAATGCCAACCAAAGTAGAGCAGGAAGGGGACCGTGGACACAGACGGTGTGTTGCTGTGAGGGTTGCGCAGTCACACCCACGGGTCTAACCTTGCCCACGCCATTCAGGGTGAGCACTATGCTCATGCTCTCTACCCCAGTCCCCAGAGATGCTCTCATGATCACCCCAACCTTGGGGAGGGGTGGAAGGAGCAACCACAGGAAGTCACCAGACACTCAAGGTTTCTAAAAACAGCCCTCGGAGCAGGCCACAGAGGAGGTCTCAGGAACTGCTGACTCACCGTCTCCCTCTCCAGGCTGACAACCTGAGGGAGCTCTGGCTCACCTGTAGGCTGGCCACCCTGTCCAAGGCCTGCCTGCTTCCCCCCATCCTCCTGAACCTAGGTCTGCAGCGAACACACAAAATGGCCAGTCACTTTAAAATGTCCAATTAGGGGCCCTCCTTCCATAAGCAGCTTGAGGGCACAAGAGAAAGGCCCTGGCTTCAGGGCAGACATGCCTGGACTCCAGTGTCCACTAGCTGGCCACCTAGGACATGTCCTGTCACAGCTCTGAACTTTCCACATGTGGAAAACAGGACAATGACTCCCCCAGGCTGGGTACCTGATTAGAGGTATGGCGCCCCTTGGTGCTGGGCACACAGGGCTTGCTGTGGATGTGAGTACTAGGAAGAGGACAGAATGTGGCCACGGTTGCCTCATACAGAGAACTAGGGGTCTGGGGGCACTTTGCCCTGAGGATCTGTGCTCCCACCTACCACTACCCAACTGAGCAGGACTTGGGACAGCCCTCCAGCTGGGCAGTCCTCCACCCCTGTGCTTTTTGCTTCAATCAGGTCTCACCCTCAACATCTCCTGGAGCCACCCCACCTGAGCAGTGCACACCATCCCTCCCCAGCCCTTTATTCCACTGCACTCCACGTTACCTGATGTCCCCGCGGCATTTGGGTAGCCTGGCCTGCTACTCTCCCCTAAACAGACCAGAGGCAAAGACTCCACTCGTTCACGGCAGAACCTGGCAATAGCTGGTGGTGCATATTTGCAGTGAACAGTGGGGTTTCCAAGATGTCAGTCTGTCTGCTTGGGCATGACCTGGGTGCTGGTGCTATGTGCTATGGCTCCTTGCCTGAGGCAGGTGGGGAGCCCTGATGGGTACAGGCACAGAGGGGGTAATGCCTGCTCCAAGCCCCAGAGGTCCTAGCCCTGATGAGTCAGCTCCCCTGTGGACTTTGAAACCAGATTCCAGAGGAAGGAGACAGTGGGGAGGGGAGGCACAACAGGGGAGTGGGTGGCAGTGCAGGAGATGTCACAGGGGTTGGAAGGGAGGATGCTGGGACTGTTAGGTGAGTCTGCTCGGCTGGGAACAGCTACCGGCCTTGGGCAGCCCTGCTGGGGGTTCTAAGGGCAAGGCTCCCCACGGCCAGTGTTCCCTGTTCCCACCTCCCTGGGAGGATGCCTGCTCCTGACCCCTCCACATTCCCCACTGCCCTTTGGAGCGTCAGCCAGTCTACCTGGTGCCCTTCGGAATGCCTCAGATAACCTGACAAGCTCCCTCCCACCTGGGGGCCTCTTGGCTGCTCTTCCCTCCCTTGGCCTGTGGCTGGCAGCTTGGGGTAATAAGTAACTACCCATCCTCAAGGGCTGGGTCTCTGATGATAAGAGATTATTAAGCCTACTCATTTATTATAATTTGTTTAAGATGACCAAGTGGTTAAAGTTAGTTAAAAAAGTGAAGCCCAGAGAGGTACTAGGTGGTGGCATTAATCTAATCCTGCCCTAGAAGGGCAGCAAGTGTCTCTGCTCCTAAGAAAGAATCCCACTCCCCAGCCCCCAGGAGGTATCTGGGGGGCTGGTCTCATCCATCCGCACCCCAGGTGTGAACTTGCCCCTGTCCTCAACAAAGCTCCCTACAGGATGCTCATGAGAGCCAACCACCTGTCACAAAATCCTTCCTTATTGTCCCACTCTAACCCAAACCCCCGGCTCAGTCCAAGTCCATTTCCTCTGGTTCAGTCTCCAGCTGGAGACGGGCGACAGCTGGCCTCCATCCTCTCTGGAATAAATTGTACAAGAAACTACCGGCAGCCTAGCACGGGCCTTCGGCATCGATGATGCTCCTGGCGGGTGGGGGAGTTTTCTACCTCAATGATCCCCAAATCCCAGACTCGACTTCCCAGAAGACAGTGTCACAATGACAGGCAAGAGCTGAGACAACTGTGGCCTATGACCCCAAAGTCCCTGGGCAAGGTGCAAAGGCAACTAGTTCTGCCCTAAAGTGCAGACAGACTCCTCTTCTCAGATCCCAGACCACACCAGTTACATCAGCAGCTCTGGCCACAGGAGACCCTGTCTAGAGATAAAAGGGACAAGGTACAAAGAGGATCCCCCAGAGTGTAAGAAAAGAGGGGTGCACACCTGACCCTTGGCCGCTGGCTAGCAGGTACATCAGAGAGCAGAGGGGCCAAGCAGGCGCAGCCGTCTCAGCCTTACAGGGACGGTCCCCACCCACCTCCCATCCCTGGCAGCCTGGGGTGTGGGATGTGACCGGGGTAAAGCAGCACAGAGCTGTTCTGTGCTGAAGGTGTGGAAAAATACAGGCAGGCTTTCCTAGGACAGAGAGGCTGAGTCAAGGTGAGGGGCGTGGTGGGATTGGAAAAGCCTCCCCCCAACCTGGGGCCCAGGACCAGGGACAGACAACAGGAAATGGAAACTCTCCTGGCCTGGCACAAGGATCTTGACTGAGACACAGCCACGTTGCATAATGCAGGGGGCAGAAGGGGTGAGGACAAGGACTGAGCCTCCGACCCCTGCATCCCCCCTGGTTCCACGAAGGCTGTGGCTGCAAGTGGGAAAGTTTCCCAAGCCTGCTGGACCCCTCCAAGAGCCTCCCCGCCCTGGCAACCAGAGGACCGCGCAGCAGCCGGATGTGTCCGCACAGGTGGGCAGCTGCCTAGCTCCTCAGACCACGGCCTCGTTTCTTCATTTGTAAAATGGGAATCCTGCCACCTCCGACCAAGTCTCTGTGTTACGGCAAAGGATCAGCGGAGAGCACAGAGCATGGGCAAACCAGGGTGGCCCTCCAGTTGTGAACCTGTAGTTTACAGACCTTAGGGGCCTGGCAGGTAGAGGTACATTGTGGGGAGAGGGGAGGCTGAAAGAGAGACCAAGTAAATGCCGCCAGGTCTCCAAATCACCCAGGGGGACCACAGAATGGGACCCATCTACCCTCAAGTCTGTGCAGCGAGGCTCCTTGTCTAGCTAAGGGCTAAAACAATGACCCAGTAGTGACCTCCAGGACAGAGCCTGCCTTCTTCTGGTCCCCTGGCTCCCTCCCCATGTGTACAATGGGGCTCCTGGTCACTTTCCAGAGACGGTGTGGGGTCCAGAGAGCTAGATGGGAGAACAGGGGTTTTCTTCACCTACATTCTCCACAGGGATCTCTGGGCTCTTGACCTCCCTCTAGCTCTGGGCTGGGGATGTGGCTCAAGCGGTAGCGCGCTCGCCTGGCATGCGTGTGGCCCGGGTTCGATCCTCAGCACCATATACAAACAAAGATGTTGTGTCCGCCGAGAACTAAAAAAAAAAAAAAAAGTGCAGCTCTGCTGGCCAGCTGCAGATGCCACATCTGGCCAGGCACCAGCACCCCCGCCCATGCACACAGCAGCCCATTTGACCTATTCAACCCAAAGAGGAGATGGCCGGAGCCAATGACAAGTGTTCCTCACCCGATGCAGCACGGGGCAGGGTCAACGGATTCATTATTTGCTGATCACTGGCCATGTGCCCGGCTGTAGGCAAAACAAAGAAGGACAAGGCACGGGCCCTGCCAGGAGGATGTCCCTTAGTAATAAGAAGCAGGTGGCAGAGGGCAGGGTTATGAGACAGTGGAAGACAGCACGGGAGGGAAGTAGGCCACCCAACAGTGAATCCAGGACAGTCTCCCACCAACCCTCAGCTCCCACCAAGCCCCTTCGAAATTCAAGCAACAGGGCCAGAAGCCCAAACCCAGGAGCCACTGAGGCTCAAAAGACAACAAACCAGGATAGAACAGTCGCCCAGGGAGACTCTCCCTCCTCTCCCCCAACCAGAATGTGACCATGAAATGATAAGGCCCCCAGAGGAGCCAGGTGTGTGGCATGACAAACAGCAGGTTCCACTCTGCTATCGTCAAGAATCCAGGGGTCTCACCTGCTGGAATCTAGTCCCCACAGTGGGGTATTAAGAGGACGACTTATTCTGACCATGGTATTCAGAGGTGGGGTCCTTGGGAAGTAATTAGGATTAGATAAGGTCATGGGGTAGAGCCACCATGATTAAATCTTGGTGGCTTTATAAGAGAGATAGGACGGACACACAGACACTCCCTGTCTCTCTCCATGTGCTGGATGCCCTGTGCTCCCTCACGACTGCCAGCAAGACCGTCACCAGATGCAGCCTCTTACCTTGGATGCCATTGTGAGCCAAAATCAACCTCCTTTGTATTTTTTATTTTTGGAGGGGATATCAGAGACTGACCCATGGATACTTAACCACCGAGCCACATGCCCAGCCCTTTTTATTTTTTGAGACAAGGTCTTACTAACTTCCTTTAGAGCCTCACTAAATTGCTGGGATTACAGGCATGTGCCACCATGCCCAGAACAACCTCTTTTCTTTATAACATACCCAGTCTGAGGTTACTGTGTTATCAGCAACAGAAAATGGACTAACACTGTCTAATTGAACTCTCCACAATAAGAGAACGCTCATCTGTGCAGTCTTATGTGGCTACTGAGCACTTGAAACCTGCCAGGACTGAGGAACACGATGTTCATTTTATTCATTTCAATTAAAAATTAAATAGCCCCAATAATAAGTAATATTATATTAAACAAAGCACAGAGCAGCACCCCAGGAAGGCCATCTCACCAGTGCGAGTCTACACCAAGCACATCCTACCTGAATCCTCCCCAAGCTCAGGTCAACCCAAGCCTTAGGCACAGCCACTCCTGACTCTGAAAGACACAGATGGTCCCCGGCTGTTTCAAATCTTGCCTGTGCTCATGTTTTCTGTTAATGGAAAGGATGGGGCAAGGCTTCTTGAGCCCACAGGGCTTGGTTGAGCTGGACGCACACAGAAGCCAAGACAAGACTTTTCTGTGGGCCTCTGGGGCCTCTGGGGACCCCTCCCTTATGCAGGAGGCTGGGGAAGCACATGCTGTGCTTGGCCAGTGTCAGGCTGGGTGCCCAATCTCAAACCTCCTGCTCTGCAGGCCAGACCAAAGGCCCAGCGGTTCCTCCAGTTTCCAAGATGCCATGCCTCAAAGTGTCCATAGCACTGCTGAGGAGCAAGTCACCACTCTGTAGCTAACCTGAGAGACCACAACACCCTGTTCAGTGACTGCTTAAGCGGTTTGAGTTTACAGAATACATTTTTTTTTTTTTTTTTGTACCAGGGTTTGAACCCAGGGGGCACTCAAACACTGGGTCATATACATCCCCAGCCCTTTTATTTTCTATTTAGATTGGGGTCTTGCTAAGTTGCTTAGAGCCTTGCTAAGTTGCTGATATTGACCTCGAACTTCCTTCCAGAGATGCTAGGATTATAAGTGTGCACCACTGCACCGGCCTCTGAGTATATTCTGTTAAAACCATGTTTTTGTGTGCTTTGTGTACCTCATACATTAAAAATAAACAGCGTATAAGTGGACACAGTATATGCATTCATTTTATCCATTACAGAAGTTGAGTTTTTTGTTATAAAAGCAAAACAACCACATTACAGAAAATGTGAGGCACAGAAATTCATCAATAACCTGTCTCCCCAACTTGGTCCTGCCTGGCTTCTGTTTTTAAATTGAGTTTCCATGACTCAATGCTAACACAGAACCGCACACTTTAACTTGCACTTTATTTCTGCTTTCCTTAACCCCCACCCACACCTTGTTTTTTATAATTTGAAGTCTGGCTCCTACCTCAGACCCTCTTTGAGAATCATTGAAGGAAAACTGCCCCCTCCCACACCGTGCCTGGGACAGCTGGTGTACCAAGGCCCTACCTGCCTGTTTAAGGGTCTCCTATACCCCAGCCAGAGCCCAGTGATTCAATCAATGGACGCTGATTAAATCATGTGCCCAGCGCCCTGGGGAAGAGGCGGGCAGGACGGGAAAACTGCCTTCAGGAGGCTCAGCATACGGGAAAATGTAACACAGGTACGCAGCAGTGGGGTACAGTGGGGTGCACCTGTAATCCTAGTTCCTCAGGAGACTGAGGCAGGAGCTACTCAACAGCCTAAGCAGCAACAAGACCCTGTTTTTGGAGCTGGGGATACAGCTCAGTGGTAGAGCACCTCGAGGTTCAATCCCAGTAACAGGAAAAAAAAAAAAAAAAAAGACACATATATGGTGACCCCAACACAGACCAAAGGAGACTGGCTCAATCATGTACAGCTTGGAGGCACATTCTCAAGAGAAATGGTGTCAAAACGAAAGAAAGTCCCCAGTGGGTTTGATGAGCACTGGAACCTTCTAGAACCGTACCCCAAAGTACCCTCCATGACCCTGAAGTAGCCCTATCTCAGCCCCAGGAGCCACACTCCAAAGGAGGTGCTGCTGTACTTTCACCAGGCAACCTATGGACCTGTCCACACAGAGAACGCCATGTCCCTGCCAGGAGGGCCTGCAAGATGAAGGGTGAGGGGTGCGGTCAGCCCCAGAGCGCACCCTAGGTTGGGGAGAACTGGGCCAGGCAGGGCCCCGCAGGGAGGCCTGGGGGTGGCTTCCTGGATTGGAGGAGTAGAGGAGGGCTGCATCTGTGCTGCCCGAGTTTGGGGGCGCTGGGAGAGAGGGCAGGGAGAAACCAGCTTCATGGTTCCGGACATTCATTAATAATTACCCTCTAGGTTTGGGATCCAATGGGCCACAAGTCAAGGGCCTTGTGGGCAGGGCTGGGTGTGCAGATAAGGCAAGTCCCCAGTGGAATGGGCTCCAATAGGTAAGGGCCACCCAGACAGCGGTGGGGGCCAAGGAAGGAACCTGCAGATGCAGGGTCAGGAGAACCTCCCCTAAAACAGTCTCAGCCTACAGTGACCTCCTGCCCGGGAGCCCCCAGGGTCCCTCCCGTATGCCCGGTCCCTAGTGAATCCTTAATATGCAAAGCATGGTGACACCTCCCACCACACACACGTTAAGGCCCCACCAACCTCAAAAGTGTCAAGTGACTCCCTTAGTTCCTACCACCCTTAAGTGAGCACTGGACACACAGCTGGCCCTCAGGTTGGGTTTTTTGTTTTCTGTTAAACACACCCAACAAAAAAGATGGAATGCTTCGCAGATTTGTCTCATTGGCAATGACCACGTGAGCCCTCTCTGTTTTGCCCCAACGTCAAGTATATGTGCTGCCAAAGTGAGCAGGGCACTCGGTGTTTAGTGGCCTTCGTAAGCAAGTCCTTGGCTCAGAGAGAGGTGCAGTGACCTTGCCTAGCCACACAGCAAGCCTGCTCAGTAACTGGCTGTGTGCTAGGCCCCCAAACGTGGGTGAGCTCAACTCATGGGGCCGCTGATCCAAGTGGACACTGATCCGGGGCTGGGCTAGAGTGGCGAGGGAAAGGCGGGGTGCTGAAAAGTCATGAATCAGGACACCCTCCCTCTTCCTGCCACCCTTGAGGGGGGAGAGGGTACTGACAAGACCCCAGCCTGTCCCATTCAGCCCACTCAGCACTCATCCCCCAGGGAGGGGCCTCCACGGGCTGCTGCAGGGGACAGGGATGCCGAGAAGGGAAGGGCACCCTTCCAAAGCCAACACGGGCAGCAGGATGCATTCCATTCCCAGGCCGGGGGTGAGGGTTTTATTGGAACAGCAGTGATGAGCAGGTATGGGACTGACATCTTTCTCCTCCGGAGTCTGTAAACAGGTGCCCACCTCCATTTTGCACCAGGGGACACAGTTGGAGCAAGAACCCTTCGAGAAGCACAAAGAGAACCCTTACCAAAATAAACACCCATGAAGGGCCCTCCGGAGCCCTCAGCATGCTACAAACTAGCCTACCTGTCCCTGGCCACGCAGAAGAATCTGGACAGCAGAGATCCCCAGGGGAAAGGGAAAACTAAAGCAATTCCCTCCCAAAGTGCAGACCAGACTCTTGCCAGGGTGGAAACATGTCCAAAGGGTGGGTTTAGCTGACAACGAGCTGGCAGAGCGTGCAGAGACCCGGCAACCACAGCTTAGTGAGAGACAGCTACAGCTTTTTCCAGTCTCAGGATCCTCTGATCCACAGACTTGTCAAGGGGCAGGAGGTAGACGCAGTGGGTGAAGGTGAGGGGGCCTGGAGGGGAGAACACAGTTGACCGCCCCAACTCTAAGCTGTGGCACCCACTTACACAACCAAGGTTTTTCTGCTTTAAAACTTTTCACTTTTGCCAGGTGTGGTGGAGCAAGCCTGTACTCCCAGTGACTTGGAAGGCTGAGGCAGGAGGATGGCAAGTTCAAAACCAGCCTCAGCAACTTAGTAAGGCCCCGAGCAACTTAGCAAGACCCTTTCTCAAAATATAATATAAAAAGGGCTGTGGATGTGGCTCAGCGGTTAAGCACCCGTGCACACCCGCGAACACACACATGGACACACACCCACCAACCAGCATTCAATCCCCAGTACCACCACCAACAACAACTTTTCATGCTCAAAATGGCAAGTAGTCCATAATGGTCCACACAGCCAGGAAACAGCACTTTGGTGTCAGAAATCCCAAGACTAAACAGCACAGTACTCCGCCAAGGATCCAGAAAGCAAGCCCAAAGCAAGCCCACGGTGTACTTCATGCTGGGAGCAGTGGGTCTCCAGGGGAGGAGCTTGTGGCTTAGCTGGATCTTTAAGATAAGGTGGCACATGCCTGTAATCCCTGCAGCTTGGGAGGCTGAGGAAGGAGGAGCACAAGTTCCAGGCCAACCATGGCAACTTACAGGAGACTCTGTCTCAAGACAATTTGAAACAAAGAGGGCTGGGGATATAACTCAAAGGTAGAATGTTCCTGGGTCCAACTCCCAGTTACACACATACACACACACACACATACACACAGTCCTTAAGTCTGGCCATAATGTAGACATTATGGTGCCTAAATGAGAGGCAACTTGGCAGGGTGTGGGCTCTGGACCCAAGGCCTGGGTTCAAGCCACTCACTAGCTGTGTGACCTTGACTGTTATTTAACCTTCCTGCCTCCATTGCCTTATCTCTTACAGTTCATTTCCGCTGTGTGGCCACAGTGCCTGTCTCCTTGCCAACCCCAACCCCAACATCATCTGTCACCGGCACACATAAACCTCAAGTTCTTGGTAAGAGCTGAAACTGGCCCTCATGGTGAGGGGATGTACAACACCTCTCCTTCTGAGGGAGATGGCCTCCAACATCTCCCATCTACCGTTGAGGCCAACAGCATCAGGGTAGGAAACAGGTGAGCTCACAGACAGCAGGGTCCAAATCACCTGCAAGGTCTTCGGCTCTGGGTCTAAGAGAGGAGACGTCTAAAGGTTTTCCATTTTGAGGGTTTTGATCTGACCATCAGGGCCCTGACTACTGAGCACAACGAGAAGACCCAACAGCTGGTGTGACAATCACCTTTGACTGACTGACCTCCTCTTTGGGGCCACTGTTCTGTAAGTGCCCCACCAGCTCTAATTGCTCCTTTATTACTCTTCCCCCACCCCTGGTGGGCAGGGTAGCCTTGGACAGTTGCATAACCTCCCCCAAGATCTGGGCCTTGGCTCCAGGAGGCCGGAGGCTAGTCAAATAACCACTAAGCTCCCTCCAGCCTCCCATTTTTATGATCTGCTGCCTGGGAGAGGTGCCCTGAGCACAAGCCACCCCTGCAACCTCCGAGAGGGGATGAAGACACCAGCCAAAAGTTCCTGGGGCGCAGACTCACAGGGAGCAGAGTCCAGTGAGGAGAGACTCCCCGGGGAGCAGAGGCCTCAGTCAGATCTCTTCTGCCTGAGGCTCCAGTCGGCCCAGAAAAACATCCTCCTTTCTGAGCCTCTGGCTCACCAGTTTCATCTTCTGCCTCTTCTCCCAGAAATCACCAGCCGAGGGGAGCCGCTCAGGATCACGAGGTGGGGTGTGTCTTCATATCAGGTCAGGATATGAAGCAGGCCAAAGGGGTAATGTGAGCAGAAATTGCTGTGCACCCCAAAATGCCATCAAGGCAATTTTAAAAGGGATTAGAAATAGGATGGGAAACGGTTTAGCAGAAACTGGCCCAGAGCCTGGACCCTCCCGCAGTGCTACAGGACTAACCTGAACCCTGCACCCAGTCCTGCCCGGCTTTGTCACTCCCAACAGAGCCTCGGTTTCCCATCCAAGAAATGGAATGGCATCCCCAGTCAGGCCCACAGAAGGAAGATCTTAAGGGTCTACAGAGACCCTTGGCAACACAGACACAAAACCTGCACATCTGCAAGCTTCTTTAGAAGGCTGTGGGTGTTGTCACCCAGTGCTGCAGGTAACACCCTGCACACACGTCCACTCCCTCCCTCCAGGATGGGCCAGGAGCTATCAGCTAGGGAGCTGCCACCTCCCCTGCAAACAGTGGGGGCCTTCCCCTGGCTCCTCCTGGACAGTTCTGAGATCAAACAAGGGAGGGGTGCAGGCATGCTTGGCCTCCGGGGCTCCTGCATCTGCCCTCTTGGTTCTGCAGTATGCAGTCCAGGGGAGGTCCCTAAAAGGCAGGAGGAACCAGGCCTCATTCTGCTTGCAGTGGTCCTCAAACAGGCACTGTGTGCCTAGTACATAGTATGTGCTTAGTAAATATCTGAGCGGAGACTGGCTGTTTACTAACTTAAGGTCCTTGAAAGCAAGGACCACAGCTCCCCTCCAGCACCCAGCCCAGGACCTAGGACAGGGACCTGCTAACAACTCACATGCAATGCCAGGGCCTTCTTCAAGGATGGGAAAGGAATTTGGGGGAAATTTGCAAGACAAGGGATACGGGTGGGGGAAAGAAAGGTTTCCAGAGATTATCAGAACCAGATGGGGTGGGAGCTTGGGGGGATGGGGCTGGTAGGGGAATGGGGGCGTGGTCCTGGAGGTAATCAGACCCAGACAGGACCCCCTCCATCAGGGAGAGACCGCAATGAGCTGCAGGTGGCACTGCGCAGCTTTTTCTCAGGATCCTCACCTCTCACACAAAGGTGGAGCAACTAGCCCCCCTCTTCAAATTCTAAGCACACAGAAGTGATAAAGAGATGGAAATGCTAATACCCTGATTTGATGATTACACACTGTACACATATATTAAATTGCCATACTGGATCCCATAAATATATACGATTATTACATGTCAATTAAAAATAAGAAAGCCTATCCTTACCCAGCCCCACCAGATGTGCCTTGAAGGGGAGTAAATTCTCAGCACCTCCCTCTTTGAACAATTCAGAGCTCGTAAAACTAAGGGCCACAGTCTGGGCCTAGATCACCTGCTTAATCCACTGGGCCTTGATCTTCGAAGCGGCTCAGTCCCTTCTGACTTTGCGTCCCCCTTGGCCTAGTACTATAGCACCCAGGCACAACAGACTACGGAGTAACACTAAAACCACATCCTTACTGGGCAGCTCTGGGGGAGCTGGGCCTCATAACATAGGCCCAAGGACAGGGAGACATGGTCACTGCCGTGCCAGGTTCTTAAGTCTCACTAGGCAGGCAAAGTCTTAAATCCTAAGAGGTAAAATCCAGCCAAGGTCACAGGCACAAACCAGTAGGTAGGTAGGTCTGGGATCCAGGGTAGAACCAGCCTTTCTCTTCACAATGGTTCAGAGGAGGGCTTCTCACCCCCAGCCACAAGTATAGTCCACATGGAGCAATGAAAGGCTCTATGGCTTTACCCCTCTAGATGAAGGCCCCTGGCAATCCACTGGGCCAGGCTCCGGGCTACACAATCAGGCAAGGCCGGTCCTGCCACCAACTGCCCTATAGAGCTTCTCTCCAAACTTGGGGCAAGCGGCCCCCCTGGTAGGAGGGGCCTGGTTAAGCAGCTGCAGGCAGATTACAGGGGGGCATGGGAGGTGACACGTTTAAGCAGTACACAGTCCTGCTTAAATGTTTCAGCAGGAAACCTAAATATTTAGATGGAAGAGAGGAAAAAGAATGTACATTTCAAAGCCAGTGAGAGTCCTGACTCCCCAGGGCTCTCTGAGAAGGCTGGTGGTATCTGTCCCCAAGGAGAGCTCAATTCTGACCTCAGATCCTGCAGAACCACCATCCAGAGAGAGTACTGCTGAGGTCCTCTGGACCCAAGAATTCTCCAAAACGTTTAACCAAGGTTTGGGACTGCAGGGAGGAAGGATAAACCTTTCCCTATTTTCAGGCATTGACCATAACTCTTTTGGGGAGCAAGTTGTGGATTAATTTCAAGAAATGGAAAATGATGGGTGACTCTACAAGGGGAAAACTTATGGGTTTTCTTATCCTCCCTTGCCCCTATCTCCAGATTAGGAGCTCAACAGTGGCATCTGCAGGGAGGTATCAGGGACAAGGCATTCAGGGAAGTGGGGCAGAGGACAGCAGCTAATATTCAGGGAGCCCTGTTACATGCCCCAGATGTTCTGTCTGACATGTCCACACATTCTGTGGGCACGAGGGAGAGGCCATACTACTGTCCCTGTTCAGAGTTGAGACAATCTGCTCGAGGGCACCCTGCTTCACTCCCTGAAAGCACAGCTCTGTGCAACTTATATCACAGAGGACACCACATAGTCCTGCACCTTTGTTCTGCTTTATCCACCTTCACTGCCAGGTATTGAAGAGCAGAATGGTTCTGAGTGTCAAAAGTGAGTTCCAATCCAAACCTTGTTTTCCTAACTGTAAGGTCTTGGGCAAGTTCTTCAACCTCTGTGGACTATTCTTTTTTTTTTTTTTTAATATATTTTTTAGTTGTAGGTGGACACAATATCTTTATTTTATTTTTATGTGGTGCTGAGGATCAAAACCCAGTGCCTCTTGCATGCTAGGTGAGCGCTCTACCTCTGAGCCACAACCCCAGCCCTCTGTGGTCTATTCTATAAGATCACAGAACCTGCTGCAGAGGGTGGCTGCGTGGGAATTCAATGTGACGAAGCACATCAACAGCCATGTGGTTACCGCCACGAAGTGCGTGATAACTGTTGGCTCCTATCACCCTCCTCTCTGCCCAAGACTGTCAACCCCAGCCTCTGGCTCTACCTCCACACATGGACTGGACCAAACGCTGAGCCGGCAGGCAGGGTTCAAGTCAGTGCTCTGACCTAGGTAGGTCACCTGGCCTACATTTTCCTGTATGGTGGAAACCGCAAGGTCTCCTAGCCTGCAGGCCTGGTTCCAGGAGACACAAGTAACGTGCCACCCAATGCTTGGTGCAGCAGGCACCCACAGAATGCTCACAGAACCACCAGCCACACTCATTAAGTCCAAGAGTAAAAATCCATCTGTGTGCCCATTACCCAAGGCAAGCTCCTAACAGCTCATAGGAAATAGTCTCCAGATTAGGGGCTCCCTGAGGGCAGAGGCTGGGTTCTGTTAGAAGCCAGGTCCCCTAAGAGGCCATGGGTTTCTTCTCCAGGCTTCAGGAAACAGGAACTGAACCCTCCACAGCCCAACAACCTTTGCTGGTGTCCCCAGCCCCCACCATCTGCAACCCATCACTCATCACTTCAAACTGGATTTCCCCTCATTTCACCACCAAGGCCCAATTTCCTCTCCCTGGCTGGACTGAGCTGAGGGGGAAGACCCTCCGGTCTTTGGGGCTTCATCACACAAAAATGACAGTCAGCAGGGAGGGTCCCCTCTGTGCTTCCACCTCCACTCCGTTCAGGTCTCTGGGTTCGGGGGACAGGGTATCTCCTCAACGAAAGCCTAGAGACCTCAGGAAGCAGAGCAGAGCTGGGCACACCACCTCCGCGTGGACAGTAAGGGCCAATACAAGAAGGCCACACCGGAGGGAGTGTCTTAGGACAGATGAGGGCCTGAGGGGACCTCCAGGGAGGGGTTCATGGTAGGGAAAGAGGTAAGATAACCGAAAGCTGGGGTGAGAGGGGTGGGTCCTCTGAGGCTCTATGGCCTTTCTGGGAAAACCCACACTCCACCACAGCAGAAGGAGAAAGGAAGGAGAGTCCTTATCACAACACACACGGGTGAAGGATCAGCCCACACAAGTGCCATTAATTTAGGGTTGAATATTCCACTTTTTTTTTTAAGTTGCAAATGACTGCGAAGTTAGAGGGAACTTTCTGAAATGTTATCCATTCCCCTACTTGAAAAATGCTAAAATCTGAAGGAGTTCAAATTCCTTGGCTAAACCCAGAAGGGCTTCGTCATCTGACCCTTACCTCCCTGGCATGGGGCTGCAGCCCAGCAGGACCATGATGCAATATTACACCTCCCAGGGGGCTACGGGAAAGGAGCCACCGCCCCCACTTCTTTTTCTAGTTCTTTAAAAACACTCAGTTGATAGATACCCCAAAGTGAGACTGCTGCATAATTTGGTAGTTGTATTTCCAGCTGAAGAGCCACCATACTGTTTTCCACAGGGGTTATTCCATTTTACACGTGAAAAGACAAACACTGTGTGACTCAACGTACATGAGATAGCTGAAGCAGCCAAATTCACAGAAACAGAAAGTAGAATGGTGGTTACCAGCAGATGGGTGGAGAAGGAAAAGGAAAATTACTGTTTAATGGGTATCGTTTTAGTTATGCAAAATGAAAAGGTCTTAGAGGTCTGCTTCACAACAATGTGAACAGAATTTAACACTACTGAACCAGACAATTAGAACTGATTAAGACAGGAGAATTTTTGTTTTATACTATAAAAAAATTCAGTCAGAAGCTGGGGATACAGCTCAGTTGGTAGAGTGCTTGCCTTGCATGTACAAGCCCCTGAGTTCAATCCCCAGCACTACCAAAAAAACATTCAGTCGGGCCCAGTGGCACACTCCTATAATCCCAGCAGCTCAGGAGGCTAAGGCAGGAGGATCGTGAGTTCAAAGCCAGCCTCAGCAACTTAGCAAGGTCCTAAGCAACTCAGCCAGATCCTGTCTCTAAATAGAATATAAAAAAGGGCTGGGGATGTAGTTCTGTGGTAAAGTGCCCCTGGGTTCAATCCCTGATATAATAATAATAATAAAATTATTATTATTATTATTATTATTATTATTATTATTATTATTATTATTATTATTATTATTCAAGGCTGAGAGTGTAGCTCAGTGATATGGTATAGCTTTTATCTAGCATACCCAAAGTCCTGGGTTTGATTCCCAGCACCAAGAAGATCTAGGAAGGCCTTCCTGATTCTTTGCAATACCACCTAGAAATCTGCCTCGGCTATGCATGCCCTCCCCACCACAGAGCAGAGTAGAGCATCTCAGAGCAGCAGTCATAGATAGGTTGAGCAGCTCCACTCCAAAATCCAAAACTTTTTGAATACCAACGTGACATCACAACTGGAAAATTTCACACCTGACCTCACGGGTTGGATCACAGTCATGCAGGTACATTAAAAATAGTGTATAAAATTATACTTAGTCTATGTATAAGTTATAAAAGAAACAAATGAATTTCATGTTTAGACTTGGGTCCTGTCCCCAGGATATCTCATTATGTATGTGCAAATATTCCAAAATCTGAAAAATCCTAAACAAGTATGATCCCAAGCATTTTGGATATAGAAAACTCAAAACTGTAGCTGGGTGTGGTAGTGCAAGCCTGTAATCCCAGAGATTCAGGAAGTTAAGACTCGAGGCCAGCCTCAGCAACCTCGTGAGGCCCTCAGCAACTTAGTGAGACCCTGTCTCAAAATTATAAAAATTCTTTGAAGAGGGTGGGTGGCACTGGAGATTGAACCCAAGGGTGCTTAACCACTGAGCTATATCCCCAGCCCTTTTTATTTTGAGTCAGAGTGTCATGTGATCCTCCTGCTTCATCCTCAAATCACTGGGATTACAGGTGAACCTAGCATGAAATTTAAAAAAAAAAAAAAAAATTGAGAGGACTGGGAATGTAGCTCAGTGGTAAAGTGCCACTGGGTTCAATCCCTAGCACCAAAAAAAAAAAAAAAAAAAAAAAACTCAACCCGTGGTGGCAACTAACTCTTTCGGAGTACAACTTTAAGCAAGCTATGGTGTGTGCGTCCTCAGAGGCTACCCCATAACCACCAGAGCCTGGGCTCCTGGGAAGCACCTGGAGAAAGATCCCTCCTGGGGGCACATGTCTCAACCTCCTTGGGGGCGACAGGCTATTGCCCTCTGCTTTACTCCAGGCGTCCAGGGGAACTCAGTGAAATCTCCTGAGACTTATCTCTGCCCCCTCCACTCCCAAGGGAACCCTGGAAGGAGGCAGACCTATGTCCTGGGCTTCCCTACAGTCACCTACCTCATTCTTTCCATCACTTCTGCCCACTGGCTCTTGTGGAACCTCTCAGAGACAGCATCCCAACCGGTAGGTACAAAGACAGTCTTGAGGGCTCCTCCCCAGAGCTGGGGACTTCCCTGTTCCCCCCCCCCCCAACACAATCACACACAGTTTAGAGGCTAAGCCCAACATGACAGCAAACAACTAAGTTCAAGATAAAAGCCTTTGGCCAGAGGTCAGGGCCAGACAAGCCCAGCATCCAAACCCAAAGGATTGTTTCTTTTAAACACCAGACTATAAATAGGGCAAAACTCCAGGAAAATACTCAGAAGCAGCCATGTCACCTCCCTGCAGCCCCTCCTTTAAGGCTCCCCAGCTCCACAGGAACCTTTCAACACTTGCAAATTTCTGCCCTCAATAATTCTCAATCACTGTGCCCACGACTGTCATCATCTGAAGGGCTCTAGCAAAACTTTCAAAACGATTTAATAAAAAATCACTTTGGTAAAACTCTCACCAGGCAGTTAACAAAGGCGGACGTATCAATTTTGCAAGTTTTCGTTTTGTTTTGCTTTTTGTTATGTAGCAGCCCTCAATTTTTGAGGGGAAACAGAAATGAGCAAGCAAGCCATGAGCCAGGGACCTTGTTCTTCCATTTCCTCTCAAACACCCAACCCACCCACCTTCACTTGTGCAGGCCTAGACGGTAAGAACTGAAGCGGGAGCCAGTGATGGAGAGGCCTCCCCAATCCTCCAGAATCAAAAGCTCTATTGTGGTCACTGAACTTACAAAGGCAGTTAAGTGGACCAGTGAGTTTTTACAATTTCCACCAAGGCTGGAAACAAAGGGGGTGTTCACAGTTAACCCTCAGCTGTCCAGACAAATTTCAGCAGGCCCCAGTGAAGCATGTCAGTCAGGACACTCCACAGGTTTATTTTCTCAAATCTGGGGAAGAGGTCAGGTATTCACAACAGGATGTCAGAACCTCAAAACTGGAATGCGCCTTACCACTGTAGACCCGAGTAGGTAAACAGCACTAAGGGTGCAGAAAATGAGAGCAGGCTTACACAGGAAACCTTGAAACGTGATAATGCACTTGGGCACTTAGAAGGGAAAGAGGTCAGTGGGATCCAAGAGGTTTCCAGGAACAGGCAGCTCTGTGAGCAGTTGAGGACAACTCAGAGTTCAGCCTGGGGAACCACAGCAGAGGACAAAACCAGGGTGATCCTACCTTAGCCCCAGGAGACATGGGAATATTAGGGAGCACCCCAGAAGCCCCATCTCCCTCCCTAAACTAGGAGAATAGGCCACTGCCCATCCTGTCTGGACTCTCTTCCCCCTACTTCTTTTCCCAGTGAATTTCAAATTCTAAGACCCTACCCTGGCTAAAGGTCATCTCCTGAGACCCTCCCTTAGCCCCTCAGACTGGACTGGATCACTTCATTAAGAGGCCCTCCTGGTTGAGTGGAATGGCACACGTCTGTAATCCCAGTGGCTAAGAAGGCTGAGGCAGGAGGATCACAAGTTCAAAGCCAGCCTCAGCAATTGGCCAGGCCCTAAAGCAACTTAGCAAGACATGTCTCGAAATAAAATATAAGAAGGGCTGGGGATGCGGCTCGCTAGTTAAGCACCCCTAGGTTCAATCCTTGATACCAAAAAAGAAAAAAGACTGCTTGTTTGCATGATTTTGGGGTCTGGCAAGAAAGCATAAGAGGCTATTAAAAAAGGAATAAAGATTACTTTGATATGTTGGGGAAAAAAAGGAAGAGAAAAAAGAAACCCTCCTGAACACCTGTGCGGTGGCCCATATCCACCATCTTATTCTGGATGGGTTTATTTATCCTTTCTTTTTTTTGGTGGGGGGGGGTAGATTTTTTTTTTTTTTTTTTTACTGGGGATTGCACTCAGGGGCACTCAACCACTGAGCCACATCCTCAGCCCTATTTTGTATTTTATTTAGAGGCAGGGTCTCACTGAGTTGCTTAGCACCTTGCTTTTGCTGAGGCTGGCTTTTTAACTTGGGATCCTCAAGCCTCAGCCTCCCAAGCTGCTGGGATTGCAGCTGTGTGCCACCACGCCTGGCTTTATTTATCCTTCTTCCCAGCAGCTCAGTCTCACCCAGTGCCTGGCACACAATGGCTACATCATAAATGTTCATTGATTAATTCCCACGTCCTGTGAAACATGATACCCTTAGATGTGAAACCTGCCTACACTATAAGATTCTGGACAAGTTGCATCATCTTTTCCTTTTATTTTCCTTATTCATGGGGTGGTCCTTGAGAGTAAATTAAGAGTGTCTATGAAGTGCTTTTTAAAGAGCCGGGTGCATGGTGAGCTCTCAGATCCTTCCTGTTTATGATCACTGTAAACCAGAGGCTGATGGCTGAGGGCTGCCTGCCACTCCTTCCTTTCAACTCAACTCTCTCTCTCTCTTTTTTTAAAGTGGGTAGAAGAGGGGACTCCAAAAGGAGAAGTCCAGATGGGTGAAATGATGTCTTACTTTAGTAGTGAAGGTGACATCCAGTCAGCCAGGCAACGACACCAAGAAGACCGTGTGTGCCACAGCCTGTTCTAGAGGAAACAGAAAATAGAATTTCCCAGCAGATCAGAGTCCAGCTGAACCAATTTACCAAGCTCACTTACAGAGCAGCAATTCAACAGCATTCCTTTGTAGGCCCAAGAGGGAAGATGAAGGTAGACCAGGGCGAAGGCTCCTGCAGCCAAGGGCCTGGTTATCCTCAGGCCATGCCTCTTGTTGTGTCACTGTGCCACTTTAACTTCTTTGGGCGTTGGTTTCCTTATCATAATACATAAGGTCACTGTAAAGAGTACCTGAAATAATGCAGGTGAAGTACCTGGCAAGGAGCCTTGCTCTGTGAGTGCTCAATAAATGCTAGCGGCAGAGTTGCTTGCTCTCTATACATATCCTGCCTAAGATTTCTCCCTCATTGGAGCCTCACCAAACCTTGTTCTGCACATGAGGAAAGAAGGCAAAGGTAAGTTAACTGGCTTGATGGGAAACTGGCCAAGCCAGATAGCAAAACCAGCCTGTGCCCTCTCGTAAAATCAGGATAATCCACCCACAATGACCAGCACCAGAGAGATGTGCTATCTATGCTAACTTCCCCAGTGGGGCCTCTGCCATGTGGAAAAAGAGGGGAAATTTTGACAAGAGGCTGGGAGAGCAGGCCACCAAAAATCTGGTGGAGCAACTGCTGGAGTAAGGGTTCAAGATGGTTCTGAAGGCAGCAGGAAGGAGCAACCACAAGGTCCCAGGCAGCAGTGGTGCTGGGCACTTGGGCCTGGGCCTCAAAGTTCAACCACAAAAGGGGCCAGGGGAGGAAGCACCTGACAGCTCTGGAGGATTTCTAAAGGTGCTTTACCGGCCTCCTTCTCATGCATTTGAAAGCACACACACAATCTGCAGCATAAGAAAAACAAACCCCAACCCTGACAGCATACTCCAACAAGCCTGCTACCTCCTGCTCCTACCCCAGGAATTCCTTACCAGGGAGTCTTTTATGATTACAAGGCAAATTCAGAACCAGTAAAAGCACAGAACCTTAGGTGGAAAAGGCCCAAGCAACCAGATGGGAAAGAAGATTTCTAAGTTTTCATTTTTGCTTAGACCAAATTTCCTGAGGCTTGAGGCATTGCCCCAAGTCACAGATGAGAAACTGGAACAAGTTAGATTCTGCAGAATAAAACTGATCCTGGCAGATGCTTCCCACTGGTCCGTTTTCATTTCTTGGATTTTCCTGTGAAGGGAGGGGACTCGCCCAGTTGGGATTGATCAGTTTGTTTGGCTGAAACTGGGGACAGATCTGTCCATGTTCAAGAACTTATCCACAGGGCTGGGGATGTGGCTCAGTGGTAGAGCACTGAACCTACATGCACAAGGCCCCAGATTCAATCCACAGCACTGTAAGAAAAAAACAAATAAATAAACTTATCTACAGCATACATAGTGGCACATGTCTGAATCCAACGACTTGAGAGGCTGAGGCAGGAAGATCACAGCTCGAAGCCAGCTTCAACAACTTAGAGAGATCCTAAGCAACAAGCAACTTAGGAGACTCTATCTCAAAATAAAAAATAAAAAAGGGCTGGGGATGTAGCTCATGGTAAGAGTACCCCTGGGTTCAATCCCCAAGTACCAAAAGAGAAAAGAAAAAGAACTCATCTATAATCATTTCCAAATCAGACTGTCCTGATGCCCAAACACTCTTTCTAAAAGCACTACCCACTTTTGTGGGGACAACCGTTAAAGGAGTTAACAGGACCTCAAAAGAAGAGGCCTTCTGTTTGTTCAAACACCTTAAGGAAGCCGTCCAGCCTCCAAAGCTACCACCACCAGCTGCACCCGGCTGCCTAGCCCCTGGACCCCCCTTCCCTTCTCCTTGTGTTTTGAAGTTTATTTTCCCACATCTAGCCTTGAATTCTTTCCTTCCTTCCCCTGCAGGGGCAGAGGAGCAGAGTAGGGGAAACACTTCGAGGGCAGCTCAAGGCTTTATCTTCCCTGCCTGCCTGCCTCCCCCTCTAAACAAAGCCCTGGAGCAAACCAAACAAAAACTCTCCTTCTCCAGTGGAATTATTTCCTCAAGGGAAATCATAAAGCGACCCCCTTCCCACAACACAGAGATACAGCAGACACCCATCAGAAGGAGCCCATCATGTCCCAGAACGCAGGCTAAGATGAACAAAATCAACCAGTACCTTCCCCTCTTCTTTTTCATTTCATTTTATATTTTTGCATTGGGGATTAACCTAGGAGCTTTATCACTGAGTTACAAGCCCAGCACTTACACTTATAATTTTTATTTCCTTTCCTTTTTTTTTTTTTGGGGGGGGGGGCGGTACTGGGGATTGAACACAGGGTGCTTAACCGCTGAGCCACATCCCCAGCCATTTTTTAAATTTTATTTTGAGACAGGGTCTCACTATATTGTTTAGGGCCTGGCTAAGTTGCTGAGGCTGGCTTTGAACTTGTGATCCTCTTGCCTCAGCCTGCCAGTAGCTGGTACTAAAGGCATCACCCTGACCAACCAGTACTTTCTGAAATTCATCCCCAACATCACTTCCTCCTACCTCCACCCCAGAAATTGCTCAAGGGCAGGAAACTTTCCACTGAAATGCAACATTGTCCTGCTAGCCCAAACCTTCCCTTCTGAAGACATTTTTCTAGCGGCCCAGTTGCCAGTGGGAACCTCTGCTCTTTGGTGCAAATGTCCATCTAATCTGGGGATAAGAAGAGAATACTGCTAGCAAGATGTCTTCATGTTTTCTGAAGACTTCCAACATGACAACAGTTTAGTGCAGGAAAGAGGGATGTGGATGGGTTCATTTCCGTTTCACATACTAAGGAAGCGGGCTGGAAATGAGGGACACTGGGCATGCTTCAAGTATTGGGGAGCTGCTGTACATTAAATGTTCCTCATGAGAGTTCCTTTCTGGCATCCTTCATCTCAGGAGAAATGCAACATCTTGGGTTATCTACCACCCTGGTCCTTGTCCTATTATTATTGCAGGTCAAAAATAATAGATGGTTGCCGCTGAGCCCTCAATAAACAGTTCTCAAATTGGCCCAAGGTCCCATTTAGGATGGACAGCCCCAGTTTACCCAAGTTTGAGGTCAAAGCCATCCACTGGGCGTGTGCACCAGAAGATAAGACGTCCCCAATGCCAAGCCCGGAGGAATCTGCCCTCACTCCTTCCTCCGGTAAAAGGGACTCTCCGAGTTTGGTTGTTTGGGCAACCTGCTCTTTTCACAGAGTTTAACTCCAAGCCCTTAAGGGCTGTCTCCCCGTGATAAGCTTTCCGGGAAGCCTGAAGGCGTCCCCGGCATTCCAGCCACCTGCCCTTCTCCAGCGGGCTCCACCCGCCAGGGTCCCCTGCAGAGCCTTTGCAGGACTCGCTCTGGGGACCTTCCCGCAACTCTGCGGAGTTCCCGTTCTGTGCAAAGCCGGGCGGGCGCGGCTCTGGCCCTGGAGCCGGGAAGGTGGAGACGCGAAGGGTGGCGCTAGGCTTGGCTCCCAGACTCCGGGAGCGTCTCCAAGGAAAGATAAACGCCTTTATCCGCCCCACAGCCTCCCTCCAAAAAGGGAGGCACCCGTACACCCACACCGAGACACCGGGCCCAGTTCACCCAGCAGGCAACCCCGAGTTCTTTCCAAGCAAACTAGGTTTCCACGAATCTCCGTGTCCCCGTGGGGGGGGGGGGGTGTAGCGATAGGTAGTCGCGTCCTGAACCACGAAGAGGCAGACAGTCTCACCTGTCACCCCAGGACCTCCCACGGACCCGTGGGGGTCTTCCCTTCAGCACCCCTAGGGCCCCGTCGACCTCAGGTGTGTCGGGGGCGCAGGGGGCGGCTCACCTGCAGGATCTTGTCCAAGCCTTCCTGGCCCAGGCACGGGAACTCCTTGAGCAGATGCAGCTTCTGTGTAGTGTAGTTTTTCTTGGCCTCTTTCCAGTGCGGCTCCTCGAGCACTTCGAAGATCGCCGCCCCGATGGCCAGGTAGAAGATGATGGCCGAAGTGAGCAGTGGGCCCCGGTCCACCATGGCTCCCTAGAGGCCGCCTCGACGCGAAACTTTCCCCCAGCCCCAGCGGCTCCGGGTCAGCCGGCCCTGCAGCCTCTGGAAACAGCTGTTTGAATTTGGAGCTCCGCATGCGCAGTACCCCGTCCCCCAAGCGCCGCTCCCGGGACAAAGTTGCTCGGCCAAGTTGGCCCTCTAAGCGCGGGGAACCGATGCGGCCCCGCTCACGCGGGCCGGGTGGGCCAACACCAATGGGATCCAAGGCGCCCTGAACCTCCGGGCGTGAGGAGCAGAAGGAACTCAGGAGCCGACTCCTCCGGGGAGACACGTGTGCGGCTCCGACGCGCGCCACTGCAGTGTTAGCCGCGCCCGCCTCCGCTCGCCTCTTTAACCCGCCCGCGCAGGAGCCTGACAGGGGAGGGCCCCAGAGCCGACTCCGTCCAGAGGAGGCCCCGCCCCCTCCCAGGCCCCGCCCCTCCCGCCCCGCGCAGGCCCCGCGGCTGGCGAGGGTGTAACCGCGAGGTGCGAGCTGGAGTAAGTACCGCGCTCCCTGAGTTCCCGGGGTCGGCTGCCAGGGAAGGCTGTGCCCAGACCTCCGTGCCCTGCAGTGCCCGAAGGGTTGCGGTCTGTGGGACTCGAGTTGGTTATTAGTGGTGGTGTGTTAACTAAACTGATTGTGCACCTTTCAACTGAGGTCAGGCATTTATTGCTATTGTTATTTTTCTTGTAATTGAGTTTTTGTTTACTGATATTTCTTCCAAGAAAGTTTTATTGTCGGTCTCTTCTAATCTCTCACTCACTTTGCTATTAAAATAAACTGGGGAAAGGGAGCTAGAAAGGGGCTGAAGAAGCTGTAAGGAATCTGAGGATCTCGGGGGAACTACTCCAACCACAAGTGAATGAGAGAGAGGATCCTGGGGTGTCGCCCGGATCTCACTAGCCTGGCTGAGAGTCCCCACATTTGGAAGGAGCTGTCAGGAGACCACCACACTCATAATGGAACACTTGACCTCTTTAATACTCCCAACCTATTTAAATTTGCAAGATGTGCCCCCTCCCCCCCCAAAAAAAAAAAAGATCAGCTGGAGAGGTGAGGGGTCTGATTTATTCAATGAGGTATCCGCAACAACTCTTACATAGTAAACACTCAGTAAACATGTACAATGAAGGAGTGAATGGATTTGCCCAAAACACACACACAGGGTTATTTCTCGCTCACCTTGCTACATTTTTCTTCCAATAAACCCCAGTACTACTTCTTTCCCATGCATCATAGTCCGGGCCTGTCATTAAACCCACTTTCTAGGGAGGAACTGATTGGGGAGAGTTAGTTTGTTCAGTCTCTCCATTGAACAAGTTGGAGGGGCACACTCATTACATTGTTGTGTAACCACAGGCTGGCTCAGACTGTCTTGAGCCTCTGTAGAGGCAGGGATCCCAGAGATTGGAGTCCCAACAGGTCAGAAGGCCAAGGCAGGAGGATGGCAAGTTTGAGGCCAGCCTGGACAACTTAGCAAGACCCTGTCTCAAAAAATAAAAAAGACTGTGGATGAAGCTCAGTGGTAGAGTGCTCCTGGATTCAATACCTAATGCTAGGGGGAAAAAAGTTTCTATCTTTTATGGATCCATGGGCATGCCCCGAGGCAGAGGGCCAAGAGCCGGAGTTGGAACAGGGAAGACCAGGTTTCAGGATTCTGTGTGGCTGAACCTGTTATATCTGTCCCCTTAGATGGTTCCCTAGTCAAGGCTCACCCTGGACAAAGACTTGGGGTGCTCTCTCTGGAGAAGATCCACTCTGCAGCACCAGGTTCCCTCAGCCACCCTGAAAGATTCCCCTTCTCTACCCATCAGCCTCCTACGCACCCAGCACTCTAGCTGTGGTCTAAACCCCAACTCCTCAGTTTCACTCTTCAGTCATCAAATGGGTATGGAGATTGGAGACCAGGCCTCTGTCAAGGATCCTCCCTCTCTGGATGGAGCTCACCCCCTGTGTGAATCCAGCAGCCAGCACGGGGTGGGCTCCGTTGGAGGGACCACAGGCTGGGAAATTCTCTACTCCCCCCCCCCACCTCAGGGCTATGTTCCCTTCTTAAGAAAATAAAGGTCCTCTTCCTATTTCCCTCCCAGGGCCTCACAAAAACACTGCAGAATCCTTTGGGATGAATTGATTTCTAGTCAAAACTTTTGTGATTTCTGGTTTCTCTCCCCTTCTACTGGGAGCCTCCATTTCCACGTCCTTTCTCTTTCTTGCTCTTTCCACATCCTGTTCTCTCTCTATATATATATCTTCTCCTACTTCTGCTAAATCCTTCAACTTTCCCTGTTTCCCCAAACTCCTCTTCCTAGATCTCTGGGCTTGCCTCTCTGCCTCGACTTTGTCTCTTTCCTAGCTGAACGTGCTTGTCCTTTTCTTGTCCACTACAACACTCAGGGCACAAGCGACACCCATTCTCCTTCATGGCAGTCAGTACTGAAACCAATAGTTGTTTAAGCCACATGAGCTTCAAGAATGGGAAAGGGACCAGGTGTGGTGCCACGCACCTATAATCCCAGGATTTGGGAGGCTGAGGCAGGTGGATTGTAAATTCAAGGCCAGCCTCTGCAATTTAGCAAGGCTCTGAGCAATTTAGCAAGAAGACCCTACCTCAAAATAAAAAAAAATAGAAAGGGCTGGGGATGTGGCTCAGCCATTAAGCTCCCTAGATTTAATTCCTGTTAAAAAGTGGGTGGGGGATGGAGTTTGGTGTATGAAGGTGGGAGATATATTTCCTACATGACTAACAGACAAATCTATTCCAACAGCTTATGTGTATTTCTTCTTATTATACTTATTCATCATGACGGAAAATCATTTCACAAGTTGTCACTCATCAGTTTTGAGAATGAAGTCGCTTTTGGTTTTGGGGTGGTATTGGGGATTGAACCCAGGGCAAGTAGGGTAGCACTCCAGTCTTTGTACCACCTCCTCAGCTCAAGTTTCATCTTGACACCAACGGATAATTAGATTTACAGGGGTCCTACCTGGAGAAACTGGCAGAAGGGATCAGTTGTTTTGCCTAAGGTCATGCACAAGCCCTGGCCAAAGGGTCCACGCCCAGTTTTGTTTCTTCCTTATTGCAATTAGGTGAAGAGACTATCCTCTTAGTAAAATAAACACTTGCTAATCCTCTCATAATGCTAAATACTTACTGTTCTACAGGTGCTCCTGGACTCAAGAGGGGTTACGTGGGGATAAACCCATTGCCATGATCCCATTGTAATTTAAAAATATCTGAAATTTTAAGACGGATTTTTTTTCTTTAGTTGCTTAGGGCCTCACTAAGTTGCTCAGGTGGGCTTTGAACTTGCAATCCTCCTGCCTCAACCAAGAGCCGCTGGGATTATAGGCTTGTGCCACAGCACTGAGCCAACACGTTGTAATGGAGCACCACAATCCTGTACACTGTAGAGTCTCAGTAGTTTAGCCTCATGGTCCCATGACTGCCTGGAAACCGTGGTCACTGCCTATCACTAGCCTGGGGAAAAATCCAAATTCAAAATCTGAAGCAGACACAATGTCACATGCCTATAATCCCAGTTACTCCAGAGGTTCAGGCAGGAGGATCTCAAATTTGAGGCCAGCCTTGGCAACTTAGTGAGACCTTATTTCAAAACAAAAATTAAAAGGGCCAGGGATGTAGTTCAGTGATAGAATACTCCTGAATCCAATCCAGTACTAGGGGTGGGGGGGAATTCAAAACTTGAAGTGTAGTCTCTACTGAATGCATGTGGCCTTTGTTCCACCGTCAAAGTAAAAAATCATTGTAAGTCAGGTACCACCTATTTCTGTTTATATTTGTTCCCCTCTGAAAAATCACATCTGGTCAAAGGAGGTATATATATATATATATATATATATATATATATATATATATATATATATATATATATATATCTTTTTATACAGCTACAAGCTACAAAGAACATAAAGTGGTTCAATATTACAATCACTTGAAAACCTATTTCCTTGTTTAAAAAAAAAAAAGCTCTCCAGCTCTCAACTCAAAAGGTCAATAAGTTCTATTTTTGTTTTTGTTCTTGTCATATTGCAACAGTATTAAATGCTTTACAAAAAGCTTGCATTATACATTTTATCAGCTTTTATCAGCTTCTTCTATTTCTAATAGATTATTTTGAAACCTGGGGGAAAATCTCTGTTAAATTTTCACGTCCACAAACCTCCAGTTATTCAGTTAGAAAGACTTCTGAGTGGTAAATTCAGCATACATAGTAAGGCAACTTCTTGTTTTACCTTTATTTTGTATTTGTTTATTTTTATGTGGTGCCAGGGATGGAACCCAGTGCCTCACGCATGCTAGGCAATCGCTCTACCACTGAGCCACAACCCCAGCCCCTTGTTTTACATTAGGAAAAAAAAAATCACAGAACAAAATAAAATCGAAGAGCAGTAAAGTTGCTATATTTTATATGTTTTTTAAAAAGTAGTGAATATTACTCAGCCTTCAAAAAGAAGGAAATTCTGATGCTTGCCTAAACATTTATGAACCTTGTGAACTGTATGCTAAATGAAATAAACCAGGTGGTAAAAAAAAAAAGAAATATTGCATTATTCTACTTTTATTAAGTCATCTAAATTCAAACTCTTAGAAACAGAAAGTAGAGTGAAGTTGCTTGCCAGGGACTAGTGGGAAAGGGAAATCAAGTTGTTGCATAAGAGTTAAAAATGGGTATAAAGTTTCAGTTTTGCAAGATGAAAAAGTTAAAGATTAGTTGCCCAGTGATTTGCATACAGATAGCATTACTGTACTGTACACTTACAAATAGTTAAGATGGGTTTTTGGTTTGTTTTTGTGGTGCTAGGGATCAAATCTAGAACCTCCAACATGCTAAGCAAGCATTTTACTACTGAGATGCATAGCCAAGATGGTAGATGTTGGGGTTTTTTGTTTGTTTTTGTTTTGAGTAGTTTTGATAGTAGGGACTGAACCTAGGAGCACAGCACTTTACCCAGTCCTTTTTATTTTATATTTTGAGACAGGGGTTTTGGTGAGTCTGGTCTCAAACTGTGATCCTCCCGCCTCAGCCTCCTGAGTTGCTGGGATTACAGGCACGTGCTACCATGCCCAGCTATGCTATGTATTTTTTATTACCATAAAAAAAGAAAAAGAAAACTAGTGCCCTCAGGGCAATGTGGCAATGCATGCCTCTAATCACAACTATTCAGGAGGTTGAGACAGGAGAATGAAAGTTCAAGACCAGTCTGGACAATTTAGCAAGAACCTGTTTCAAAATAAAATTTAAGAAGGGCTGGGGATGTAACTCAGTGGTAGAGTACCCCTAGGTTCAATCCCAGTCTAAAAGGAAGAGAGAAAAAAAGAAAGGGGAAAAGTAGAACCTATAAATTCAACGTAAGACATTTAAAGTTGTCAGATTTGCTAGGCATTAGGAAAGACGTATGGCTAAGTGACCATGATTAAATTAGGTAAGTGTTGCCTGGTCAGAGTTTCCTTACTTTTAACAGCAAAGCTACATGCCCTTGGCGCTGAGAGCCAGTTAAGCTATCTATGTCCTTGTAGGTTAAGGGCAGAGTTCAAACACAGATTCTAAATTGTGTTTTGTTTGAAGATTTCAGATAGTTATCTATTGCCATTTCAAAGTCTTTTCCTTAAACAAGGAACACAGGACTATCAGAATTTGATGGCTGTTTGGCAACATCTAAAATTTCTATTGCCAAGAGAAACAAGTTAGTAACAAGAGAGGACCCCTCTGATCAAGTCAGAAGTCACCTGAAGCTATTCCTTAGCTGGTCATTTTTTAGAGTAACCCAGCGGGGGGGGGGGGGGGGGGGGATTTATGGGACCCACCCTCAAATCTTTCTCTCCAACTGTCCTTGATTCCTGAAATTCCACCAGGAGAGAGCCATTTCTCTGGGTTAAACATTACCTTCTAAGACCTCTTTTCAAATCCATGAAAGGTTGGAGGATTAAGGTCTCAGCACTTCATTTCTATTTGTTTGGGTCACTACTTTGAGAATCTATGGCAGTTTTCCTGGGAGAAAAATGCACACGTGCACATACTCACCCACATTTTTACACAGATTCTGAGGTTACAGGAAGCTCACGCACTCTCTCCCCTGGCCACCGAGGTTGCTCCTGGATGGAAAGATCCCTAGGTACCTTGTGCAGGGAGACGGAGGAGGTAGGGTAGTGCCAGTTATGAGGGGGATGAAAGAGGGAACCCGTGACAGAAGAGATGGGGACACAGGAGCAAGTTTGAATAGCTTCGTAAATTTGCTACTGTGAAAATAATAAGGTGCTTTTAAAGTGTTCATTGTTGCTAGATATTTAATAAACACTATGTGAGGCAATGCGGATAAATTAAGCATTTATTTATTATTATTATTTTCTTTCTTCCCTCTTTCCTTCCTTCCTTCCTTTCTTTCATTCTTTCTTTCTTTCTTTGCAGTGCTGAGGATCGAACCCAGCACTTGGCACATGCTAGGCAAGCGCTCTGCCACTGAGCCACAACCCAGCCCCCTATTTATTATTGCAAATTCTCCACCTGCTGGCCCAGCGCCTCCTCCACTCATTGATGGGGTGGCAAGTGCACTGGAAACCACTCTTGCTTTCTGTCCTGTGGTCAGCAGCTTCATAAGGCAATAGGGATGGTTGGTCCTCACATGTAGAGATGACAGATTCTAACAGTGTCTTTGGGCACTTCTTTACAATGTCTCATTTTTTTTTTTACTGTTTATTTTTTAAAATTTTTTATAATTAGCTTTACACGACAGCAGAATGCATTTTGGTTCATTGTACACAAATGGAGCACAGCTTTTCATTTCTCTAGTAGTACACGATGCAGAGTTGCACCATATATGCAGTCACACATGTACCTAGGATAATGATGTCTGTACCCCCATGTCCCCTCCCTTCTGCCCAATCAGAGTTCCTCCATTATGGATCAGCATCTACTTATCAGGGAGAACATTCAGCCTTTGGTTTTTTGGGATTGTACAATGCCTCATTTTTATACATTTATTTAATTAATTTATTAATTCCTTCAATTTTTTTTGAGCAAATACTATGTGCCAGGCTTTATGCCAAACATTGGGCAGGCAGCATATGGTGCTGTCCTTGTCCCGGATGGCCTTTGAATGACCAGGAGTAAAAGTCCATCTCAGGTTGGGGACTAGGGAGTACAAGGCAATCAATGGTGGGTGTTGGAGGAGATCAGTTCTATCTGGGTAAGAAGATATCAAGAAGCAGTTCAAAAATGGATTGCCCTGGATATTCATCTTGGAAGCTAGACAAAGAGTCCATCCAGGGATGCGACAGCACCTAGGGAGAGAGAAGCTAGGGGTTGGGTATAGGAGGAACAATGACAGGCCAGGGTAGGGTCTTGGGGCCAGACTGGGGGCTGCTAATGTGCAGTCACCAAGATCTCTGTGGATAGAATCAGGGGCTCTGTGAATTTAGATGTAAAATATGTTATATCTTTTTTCCCCCCTGTACTGAGGATTGGACCTAGGGTGCTCTATACCCCTAGCCCTTCTTTTCATTCTATTCTATTCTATTTATTTATTTTGGTAACAGTTATTTTGAACTCAAAGGTGCTTAACCCGCTAAGCCACATTCTCAGCAGTTTTAATTTTTTACTTAGAGACAGAGTCTCACTAAGTGACTTAGGGCCTTGCTAAGTTGCTGAGGCTGGCTTTGAACCTATGATCCTCCTGCCTCAGCCTCCTGAGCTGCTGGGATTACAGGCGTGCACCAGCATGCCCAGTAAAATTTGTTGAATCATTATTGGCACTAGGCACTATCTGAAAGTTAGTGCCACCTTCAATAATAAGTGTGAGCTACAGACCACACACTAATTAGCAGCACCCAAGACTTTGTCACCAACAGATTTCATGATTCTTCTCAATCACATGAAAACTATGGCAGATATTTCAAATATTGTGTCAAAATTATGCCAGTTGTGAAACTCAGTGCTATAACTTAAAATATGAGGTTCACATTAAGAAGCACATATGTTACTGTACTCAATTTTTATTTTTAAGAAAAAAAATTTTTGAAAATTGTGTTTTAACATAATTGTTTACCTTTATAAGATGGTGCTTTTGTGTGTGTGTATATATGTTTGTGTGTGTATGTGTGTGTATATGTATGTGTGTGTGTGTGTGTGTGTGTGTGTGTGTGTGTGTGTGTGTGTTGCTGAGGATCAAACCCAGGGCCTCACACATGCTAAGAAAGCACTCTACCACTGAGCCATATCTCCAACCCCACTGTATTTTATTCTATGTATTTAAAAACAGCACACTGGGAAATTCATAGGCTCCACCAGACTGCTAGAGGGATTCATGCATTCTACATGGAAGGATTGTAAACAGACAAGTATCCAGATTACTGTCTTTCTTTCTTTCCTGAGGATTGACCCCAAGGATATTTTACCATTTAATGACATCCCCAGTTCTATTTATTTTTTAGAGACAAGGTCTCACTAAGTTGCTGAGGCTGGTCTTGAACTTGCGATTCCATTGCCTCAGCCTCCTGAGTCACTGGGATTATAGGCATGGACCACTCTCCTTGGCTACAGTAGCATTTGCTTTTATTTATGTATTTGTTGGTACCAGGGATTGAACCCAGGGGTGCTTAACCGCTGAGCCACATCCCCAGCTCTTGGGGTCTTGCTGAGTTGCTGAGTCTTGCTAAATTGCTGAGATTGAGGCTGGCTTTGAACTTGCGATTCTCCTGCCTGCATGATCCACTGCACCCAGGAAAACATGGGGTTTCTATGACTCTGAGCCTCTATGTGATTATGGGTTTATATACATTACTATTCATTCTATCCTAAGCTCCTCTCACATCAGCCATCCAAATCTTATCCTAGTGTCAGGGCCCCAGCCTGGCCTGGTCTGGAAAAAACTCCCAATGATTGGGGTCCAGTTCCAGGACCTTACTGAGGGTGAACACATTGGGGGCACTGGGGATTGTAAGCATAGACCACTGTCCTTGGTTACAGTGGCACTTTCATTCATTCATTTATTGATTTGTTTTGGTACCAGCTCAGGGGTACTTAAACCACAGCCCTTTATTTATTTATTTATTTGTTTGTTTTGTGGTGCTGGGGATGGAACCCAGGGCCTTGTGCATGCAGGGCAAGCACTCTACCAACTGAGTTCTATCCCCAGCCCTCCCCAACCCTCCCCAGTCCTTTTTATGCTTTACTTTGAGACAAGGTCAAGAGCCTCAATAAATCGCCCGAGAATGACTTTGAACTTGTGATCCTCCTGCCTCAGACTCCTCAGCTGCTGGGATTACAGGTGTGCCCCACTGTGCCTGGCTACTGTAGCATTTTCAAGAATTCATCTAGACAGCTGGGTCCTGGGTCCTTTAGGAGGGTTGACCATTGTCCTGGAGCAAGATGACAGGACCAGAAGGAAGGTGGAACCCATGACAGTGAGAGAGAGGGACAACTCAGGAGGTGTCAGGGTGTTGGCTGCAGCTTCGTGAATTGAAGCCCTCCTGCTGTTGCAGAGCTCTGCAGAAGCTGGTGAATTCTGGAGTGGGTGCTGGTGTTACTGTGCCTCTCCTCGCTGCTGCCTGAAGGCTTTGCTCAAACCATCTCTCCCGGTGGCCCTCACCCCTGTTACACCGAGCCCCACCGCAGGCCTCATTCGGCCCCACTGTCCCTGTGCAGCTGCTCCTGAGGGACATGAAGATCCCAGAGACAATCGGCCACTTGTCCACCAAATGGGCAAGGGCCTGAGGATTGGTTGAGAGGGAGGTGGTGAAGGGAGGAGGAGGAGGAGGGTGCCAAGGGCAAGAAGGAACTGGGATTCCTGGAATTTCTGCCTCCTAAGCCAACATCCAGGAGGGAGCTGAGCCATAAACAACTTGAGCACACACAGGACTTTGGCCCTAGCATCCTAGGACATGTGTTCTGGGTCCTGGGGTGTTCCAGAAGCACTGTTACTTGTTTTTAATGTTTAAAGGGCCTTCGGATTCTTTTCTTTTCTTTTTTATACTGGAGACTGAACCCAGCCAGGAACGCTTAACCACAGAGCCACATCCCCAAGCCTTTTTTTATATTTTGTTTAGAGACAGGCTTTCACGGAGTTACTTAGGGTTGTACTAAGTTCCTGGCTAAGGCTGACTTTGAACTCACGATCCTCCTGCCTGCATGATCCACTGCACCCAACAAGATGTTGGTTTTCTGTGGACTCTGAGCGTCTACGTGATTATGGGTTTGTATACATTACTATTCATACTATCTAAGCTCCTCTCACATCCATCCAAATCTTATCCTAGTGCCAGGGTCCCAGTCTGGCCTGGTTTGGAAAAAAAACTCCCAGTGATTGGGGTCCAGTTCAAGGACCTTACTGAGGGTGAACACGTTGGGGGCACTGGTCCAGCCCCTTCTGGCTCACCATCTTATTATCTAGGTAAGGAAGGGACCGGCTGTAAGCAACCCCAAGACAGGAGACAGAAGTCATCCTTACTGGGCGCTTCTGCATGCCAGACACAGTGGTTGATAACATTCCTGCATTTAACCCCACCTTGATCCCCTGAGGGGGACCTCGGAGTTATCCCCATTTCACATATAATGAAACTGAGGCCCAGGGAGGGCAAATAACTCAGCCTATATGGTGCCCAGGGAAATCAGGATTGGGGTCTGAGAAGACAGGTCTCCCTGCAAGCTCCCAACCCAGTACCCCTCCTCAGCCAGACTTGATTCACTTGCTGGGTCTCTGCGGAGTCTACTCTGCTGCTAACCACAAACCCTAATGCACAGGAAAGCCCTCAGGAGGTGGTCTTTCTTTGCCAGAAGTGGCTTCCTCCGTAGGAAGCTCCCTTTCAGGGGGTGGAGAAGGGTCAGTGCTGGGGATGGTGGAGAGAAAAGGCCTGGACTCTTCTGCCCTTCTTCTACCAGCAAATCCTTCCTAGACAGAAGATGCGGTACCCATCTGTTTTAGTCAGCTTTTTCACGGTTGTGACCAAAAGACCTGCAAGGACAATTTTAGAGGAGGAAAAGTGTATTTGGTACTCAGGGTTTCAGGTACTCCATTCATTGGGGCAGGAGAGGAAGCAGATCAGGTGGAGGAGCATGGCGGAAGAAAGTGGCTCAGAACATCACACTAGGAAGCAGAGAGAGAGCTGCGCTGGCTGAGAACAAAATAGGTACCCCAAAAGCATGCCACACCCCCATGACCAACCTCCTCCAGCCACACTCTACCTGCTTAATCCCTTTTAGGAGGTTAACAGTGATTCGGTTCAGGCTCTCACAACCAGTCATTGCACCTCTAGATCCTTTTGCATTGACTCACACATGAGCTTTTGGGGACACCTCATATGTAAATCATTGAGCATCCAACCTGCCCCCTCTTCTCCTCTTGGTGCCAGAAAGCCATGGTGTCAACAGACTAAGGTCCTGGAGTGACCATCAGTGGCCTTCAACATCCCCAGAAGAGGGATGAGGCAGACTTTACAGGGTTCCGAAGGGCCCTGAAGGAATCTTGCCAAAAATTGAACTTGAGTCTGATCAATCTTCAAGATCCTACAACCAATTTCCAGGAGATACCGGGGGGGGGGGGGGGGGGGGGGGGGGGGCCGACAAAAGAATATGCTAAACTAAACTATCCCAGCAGCTGAGGAGATGGGAGGATGGCGTTCAAAGTCAGTTTCTTTTCTTTTCCTGTCTCTCTTCCCCTCCTTAACCTCACTCCCTAACTTGCTGACTGGGGAGGCTGAGGCAGGAGGATTACAAGTTCAAAGCCAGCCTGGGCAGTTTAGCAAGACCCTCAGCAATTTAGTGAGACTCTGTCTTGAAAATAAAAAGGGCTGGGATGTGGCTCAGTGGTAAACTGCTCCCAGATTTGTAACTGTGTCCACTTTATGCTTTGAATATAACCCTTGCTGCTCTGCCACTGCAACTGATTTTTAAAATAGACATGTTTCTTTATCTTGCTGTCTCCCAGCTCCTCCCCAATCTCCCCCCCCTTCTTCTCAGAGGAGATGGAATTACCCTTCTTCCCCCCACCCTAGGCAGATTTATTTGTCCTTGAGTATACACCTACCTAAGAAGGAAGTAATCCAAGACTTTGGGGATAGCAGGAGAAGATCTCAGAAAAGACCATCTCTCAAATTAACAAGTGAATTACAACTCAGCTGGAGAACTCTGACTGTAGCCTTTGGATCAATCTTTAAAAGCCCCCTGTTCCTGCTAAAGGGCAGAATCACAGCCTCTGGGACAGGAGTCCCCTGTGTTTCTCCTTTGCTAGCAAGGCAATAAACCTTCTTTTTCCTTTTTCTCAAAATCATGTCCTCTTTCTTTGATTGGCATCGGGGACAGGGAACAAGCTTTTGGCAACAGGTTCAGTTCCTAACACTCCCGCAAGTGTGTATTTTCTAGTGTTCTTTCAATGAACATCTGCTGCTTGTGCATTTATAATATTAAAAAAAAAAAAAAACACTGCAGAGAAGCATTTCTTCCTGATGGATACTGAAAGAAAGGCCCTACGGACTGAAAGCCCTTTGAAGCAAGGCTGGGGTCTGTCTTGCTCTCTGTAGTATCCCTAGTAATGGGCACACTCTAGAGGCTCAATAAATATTTGTTGACTGGTGATCCCAGGATCTGGTTTTGGAGGGGGTAGGGATGGCAGGGACAGGAGGAAGGAGGCTGAGCGTGTGTGTGTGTGTGTGTGTGTGTGTGTGTGTGTGTGTGTGTCAGAGGCAAGGGTGCTAACGTCCTCTGGGGTGGGTAGTATTCTCAGGACACTGAGGGAAATGATTCATTCTAGCAGAGCATCTAGCCAGATTGCTAAATAGGGAGAGGAGGCAGGGGCGGGGCAAAGGTAATGAGCTAGATGGGGGCTTTTTAAGTGTAAAGTGCTCTTGAGAGAAGCAGCCCCTGAGGGCAGTGGGGATAAAGAAACCGGGAATTCAGGAATCTAAAAGGGCAGATTTGGGGGAAGGGTCAACCCTGTGGCCACTGTCTTTCCAGAAGGATCGACTTGCTCCACTCCGGCTCCAGGCTGGAGAATCAAGGTGCTGCTGCCAGGGCTCTTAGGAGCTCTGGAGTGGAAGACAAAGGTCCCCAAGAGGAGGATGCGAATGAATCCCAGGGGTGAGACAGGAACTTGGAGAGCATGACCCTACCGTCTGGACAGGAGGGCTGGAACCAAAGCAGCCACCCCTTACAGGTACTGCGTCAGAGTGCAAGCTGACGTTTAAGAAAACAAACACGGAGGAACCCGTAGAGAGGCCGATGGAGCCTAGAACCAGGCCTTTATTCCTGGTGAGAATCTCCGGCTTGCAGGGAGCTCATGCCCAGGCTGGACCCACTTCTCATTCCAGGGGCGTCCTCGCTTCAAAACAGCGAATGAGTCACTGGCAAGAAAAGATTGGATTAACAAAGATTCAGTCAGGCTACAGCTGTGGTCAAGATGCAGGCAGTGCCCACAGGGCAAGCCGTGCACCCCACTCAGCCTTGCTGTCTGCCACTGCACCCCACATCTCACCATTTGGGGCCTGCTTTGGGGGGAAGATATGGCTGCCTGTGTGACCCTTCCAAGGTGGCACATCCCAGTGGCTCTCAACTCCTGACGAATGCATTTTTCAGTTCACTTTTCTCTTTGAGGATGGGCTGGGACCAGGACCCTGAGAGGAAACAGGTTTTAATTGGAAAAGGGAAGAACAGAGGGGAGTTCTGGGTTTGGGGTGACCTGGGGGTGGGGTGCATCTTGGAAGCTGTGGGCCTGGGGTGGAGATGATGTAGGGATCTGGAGTCTGCGTGAGGGGGCTGTCCTGAACCAGTTGTGTGGAGAACAGACACTCAGGGAGCCCCTCTGGGCAGATGCCAGAAGAAGCTCACGTTCTCCTGAGTTTAGGATAGAAGAAATAAACATGAGGTTAAAAGGAGACAGAAGGAGGGACAAGGAGGGACAAGGAAAAAGGTTGTTTTGTTTTGTTTTGTTTTGTTTTTTGGTGGTGGTACTGTACTGGGGATTGGACCCAGGGCACCCTGCCACTGAGCTATATCCTCAGTCCTATTTATTTATTTAAGGTACCAGGGATTGAACTCAGGGGTACTCGACCACTGAGCCACATCCCCATCCCTGTTTTGTATTTTATTTACAGACAGGTCTCACTGTGCTTAATGCCTGGCTGTTGCTGAGGCTGGCTTTGAACTCCCGATCCTCCTGTCTCCTCCTCTCAGGAGTGCTTGAGCACTCAGCCACATCCCCAACCCTTTTAATTTTAAGACAGGGCCTCACTGGCTTTGAACTCTGGATCCTCCTGTCTCTACCTCCTGAGCTGCGGGGATTCCAGGTGTGTGCCACATCGCCATGCTAAATGTATAATTTCAATCTGAAGTTCTGTATGCCTTTCTAAACCTGTCACTTCCAAATTACTTCTTTTCCTGTCACTCCTAAATTTCTTGAAAATCTATAACTTAGAATTTCTGTATATTCACCCACTATTAAAAATTACCTGGTGTACTGTTTAATCAGCCTACCAATAAATAGGTTAAGCAAAGGGAGAGATTTTAAGAAACTTATAGTTAGGGGATTTTTCTGGCATTATCTGTTGATCAGATAAGGGAGACCATGTCAGCAGAAGGATCCTGAGAATGACCAGACCACCAGAAACTGTTCTGGGAGAACCAGACGGTCATCATCCCCACATACCTTTCCATACCCACCCTTCACCAAGTTGCCTTTAAAAGAAGAACCAGAGAATCCCGCAAACCATCTCCCACTCTTGAAGTGGCCCGTAAATTCCTCTGAATGTGTGTTCCTTGTTTTCCTAAATAAATTCCAGTGCCTGATTGACACGACCTTAAGTTCATTGTTGTGGCATTTGTCAAGGACCCACTTGTCCTGAGTCAAGGTTCCCATCCCCAGAGCTCTTTGAACCTCTGCCAGTGACACTCTCTTGCCCTGTGTGCCTCCAGGGACTGTCCTCAGGGGCATCTACGCATTCTTCACAGTCATTCGCTGGTTCTTCAACAGTATGGAAAACCCCCTCTAGGCAGGGGCCTTTCTTTATTCTTCTGTATCTATCGGACCTTGTGACACCACGTGGGTTGTGACACCACGTGGGGCATCTAACCGGCCATCTACCTGATTAAATAAGACACATTCATCTACAGTTCTGGGGAAAAAAAAAAAAAAAAAAAACAACCAGCTAGAAGCCAAGGGTATCAGTCTGTTCTCTGTCACAAAATACCTGAAGCTGGGAAATTTATAAAGAGAAGAGTTTTATTTAGCTCATAATTTTAGAGGCTGAAAATCCAAGATCAGGCAACCCTCTTGGCTGGGCCAAAATATGGTAGATGGCATCATGGCTAGTCATGGGCAAGAGGTGGAGATTACATGGCAAGATGGGAAGCCAGAGAGTAAGGAGGAGCCACGGTGCGTTTTATAACAATTCACTCAGGAGAACTCACTCACTCTGCAGGACAGGGTTAATACCTTCTAAGGGCTGGGGCCCCCAAAGTCCTAATCACCTTCCACTAGGCTCCACCTCTTAAAGGGCCCACCACCTCTCACATGACCACACTGCTGACCAAGCTTCCAACAAACTTTTGGGCATAAACCATATCCAGATCACATTACCAAACATTGCCCAGGCACACCAATCAACTTCAATAGGTTTAACAAACAGCTATGTCCTCTGCAAATCACAAAGAGCTCTGAAAATAGCGGCAGTCTCTACAAACCCCTATAGGCTCTGCAAACACCTGGTAGTTCTGTAAACAGCTGATCGTTTAAAACAATTAAATTTTAAATTGTAGTTTCAAAACTTTAAGACAATTATAAACTTGAGTTTCTGCAAGTAGGGCTGGTCTCTGCAAACAAACGGTGGGATCTGTGAACAGCTGTAAATGTTACATAAAAGTGACAGGCTCTGTGAATCCCTGTAATCTGTAAACAACTTCAGGTTCTGCAAACAGCCAGAGGCTCTGCCAACATCTGATCGATAAAAATCTGATGCTACAGCAACAAACGCAAACCCAAGAAAACTATCAAAACTTTTGAAAGGGATCTATTTATCTATTCTTTCCAAAAGGGGAAAAAAAAAAAATCTTAGGATAAAGATGGGAAGGGATACGAGAAAGATAAATACCTTTGATAAGCAAAGAAGGTTAGCAGAGTGTGGTGGTATACACTTGTAATCCCAACTATTTGGGAAGATGAGGTAAAATGATTACAAGTTCAAGGTCAGCCTGGGCAATTTTGCAAGATTCTGTCTCAAGCTGGGCATGGCTCAGAAGGCTGAGACAGGAAGATTTCGAGTTCAAAGCCAGTCTCAGTATAATCGAGGCGCTAAGCAACTCAGCAAGACTCTGTCTCTACATAAAATACAAAACAGGAATGGGAATGTAACTCAGTGGTAGAGCACTTGATTAGCATGCACAAGGCCCTAGATTCGATCCCCAGTAAAGCAAAAACAAACTTTAGGGGCTCTGTTAGGTTGGAAAAGGGTCAAATCAATTCAACAAACACTGATGGAGCCATTTGTGTGTGCTAAGCATGGTGCCAGGCACAACGGCAGATGCGGAGAGCCATGTACCCTCATAGCTTATGGAAATCCAGACAGCCCTGGGCCCCTTCAGATAGCCATTGTGAATACCTGCACACAACTCAGATTTATCTCCTGAGTCACAATTACTGTGTACGTGGCCAATGCTCCTGGTTACCTGGAACAATAAAACCTATCATAATCCACCTGATACTGTATCTAAGGGCGATTAACACGTCTGTTGAAGGCTGCTGGCATCGGGCCTGGGACAGTCTTCTCTGTGGGGACAAAGGCACTCTAAGTGCAAACAGGACTGGGAACAGGACTCCCGCATGGCACTGCACCCTCACATGATCCCCATGTGTCCTGGCGTGTCCTTGAGGGCCTGAAAAGAATGATAGCAATGCTGAAGCATTTGATCAATCAAAGCTTCCTGCAGAAGCAGGTGAACAGTGGACACAGACGCCTGCTGAGCTGGGGGGAAGGTGGCTGCCGAGTGGAGAGGGAAGCGGCAGTCCTGGGGGACTTTGAGGCCAATGCACAGACACATTCCAGCTGTGTGGCCTCAGGAAGATGGTTTCACCTCCTGAGCTTCAATGGATAGTAAATTTCCTCCTTTTATTTTATAAGATTAGAGCTCATACTTTTCTTTTTTCTTTTCTGTTGCAGTGGTAGGAATGGATCCCAGAGTCTTGGCATGCTAGGCACGTGCTCTACCACTGAGCCACACCCCCATCCCAGACTTACACTCCTGACCTCATCTTAACTTGATGATCTGTAAAGACTTTATTTCCAAATAAGGTCACACATTCTGACGTACCAGGAGTTAGGACATCTTTGGGGGGGGGGTACCTCCTTCATAGAGCCCTTGTGAGGGTTAAATGAGATCATACAAAGTGTTCAGAACAGTGATGGCACATAGTAGCTCCATCTAAGTTGGTTAGATGACAATGAAGATGCTGGTGGCAGTGGTGGGACAATGGGGATGATGATGCCAACAGTCATCCATGATGCTGATGACAGTGCTGCTACTGATGGAGATTATATTAATTTCCTAGAACTTCCTTAAAGTGCCACACACTAGGCGGCTTCAACAACAGAAATGTATCACCTCACAGTGATGGAGGCTAAGGGTCCAAGCTCAAGGTTTGGCAAGGTTGGTTTGGTTTAAGAGTTGTGAGGGACAATCTGTTCCATGCCTGTCTCTCTTGCAGCACTGCGGATGGCATAGGATAGAGGCTTAGACATGTCTGTTAAATTAACCAAGGGAGTTAACAAGAAAAGGGGTGAGATGGAAGGGTCTGTGAGCAGGTAATACTCATAGCCTTCCTGTCCCTTGCCTCTGTGTGCCTGGTAGCAGCTTCTATACCACCTTAGGATTTGGGGGAAAAAGTGTCTGTTCTTCAGGCGCAGTGGTGCACGCCTGTAATCCCAGCAGCTCAGGAGGCTGAGGCAGAAGCCAAGTTCAAAGTCAGCCTCCATAACATAGAGAGGCCCTAAGCAACTCAGCAAGACCCTGTATCTAAATAAAATTTTCAAAAGGCCTGGGAATATGGCTCAGTGGTTAAGCGCCTCTGGGTTCAATCCCTAGTACAAAGAAAAAAAAAGAAAGTGCCTGTTTATTGCCCAGTGTGTGACCTTGCCCTTTTTAGGCGCAGAGTAAATACCTAGAGCATTGAATTCCAGTGGACCCCATTCAGCCATGACTGGGTGGCTGTGGGCTCTGGGTTTCCAATTCTCTGTTCTGGGTCATCCCCTCCAAATTCAAGACCGAGGTCCACCTAGTGTGGGAACATTCAGCTGGGAAAGCAGGAAACAAGTGGTTTCAGCGGGGAGCACTGTGTCGCTATTCTCAAGGCTCTGAGCAAGCAAGGCACGAGCCCTGTTGTTTCACAGGTCTCTGTATAAACAGATGGCAGGACAGTTGTGAGGGATGATAAGGCGTGAAGAGTCATAATAACTCCAGGCTCAGCCCTTCTCTCAGCTGAGCTGCGCTTGGTGTTTGCTCAGGTGCTGCTCTTGAGAGTCCAGATTGCATCTCTTGTTGCGCTGGAGGGGGAGGATAAAGTGGGGGGTGGAAAACAAATAAGCGCAGGTCCATGGCAACAGGGCCATCCCCTGCAAGCACACCCCCTGGAGCAATCTCAACAAACTGTAACAGCAGTACCCTCCTTGCCTCTGTGCAGTTTGCAGAGCACTTGGGTGCATTTCTTTATTTTTTTTTCCTGCAGTACTGGGGAGATCCCCGGGGCCTCATGCATGCTCTGTGAGTGCTCTACTGCAGAGCCACACCCCCAGCCCTTTTTATTTATATTTTTTTGAGACAGAGTCTTGCTAAATTGCCCTTGCTGGCCTCAAATTTGTGATCCTCCCAGCCTCCCAAGTAGCTGGGATTCAGGAGTGTGCCACTGTGCCTGCCTCTTTATTAGTTTCAGAAAGAATTTTGAAATCACTTCAAACTTACAGAAACATTGCAAAAAAAAAAAAAAAAAAAAAAAAAAAAAAAAACCAAAAAAACAAAAACAAAAAAACAGTACAAGGAGCTCCCTTATCCCCTTTATCCAGATTCTTCAGTATTTCACCACATTGGCTTCATCACCCTCTCCTTTTAGACACATTCATTAATCTTTTTCTGAATTTGAGAGATGCAGACACGATGCTCCCATCAATAGAAGAAGAATGTGTACAAATCACTCAACCGCTCTCCACATTAGGTAACTGACATTGTTACATGACTACGGCTGACAAGGCAGAAACCCTGTTTAAGGGTGGCCTTCTGTCCCGACAATGTCTTTTATGTGTGTGTGTGTATGTGGCTTGGTCATAGTGGGAGTGTGTCCCTAAGGGTTCCTGTGTTCAAACCTAATCTTTATTATGAGGCATAAAGAGTGTGGAAATTAATCAGACTAGGATGGTTAGAGGTGGGGCTTTAGAAGGAGATTAGGAACAGATAAGGTCATCAGGGTGGGGCCCCCATGATGGAATGCAGGTGGCTTTATAAGAAGATAGAGGACAGAGGATACGGACAGGTGCACATTCCCTGTTTGACACCATGTGACACCCCCGGCGTAGTCTTGGGACCCTGTCAACTATCACCAGGTGTGGCCCCTGGCTCTTGGGCCAGAAGTAAGCCTAAATCTTCCTTCCTTCCTTCCTTCCTTCCTTCCTTCCTTCCTTCCTTCCTTCCTTCCTTCCTTCTTTCTTTCTTTCTTTATTTTGGCATCAGAGATTGAATCCAGGGGCACTTACCCATTGAGCCACATCCCCAGCCCCTTTTTATTTTTTTATTTTGAGTCAGAGTATCACTAAGTTGCTTAGGGCCTTGGTAAGTTGCTGAGGCTGGCTTTGAACTGGGGATCCTCCTGGCTCAGCTTCCCAAATTGCTGGGATTACAGGTGTGTACCACTGCCTCCATTTTTATTTTTTGAGATAAGGGTTTCACTGTGTTCCCCAGACTGGCCACAAGCCCCTGGGCTCAAGTGATTCTCCCTGTTCAGCCTCCCAAGTAGCTAGGACTACAGGTGCATGCCACCTTACTCAGCTCTTTTTTTTTTTCTTTAGAAATATCAAGACTCAGGTATTTTATTGTTGTAATGACAATATATTTTGTTGTAGTGAGTGGTCCAAGGTGAATCCAAGACATGCGTTGCATTCAGTTGTCATGTCTCCACAGTCTCATTCTGTCTAGAATAGTTCCGCAGTCTTTTCCTGCCTTTTGTACCCTTAGCAATCGTAAGGACTTCAGGACTTTTATCTTGTAGGATGACTCTCGGCTTGGGCTCAGCTGATGTTTTCTTGTGACCAGGCCCAGGCTGGGATCACAGGCGTGTGTCACCACACCTGGTTTGTGCACGTATTCTTGATAGTAAATATCACAATTGATACTAGGTTCCAGCCCTTGGTCAGGGTGGTGTCTGCCAGGCTACTGTGAAGTCACCGTTTCCTCTTTGTAACTAATAATATTTTCTGGGGAGATATTATGAGATTGTGCCAACACACCAACATCATGCTCCTCATCTAATCTCTGCCCACCAGCTTTCACATCTGTTCACAGCTCCTGCCTGAGTCAAACTCCATCGATTTGCTGGTAGCCAATGATGGTTTTTAAAATTTTTTTGGTACTGAGGATCGAATTCAGGGGAGCTCAACCACTGAGCCACATCCTCAGCTCTTCTTAATATTTTATTTAGCGACAGGATCTCACTGAGTTGCTTAGCACCTCCTCGTTTTGGCTGAGGCTGGCTTTGAACTTGTGATCCTCTTGCCTCAGCCTCCCGAGTTGCTGGGATTACAAGCGTGCGCCACCACACCCAGCAATGATGATTTGTATATATTCATCTTTCTTTCTTTCTTTCTTTCTTCCTTTCTTTCTTTCTTTCTTTCTTTCTTTCTTTCTTTCTTTCTTTCTTTCTTTCTTTCTTTCTCTCTCCCTCTCTCTCTCTCTCTCTCTCTCTCTCTGTCTCTCTCTCTCTCTTTCTTTCCTTCCTTTCTTTTTCTTTTACTTTTTTTTCTTTCTTCTTCTTTTTTTCCCCCAGTATTAATGATTGAACCCAGGGGCATTCTGCTGAGCTATGTTCCCAGCCGTTTTTATTTTATTTTGAGACATGGCCTCACTATATTGCTGAGGCTGGCCTCAAACCTGTAATCCTGTCTTGGCCCTGAGCAGCTGGGATTATAGACAAGTGCCACCAGGCCCAGTCTGTCTCCATTATTGCTTCTGCCATTTATTAGTTGATGTTTTACTATAAGGAAAACCTTCTTTCCATCACCCCCATTTATTTGTTTACATCAGAATTAATTACTGTATTCTTATTTAATTGATAGAACTCCATTAATATGGGCTGGGGACTTGGCTCAGTTGGTGGAGTGCTTGCCTCACATGCACAAGGCTCTGGGTTCAAACAACAACAACAAAAAAACCCCACCACCTCAACTTTTGAAATACATTAATATTATCCAATGTGATGTTCAAATTGTTCCAAACTGGGTCAGAGAGACACCCTTAAGCTGGATCCTTGTGTCCTTTGACATGCCCCATCATTTGAGTATTTCCTTACCTTCTGGCATGGTAATATGTCCCATTTGTACTTGTTCTGCCTCAGTACTGGAGTAGGGAGGCAGCCTGGTTCTTTTTAGTGGAGGATGGTATTTAGAAACCAAGATCTGGGAGCTCAGTGGGCATGCATATAGGTGCTCTCAAAAGCTAGAGCAAGGGCTGGGGATGTGGCTCAAGCGGTAGCACGCTCGCCTGGCATGCGTGCGGCCCTGATTCGATCCTCAGCACCACATACCAACAAAGATGTTGTGTCTGCTGATAACGAAAAAAAAAAAAAAAAAGCTAGAGCAAGGGCATGTATAATTATTTCTTAGTATTTTTTTTAGAGAGAGAGAGAATTTTAATATTTATTTTTTAGTTCTCGGTGGACACAACATCTTTGTTGGTATGTGGTGCTGAGGATCGAACCCGGGCCGCACACATGTCAGGCGAGCGCGCTACCGCTTGAGCCACATCCCCAGCCCCTACAGTGGTTATGTTTTATAGAGTTGCCGGCAATACTGAATTAGTGAAACTAAACCATGACTGGTAGGGGAAATACAGGATTAGGTTCCCATGAGCCAGTGGTCACAATATTTTCCTCAAATGGTCAATACATAACCTCATATGTGTGTTTCTGCATAAAGACACTTTATCATCTAATATACATTGTTGATTCCTGACTGAGCTCAATAGGTTTACATCTTGGTGAGTGTAAAACCAACCAGGATACAAAGGAATGGAGAAAGAGTTATTATTTGCAGCTGTAGGAAGAGCACAGAGGTGATTGAAAGCCATGTTCTCCCTGGGGAAATGGGGGTTTTATTTGGGGAGTCTATACATATTCATACAGGAAAGCACACTCCAAGGTAGGCACATGTGCACGCTTGGATTAAGGTCATAGTTCAAAATGGAATGATGGCAGACACATTCTGGCCACACTCAGCTTGACGTCATAGAGCACACATTCAAAAAGGAAAGATAGTGGACAGAACACCTCTGGGCATGCTCATCTCAGTATCACAATAAGTCAAGTTTATGTGCCTGATGAATGCGTCAGAGGGGCTCGGTGACCTTGGATGGTTCTTCAAAAAGTTTTAGCTGAAACAAAAAGAAAGGACACTTTGAAGATGTATTAACGTTGGATTTTGTCCCAAGGTGCCGGCTCACTTAGTGGCTCACAGATGGTTAACGCTGGCCCAGTACTGTGATCATCCTGAACGAAGCTAGTCTAACGCGCCTGTTTTCATTATGGGGCATGTCACAGCCTTCTTATGCTTAAGAACACTAGATGGCTCTTCTGCAGCGCACTTGAGGTCTATTTTAATCAGCAAAATCACCAACCAAAAGCACAAAAGTGCCAGAAATGTGATGCTATAAAGAGAAAAAAGGACACTTGTTGGTGGTGTGAGAACCGAATGGAGGAGGCCGAGTGTCACCTTGTTCTGCCTCAGCTGGGGGAGTGCGTGCATCTGCTAACCGGTGTCCAGGAACGACCTCTAGAGAGGCACAAGTGTTGAGTTTGGGTTTTGTTTTTATTTTTTTATTTTGGCACTGGGGATTGAACTCAGGGGTGCTTAACCACAGGGCCACATCCCCAGCCCTTTTTAATTTTTATTTAGAGACAGGGTCTTTTAAATTGCTGAAGACTTCATTAAGTTGCCATGGCAGAGCCGGGCACTGTGGCGAATGCCTGTCATCCCAGCAGCTTGGAAGGCTGAGGCAGGAGGATCGAGAGTTCAAAGCCAGCCTCAGCAAAAAAAAGCAAGGGGCTAATCAACTCAGTGAGACCCCGTCTCTAAATAAAATACAAAGTAGGGCTGGGGATGTGGCTCAGGAGTGGAGTGCCCCTGAGTTCAATCCCCTGTATGGAAAAAAAAAAGTCGTTGAGGTTGGCTTTGAATTTGTGATCCTCCTGCCTCAGCCTCCTGAGTTGCTGGGATTATAGGCCTGTGACACCTCACCGGCCTTAGTCTGGGTATTAAAAATAAATATTAGTAAGCAAGTGAATTCATAAACACTGACTCTGCAAATACTAACAACAGTGTATACACTCCACACATACTCCCACAGAGACTTTCTATGTTAGAATCTACCTGGGTGGACATATTTTAAAATCAAACCTCATGGTTCTCTTTGGCCTTCCCCTGGACAGAAACATAGCTCCCGTTGTCCTCACTGTATTTACTTATTTGCTCAGTCAACTCACCCCCCTCAGCCTGCAGCTTCTGGGCTGTGTCCTCCAAGGTTGCACCCGCCTGCCAGTGCTTGGGCCCAGGGCCACCCTCCACCTCACTGCCTGGCTTTCTCAGCTGCCCCCTGCTGTGCTGAGTCTTCAGCCAACAGGCCAGGGATGGAGGAGAGCAGCTCAGAGGTATGGCTGCTGGTCTCATTCCTGCATGAGATGGGTAAGTATTCTTTACCCATTTTACAGAGGAGGCTCAAAGCAGTTGAACCTATTGCCTGAGGTTCCCAGTGAGCAACTCAAAGAGCAGATGTAGTAAAATGTACTGGGTCTTAGGAGGTTGCTTCTCAATCCAGACAGCACTTCAGGGTCCCTGGAGTGGAAGACACGCTGCGGCTCCACCCCCAGGCTGTTAGAAAGGAATCTCTGGGGAGGGAATGCTGGCAGTCTGGTTGTTGGAAGCTCTCTGGGCATTCTGTCTTGCAGCCACTGCTGCTAGGCCGCATGATGGGTGGATCAAATCCTCACAGTGGAACCTGTCTACAGCTTTCCATTAGGGCTGTACGGCTTACCTTCCCTCCAATAGTGGGCAAGCCTTCTCTTTTCCACATCCTCCCCAGCACCTGTTACCTCTTGTAATTTCCTTCCTTTCTTTCTTTCTTTCTTTTTTTTTTTTTTTTTTTTGAACCCAGGGCTCTCTAACCACTGAGCCACATCCCCAACCCTTTTAAAAAATATATTTTATTTAGAAACAGGGTCTCAATGAGTTGCTTGGGGCATGGCTAAGTTGCTGAGGCTGGCTTTAAACTCATGATCCTCCTGCCTCAGCCTCCTGAGTAGCTGAGATTACAGGCGTGCGCCACCACACCAGGCTCAGAATAGCTATTCTTACTAAAGGGAAGTGATTTTGATTTGCATTTCCTTGATGACTGTATGTCTCAAGAAGCTGGAAGAAAGGAGAGTCCATGTTTTCACTGTGAAGAAAGGATGAACAATTAAGGAGTTAGAGATGTTGAACATGATTTAAATATTACACAAGGGTCAGGGCTGTAGCTCAGTGGTAGAACACAGGCCCTAGCATGTGGGAGGCCCTGGGTTCAATCCCTAGCACCACCAAAACAAATAAATAAACACTACCCAATGAGTGTGTGTGTGTGTGTGTAGATGCACATGTATATTTATGCATGTGGTACCCCATTATTATGTACCATTTTTATGAACTCCTAAATTGGTTGAGCCTTTCTGATCTCCCTTTTTTAAAAGAATTTTTATTAATCACAGAAGCCACAAAATCTGCCATTTTGATGATGTTGAACCATGTCATCCAGTTTCATGAAGTCCATTTGCAACATTGTACAAACATCCACAATTTGCCAAAGATTTTCATCATCCCACACAGAAACTCTGTAGCCATTAGGCAATAATCCCCATCCTCCCTGTTAACCTCTCTTCCACTTTCTGTTTCTGTGAACTTGACTACCCTGGGCATCTCCTATGAGTGGATTCACAGTATTCGTCACTTCCTGTCTGGGTTCATTCACTTAGCATGATGTTTTCAAGGTTCATCCACGCTGTGGTCTGAATCAGAAGACCAATTCATTTTTATGACAGAATGATATTCCCTCTTATGTGTACACCATGTGTTCCTGGACTCTTAGGTCAGTTGCTTCCATCTCTTGGCTTTTGAGAATGATGCCGCTGTGACTATTAGTGAAAAAAAAAATATGTTTGAATCTCTACTTTAGACCCTGCTTTTTAATTTTTTGGTACTGGGGATTGAACCCAGGAGGGCTTTACCACTGAGCTACATTCCCCAGCCCTGGAAATTAAAAAAAAAAAAAAATATTTTGAGACAGGGTCTCAGTAAGTTACTTAGGGCCTCACTGCCCCTGTGATTGTGCACTAAGTGCTTGTTAACTGACATGTTCACTGCAGATCATGTCCAGGGCCATCTCTGGCAACCAGGTCCACCAGGGCCTTGTTCTGGGGTCAGGGAGGTGGGACGGAGGTGGAGCAGGCCCTCTGAGGCCCCAGGCACCTCCCTCCTCCCATCTTGACTAGGTTTCTCAGGAAGAGAGCTGTGTTCTCAGACTTGATCAGGGCTCTTACCTTGGAGCATGAACTCCGTTCAGGCTGGTCGTGAGTTGGCCATCTTCTCGAGACCCCCTGTAGCTCCCCACTTGCCGGCTGGGTTTCCTTTGGGTACTTTGCAGCACTCCTCCCCAGAGCTCCGTTTCTTCCCTCTGGATGCCGGCTGCCTGGTCGCAAAGCTGAGCAAGAGCCACATCCCCAGGGAGCCTTCCAGGTCCTGCATCTGGTCTAGTTGCCCTTCTACGCACTCACAGTGTTCTGCACTAAGCCCCCGGGGGCAGGTGTTGTAGTAGCTGGTGCACTCCAGCCTCCCCCAGCCCCACACATACAGACAGGACACTAATGAGGGTCTTCTTAGTTCTTCTAGTCTGTGGCACACTGCCCAGGCCTCCCTCAGTGAGCCCTGATAAGCATCTGTGGCATACATGAGTATGAATGTGAATGGCCCCTGCATTTGCTGTCTAAATGTATGTATGTTGGTATGTATCTTTTGGTTCTGGGGATTGAGCCCCAGGGGCCTCTCCCACTGCACCACATCCCCAGACCTTTTTAACTTTTTATTTTGGGATAGAGTCTGGCTCAATCGCTGAGGCTGGCCCTGAACTTGGGTCCTCCTGCTTCAGCCTCCCAAGTAGCTGGGATTGCAGGTGTGTGCCACTGTGCCTGACTGACTGTAAAGGTCATTAATTCACATTATTCAAAAGCCGGAAAGCGTTTCTGTCCCTTTCTTAGCTGTCTTTTGTTCCATTGTTTGGATATACCATAATTTATTGAATCAGTGCCCTACCGATGGACATTTAGGTTTTTTCCAACTGTTTGCTAATATTAGCAAGGGCTTCTGTGAACCACCTGACACATGTATCATTTTGTGCACATGTGATCTGTACCATAAAATCTCCTGGTGAAGTTGCTGGGTCCAAGGGGAATTTGAACTTGTAAGTTTGAATGTGATTGGGAAATTGCTCCCTATAGAGGTGGTTAATTGCTGGGGTTTTTGTTTTGTTTTGTTTTGTTTTGATCAGGGATTGAACCCAAGGGCACTTAACCACTGAGACACATCCCCAGCCCTTTTGACTTTATTTAGAGACAGGGTCTTGCTAAGTTGCTAAGGCCCTCGATACATTGCTGAGGCTGGCTTTGAACTTGCCATCCTCCTGCCTCGGCCTCCCAAGATGCTAGAATTATAGGCATGTGCCACCTTGGCCAGCTAATTCCTGCGTAAAGGGATGATCATTTGAAATGGTGTCCCCAGGACACTTGGTTAGCCATAGCTGAGAGACTCACAAGGAAAGTTCTGGACCAGGTTGTCTGTTACAAGCAGGATTGCCAGCAGCAGCATCTTCAGCACTGCCACCATCAGCACAGTCACTGTCATCATCCAAGAGTCCTTCAAACCTCAACTGACATCTGTCAGGAAATCAGCTGGGCTCTGCAACAGACACCATTTCTGTTCTCAGGGAATTCTGCTGCCGGCATCCACTGACGCTATCCATCCAGTATCCTCAGGGCTTATCAAGATCAGGCCAGAAGCAGATGTGCGTCGGATGTGATGTCAGGGCTGAGCTGAGCCCGGTGGCCACATGCAGAGTGTGTGACAAAGATTTGGGCATGGAGTTTATTTGTGTGGGACTGCTGCCTGGGAGAGTGCACGTGAGGGACAGCAGGCTGAAGCACTGACCCACAGGGGCCCACCCCCTCCCACTGAGGGTCACCCAGGAGATGTGCTCAGAACCCACACCCTGCTCACACAGGTTGTGTGGCTCCTGAGATGTGGGACAAGGTCCTGGGGCAGAAAGTGGACACTTCAAGGAGGCAGGGGTCTGAGCTCACATGTGATTGTCCTTCATGGATGACGCCCAAATCAGACACAGGGCAGAGGAGAAGGGATGCTGGGAACCAGGGCCTCTGCTTCAGACAGGCCTCAGATAGTGGTGAGGCCCCAGAGGGTGGCCAATGCTTCACTGATCACCTGAGAAAGGGACTGGAGGTCAAGCCTGCCTCTGAGGCCTTTTGTCCCTGATAACACAGTGCTCTCTCTTGATGGTAGATGGTCCTTCAGGTTTGAAGGTATGGATCAAAGTCAGGATGGCTCACACCCCAACCCCTCCCACCCTCTGCCCAAGGCAAGATCTCAACTGTGTTGGTTCAGGGAAAATTTTAGAGAAACTCAGTTTTCCACTAGGAACTGTATTTGGTTGTTAGTAAGAGAGATTCAAAATGACCACAGAGCTAATGTGATAGAGAGTTTCGTTTTTTCCTAAGTAAAAATCCACAGCTTGGCACAGAGGCACCCTGTCTAATCCCAGCAACTTGGAGGGGGGCTTAGGCAGGAGGATTCCAAGTTTAAGGACAGCCTGGGAAACTTAGCAAGATCCTGTCTCAAAATAAAAAATAAGAAGGGCTGGAGATTTAGCTTAGAGGTAGAGCACCTATGGGTTCAATCCCTAATATTGGGGAAAAAAAAAATCCATGAGTCCTGAGCCCACAGAGCCAGTCCTGAGTTGCCATAATAGGGGGACAGCTCTGTGATATTGTTAATGGCCCAGTTTCCCTTCCAGCTTTCTGTCTCTTCATCCTTCACTTGGAATTCTATCTTGGGGATTGCCTCATGGCCCAAGGTGGCAGCTGGAGTTCCATCATCTAGGAAGGAAGGTGTATGGGAAACAGGGCGAAAGGATGCCTGTCCGCTCCAGTCAGAATCACCCACTGAAAGGCAGTCTGGGAAGTTACTTGTTTCTGTTTTCAAGGTAGTAAGTATCTTGCCACTTCCAACAATGTAACAGTGTGATAATAAGGAAGAAAGGGAGGGTAGATATGAAGTGGTAACCAGCAGCTTCAACACAGGGCTAAAAACTGTCCCATCCCCAAAGAAAATGGTTCCAATCCAGGGTAGACACAATACTTGGGTTGAGATTCTGGTGCAATCCCCTGCCCAGCCTTTTTTTTTTTTTTTTTTTTTGGTACCGGAGATTGAACTCAGGGGCCCCTGACCACTGAGCCCCATCCCCAGCTCTATTTTGTATTTTATTTAGAGACAGGGTCTCACTGAGGAAGCTGAGGAGAGCAGGCCCTGGACATTGGTCCCGCTTGGCAGCTGCTGCCAAGAGTCCACCGCACTGATTCCTACATTTTCCGCTTGTCTGGGCTGGAGGACATTCTTTGGCCTTCAGGGATCAGCAGTCCTTTGCCCAAGGGATGTGAAAAACTGAGCTGGACTGGGAAGGCAGAGGCCCTTGGAGTGGGTCTGGCTAGAGGTGGCAAAGGGAGGTGTGTGTGTGCGTGCGTGGTGGTGGTAGACGGGCTAGGGTCAGCTGCACACCCAGAAGAGTCTGACCTTCAAAAAGGAGTCAGCTCCACTCCAATCTCAGCTTAACTGACTTTGACTCAAGGGTCCCTCACTCCCTGCCCCCATTGGCCCAGAGCAGGACTCCAGGCAGGGGGCTGGCTGGCCTCATGAGGCAGCCCCTTCCCAGCCTCTGGGAAACATGACAGAGCGGGGTGTGACTACCTGTTCTTGGGGCTGCAGCCTCTGTTTCCATACTTCTTGTACCTGTCTGTCCCTGCCCTTCCTGTAGCCCAGAGTTATTTCTTACTACCATCCTCAATGTCCAGACTTTCACCTGGGGGCCTGGCAGGGCAGCACGGCTCAGTGGTCCAGAGAGCAGAATTGCTAATGTTGACATCAGTGTCCTCTATCCAAGTCCTGTGCGCAGACCACTGCTCAGCCCCAACCCCCAACAACCCTCCAGCCCCTGCTGCCTCCCAGGCTCCACCCACCATGGCTTCTGAGCCACTTTTATCAGCAAAGCCCCAGGTGTGTCCTTAGAATGAGGAGGGAAGGCCAAGGTGGAGGCTGGGCTAGGCCTGGCTAAACACAGAGCCTCTGAGTGACAGTCCTAGAGGGCTGTAATCTGGGTGTGAGCCTCTCTGGTCCTCAGTGTTCTTATCTGTAAAGATAACTAAGATAGATGGATGCTAAAAGTTTTGCAAGGCTCAAGTGAGGTCCTAAGTGTTTACAAACTGCCAGAGATGTTGGGAATATCTACAAGAAAATGTTCACCTCCGGTCTGGCTTCCTTCCGAACACTGGCCCTTAGGGCTCAGTGTTCAGGCAGCTCCGGTTGCAATGCCGAATCTTGGCAACCAAGAATATCAGAGTTTACCTTGTGTTTCCCTGTTATTTAAAAGTTGCTGATACTTCCAACACTGATAAATAATATTGGGAATTAAATTATCGAAGGATGATATCATAAAGTCTATTTTAATTCATTGTTTATAAGGTATAAAGACTAATTTTGAATTTTCATAATGTAACAGTCACTTAATTACTTAAGGAAAAGTGTGATTTGCTGAGCAGATTCCAAATAACAAGTATGTCATGTTTAAGATTAGGAATTGAAAGCATTTAAAAATAGATGGACAGCCCAGCGCCGTGATGCACGCCTGTAATCCCAGCGGCTCAGGAGGCTGAGGCAGGAGGATTGCAAGTTCAAAGCCAGCCTTAGCAAAAGCAAGGCCCTCAGTAACTCAGTGAGAGGCTGTCTCTAAATAAAATACAAAATAGGGCTGGGGATGTGGCTTAGTGGTCAAGTGCTCCTGAGTTAAATCCCTGATAACCACCCCCTCAAAAAAAAAAGTAGATGGCCAATACTTTTCATGTTTAGAACTTCAAGCAATAGTCAAAAACTGTTCCCGAACATGATATATGGAATTCATGCATCTTGCAACATGGAAAATCGACTGCTTCATTGTGTCTGGTTTCTTTCTTTCTTTCATTCTTTCTTTTTCTTGTTTCCAGCCGGGTTTCTATGCTGTGGGGGAGAAGGTCTCAGACTGCCCAGTCTAAAGAGGGCTCCACACTTAACCCACTGCAGTTATACACACACTCCATTGCCAATAAAACAAAACCTAATTGGAAAGAATCTGCACTTTCTTGTTTCATTCAAAAATTATTATGTTTGTCATTATTATTATTATTATTATTTGGTATCAGGGATTGAAACCAGGGGCTCTTGATCTACCTCCTCAGCACTTTTTATTTTTTATTTAGAGACAGATCTCCAAAGTCGCTGAGGGCCTCCCTAAGTTGTTTGAGGCTGGCCTTGAACTTGGCGATCCTCCTGCCTCAGCTTCCCCGAGTCACTGGGATTACAGGTGTTCTCCACCACATCTGGCTAGAAATCATTCTTAACAACTTTTGTGTGCTTTAAAATAATTTTGATCAGAAGAATGCAAATTTCAGATCTATTATGAGCACCTTGGGGCAAATTTGCAAAACTCCTTTGTTGTGATACTTTAGTATCAGTATTTTTTTTTCTACTTTCCATTGCTAATCAACCAACCATTGGGGTTAGACAGAAAAGAATAAGTGGCATTATCTAAAAGCAACGTAAAGTTGTTCAGTGATCAAAAAAGCATATCAACTGTTGAGTGCAGCTGAGTCGGAAGCTGCCTGGGAGACTGAGCGCTAAGGACGGTGGCCTGCTCCCTCACCAGGCACCCATCTTGCTGTAGGGGAAGCTTTTAGAATTTGTTTTAGTTTGCTCTTGTATAGCTAATATGGTGAGGTGGTTTAAAATGCAAAAAAGGGGAATTGCTGGAGTGATCGTGCATTGATAATTTCAGTAGCTGTTGCCAAATTGTCCTCCAGAGGTTTTGTTCCCATTGACATGCTCAGCAGAAAGATCTGAGTGGTGTTTTGATATGGCTTGCCAATGTGGGGTACCGACAGATGGTTGGTTTTTGCCAATCTGATAAGCGGAGGAGGTATGTTAGTCCTGATGTAAATATGCACTTCTCTTATCACAGGTAAAGTTGGGCATCTTTTCAAATGTTTGAGCCATTTGAGGGACTGGAGATGTGACTCGGTGATAAGGCATTGACCTAGCATGTGCAAGGCCTTAGGTTTGATCCCCAGCACTGAGAAAAAAAATATCATTTGAATTTCTTTTTTTTTCTTTTCCTGTGAATTGCTGTTTTTGTTCCTTTCTTACTTTTTCCTTTTGTCTTTTTTTTTTTTTATACATCAGCTTGATTTTTTTTAAAAGAATATGGACACAATATCTTTATTTATTTATTTATTTATTCATTCATTTTTTATGCAGTGCTGAGGATTGAACCCAGTGCCTCACACATGCTAGGTAAGTGCTCTACCACTGAGCCACAATCCCAGCCCTCCTTGCTTACTATTTTTTTTTTTTTTATTTATGATTACAATATTTGTTATTGATTTGTGGGAGGGTTTTTTTTGAGGGGGGTACTAGGGATTAAACTCAGGGACGTTTAACTACTGAGCCACATCCCCAGTCCTTTTTATATTTTATTTAGAGACAGGTCTCACTGAGTTGCTTAGGTCCTCGCTCTGTTGCTGAGGCTGGCTTTAAACTCATGATCCTCCTGCCTCAGTCTCCTGAGCCGCTGGGATTACAGGCATGAGCTGCCACACCTGGCTAGTTCTTTTTATATTAGGGAAATGAACTGTATCTTGACGATATTAGTCACAAATACTTTTCCAATTTTTTTTGTTTGTCCTTTGACTTTGTTTGTAATACTTTTTACTCTGCAGAAACTTAAATGTTTGTTTGGAGTTGAGCTTATCAAGCTTCTATTTATAGCTTCTAGATTTCGTTTCAGAGAAGGGCGTTCAGGGCTGGGCTCGGTGGCGCACACCTGTAATCCCAGCAGCTCAGGAGGCTGAGGCAGGAGGATCGCAAGTTCAAAACCAGCCTCAGCAAAGCCCTAAGCAACTCAATGAGACCTTGTCTCTGAATAAAATACAAAAAAAGGGCTGAGGATGTGGCTTAGTGGTTAAGTGTCCCTGGGTTCAATTCCAGGTATTAAGAGAGATAGAGATAGAGATAAAAAGAGAGAGAGAGAGAGAGAGAGAAAGGCTTTCAGGCTGAGAAAAGTAATAATTCATTACAATTTTAAGAAATGGGAGATGGAAACACACCCCATCATCTCCTTTAACTGAAAGTCCCTGGGTAGGAAGATCTTAGAGTCTCTGGGTTTTCAAAACAGTTTGATTGGTTCTGAGGTGAATTATTCCAATCACTACTTTGAAGCAGAGTGAAGACTGACACCCAAAGAGAGAAAGTCCCCCCAGGACCAGCCCCCTACCTTCCTTTTGGGGGCCCTTCTTTTGTCTCAAGGCAACCACAGGTGGAGGGAAGCTCAAACCAGGCTGCTTTTTTGAGATGGGGTCTTGCTGTGTGTCCAGGCTGGCCTCCAGCTCATGAACTCAAGCAATAGTCCTCTGCCTCACCCTCCTAAGCAGCGGGACTACAGGGTGCCCCACCACACCTGGCTGCCGGGCCACACTTCTGCAGGCTGTGGCCCTCCCTGGCTCTGCAGGGAAAGCAGGAGGGAGAGGCTTCTGGTGGTTACAGATGGGGAGACAAATTCTCTGTGGGGAGGGGACCGAGGTCTGAGCCTACTGGGGGGGATGAGAGGGTGGAGAGACTTCAAGACCCCCGCTTCCTGCGTTCTGGGCTCCAGCCCTCCTGAAGCCTCTCTGTCCCTCGGTGTACTTTGAGCACCTGCCCTCGGTGCCCAGCACCTCTTCCCCAGCCTCACTGTGAGGACTGGTGCCTTCCATCCATAGGAGGCAGGGCCCTGTCTTCAGAGAGCAGGATTTTCAAAGAAGCTCAGGGTGCTCTCATTTGCATGGTCCTTTGGAGGCCCTGGGCCCCCCCAGCTGTGTGTCCCCAAGGTCATGTGTTTTTGTAAAATTTGTACCTTTTGATTATTTTTCTGAGTGTCCCTTCCCAAGCTGTTTGAGCGTCAGTCCTGTGGCACTGTCCAGCCCTGGTTTGCAAGAAGGTAGCCACACTGGAGGGGACGCCTGGCTGCAGAGAGGAGGCTCTGCCCAGGTCCCTGGGATCAGGCGGGTGCAGCGTCTCCGCCACAAGCTCAGCAGAGCCACCCCTTCTTCATCACCCTGTTACCAGGTCCTCACAATGGGCCTGGCCTGGAGTTTGTGCTTTGCAGCAGAAGTGAATGAGTGACCTGCCCCAGCGCTACCTGGTGTCAGGCTGACCCTGAGGACAGACTCACCGGTCAGCAGCAACCTGTTGCTGCCTTCTCCCTTCTCAGCCCTTTCTGGAGGACTGGGAATCAGGAGGACAGGGCCAGTCAGGGCTGGCTCCCTCCTCCAGGCCCACCTCAGCAGCCACTTCCTCTTGACTGCAGTTGCGGGTTCAGGTGCCCCCTGGTCATGAGGTGGGGGCCTCTGGTCCTCTCGTTTTATTCCCCTTAGACCTGGCTCCAGGGACCTGAGTGGGGAGGAATTGGGGGTTGTCCTTAAAGGAGAAATGTTCATCATGCCCAGTGTCAGGGTGGGGTGCCTGCGTGAGGGGGAGTGGGGTCATGGAAGGTTCTGGAAGGGAGGAGAAGGGGAGCAGCTTGCCACAGATCACAAATGCTCACCGCCCGCCTCTCCTTCTTCCCTGTTCTCTGCCATCCCTACCTTCCAATCCTTCCTAACCAGCAAGTCTTTCCAGATTGTCTCCCCGGGACCTGGGCCACACCTCAGCTCCTTGTCTCTGGTGGAATTTATGGATGTGGTTAGTGGTTAGTCCTGTGTTTATCCACCCTATTGTTCTGCCTCTGCCCTCTGCCCCAGGGCATGCTGGGAGCTCCGCCTCCCGGACTCTGTCCCCCGGTAACTGTTGGCATTGGTGGAACAGTTAGAAATGGGGGGTGCAGTGGGGGTGCAGTGGGGCATGTCTCTCCCAGGCAGAGGTCTGGGGTGATTGGAAACTGAGGACCATAGAAGTATCTGAGAAAGTGTCCGGAAAGTACTCTGCTTTCTCCCCCCACTTTTTTTTTTTTTGAATTGGAGATTTAACTCAGGGGCACTTGACCTCTGAGTTATGTCCCCAGCTCTTTTTATTTTTTATTTTGTGACAGGGTCTCACTAGGTTGCTGAGGCTAGCCTCAAACTTGCTGTCCTCCTGCCTCAGCCTCCTGAGTAGCCAGGATTGTTATTGGTTATATTTTAAAATGCTTCCATTTTAAAGTATAAAGATTGAATAAAATTATGTCTCCACCCAACTCTGTCCTTTAACTACCCACTTCCTCTCCTTTTCCTCAAACACTATTCCCTCTCCCCTCCACTGTGGATGCAGTGGGGGAATATACATATGTGTTTATGTAGACTTCCCTTGAAACAAAAATTATCATGGAACCACTTGGGAAAACTGGCAATAATGTTAAAACTGAATACTTGGGTACCCTAGGGCCCAGCAAGTCCTTTCCTAGGTTTCTTTTCAACAGAAATTTACCTGAGCAGGTCGAAGTGGTGCACACCTATAATCCCAGCAACTCAGGAGGCTGAGGCAGGAGGATCACAAATTCAAAGCCAGCCTCACCACTTAGGGAGACCCTAAGCAACTCAGTGAGACCCTGTGTCTAAATAAAATACAAACAAGGGCTGGGGCTATGGCTCAGTGGTTGAGTGCCCCTGAGTTCAATCCTCAGTACCAAAAAAGAAAAAGAAACTCACTGGTCTGCTCAGGGGAAGACTGTTGGAGATGCTCATGAGAGCCCCAGGTGTAAGAGTCAAACATTGGAAACATCCCAAATCCTCCTGGGTGGTGGAATGGGCTACAGTACATTCTTGCAATTCTTCTATGCCACAACAGAAATAAAAATGTTTTTCCTGCTGCGTGCTACAGTGCCAGTGTGCCCCACACACGGTATGTGAAAGAACCCAGGTTCCAAAAGGGACATGTCCTGCAATTCCATTTACATAAAATTTCAATACAGCAACAATTAACCCACAGTGCTGGGGGCCAGGAGAGTGGTTTCTGGTTTCCTTTTGGGACCGCAGGAAGTCATGATGGTGGGGCTGGGGGCTGGGAAAGTCCTGACTTGTGCTGGGTACCCTGAAAAGTCTGTGCCTGTCCAGGATCTACAGTGCAAGAGAGAGAGTTCAGGACCAAGAAAATGGGGGTGGCCACCTCAGGTGAATGAGGCAGGAGGATGGCGAGTTCAAACCCAGGCTCAGCAACTTAGCAAGGCCCTAAGCAACTCAGCGAGACCCTGTCTCTAAATAAAATATAAAAAGGGCTGGGGATGTGGTTCAGTGGTTAAGCGCCCCTGGGTTCAGTCCCTGGTACAAAATGGAAAAAAAGAAAATGGGGGTGGGGTGCATTAAGTTGGAGGAAGAACATCCTGTTTGAGCAACGTAAAGAGCCCCACAGGGCAGGGAGGGCTGGCCAGCCAGTGTTACACTTGGTCTGAGCAGGCTGGGGGGACTGACTGTTGGGGTGGCTGGGAGTTGAGGTCTAGCTGCTTACGGTGACAGACACCAACACTCCTGCTCAGTGCCAGGCACAGGTCAGGAGCTCTCTAGGGGTCTGAGACAGAGGCCAGTTGGTTTGTTCCTTTCAGAGAACTTGCAGGCTGGTGGAAGAGAGATGTGACACACAGAGGGATAGTTAGCCAGCCACATGGTACATGCCACCAGGGAGATATGTGCCCGTGTCACAGAAGCCCAGGGATGGCAGCATCTGACCTCAGCTAAGGAGACAACACGTGAAATCTGGGACTTGAAGGTCAATCAGGAAACAGAAGATTAGCACAGCAGGGTCCAAAGCCAGGGGGTGGGGAAGGGCATGGTGCTTTGGGGCACTCCATTTTCCATGGAAAATAGTTTGTGCCAGAGGATAGGGTAGGGATGGAGCTCAGCCGTGGAGCACTTGCAGAGCATGCTCAGGGGCCTGGGTGCCACCCCCAGTGTTGGAAAAGAAAGAAAATGAAAGAAAAAAAAAAGGGGGGGCAGGAGAGATGGGACAGGAGCTGGGCCAGGGAGACTTAACCTGGGGACGGAGGGGAGTGCAGCCCAGGCTAGGGCAGAAGCCATGAGGACAAAGAAAAAAAAAAAAAACAGGATTCTCAGAGTCTTCCAGAAATGTACTCAACATAAAGAAATGAGAACTATTTAGGGCAACGGGTACGGTACTTCTCCTAAATTCTGGATAGCAGGGACAAAGGGCAGATGCTCTCCTGGGACTTGGCTCAGCCTGACCCCCATGGAAAGGACTCAGGTTAAGTAAAACACAGATGGTCAGATACCAAATGTACCTGGCCTCAGGCAGTGGCCCTCAGGTAGTGCAAGGTGCACGGGAGCTCCGGGCCTTCCAGTTCACCCAGCCTTATCCCAGGGCAAGGGTGCTCTGGGTAAAGTGCCCGTCCAGGTCACAGGTCAAAGTGCACAAAAGGCCAAGCAACATTCCTAAACTCCAGGCCACCCCTTGCAAGCAGCCAATGCAGCTAGCTCCTTTCTTTTGTCCCAGTGAGGCGGCCTGCCGCCTGCCGCTTTCTTTAGGGTTTGGCTCCCCACCCCCAGTGGAGCCCGCTGGGGGATAATGTCTGTGCATTCCTACTCTCAGGACCTGGGTTTGTTTGTTTCTATTGTCATTGAGTCCAAGTTCCTGGTGTCTGGTGTCAAATTGGTCACTGCCCAGAATATATCAGAATCAAAATATTCACACTGTACCTCGAAAATATGCACCAACATGATGTGTCTGTCAAAAAATAATAGGGGCGCCGGGCCTGATGGCACATGCCTGTTATCCCAGCGGCTCAGGAGGCTCAGGCAGGAGGATGGTGGGTTTGAAGCCAGCCTCAGCAACTTACTGAGGCTGTAAGCAACCTAGTGAGACCCTGTCTCAAAAAATAAAAAGGGCTGGGGATGTGGCCCAGTGGTTAGGCACCCCTGGGTTCAATCCCTGGGGCTGTGGGTGCGACTCAGTGGTAGAGCAACTGCCCAGCATGTGGGATGCCCTGGGTTTCATCAGCACCACAAAAATGGATGCAATAATGATCATAATAAATAACACAAAATGAAATGGAAAAGAAAGGAAGCTCTGTCTTGGGGGCTGATGGTCTGAAGGGGTGATGGAGAGCAGCCTACTTCCCAGATCCTGAACAACACTCAGTTGGGGAGGGGACCCCTGGGGACATTATGTAAAGAGCTATTCAAACTGTCCCCAGCCACTACTTTTTATTCAAATGCACACTTTGCCTGTGGCTGGCTGCCAGCTGCGCCCTGCCCTGTGCCCACGGCTGTCCATCCCTTGCCCTCCTTGGGCCAGGCTGTTCCTTCCAGCCTGCAGGGTTTGTCCCCAGCCCTGGATCTTGGTCTCCAGGTTCCTTCGTGGTCTCTTCTCCTCCCCGAACTCCCTTGTTCTCAGGGAAGCAGAAAACTTTCCTCCCTGGCCTGGAGCCCAGCTGCCCAGCCCAGGATGGCAGGAGACCTTCTCAGTGTCACCTGCTTCTTACTCACTGGCGTGTGTGGAAACGCCCCCAGACCAGAGGCTCGGCCACCTCTACTCACTTTCCCTTTCTGGAGCCCAGGGTGGGGGTGGGGCTGGGCTATGCCTGCCACAGCAGATCTCCCCACCCCGCCCCCCTCCCCCTTTTCCATTTCTTTTCCTTCTGCAGCTGAGACTTCTTTGAAACTTTCCGCAGTCCTTTAGGAACCCCTTGATTCTGCAGGAGGGTGTGGACCCCAGGCACGCAACCTCTCAGACCCAGCAGAACAATAGGCCTGCTGATCACAGGCACCTCATAACCCCTGGACACGGGGGCCCACAAGCAGGTACACACAGGGGGATGTGGTGGAAGGAAGGGGCAGAGGACAGAGCCTGTGTCTCAGTTCCTTATTTTTACCTCCCTGGCACTCGGGGATGAGCCAGGCAGACCTCCCTTCAAGAAAGGACGGAATGGAGATGAGCAGAATGGGGCACACCTGTCCTGCTGCCCGAGAATGGGGAGGCTGAGGCAGAAGGATTGCAAGTTCAAGGCCAGCCTCAGCAACTTTGCAAGCCTCTGTCTCAAAATAAAAATAAAAAGAGCTGGGGATGTAGCTCAGTGATGGAGCTTTTGCCTAGGACGCCTAAAGGCCTGGGTTCCATCCCTAGCATTGGAAAAAAAAAAGAAGAAAAGAAAAGAAAAATAGAACAAGTTGAAAAACAAACAAACAAACAAACAAACAGGACAAGCTGCCTAGTGGTGAGGAGGTGATGATCTGATGGTTCTGCTGCAAGACCCTTCAGGACGCCAGGTGTTGGGTAAGGAGAGTTCCGAGCTCACTCTCCTGCTCTCAGGCCCTGGAGATCTCCACCCTCTGAAGGGTCCATGCCTCAGGGCCTCTCCCCTGCCTGCCTCAGGCCCATGCTATTCCTAGGGTGGCTGGGCCAATGGCTGAGCACCACGGGGGCCTGGCGCCTGGTCATGTCCAGCCCAGGAACAGCCGGGAACTGTGAAATCTGTTTCACGGTCTCCCAGTCCTCCGCCCAGGCCTGGTCCACCCATTTCCCTTCCTGGGCCTGACTCCTGCTCACACTTTCCCATGGAGCCTCACCTCCGCAGCTGCTTCCTGGAGAACTGGGCCCAGGGCAACACCTGAACAGGTGCATCCAGATGACAAACAGCTGCCCTGGGACCGTGCCTGAGTCTGACTTCTCTATCCAAAGCTCAGTCCTGAACACGAACTCGACACCAAAGAAATGACCAGTGAAGGCCTGAACAGGGGGGACGTCCCCATGGTGACCCTACTAGGTAGGAGGCCAGTGCAGTGGAGGTGCTGACCTTGCTGGGCGTTCATGAACGAGGGTTCTAGGCACCCCTAAGGAGGTGACGGAGTTGTCAACGAAGGTGACAGAAGGGTTTCCAGGTTTAAAAAGCCTAATGGAATCATGCCCGCTTTCAGCTGAGATAAGGTCGCTCGAGTTCATTAAAAGGTTGGGTGGATCTTATTTTATTTGTATGTGGTCCTGAGGTTTGAACCCAGCGCCCCGTGCATGCCAGGTGAGCGAGTTACCGCCTGAGCCACGTCTTTAGCTTTTGATGGGACTGATGTCAGGGAACTGCGCAGCATCGGGTGGGGGGCTATCTTGGGGTGAGCAATTGTTTGACTGGTGCTGATGTTATCAGCCTGTTTTTCATAAGGCATCATGGAATTGGTGGAGAGGCTTCAGACTGTCCGCCTGGGTGTCCTTAGGCAAATCAGCCTCCATCTCTGAGCCTCCATTTCTTCCCTTGGAGTGGGAGGTGCAGGTCTGTTGTCCTTACGGAACTAGGGTTTGGTCAGTGTCCCAGGGATGCTCGTGTCATCTGTGTACGTGGGCCCACCAGGAGGATCCACAGACCCCCGTGTGGATGCCCATGGGGCCTTGTAGAAAGGAGACTGTCCCTGTGTTCCCGGGGGCGGGGGGGGGGGGGCAGGGAGCTGCAATCACACCCCCTTCCAGGCCGTCTGGTATTTTGTGAAACGAACTACATCTGTGGCATAAAGACTATGAGGAAACAGAGTTAGCAGTAGTCACTTAGGGAGAGAAGGAATGTGCACTTAAGTTTTTCTTTTAATATTTATTTTTTTTCTTTCCTTCTTTCTTTTTTGGGTACCAGGGATTGAACTCAGGAGCACTTGACCACTGAGCCACATCCTCAGCCCTATTTTGTATTTTACTTAGAGACAGGGGCTCACTGAGTTATTTAGCACCTCGCTTTTTCTGAGGCTGGCTTTGAACTTGCCATCCTCCTGCCTCAGCCTCAAAGCCACTGGGATTACAGGTGTGTGCCACTGTGTCCAGTTAGCCCTTCCTCCCTCCCTTCCTTCTTTCCCTCATTCCTTTCTCTTCTCCCTTTCCTTTCCCCTCCCTCCCTTCCTTTTGCTTTCTTTTTTCTTTGCAGAGTAGGAATTGAACCCACTGAGCCACATCCCCAGCCCTTTTTATTTTTTATTTTGAAACAGGGTAAATTGCTGAGGCTGGGCTTGAATTTGCAATCCTCCTGCTTCAGCCTCTCAAATTGCTGGGATTACAGCTGTGTGCTGCCACACCTCCTCAATGTGTTTGTTTTCTTCAAATCTGTTTCCATGGCTAGATGTTGCAGGTGAGTGGAGGGTGGTGGTCAAAGTCAACAGAGGTGGAGAAAGAAAGAAAAAAGACTGTATAATCCTCAGCTCCGTTAATTTGAGGATGAGGCTAGACCCAGCATTGTCACACGGTGAGCAAGAATCCTGCTGTTGAGACATTTTATTTTTATTTTTGGCTGTATTGGAGATTTGAACCCATGGGTGCCCTACCACTGAGCCACATCCCAGCACTTGTTAATTTCATTTTTTTTTGTGGGGGGGGCACTAGGGATTGAACTCAGGGGCACTCAACCACTGAGTCACATCTCAGCCCTATTTTGTATTTTATTTAGAGACAGGGCCTCACTGAGTTGCTTAGGGCCTTGCTTTTGCTGAGGCTGGCTTTGAACTCGAGATCCTCCTGCCTCAGCCTCCCAAACTGTTGGGATGACAGGCATGTGCCACTGAGCCTGGCCCAGCACTTGTTAATTTTTATCTGAGAAAGAGTCTAACTAAGTTGCCGAGGTTGGCCTTGAACTCTCCACCCTCTTGCCACGACCTCCCGAGTCTCTGGGATTACAGGTGTGCCATGTGCCTGAGATTGCTAATCATCAAGAGTGGCAGCAGGGGCCCTTACCTACTTTCTGGGTAAGATGCCCTGAATGACTATCTCAGAGTCTTATATTTTCTTCTTCCCTGTGCATAAGACAGGAAAATGGAGAGGGGTTCCCATTTGTCCCTCGGGCAGCTCTCGGTAGCACTGAAAGCTCAGGGGGCTTCAGGGGAGAGGTCTCTGCTGTCTCACCCAGGCCCAGTTCCTCACCCTGGGGAGGAAATCTGGTGAAGTCTGGGATTGGCATTACCACCTCTCTCTTCTGTGCCCTCGTCCTGCCTCCAGACAAACCTCCTTGTCCCCATTGCTTAAGTTCTTTAAGGCCCCTCCTGGCTTCAAGCCTTACATATTCCCAGAGTGCCACTTTCCATTCTCAACCTCTCTTCCCACTTTTTAATTTCCCTTACTGTGTAGTTCTTTGCTGGGTCTTTGCCAAGCATGCTGACCACTAATTCACGGCACCCAAAGCAACAGGGCCAAGTGATGCTGGACTGAAACCTCCAAAACTGTAAGCCAAAATAAACCTTCCCTCTTTTTAAGTGGATTGTCTCCGGTATTTTATTACAGTATTGCATAGCTGACCAATACCCTGGGAATTCAGTGTAGAGGAGCCAGAACACCATGATGGAATCAGAAGATCTGATTGAGTCTTTTGTTCCCTTCTAAATCACTGACTGGCCATGGATAGGCTGCACCTCCTCTCTGGACCTCAGTTTCCTCCTCCTGGAAATATACAAGTTGTATATTTCTTTTTTTAATCAGATCAGAAGAGACTTTCCCCCTCATTATCTCATCTAATTTTCACATTAATCCTGTGGTTTCCTATTTGCCTTTCAAAGCTGGTGCAGATGAGCCCTTGTCCTATAAACCCTTTCTGGACCCTTCCCCCAAGACAATGATTCCATCCTGGGGCCTGGGTGGCCTCTGAATCTGTCCTTAGGTCCTGTGGTCCTCTCGACTTCCCATTTTGCACCCAGGGCTATGACCTCTCATCAACTCTTTGGGTGCCCAGGGCCTGGCACAAAGTAGGGCCGTTCTGAAAGCACCGAAGGACACCCTCACCCTTCAGGGGCAGACTGACTGGAGTCTGTCATGCCCAGTCAGCTGCTCTACCCTGTCTGGCTTTCTCTGGAAACTCAGTGGGGCCAGGGGCATTTGTGTCCTATGGTCTCTAAGTTCAATATTGGGCAGGAAAGATCCCAGGGGGTAGCCTTGGGCCCCCGTCCTGGAGGCTGTACCCTTGGGGCACTAGTCCTAAGACAGCTGAGGCCGAGTGGCAGCATCTCTTTGCAGGTCCTGGCCCAGGGCTGCCACCCAGTGGGTGCTTCCTGGCTGTTGGGTGCTGGTTCCTGGCCCCCTCCCTTTCCTGGCAGGTGACCCAGGCAAGGGGGGGACTCAAGCATGCATTTCTATCATGGCCAGGCCAAGGGTCCTGTCCCCCAGGCCCCCCAGCGCCTGCAGCCACCATTACTTATCCGGAGATTTGTGATCCTGGCTCTGGTGTTGGGTGTCCTTGTCCTTGGGAGGATTCTGGGAGGTAGGGAGGGCAGGGGAGCAGCCAGAATGAGGCAGCTGGTGACAGAGAGCAAGGATTTGGGGAGAAGCAGTCCCGGCTCCTCCAGGTGCCCCTGCAGCAAGTCGCTGCCCCCCCTCGGAGCCCCATGTCTCCCTGTCGGATGTACAACAGGGACACTCACAGTAGTTACCTTGTCAGGGTTCGCGAAGGTTCAGTGAGGAAATATCAGTGAGGGGCCTGGCGGGTAGCCTGGGACCGCGGGTTTCATGACCGAGTCTGAACACTGTTGCAGGAGGGGACAGTGGGCACCTGGGCAGGACCCTGCAGGGCATCCCGGGCCAGGGCCCCAGCTAGAGCAGCCCAGGAAGTGCCCTGGTAAAAGCGTCCCCTGGTAGCCCTGTTCCCAGCACTGGTGGTTCGGGCTGGGCTGTGCTGGCTGCTGCTACCAGGTTGGCCTGGGGTCAGGTCGCTGAGCCTGTGGACGCCGCCAGCCCCAGCTTCTTGGTGAGGAAATGTGCCCACCCTGGGTGGAGCCGGCCAGCCACGGCCATGGCCCTGCCCTGCTGGAGAAGGACATCGTGTCTCCCTCTGGGCTTCGCCTGGCCCGAGCCCAAGGTCCAGGGACAAGGGTGGAGGGTCAGGCCAAGGGAGGAGACCGTGGATGCGGGGACCAGCCCTGGCTGGGCATCTGGGGGTCGGGCGAGGTCTGGCTGCAGGCCTCCCACCTCTGCCGCTGCCCGTGGAGGAGGCCCCGCAGCCATGGGCTGGGCCACCGGCCACCTGTCCCCACTCTCCCTTTCAGTTTTCCTCTCAGGCTCACTCAGGAGCTGTGATTTTCCTAGGCTGAGTCACCCCAAGGACAATAAAGGACTAATCAGGAGCGCCTGGGATTCCCCACCTGTGTTTACAGGAATCCAGAGCAGGCTGCCAAGCACCTGGGCCAACTGGGGCCTCTGTAGGGACTGGGGACCGGGGACCGGGGAAGGCCCCACACCAGGACTCCTTCAGGCCACCAGGGTCCTCCAGCCAGCAGGGCCCCTCAGGAAGGGGCTGCACCTCCCCCAGACCAGGGCTCCCCGAGGTCTGGGCCCAGATCCCAATTTCTGTCCCTGCCCAGTGTAGAAGAGTGACACCGGGTGACTCGCAGAGGTCATGGGACCCCCTGGCTGCCTTTCCTGCTGGGTCTGTCCTCACCTCAGGAGGGGTGACAGCCGGGAAGGTCCCCACTTCTCAGTCAGACCTCACAGGGTCACGACCCTTGCCCCCATCCCACCCTTTGCACTGACCTGGGGGGCAAAGGTGGCAGATTTGGGCACAGCTGGAGGAACCAGTGCAAAAACACTCTGGTTTGGACCAGGACTCTGGCATCTCCTGCAGTGGCTGACCCATGTCCAGCCGGGCTCGCCCTGGGTCAGTGGGAGCCAAGGGCCGGAGGGAACTGGCAGAAGGGGGAGATCAATAGAAGGACTTTCTGGGAATGAGAGGTCACCACCAGCCCCTCTGGAAGGCCTCAGCATCTCGGGTCACTGCCCTGGGGTGGCTTGTCATGGGATTCCAGTGTGACCCTTCCAGTTATTCCCATGGAAAGAGGAGTGGGTCACCTGGGAAAGAAGGGAGGGGAGGTGGGGTTCCCTGTGACCCTCGGCTCTTCCTCTCTTCCTCTCCTTCCCCTGTTGCCAGGCCTCTGCTTCCGTCCTCACAGGCTGAGGACCTGGAGCTCCTTGGCTCTGGGCCTGGCTGAGATGGGAAACCTGCTCACTGGATCTCAGTGGAGCTTGGACAGCCGGGGGCCTGCACATCCCAGGGCCGCCATCCTCATGGGCATCACACAGACAGTGAGAGCGGTGGGAGTGGCCGAGGGAAGCAGGCTCTGGGCACACCCTGAGGGGGAGATGCTGTGTGAGCCCAGGGTGGCCGCTCCCTGCCCCTCCCAACCAGTTGGCCACCTAGACCACCTTCTCCTTTTCTTTTTCAATTCGTTGTGCCAGGAACAGAACTCAGGGCCTCTTGCATGCTAGGTAAGTGCTCTACCACTGAGCTACACCCCAGGCCCCAAAGGAGTCATTGTACAAGGCAAACCTCATCTTACTCTCTTGCTTACAGCTCTTCAAAGACTTGCCACTGGACTCCTTTTCTTCTCCTTCTCCTTCTTCTTCTTCATTGCTGAGGCTGGCCTTGAACCTGTGATCCTCCTGCCTCAGCCTCCTGTGTAGCAGGATCACAGGGGTGCACCAGAACGCCCCGCTTTTCTTCTCTTCCTCAGAGGCTTCACAGGTGCTGTTCCCTCTCAGCGTGGCCACCCCCTGCTCCATGCTCACTCCACCTCTTTGCCTCTCACTGTCTCTGTGGGGTTTCTCCTTCCCCCGACACTGGGCCTCCCCACTGCCCAGGCCAGGGTGACTCTCAGAGCACTTTTGTTGCTGGGGTGGATGACACCCGAGAGATGTTGACCTCCTGGGTAGGCCCTCGAGAAATCCGAGGTCCCCGCCTTTATATTCTAAACCCCACAGACCTGAGGGGCGGAGGGACAGTTAAAAGGAAAGGTGAACTGCCCTGCCCTCCCCAGGTAGCTTATATTTCCTCAAATGTCGCAGCAGCATTTCTTTCCATGGCTCTTGCACAATCTTTACATCAAGAGGCAGCTATTTCCTCTTCCTGTTGGAACAGGCTGGGATTTGTGATGCCTACATGGACAGAATGTGGTGCCAGCGTCACCAAGTAGCTGGTGGCTTGGGTGGTAAGCGTCTCTCTCTCAAAGGCTCACCCTTGAGAAGCAGCCGCCATGTTGTGAGGAAGCCTTGCCACATGAGGAGGCCATGTGGACATGCGCCTGAGTCTCAGCCTAGGCCGCCATCCAATACCAGATCCAGCGCTGGGGAGTGTTCAGAAGGAAACCCTCCAGGATGCAAACCTATAAAAGAAGAGAGAAAAGAATGATGCAGGGGGAACAGATATGTCCCCATCAAGTCCAAGTGTGGGTTCACAAGCAAAATAAATACCAACTGAAGGCATGGTTTTGCAGTATTTTATTATACAACCAAAGTAGCTGAACTCCTGCCTCCTCCCTCCCATCCCTTCCTTATCTTGAAAAACCAATTTTGGGGGGACTAGAAGGAAGGAGAGACCGACTGAAAGGAAACGGTGGAGGAAGAGACCACAGACCATTCTCCTTCCTCTCATTGGACGCAGCAAAAGTTGCAGTATCAAGAAATAAAGAAGGGGCTGAGGTTGAGGCTCAGTGGAGAGCACTTGCCTGGCATGTGTGAGGCCCTGGGTTCAACGCCCAGCACTAAATAAAACTAAATAAACAAAATAAAGGTTTTGTGTCCATCTACAACTAAAAATATTTTAAAAAAAGAAACAAAGGAGATCATATTTCTTGACAACACAAGAGGGTAGGTGAAGACCTCTCCTTTCACACACAGAACTGGGATTGACTGTGGAGGTGTTTGTGTCCTTGGCCCCATGTCTGTGTCCCTCAACGGCCTGGGCCTGTCCTAGGTTCCCTGTGACTCCTCCGCCCCAGAACCAGGCCTGTTACAGACAGGTCATACGTGGTGACCGAGGGATGACTGGAGGACCGGTGAAACCCAGACTCCGTGCCCACGGGCTTGGCATAAAGTCTCGGTCACTGTCAGAGGATGTACCCAGGAGCAGGGTGTGGTGGGACACACCCATCATCCCAGCAACTCTGGAGGCTGAGGCAGGAGGATCACTAGTTCAAGGCCAGCCTGGACACCTTAGTAAGGCCCTGTCTCAAAAAAATAAAAATAGAATAGGCTGAGGATGCGGCTCAGTGATAGAGCACCCCGGGTTCCATTGCCAATAGTGCTAAAAATTAAAATAAAATTTTAAAAAAGAATATTCATCTAAAATTAGGCTGAAAGATTCACTTACAAGCAAGGACACTGAGCTCCAGGGAGGGGAGGGGAGGGGACTGGCCCAAGGCCTGGTGGGCACTAAGTGGCAGAGCTGATCTGGAACTCAGTCCCCAAACTCCCAGCCTGTGCCCTGGGTGGGCAGGGGATGGTGCAGTGGGAGGCTCTGCCTGGGTCCCAGCTGGGGGGCGCTTTATAGAGAGGCCCAAGATGGCAGAGGGTTGAAAGGTTTGTCTGAGGTGCCGAGAGAGTGCTGAGAGGGAGATGCCCAGGGAGGGGACAGCGTCTGTGAGGTGGGCAGGAGCCAGGTCAGCAGGCCTTGAGGCACTGGGGTGTGTGTGTGTGTGTGTGTGTGTGTGTACACACACATGCACCCTCGTGTGCATGTTACTAGGGGTTGAACCCAGGCCTTGTGCATGCTAGGCAAACCCTCTGCCACTGGACCTGCACCCCTACTTTTTAAAATTCTGAGACAAACTAGCTAAGTTGCTGAGGCTGGCCTCAAATGTGATCCTCCTGCTTCAGCCTCCCAAACAGCTGGGATTATTGGTATGTGCCACCATGTCTGCCTGGGATGTTTTGGCTTTTGCCCATTGTCAAAAGCAGCAGAAAATCATTGAGGTGTGTCCACGACAGGAATGAGCTGCCCTCTTAGAAGGCTACTGTGCAGAGCCATGTGTCAGCTGTGGGGAGAATGGATGGGGTCGGGGAGGAGGATGGGGCTCCGTGATGGGAGGAAATGGTGGTTTGAACTGAGGAGGGGGTGGTGGGACTGGGGAGAAGGAGCCAGAAGTCAGAGGTCAAACACCAGGATTTGGAAGAAATTGGCAATGACGTGTGGGGGAGGGGAGAGGAAGGGGCCACACAGTCATTCACTTACCTGGAGTGAACTGCCTCACAGAGCTGGGCACGGGGCCCACATCTGTAGTCCCAGTGACCAGGGAGGCCGAGGCAGGAGGATTGCAAGCTTGAGGCCTGTTTGGGCAACTTTGTGAGACTCTGTTCCAAAATAAAATAAACAGGGTTCGGGATGTGGCTCAGTGGTGGAGCACCCTGGGTTCAATCCCTCAATGCCCAGTACCAAAATAAATAATGAATATGATTTTTAAAAAAGGAGGGTTTAACAGGTGCTCATCACGTCTATGCCAGAGACTGTTAGGAACCAATAGTCTCCTCCTCCTAAAGTTTATCTCTGGTGAGTTTCTTTTTTTTCTTTCTTTGGGTACTGGAGATTGAACAGCCAGGGGCACTGAACCACTGAGCCCCATCCCCAGCCCTTTTTTTATATTTTATTTGGAGACAGGGTCTCACTGACTTGCTTGCTGAGGCCTGCTCTTGCTGAGGCTGGCTTTGAACTTGCGATCCTCCTGCCTCAGCCTCCCAAGCTGCTGGGATTACAGGAGTACCCCACCATTGTACCCAACAGTGAGTTTTACTGAGACACAGATCAATGCCACTTGACTCACCCCTTACAGCAGACCCTTCAGAGGTTCTTAGTATCCTCACATATACGTAGACTTCAACGCAGTCATTTTTTTCCTGTGGTGCTGGGATGGAACCCAGGTCCTCGCACGTTCCAGGAGAGGGCTCTGCCTTGGAGCCACATCCCCTGCCCCTTTTAAACATTCTGTTTTTTTCTCCCTGAGTTTCCCAGGCTGAGCTTGAACTTTCCATCCTTGAGAGTTGCTGGGATTTCAGGCGAGCACCACCGTGCAGGGCCTTAAAAGCTGTTCATCACCTCCAGAAGAGACACCACAGCCTCTGGCCTCATCCTTTACCCACCTCCTCCCTCCCCACCAGCCACGCTCTCCCGACCTGGATTTCCAGGCCACCAGAATCCCACCCGATCTGACTGATGGGGCAGACTTCTTTCCCTGAGCTCATGTTCAGGGCTTGGCCCTGAACATTAAGGCCTCTGCAGGCCTCGAAGGGGCCGGTCCAGGTGGATGCCAGACCAGCACTCTACCCTGAGCTTCCCTCTCCGCCCCCTCTCACGGCTGTCTCAGGGGGCTTCTGTCTTGGGCCTCTGGGTGCATGGTGGTGGTTTGTGCCACAACCTGAAATCTATAGTGGTTCTCTTTGGGGGTCAGCTCATGTTTATGATTTTGGTAATTTTGTGGCAGAAACTCCTTCCAGTTTTCCATCTCTTCTTTTTCTTTCGTAACAGTATCTCAATATTTAGCCGGGTGTTTTGTCTCCTAGCTGAAAGGCTACATTTCTGTGTTTTCCTTGAATTGAGATGTGGCCACATGATGACCTTTTAGTCAATGTAATGTAAGAAACGTGTTGCCAGGCTCATTAAGATATCTTAAAGGGGGTAAGCATGCTTTTCTCCCCTTCTTCCTTTCCAACGGGATGCACACAAAATGCCCGGAGCTCAAGCAGCACTATTGAGCCACGTGGTGATGTGGAAGGTATTGATTCTGACTGCTGAACTGCAAGAAGGCAGAGGAGAAATCTTAAATAGAGATGAAAACCTGAGCTAGGTCCAGCTATAGTTGGTTGCTGAGATTTTGGCAGACACTGGATGGCCTGGGGAGAGAAATGTAGATAGAGTAAAGAAGATGGCCTAAGGGCAAGTCTTAGAAAACCAAAATTTACAGGAGCTCAGCTGAGAATGGAGCCTGGGTGGCAGGTGGGACTCCAACCTGCCCGGGCCCCTGGCAGGAGCCCCGGTGTCTGTCTCGGGAACCCCTTTATCTGCAGCTATCAAGGTTTTCAGGACTGACTGAGTCCCAAGGCTAAGGCCCGAGTGTAATCACTAGGGTCAGAGAGAACTGGATGTCAGATCAGGCTGGGAAGCAGCGACCAAAGGAGGCAGATTTAAAAGGGCCGCTGAACAGGCTTTATTGAGATATCACTCCCTGGCAGAACTCGATCAGACCCACAGAGGGGACAGGGGAAGGGTTTGAGGAGAAACCGCGTGGAAGCTCGACCGGACTGGACTTTTATGGGGCTTACAGCAGGAAGGGAAGGGCTTGGGACACGAAAAGGTGTTTCTAGGGTCCCTTGCCCCCTTGGAGTTGGTCAGGGCAGTTGGCTGAACTCCAGGATTGGCCAGGGGGTCCTGCTGATTGACAGGCCTTAGTTAGGAGATCTGGCTGATTGACAGGCGTTTCCAACGGCACCTGATTGATGTTCTTTTCCAGCGCACTGCTTTATTCTAAGTTGCCACTAAGTTGCCACCACCGACCTAACACTGGACTCTTATGACTCAAATCTGTCTACCATCACAGGCCACAGGCCACCGTGGGGTGGCCCGTACCCTCCTCTTCCCGAGTGGCTCAAGGGTCTGTGCGGCTGGCCCACCTTCGCCCCAGCTCAGAGCCATGGAAACCCCGGTGTCCTGTAAGTGGCCCTTCGCCCCACAAAGAAGGTCACTGTCCTCCTTTAGGAAGGAAGGTGGGAGGAAGGGGACGACAAGGGAGCGAGAAAAGGAGAGGGGGGTGGGGAGAGCCCAAACCCTGCGGTCAAGCCTCCTGTCCTTTCTGGGGCCAAAACACGCCCATGGCCACGCCCAGTGGTGGGAGGGGCCAAAGCAACACGGCCACGCCCAGTGGTGGGAGGGCCCAGAGCAACCCAGGCCACGCCCAGTGGTGGGAGGGCCGAGAGCAACCCACGGCCACGCCCAGTGGTGGGAGGGCCCAGAGCAGCCCACGGCCACGCCCAGTGGTGGGATCGGGAGGCCTGAGGTGGCCTGGCCCAGGGCAGGGGTCCAGGTGGAGAGGAAGGGCTGGGGCTACTCTCTTCAGTTGGCCACAGCAGGCCACAGGCCTAGTGCCCAGCGAAAGCCTCAAGAAGAGAACTTCCCAGGAGCTGTGTCCCCCTCCCTGCCCGTTTCCCCCAACATGTGACCACTGACAACGGCTGACCTGCTGGGGACTCTGAGCTGGTCACTGAGGGGAGAGAAGCTCAGTTAGCCAGGGAGGAAGACTGTCAGCAGAGAAGAGGTTTAGCTGCCCGTAATAGGAAACCCAAATAGTGGGGTCCACTGAGATGTAGAGTCCGAGGGAAACGGCTCAGCACGCGCATCATGGCTCCACAGGTGTCAGGGGCACAGGTCCTGATTTCTTAATGCAGAGCTCTCACCTTCTGGCCCAAGAAGGCTGCTGAAACTTCAGCCATCACACCTACTTTCCAACAACAGGAAGGAAAAAGGCCACAAACAAACAAACAAAAATCAAAAAAAGAAAAAAGGGAAGGGATGGGATATGCTTCCCTTTAAGGACAAGTTTTACAGTTTATATACAAACTTTTGAGTAAATCCAGTTATAAACTTATGGTCATTCTCCCCTTCTTACACTGTAATAGAATGTTTAACTGTTATAATTTATTAAATTAGTATTAATTTATTTATTGAGATGGGGTCTTGCTCAGTTGCCCAGGCTGGCCTTGTACTTGTGATCCTCCTGCCTCAGTCTCCCAAGTAGCTGGGATGACAGGCATGCCCCATTGCACCCACCTAACTAGGCATAGTATTTTCATTTTGTTATTTTAATTTTTTGGTACTGGTGATTGAGCCCAGGGGTGCTTAACCACTGAGCCGCATCCCCAGCCCTTTTTTGTACTTTATATTTAGAGACAGGGTCTTGCTGAGTTGCTAAGTGCCTCACTAAATTGCTGAGGCTGGCTTTGAACTTTCTATCCTCCTACCTCAGCCTCCAGAGTTGCTGGGATTAGAGGCATGTGCCACTGTGCCCAGTTGGTCACAGTAATTTTAACCACTCAACTGAGGACTCCATTTCCCAGGCTCCACGCAGCTAGATGTGGTCAGGTGATTAAGTTCTGGCCCATACAATGTGAAGAGAAATGACATTTATAGCTACTATTTGTGACCTTAGAGGGAAGAAGTCTGATGTTTCCCCTACCTAGTGGCTGGGATGGGTGTGATGGCAAAAGCTGGAGCAGCTCAGGCGCCTACTCGCTGGAACCAGGCAGAGGACTTAGACAGGAGTCCATCATCAAGGGCCCTGGATAGACACTTGGTGTTTATTACATGAGAAATAAGTCCCATTACTTAGGCCACTACTATTAGGGGTCTACCATCTGGGGACCTGTTAGTAGCTCACCCACTGTCCTACCTCAGGCACAACTCTTGAGTCTGTTCTTAGCATACACACTCTCCAGGGGTCGGGGAAATGCTATTCATTCCCTGTGGCCGTGGACCCTGCTGACCACTGGGGCAGTACTGAGTGGGGGCCTCGGAGGGGGCGGGCCCAGGGCTCACGACCCCTGCAGGCTGGAACCAGCAGTTCTGCCACCCTGTCCTGGTGGGAGCCACACAGCTGGCCTGGGGACAGGGATTAAACTCCAGTTTTAGAAATGGGAAGAGGCACCAGGGTCACGCACTCCTACACGAAGAACTGCAGTCCCACAGGTGTGCCCAGCCCCGACTCTTAACCAGTGGGTCTCTAGGGGGCTCCAGGCCAGCAGCATGGCGGGAGGACTTGTCAGAGAATGTTCTAGAAAGCAGCGCTCCTAGGGGAGGGCCGGCGGCCTCTGACAGCCCTGCGGGGGCTGCCGATGCACATCAGCTGAGGAGCTGCTGCTTCAAGCCAGACCTGAAAGTGGCCCAGGTGCCCACTTCCCCTCCCCCTGACACACTGACCCTGAGAGGTCCCCCGGGCCACCTGTTGCCTCAGTTCTCCTGCCGGCTCTTCCCCAGCCCAGCCTGCCGCCTGCAGCCCACATGCCCCTGGGCTTGGGGACAGGTGGATGGTCTTCTCTCCCGCCAGCTCTCACCAACCCCCCCCCCCCCCAGTTCCCAGGCCACTGTGTCCCAGGCTAGTTAGTTTGGCTGCGAGTGGGGGGAGGCCATTTCTGGTTCTGCCTAAGGTAGGCGGTGGTGATGATGGTGGGGACTGCGCCTTCTCGTGTCGGGAACTCTTTTCTGAGCTCTTCACACGCAGTATCCTGTGTCATCCTCGCGCCTGCCTGGGAGGGAGGCACCCTTATCCTTGGGTTACAGCTGCAGGCAGAGGTACAGAGAGGTTAAGCCACTTGCTCCACATCACATAGCCAATGAGCGTGATGATCTCTGACCACAGACACAGTGGCGCCGGTGGTGTCCCTCTCTTAGCTGCTCATCCATTTAAATAATAGTAAATACTTTTTTTTTTTTTTTTGGTGGTACTGGGAACTCAGTTGAAACCAGGGGTGTTTGAACACTAAGTTACATCCCCAGCCCTTTTCATTTTTTTTTTTTTTTTTTTTTTTTGTGACAAAGGGTCTCACTAAGTTGCTTAGGGCCTCTCTAAATTCCTGAGACTGGCCTCGAACTTAGAATCCTCCTGCCTCAGCCTCTGGAGGAGCTGGGTATACTGGCGTCTGCCATCGCACCCAGCTTAATGGAAACTTTCTATATTCCGGGCACCATGTGCTTTATATTTAAACACCTGGATGTCCTTACCCTGTGACAGTCTGGTGTTTGCAGTAGACCTCTGGCAGTTGTGGCTGGACCGCCAGTCACTGCCCTCCCAGGCCCCGCGCAGGCGCTCCAGGGCGCTGGGACCCTGGGGTGGAGCCTGGGGGCCTCCTCTGTGGTGCTGAGCAGAACCCCAGGGCTGACCCTCGAGCTGCTTCCCGGCCCTTGGGCGGAGCTTTCTGTGCCTCTTTCACTTCAGACTCTGATCCTTCCCTCCTCGTTCCTCCCTTTCACTTTCCCTTCCTCTTCTACCCCGGGCTTCCTGTCCACCCTTCCTGTTTCATCTCTCCTATCTCGTCCCCCTCTTCCCTTTCTTTGGCACCCCCTTGGGCCCTTGCTCATTCCTGATTCTATGCCTCAGTGCTGAGGTCCTCCTATCGGCCCCTCCTCCTTTCCCCTCACCTGCCAGTCCAGCACCTGCCCAGGTCCTCACCCCTTGATCCAGCCTTTCCTGATGCCATCAGGCAGACGTGTCACCGCCTCTGCTGGCTGCTGCCTGTCACTTTGTATTGAGTCAGCCCTCTCCACCCCAGCATTTGAATCACTCTCGACTTAGGTGGCACCTGCTTAGCCATTTAGAGTGTACTCACCCATGCACCAAGGGCCTCTTCCTTTGCCTGGAGACTCCCTGTTCACCCTCCAGAGCTCATCCACACACGATCTCCTGCTGCCTCGGTTGCCCTTCCATAGCAGTGTCCCCTCTCTCAGCCTCCTGTGCCCTGTAAGAATGGTTAGCACATATGTAGCCGATGGGGCAGAGCCCAGCCCATTCTGTGCTCACCACTCCTGTCTCCTCTGTAGGCTTCTTACCCAGAGGTGCTAAGATTCGGAACCTCCCTACCAGGGAGCTGCACTCAGGAAAAGAGAAAAGAGACTGGGGATTGTAAGTCCAGCTTCCTTGCCCTTGGAGGGGACAACCCAGAGGCATGTTCTCCACAGGCTCCCAGAGGCTGGACAAAGTGGCACCCACCTATAATCCCAGAGACTGGGGAGGCTGAGGCAGGAGGATGGAAGGTTTGAGGCCAGCCTCCGCAACTTAGTGAGTCTTTGTTTCAAAATTAAAAAAATGAAAAGGGCTGGGGATGTGGCTCAGTGGCAACGGCCCCTGGGTTCAACGCCAGTATCAAAAAGAAACGGAAACAAAGCAAAAACCTCCAGACAAACCAAACACCGGCTCTCAGAGGCCTTTGTTGCATGGAGACCAGCTGCCGGGAGGCACCTGTTCATTTTCTTGGTGTGCCTTGCAGTCCTTTCCCCTTGCTTTGCTTCTGTGCTGCCTGGAGTCAACTCCCAAACACCCTGCGTGCTGCCAGCGGCTGTTCCCAGCCCTGCTTCTGGGGAAAGCGACCCAGAAGACCACCCTGTGAAGCTCCCCAGTGCCAGGCCTCAGTTTCTGGGCTGCGGTGACTCAGCTGGCCGTGAGCGTCTCACAGGGAAGCTCAGGCGTGGGGAGGCCGAGGAGGGCGCACAACTCTGCCACTTTCCCTGGGACTAAGGAAGGGGGGATCCTAGGACATAGAACTTTTCTAGGATAGTTTCAGGAAAATGGGACAAGCTGGTCACCCCCTGGTGACCTGCCCAAGACCACATGCAAGAGTGAGAGACAAAACTGGGCCTGAGCCCAGGTGGCCTGCAGCAGGGACCATGCTCTGGACACCAGTGTACCCCATCCTTCCTGCTCCCTGCTAGGTGGCAGGAGTCATGTATTTATCATTCTCTGCCTTTCCATTGTGCACTGAGAAGCTGTTTGTGGTCAGGCTAGATGTCAGAAATAATAAGGGGGAAAATGAGTGAGATGTAGCCCTGCATTCAGGAAGCCCCTGGTCGGACAGATGCTATAGACCTCGTGGGCTGATGAAGGAGCTCTGTTGTGAGATAGCTACTAAGTGACTAACGGGAGCGTAGCATATACAGTGTGGATATGCTAGACGAAGGGATGATTCTCATTCCATGCAGGTCAGAGAGGGTGGTGAGAGAGTTCATCATGCTACTAGGAATGGTGCACAATTTAAAAGTATTTAGTGGAGACTTCTTGCCTGTCTTCCTGCATGTCTTCGCCAGTGAGGCCTGATGGCGTCTGCCTGGCACTTGGTCTGAGTCTCACCTGGTCTCATGCTATCACCCAGAGCAAGGGTGGGATCAATTCCTCCCTGGCTTAGGTCAGCATCTTGAGCTCTGACTCCAGTTGGGCTGAGGGAGTAGGTGGGCAGTGGATGAACTGAGTGCTGGGACTCATCAGGTGTTTGCAGGGAGCAGATGGTACCAAGGGGTCACTAAGAAGAATGTAATGACGCGGCTGTGCATAGCCCATGGGCAGCTTTGAGAGATGGTGCGACACCCACTACCCACTAGCCACACTGGAATCCTTTCCGCTTCTGGTGCTGAAGGGACAAGGGACAGTGCCATTGCTAGCACCCAGCAAAAGCTGCTCTCCTGGGAAAGGGGCCACCTGGACAGACACAGTCCCTGGAATACCGTGGCTGTCAAAACCAGGGCCTGCAGGAAGAGCATCACAAATACGGTAGTCTCCTTAGGCGTGGGAGATCTGTCCTAAGCCCTCTAGCGGATCCTGAAACCGCAGACAGTCCTGAAGTCTGTGTAAAGGCACTGCAATACTGCAACAGTCTGATAACTGAGATAGTACTAAATGACTAACGGGCAGGTAGCATATACAGTGTGGATATGCTTGACGACGGGATGACTCACATCCTGGGCAGGTGAGAGAGGGTGGTGAGAGATTTCATCATGCTATTAGGAATGGTGCAAAATTATTATTATTTCTGGAAGGGGAAACCACAAACAAAGGGAGACAGTGGTACCCTAAATTCTTCCTGAAAGGAAAGTGACCACAACACTTGGAGCAACCAAGAGATCATTATTGCAGCAGTGCAACAGAGGAGAAAAGAGAGAAAGAGAAGGAGAGAGAGAGAGAGAGAGAGAGAGAGAGAGAGAGAGAGAGAGAGAGAGAGAAAACACGCAAGAGAGACAGAGCAAGAGAGGGAGACAGAGAGCAAGAGAGAGGGACCCGGCAGGAGGGAGTTTTTATAGCCAAAATCTAACGGGGTCTCTGGGTCTGCAAGTTGCCTTGTTGGTGCAAGGGGGGTTAAGTGTTCAGCCTTGGGGGGGGCATTGAGTGTTCAGCCTTCGGGGGGAGGATTTGAGTGTTCACCCTTGAGCAGGGGGGCGAAGAGTTCAGTCTTGAGAGGGGGCTTGGGTGTTTGGGCTTGAAGCAAACAGGTGATAAAGAACCAGACAGAGGGTTTGAGAGGCCAGGTCACCCTGCAGCTAAATTTGTTTGGCATGCCCTGCAGACAGCTTACTCAGCCTGTCCTGCACCTATCATTCCTCCCTTTTTGGTTTTCTAAGTGACACGGGGGATGTCGAAAGTCCTCTAGCTACTTCCTACTTTTTTTTTTTTTTATTTTTCAATTGTCTCTTTATTGCTCTTTCTTCCCCTTGAACTCTTTTTTTTTTATTGGTTGTTCACAACATTACAAAGCTCTTGACATATCATATTTCATACATTAGATTGAAGTGGATTATGAACCCCCAATTTTGCCCCAAATGCAGATTGCAGAATCACATCGGTTACACATCCACAATTTTACATAATGCCCTATTAGTAATTGTTGTATTCTGCTACCTTTCCTATCCCCTACTATCCCCCCTTCCCTCCCCTCCCATCTTCTCTCTCTACCCCATCTACTGTAATTCATTTCTCTCCTTGTTTATTTTCCCATTCCCCTCACAACCTCTTATATGTAATTTTGTATAGCAATGAGGGTCTCCTTCATTTCCATGCAATTTCCCTTTTCTCTCCCTTTCCCTCCCATGTCTCTGTTTAATGTTAATCTTTTCTTCCTGCTCTTCCTCCCTGCTCTGTTCATAGTTGCTCTCATTATATCAAAGAAGAATTTGGTATTTGTTTTTTAGGGATTGCCTAGCTTCACTAAGCATAATCTGCTCTAGTGCCATCCATTTCCCTGCAAATTCTATGATTTTGTCATTTTTATTGCTGCATAGTACTCCATTGTGTATAGATGCCACATTTTTTAAATCCATTCATCTATTGAAGGGCATCTGGGTTGGTTCCATAGTCTAGCTATTGTGAATTGTGCTGCTATGAACATCGATGTGGCAGTATCCCTGTAGCATGCTCTTTTAAGGTCTTCAGGGAATAGTCCGAGAAGGGCAATAGCAGGGTCAAATGGTGGTTCCATTCCCAGCTTTCCCAGGAATCTCCAAACTGCTTTCCAAATTGGCCGCACCAATTTGCAGTCCCACCAGCAATGTACAAGTGTACCCTTTTCTCCACATCCTCGCCAGCACTTGTTGTTGTTTGACTTCATAGTGGCTGCCAATCTTACTGGAGTGAGATGGTATCTTAGGGTGGTTTTGATTTGCATTTCTCTGACTGCTAGAGATGGTGAGCATTTTTTCATGTACTTGTTGATTGATTGTATGTCCTCCTCTGAGAAGTGTCTGTTCAGGTCCTTGGCCCATTTGTTGATTGGGTTATTTGTTATCTTATTGTCTAATTTTTTGAGTTCTTTGTATACTCTGGATATTAGGGCTCTATCTGAAGTGTGAGGAGTAAAAATTTGTTCCCAGGATGTAGGCTCCCTATTTACCTCTCTTATTGTTTCTCTTGCTGAGAAAAAACTTTTAAGTTTAATTAAGTCCCATTTGTTGATTCTTGTTATTAACTCTTGTGCTATGGGTGTCCTATTGAGGAATTTGGAGCCCGACCCCACAATATGTAGATCGGAGCCAACTTTTTCTTCTATCAGACGCAGAGTCTCTGATTTGATATCTAGCTCCTTGATCCATTTTGAGTTAACTTTTGTGCATGGCGAGAGAAAGGGATTCAGTTTCATTTTGTTGCATATGGATTTCCAGTTTTCCCAACACCATTTGTTGAAGATGCTATCCTTCCTCCATTGCATGCTTTTAGCCCCTTTATCAAATATAAGATAGTTGTAACTTTGTGGATTAGTCTCTGTGTCCTCTATTCTATACCATTGGTCCACCCGCCTGTTTTGGTACCAGTACCATGCTGTTTTTGTCACTATTGCTCTATAATATAGTTTGAAATATGGTATCGCTATACTGCCTGATTCACACTTCCTGCTTAGAATTGCTTTTGCTATTCTGGGTCTTTTATTTTTCCATATGAATTTCATGATTGCTTTATCTATTTCTACAAGAAATGCCATTGGGATTTTGATTGGCATTGCATTAAACCTATAGAGAACTTTTGGTAATATCGCCATTTTGATGATGTTAGTTCTGCCTATCCATGAACACGGTATATTTTTCCATCTTCTAAGATCTTCTTCTACTTCTCTCTTTAGGGTTCTGTAGTTTTCATTGTATAAATCTTTCACCTCTTTTGTTAGGTTGATTCCCAAGTATTTTATTTTTTTTGAGGATATTGTGAATGGAGTGTTTTTCCTCATTTCCGTTTCAGAAGTTTTGTCGCTGATATACAGAAATGCCTTTGATTTATGCGTGTTGATTTTATATCCTGCCACTTTGCTGAATTCATTTATTAGTTCTAGTAGTTTCTTTGTAGACCCTTTGGGGTCTTCTAGGTATAGAATCATGTCATCTGCAAATAGTGATAATTTAAGTTCTTCTTTTCCAATTTTTATGCCTTTAATTTCTTTCGTCTGTCTAATTGCTCTGGCCAGTGTTTCGAGAACTATATTGAATAGAAGTGGTGATAGAGGGCATCCCTGTCTTGTTCCGGATTTTAGAGGGAATGCCTTCAACTTTTGTCCATTCAGAATGATGCTAGCCTGAGGCTTAGCATAGATAGCTTTTACAATGTCAAAGTAAGTTCCTGTTATCCCTAGTTTTTCTAATGTTTTGAACATAAAGGGATGCTGTACTTTGTCGAATGCTTTCTCTGCATCTATCGAGATGATCATATGGTTCTTATCTTTAAGTCTATTGATGTGGTGAATAACATTTATTGATTTCCGTATGTTGAACCATCCTTGCATCCCAGGGATGAATCCTACTTGATCATGGTGCACAATTTTTTTGATGTGTTTTTGTATTCGATTCGCCAGAATTTTATTGAGGATTTTTGCATCTAGGTTCATTAGAGATATTGGTCTGTAGTTTTCTTTCTTTGAGGTGTCTTTGTCTGGTTTCGGAATCAGGGTGATGTTGGCCTCATAGAATGAATTTGGAAGAGCTCCCTCTTTTTCTATTTCCTGAAATAACTTGAAAAGTATTGGTATTAATACTTCTTTAAAGGTTTTGTAAAACTCCGCTGTATACCCATCCGGTCCTGGGCTTTTCTTGGTTGGTAGTCTTTTGATGGCTTCTTCAATTTCATCCATTGATATTGGTCTGTTCAAATTGTGTGTATCCTCCTGACTCAGTCTGGGCAAATCATATGACTTAAGAAATTTATCGATGTCTTCACTATCTTCTATTTTATTGGAATATAGGTTTTCAAAATAATTTCTAATTGTCTTCTGTATTTCTGTAGCATCTGTTGTGATATTGCCTTTTTCATCCCGTATGTTAGTAATTTGAGTTCTCTCTCTTCTTCTCTTCGTTAGCATGGCTAAAGGTCTGTCGATCTTATTTATTTTTTCGAAGAACCAACTTTTAGTTTTGTTAATTTTTTCAATAGTTTCTTTTGTTTCAATTTCGTTGATTTCCCCTCTGATTTTAATTATTTCTTGCCTTCTGCTACATTTGTGTTGTTTTGCTCTTCCTTTTCTAGGGCTTTGAGATGAAGTGTGAGCTCATTTATTTGTTGGTTTTTTCTTTTTTGAGGAATGACCTCCAGGCAATGAATTTCCCTCTTAAAACTGCTTTCATTGTGTCCCATAGATTCCTATATGTTGTGTCTGTATTTTCATTTATCTCTAAGAATTTTTTGATTTCCTCCTTTATGTCTTCTGTAACCCATTGATCATTCAGTAACATATTGTTCATTTTCCATGTGATGTAGGATTTTTCCTTCCTTCTTTTATCATTGATTTCCTGTTTCATTCCATTATGATCAGATAAGATGCATGGTATTATCTCCACCCCTTTATATTTACTGAGGGTTGCCCTATGGCATAATATATGGTCTATTTTTGAGAAGGATCCATGTGCTGCTGAGAAAAAAGTATATCCACTTGATGATGGTTGATAAATTCTATATATGTCAGTTAAGTCTAGGTTATTGATTGTGGTATTGAGTTATATAGTTTCTTTATTCAACTTTTGTTTGGAGGATCTGTCCAATGGTGAGAGAGGTGTGTTGAAGTCACCCATAATTATTGTGTTGTGGTCTATTTGATTCTTGAACTTGAGGAGAATTTGTTTTATGAATGTCGCAGCACCATTATTTGGTGCGTAAATATTGATAATTGTTATGTCTTGTTGGTGAATGGTTCCTTTTAACAGTATATAATGACCTTCTTTATCCCTTTTGATTAACTTAGTCTTGAAGTCGATTTTATTCGATATGAGGATGGCCACCCCTGCTTGCTTACAAGGACCGTGTGCGTGGTATATTTTTTCCCATCCTTTCACCTTCAGCCTGTGTATGTCTTTTCCAATCAGATGTGTCTCCTGGAGGCAGCATATTGTTGGATTTGTTTTTTTAATCCATGATACCAGCCTATGTCGCTTTATTGGAGAGTTTAAGCCATTAACATTCAGAGTTACTATTGATATATGGTTTGTACTTCCATCCATGTTTGATTGTTTATCCTTTTTTTAAAAAATTTAGTTTGTTTCTCCATGATTATCTTTCCCCTCGCCCTCTGTCTTTACTGAGGCACTTCCCACTGATGGTTTTGGTTATTGTTTTTCATTTCTTCCTCGTGTAGTGTTTTGCTCAAAATGCTTTGCAATGCTGGTTTTCTGGCTGCAAATTCTTTTAACTTTTGTTTATCATGAAAGATTTTTATTTCGTTGTCATACCTGAAGCTTAATTTTGCTGGATACAGAATTCTTGGTTGGCATCCATTGTCTTTCAGTGTTTGAAATACATTGTTCCATGACCTTCTTGCTTTCAGTGTCTGTGATGAAAAATCCGTTGTTAACCTTATTGGTTTACCCCGAATGTAATCTGTCTCCTTTCTCTTGTAGATTTTAATATTTTCTCTTTGTTCTGTATATTGGATATCTTCATAACAATGTGTCTTGGCGTTGGTCTACTGTGATTTTGTGTGCTCGGTGTCCTGTATGCATCTTCAATTTGTATATCTGTTTCCTTTTTTATTTCTGGAAAGTTTTCTGTAATTATTTCATTCAGTAGGTTACTCATTCCCTTGGTTTGAATCTCTGTACCTTCTTCTATCCCGATGACTCGTAAGTTTGGTTTTTTTATGTTATCCCATAACTCTTGGATGTTTTTCTCGTGATTTTTTTACCAGCCTTTCTGAGTTGGCTAGACTCTTTTCAAGATGATATATTTTGTCTTCATTATCTGACGTTCTGGCTTCTACTTGCTCCACTCTGTTAGTGATACTCTCAATTGAGTTTTTAATTTGGTTTATTGTTTCCTTCATTTCTAGAATTATTGTTTGATTATTTTTATAATCTCTATATCCTGATAAAGATGCTTAACTTCTTCTTTTATCTGTTTATGTAATTCATTCTCAATGTGTTCTTTCGCTGCTTGAATTTGCTGTCTTGTATCCTCTTTAAGGTTCCATTCCATCTGTCTAAGGTGTTCCTTGAGTTCTTTATATGACCATTTTTTCTGATGACTCTAGGTCCTCCTGAATATTTAGGCTGTCCTGCATTGTTTGTACTCCTTTTCTTCCTTGCTTTTTGAAGCTGCTCATGTTACTTCTTGTTCTGTTTGACTGCTGAGTTACTGTTTACTCCTATAAATTTATTTGATGCTTGGAGGAAAGGTATTAGAAGGGAAGGGAAGAAGTCACTAAAGAGAATGAGAGTAAGCAGGTAGAATTCAAGGAAGGGGGGATAAGATAATTGAAAAGAAATGAAAAGACAAAAGAAGAAAAAAATAGGAAATAGAAAAAAAATTTTAATTAATAAAAAAAATTAAAATTAAAATTAGAAGAAAAAAAATTAAAAAAAATTGTAAAAAAAAATTTTAGAAAAACAACAAGAAAGAAAATGAAAATGAAAGAAAAACCCAAATCAAAAGAAAGAGAAAAGAAAAAAAGAAAAAAAAACTAATAAATGCAGTCTTAGAGTTTGATTAACTTCTCTTCCAGTAGGTGGCGCTGTGCCCACCAGGCCAAGTTTCTCCTGTCAATATGTGGGAACCAATCACTGTGCAGCAGCTCCTCCCAGACTGGGCGAGTCTCCAATCCTGAGTGCCTAGGGCCTCCTCTTGTGTCTAGTCACTTCCCTCTTTTCCTCTAGCCAGGCCCCTCTCACAGGTGCCGCTCACCACAATACTGGCTACACTCCAGGTCTGCTGCTCCCGGGAGCCCTGTTTTCATGAACGACTGGGCACACTCTTCCAGTTTGCCATTCCCTCAGACCCTAAGTTTGTAGAGCTTGGGGCTGAGAATCCTCAGCGAATTTTACTTGCCCTCCGGTAGCCACGCCCCCGGTAGCTGGTGCAAGAGGCCTCAGCTGTCAGCCCTGGTGGGAGCGATAGTTCCGCGCCGCGGGTCCCGCACCACCTGTGATTCCCTCAGGCTGGCTCACGGGAGAGCTGTGAGGGGCCCTTAAGGTTTCCCAGATGTGTGGAGAGGGAAGGCTAGGGGATTACACACCTGTAGCCGCAGGTTTCAATGAAGTAATCTCCTCTGCCGCAGTCTGATGACGTCAGTTCTCTGCCATAGTGGTGTCTCTTGTAAATGGCGACAGTTCGTTTCCCTTTGCCGGGCGATCAATGCAATGGGTGGGTCCTTACTGTCTCTCCCAAGCCCCGTTTCAAACTTGTGGCCACTACTTATGAAGGCTTGGTAGGCATTTACCTCTGTAGGATGAGAAGGGCTGACCAGTTGTTTCAGCCGGATGGATTAATGCTGAGTCACAGCTGTTTGTCTGCAGGAAGCAGGTGAACAGGTGCTTGAATTCAGCCGATCTGGGCTCAGAATGTGTTCTGAGAGGCCCAGACTGTTCGCCCCAGATCCACGTCAGCTCAGCATTGCCTAGTGATCCTGAGCAAACAGATTTAGGTTGTTTTCGACTCCCTATGCCTGCACAGCTGAAGAGGTCAGAGACTTGATCTCTCTGCGCCTGCCGCCATGTTCCCCCTTTGCTACTTCCTGCTTAATGGTGGGCGGCGTGGGACTTAGGAGGGAAATTGGAGGAATGTTTGGGGACAGGTCTGAGAACACCAGGGCAGCCAGAAATAACATTCAGTGCTACAGACAACTACTGTGGTAGGGGTAAAGTCCATGAAAGTTCCTTGAAGCCACAAGTCGTCGATGGCATCAAACCAGTCCTGGATGGAGGATATTCTTGGTATCAGCCACTGGTCCTGTAGCAGGGACTCTAGGAAGTATTGGAGGTGGCTTGGTTGAATCCAGTTGCCACAGTCTTGGCTGGGCACAGAATCACGAGCCACCACAGCTTTGTAGATTCAAACAGCAATTCTTTATTCCTGAACTCACACTGGCCTCTACACACACGTTCTGGGGAAATCCAAGTTCTCCTGCCGCCCAATTCACCTACTCCACAAGGCTTTCTTCTCCAATACTTTCTGAATCTCACGAGAACTCAAAGGGAACTCAAGGATTGGGCATGCCCGAGGCAGCAGGATACGCCCTATTCCCCGCAGGGTACACCTTAAACTTGGAACTTCCCTAAACCCAGATTGTCTTAAACGGGAACACCTTAAACTTGTCTTAAACTGGGAACGCCCTAAACCCAAGGAGCGGGATACTTCCTAAAACCTGCAGGATACACCCTAAACCTGGATCCATCCTGGTCCTTGAGCAGGGTCACCTTTCTCAAACACACATGCAATGTCACAGCGAATTTCCAAGGCAAGTCCATTTAACATGGGGTACGCTGGCAAGGAAATTTCGATGCGTCATTCCTATTTGGCAATGGCCCTCAGCACCAGTAATGTTAAGGGTGACTGCCTGATTGCAGCCAGTGGAAGGGCAATCGCCTTGACCCATAAACTGAGAGTGGGTGGTGTCATCCTGGTGCCATGTCGCTTGGATGTAGAAGCAGCATCTGTGGTTTGAGATAAAAAGTACTTGAGAGAGATTAATGATTAGTAAAAGAAGAAGAGGGTTGGCGAGAAATTTTGAGTTTGGTGGGTGTGGTGGAAGTCCAGGACTGGACATTTGGAACAGGTGCCTTTTTAAGGTGGGAGACATGGTACCAGGGGGAGTGGCCCAAAAGCTTGGCCACCATTAGGGTAGTAACTATGACTGTATGGGGTCCCGTCCAGCGAGGTTCCAACGATTGAGAATGCAGTTCCTGAAGTAAGACTGAGTCACCCAGTTGAAGAGGGTCCAATTCAGTTTGTGGTTGTGCGGGGATTGAGGCAATGAATGGCGCAGGAAGGCACTGGTCTGCATGTTCCCTTAGGAATTTGTTAGAAGTGTGAGATAGGGCAGGTAGGACACAAGGGGAGGAGGAGTGATTGGAAAGCTTTGAGTGGTTAAGAAAGGGCACCCATAGAGTTGCTCAAAGGGGCTAAGGCCTGAGAGGGCCCTTGGGGCTGCCTGAATTCAGGTGAGGGCCAACGGCAGGAGATTGGGCCAGAAGAGCCTAAGTTCAATAGCAAGTTTAGTGAGATGATCCTTGAGAATGCCGTTAGGCCTTACCCAGGGATTGGGGTTGGTAGGAGATGTGGAGCCTCCAAGTGATGTTGAGGCCTTTGGAGACTAGCTGAACAACCTGAGAAGTGAAGGCCAGACTGTTGTCTGACTGGATGGAGGCGGGAAGTTCGAACCTGGGAATGATCTGCTCAATGAGGATGGAGGCAACAGTGTCAGCAGTTTCCCTGGAGGTAGGGAAGGCTTTTATCCAACCTGAAAAAGTATCAACCAGAGTAAGTAGGTAGCGAAGCTTTTTGTGCCTAGGCACATGAGTGAAGTTGATCTACCAGTCTTTGCCTGGCTAGTGGCTCCTCATCTGAGGTGTGGGGAGTTTAGGTTTGATGCTTCCTTGTGGGGATGCTGTAGAGCAGACAAAATAAGTAGAGTGGACCTGCTGGAGAGTAGTTCTCATTCCTATGAAGTGAAAGAGGGGTTGTGAAAACTGGAAAAAAAAAGGTTAGAGAGGGTTTTAGATGGGCACAGAGTCTCTGGAACCAGAGGAGTTGGTCATGAGTCATAGGTCTCCATCTTGGGCAGCAGGGAAGGTAGTCTTAAAGAATTAGTTGATTGACTGACTGGATGGTGAACCTATATATCTGATCTTGCAGGAACTTCTATAGGCAATTTAACAGACGTGGTCCTATTAGTGGTCCTATTAGGAGAAGCATAAAGAGGACTAATAGGGGTCCTGTGAGGGGGAGGAGCCAAGGCCATACTTGACTGAACATTCCCCATGGAGACTGTTGGCTAGTTGCTGTCTCCTCTTTTTTTGTGTGTCTTTCATTACTCCTAGGAATGACTGTGTTTTGGATTAACTGGTTTTGGTAGGTGTTTAAGATCAAGCTGGTAAAAATTGACTTTGTTTCTATCTATTGTTAAGAGTCAGCCGAGTTCCCATAGGGGTCACCTGTGGGGGAACCTGAGAGCAGCTTCTTAGTTCTGCTCTTAGTTTGTTCTAGGATGGGTCCAGGTCTTGCTTGACCATGTGGCTTCCCTTGGAAGCATCAGGGATGTCTCCCTTCTCCAATAACCCTCCTCTTCACAGCAAGTGCACTGATTGGCTTTCTGTTCTTTGGTGGTCTCATTAATCTCCCTGATCGGGAGGTTATGTGGCCCAGAGTTGCAAAGCTCTTGAGAGAAGTTCCCTGTTCCCTGGATTCAGACTGACGCAGAGGGCCAGAGCCAAATATTGGTTTTCTTGGCCCTTTTAATTTAATTTTAATTTTAAGTATTGACCTTAAACATCTAGCAAAGTCAGTCTAACCAGTCTTAAATGAAGAGTACTGGGCTTTAGCTGAAGTCTGGCCTACTTTGGAGTCACTCTGACATGTAGTGAAATGGGAGGCACAGCCTTATCTCAGGTAAGGCGGGGCTCTTTATAAATCTTAGGTAAAGTGTTCTAGTATTGAAGTTGATCTTTCTTTTAAATATCATTTTATAAAGTCTACATATGTTGTTGTTTGAGGTCACATGAATACTAGCTAACACCATATGATATTACACTTAAATTGTACCCAGTTTATAGAACTTTCTATTAATCTTATTGATATCAGGTCCAGTTATAGAAAATCAAATGATATAAATAAATCTCCAATATGTTATTTTTATAAGCCTAAAATTACCATGCAACCTTTTGGAGAACACCAGCTTGATATAATGTTTTTTAAAGCTTCTATCTTAAAGACTTACACTTCCTACACTTGTTCTCCTGACCCTCTCAGGCTGAATCAAACTGGAAGCCAAAGACCAGAGGAGCGTGAGTGACAGTCTGAGGGGTCGGCCCTGTCTCTCCTCTGTCCCACCCCAGGGACTCAGGGGTTCTGAGAAAGTCAGACAGTGGGTGGAGGGAGGGAGCCACAGAGAGCAAAACCAGAGAGCAGAGCTGACCGTTCCACACCCCTCGGAGCTCCACCACACCCTGGTGACCTGACCCCAGAGCCTTGGCTGGTGGGCTGGTTGGGAGCTGCTCTCTACCAGACACACTGTAACCCTCCCTTCCATGTTGCAGGCTGTCTCCTTGCCCCCCCCCCCCCCCCCCACTGAGCTTCCCTCCACCTTGGCCTCACTTCTGTCTCTCAAGTCCAGTGGAGGTCAAAGGGCAGGCAGGTCCAGGAGGACTAATTGGAGGAAGGCGTGCAAATGGGCTTCACAGGCTTCCTAAAGAAAGGGAGTTGGAGGATGGCGCCAGGTGCCACCTATTATCCCTGCAACTCAGGAGGCTGAGGCAGGAGGATGGCAAGTTTGAGGCCAGCCTCAACAATTTAGCAAGACCCCCATTCACAATAAAAAAATAAAAAGGGCTTGGGGTGTGGCTCAGTGGTAAGATCTCCTGGTTGAATCCCAGTATGGAAGGAAGGAAGGAAGGAAGGAAGGAAGGGAGGGAGGAGGGAAATTTGAGTCCAAGAAGAGAAAGGGAGGGGAGACAAATATTTGTGATCCTTATTATATACTAGGTATAATATAGTTGCCTTCTCATCTGTTACCCACACCCCCACACTCATCAAAACAATCCTAGGTTGGTATCAGGATTTCCATTTTGCAGATGGAGAGCCTGAGGCTCAGAGAAGTTGTGCTACTTCTCGAACGTTGCACAGTAAGCTGGTGATAGTCAGGATACAGACTCCTATCTGCCTGAGTCCAGGCAAGAATAAGTGTAGTAAAAGTTGGTCTAGGAAGATGCAGAGGATGTGGAGAGGCTGGAGTGTGGGCAGGGGCTGAGCAGCGTTGCTGCCCCAGGGCCAACGGTGGCCGGGGCTCTTTGGTGGCTGCAGGAGGGGGTTGGCTTGGTTTTTGTTTTCCTACTTCTGGACACTGTGGAGGTGTCCAGCTCTGGTTGGACACTGGCCACTGGGCCCTGCGATGATATGGGTCCCCACAGGTTGGACGAGGCAAGCGCTGGGATTCGGGGCACAGAGGGACTGGCTGGAAGGCCGTAGGGGCTGCTGGTGGCTGTCTCCTTGGCCTCAAGGCACAATTTTTACTGGGGGAGAGTTTTGGTGGCAAAGGGCCCAGGAGGTTAGGAGGTGCAGGACCCAGCCCTGGTTGGGGGACAGAGCAGGGAGGCCTGTGGGGACAGAGGCCTGGGGGGGGGGCAGCACTGGGTGAGGCTGGGGCGGGTGGAGGTCAGTGGGTGACTTCAGGCAGTGCTGCCCGGGCCTGGAGCCCAGGGTGGGGTCCTGGTGAGGTAAGGGCCCAGGGGACAGGGACGTGTGGAGTCACAGCAGAGCTGTTGTGTCTGACTTTGGAGTCTCTGGTTTCCGCAGAGGCCAATTGTCCTCTGGTCAGGCCCTGCCAGGAATGGAGACCCTTCCCCTGGCTGGGCCTTCAGCATGGGAGACCAGGAGGCAGAGGCCAGGGACCTTCTGTCCCCAGATCCAGACCTGAAGTCCTCACAAGTGAGCCAGCAGGTGCAGATGGGGAGTGGCTGGTCAGGGTCACACAGGGTGTCCAGGGACCTCACCTGCACGAGGTCCCACAGGGCCACCGGGGCCACCTTTGGTCCTAACATCTTCCAAGATGTCCTTTTCCCCACCTGCAGAGAGCAATGGCCAAGGAGTTCTTTCCCCAGTGTTGATGGGGGAAGCAGCAGAGTGGCCTCCAGTTCACGTGACACTGCCTGTGAGTGACTCAGCCTGTCCAGACCCCTCATCCTGGCCGGCGGCCGATGGGATCAGCAGGGCCCCATCCTGCAGCGTGAGCTCATCATCCCCGCCCCCCCCGCTGGCCCTAGGGGTCAGCAGGGCGGCCACGGCAGCAGGTCAGCAGCCTGTGCAGCATCTGGGCTCTGCAGCCGCAGCTCGCTGACCAGACGGCGGGGACGGCGGGGACGGAGGGGACGTTGGGGACGGAGGGGGCCGCCGGCTCACGCTCAGTCATCCAGCCCAGGAGATCTGCGACTTGGACAGGGGAGCAGGACCAGGATCCCCACCCTGGCCAGGCCCGGGACAGTCCTCCTCCATCCCCGGCCTTCACCCAGGTCACCAAGGAGGGGACCTGTCTGTGTCACCTCTCCTGCCCTCCCTCCCTGTGCCCTGGGCGAGGCCTGGCTGTCCTCGGAGTCCTGCGGTCACAGTTGTTGTTCCTGCGCCTTCCCCAGGTCCCAGCCTCCCATCCCAGCCTGCTCTCTTCTCATTGAGGAATACACATCTGCCAGGAATCGGCCAATGAGAGGCCTTCCCCGGGCCACCTCCCAGCGCCCCAGGTGGGTTCCCTCTGGGCCAAGCTTTTTTTTGGGGGGGATACTAGGGATTGAAACTAGGGGCCTCTACCACTGAGTTATGTTCCTAGCTCTTTTTATTTTTTTGAGACAGTGTCTCACTAAGTTGCTGAGGCTGGCCTCAAACTGAGGTCCTCCTGCCTCAGCCTCCCTAAAAGCTAGGGTCGCAGGCATGTATCAGGTGCCAGGCTGGGGCAAGCACTTCTGAGCACGAGGGTCCGGTGGGCACCAGGGCAGAGGGCTTGTTAGGGGAGAGAGAGAGTTTAGCCGAGGAGGCCAGGTCTAAGGGGAAAGAGGCCCTAGGACAGCAGAGGTGACCATAGTGTCAACCCAGCATCCTGGCCCGTCCTTCTCTCCAAGTGTCAAGTTGGAGGGTCCTGTTGGTGGCATTGGTGGGTCCTGTTGGTGGAGTCTTCTTGCCACATCTCCTGGCCACTTGCCGCATCTCCTACCTGGGCCTGGCGTGGCCCGGTCTGGTCTCGGCCTCTTAGGGGCAGATCACGTGGTCCAAGCTGATGCAGTGAAGACCCTCATTACTGTCTTGGCCCAAAGGCTGCCCCACCCAGATCCAGGAGGGCCATGGGGCTGAGCGGTGCCCGGGAGGCTCCCTGCAGGACGGGTCAGGGGGCAGAGTCACGGGTGGCCACTGCGGCCAGAACCCAGCTGCTCCAGGGGACCCTCGGGTGCTGGCTGGTGCTCGGGGTTCCTGGCTGGGTTGGGGGCCTGGGCGTGTGTCTGGGTGGTGGGATCGCGACCCCTCAGTGAGCCGGAATGCTCAGGGGGAGGCGTCTGCAACCTCCTGCCGCTGTGGCTGCAGCCTTCTGGGGTGGGGGCCGGGGAGGCAGGAGGGTCGCTCGGCTGGCCTCTGGCTTCTCCATGTCAGGACCCGGCAGCTGAGCTGGGACTGGCCACCTGCTGGCTGCATGGCCCTGGGAATTATAGGCAGAGCCTTAGTGGACTTAAGAGGTGGCTTCTCCCCTCAGAGTCTCCAGTCTCAGATATGCTCTTTGTCCAGTGTGTGTTTCAGTTAGAATTAGTATGTGAGTGACAGAAAAACCCACATAATGGTTTAAAATAAGACATTTACTTGTCTCTCACATAAATGAAGTCAAGTGGTGTTCATCCCAGGTTTATTATGATGGCTCTGTGGTCATCCAGGACCCAGGCTCCTTCTGTTACTGTGCCACCAATCTCAAACATGGCTTCTGTACTTCGTGGTACAGTGTGGCTGCCTGAGTGCCAGCCACCATGATGAGCATTACAGTCAGCTAAAGGAAGGAAGTGGGGGAAGAGGGGCGTGCTCCATCTCCAGAGTCACACAGGATACTTCTCTGTCCTGTGGGGTGGAATTTAATCAGATGGCTGCACCTAGCCTCAAGGGAAGACCGAAAACATAGTCTTTTGTCTGGATGGTCATAGGTCATGCTTAAAGTCAGAGGTCCGGTCACTGAGGAGGAAGACCCCACAGACACGGGAGTGTGACTAGCTGTCCTCTCCACAGTGTGCAGCCTGCACGGAGGGCTGGAGATGCTGTGTGATTCCCGGCTGAGGGGGGTGGGCCTGGGGCCCCCTGACTGGGCCCTGCCTGCAGCTTCCGGGCTTGAGGTCCCCCTTGGAGCAGTGGTGGTGGCAGGAGCACGTCCCCCCTGGGGTCTCCAGCAGCGAGAGGATCAGTTTGATGATCAAGGCCAGCCACGCCATCCCAAAGAGGATCCAGAGGGACACTATGTTCTTGTACCACAGTGGGTATCTCCGGGAGGGGTCCATCCCTGGGGAGGAGCAAGGTCAGCGGCGGGGGCCTGGGGAAGTCAGGGCCACGGTCCCAGAGACGGGAGCCCGAGGCGTCCAGGCGACAGCGCGGGGGCATCAGGCTGACCTGAGATTCCAGGCCTGTGGTCCCACCCGAGGGTTCAGGAGCCTCCTGGGGTGGGCCCCTGGAAGCTGACCTCCCTCTGTCTTCCCTAGGGACTCGTCTAGGTCCCGTCCCCAGCACCCCGGAGACCTGGTTAGAAATGGGGCCACCCCGCCCTTCCCGATCAGCAGCTCTGGGGTGGGCCCAGCAAGCTAGCGGTGACCTCCAGGGGACTCCCTTGGCCCAGGGGACTCCCTTGTGCTCATCTCCGTGTGTGGAGGCCCCGGGTATGGAGCCGCCTCTATCCTGGCCACCGAGTGGCTTCCCTGTGACCCCTGGTGATGACGTCTCTCTGGCTTTCAGGATGAAGTCCTGGTCCCCAGGCCCCGCCCTCCTCTCCAGCACCCTCTGCTCTGTCCCCTGGGCCGGGCCTGGGGACTTGCTGACCCTGCAGCCCGGCTCCTGGTGCCCTGCCCGTCCTGGAGTGTCCTGCCCAGGGAGCAGACTGGCCCCCGCCATCCTCGCGGCCCACAGGCCTTTGCTGGGCCTGCTGCTTCCTGTCTGTGATGGTGACGGAGGAACCCCTCGCCGACCCATGGGGACCTGGGGCTCAGGTGGCTAAGGCGCTCAGGACGGTGCCTGGGCAGGATAGGCACTGACCTCGCTGGGTCAGCCGCTCTGCACTGGGTGGTGGCTGGGGGGGGGCAGGCGGGGTCACTGTGCACGTGGGTGACTCCCCTCCGCCTTCTGCTCCCTGGGTGTCCCCATCAGACGGCCACTCACAGGGTCACGGGGTGGGGGCCTGCCCTCCAAGTCCCTCTGTGGCCTTCTCTGTCCTAGCTCCCGTCCACCCCATCCCCCTGCTGGCTCCAAGTCAGACCCAGCTGGTCCCCACGGCGGGCACCTCTCTGGACCCCGCGTGGCACCGAGGCTGCAGCCCAGCGCTCCCGGCAGCCGGCAGAGCGGGATTGGATTAGGCTGATTGGGTTATGGGCTGATTCCGCTGCGGCCCCAAATGAGATCAGCTCCGGCCTCCCTCCGCCAGCTCTGTGGGGTGGGGGCACCCTCCTCCACCTTTATTTCATTTTTTTTCTTTAGCTGCAGTCGTCGCAGGAGACCTGGCAGCTGGCATGTGCTCAACCCAGTGCAGATGCGATGTTGGAGGCGGGCGCAGGGCAGGCTGTGAAGCCAAGGTCCTGTGGCTGCTGACCCAGGGACAAGGGTGGACCCCAGCCCTGGAGGACGAGGAGAGCTGAGATTGGGGGAAGAGAAATGGAAGGTTCCGGAACATGCGTGGTGTGAGGTGCCAGGTGGAAGCCTCGCTCGGTCTGCGCTGCCTGTCCTGCCCCAGGGTGTCTCCCTGCCCTTCCCTGGGCTCCAGTGTCTCAGGCACCCAGGGAAGGTCTACAGAGGAGGCGAAGAGGGCAACCGCGTGGCCCGTGGCCTGGGCAACCGAGGGGCTGCAGGGTCAGCCAGGCTCCGTAGCGCATCTCTGGAGATGTGGAAGGGGCAGCTGCTCCTTGTCCCCCGCCCCGTGCAGGGGGAGAGCACAGAGTTGTGGGGGGGAGACTGGACCCACATCGAGGGCCCTTGCTGGCCTAGTTGTGGATCTGGGGACTTTATTCTAAGACTATGGGAAATACTGAAGGTTTTCAGCAGAGTTGGGCAGGTGACATGATGTCACAAGAGCCAAGCAGACCAGGATCGAGGCTATACAACTCCATGGAAACTTGTGTAGTGCCCAACCTGTGCAGTTGTACCCAATAGTCCTGTTTGGGCTAGCGGAATGGCCGTGGACACAGAGAAGGGAAGACAGATTAAAGAACCTGCAAGGGTGCAGGTGTGGCCTTTGGAGTTCCTGGGCTCAGCTCTCCTCATGTGCATCTTTCTACTCTGAAGGTAGAAGTGGGAATGTGACTCAGCTGCAAGAGACCTGCCCAGGGCTTTCTTTCCAGAGTCACAGCCCTGCTGCCAGGGTTGGGAGACCACAAAGGGGCAGCATGAGGCCCCCAGCACTGGACCCTCTTCCTGGGGAAGGAAAAATCAGGAAACAGGATCTTGGCCAGAAGGCCCTGTTGGGGTCTTGGTGGCCACCTAGCCAGTCCCTCACTTTATAGGGACACCGGAGGCCCAGAGAGGGGTGTGTGAGGCCATCTGGAACAAGCATGATCTGTTTGGAGTCAAACAGGTCAAAACTCATATCTCGCTGTGCATCTCAGGCAAATAGTTTGGCCTCTCTGAGCTTCAGCTTCCTCCTCAGTAAATAGGGGGTGACGGCTGTCAGGGGGTTGCCTGGGAAAACCCTCTCTTCAGTGTTCCAGGCTGGGTTCTGTCACTCCTCCTCCCTCCAGGCCAGGGGTCTGGGAGGGTGCAGCTCCCCTGCCCCCAGGGCCAGCGTGCCTGTGGCCCCTGCTCAGTAGGGACCTTGAGCAGCAGCCCTCCTCCCTCCTGGAGGCTGGACCACGGAGAGCAGGGAGGGATGCCAAGGCTCTCTGCTGCCATCTCCCTCACTGCCACCGGCTGGACACCGCCTCTGCTTTATTTGGCAAGGCCAGGGCTTCTGGGGTCTGTCTCGCCCGGGTCCCCCCGGCCCTCGGGCGGTGCTGGCCCTTGGTGACTGCTGATTGTTCTCCAGGGCCGGGGGGTGGGGAGCTGGGGTTTGGGGAGCCTCCCGATGCCCCATTTGATTCCCGAGGGGGTCCCAGGGGCGCTGGGGTGGGCGAGGTGGGCTGCAGGGAGGGGGTCGGGCTGCGCTTCTCTGGAGGGGTCTCAGGACAGCAGAGGCCTGTGGACCGGAGGACGGCTCCATGCTGGGCGAGACAGGCAGGAGGCAGCTGAGCCCTGCCTGCCCCAGGGAGCCTAGCAACTCAGGAGGCTGAGGCAGGAGGATGGCGAGTTCAAAGCCAGCCTCAGCAAAAGCCAGGCCCTGAGCAGCTCAGTGGGACCCTGTCTCTAAATACAATATGAAACAGGGCTGGGGACGGGGCTCGGTGGTCGAGTGCCCCTGGGCCTCCAAGTCACCCCCACCACTCGTGGTCGGACACCAGGCGGTGTGCAAGGCCGGGCCACCCGCCCGCTGTCCCGGGGGTCTCACCGATGACGTAGTCTCCGAAGCCCACGGTGCTCAGGGTGATGAAGGAGAAGTAGAAGCCCTCCAGGTAGCTCCAGCCCTCCATGTGGGAGAAGAGCAGCGGAGGCAGCAGCAGGAAGAGCAGGAGGCCCGACAGCAGCGCGCAGGAGCCCGCCAGCCAGCGGGCGGGGGCCGGGCCCTGGTGCACACAGCGCCCACCTGTGGCCTCTGCCCAGGGCCGGCCTCGGCCAGCGGATGCCGGGGTCTGAGCTGAGAGCTGGCCCAGTGCTGCTCCCCACTCAGCAGGGGCACCCAGAGCCCCCGCCCCAGGGCTGTGCTCTCCAGGTTCCCAGCCGGGGGACACTCCTGGCACCGTGTCCTTCCCCGTCCCTGCCCCACGATCACCAGACATCCGATTCTGGCCAGCGGCCCCCAGTCCTTCCACATCCCCGCCAGTCCCCTCTGTCCCCACCCCTCGCCACCAGGCACCCCGGTTCCCACCGCAGCGCCCCATCCTGAAGGAACCCGTCCCCCAACCCCAGCAGCCCCTCCCTCACCTGCCAGGTGCCCCCCAGCCGGTGGACACAGCGGTGGACCCCCCGCTGCATGAGGTGGCCCAGGCGATTGAGCACCACGAGGTTGAGCGGGATCCCCACCAGGGCGAAGAAGATGCAGAAGAGGCGGGCGGCCATGGTCTGGGGACTCAGGTTGCCGTAGCCTGGGGCGAGAGGGCTGCCTCAGGAGAGTGTCCAGCCTGACCCCGCCCGGTCCCCACGGGCCTCACTCCATGCCCCTGCAGATGTGGGCAGCCGGGATTTGTGGGGGGCCCTAGACACCGTCTCCTCCGTGCACCCCCAATCACCCCTCCAAGCAGAGATGGCGGCCCCCGTTGTACAGGAGGGAAGGGCAGCTCCGGAGACCTGAGCAGGTGTGCAGGTCGCACCTGCCTGCGGGGAGTCTCCTCTGTCCTGCCTCTTGGGTTGGCAGGGAGAAGGCCCAGCCTCCAGTGGCTGCCCCTTGGGATCCTCTGCACACTCGAGCTGAGGCCCCTGTGGCTAGGCAGGGTGGGGCTCCCTCAGCAGGCGGCCTTGCTCCAGGCTCTGTCGCTTGGCTGACACTGTCCCTGGGCAGCACCGCTGCCGTCTGTGGCCCGGATCCCGTGCGTCTCTTGGGTCTCCCCGCTCCCCCACCTCTGCCTTCCTTCCTATCTGCTGCACACCACATCCCCTCTGGATCCCTGATTCCCAGGGGAACGGCTCCGACACACCTGGGCTCCCTCCCCCGCCGTGGGACTGAGGGACAGATGGTGGAACATGAGCTGTCCCGGGGGAGGTGGAAGTCGGGACTTCTGGTCTTGGAGATGAGTGGGGGGAGGCCAGAGAGCATTGTCCTGGACATTCCTCCTCCTTCTGTCTCCACCCCTCCCTTTTATTTGTTACTGGGGATTGAACTCAGGGGCACACAGCCACTGAGCCACATCCCCAGCCCTATTGTGTATCTTATTTAGAGACAGGGCCTCACGGAGTTGCTTAGTGCCTCGTTTTTGCTGAGGCTGGCTGTGAACTCAAGATCCTCCTGCTTCAGCCTCCCGAGTTGCTGGGATCACAGAAGTGGGCCGCAGCTCCACCCTTCTTTTTAATTTTAATTAAAAAAAATTTTAAGAGTCAGGCTCTTGTGATGTTGCCCAGGCTGACCTTGAACCCCTGGGCTCCAGCCATCCTCCTGCCTCAGCCTCCAGGTAACACACCACTGCAGTGCTCCCCTGTGCCCGCTGCTGCCCCCTTCGTCCCCACCACCACAGTCTGGCTTTTCTAAAGTGCCAACCCAACTCTCCTCACCCAGGCCACCACCGCCATCATCCTCACGCCTGCCGGGGAACCTGCACTCACCAGCCTGACTCTGAGGATCTGGGGCCCCACCCTCCCAGCTCTGGTCATACTCCTGCCCCAGACCCTCTGGTGACTCTGTGCCTTTGAACCTGACGCACCCTCTCCCAAGGGCCCACTTCCCCCCCTGCCCACCTAGAGATGACCCTTCCTGACCCGACTCCTCAGTGGCGGGCTCCTTGGTCATGAGCCCTCAAAAGTGCAGATGGGGCCGGGCGCGGTGGCACTCGCCTGTCATCCCAGTGGCTCGGGAGGCTGAGGCAGGAGGATGGCGAGTTCAAAGCCAGCCTCAGCAACTTAGTGAGGCCCTAAGCAACTCAGTGAGCCCCTGTCTCTAAATAAAATACAAGATAGGGCTGGGGGAGTGGCTCAGTGGTTAAGCTCCTGGGTTCACTCCCCAGAACCCCCCCAAAATGCAGACGGGGTTAGGGTTATCTTCCTGTCTTAGCGACGGGCACAGACCTGATGTAAGTGCTCACCGGGGCGAGTGTGAGTGAGAAGCACCAGGTGGAATGAACAGACGGACGAGGAGTGAACGGGAGGGGAACTAAGTGAACGGAGGCCCTGCTCTGCCCTGCATCATTGCCTGACATTCCCCGGATGGGGCCAGCACAGCCACACACCCCACACCTGTACTGTGATATTTTTTTCCTGGTGTTGTGGATTGATCTGGGATTCTCTCTACTGAGCCGCATTCTCAGCCCTTTCTAGCACTATTGTTTTTTTTTTTTTTTTTTTTGATTTTTAAGAGGAGGTCTGGCCAAGTTGCCCAGGCCTCCCTGAACTTGCAATCCCCCCGCCTCCGCCTCCTGAGTAGCTGGATCACCGGCGGGCACCACTGCGCCTGAGGCCCTGTACCATTGGACACCGCTGGTTCATGTCACCCCGCGTCACTGAGGGCCACTGGGATGGGCCACTGGGACGGGCCACGGCACATGCCAGCCCAGAGTGTGGGCTCTGCAGGGAGATCTGCGGCCTGGTTTGAATCCCGGTCCTGCGCCTGGTGGGCTGCGGGGTCTTGGGCAAGAGGCTCCACCTTCCTGTCTGTGTCCTCGTCTGTAAGATGGGGACATCAACACCCAATGGCAGTGGGTGGAACGGGAGGTTGTGCGGGGACGTGAGCCCCCAGGTGTTCAGTGTCCCCCAGGTGCTGTGGGAATGACCGTGGTGTGGGCGCGTGTCCCAGGGCTCTGGTCTGAGGTCTGCAGAGGCCTCCTCTTGAGCCTCCACCCCTCTCGGCCTTCTGAGGGTCCCTCTCCTGAAAGGTGGGGTTCATTCTGCCAGCATCCAGGGAGGGGTCAGCCCCTGCCTCTGTCCCCCTCTGCCTCCTCCCCCGGGGCTGTTCTTTGGCCTTGGGGTTCTGTCACTCAGTTCTCAGTAATGGCATGGTGGCACCTGGATTCTGCCAGTTCTGGGGGGCCCTGTAGCTTTCCAAGGCTGACATTTAATGGACCCTTCTCCCCCTCACTTGGTCATCCCTCGGGTCAGAGCAATCGGTGGTGTCAATAGCCCCCAAGTGACTGTTCAACCCTGGATGACTGCAGCTCCCCAAGAGCCACCTCCCACGTCAGCACACCTCTCGCCTGTCACCTCTCTCCCCTTTGAGGGCCTTAGGGGGCTCCTCTGCACTCTCTCTGAACTCAGCCTCACCTCCAACCCTCCACAGCCTCCTGGACCTCCTCAGTGTTCCCCAAGCACAACAGCCACATCTACCTCAGGGCCTTTGCACAGAGAGAAGGCTCTTCCTCAGATACCTGCATAGCTTTCTTCCTCCTTTTGTTCATGTCTCCGCATCAATGCCACTGAGGCAGTGAGTCCTTTGATGGCCTCACCATCTGTAATGGCCCCCAGTCATTATAAGACCCCGTTTTAGGGCTTGGAGAGATTCCTCTCAGAATGCCTTCTCTCTCCTGGAGTGCCCCACGTCTCCTGTCTCTTTCTCTGTGTGAGTGTTTAGGGCCAGGGCTTCTGACCGCTCTGCTGGTTCAGAAAGCCTGCCCTGTCCTGTGAACTCCGAGGACAGAAGCCCCTGGAAAGAGCCAGGCGGCCCCTCCCCCACCCCGCTGGGTGTCAGACCCCAGCTCTGCCTGTGTGGCCTTGAGGAAGTTCCACCACTTCTCTGTGCCTCAGTTTCCTCATCTGTGACTTGAAAATAAGCCCTGTCCTTGGAGGCTGCTCCATGGTCAGAAGGAGCTCTTGAATGTCCAAGGTTTTGGCCCTTGCACAAGAGGACCTGGGGTGTATACCTTGGGTATATACTGTGTGTGTATGTGTAAGGGGCTCCCCTCCTCTGCCCTCCTCACCCCCAGAGAGGGTGAGTGCCTCAGGGCAGAGCTGAGTGGAGAGGAGGGGGTGGGAGTGTTCCAGGTTGGGAGGCTCAGAGCCGGGCAGGCTGACGTCATGGGCCTGGGGCTCCCACACGTCTGGTCATGGGGACTCCTGGTGCCCAGAGGCCTCTCCTGCCCTCCAAGTGCCTAGCTGCTCCAGAACTCAGGTCAGGCTGCTCCAGAGCATCTTTGCTGAGACTCCTTACCGGGCAGCGTTTGCTGAGTGCCCACTGCAGGCTGGGCCTTGTACTAAGCCCCAGGAATGTAGAGATGCGCCAATGCCCTCCTGATTGTCCTTCAGGCCCAGGGTCCCTGGAGTCTGGGGGGCCTCTGGAGCAGGCTCATGGGAAGGACTGCCCCAGTTCCTGAGTAGCCCTGCCACCCTCTGCAAGAAGTGTGGGCTTATTTAAAGCTAGATGGAGAGACCTCTGGGTGGTCTTGCCCTGTCCACTCTAGGGAGGACAGAGGGGGATGCTGGTGGTGGAGACAGATTCCTGGTCCACCCGGAGCAGGGGCAGGAGCCCAAGTCACTGGTGGTGCCAGTCTGCCACCTAGTGGTAAGTTCAGTATCATGCAGGGGCTGGGGCTGGTTCCCAGGGCAGAGGGCGCTAGGCAACAGCATTGCATTATCTCTTGGGTTTCAGAGTGGCCAGGACCTAGGGCTTCTCTTCTTCACACCATGGCCCCAAGGTGCCCTCCAGGACAAGTTCCACCTCAGTGACTGGAGGCAGGGTGGCCCCGCTGGAGGAAAGGGGCTGGGGAGGATGGTGATGGGGACCAGAGCTGAGCCAGAGAGCTCAGGAGAAGGCCCTGGGAAGGGAGAGCTCCTCTCTGCAGGCAGGAGGACAGGGGCCAGGGCAGGGCTCAGGACAGGGGCCTCAAGTCTCTTTCATGGGGTCTCTGCTCCCATGCACCCCTGGGGCTTTGTTGGGTGGGCTAGCTGGGGGCCAGACACTCCTGGTGCCCAGAGGCCTCTCCTGCCCTGTCAGGAGACGCTCTGATCCCTGGAAGGCCGAAAGGGGAGAAAGTCCCCTAGGAACACGTTTCTCAAACTTGAACATCCCCCACAATCCCCTGGGGACCTGGACGAAATGCAGAAAGGGGTCAGTGGGTCATGGGGACGCTCGAGGCTCTTCTGCCCCTGGGGAAGGGGACCCCTATTGCAGGGCCCACTGTAGTTGGAGGAGTGAAGCGCTAGTAGCCCTTCCAAAAGGCAACCAGCCCCCCTGCCCACCAGGGAAGGCCACCCTCCCCAGCCCAGCCACCCTGGCCCCAGGCTGCCCTTACCGATGGTGGTGACGGTGGACACAGAGAAGAAGAAGGAGCCCAAGAGCTCCCAGCGCCCCATGCTGGTGGTGTTGCTCAAGAGGTGGGCCCCGTCTTTGTACGACTGGATGATGTCCTGGGGGAGAGGCTGCAGTGACCAACAGGCTCTATGGGGAGACTGGGTCCCTGCACCCCCAAATGCACACTCTCTCTGAGGCACAGTCCTCACAATCACTCTTCCATCCCAGCCTGGCCAGGGCAAGGCGCCTCGATCCCTCCAGTCAACCTGGGGGTCCCCAGAGGCAGGGACCATGGAGATGGCTCCTTCACACTCTTGGCCCCCATCCCAGGTCAGGGTGGGGTGGGGTACCTCTCCACCTGGTGGACAACCATCCACCTATTCTCTGCTCACCCCCTTCCTGCAGGAAGCACGCGGCCAGGCGTGACGTGGTGCTTTTAGGGGCCAGAGGATGAGAGACAGGACCTCAGCCCTCACGGGACAGAGATATACTGAATGAACTCTGACGTCGTGCAACCCGTGGCTGTTTGGGCATTAAGGAAGCAGTGTCCAGGATCCTGGGCAAGTACCAAACTCCTCTAAGCCTCAGTTTCCTTGTTTGTAAAATGGAAATACTCATAGTGTCTACTTCCTAGAGTGGCTGTAGGGGTTAAATTAAGTTTTTCTCTCTTTATTTAGTTTGATACTGGGATTGAACCCAGGGGTGTTTTACCACTGAGCTACCTCTTCAGTCATATATATATATATATATATATATATATATATATATATATATATATTTTTTTTTTTTTTTTTTTTTTTTTGGACAGGATCTTGCTAAGTTGCTTAAGGCCTAAAGTTGCTAAGGCTGGCCTTGAACTTATGATCCTCTTGCCTCAGCCTCCCTAGTTGCTGGGATGATAGGCACACACTACCTTACCCAGCTTAAATGAGGTCTCATATTTGAAGACTAAGAACAGTACATGGTGTGTGGGAAATTTAATGGTTGCTATCATCACACTAATAAGAATATTTTTCTGAAAGAATTCAGAGAAAAAAGGTGTTCATTCTGGTGAAGGCAGGGACAGATGGCTTCAAGGTGAGGTGGGCTGTCCCTTGAGGGTCAGGTAGGATTGATCCCGTGGAAGGATATTTAGGGAGATGAGACAAGAGGAGTGGAGGCTGGGAGGCTATCTGAGGCCTAGAGTAGGAAATTGAGAGAAAGTTGGGGGCTCAGGATGTTAATGCAGCCACCAAATGAGCAGCTGCCAGCCTGATGCCCAGAAGAAATTTCCATATATCTGGGATGCCCCTGTCTCCCCGGCCTCACTGGGGCCCCATCCTCTGGCCTCTGTTCCTTAGAGCCCTCTGCTTCCTTCGGCCCACGACTTCCACTTTGGCCCTTCCGGCATCAGTGGCCGGGGTGTCCGCCAGCCCTTGGTATCTACAGACTCTGAATGAAGTGAGCTCCGCTTGGTGTCCACCCTACTTCTCCAACTGGATCTACCCACTTCCAGCCCTCCTCTCCGTTTTCCCTGCCCTAGACAAGCACATCTTGGGCACCCACCCTCTGGGACAAACTTGTCCTGCCCCCCTTTCCCCCAAGTGCGGAGGATCGTGCCCTCAGTCCTGCTCACCCTTGGACCCAGGCCAGAGCCCCCTAGGGTCCTCGCCCTAGTTCGCATATTTGCACCCAGGTTCTCTCTTTGGAGGAGGCAAGGTGTGTCCTTTCATTCTTCACCTATGGCACTGGGACACAGGGCCGCGCACCTGCGTGCCGCCCCGTCAGCCTGCCACCCACAGACCAAAGGCTCCCAGTCTCCGGACCGGATCTGGACGGCCCTGGTGGCTTGTGACCCAAGGAAGTGTGCCCTCTGTAGTGCTCATTCCCAAATTCGGATGTGTGCGCCAAGCTTGCGTCTCCCCACAGGGTCAGTCACGCTCTCTCGCCCCCTAAAGGAGGACGCAGAGCACGGCACCGGCGATCCTCTAGCCAGAACCCAACCCTCCGGCTCCCCCACGCCCAGACACGCGCTCCTGTGGTTCCCCTGTGCAGCGGCTCCGCTGCTCTTTGGGATAAATGCTCCCGCGGTTTCCTTTCCCGGGCCAGAGCGGACCCTCCCCTCCCGGACCGGTGCACCCCTGGCTCCCTGATCCCTCCCCGGCAGCGCCTGGAGCGACCCCGCTCGCCCCTGACCCGGATCAGCAGGTCCAGCGCGTGGCTATCCAGACACGTGAAGTTCTGCAACAGCTCCCACTTGTCGCGCTGGAAGTTGCGACTGGAGTCCTCAGCCGCGCGACCCTCCAGCGCCCAGAACACGCCGGTGCCCAGCGCCAGGTAAGCCAGGTAGGCGAACAGCAGGAACAAGGTGCCCGGCACCGCGCAGCCCCGACCCCTGCCCTTGTGCGCCGCTGAAGCTCCCGGTGGGTGCATGGCGGGAGAGGACGGGGGCTGGAGCTGTGGACAGGAACTGAGGTGGAAAGGAAGGGCCAGGAGCCTGGCCGGCCCCTTCTCTAAAACAGCCGCCAATGGCCGGTTTCCCCTGGGGAAGAGGAGTGCAGGGGAGTGGGACGGCCCTGCCCCACCCCCAGGATCCGATCTCAGGGACAATAAGAGGCTGAGTCCCAGGTATCTGGTTGCACTTCAAAAATCTGTGGAGTGCCCACTCCCCGATCCAGGTTAGGGAAAAGGAGATGCCACTGGGTGACCACAGGCCCTGGGAGGGAAGGGGTCCAGAGCCCCCCAGCATTTCCTGCGGCAAATGGTGGGAGGGACTACGGGGAAACCGCTCTAGGGGAAGAGAAAGCAGAAGCCACGTTTATTGTCTCAGGGCTCCTGCCTAAGTCCGCGGACCCTGGGACCATCTTCAAGCACTCGCTGCTTCTCAGCTTCTCCCTGAGTCTTCCTACCAACCACCCTGTGTACTTAAAAGAAGAGGGACTCCAACTGACTGCCACTGGGCTGTGAGCTTGGAGGCAAGAAGACCTTAACCAGGTCCTGACTTCTTTCCCCCCAAGTCCCTCCTCCACCCAGAAAGCAGGAAGGGCCCAGGGAGGGTAAAGAGTCCATGGGTGGGTCTTCAGTTTCCCACCCTCTCTTGGATGTCACTGGTCCCGGGGTGTAAGCTGTGGTCCTCTGCTGCTGCGGATCCTTCCCTGGGTCTCTGGTCAGGAGCTTCCTCTCCTCCACAGCTTGGCCTCTGTAGTCTCATGAGACCCTGCGCTTAGGGGTCTGCTTGCTGTTGGGGTGATGGAAGAAGTACCGGTTGGAGTTTATGGTCTTTGGTGAGATTGGCCATTGGCATGGACTGGCCCAAATCTGTCTCCTTCTGGGCTGCGGGGATGTTGCAATTCAGCAGGAGAAAGGCCAGGCCTGGAGCGCATGGTCCCACGGGAGGTCAGGTCTCCATGGAGCGTCTTTCCTGGAAGGCTCCTGGGACCCGCTGGCCCTCTAGCTTCTCAGAGGGTTCTTGGAAAGGCTTTTAGGAAGACAGGGGACCAGAGGGGTCATCAGGTCAAGGGCGTACCCTGGAGGTCAGGGGAGGTCATGACCAGCAAAATGGTGGGACACCCTCTTCAAATGGTCTGGCAAGCTTTGGGAGGCAGCTGCGAGCTTCCTGTTTGCACTAAGATGGTTCCAGCGTGTTCCCCCACCCAAGACGGCCATTCTCATGGACTCACCCTCCCTGGGTCTGCTCCCACGGGACATTTTGGACACTGTGTTGGGCTGCCTGTCCAGTTGTCTATCCTGCTAGACAGACTAAAGGCACAGGTGAGGGCTAGAATGTTCACAGTTGTACTTCAGGACCTAGCACATAGTGGGGGCTTGGCAAATATACCTTGTGCACCCATCCAGTGAGGCCCAAGTCAAGTTACCCTCTGTTTCCTGTCCGTCTAAGGACCCTGGGGTGGGGTATGTGGGGAGGTCATTGAAGATCTGGCCACAGTGAATGTGTTTGAGTTTTTCAGGTCACCTCTGTTACTTTCGTGGACATTATGTTTCCTTGTCTCCCTGGAGAGCTCTGGGCCCACCCTGGCTGGGACAGGTGTGGGGTTGGGAGAGGAAGAGGAGGGAAGGATCTCCAGAGGGCAGATGACATGGGCTGGGAGGCTGGGAGGGACTGCTGGGCCACTAGGGGACCTCATGCAGAGATGGGCATCTTCTGAGGTCTGGGGAGCCCTTGAGGGTCAGGGGCTGCCCGGTCCTTGAGGTTGAGGCTCCTGCTGTTGAGCCAGAGCTGGGAGCACCTGTGTAGAAGCAAGGGGCCCAGGGAGAGGACCAGGGCCAGCCACGCTAGGCCCAGGAGGATCCAGACGGCTGCCAGGCTCCGGTACACCGAGATGTAATGCTTGCTAGGGTCTGTGCCTGCAGGGAAGGGGACAGCAGGTGTCTGAGGGCACAGGCTCCACCCAGGGATTCCCCACCAAGTAGGATGCACTCTTGTCTTCCTCATAACAAGGATCAGCATGAAGTTCTTGGAGAAACAGTGATGGGTCCCAGACCAGGGACTTCTGAGGACTGGAAATACCCTTAGCTGATAACTCCCCATCTCCTGAATCCCAGCGGGTCCCCCATCCTGAGATCTGTGACTCTCATTCTCACCGACAACGTAGTCCCCAAAGCCGATGGTGCTTAGGGTGATGAAGGCAAAGTAGAAGCCCTCGCCGAAGCTCCAGCCCTCCACTCGGCTGAAGGCCATGGGCGGGAAGATGAGAACCACCAGTGTCCCCAGGATCAGGAACAGAGCCAGGCCCAGGACCTGCAGGAGCGGGGAAGAGGGAGTCTGCCACCTGGAAGACTTCAGGGTTGCATGGGGTTGGGGGGAGGCCTGACCACAGTTAGTCCCCTGCAGACCTTGGGAGGGGGCTGTGTCTGGGGGTGTGTGATCTTGCCCAGGCCAGGGAAGGCTGGGTGGGCAGAGGAGGTGGGAGAGTGGGTCAAGGAGGAATCTGAAGACTCCTTCAGGCATGAGGACCACATGCAAACAGGCTTCCCAGGAACTCTGATCCGGGATGGCACTGTCACCAAACTGTCCCAGATCCCTCTGCACTCTTGCTCTCCAAGGGGTGCACTCTGGAGACATGCGGGTGGCCTAGAGTGTCCTTTGACCTCATGAAAAGTTGGTGGAGCTCTGTGATGACCACAGAGGTTCCCCATCAAAGAAGGACTATTGGCCAGCTGTCAGCTCACTTCAGTGTCACGGAGAAGCCTGGCTGGTGGGCACACGCTTCCTGAGAAGGCCACATCCCGTGCTGCTGGAGATGCGAAGCCTAGCCCCTTCAGCCACTCTGCGGTCAACTCCAGTGCCTCCCGCACCCCCCACACACTGTGGAGCTGCCAGAGGCCACACCTTTATCCAGCTGGAATCAGAATTCAGCTCTTCGCTCTGCCCGGTCCTGCAGCTGCCCCTTCTCTCCCACAGGTGTGTGTCCCTGCTGCCCTGCACACCAAGGCCTCTCTCAGTGTCCACCACTTACCTTTCACAGCGGGGCTGGAGGGGAGGGGGGACTGTACCTGGGAGCGCCTGGGCTGGTCCTCCCACCTCTCCAGGGTGGCCAGGTGGGCGCGCAGCCCCGTGCCCAGGTGGTTGAGGAAGACCACGTTGAGTGGGATGCCCACCAGGGCGTAGAAGACACAGAAGACCTGGCCAGCCTCTGTGCTGGGGGCCAGGTTCCCATATCCTGCCACAGAGAGGGAGGGTGCAGCTATGGGAGAGTTAGCACGGCGCCCGGGTCTTTCTGTCACTGCTGGGCCAGAAGCTCCCCTGTTCCCATGAGCCTCGTCCATCCCACCCCCTGGAATGGACGACCTTTATTTACAGAAGTCCGGTTTGTCTTTGACAGCCCATCTCCAATGACACTGCTTCTGCGAAGCCCTCCTGTCACCCTCCTCTGACAGCACATGGCATCCTGTGCTGTTTCGTGTCATTTCTAATGATTTGTGCTGCCTTGTGCTGTATTTATCCTTCATTATTGGATGGAGGACCAAGCCTGGATCCAATCCAAGTTTGTGCCCCCCCATCACCTTCCTTGGAAAGTCAAGGGGGGTGGACTTAATGGAATGGATGGGGAGACCTGGGATAGGAGGGCCTGGGGTTTCCTGGAGGTGGGGCCATGTGGGTTTCTGGTGGAGTGGTATGGTAGACGCTGTCAGTGACTGGCTCTCTTGGGACACCCAGGATGTCAACTGCGCTTTGGTGGCCAGTTCCTGTATGCAAATGACCTCCCAGCTCAAGTCCTTGCATCTCTGCCTGAGGGACTTCTCTGGCCCCAGGCATGTGCAGGGTCCAGGGCTGGGATGGGATGCTGGAGGTTAACACACCAGGAGAGGCTTTCTGGTGACCAGCCCCCTGCAGGCCTGTTCTGAGGACAGCTCTCCCTAGCCTCTCAGCAGGTCCTACGGGTGAGCCCAGCCACCCCCAACCAGCAACCCTCTGACTTCCTCTTTCTCCACTTCCCTGCCCACTTCCCTGCCTGGGCTTCCTGAATCGTCTCCCGGGTAACCACATCCTCTTCTCAGCATCTGCTTTTGGGGATCCCGGACTGAGACAGGGGCCTGGGCTGGGGAGCCCTGCTGCCCCACAACCCTTTACCTATGGTGGTGACCACTGTGCCTGCGAAGAAGAAACTGCTGCCGAAGTCCCAGTTGCTGGGGTTGGTGGAGTTGCCTTTGGGGTTCACGCCTTTCACCCAGGCTTCCATGATGACCTGTGGGGAGAGCGTGGGCGGTCACTGTGCACCTGTGGTCGCCAGGCTCTCCGCAGGGTGCTTCCCCATTGTTGCATTTAATGATGTCCTTAGATGGCGTTGTTCCGATTTCACAGAAAAGGGAAGGTAGGCTCAGAGTGGCTGTGATGCCCAAAGTCGCTGGACCCCAAGTCCAAGTGCTTAAGGATGGGTTCAGGTGGGTGTTTCTGGAAGGATTTGCTGGGAACCACAAGAAAGCCCTAGGGCTTGGGGGCGGGGTGGGACATAGACCTCTGCTCTCTGAGCTTTCAGGGGAGCTGGTGGCTTTGCTCTGGTGGCCCTCTGGTAACACAGAGATTCCACCAGAGGCCAGCAGGAAGGTGCTGTGTGGTGCGTCGTCTGCGTAGGTACTGCATGTCGCACGTGTGTACATGTTGTGTGTGTGTGTGTGTGTGTGTGTGTGTGTGGTTTCTAGAACCCAAACTAGACCCAGCTCCAGCTAAGCTCCTCCACCCCTGGTCAGTCCTCTTGGAGAATGGGGAGAGCGCCCTCCTCCGCTGCTTCCAGCCCCTGTGAATCGTCCCAGGGCAGCTCAGCCTTGACGCCAGGTAGAGTCCCCCAGTCAGGGTGGGGCCACTGTGGAGGAGCATGGGAGCTCTGGCCTCTCGTTCCTGTGGGAACCACTTCCCACTGGCTGGGTGGGCATGCTTGGGCCAGGGTGGGGTGTCCCTGGTGGGCTGGGCCAGGGTGGACGTCCTCAGCAGCAGGCGGTCTGCTTCTTCTCATTTTGGCAGGAGCTGGCCACTGAAGATGTGGACTTTGGCTTCCCTCTCTTTCCCACATGCCCAGAGAGGCCAGGGCCAAACGTTCCTGGACACAGCCCCTCCCCAGAGACCCGAACCCCTGTAGGCAGCACTTGCTCTAGTCCTGGGTTGTCCCCTCTGCAACCCAGGGCCCTCCACACCCCCCGAGGGGGGCCCTGACCTCCCTGAGGGTACTGAGTAGTGTGGGTGGGTGGCTTTTTTTTCTCTAAGAATCCACAGGTAATGGAGACAGAGGCAGATTCACTAATTCTGGGATCAGGGCAGGCTTGTTCCTTATGACGTACATATATATTTTTCTTTCTTTTCATGGTACTTGGATGGAATCCAGAGGTGCTCTTTCCATGAAGCTATATTCCCAGCCCTTTTAAAAAACTTTTTATTTGGAGATCGGATCTCACTGTTGCCCAGGCTGACCTCATACTTCGGATCCTCCTCTTCAGCCTCCTGAGTAGCTGGGATCACAGGTGTGCACCCCATACCTGGAGTCACTTTTTAATACTGCAGTAAATTCTGTCCCTGGCGTGTGGCAGAGTTCAGCAGTGACTCCTGTTCTCCCAGAATCTTACCCCTGCATTCTCCTTCCCTGCTCAACTTCCTCTGGTAAGGGTCTCTTCCGAGGCTCAGGACTGTCATGTCCTGTCTTCCCTGGGGAGGCCCTGGGGGCTAATCGGTGGTACCCTGTCCAGCTGCAGTCAGACCTAGGGCCATCCTCCTTATTTACAGAGTAGTCAGAGCCCAGCCACCCATCCGGCCCTCTGCCCAGCTCCTGGGCTCACTCTGGCCTGGGGCTGAGAAAGGAGGAGGTTTCTGGGTCTCCAGGGCTCTGCCTTGTGCCCTGGGTATTGGGAACCTCCGAACCTTACTGTCCTCTGATGTGGGTCTCCTGGAAGAGCTGGGTGTCTCGCAGCTCCACCAAGTTCTCCCAGGCCGTGAATCCTCTTGTCGGCCAGCTGTCCTCAGTCCTGAGGGAGGCCTCAGCACCACCAGATACTGCTTAACACCACCTGCGGCCCCACCCGGAGCTCCTGCAGGTCTGGGCAGCATTTCTCACACACTCCCAGGAGCTGCTGCTGCTGCTGCTCCAGGGACCGCACTTTGAGAACTGCCGCTCTGGGCCGTATCCTGCCCCCAGCACTTATGTGTGGGTGAAGGACAAGGGCCCCTCTCTGGAGCCTGAATGTGAGCTCTGTGTCTACCAGTAACTGCAGCCTCGGTCAGCACGTGCCATCTCTCTGTGCCTCAGTCACCACACTATGAGCTTGAGACAGTGATAGCAGCAGCAATGACAAGAGGCCAGCCCAGGGGGTGGTGGATTTTGATTGTCCCAAGCCCTGCTCCTCCCACTCTAGACACATTGTAAATGCTCAATAAATGCCGGTTATCATTTGATGACGCTGCACTTGATCTGTTCTTTGCAGTAGGTGTGGCCACCCCCTGCACCTCCTGCTCTCAAAGCTTTCACCCACCACACCTGCTGTTACCGTTTCTGGGAGAGGGTGGCAGAAGGGGCCCCAGGCAGGGGGTGGCCCCCTCGGCACCAGAGAGAGCCCCTCGTGGGCACAGCACTGGTAGAGCTCAGCCACCCTGGCCACTGCCCTGCCAGGCCCAGCTCCCAGGAAAGGAGCCTGGGGAAGGTCAGCATGGCAGCCGCTCCTGATGGTTATCTGTGTCTCCTCCCAGGAAACTGAGCCCAGAGGGGGTGGGGAAAGTGTGGAAATGAGGGAGAAGAAGATTTGATGACACTAGCACTCAGTTCCTATCTGTGCAGCAGGTGGCAGCTGAGAGAGTGCTTTTAACCTGCTGTCAAACGTCTGCAGAACAGAGCTGCTGCTTCTTGTCACCTTATAGGTGAGGACATTTGGATCCAGAGACATTAAATGACTCTCTCAAGGTCACACAGTGATCCTGTTTCAGACCTGGGACCACAATCCAGGACCAGATCGGACCTCTGATGTTCGCATTAGTCTCTGCTTCCAAATGGGACTTGATCCCCTGGGTGACTGCCCTGGACCTGCCACAGGAGACCGTTCTGCCCACCCCTCGGTCTCCTTCCTCCCTTTCCCCCTCACCTGCACAAACTGCTCCAGGGCCCTCTGGTCCAAGCAGGTGTAGTTCTCCAGGAAGCGCAGCTTCTCAACCTGGAACTGGTCCCTGGACTGAGCTTCCGCCTGCTTCTCCAGCAGCTGGAAGACAGTGGCACCGAGCAGAAGGTAGCAGACGTAGGCCAGCAGCAGGGGCAGCACCCGGCCACCCCAGCAGCTGGCCAGCCTAGCGCAGGGCATGGCGTGGCCAGGACCCCACCAGGACTGGGGGCTGGCTCCAGTCAGAGAAGCGGGAAGCAGGCGAGGAGTGAGCACCGGGGACCTGCACCAGGGACTGCGCGGGCTCCCGCCCCTCCGCCCTCCCCCGGCACAGGTGTCTGCAGGCGGGAGTCGTGTTTGAACAGAGCGCTCAGTGCAAACAGGCCCGCAGCCCCCGCCTGTCGCTCTCCAGGGACAGCAGCACGTCCACGTCCACGGGGTGGACCCCTCAGAGAGACTCCTGGGGTCCTCGAGGCTCGCCCTCCGCCTCCACGTGGATGGGTGCTTCTGGGCTGGACCCTATTGGTGTGCCCCCCCTGGCCAGGCCACGGTGGGCTCTCCCAGCAGCTTCATCCCTCAGGAAGGCCCCCAGCACCCAAGGCTAGGAACTGGGGGACACCAGAATGTGTGTGGGCTGACCTTCCACTCGGTTGCCTTGGCTCCAAAATGGGGTTAGGAGTATTGACCTGCTATTGGGGGAGCCCCAGGAAGAGCGAACTGGGTGACAAATCAGGATCAAGTAAATAGGCAAAGGACAGCCTCGCTGGAGAGCAGTCGCAGTGTTGGGGCTGCCAATGACCTGGCGGTACTGGCTCCATCCTTTGGCTTTATCACCTTTGCTGACAATTTGTCTTGCTTGGGACCCTTAAGCAGGCCACCTGCAGAGGACATGGTGCTGGTGGGACCTGGGGCGCTAGCTGCAGCTCTCTGCAGGAGTGGGATGGAGCTGCTTGCTGTCCATGCTTTATCTTCTCTGCTCCTGTGTATGTGACAGCTGGATCGAGATCTCATTCACACACTGTACCATTCACCCATGTAGAGTACACAGCGCAGTGGTTTGTAGTTTAGTCACAGAGTGGTGCAACCATCTCTACAACCAATGTTTTATGACCTCAAAGAGAAACTCCCCCACTCTTTAGCTATGACCCCTTGAGTGCCTATGTCTGACACCCCGGCCTCTGGCAACCACTAATCTGCAGTCTTTATGCGTTTCTCTATTTTGGACATTTCATATAAATGGAATCATATATTACAGGGCACTTTGTATCTGGCTTCTTTCACTGTATATGTTTTGAAGGTTCATTCACATTGTGTATGTGTCAATATTTCCTTCCTTTTCATAGCTGAACAATATTTCACAGTATGGATATACCATATTTTGTTTCTCCATTGGATATCCTCTAGATGGATATTTGTGTGGTTCTTACTTTCTACTACTATAAGTAATGCTGATGTGAACATTTGCATATGTGTTTTTATGTGGATACATGTTTTTATTTCTCCCAGGTATATGTCTAGAAGTAAGGGTATATGGTCACTCTGAGTTGAATTTTTTCATATTTTTTTATTTGTTCTAATTAGTTATACATGACAATAGAATGCATTTGACACATCATACATAAATAAATGACAATACTTCTCATTTGTCTGGTTGTACATGACGTAGGGTTATACAGGTCATGTGATCATATATGCACAGAGGACAATAATATCCAATTCATTCTACTATCATTCCTACCCCCATGCCCCTCCCCAATTTGATCAGTTTTGACATGTATATAACCAATACAATCAATATAAAAAGCATTTCCATTACTTTTCTAAAATTTGAAATCATACAGACTGTGTTTCCTGCATGGTTTATTACATTAGAAATCAATCACCTTAAGATATACAGAGCCCCACCCCCACTTGTCAACTACTTCAAAATTAAATGATGCACTTAAAAATATCCCAGTGGTCAAGGAAGAAAGCACAAGAAAAGTAAATAAAAAGTGCTTTGAACTAAGTGATAATAAAAGCTTAAAATATCAGGATCTCTGGGATGAAAGTGTCTCAGATGAACATTTGTAACTTAAAGTAGTTGTAGCAGAAAAAAGCTAGAATAGCATTCAAATTATTTTCAAATTATGTAGTAGGAAGGAAAAAATAAGAATAGGAACAGAAATATTTGACATAGAGAAGAAATAATACAGCTATAATTTAATAAATCAAATGAGTCTAATTAAGAAAAAAGGAGAAACACAAAAATTAATATCAATGGAAAGAGAGCTATCAAAATAACCTTCAGATGCTAAAACTATGTGAAAGTAGTATCAAATAGTAGTCTACAATTGTATGCCAACATATGTGATAGCTTACATAACATGTTTTATATTAGAGAAGGATCTGTGGGCTAGTAAGAAGAAAGTATATTCAGTCATTGATGGATGAAATATTCTATATATGTCTGTTAAGTCTAAATTATCAATTGTAATTTTTATTTCTGTATCTTCTTTATTTAAGTTTTGTTTGGAGGATCTATCCAGTGGAGACAGAGGCATATTACCCAGTATTGTGTTGTGGTTTATTTGATTCTTGAGATTGAGCAGGGTTTGTCTGATGTATGTAGATGCTCCATTGTTTGGGGCATAAATATTAATGGTTGTTATGTCTTGTTGATGAATAATTCCCTTAAGCAGTATTAAATGGCCTTCTTCATCTCTTCTGATTAACTTTGGCTTTAAGTCCACTTTATCTGATATGAGGATAGAAACCCCTGCTTGTGTACGTGATCCATGATCCACGTGAGAGGTGTTTTTCTCATCCTTTCTCCTTCAGTTTGAGGATGTCTTTGCCTATGAAGTGAGTCTCTCAGAGACAGCATATTGTTGGGTCTTTTTTTTGTTTAATCCAATCTGCCAGTCTGTGTCTTTTGATTGGTGAGTTTAGGCCATTAACATTCAGGATTATTATTGAAATATGGTTTATTTTTGGTTTTTAACTTGACTTGGTTTCTCCTTTGATTGGCTTTTCATTTAGTGTAATTCCTCCTTTGCAGATTTTCATTGTTGTTTTTCATTTCCTCTTCAAGGAATATTTTGCCAAGAATGTTATGTAGGTAGGCTTTCTTGTTGTAATTTTTTTTTTTACTTTTGTTTATCATGGAAGGTTTTTATTTTGTCACCAAATCTGAAGCTTAATTTTGCTGGATACAAGATTTGTGGTTGGCATCCATTTTCTTTCAGAGCTTGGTATATGTTATTCCAGGACCTTCTAGGTTTGAGGGTCTGGGTTGAGAAATCTGGGGAGATCTGAATTGGTTTCCCCCCATATGTAATCTGAAACTTTTCTCTTGTGGCTTTTAAAATTCTCTCCTTATTCTGTATGCTAGGCATTTTCATTATAATGTGCCTTGATGTGGATCTGTTGTAATTTTGTACATTTGGTGTCCTGTAATCTCTTATATTTGATTTTCCTATTCATTCCTCAGGTTTGGGAAATTTTCTGATATTATTTCATTTAAAAGATTGTGCATTGGGGTGGGGGTTGTGGCTCAGTGTTACAGTGTTTGCCTAGCATGTGTGAGGTACTGGGTTTGATCCTGAGCACCACATAAAAATAAAAATATTGTGTCTCTCCACAATTAAAAACATATTAAAAAAAGATTGTGCATTCCTTTGGTTTGTATCTCTGTGCCTTCCTCTATCTCGATAAATCTTAAATTTGGTCTTTTCATGTTGTCCCATAATTTTTGGAGATTCTGCTCATGGTTTCTCACCATCTTCACTGTGTGGTCACTTTATTTTCAAGATTATATATTTTGTCTTCATTGCATGAGGTTTTGTCTTCCAAGTTATCAAGTCTGTTGGTGGTACTTTCTATTGAATTATTAATTTGGTTTATTGTTTTCTTTGCTTCAAAGATTTCAGGTCCCCATGCCCCTCCCCCCCCAAAATATCCCTTTGTTGAAGTAATCTTTTGTTGCCTGTATTTCATCTCTTATCTCTTTGTTGGAGTGATCATTTTTTGGCCTATATTTGCTCTCTTACATCGTTCTTTACTTCACAGATCATTTTAATTATGTGCATTCTGAGCTCCTTCTCTGACATCTCTTCTGCAATGGATTCTATTATTGTAGCATCTTGGTTTGTTTGAGACATTTTCCTCCCTTGTTTTTTCATGTTGCTCGTGTGTCTTCTTCTCTTGCCGTGAGGATCGAAGGTGTTAAAGTTTCTACCCTATAAACTTATTTATAGTGTCCCTTCAGGGTTCCAATACCTCTCCTTTAAGGGGAAAATCAATTAACAGCACCTAATGCAATAGCAGCCTTAAACCAAATAGCTCCTATTTAGACAACTACAGTTTTGCTGCAATGAACAGAAATGATATGTTGGTTGATATCTACAATATAAACAGTAGCTTCATCAAAGGGTCTACAGTTTCTAATGGTGGATATTAGAAAGGGGTGTGCGTGGGATGTGGTGTTTAGGAGGTAGGAGGTGAGAATATAGAGGTATTAGATCATAGGAAGAGTGAAAAAGGGATCAAGACAAGTTGGCTAGCAGGGACACCTCTGGTGTCACCAAGCCTGTGGGGCCCTTGGTGATGGTCTTCCAGATCCTGGCTGTTGTGTCTAAATGGAAGCAGCCATGTCTCTAGTTGGTGGCGGTGGCAGCATCAAACTTGTAGGTACCTTGATGTGGCTTCTGGGGCCTATCCAGTGTCCTAAGATGGAAACTGCCCCAACTTAAGATGATGGTGGTGGCAGTGGAGGTGACCCAAGATGGTGACTGCTTTCAGAGATGGGGCTGAGAGGGCAGGCTGTGTGGTGGTACTGGGCAGCCTGTTTGGAGATGCAGCACTGTGGTGTGCAGTGCTGCGGGGGGCTGCTGCCTCTAGGCCCTGTCCGTTGTCCCAAGGTGGAGGTGACCATATGTGTGGGGGGCTATGGAGGTGACTGCAGTGTCCCAAGATGGATGTGGGCTGGGGGAGCCACGTGTTGGTAGATGGGTTGGGGGTGGGGCTGCAGCATTGTCTCTCTCCTCTGTGTGTGTGCCGCTCTGTTGGATTTTTTGAAGCACTTCCAGACGGTTATCCAAAGTGGCTGTGCCATTTGACCCTCCCACTAACAGTGTGCTGAGTTTCTGATTTCTCTGCTTCTATTTTCTGTTTCTTTTAGTGAGCTGCAGAGGCAGGCATGGTGAGTCGTCCACCAAATGTCCTTTTCCATCTTCCTGGCTGTCAGATCCCAGCATTGGATGCCCCCACCCTCCCCATAAGGCTCAATTGGCAATTGGTGTAGGCCATCATGATCCTCTTAGGCTGGGTTCCCCAGGAGCAGCTCCTGAAGGGGGGCATGTGCATAGGTAGTGGAGTGAGCGAGGACTCACAGGGGTGAGCAGCAGAGCGGGGCAGGGAGAGAGCTGGGCCAGGCAGCACAGGCCCAGCCTTAGCCTGGTTCTTGGGGGACTCTGGTAGGTAAATGTCCCTGTCAGTTCCAAGGGGAGCCCCAGGTGTAGCTGGGCCATTGGAAGAAAAATTGAAGCCTGAAAGGGAGGTCTGAGGGTTGCCAGTGTCCCCCGCCCCACTTTCCAAACTTCCTTGCAGCTGGGGGGTTGCCACGTGACCAGCTCTGGCCACAGTAGGCAGTGTGCTGTGGAGGCAAATTTGTTCTGCCTGCAGAGGGTGGAGCTGCAGCTGACCACACCCTTCTCCCTCTCTGTCCAGTCTGCACAGACCACTGGAGCCACTGGGCCGCCTTGTACTCATGAGCCAAAAAGGTCCAGGGGTGGCTGAGAGGCTCAGATTTTTCTTCCTTTCTTTTTCTTTTTTGATTTTTGTATTTTATAACTTTATTTTTTGTTTATTTTGTGTGTGTGGTGCTGATGAAGGAAACCAGGGCCTCACACATGCTAGGCAAGTGGTCTACCACTGAGCCACAGCCCCAGGCCCCGAGATGCCCAACTGATTCCGCATGCGCCAATCTCTGGATTTTTTTTTTTTTCTTTGTTAGAAACAAACTATTCATTTGAGTCACTGTTAGGTATCCTGTTACCTCTCAATGGTTACATGATGTTATGGTTTAGATGTGAGGTGTCCCCCCAAAGCTCATGTGTGACACAATGTGAGACAGTTTAGAGGTGGAATAATTGGGGTGTGAGAGCCTTAACCTAACCAGGGCATCAATCCCCTGATGGAGAAGTGGGAGGTGACTGTAGGCAGGGAGGCTGAGCTCGGGGGGGTGGGTCACTGGGATGTGCCCTCGTGGCTTGTATTCTGTACATGGTGAGAGAGTCTGTCTCTCTGCTTCCTGGTGTGACGTCCTGCGCCACTTCCCTCCACCACACACTGCTGCCATGATGTTCTCTCTTGCTTTGGGCCTGGAGCAATGGAATTGGCATCTATGAGCTGAACTTTTCCTCCTCTTATTGTTCTTGTCAGGTCTTTTGGTCACAGCAGCAGAAAAGCTGACTAAAAGACACAATTTAAAGAAAAAAATATGCTCAAGGCTTATTAGAGCTGGAAGGACAGGAGCACACTCCAGTTATCTCAAGTAATTGGAAGCCTCTGTCGTAGGAACCCTGGGTCCTGGAGCAACCTAGCTCCCACCCTGGCCCGACTTTCTACTCTCCCCACTTGTCCCCGTCTTGGCTCTGCCTGCCATTTCTCTGCCTCAGGGCTCACCTCCAGGCCCTCCAGGTGGTATTGGATTATGGCCCTCTGCTTTTTTCTGTTGATGTTTCCTCCCACGTGGAGGGGCTCGGTGTCCGTGAGAACATTTTCATGGTTGGCACTTTGCTGGTGTCTGGTGGGCCAAGAAAGGGTCAAGTGCCACCTTTTGCCAAGGGTACAGGGTGCCACTTGTATGGGCATTACTTGGAAGGGGCGGACACCATGGCTGGTCTGTTCAGGACAAGCAGTGACTGTTCTGTAATAAGGGGAGGGAGAGGGGTGGGGAGGGAGGGAGAAAGCATGAGATGTGTGTGAAAGACGCCGGGTAGAAAATAAATGTGGGGGGGTTATTATTTTCATGTAGGTGAATGACAGGTTCCCTCTACTCCAAGCCCCAAAACAAAACACACCACCACCAACTCACAGGGAGAGGTGAGGCAGGGGCAGGCAGACTGTATCCTAAGAATATCCAGCTAAAATTATGGAATCAGCCCAGATGTCCACCAATAGATGAAAGGATTAAGAAAATGTGGTGTGTAATCACAATGGAGTTTTGCTCAGCCATTAAGGAGAATGAAATAATTTCATTTGCCAGTAAATGGATGGAGAGGGAGAACATCATGCTAAGGGTAATAAGCCAGATTCAGAAAACCAAGGGTTGAATGTTTTCTCTTTTATGTGGAAGCAGAATAAAGGAAAGAAGGAGATTGGATAACAGAAATAAATAGGGAAGATCAGTGGAGTAGAAGAAGGAGTTTGGGAGGAGGGGGATGGGAAAGGAGAGGAGATGCAGAATGGATTGAACAAAATCATGTTATGTACATATATAAACATGCCACAGGGAATTTTACTCTGTGGGGCAGAAAGCACCAATCAAAAACAAATAAATAAACAAGCCAAAGGAAGATCAGTAGAGTGAAGGGGGAGGAAGGAGGAGAAGGAAAGGGGGAGGAACAGGGACTGAAATGGAGTCAATCAAATTCCATGCATGTATGATTTTGTCCAAATGAACCCAACTGTTAAGTATAGCTCTCGTGCTCTAAACGTCCCAGCCAGGCCTGGTGGTGGGTGCACACCTGTGATGCCAGACTCAGGAGGCTGAGGCAAGAGGACTGCAAGTTCAAGACCAGTCTTAGCAATTTAGTGAGTCTCAAAAAATAAAAAGGGCTGTTCATGTAGCTCAGTGGTAGAGCACCCCCAGGTTCAATCCCTAGTAACACACACAGAGACACACACACACACATGCATGCACACACACGCACATGCACACACACACACAGAACATCCTGATGCTGTAATAAGTGCTGAGGAAAGCCACAGTATCTGCGGCTTTTCGATCCTGTGACTTAGGTGTGGCCCTGATGGGAGGTGATGTGACCCAAGCCCATCTTCTCGGGAGTCCTTCTGACTCTGAACTCCTGAGGCTGTGTGGATCCTCTGAAGTTGTCCTGGACAGGCCCCACCTCGCAGTGCCCCCAGTGCTCCTTGCTGGCATGTGGCTGTCATGGTTTCTCCTTGTGTTTTTGGAGAGACGGGGCCAACAGCACCCTGTACCACAGACTCGCCAGTTCCTGGCTTTCTCCAAGGCACTGTTCCTGAAAGGCCGGTGACCATCAAACCCTCTTCGACTGCTCTGGAGAAGCACAATATGTGCAGAGTCCTCTCATGGGCATCTAGAATGTCCATCTGCTGATGCCTGAGGACCCCCGGGTGGGACAGAGCAATCTCTTTAGCTCCTAGTATCCGAGGTGGGTCTGGCCTCAGTCTGGTAGTGATGATTGTCCTAGGGGAAGAGATGAAGGGAAAGGGGGGGGGGCTCTGCCTGCATGGGACACAGGGTGAGGCTGTGGTCAGAAGGTGCCTGTGACAGGTTGGGGTAGGGGTGGGACTGAAGCCTCTGTCCTGGGTTCCCTCCCTCCCTCAGGTCCTGGGCAGGAAGTGGTGCCAGGTTCACTGTGGGCAAAACACTGCGCTCATTGTGGACCATCTCTCAATAACCTATGGTGCTAGCTGTGGCAAAGCGACACAGTCCTGCAGAGTAGGTCAGAATGGTGGCCTCCTGCTTTCCCTGGTGGCCCTCCTGTGCCCATCTGGTCTCCTGCCTGTCTACTCTCTTCTCACATCTTCCTCTTACACTCAGGGTTTCACAAACCACCCACAGCAAAGCCCCTCAAGCCTTTGCCTGACCAGGATTTAGGACAGAGTCTTTGCAGAAGCATGTCCAGTTCAATGGGCAGGACTTCCAAACCTCTAAGGCCACAAACAGTGGAACCCAACGGGGGAATCAGAGGGAGATGCTGACTCCTGAGGTCCTCGGAGCTCTCTGCACCACCGGAGCCCTCTTCCTCCCTGGCTCCTTTCCTGTACTCAGGCTGTGCATGCTACTAGAGGGTTCTCTGTGCGCTGGGACCTGTCATTGGGTTTAGGAGGAGCGACCCCACAGACTACAAGGCCTCTGCTGCCCAACACCTCCCTACGTGGGCACCCTCTGCTGGGCAAGGGATGGACAAGGACATGATTTATGGTTCCTTTCAGGGAATTATTGCTGCTAATGGGCAGAGACAATCTGAGCTTCCCAGGAGGGGAGGGCAAAATCAATTAATGGAGAATCTCACATGGCCCGGCTGGCTGATGGCCGAGTGCAGTCTGACATCCGGAGGTGATAAGGGGCTACCTGAGGCTGAACTAATAGGGAGATTGGAGGAAAAAGGAGAAAAACAGAACCCCCAGATCAATTCCATGTACAATGGGCAGAGAATGAGAGTAAATAGAGAGGCCTGGCCCAGGCCTCCTTCCATCTGAATGAGCCCTGAGATAAGGGAGAGGACCAGCTGCCCCCACTACCCCCGCCATCGGACATAGGTATTCACTTACAGAGTCACACCACAGACATCCACACAGATTCGAAAGAACACTTTCTAAAACGGAACCACAGGCCCCAGGTGTGTGCCTTGTAGGGGAAAGGGCAGGTGAGAGGAGGAGCCCTTGGTTTCCGATCCTGCCTCCCTAACAGCCCACCTAATCCCACCTCTTAGCACCAAGCAGCAGGTGCTAGTCGAGGGTGCTGGGGCGCCTGGAGGTCCCCAGGGCAAAGGCGTAGGAGCGCATCCTAGTGGAGACAGGGGTGGTGCCGCTTTGCATGGGTCTCTTTCTGCCCTGGAAACCAGAGAGTAGGATCTCAGAAGAGGTCCAGCTCAATCCCTGACCATCAGCATGACGTGGAAGCTGGGGCTGATTCAAGGGAAAGCATCCAGTCGAACGAGCAAACACACCTGCTATTGATCTTGTTCAGTGATTGCCAGTGTTTTTTTTTTTTTTTTGGAAGGGACAAGATTCCTTTCCCTGAGCCTCAGTTTCAAGTAGTTAAGAGGGGACTCTGGTTGAATAGGGGGCTCCCATTTTCTCCCTCCCAAGACCTTGATTTTGAGAGCCCCACACCCAGGATTCTGAAACAGGTGCCGTGGCCTATGTTGGGCTTCCTCCGAGCAGATCCTGAGACACGGCGCGGGTGTGTTGAGCTGGGAAGTGATCTCAGAAGCCCGGCAGGGTAGTGGGACGGGGAAGGGACCGGTGGCTGAATGGGTGTGTTAGGGACAGGTGACTGCCGTGGCTCTGGGGCTCCACCCACTGGGATGCCAGGGAGCCTGGGCAGAGCACACCCCAGGGTGGCCCACAGAGGGGCCGGAGGCTGGGGTACTCATCCTCCCTGGTGAGGTTTGTTCTGAGGAGCCGGCTCCTGTTCTGCAGCCCAAGAGGGAGCCTCCAGGTGGAGAGTGGGTGCTCAGGGCGGGAGGCCGTGGGTGCAGCTGGGCACCGACCGCTGGAGCTGCACAGGCCTCGGGAGGATGGGGACGTGGGCAGGGCCCTGACAGTCACTCACTCCTAGTGTTCCACCCCTTTTCTCAGTCACTTGGTTTGCAACTCCTGCAGGGATATGGTTCCTTTGTGAACCTTGAAGGAGGGCTGGCCAGTTTGTCCAGGCACAGTAGACAGACCAGAGTGGGAAGGCCAGCCCCCTCTCTCAAGGTGGCACTGGAAGCCCACAGAACTGAGTCCCCTGCATCCTCTCACCTCTTCAGACTGTGAAAGAACCCAGAGCCACAAGAGGCCCTGGACTGAGGCAGCCAGAGCCCGGGAGGATGTGGACCAGATGTGGATGAGGGGTGAGGACAAGACAGAATTCCTCTCAGTCCCTGGGAGAAGCAGGGCCTCCCCAGGGCCTGGGAGGGATAATGAGCTGACCCACTGAAGGGCAGGGACAGGGTGGAGGTCACTCTCAGGCACGAGTGGGTCTTGGGTCCTGGCAAATATTTTTTGTGGCACTCCATCTATATAAACATTTTTTTAATGTTTTATTTTGAGACAGGGTCTCACTAAGTCCTCAGGGGCCTCTGTAAGTTGCTGAGGCTGGTCTCGAACTTGCCATCTTCCTGCCTCAACGCCCCCAGTTGCTGGGGTTACAGGCGTGCTCTGCTGTGCCGGCTGCTAGGAGCTGTCTGGATGGATGATGGCGTTGACCACGCCTGGTCCTGGTGTGGAGGGAGACTTCGATAGTTTCCAGCAAAGCACTCACAGGGCAGGTACCCTAAAGTAGGGGGCCAAGGGCAGGAGACCCTCTTGCTGTAGTCTAAGGACAGTGATGGAAAACACAAACCCGGGAGATTGTTTTGGAGAAAAGATGACAACATCCCACAATATCCCTGGAGCCAGAGAAGGAACAGGCTGGCCTGGGGAAGGGCTGCCTCTCGAGACAAGGGGTCAGTTAAACAAGGGGTCAGAGCCTCCCTGCTGCCTGCTCTTTGCCGAGTCCCCTCCGTGGCTCACCCTACTGGTTGGCAAGGGGCCATGGGATCCCGAAAGACAGCAGTTCACTCAAGAGAGGGCGGCTTCCTCTTCCCAGGCTTCCAGGGTCACTCAGGGCCACACCCAGAGGCCACTCTCCATGCAGCAGGCGGAGCTGCATTAAAGGAAACCCTGCTGCCCTCACAAGTTCTCCCTGTACGTTTTCTGCTCCCACCATCCACAGCCAGCCTCTCTGCACCACCACGCCTCAGGGCCCTGATAGCCCCAGACACACGGAACCTCTCTCACTCCACATTCTCATGTGGCCCAAGTCCCCACAGATCCCCTTTGCCATGCCTCGTGTCCTGTGCTTCTCACGTCACAGAACACCTACCCCTAGTCCTAGGGCTTCCTCCTCTGCCTGCCTTCCCATGCCCTGTCCCCGCTCTTACGTTCTTACCTGCTGACAGCAGGCCCAGGCCCATCTCGTCCCACCCTGCCTCCTCCTTCACTCAGATTCTCTTGTTTATTTATGCCCATCTCCCTAGTTAGAATGTGAAGGCTGGCACATTCTCTTGTCTTGGTCACCTCTGACTCCTCAGAACTTAGCATGGTGGCGGTTCATCCTTGTGAAAGGGATGACTGGATGAAAGAGCCCTGTAAGGAACTGCGAGGGGTCTCCCTCTGCCTGTATGTACACATGTACCCATTGCACTGTAAAATGTTCCTTTCCACTTATTCTATCATCCGTGTCCTTCCTGGGGTCTGTTTCTTTTTCTACTGATTGTTTTTAATCTTCAATAAAGGCCATGTTTTCTTCCATCTATGCATGTCTAGTAATTTTTGCTCGATTCCAGACATTATGACAACTTCTACATTGTTGGATGCTATGTTTAAAAAAAAAAAAACCTTTAAATATTTTTGAGCATTGTTTTGGGGGCTCACTGAAGTTACTTAGAACATTTCTGGAAACAATGTGACCCTTTTCAGGTTTCGTTAGGTGACCAGAGTCATATTCTGTCTATGGTTTATTTGGTTCCACTTCCAAGGCAATACACTTCTGTGTCCCTGTTCACTAACTCTCGAGAGGTTTCTCCACCCTGGCTATTAGGAACATGAACTATTCCTAGACCCTTGTTATTTCTGGAAATTATTCTGCCCGCTCCTTTCTGGTGTTTTTTTCCCCCTCCTTGGGTGACTTCCTCACATGCATACGTAGATTTGTAGTTAGTTGGGGACCCAAGAGTGACCCTCTGATGGTCTCCAGAGCACGTGCTCTCTCTTTTTCTTCTTCGCCTCTGAGTACTTGCAAATTTAGGCTACTCCAGTCTCCCTGGACTCCTAGTTCCATTTCCTTGACTCAAGCAAACTCCTAGGCTTTTCCTAGCTTTCCCTCTGGAGCTGCAATCTGTAGGCAGCCCTTCTCTTGGGGTCCAAGTCCTGTACTGCCTACTATCCAGTGTCTAAGAACCATTGTTCTATGTGTGTCGTGCAGATTTTAGTCATTTAAAGCAGGAGAGTAAATCAGGTCCCTGTTGCTCTGTCATGTTTGCAAGTGATAGGCCCGTTTTTCATATATGACCAACTCTAAGATGCCTTTCAACAGGCAGCAAGAAGAGATTGATGGACTGGGGTGTGGCTCAGCGGTAGAACGTTTGTCTAGCACGTGCAAGGCCTCCATCCTCAGCATCACATAAAAATAGAATAAAGGTGTTGTGTCCAACTACAACTAAAAAATAAATATATAAAAAAAGATATTGAGCGTTTCTCTGTAGTGTGGATTTCTTTGTAGTAAGACATTCTTTTTACTCATGCACTGTTTGGGGGTTTTAATACTGTTATCAGTCGACTATTGTTAGAATTAATGCTTGGTAACAAACCAACCCAAGTCTCAGTCAGTGGTTTATGCCAAGAAGCATTTATTCTTGTAAGACAGTAGGTCTTTGGGTCAGCTGTGATTCAGCTGATCTGGACTGGGCTTCACTGGGAAGCTCTGTTCCAGTCTGGAGACAGCTCAGATTTCTTCTCTGTATGTTCCAAGGTCCAGGTTGAAAGAGCGGCAGCTATCCAAGATCTGTTCATCTCAAGATATCGCAAGAGTGAAAGAAATCACAGCCTAACCCTGCAAGCTGTTTCAAGCTTCTGCTTATGTCATCCTAAATACACTTTATATACACATGGCCAAAATTTAAAAGGCAGAGAAGTATAAGCCAATCCACAAGGCCCCGACAAAGCTTTGGATGCCAATTCTATTCTAGCTGGTGAAGTATGAAGACTCATTATTCAGTGTACCAGTTTCTGTATCTGCTTTTTAAAAGTCCCTGTTGGCTAGAACTGAGGAAGCTCACCATCACCCCCACCCCCACGTCCTGTCCAGGGAACATAGAGCCAAGGGAATTCTAGCTGGGATGGGGCTGGAGTCACCCATCCGGCTGCTTTCCAGAAACATTTTGAAACTCTTCATTTTGGCCTGAGTGAACTCAGAGACTTCTTATTATTCCTGGTGCCCCTGAGCCCAGTGGATGGCGGGAGCACCCTACCTCAGCATTCGCCCGTTCCTCCCATCTCAGAGGCCAGCTGCATCCTTGGGTGCAGATGCACGCTGGACTACCATACACCTCCCCCAGGCTCAGCTTCCCCGGGAGGAACAGGGACCAGGGACAGGCCTTTTGGAGTGGGGAGCTTCCTCACCAGTTCCCATGCATGCTTTGCATATGACTAGATTAGCAAGATCCAGTGGCCCCAGATTACCTGTGTGTTTTTCTCTCTTCTCCATTTCCTCCCTGCCCACAGTGACTGTTCCAGGAGGCTGGTTCACACCCTGCATGGGGCCGCACCACACATCTCTGTCAATAAAGCCTTTGGATCCAGAAGATAACGTCTCAGTGGGAGAGCTAAAGTCAACAGACTCTAGCCAGCTCAAGGCTGCCAGGAACACTGGTGCTGTTTCCAGAGAGTGTGCTGGCAGGTTCCACACCATCTTCAGGACTCCTGAGTGTGTGTGTGTGTGTGTGTGTGTGTGTGTGTGTGTGTATGTGCATCAATATGTGTACGCCATGGGCTCTCGGAGAACCTTCTAGAATCAGGTTGTCAGGGCTCTGTATGGTCTTCCCCTGGTTCTACAGACTTTACAGAGGACTTTCGGTGTGTCCTAGAATCACGAGGACCAGGAGGTGTTCCCCACCACATTGGGGCTTACTCACTGAGCCAGAGGGAAGTACAGGGAGCCTGAGAGCAAGCTGCATTCTGGTTCTGTCATCTGTGAACAGAGGGACTATTTATTGAACACCGATGCTGTGCTGGGGACACAGCAAGGAGCAAGAGGAACAGGTCCCTGTTGTCCTGGGGCTTTCAGTACTAGGGGGTGGCAGGTCATTTAAAAATAGGTGAGAAAAGAAGGCGAATATGTCTGTTGGTGATGAAGAAAAGGAAACAGTAAGGGGACGGGGGTCTCTCTGGGTGGGCTGGTGAGGGACACTGGCCATTAGCTGGCTGTGGGGCAGCAAGACGTGTCTCCCTTTGCTTCAGCTTTCTAATGGTGTGAGCCAGGACGTGACCTAGAGCAGCTCTGTGGGCCTGGCTGGCTTTGAGATGGAACAAATCCCTCTCGTCCCTCATGACTCTTTTTACCCAGTTCTAAAAGAGAGAAAAAAACCCAAACAAACCAATTATACACATTATCTCTCTGCTCTCCCTCCAGGGTCCCCAGGTCCTCTACTTACAGCACAGACTCTAGGAGTACGGGACAGGCACTTTTATTCAGGTAGCCTCCTTTCCAGCGCCACCCCCCTCCCACTCTCCACCCCCCCCCCCCAGCTGGAGCTAGGTTGAAGCCCCCATGCAGGCTGTAGTTCTGTAGTTCTCCCGAGTCTCCTGAGGGCTGGCCCCGTCCATGGGTATGTCATGGGGTCAGTGCCTGGAGTGCTGGGCCAGTTCACTGAGACAAGATCCTGGCAGCCATGCTTTCCCTGTGTGAACAGGGAGTTTGGCTCAAATCCTGCAAAGCCCCAAGTGGTTGGGTGGAGGCTGAGTCCTGTGGTGCCCGAGCTGCTCTCTCTCAGATCTTGAGAGCTGTCCACTCAGAGAGAGGGTTTGGGCCGAGAGAGGCCATCAAGGTGTCTGCCATCCGCTGCCTTGCCTGGGGCTCCCCAGTCCTGCCTGGACTGCCCGTAGCCACTCCTGGGCTTCTAAATTAGGGGCCAGGCCAGGGCAGAGGGCTGGTAAGTAGCTAAAATTAACTAATTATTATCCCCCACATCATACCACTGTGGGCTTCCCTTGCCACTATGTTATGATCTCATAATCTCAAAAGTTTGTCGTTATCTACGGAGACGTCACTGAGAGTGAGCTGAAGCCTCATCCTGCCAGCAGCTCCAGCAACCACAGGAAGGATGTCACCTGCAGCCCCGGCCCAGCGTCTCTGGCCGCCCCCAGGACACCATCCCTAAAGAAACACAGCTCCCCTCTGCTGGGTTCAAGTTCACCAGCTGCTCCCAGGCCAGACTCTGTCTGCACTTCATTCTTGAAGCAGCACATGGCTGGGCTCTCCTCAGAAAATCAGTTGCTTCCCAGACCTGGAAGGAGACAGGATGCTCTTGGTTAGGCTGTGCCTGAGGCACTCACTCCCCCGGGGGCTGTGTCCTGCCTCACAGAGCTTCATCTCACAGAGCTTCATTTTCGTCACTGTGACCAAAATACCTGACAAGGACAACTTAGAGGAGGAAAGGTTTATTTTTGGCTCATGGCTGCAGAGGCTCAGTCTGTGCTGGGTCAACTCATTGCTCTGGGACAAAGGTGAGGCAGCCCCTCAGGGGCCAGGGCCAGCAGAGGAAAGCTGTCAGCTCATGGCTACTAGGAAGCTGAGAGAGGGGTGAAGGGCCTCGAGGCAGAGGCTCCTTTCCAGGGCAGCCCCCACGGCCCCACCTCCTCTAGCCATGCCCCACCTGCCCACAGTTACCACCCTCCATTCAAATTAGGAGGGACTGACTAGGTGACAGCTGGAGGTGACATTCATAATCTAACCATTTTACCTCTGCATACCCTGAATTAACTCAGGTGTTTTTGAGGGACCCCTCATATGCAAACCATTAACACACCCACACTAACTTTCCCAACTTCATGGTTCTCACTGATGCCCTTCTCAGTCTCCTTGCTTTTTGCTGTGGATATTATGCTATTTCAAGATGGTGCCTCCTGGCCATGTGACCCTTGTCCGGCCACCTCCTGTAGCTGGTTACGGAGAAGGCTTACTGGATTGGGAACTATAGGCCTTGAGCTCCAGCCAGGACGGTCCCCAATGTGTGTTATGACTTTGGGTAAGTCACCTCAGTTCTCTGGCCTCACGTTCCTCACATCCCGATGGCCAGAGCAGAGGATTCCTGGACAAAGCAAGGTAGCTAGCTTGGCTCTTTGCTTCCCAAAGCATGGTCCACGGGCCACACGCACTGGGATCCCTGAGGAGCTTGTTAAGGGATGGGTCTCGGGCTCCATCCTAGACTTACTGGATCAGAATCTGTACTTTAACAAAATCCTTAGATTTACTGTCACATCAAGTGTGAGTTATAGGCAGCTTATCTGCTTAAAGTTTGGCTAATACGATAAGAGCAAAGGGGAATTTCTGAGCTCCCTGGGTGAAGAAATGAATAGAATGCTTTTTACACAATTGCAGAGGTTAGGGAGGTTGAGGGGTGAGGCCTGTCGGGAAACAGGTGAGCAGGCAGATGCAGCTTCCAGGTGTGGCCACGGGTCCTGGCAGTGGGCAGAGAGTGTGGGCTTGGACTGCTTGATACTGGAGAAGACAGATTCTCAGTGGCCTGTTGCTCATGGGAGGTGTGGAAGGAAGAGGATGAGAACACTCAAGGCCACAAGTCCTGGTCTTGCAGGTCCATGCTGTGTGCAAGGCCCAGGCTGGCCTCATTTTTAAGGCATCTGACCTGTCCTAATGGGATCCTAGAATGGGAAGGGAGAGTAGGCACACAGAGCCGAGGAAGGTGGTGGACCCCAGTCACTCTGGACTTGTGGCTCTTGGCTCTGCTGCACCATGGGGACTTCTGGGCAGCCTTGGGAATCCTGATGCCCAGGCCACACACCTCCTCACTGTTTCAGGATCTCTAGGGGTGGGGCCGGTGAGTTTGATGCCCAGCCAGGATAGAAACACACTGCTTTTGTCTCTAGTCCAAGGACTGGTGGGGGCAGAACTAGGCACCACGGGGCACGTGGTGACTGACCAGGTCTGAGGCCTGACGTTTCCCCTGCGCACTGAGGAGCACGGGGCCAGGATTAGTTAACAAGGAGTCTGAGCCGGTCCCCACCCAGGACAGCCCCCGACCTCCATGGGCACTTGCAGCAGGGACTGGGGTGGGGAAGGAGTGCTACAGAACAGGGCTGGGAGCATGTGGCACCCCAGGACACAGCTCCTCATGTGCACAGACAGCAAGCCATTCCTTCCATTTGCTCCCTGAGATCAAGTGACAGAGCTCTCAGTTTGTACTGGGGTTTTGATTTACTGCATGTTCCCAGAAGGCCACTGCCACAGAGATACCATTAAAAAAAAGTCACACTCTTGGCGTGGGACCGGTCCTCACAGGGAGGCCTCCTTCCCTGTGAACTCTCTGGAGCTTGGCGGTTCCTGGGAGACTGATGTGGGCATTATCTCTGGAGGGGCTCCCACCGGGGAAGGTAGAGTCTGTATGTGACAGACACTGAGGGGTGGGGACTGCCCAAGGCCACACAGGGTAGAGAGGCTTGAATTGAGGTTCCTTCCCTCAGTGTCCCCTGCTCTTTCACTCCCCCAAGACTCCTGGACACAGGCAAGAGCTGAAGTTCCCCCGAGGACTTGGAGACCCCTGGCAGGCCTCCTCCTGCCACCTTGGGAGAAGAGGGGCTCCAGGTTATCTGGTCACAACATGGTTCCTTTCTGGATGGAAATATGTTTGAACTCAGGAATTAAGGGGGCTCTAGGAAGGGGTTAACCTCATTTCCTCAGACGTGAAAACCATCCTTGGCAGTGGGAAGCAGCAGATTTGACTCTGGATGACTAACGCCCCTTGCGGGGACATATACCTGTCCTCACGTGCCCCTGGCAGGGATTTAAAGTGCTCTGCAGCGTTTCCCCGAATCCTAAATCAAGTCTATTCATCCCGAATCCTAAATCAAGTCTATTCATCCCGGCACTGGTGAAGCCTGAGAGCGGAGGGGTTTATGTTAAATCGCCCTCTCTGGGCTCCTGCTCCCAGCCCACAGTCACAAATTCCCTGTAATGAGCGCGGCTGAAGAAGCCGTGACAGCGCTGCATGCTAAATTAAGAGTGGGGCCCAGGGCAGGGGAGTGTTTGCTTTGGCTGTGGTGCCGCCTGGGCTCTGTGTTGCCTGGCAGGGTGGCCTGATAAGTGGGCCTCGTGTGCAGCGCTGGGCAGTGGGCCCTGGGCCACCTGCTGGCCTTCATCCTGACTTCGGGCAAGGGGCTCCTCATCACCCCCTCTGTGGCTTCCTTTGCAGCATCCCCTCATCTCCCCTTTGTCACTTAGAAACCAGAATTATTATATATTTTTTCCCTTTAAGACTGAAAATTGGATCCTGGGACTTTTGTGTTTGGATGAATTACTTCCCGGCTACAGGGTGGGTGGAGGCACAGTCACCCCTGCACCCATCCTGGTCCCTTTTCTTGAGGACAAGAGGTCAACTCCCTGTAGCAGAGTGGGCACATCTTGGTGGCAGTAACTTTTTGAGACCCCACAGCCCAGTGCAGGGAGCAGCAGCCTGGGCTACCCTGCCTCTGCCAGGCACTAGCTGGGTTGCTTGGGCAGGTTCTTTGACTTCGAAATGTCTTTGTCTCCTGTGGTCAAAGGGGGAAGGTATCTGGACTCTGGATGCCGTGTAGGAGTGTGGAGAGCATCAGATGAGATCAGGTAACTTGAAAGACCACAAATGGCAATTTGCCATCAAGGTTCTGATGAACGTACCCCCGGCTGCCGTGTCTGCACGGTCAGGGTCAGTGCCCCAGGAAGATGCCATCCTGACAGAGACCTTGGGTTTGCACCTGTTCCTCTAAGAGAGCCGGATTACATCTCCCCGATGTGAACTTGACTGCTCACTTGCAGGCCTCTTGCGGGGAGGCATGGAGGTTGACCTCTGGACTCTGTGACCAGGGAGGGATCCAATGGCGGCCCCTTCCTCCAGATGACCTGGAGACCGCCTCTGCTCACTTTCTCAAGGAAGTTTCTCCAGCAGTCTCCCCTGTTCCCCACGGCACCCGCTCCTCTCCCCACGGCCACTCCTTGACATGTCTTCCTAGTCGCCACTTACAGTGAGCCAGACCCACCCCTGGCCTCCTGCCTCCCTTCAGCTCCAGCCTTACCCTCTGTCCTCCGCTCAGCTGGCCTCCCTGGGGGGTTGCCTCTGCTCACTGCCTCAGCTTCCTCCCCTCCATTCTTTCCTCACCAGACCCAGGTCCCACAACTACTGTCCGTGACATTCCAAAGGGCCAGTGGTCAACACCTGCCCTTCCTCCCTCAGCCTCTCAGCAGAGTGGACACTGTAAGCATCTCTCCTTGAAAGCCCTTCTTCTCCAGACCTCCTGAGGCCACACACCTCTCGCCTGCTGTCCCTGCTCAGACTCTGGAGGTGCCTTCTCAGGGTCTCAGCTTCCTCCCCACCTTGCAGGGTTGGGGCTCCCCAGGGCCGTTCCCTAACAATGGGATCAGCTCTGTACACTCCTCAGAGGAGACCCCAGCCCGCCTCCTGCTCGGCACACTCCAGGCATGATGGCTCCCTATTTCTTCTTCTAGCCTTGGTTCTCTCTTGAGCGCCTCGTGCTCTGCAGCCTCCTCAGCGTCCCCTCTGGGATGTCAGTGGCAACCCACCAGAACTCTGTAAGGCTCCCACCCTTCCCTCTGACACCTCCCTCCTCGCCTCTCCCGTTCCAATAAACGGCTCCACCATCCTCTTAGCTGCGCAGATGGAAAGGGCAGGAGATGCCTGACTTCCGTTTCCCCTTCCATCTTGTGTCCAGTCTCCTGGTGGCTCTCGCCCCTTGCCTGCACCTTTACAGTCTTTGCCTGTAGCCGGTGGACTCCTGGTCTGCATGGTGGCCAGGGCAAGCTTTCTAAGGCGTCTCTCAGACCCCCCAGGGGGCTTCCGCGTACCTGGATAACATGGCCCTGCTCTGGCTCCCGCCCTCCAGCCCTCAGGCCTCCTTCCCTCTGAGCCTTTCCACCTTCTGCCCTTCTGCTTGGACTGCGGCTCCAGATTGTCACATGGCTGCTGTCCTCATTATTCAGCCACGAGTTTAGGGTTCTCCTCTCCTGAGAGGCCTTCCCACCCACAGTCTTCTGAGCTGCTGTCCACGACACCGTCTCACATCACCTCCTCTGTCTGTTGACGTGCTCATTGCTTATCTCCTGCACCCCCACAAGGTCAGTTCTCCAGGGCGGGACTCGACTTTTCCTGGTGTCGTCCCAGCACTAGCAGTGGAACCTGGCATACAGGAGGTGCCTAATAGATAGTGTTTGTTGACTGACTGGCTGCTCACTGTTGTTCAGAGCCCGACATATATCATCATAGTATTTTAGGCACCGATGGGCCTTCGAGATCACCAAATATGATTTCCTTCTCTTTTTTAGACAAGGAAGCTGGGGATGAGAGAAGGTCAAGATGTCACAGCAAGTTGGTGGCAGTGTTGTTTGCGTTTGCACAGGTCCATGTGTTGGAGGCCTGCTCTCAGCGTGGTGGTGCTGGGAGTAGGGCCTCGGGGGAGGCCCGTAGGTCATGGGTCTGCCCTCAGCAGGGAGTAAGACTGTCCTGGGGGCCTTGAGCTAGTTCTTGAGAGCGAGTTGCTATAGACAAGCCTGACTCTTGAGTCACTCTGGCTCTGGGCCTTGTGTGTGAGCCCTCCCTGTCACTCCCGTCCACCATGAGGTCTTCACCACAGCTGAGCTGATGCGAGTGCCATGTCCTGTAACTGTCAGTAGAATGCATCTCTTTTCTTTATTAAGTTTCCCAGTCCCAGGTATTTTGTTTCAGTAACACACACACTGTCAAGGTGGGGCTCCTTTGGCATGGGAAGGCAATGCTGAGCCTGTCTAGGAGCCTTTGGATTATGGGGTAAGGTTAAGACCAGTGCAGGGCTGGAGCAGGAGGCCCTGGGCCTTGTCCACGGGGCATGGAATGCAGGAGAAGTGGCCTGTCCACAGCAGATGGAGATGGTCAGCTGCTGAGAGGAAGGGGGCAGGCCAGTGACAAGGGCCAGGAAGGGCCTTCTCCTTGTCTTCCTGTCGTCTGTCACGCCACACATGTTTCGGCCATGACTGATGCAGTGTCCTGGGGCCTGGGCCCTCAAGTGGTGTTTACATCCACACTTGTTGGCAAGAACCACACTCCAGGGGGAGAGCGAGAGTTCCAGCCGGGGATTCCACAAACCACCACGCATCACTCAGGCCCTTCCTGTTTGGAGAAGGCTGGGCAGGAGAGAGAGCCGCCTTCAGGGACAGGGAACAAACGGAGCGGAAGGCCTGGAGAGGGAGAGGCTCTGCCAAGTGGGCTCTACTGCACTCCGGCCTGTTTGGGCCGTTCTCGTCCCTTCTCCAGGGGGAAGCAGAGGCCAGCACGTGGGAAGGGCCCAGCCCAGGACGCTTCCTGCTGCCTTCCCACTGGGCTGTCCACTCCAGCCTCCCCATGCAGCCCCCATGCTGGTGAGCAGATCAGGGACTCTGGGCCCCGGGAGCACTTACATTTCTTCTGCAGAATGTTCTGCCTGGCCTTGAGGAATGCCAGGATGTCAGAGTCCGTCTGGCTGTCTCCGGTGAGAGGGACAGACGAAGTTGTCCTCTCAGGGATGCTGGGGACAGTAACATGTCGCACTTTACTACTCCTTACTGTGGAACTCAGCATTCAATTTTCCAAAATGCGTTCCCATTTGTGGGGAGTAACTCTCACCAGGTGCATGTGACACCCTGCCTCCTTCTCCCTCCCTCCCACCTTCTGCACAGCCACTCCTGTCCTTTTATCAAGCACACTGGGTCATGCACTCCCTGGCTTAGACTCCTCTCATGACTTCTGGAGTAAAATTCAAATTCTATCCAGTGACCTTCCAGGTCCTGCGTGTGTTCGGACCCTCCCACCACTGTGCCCCCACACTACCCTGGGGCCACCTTGACCCTCTTCCTTCTTTTTGCTACTGGATATGTGAAGCCACATCCAGCTTCAGGGCCTTTGCCTTCATCATCTCCTCTTCTTCACCTCTGTCTCCATCCCTCACCTCCACACCTGTCCTCATCCTGGACTTTCCCAAACCAACCTCTTTTTACCCAGCTCTCTTTTTGCACCCACCTTAGATGTGACATCTTTAAGGATGTCCCCCCAATACATATACACTCCCCCACCATGGTCTAGCTAGTTGCCCCCAAGACTGAGATCAGTAATCTCCTGTGTCTCCCCAAAAAACAGAACCATGTTTAGCTAAGTTAGTACCAAAAAAAGCACGCCTCCCCACAATCCTTTGCAGCCCAGGGAGGTTCGTGAGCAGAAGCTCATGTGGGATTTTCAGGGAATCCCTTATAAAGAGAGGGAGGTCTGCACCCTTCCCCTCCTCTCTCTCCATTCAGCCTTCTAGATTGCTCTAAGAAAAGTCAGAGTGGCACACTCCCCTGGCTGTTCCAGTCTTCAGCCCGACACCCGTCACTCCACAGGGCACTGGATGGCACCATGGCCTTAGAAGGCCGGGAGGGCTGTTAACAAGGCCAGTCCATGATCACGAGTGGTTCTGGGTGTGGGGATTCCAGCTGCCGCTCAGTGAGGGGCCCTGCAACAGGAGCTGCTGGCCATCCTGGGCTCGGGAGGGGAGGGACAGTGGTGGGGTTCTGCCTTGGGTGAGCGCTGGGAGAGGAAGAGGCCTGCCAGGTGAGTGGGCGCTGTAGTCATGGCCACCAAGAGCACGCACAGGCCGGGAGCCTTAGCATCTCTGTTCAGTCCCCAAGCAAAAGGCTTCTGGCTGGGGCCAGGCAGCCGGCTCTGCTTTGGCAGAGGGCCTGGTGGGCCTGGTGGCTGGCTCCTCTTTCCTGTGTGACTTCAGGTACATTCTTCACAAGGAACTGTGAAGCACCTCTGCTGGACAAGGACCCGGTGCCCTGGGAGAAAACTCCCCAGCTTTGGGAATCACAAAGCATGAGAGATTTAATGGGATCCCCGAGGGACAGGATGGGGGCCAGCCCTGGACTCCATCTGTGCGGCTTTGGGGGAAGAGAATGTGACTTTTACTGCAGAAGCCGTCGCAGGCCTCGAGAGGGAGGGAGGCCACCGACCTGCCTTCCAGCCAGGTGCCAGTGCTGCTCTGCTCGGGGCTGCGCGGGCTGGGGCAGGGCGAGGGCGAGACTTTTCTGGCACTCAGGACACTGCAAAAAACGACAAAAGCCAAAGTTAGAGGGGATAAGAAGAACAATGCAGGGGCTGGGGATGTGGCTTAAGTGGTAACGCGCTCGCCTGGCATGTGCGGGGCGCTGGGTTCGATCCTCAGCACCACATACAAATAAAATAAAGATGTTGTGTGCACTGAAAACTAGAAAATAAATATTAAAAAAAAATTCTCTCTCTCTCTCTTAAAAAAAAAAAAAGAAGAGGAATGCAGGGTTTATGTTGTTTCTATCCAGCGGCTTTTGTGAACTGGGTGTCTTCCCCACATTCCTCCCAGTGTAACGGTGTTTAAAGGTGGGGCCTTGAAGGGTAATTAGGTTTGGGTGAGGTTTGAAGGTGGCCCTCAAGATGGGGTTAGTGTCCTTATGAGGAGGGAGGGGGAGGCCAGAACACTCGGCCTGAGTCTCTCCCTGGACGAGGAGGAGGAGGAGGTGTGTGCCAGCCAGAAGGGGGCCCTCAGCAGGCGCAGATCTGCTGTGCCATAGAGTTCCAATGTGGAACCCGCCCCAGGGGGATGGGATCAGGAGGCCGGGCCTTTGAGATCAGAGAAAGCCCTCATGAATGGGGTTAGTGACTTTATAAAAGAAATATCAGAAGCACTGGCCCCTTTTCCTATGTGAAGTCCTTTACCAGACACCAAAATTGCCAGTCCCTTGGTCTTGGGCTTCCCTGCCTCGAGAACTGTGAAAAACAAATGTTCATTGGAAAACAAATGAACTGGGCACAGGGGTGCACAGCAATGATCTCAACCACTTGGGAGGCTGAGGCGAGAGGCTGGCAAGTTTGAGGCCAACCTTGGCGGTTCAGTGAGACTTTGTCTCAAAAATAAAAAAATAAAATAAAAAGAACAGGGAGTGTAGCTCAGTAGTCGAGCATCCCTGGGTTCAATCCCCAGGACCCCCCTCCACATGCACACACAAACACACATAAACCAAAACCAAAAACCCCAAACCCCAAAAGAAGAACCAAACAACCGCAATAACAACAACAAAACCCAAATGAGCCAACCCAGTCTCTGGGATTTTGCTATAGAGCCTGAACAGACGTGACTAAGTGACAAGAATCCTGTCTTGGGTGGTTTGAACACTGATTTCATTGTTGTGGCAAACCATGTGTTGGCCACAGAAGGTGAACAGCAGGCAGTGAAGACTGTCACTGTTTACATGCCAGGCCTTGAGAGGGTGCTCGGGAATTGCCGTGCCATTCAGTCCTCTCAGTGGTCAGAGGAGGATGTCATTATCCTGATTCACAGATGAGAAAACTGAGGTGTAGGGCGAAGCTAGGAAAATTCCAGTAGGTGGTAGCATCTGGACCTCGTCATGACTGCGAGGCCCAGGCCTGAGCTCCCGACTGCTAGTTCCACACTGGCTTTCCCCTGGCCACAGGGACCACCCCAGGTGGCCTCAGCTGCTGACTCTGTGCTCCTGGAGTGAGAAATCACATCTGACGGCTCATCAGGTGCACTGGGCCCCTTTATCATGGTGGCCTGATGTGTTGGCTTGCCTTGGATTCCTGGCTGCAGACAGAGGAAATCAGGGGCCCCTCCTGGGTGCAGACGAGGTGGGGGCCGGTTATTCTAGTTACTCTGCCCTGCTCTAAGCTGTGCTGTAAGCCCCCAGAGATGGAATTCTCTTCCTTGCTCTGGGATGGTCCTGTGTAGAGACCATAGCAGAGCTCAAAGAGACCTAAGAAGTCACATGGGACATACTTGGGGAGGCTCAGGCTGAGTGTCAGGCCAAGGACAGACGGATGAGCTGGCCTTGCCAAGCCTACATGGTCAGTCCAAGGCGCTCGGCAGGCCTGATGACCCAGGTGTCCCACAGGTGAGTGGAGACACTGCCCAGCTCCTCTTCCACCTTCTCCTCCAACCTCAGCCAGTAGCAGGGCTCTTACTCTGGACTCAGGACAGTGGGTCAAATAAACAGGAAGAAAATCAGAGCCTGGTCCCCGCTCCTCCCACTAGTGCTCATTTCCTAGTAGTCTGGAATCTCCCTGGGGCACCTTGGAGAAGCTGGGTCTGTGCTGTGTCGGGTGAGGGCTACTGCAGGACTGGAGGCAGCCACCAGGTGGCAGGCTGTGCGCGTTTGCCTTTGGAGAACAGTGGCCAGTTCCCAGGGCTTCCGAGGGGTTTCTGGTGCCAGCCTGGTGGAGGGAAGGAGAAAGTGCTTTTCATCTTGCAGATGTTTCAATTACAGCAGGCCAAGGTCAGTGCGGAAAGTGTAGCAAGTCTGCAAGACCAAGTCATTGGTACACAAATGGCTCATTGGCTCCATGGCTTCCAGGGGAGTCTTTGTAGATTCCAGGGGGAGTTTATAGATGTCAAATTGTGGAGGGTTGCGAGTGGGTAGAAGAGGAGGAGAAATGGATAAGGGCAGGGCAGAAGGGTGCAATGGCACCGAGGCAGATGAGGACATGCAGCACCCCCTGCAGAGGCCAGCCATGTCCTGCAGGAGGACACATGGCACCATGTGCAGGCCTGGGGCTCCTGAGGGAGTGACTCCCCACCTTCTAAACTGCTGGAGTATCCCTGGGGGCCAGGGCTCAGTTTCTTGACCCACAGGAGTGTGCCACAGACGACCTCTGCCCTCTTTGTCCAGCCTTTGACACTGAATTCATTTCTCATGCTCTCTCTCCTGGAAAGGGAGCATATCAGGTATGAGAATGAATTATCTCCTTAATAAAAATTAACAAACAACTCCTTCTCTTCAACGAGGCTCCCGAGCGCATGCAGAGATGCAGATCTTTGTGAAGACCCTGACAGGCAAGACCATCACCCTCAACGTTGAGCCCAGTGATGCCATCAAGAATGTCAAAGCGACATTCTAGACTGTGGAACCAACCCAGATGCCCTTCAATAGATGAATGGATTAAAAAAATGTGGCATCTATACACAATGGAGTACTATGCAGCAATAAAAAATGACAAATTCATAGAATTTGCAGGGAAATGGATGGCACTAGAGCAGATTATGCTTAGTGAAGCTAGCCAATCCCTAAAAAACAAATACCAAATGTCTTCTTTGATATAATGAGAGCAAGTATGAACAGAGCAGGGAGGAAGAGCAGGAAGAAAAGATTAACATTAAACAGAGACATGAGATGGGAGGGAAAGGGAGAGAAAAGGGAAATTGCATGGAAATGAAGGGAGACCCTCATTGCTATACAAAATTACATATAAGAGGTTGTGAGGGGAATGGGAAAATAAACAAGGAGAGAAATGAATTACAGTAGATGGGGTAGAGAGAGAAGATGGGAGGGGAGGGGAGGGGAGGGGGGATAGTAGGGGATAGGAAAGATAGCAGAATACAACAATTACTAATAGGGCATTATGTAAAATTGTGGATGTGTAACCGACGTGATTCTGCAATCTGCATTTGGGGTAAAATTGGGGGTTCATAACCCACTTCAATCTAATGTATGAAATATGATATGTCAAGAGCTTTGTAATGTTGTGAACAACCAATAAAAAAAAAGAAAAAAAAAGGAAAAAAAAAGAATTAGAAAGACAGTCCTGCTAATGGAGTGGCGGGTTAAATCCAGGGCACTGGAAGTGAGGGACTCCTTGCTCACTCCCTACAAATAGGTTGAGACCCTCTCTTCCTTGAGACTTGCTAGAGCCAACCTCATCTCTTCTTTTGGGGGGAGGTACTGAAAAATGGGGGCATTCTACCTCTGAGTAACATCCCCCGCCCTTTTTGTTTTTTGTTTTGAGATGGGGTCTTGCTACCTTGCCTAGGCTGGCCTCAAAATAGCAATGCTCCTGTCTTAGCCTCCAGAGTCACTGAGATTATAGACCTACACCACCACACCGGAGGCTCAACCTCACTCTTCTCTGAAAACCAAATTGATAATTAAAATCACTTAAGTGTTTTAACTGGAAAGAACTGGCAGGCAAATCCAGATCACGCCTTCCCTCATATTGGTTTTTACAGAAGGGAAAACTGAGATTTAGGGGCTGGAGATATGGCTCAAGCGGTAGCGCGCTTGCCTGGCATGCGTGCGGCCCGGGTTCAATCCTCAGCACCACATACCAACAAAGATGTTGTGTCCGCCGAGAACTAAAAAATAAATATTAAAAAATTCTCTCTCTCTCTTAAAAAAAACAAACAAACTGAGATTTAGAGAAGTTCGGTGACTTGCTCAAGTTTTCCCAGCTGGAACTTAAACTGTGGGCTCCTGATTGATTCCAGAATGGTTTAGTGTGCTCCACAGTTGCACTGTGGGAAAGGAGCCCCCTGAGCTATTCTTCATCCAGAAGTGGCCCACTGAGAAGAGAGCTGGCCTGGGCTCGGCCTGTGGCAGCCTTTCAGGTCATTTCTGGTGGCACCCAGAATACACTCATTCTTCTTCTTCTTTTTTTTTTTTTTTTTTAAATTATTATTTTAGTTTTCGATGGACACAGTATCTTTATTTCATTTTTTTATGTGGTGCTGAGAATCGAACCCAGTGCCTCACACATGCCAGGCGAGCGTGCTACCACTTGAGCCACATCCCCAGCCCCAGAATGCACTCATTCTTCAGCAACATGCTGCCTCCCAACCAAACGATTAGTGGTGGAAACTGGAAACCTCTTCCCAGAGAAGACAGTACCTCAGGGACTATTTTAGACAAAGAAAAATATATAGAAAGATCAAGTACAAAATATCATCAGATATCTAAAATATCATCCAATACATCCCACCACTACCACCATGAAACCTGAAAAACACAGGCAAGATGATCTGGACTGTCAGCACTAGAATCACCTCAAGGGCTGATTGAAACAAGGCTGGGGGAGGGGGCACACTGGGGACACAGCCTACTTTTCTAATTCAATAGGTCTGAGTGGGCCCAAGAATATGGGTGCCTGAGTGAGGCAGATTAGGGACCACACTTTTGCATATCACTGGGTTGGGATATAACAGAGCCAACAGTTGTGTTGAGGAGTCAACAGAATAAAAGAATAATGGGACCCAGGTGAGAGGCTGAGCCCAAAGAGTGGCAAGTTCAAGGCCAGCCTGGGCAACTTTGCAGGGCCCCCTATCTCAAAATAGAAATAAAGGGCTGAGGTTGTGGCTCAGCGGTGGAGCTCCCCAGGGGGCAATTCCCACTACCAAAAAAAAAAAAAAAAAAAAAAAAAAAAAGAAAAAAAGAAAAGCAGCAGCCTCAGAAGAATAATGGGAAATGACAGGGAGGAGGGAAGCAAGGTGAAGTTGAGCAAGTAAATCTAAGCCAGGCAGGGTGTGGTCAAGGACACACCCACCCCACCCTGCCGGCTTGCTTCCAGGAACCGAAGTACCCCTCTCTGAGAATCCGAACCTGTGGCCCAAGGCCCACAGACCAGTGAACTCAATTCAGAACCAGGTTTATCCTGCTTTTAGGTCCCCTCCTTTTAAATGCATTTCCCTACCTGCTTGCTTCTTCTTTCGGCGGTGGCCTGGCCTTTCCTTCCAATAAAAAGGCATAAAGGTTTTTGTTTGTTTATTTTTAAGACAGTGTTTTAAAAATTGGTGTGTAATTATTAAGACAGTTCTCTGGTTGAGGAACATAAGCTCACTCCTATACGAGGTGAATAGTTAATCAGCTGGTGTAACTAATGGCAGGTATTGCACCTTTTCCCATTTTGACAGGGGAAATTTAAAATAGGAAGGCTCTTCATTTAGAAGGCAGGAGCTGTCCCACTGGAGAGCAAAGATGAACACAGGGGAAGCCAGGCTCAGGAAGCTGCCCTGACCGTGGTCCATAAGTGGGCAGAAGAGAAGGAGTCAGGTAGAGTGTCATTTCTGGGAGGAGTCGGGACACCTAAGCCATAGTGTGTGCAGTTTTTATCTAGGTACCTGAGCAGTCTCTTGGCATCTAGATTGGTCTCTCCAGTCAGGACCCAATTCATTTCCTGATCTGGAAAATGAGGAAGCTGACTCCATGTAGAAAAAAAAAAAAGAATGTCAAAGCGAAAATTCGAGACAAGGAGGGCATCGCACCTGACCAGGTGGAGGACAGCTGCACTCTCAGGTTACAACCTCCAGAAAGTCCACCTGCCCTTGGCGCTTCACTTGCGAGGTGGCATCACTGAGCCTCCCCGGCGCACTTGCCCAGAAGTACAGCTGTGACAAGATGATCTGTCACAAGCGGTAAGCCCGCCTGCACCCCTGTGCTGTCAGCTGCTGCAAGTAGAAGTTGGCCACACCAACAACCTCCGCCCCAAGAAGGTCAGATAAAGCCCCTCCACTGGCTCCTTTCCCCAAAGGGTGGCCTCCTGTCCAAGCCCCATGCATGGCCTTGGGTTCTCAATAAAGTTTCCCTTACGTTGATTGGAGCAGTAAAAAAAAAATTAATAAGCAATGTTGATGATACTTAGGCTTCTTGGGTTGCCAGGGCATTTAGTATAGTTGGCCCTCAGGACCTGGACGCCGGGCTATTGGAGGCTGGCAGGAGGACCAGCTCACTGGCCTGAAGAGCGTGTAGAGAACAGCCGCCATGGAGTTCAGGTGAACACAGTCGCTGGGCTCTTGCTCTCTTTGCAGAAGCTTTTTAATGGCGCTGAATGTTCATCTGCTCGTGGAATGATAATGTAGAGCGACCCTGGTGCGTTTTATAGATGAGGCCAGGGAATTGCAGAGTGGGGAGCTGCCTTGCCCAAGGCTGGGCTGCTGTGGTCGAGTCCCTTTGTCAAAATCTTAGTGATCAAACTCCTCGGAGGTGACACCTTGGAAGCCTGAGGCCCTCAACGGCAGGGTCCAGGGTCTCTTGGCAAGCATGCCCAGGAGCGGTCTTGGAATACCTAGGGGACACCCAGGAATGGCTAGCAGAGCAGGCCCCGCGCAGGCAAGGAGGAAGCTGGCGAGGGGCAGAAGCCAGGAGGCCCAGCCCTGGGGCTGGTGCTTAGACCCGCCCCACCAAGGCCTGCAAAGGTGGCAGTAGAATGGACAAATGGACAAGCTGTACAGAGTGGCCAACAGGGAGCAGGCCAAAGGGCAAGACTCTCAGGAAGAAGGAAGGAGAAAGGAAGGAAAGGTGGGGGGTGAAGGGAGGGCTGGAAGAGAAGGAAGGGGACCAGGAGCGAAGCTGAAGGGGCATAGGCAGGGAGAGCAGGGTGGAGGGCTGGAAGGACGGAGGGTGTGGCCACTAGATGTGGGGTTTGAAGCTCTGTCTCAACGACAGTCAATAATAATCCCATTATTTTCTGGGGTCTTGGTTTCTTCACTGGTAAAATGAGGGAGTTGAGTTCAGAGTTTCTCACTGAAATGGCGAGGAGCCAGTGACAGGGAGTGTGGCCTCCCAATTCTTCAAAGGCCACCTTCTAGGGAAATACAGGATTGTGGGGAGCCATCCTGACACGTGACTGGGCGACTCCCGTTAAGGGCCTGAGGCGCTCTGGCTGTGTCGGAGCTTTCCCGACCCTTTCCTGATGAGAGAGCCCATCCGTGTGGGGGTGTGCCTGACCACTGACCCCGGGGGCCCAATCACTGACCCTGACCTTGGAGTGCAGCCCCCCCTCAACCTTCATTGGATGGAATTCTCCCCTGAATCTCTTGTTCCCCAAATAAAAGGCTACTCCCCGGCGTGTTCGCTCTCTCTCTCTCCTGCTAGCCCAGAGTAATCCTCGCTGCCCTGCTGGGCGGCTAGAGGCGGGAACCAGGGAGGCGAGCCCTCTCGGACCTAGCAATATAAATAAGGTAACTGGTTTGTGTGTTTTATTTCGATCTCTTCTAACTAACTTTATGCCTAGAACCTCATTAATGAAACCACTGCGCAGGCCGCGTGGTAGACAGGATGGCTCTTTGAAAGTCCTGGCCCCTGGGAAATCAGCTGGTGGGGACACTTGAAGGAGTGAGGCCCCCAGCCGGGGCCTGGCATGGCAGGATATTAGTTTGTGTGAAATATTACAGATGTGGATGAGAAAGTGACAAGTCCACTAGGCACACTGTATGCTTGCCCCTCATGGGCAGTCGTTAATGCTAAACAAAACTGGTGTCAGAAGTGAGGACAGTGACGAGACTCGGACAGGCCTGGCTTTAGTCCTGGCCTCTCTGCTAATTGGCTGGGTGGCCCTGAGCAAGTTATTTAACCTCCCTGAGCAGGCCTGATTTTCTCAACTACTAAATGGGGAACAATTCTGACGCTGCACAGTCATTCCGTGCCTGGCCATGAGGGCCTCAGCAAGTGACAGTGGGTGTTACTACGGAAAGAGGAGGGCCATGCCAGCTGCTGGGGGTCCTCCCTGGCTGGCTGTTCAGAGTGAGCCGCCCCAGGACAGGGTCTCTTCCCGCCTCGGCTCCGGGTGGAGCTTGGTGGGCTCTTTATTGCCACCATTCTGAGCCAGGGGCGGTGGCTTCTTACTCAGAGGCTGAGCCAAGTCTTCTCCCCCTCCAGCCTCCAGCAGGGACACTGTCCTCTCTCCTCTCTATGTGACCTTCCCACTCACCTGTCCTCAAACTATCCTGTACTCAAACTACCGTGGTGGATGGGGACTGGGGGAGCTGACCCTCACGGTGTCTGAAACTCTGGTTAGGACACTTCTCTGCTAAGGGTCACAGTTCTCGAGCAGAGCACCAGCAGCCAGTGCAGGTGACAGGGCCCCAGGCCCCATCTGAGAGCCGTCCTCTGGGCACCTCCCCAGCCGTCAGAGCATGGGAGCCCAGGAGTGGGATTCTGGGAGACTCACAGAAGAGCTCCTGCGGGTGGTCCCAGGTGAACTGTGGAAAGCCAGGGTGCAGGGATTTCCTGGCAGGCGCGGCCGATTTCTTACCTTATAACCCGGGGCCAGATGGGTGCTCATTGGAACCGTCCCGACACCTCAGCCCACCCTCATTTCACTGTCTGTGAAGCAACAGAAAAAAGAGCCGGGGCTTCCTATGGGCTGAACAGGGTATTCCTGGCCCTAGGAGAGGGGGCTCTAGACTCCGGGCCGTGGGGGAGCTTGTCCTCACAGGCCACAACAATACCCGGGGGCTCTGTCCTCTGTGCTGGGCTTTCGGATGTGTTTTGTGGAGGCCTGGGGTTTCAGGGAGGAGTTCTGGATGGGGACAGAGGTTGGCAGATACACAGGGTGCAAGGGAGCACCTAGAGGACGTCAGGTACAGGGCACAAGGCTGGGCTGCCTCTCCCGCCCGGGCAATGCAGGTGCCTAGTGACGCTGCCTTTTCCATTTTTTAAACTAATAGACTAATTTTTTTTTGGTACCAGGATTGAACCCAGGGAAGCTTAATCACTGAGCCACACCCCCAGCTCCTTTTTGTATTTTATTTAGAGACAGGGTGTTGCTGAGTTGTTTGGGGCTTTGCTAAGTTGCTGAGGCTGGCTTTGAACTAGAGATCCTCCTGCCTCAGCCTCTGGGGCCTCTGGGGTTAAAGGTATGTGTCAGGGCACCTGGCAATAGACTATTTTTAAGAGAAGTTTTAAGTTTATAGAAAATTGAGCCACACTACAGCATTCCCAAACACTGCTTTTTATCCGCCCGCCCCCACGATTTTTCCACCACTCTAATGTCTGGCATTGGTGTGGTTCTTTGTTACAGGTGGCGAACCAGGGCTGACGAGTTAGCATTAACCAGAGTTCACAGGTGACACAGGGGTTTGCTTTTCGTGCTGTATAGGTCTATGGATTTTGACAAGTACCATCGATCCACCAATATCCTGTCTTCCCGAATAGTTGCGCGTCCCTAAACATCCGGCCTCTGTCTGTCCATTCTTCTCTCCCCCCAGGGCTGGGGCAGCCACTGATGTCTTAGCAAGTCGGTAGTTTCCCTTTCCCAGGTGTCATCTGGTCAGGCTCCTCTAGAGGGAGCCTTTCCAAGAGGCCTTCTTCCACTAAGCAGTTTGCAGGAAAGCTTTCTCCGTGTCTTTTCACGGCTTGGTAACTCTCTTTATTGCTGAATAATACTCTTTGTCTGGATGTAGCTCAGTTCATCATTCTTCTTTTGGAAGACTTGGTGGCATTCACTTTTTGACAATTATGAATAAAGCACCTATAAATAAGCCTACATGGGTTTCCCCCACATTTCTTATTGGCGTATTATAGTTGTACATAATGGTGGGATTTGTTGTTAATATTTGTACATGTGCAAAATATTTCAATATAATTTAGCCGATATCATTCCCGATCCCCTCCTTCTCCTCCTCTCCATCCTCCTCCCTGGGGCCTTTCCTCTAGTCTACTTATCTCCCTTCTGATTTTCATGAAATCCCCCCACTTTTCTTTTCCTTTGTCCTCTCTAGTGTCCACACATGAGAGAAAACACATGACCTTCGACCTTCTGGGATTGATTTATTTCGCTTAACATAATGGTCTCAAGTTCCATCCGTTTTCCCGCAAATGACATATTTTCATTATTTTATGGCTGAATAATCATGATTTTTATCTGGATGTAAGTTTTTAACTCATCTGGGTGAATACCTGGGAGTGCCATTGCTGGGTTGTATGGTAACCCTATATTTAGCTTTGCAAGACTCTGCAAAACTGTCTTCCAGAGTGACAGTGTCATTTTGCATTCCCATGGGCAGTGAACGGGAGGTCCTGTTGCTCCATGTCCTCATGAGCTTCGCTGTGGTCAGTGTTTTGGATTTTGGTCTTTCTCCTCTGTATTAGTGGCACCTCACTGCTTTCGTGTGAACTGCCTCGTGACACCTCGTCATATACCTATTTGCTATCTGTAGATCATTTTTTGGCAAAGAGGCTGTTAAGATCTTCTGCTCATGTTTTTTCGGGTTGTTTGTTTTCTTATTGTTAAATTTCAAGAGTCCTTTATATATTTTGGATAGAAATCCTTTATCAGATACGTATTTTGCAAATATTTTCTTCTCATCCGTGGCTTGTCTTTTGATCCTCTAAACAGTGCCTTTGGCAGAGCAGCATTTTAAAGTTTAATAAAGTCCAAGCAAGGGCTGGGGTTGTGGCTCAGCGGTAGAGCGCTCGCCTAGCTCGTGCGAGGCCCTGGGTTTGATCCTCAGCACCACATAAAAATAAATAAATAAAATAAAGGTATTGTGTCCAACTCCAACTGAAAAGTAAATATTTAAAAAAAATAAAGTTCAAGTGGCTTTTTTTTTTCATGGATTTACACTGCCATTTAAAACACCCGATTACCCAAACAAAATGCACTGTGCCACTGCAGACTCTGGGCTTCGGGTGAACACGGGAGATGTGTTCTGAAACTAGGACACAAGTAGAAGCCTGGAACCAAGGGCCAGGATGGGCACGTGGGGAGTCTGGGAAGGTTGGCCTGGAGTGGGGGCCTCGCTGGCAGACTGTTTTCTAGAATTTTTTTTTTTTTTTTTTTTTTTTTTTTTTTGCTTTTAAGACTAATTTTAGATTTCCAGGAGAGATGCAAGGAGAGTGCAGACTATTTCACAGGCCCAGTACCTGGTTTCACCTGTATACGTTTTTATACCACTGTGGTATGTTGATACATTATTATTAACTAAAGTACATGCTTTTTCTGAATTTTCTTAGTTTAAAAATATTTGGCCATATCTTTTTGATATACATATTTAAAGAAATTTCAACTGATACATAAAACATTAAAAGTCGTACATATTAACGGGGTACCATGTATGGTACCTTAAAGTATACTTAAAGTATGGTACCTTATGGTATACTTAAAGCATACCATGTATGCTTTAAGTAATGTTTGAATCAGGTTATTTATCTCCTCACACATTTCTCATTTCTTTCTGATGAACGCTTTCTAGTTTTTACCTACTATCTTTACTTATTTGTTTATTTTTGGCACAGGGGATTGAATCCAGGGGTGCTTAACCCCCAAGCCACATTCCCAGCCCTTTTTATTTTGATTTTGAGACCTACTATCCTTTTCTATTCTGGGAATCCACCTGGGAGATCCACACCACTTAGTCCTCACATCTCCACAGGCTGCTCCTGGCTCTGACAGATTCTCAGACTCCTAGTTCTTGACGAGCCAATTTGTGAAGCACTGGGTGGTGTTTTGTGGAATGTTCCTCAATTGGAAATTGTCTGGTGTTTCCCTCATGCTTCAACTGGGACAATGAATTTTTGAGAGGAATAGCAAAGAGGGAAAGTGCCCGTCTCATCACACTGAAGAGAAGACACTGTCTACTACCATTTTAGACAAATCCTATTCCGCATTTCCAATGTGAGCGCTCAGTGCTCTTTCAAACCCCAATGCTCCGTGGCTCCTTGGTGGTGGTGATGGACGCCCCTTCATGCTGACCTGGCCTCTGCCTGACAGACTGGGTCTGAGGGACGGAGGGTGGCAGGAGGCAGGGGTCATATGGTTGGAAAGAGACAAGAACACGGTGTGTGGAAGGAGTCCCTGCTGGGGCCTCCCATCATTGAGGGAAACAGGCTCTGGGCAGTCCTCATATAGCATTGAGAATCCTCTTTAGGACAAAGTCTTCACCCCCACCTCCCTGTATCCTGACAGGCCCTGTATCCTCTGCATTCCCACCAGCACCCCCTGTCTGTCCCTCCCCGCCCTCTCCCAGATCCCCTCCCTGTCTTTCCCACCCTTCTTCTCACTCAGGGTGGGAGCAGGGCTGGCACTGTTGAACCCCTTGCCTCTTGCAACATGGCGGTAGGTCCACTGGCAGCCAAGGTAGGGGCTGAGGGGCGCACACTCCAGCCAGCTTGCGAGACCCTGGCCTGAGTATGTCATGAAACAGTAAAAGCATTCATCCCCCAAGACCATGTAGCCTAAAGGAGACATTTAGAGCAGCAGGGACAGGTTAAGGGGAAAGGTAGGAAGCCTCCCCTGGGTACTCTGATGGGTCAGCCGTTCTCCACTCACCTCTGGTTGGAGAGAAGCTGGGACTGGTCCTGCTGGGATTCAGAGCTCTGGGGAGAGGGCTTCGAGTGATCCAGTGAATTCACTGCTGGAGAATTTATCTGTGGGTCCAAGAAGGGGTTTCACAGCGTTAGCCTGAATCTAATGGCACAGGAAGATGTTCTTGATGTCATTCTTTTTTTTTTTTTTTTTAAGAGAGAGAGAATTTTTAAATATTTATTTTTCAGTTTTCGGTGGACACAACATCTTTATTTTATTTTATGTGGTTCTGAAGATCGAACCCAGCACCCCACGCATACCAGGCTAGGGCATTACTGCTTGAGCCACATCCCCAGCCCCTTGATGTCATTCTTAAGGAGGAAAGTCCGGCTATTAAAGTTATACAATGTGGGCAAAAAATAAATTTAGACATAGTTATGACCATAATGTTGGGCATCAAAATATTATCTTCAGATGGTAGTTTTATGGGTAATTTCCTTTCTTTTTTCTTTCCTTTTTTTTTAGTGTGTTATAATTATACATAATAATGGGATTCTTTGTTAAATATTTGTACAGGCACACAATATAACATCATATATTATGTTGTTGTCATATATAATTACATTGATATAACTATATAACATTATTTATATTCTATATAAATTATATAATGATACAATTTGGTCAGTTTCTTTACCTAGGGCCTCTCCTTATGGGCCATTTTAAATTTTTTCTGTAAAGTTTCCTTTGCTTTCCAAGTTTTCCAAATTTAACATACATTATTTTTGTAGTTAGAAAGATAATGTGTAAAATGTGATCTGACGATTCTCTAGAAATCCTTCCTGGGTTTGCTTCTCCTTGTCTTCAAGATCCTCTTTGAGCACTTCATGTAGGGAACAGCTTTGGAGTTCATGGGTCTCCACTGGCCTGGTGAGCAAGGCTCACAGCCCAGCTGAGCCAAGGCCGAACGCCCCAGGATCCACCCAGAACCCTGGGGCATGGAAAGCTTTTGAGAAGGCGCTGCAAGGCCACCGCAAGGAGGTTCCTGCTGACCTCCCATCTTCCTGGGAGTTGCCACAGAACAGATTCTTGTCACCTCCCTTGTTCTGATAAGGTCTGGGCCTTGTGCCTCCGCCCACTCAGGATAGTTACAGTATAGGCTGTAAAACTGCTCAGCTGCAGCAGAGAATGGGCTCTCCTGCAACAGGGTGTCCCACCGCCCCGCTGCCATCGCCTGGCATTGTCTCATGTTGTAGACTATGGGGACAGGGGACAAGTGGAGCTGAAATTCTTGGCTACTCTGCTCTCATTGTCCATGTAAGCAGTAACCTATCTGAATCCAGCCTTGCCTGGACACTTCCTGAGTCGCACTGGATGACCTCATCCACTGTTCAGTGGCTCAGCTCTCTTGGGTCTCAGCTGGGGCCGAAGAATGCACTCATGCTGAACTCGCTAGGAAGGCTCGGACCTGGAGTCACAGACAGAACCCAGGGCGCTGTGGATGGTCGGGCATCAGTTATGCCTTTATTTTCTCTAACTTCTACTGGAAATTAACAAATATAGATTAATAAGCCACAGTAGTGTTAGCAGGGCCTGTGACATTGCCACCAAGAAATCACACATATTCTCCTATCATCATAGTTGGCTCAGAAATATAGTGTTCATGATGACTTTGAAGTTATGGCAAATATTGATAACATTTTATTGATAATAAGACACCTAGATCTTATCAATACATTTAAACGTGCTGTACATATTGTTATACTTTGCTCTTAGACTATTCTGATACCTATATTTCAATCTAATTTTCTTTGTTCTCCTGTGAATTTAATTCTGTGCACATATTCTTCTGTATTGTCCTGTCACATGGCCACTAGGTAGCATGCTGGTTATTGCTCGGCTCTGTGTCCTTGGGCAAATATCTTCCCTGGCTCTCCAGCTCCTTGTTCTTAAAATGAAGGGAACAGCCTGGGAGGCAATTGCGAAGGGTTCCCCAGCCACACGAGTGGTGTGACAATGTGCACTTTGTCACTTCCATGGTACCACAGCTGAGGAGTTACCAGAGGACAGCTGAAACCAGGATTTACACTGACACTTCTAGTGAGTTATTTTAGCCTTTATGATATTACAGAGCCCTCAAGGAACGGAAATAGGAAATATGCAAAAATTAATCTGCAGATATATTTTGAGGGAAAGACTAGGAACAACCTTAACAGTCAAGAACAGATGGGTTAAATAAATCAAAATATATTAAAATGTATTCATAAGATGGAACAGTAAGATCCAGGAATTATATTGTAGAATAACAGAAAAAACGTATTTAAACAGTTAAGTCAAGAAAAAAGATATTTGTGATATTTGAGGACCAATATGATTATATTTTTTAAAAAAATATATTGATATATGTATATATGCAGAGAAAAAAGATAAAAGATAAAATAATATAAAACTAACATGTTAATTGGTTATATTAATTAGTTATATTAACATTAATTGGTTATCCTTAAGGGGAGGCATTGAAGTAATCTTTACTTTTCTTTGCATTTTCTGTATTTTCTAACATCTCTATAATTAACATGCATATATATGACTGTAATCTGAAAAACAATAAATGTAAATGTGATATCCCTGGAGTCTCTTACACAAAGCAATGGTGGCAGACCCCCTGGTTTTGGGAAGCTGCATCTCCCATCCTTGCTATCCCATGGGTCATGTGAGGCAGAGGAGCAAGGAAACCATGAACCCTTGACCTTCTGTGTTCCTGGGAGTCAAGGGAACGTGTGAGACAGGGCTTAGTTCGTGAGCCAGGGGGGTAAAAGCCCCTCCTTTTCCTGTCTCCTGACAGTCCCCTCCCCAGCTGCTCTGATGCGCCCTAGACCTTACCTGCAGGTGAGTGGCCTCTTCTGCCCACCAGGCTTCAAACTCTTTCTGCAGCTTCACCTTGGCTTTGTCCATGAGCAGCTGCAAGTGCTCGATCTCCACCTTCAGGGCCTTCAGGCGGGTGAACATAATTTTGTACCTGCAGTGGGATCAGGAAGAGGTGGTGTCACATTCTTTTGAAGGTCACTGAATCTCAAAAACCTGGCAGTGCTGCCCGGTGCCTGGGGCCTGGAACCTGGGACCAGAATGAAGCCTACCAAGGCCAGGGTAGGACACCAGGGTCTAGTCCATCATATAGAAGCAGACGGAGGCATTTCTGCCCAGCAGGGTTGGAAATCCATAATTGAGATGAAGAAACCCTTTTCAAGAGTGACAACCAACTTTTTTTTTCCCCCCAGTGCTGGGAATTGAACCCAGGGCCCCCAGGATGTCAGGCAAGCACTCTACCAGGGAGCTATCCCCAACCTGTGATCTACATCTTTTATTGAGCACTTAACTAACAGGGCAGGCATTGCTGTAGGCAGCAAACATATACAAGCTCATTTAAATCCCTGGCACAGATTCAGAACCAGAGGCATGGAGAGGTCAGATAATGTGCTCAGGCAATGTGTTCTAAACACAGAACAAACAGGAAGCCAGGATTTGAACCCAGACAGTCTGGCCTAGAACCACAGTCTGCCATTCTACTGGTTCATCTTTGTGGTAAGGAACCAAAGTTAAATGTCTGTTGGGGGATATTGGGAATGCTATACCAAATCAGAAATTGTTCACTGGAAACAGTCCAATAGCCGAGCTAATGAGACAATGTGCCTTCAGAGGTGACGCTGAGATTGGAAATGTAGACCGAGGGGATAAGACTGGTGGAATAATGGGATGACATGAGAATAATGGGATTTAGAAAGAAACAGGAAAATAAACAACAAGGCAGAAGGTGGACAACCGGGGCATAGACCAAGGGGCTGGAGAGCAATGGCCGTGAGTGTGGAAGGACATTCTGGAAGAAGACAGAGTGCCCAGCTGTCAGGAGTGGCCTGGAGACCCACGCCAGGGGCTTTGTTCTCCTGGGGTGCGTGAGTACGGCTGTAGGTGACAGAGTTTATCAGGGTGATGTCACATCAGCCCAGTGCGGGGTGCTGGGTGGGGACTGTGATGCAATGACTCCATCATCCACTTGAGGCAGGGAAGGGGGCTTGTTCAGTCTCTCCAGACCCTCTCCAGGTCAAGGAGGAGCTAGCCGACATGTTGAATGCATATAGAAATGAATGAACTAAGCTGCTTGGTTGGGGTGATGAGGGAGATTCTGTGATGGCAACATGTATGTTTATGCATGGAGATCCGTACAGTATAAATAAAATAATTCTGGGCCCCTAAGAGGCTGTGTGAAAGTGTGAAGGTGTGACTTGGGAGGGAAGCTGCAGAGGAGACCACCATGGTCATATCTCTTGCTGCCTCTAGGTGGCAGCAGTAGACAACACTAGCGGCTTCTGGGGCCAGGGGTGGCTGGTCAGCATCTAACCTCATCGCCCAAATGCAGCACGGTTGTGGCTTCCTGCCCGTTTTGCATTTGGCTGTGGTTCCAGCCCTGGGTGCCTCCAGGTTGTCCCTAAGGCCTATGGAGGCGGGGGTCAGGCTGTGTATGGAAAAAAAAAAAAGGGCACCTTCTCTTCTCTTCCTCCAGTTGTGATCGCAGTCTGTCTTCCTGGCCTGGTGTCGAGGGAAAGGCCATGTTTTCTGAGACTTCTGTAGAAGGAAGATGTTGGTGGGTTACTCCAAGAGGAAGAAAGGCAGAAGGAAAAGCACGAGATAGAGCCCACGTGCATCCCCAGATGAAAGGGGACCCGTGCGTTCCTCTGTGGCCTCTGGATGGCAATCTCTGATCGCTTCTAGGATTGTCCTCCCTGCTGTCCCCCCCCCCCCCCCCCCCCCCCCCGCTGCCCAACACCTGTCACTGGAAGGGAATTCTCTCCACCTCTACTAATCCTCTTACTATTGAGCTCAATTATTTCCTCCTGAGTCCTCAGGGAAGATGCAAAACAGAATTTCCTCATCCTCTGAGAAAGAGCCCTCCACACCCCAAGAATCCTCTCTAAATGGTCACATCTTTCTTTGCACCAATTCTTTGCACCAATTTTCCAGCTTCAGAAGCACGTCTTCTGCTTTCACTTCCCTCTAACGCTTGGTTCTCAAGCCGGATCAGCACAGGTGATGTTCATGTGGAACCAGGGCTGAGGAGGAACCTTGGCAATGCACCTATGGCATTCAGCAGTGACCAGCGGGGGCTGCATTCCCTGTCCCCCATGCTGACCACCTCCTGCTCCCCCGTGGCTGCCATGGCGGGCCTGGCTGCCTGTTCTGCCTAGTTGCCTGTCGACACCTGGTCCTGTCCTTGTCCAGTGTGTGGGGGCTGTTCATTCTCCTGGAAGTTTCTTTATGGTTGTGCTGTGCCTGTGCCTCTTAGTCCCAGAGAGGACACCTTAGAAGCCACATCACCCTGATTTTTATTCCATGGGGGGCAGAATGAGTCCACACATAATGGTCCCAGTGTTTTCTGGGCATGACCAGACTTAATTCTTATAGTACTTATTTAAGACACGTATTATTTCCATTTCACTGAGAAGGACATTGGGGTTCAAAGAGGTTAAATTGCCCAGGTCATGTGACCAACTTCAGGAAACTGGATCCAGGTTTGTTTTCTGGCAAGGACCTTGGATTAAAAAATTCCTTCTATGACATTTCTCACAGATGGTCATGTGATTTCTGCTCAAATACTTGCAGAGATGGGGAGCTCAGGACCTTGCAGGAGAGCATCCTCCACTGCAGACTGCACCGTTTCTCTTACTTCAAGCTGAGACCTTCCCTACTGACTTCTTTTCACCTCCACTCTGGCTCTTTGTATCAGCACAGAATGTCCTTCTTCTTAATTTCAATAAGAACAAAATACCACCTGTGTCTGGAGCTTTATCTCAGGCTGGCTCTGCCCGATTCATCATCATCTGGTTACTTTCTTACTTATCTTACATACAAAGCCTAGGCCTGACTTCACAGAAGAAATAAAAATGGCCAACAAATACATGAAAAAATGTCCAACATCCCTAGCAATTAGAGAAATGCAAATTAAAACTACACTGAGATTTCATCTCACTCCAGTCATAATGGCAATTATCAGGAATACAAGTAACAATAAAGTTGGCAAGGATGTGGGGAAAAGGCACACTCTTACATTGCTGGTGGGACTGCAAATTGGTGCAACCACTCTGGAAAGCAGTATGGAGATGCCTCAGAAAATTTGGAATGGAACCACCATTTGACCCAGTTGTTCCACTCCTCAGTTTATACCCAGAGGACTTAAAAATCAGCATTCTACAGGGACACAGCCACATCAATGTTTATAGCAGCTCAATTCACAATAACTAAGCAGTGGAACCAACCTAGGTGCCCTTCAACAGATGAATGGATAAAGCAAATGTGGTCAACAGAATATTACTCAGCCATAAAGAAGAATTAAACTATGGCATTTGCTGGCAAATTGACGGAACTGGAGACTCTCATGCTAAGTGCAATAGGCCAGTCCCCAAAAACCAAATGCCAAATATTCTCTCTGATATGTGGATGATAACACTCAATAAGGTAGAGGGAGGGAAGAATGGAAGTTCATTGGATTAGACAAAGGGGAAGGAAGGGAAGAGAAGGGGATGGGAATGGGAAAGACAGTGGAATGAATCAGAACTTTCTTGTGTTCATAATTAGAATAAGTTAAACTCCTTGAATGTAAACTATGTCAAAATACACTCTGCTGCCACATATATCTAAAGAGGAGAAGGACAAGAAGCCTAGGCCTGGACATGACACTCCACGTAGGTCTGAGAGGTACAGATGAGACAAGGACTCCTCATAACTTTTAAAAATACATGCTCTATATTTCTGTGTGGATGAATCACCAACAGCGACCACGAACTGAGTGCCTTCTACTTATAGGTTCTGGCCAGTCGAACTTGGCTCTGGGCAGATCCTCTACTCAGCTTATTGCTAGTCAAAATTACTTGCTGGGACGGTGTGGCCAATCTCATGCCGTCAGGGTCTTAGTCCAGAGAGGGCCAGAGACAACCCAGGGTCTCCCGGCTGGTAAGTGGTGAGCTGGAATTTGAACCCACTTCCCCCCTTGGTTCCAAGCGTTCGGGCCTCGGCAGGCAGGCACCCTCCCCATCCAGCAGGTCTGTCCCGTGTGCCCCTCCTTAAAAGCTTTCATGTTCTTTGAACAGTTGTCCAAGTGCAGCCCCAATTTCCGTGTGATTGTCCTTTTGGTCCCAGCTGCAACCCTTCATGTTTACAGGGGGTCTAGTCCCCTGAGAGGGCCTCGTTCTGTCTTGCCATTATTCTCTTCCCCTTTGGCCACCGTAGTAGTGGCTAGCTGTCCCTTTTGTGTCATTGACTCATTGATAAATACACTAAATGAATCACAATCCTGTCCTTTATCTCTCAGCAACCGGCTTCCTCTTTTCTTTGTGTGAAGTGACGAGTGTCAACTGGCTCACCAAGTGTCTTATCCTGTTATCTAAGTGAAGAGATGCAGATCCCAGGGACCTCCCAGCTGAGGACTACCCTGTTATCTGCTGGCCCTGGCGAGGCAGATTGCCTGTCCCCACCACACCTGCGTCCTAAGTCCCCCGAGCTTTGTTCAGATTCCGCGTGCAGGGTATGGTCAATGCCATGCACATTTGCTGGCCCTGTCCTCTTTGAAAAATCCCAGACCTGATAAGCGGAAGTGAGTATCTGCACATCAAACTAAAAGCAGCAGGACTCTAAGTGGGCGGAATGTTTCCTCTCCTGAAAGCCCCAGCATTGGGCCCATCAATGGTCTAGCCTGCTGATAAAGAACTGGGAATGCTCCTTCTCCTTCTCACACCTTTTGACCTGCACCAGGGGGAACCCTGAGCAATTCCGTGAAGCCCCGCGCTCTGGGGCCTAGATGCAGGTCCTGGGCTGCGAGAGGGGAGTGAAGGAGGGGTCTGGATTTGCACAGGGGGCATCTCATCTGTCTGGTGGGGGCCGTCTGGGGGGCCTTGGGAAGGCAGCTTGGAAGGCTGAGGTGGACTGGTCTTCCCTGCGAAGCCTGGGGCAGCCCAACACAAAGGCAGAGCCCCCCTGTGGGAGGGCGCTCTGGCCTCACCAGTGGCCGGCTGTCGCTTCTGTGGACACGCTACAGGTTCCTGGGTATCTCACAGGGCTGGAAGGGCCTGGAAGGGTGTTGGGGGGTTAGAGCCTCGGGCAAGGGCAACATTCTGATGAAGGAGTGAAAAGATAAAGTCAGCTACTGTCTGTGGAGTGGCTGAGCACCTCCCACTCATTGTCACCACTCACAGTCAGACCTTGTCACTTCTGTTGTGCGGGCGAGCAGACCAAGGCCTAGAGTGACGAGGGGGCAATGCCACGGAGCTACCTGGTGGAAGGGCCGGGCTTTGGACCCAGCCCGGCCATGCATGCACTACTGCACAACTGTTTACTGAGTGTCAACCACATGCCTGTCCCTGTCCAGGATTCTGGAGGGGAGGAAGGACCCAGACCAAGAAAAAAATTGAGTCTATGATATGATGCGGCAGGTGAAGGGTGCTATGAGGAAAGACAAAGCTGGATAAGAACATTCAGGTAAGGCCCGGCGGCCATGCTAGGTAAGGGGGCCGAAGAGCCCTTCTGAGGAGGACATCAGAGAGAGGGACATGCATGAAGAGTGGGACAAGCACACAAAAACTAGGGACAGCATACAGCAGCGAGTGCAAGAGGCCTGGGGTGCAGGCCTTGGAGGTGCAGACCAGCGATGGAGAGAGCGGGAGCTGAGGTCAGCGAGGAGACGCGACTAGACCTCAAGGACCCGGTGGGCTGGGCTGAGGCCTGTGGCTCTGAAAGAGACGACAGGCGGCAGGGTCCTGGGGAGAAGAAAGGGTGGATCTATTCCTTTAGAGCTAAGTCAGGCAGCTTTTTGCTGCTCCAGACAAAGCCACTCCAAACTAAAGAATAGCTAATGCCGTGTGGCGCCAGGATGTGGAGCCCTGTTGAAAGGACCGGGGAGAGAAGGCTGGGGCAGGGGACCCTGGGAACCAGAATGAGGGCACAGTGTACCCCCAAGACACAAGCTACCCATGTTGCCAGGACGACCAAGTGGGCCTGTGGCCAAAGGTGATGTTTGCTTAGTGAAGTGCATTGTCACCCCCCGGGAGCCAGCCCTGGCTGCTTCTGATGTTCTTTGTGGCTGGGTTTCAGTCCTCTCTGAAGAGGAATAGGGCTGGGAACTCAGGGAGGCAGACAGAAGCTACTGAACAAGAACAGAGGGCAGAGCTGCTAAAGGGCATTTGGGCTTTGTAGGTCTCTGTCCCCTCGGGACACGCCTGGGACAGAACCTCCAGTCACCTGGCAGGAGGCACAGGGAGCCCTCCTTTCAAGGACAGGATTCTGGCTGGGACAGCAGCACCAGAGGCCACAGTCCTGCGTGGTCCACAAGGTCACACTGCTAGTCTGTGGGGGCATCGGCTCCAAAGTGACACAAAGGCAAGAAGAAAGGGTTTTGTTTGATGCTGGTGGCTGTAGATCTGAATGTCACCTAAGGGGGAAGCCCTGAGCAGTCAGGGTAACTGACACTCCAAGCCGGCAGGAAGCAGGGGGGTGGGGACGCACAGTCCCAGGCTGACCTCATCTCTGGTCTCAGGTGTTTGGGAACTGGCAATTCAAGGACAAGAGGGGCTCTTGCTGAAAAGGTCCCCTCCCATGGACACAATCCCAGCTGGAAGGCCTCTGAAGCTCCCCTCCCCACTTCCCCAGGCACTCTCCCCCTCCCCCTCCTGCACAGTTGCCCTGTGTCTGAATGTGCACAATCTCATTTCTGTGGTCCAACGGTTCTCAACCGGGGGTGCTTATCAGAATCACTTAAGGAGCTTGTAAAAGCACAGAGACAGGTGGGCCCCACTCCAGACCCACCGAGTTAGAATTTCTCGGGAGGGTCCCCCCAGAGATTCTGATGCCTACCCCTTTTTAAGAACTCGTTGGAGGCTTTGAACCCTTCCAGGGCAGGTCACAGGACCTGCTGAGACTATAGGACCTGCAGAAGTTTTAGGGGATGGTGTGGGAGCTCGCAGGTCCTTGGTGCCCCTGCCCACCTTCCAGACCCATGGGGGCCACTGTGGTAAGAGGGAAAGGGGGCACAGGGCCTGGCAGGAAGGAACACACTCTGTCAGATGGAGCGGCCTGAGCTTGGCTCTTGCAGGTGCTCCGTGGAATCTGAACAAGGATATGACGTCCACTGCCACGTGAGTCAGGCTCACGTGTGTCGTCCTATGTGAACCTCACAGCTCCCACTCCAGGCAGGGAAGTCACCTGCCTGGGAATCTCGCTGCTGACAAGGACAGCTAGGGTGAGAACCGAGCTCTAACTTCAAAGCTGCTGTTTTCTCCTCTGTCAGTGGTTCCAGTAATGAGGGAGCCACAGGCAGATCACTGAAGTCTGTGTTGGCTCATCTCTGGTGTTTGAAGGTGATCCTGTTTTCCATGAACGCCTTTCAGATCTGGGGCCAGGGCTGAGAGAAAGCCTCAATCTCTTTCCTGGGTGCTGGGCTGTGAGAACTGCCCTTTACCAGCCCAAATCCATGAGCTGTGCCCCAGTCCCACGGGGCATGTGCAGCTTGCCTGCTGGGTGTAAGCACCTCTCTGCCCACCAGAGCCTGCCACTCTTCCAGGTTGGATGGAAGAGCCAGGCCAGCCTGCCCTGTCTCCTTGACCACACTAGGAGTCCTCAGGAAGGCATTGTTGAAATTTCCAACCATGTCCCAACAGCTAAAAGGGGCCTTGTGGGCTTCCATAGAGCAAAGGCCATGGGACCCGACATGGCCAGAGCTTGGCCGGAGCCCAGTGTGGGAGGAGGCAGTGAGCTTTGTGGATCTCTGGTGGTAGAGAGACGACAGGACATCAGAGCCAGGGAGGCACCCAGCTCATGGTTCATCTGCTCAGCAGCGCCCTGGGCTTCCTGGGGCCAAACTCTCACAGAGCTGCAGGTCACTCAGCCTCACCTTGGTGAGGAAGTCGGTGTCTATCTTCTCACGGAGATTGACGTGTCAGGAGCTCAATTACCACAACGCTGAGCAGCTCAGAGGCAAGATTCTGGCTCCCCAATCAGACCATTTCCTGTTTAATGGCTCAAATTGATTGTCGCCTGGGGTAATCACACGCTGACGGGTGCTCAGTGCCACCATCGGCCTTGGTGTTGGCTTTGTGCGACACCTTGGCATGCCCAGACTTCAGGGTATGACGAATAACCCTGCGGACACGTGGCGGTGCCTGATAATTCGCCTCTGTCACAGACCTGGCACTCATGGCCTCTGCTTTCCCCTCTGGGTGAGAGGGCGCTCTCCGAGAGGAGAAATGGCTGTGCTTTAGTACGACCAGGAACAAGCTGCTCTGAGCAAACCACAGGCCCAGGCGGCTCCTTGAAGACCTTCCCTGTCTCTTCCCCTGTGTACTCCAGACCTCTCCCTCCAGGCCATGCCCTTACAATGGTGGCCTTTCTCCTTTGGCATCTGCTCTTCCTGGCCCACCGTGTTCCCTGTGGAAGGCTCAGACCATACACTCAGAGGGTCAGCATGCTCGAGGGTTGCCCAGCACCATGGGGGAGACTCTTGGGCCATGCAGGAAAGACATTCCTCGTCTTGCTGCTTGAGGTTGGCTTTGTGGTCACCTTGGCTTAGACGGGAGCGCTCTCCTTCTCGCCTCTCTCCACAGTCCTTTCTCCTGGACCCCCAGATCCAGGGTTTGGTTTCTAGGCAGCCTTTCTTCCATTGTAGCCACTCAGAGCCTGGCATGGCGGCCTCGGGCTCCCACCCACAGCACAGCTTCTCTTGCAGGTCCTAGCACCTCTCCTCCCACCCAGGCCCTCACATGGTGACCCCCTCACTCCTTTTCAGATATACTCATAGTTCTGAGCTCAAAGTACCTTTTAATTCTCCCTCTTGTCACCTCAGCCTCACTGAGTCACCCATGGTGACCACATGTCTTGGTCTGAGTGGCTTTCCAGAGAGATGGCAGTGGGATCCTGGGCATCCCTAAAACTCAGTGACAGCTACAGCCCCTGGACATGGCCAGTGTGGTGTGTTCTTAGGACACATCTGCCCCTGGGGCAGGAGAGCCTCTTCTGCACCCGTGTGAGCGAGCTCAGGCCTTTCTCCTGCGAAGACCCTGGATGACGGTGACTGGTGGTTCAGTCAGTTCTCTCCACAGACTTATGAGGGAGATTTCAAGACTTTCAGGAATTGAGCTGAAGACTCTTAATAAAGCTGTCTCCCTCTATGTTTGGAAAACGTATCTAGTGAGCCAATTTGTAAATCAATCTGTTCATTTGGCAACAATTCATCATAAATTTATCATCAATTGGAGTAAAAAGTGAGCTCTGAGACAGACTACCCAGGAGAACTGGCTCATTTGTACAGTGAGACGGCGAGATCTGGCTCAACAGCCCCCACAAGACCATAGAAAAGGGTCAAAGTGAATTTTAGAAGACACTTTTTTAAGAGCTTGCAGTCGGCCTTGAGGCCCCTCCTCCCCCTCCTTGGGGGTGCTGTGTGTGGGGTGCTTCCTCTTCCCTCAGAGGCAGCAAGGGGGGCTCGAGAGAGACCCCTCAGAAGGTCTCACGGAAACCCCGGGTTCTGGGGGGTGAGGAGGGCGCAGTGCACTGGTGTCTGAGTCCCCTTCGAGAAGTCTGGGGAGCAGGATCTGGCTGGCGGTCTGCTGGGAGGGGGATCCTGGTGTCCCCACGGTGTTCCTGTGGCCTGCGCAGGTGGAAGAGTCGGGCTGGGGTCACCTTGAAGCCGTGCTGTGCTGGCGAGTGTTCAACAACCAGCTCGCGGTGGGGGTTCATGTGTCACGCCTGCCAATGTCTGTGGTATAATACCCTGTCATGGCCGACTGCAAGCTACCACAGGATGGTTCTGAGTTCAGACTTGGAAAGAGATGTGTGTCCGGGGCTCATGGGCCGCTGTGCGGGCTCCAGCGCACTGGGTAAGTCCAAGATCCGTTTTCATTGGGCCCCGTGGGGGAAGTGGAGCCTCGGGAGAAAGAAGCCTGAGGCGGTCCCCAGGACGCTGGGGTGGTGCGCTGGACACACAGCGGCTTCTCTGAATCCACCCTCTTTGTCCTCCCTGGCCCTGCTGCCTGCCCTGGGAGGCTGGCTGGGGTGACAGCAGGCTTCCTTATCTGCTTTCTGGCTGGGCTCAGCCAAAGGGCATCATCAGCAAGGAAATGGCGGGTGTCTCCCCCCATAGATGTCTGTGCGCGGGGGCCATGAGCTGGAGGTGGCCCGACAGGAGGCCCCAACGCCCGTCCCATTGCCAGGGCCCTTCTGCACAACCCTTTCTGCCTGTTCCAGTAGCTGCTTGCTCCTGGCCCCTCAGGCCCAGGGCAGTCCTGCTCCTGCCTGCTGTAGTGTCTCCCTCTGGGGTGGCCCTTCCTGTGGTCTCCCTATACTTGGCTCCCGCCTTTGTAAACAGGCCGGTTTTCAACTCTCTCCAAAGCACCTCATTTGAGTTCTGCCATCTGCTTCTTGTTAGGACCCTGACCATGAAGGTTCTAAGACTGAACAAGGTGCATGCCCTCCGGTCAAGGGACATGCTGGTGAGGGACCACCAGAGACTCATGAAAGGACCCCAAAGGAGGAAGAGTTAGCTCTGGCCTCCACCAGAGAGCCAAAGCTATGTCACAACAGCTCCAATCAAAGGAGGTCTTTGCCAACACCCCTTCTGTCTCCCTGTGTCCTTCTCAGCCCTCTGAGGGACACTGTGCCTTAGCAGGCTGAAGGAGGAAGTGAGTGGAGAGAAGTCCCCACCACCCACCCTGCCCTGTTTCCTCAGGACAGCTGGCTGGGCGAAGGGAGAGAAGTGAGCGAAATTTGAATTATTCAGAGTGCACTTATCATAGAAAATGTTAATTTTTGTTGTTGTTTTGTTTGTAATTAACACTGAATGACCCACTGAAGTGTGGGGCTGCTCAGTTTCCTCCTGGGGTAGAGGCACTATCCCTCCTTTGAGGGGGGATAGTGGAGGAACAATAAAAAGTCACCCTCATGAGCTCTCCCTGGACCGCGCACCATGCCCGTCCACCGTCTGCCACCAAGGGCCTACTAGATGTTACAGCGGACTGGGAGGAGACAGTGAGAACTGGCACGTTTTCTGTTTTCACCTTTACATAATATTGTCCTGACATAAATGTAGTGAGAAGAATTAAGATTAATCAGAATTGAATTTAGAGTCGCATTTTATCACCTCTTCTGTCACAGTGATTCCATTAAAACAGTTATTTTGGTTTGGTCTCCAAACCCTTGGAATCTAATCCTTTTTGAGTTCTGGGAATTATAAACATTTCAAATACAAAAACGTTCAGAACATGCTATAAATAACATCCCTTGCTATCTCTTTTTTTTTTTGAAAAATTTTTTTTTGAGAGAGAGAGAATTTTAATATTTAATTAAATTTTTGGCAGACACAACATCTTTGTTTGTATGTGGTGCTGAGGATCGAACCCGGGCCGCGCGCTACGGCTTGAGCCACATCCCCAGCCCATCCCTTACTATCTCTATAAAAACCTAAATACTTTGCCACAGTTGTTTCCGTTTTCATTCCTTAACAAAACATGGTGGAATTGGTGGACGCCTCTTCTCCCCTCCACAGTCCACCATCATCCAACTGAGGTAACGCCATCCTGATGGGCACGTGGCCTTTGCTCTATGCTCTAAATTCTCACACTATGTTTAATGTCCCTTAAACATTAAAGAGCAACTTCTTGACCAAAGAGGTAGTTCCACAGAAATGCTTATGGGACTGGACACCTGGGCACCTAAGTTTGAGGCATCTTTCTTATTTATGTTATCTTTCACAACAAAGGTAAGATGCTCCCACTTCCCCTAATAAAGAGCACTAAAATTTTTGGAATTTACATAAACAGTATCATTCTGTACATATCCTTCAGCAATATTCTTCTTTCAATCACTATTGTATTTTTGAGATTTACTCACGTTGCTAGGTGTGGATCTGATTTATTCATTTTAAATTCTCTGTGGTGTTCCATGGCATGAATATCTTATAGCTACAAGCTCATTTACCCACCCCTGACTGGGGAACCTTTGGGATGTCTCTATTTCTGTTTTTGTTCATTTGTTTGACTATGTGCTATGATAAGAAGAATGCTGTGATACGTGTGTCCTTGGGCAAGTATGTGGCACCTTCTTTTGTTTTGGTACCAGGGATTGAACACAGGGGACTTGACCACTGAGCCACATCCCCAGCCCTTTTTATTTTTAATTTTGACATAGGGGCTTGCTAAGTTACCTAGAGCCTCACTCAGTTGTTGAGGCTGGCCTTGAACTTGTGATCCTCCCCCCTCAGCCCCCCGAGTTGCTGGGGTTACAGGCGTGTGCCACCACATCCAGCGTGTGACACCTTGTTAGATAAATGTTCCTAGGCATGGACTTCCTTGGATGGTTTCTGTGTCTTTAGCTTTACCCAGAAATTTCCAGATCATCCCAGGGTGGTTGTACATGGTCTTTAACCACCAGGTTCACTTTCCCTGCTTCTCTTTCTCTTTTCTTTTCTTTTTTTTTTTTTTAAATTTCTCTTTTCTTATTTGGAGAACCTTGACTAACACACAAACTGGGTGCTCTTATTCCTAAATCACAGTTGCACTGCAAGACTGGCCCCAGGGCTGACCCAGTCCCCAGGTCTGCAAGGACTCAGTGGGTCTGACGAACTGGGAATTGGGCGGGGAAATGAGGTGGGGACTCCTCACTTCAAGCCTCCATTACGAGCCTGGAAATTTGTCTGAGGACCTTGTGTCACTGAGGCTAGCCCTATGTTCACGAGCAACTGTGGATTGGAATTGACTAGAGACTTTGTCCCTGGTCTCACAGACCTGCCTGGATTCTTTTGGAACCAATTCAGACGTCATCTCATTCCTTTGGGGAAGCTGCTTCCTTTACATTCGCCTTTTCTGAGGAATCAACATTCTTATCATTCATTTCTGAGAGGATCAGAACATGGCCAGTCTATCTGGGCCCTCACAGGTCTGCACGTGTGCCCGCACAGGGCTCCTGCCTGTCTATGGAGGTCTGGATTCACAGAGCTCACCCTGCGCTGCCTGAGGGCCGAGGAGGGTTCAGGATCCACGTGCTCTTGTCACAAGTAATGAGTGTGTGCCAGTAGGTTTCGGGGACTGTGCTGGGCACTGAAATATCACCGGTCCAGTCACTTCCTTTTACAGATGCTGGAACCTAGGCACAGTCCTCCTTAGCTGCCCGGCATATCCATGATGTATAAAGGCAAATCTGTAGATCTCACTGTTTTTTTCAGTAGACACTTATGGAGCACCTCCTGTATGCTGATGCTGGGCATGGTGCTGGGAAAGAAAGCCACTCTGTCCTGTGGGGGTGGGGCGGCTAGGAGACCTCACTGTAGGGGGGTATGCCCAGAGCTCTGTGTGGTCCGTGGGAGCTGGCACAGCTCTGGGAAGGGAAGTTTGGAATCTGCCCTCCAGAGCCACAGGCTTGGGGCTGGGGTGGGTGGTGGGTGCTCTTCCTTCAAACACGAGTTTCATGGCAAAAAGATAAGAGAAGTCGCTTGGGTGGAACTGGGTGGGTGAGATCCGGGCCCTACTGCTTGGCCGGGGTTCTGCTCGCTCTCATGCCTGGGGCTGATGGGACCCTGGAGACCACCTTCGTCTCACAGAGTCCACTTTACAAACCAGTGCTGGGAGGCTCCCCTGCTCTGCCCCAGCAGAGGGCCCCGTCCACCCTGGCACCCCTGGTCAGTTTGCTCTCTCGCACATTGTTGTCCTCAGATGATCTTAGACAATTTTACACCAGATGAGGGGAAGTGGCAACAGTGAGGTTCTTTGACAGGAACCACAAGAGGTCACTGCAGGAATTCTGTTAGAGACAAAAGGGCTCCTCAGAATAACTCGTGTGGCAAAGCAGGAGCCGTCCACGTGGGGTCTGTCAGCCTCTAAGAGGCCCTGGGGCAGGGGTCTGAGTGTCACCACCTGACTGCAGGGTTGGGCATGCACACCAGCAGGTGGCAATCCAAGGGCCCCAGGTGGTCTCACAGTCACAACGTCCCCCTTCCCCCTCTTGTTCCAGGAGGTCTTTACCTCTGGTCAGTGAGGGGCAGAGAGGGAGGGGAAAGATGGGCATTTAAGAGGCAGTGTTGGTGGGGAATCCTTGGTGCTTTGGAACCTGCCAGTCTGACATGTGTGGCCATTTTCTTTATTAGTCCCTATTAGCAGTTCTGTAACCACGTGTGGAACTGTCCACAGGCAGAGGAAGGGACTGCAGTTGGCTGTTTTCAGGAGCTGGGTCGAGAGCCAAGAGCAGAGCAGGGGTGCTGCCTTCCATCCCGCTACCTGTGCTGGCAAGTCTGGGAGCCCCACAGGGCAGTGGCAGCCCCCCAGGATTAAATGATTGTTCGGCCACTTACCCCAAGGGGCAGGGTCAGGCCCTGATGGAGTGTGAGCAGTGCAGGCCTCCTGGGCAGTCTCACATCCCACGGGTGAGTTCCCAGTAGGTCAGTTAGGTGGCCCAGGAGACTGAGGGTCCCCTGGGTGTGAGCCGGAAGTGCGCTCCAGTGGGAAGAACCTGCCCAGGCTGAGGGCAGGTCCAGGCCGTGGTGTAGGTCCAGGGCAGCAGGACTGCTCACTCGCGCTGAGGGACTCACGTGTGTTGTGGCCTCTGTTCTCCTAAATGGCCTTCTTGACCAGGACTTCCGCCTTCAAATGTTCAGTGGCTCAGCTGCTGTGAGTGGAATGTCAGATTCCAGGCTCTCAGCGAGAAGCCTTCCCTCCACTGTGACCCTTCACCTGCCCCAGGTCCTTCCCTAACACACACACACACACACACACCGCCACATACACACCACACATGCCAACACATATATACACAAACACCTCAAACTCCCCCCCATACATGCCACACACCCAAGTACGTATTACACACACATGACACACAAAGAAGCGTGCATGATACCTACACCCCCACACCACATACCTCCCACCAGCCCACCTCCCCAACCCCCACCCACTCCACACTCTTCTCTAGGGTTCTGAACCTTGTCCATCTCTGAGACTCAGCCCAGGCCCAAGGTGTTGGTGACAAGCCCCAGGGGCCATTCCTTGTGGTCCATTCCAAAATTGATGACTGGTCCCTCTCACCTGACACACTTCAAATGCTGCTTGGGAGTGTGATGTGCCTTTAAAATCTTCACCATAGGCATTTGTTAGAGTTTTGATTGTGAACTGAACAAGATGTAGTCTCTGATAACTATTGCTCAGAGAGCGATTTAAGAGAGAAAGGCCACAGCCCACATTCCTGGCGCTGGATTCTTCCAGTTTCATTCCTGCTATGTGTGACCATCAGAAAGCAGAGTACCTGGGTCATATTATCTCGGCTGCTCGCATAAACGTTTTCCATGAGTTATGGTTTAATGTCAGGCCTCTAGCTTTTATAGAGGGTCGATACGAGAATCATCTGGTCGAACAACATTTTGGTAGCTTTTGTAAAACTGCAGCCGAAGACATCGTTCACTGTGTCACTCAGTGTCCTTTACACAAGGATCCACACGATAAATTCTGGCTTGTGTTTAGTTCCAGGAAGAAATTCTATTTCTGCAGATAAATTAGTCAGTATGCTTCCTGCTGTCAGAAAATGAAAGCTATGTAACTCTGGGTGCTTCTCTTCTTGCTTAGCGGCTAGACGAGGGAGAGGCAAATTTATTGCCTGTGTGTGTAATTTGCTCAGCTGTGGGGTCCAAAAGCACTTACTCCTTCTACTTCTTTTAAATGGACTTATTTTATTTTATGTTCAAATGTCTCATTGTACTTTTGCGAGATGTGTGAGTCTGGAAGCCATCTGGGGAAGCATTCATTTGCCCATTGATTTGACCAATTTATTGCTCGTTTTGGCTGCTAGGGATACAAAGATGAATTCGGCTGCACCCAGTTTTTAAGAAGCTCACATTTTAGTGTTCAGAAAAGCTATGGAAATAAATAATTGCAAAACAAGCTGGTGCACTAAGAGATGTTTGAGGCCAGGGGAAGAGCAGCCGTGGGAGGTGGGGTCAGAGAAGGCTTCACGGAGGGGTCAAGGCCAAACTGGTTTTGCTGTGCCAGTGGGAAGAGGACAGTGAATAGAGGAATACATGTTTCCGAATCTGAAATTTGAAAAGGGAGTTCTTGTATCTCTCTCTCTCTCTCTCTCTCTATTGTATCTATCTATCTATCTATCTATCTATCTATCTATCTATCTATTGTATATGTCCCCTCACTTTGGTTAGGTTGGAAATTCTAGGAGGGCCCCACTGGATCTGTGCCCCTCTGTGGGCTCCAGTATGTTGGGAAAGGTGCCCAGAGCAGGTGCAGTGTGGTAGCTGGACAGAGACTCAGAACCAGGCTGCTTGTATTCTGTATTCTGTATGCTGTATTCTGAGCTGAGCAGATTAGGCAGGTTTGCTTAACGCCTCTGGGCCTTAGCTGTGAAGGAGATAATAATGATGTCTACCTCATGGGGATGTTATGAACATTAAAGAAAATACACTTAGAGAAATCATACACATGCCCAGCTCATGGTAAAATACTCAAGAACGCATCTGCATTATTAAGAATCCTTTATCGTTTAGGGTAGCTGGGACGACCGAGTGGCATGCACACGCTGGAGTTCAGCAAAGCCCTCTGGACTGTCCTTTACAAGTGATGCCTGCATTAAAACAACGTTATTTTATTGTCTCCTGAAGGAGTCTGTGGGAGCCAGTCTCTCCAAGTCCTCAGTCACTTGTGTTTGTGGATGATGCCCTTAGAACTGGCCACTGATCTTACTCTTCAATCCCCAGCTCTAGCTCTCAGACCTAGGGAGCCTACAGGGCCGGAGCTTCTCCTGCCTTATTTCTATCTTCATTCATTGCCCTGTCCACTGCTTTTCAAAAAGACTGGAGTTGGTAGATGTTTATAATTCCTGATGTTCCTCAGGCAGGTGGTAAACAGAAAGCCATGGTCTGGACTTTCAGCCAGAAAAGGAGTAGAAATCCTTATAAAACCATGTGTGTGTGTGTGTGTGTGTGCGTGCACACACACACACACATACACTGCACACACAACTGGCCTTCAGAGGGGTACTTGTCTGTTTGCCAGTGGTGTGGTGGTGTTAAATAGCTGCTCTCAAAAAAAAAAAAATTGCCTGGTTTGCGGGCACCACAGCACATGCCTATAATCTCAGCATCTCAGGAGGCCGAGGCAAGAGGATCGCCGAGTTTAAAGCCAGCCTCAGCAAAATCGAGGTGCTAAGCAACTCGGTAAGACCCTATTCCTAAATAAAATACAAAATAGGGCTGGGGATGTGGCTCTGTGGTAAAGTTCCCCTGAATTCAATCCCCAGTACTCCTTACCCCCACAAAAGGCTGGGTTTTATAACAATTTATTGCCAATTTCTTTGGTGTAAATTCTCCACCATATCTGATTTCAAGCTACCAGTGTGACATCATTAATGTAGACTTGAGAAGACGTGCCCAGCAGCATACAATCATCTAGTCTCTTCACTATACAGTACAGTGGATGCAGGTAATTTAAATGTTATCAATTAATTAACAAATCTTTGAAGATTACTTTTGCTTAAAAATAAAATTCATTAAATTCTAAGCATACAGAATTTGGTTTTCAGTATCAACCATGTTTAAAACGCCTCCCCAAGTTCCTGCAACATTAACATCTTGGTCTAAGGTATGAGATGAGCTGACTGCCCCTCGCTCAGGGTTTGGCGACCCATCACCCAATCGCGACCTCTTGTGGATGGACGGAGCCTCCCGCAGCACCACTAGGTCTTTGTTCCTTTGGGGTTCGCCATTGCCTTTGTACTTATTTCCTTGGGCGCGCATCTGCTTTTGCATAAAGACATGTTCCTATGCAAAATATATGGGAAAACCTCATCTGCTCAGGTTTATTTATTTCCCCCAAACCAACCGCACCTACATGGATACTTAGGAGCAGGCAGGTGGGGGAAAAAGAGAGAGAGAGAGAATAACGGGGCATATTTAAAACCGAGGGGGAGGGAAACTGAAGAGATAGACAAGGAAATGGAGCCAAAAGGACAGAAGAGAGCAGGACAAAGGAGCGGATGGGGCACGACGCATCCAGTCCCTTTGCATCTGAAGCCCACATGCGAGGGAGCTGCAGGGGCGCTGTCCCTACCGTCGTCGTTGTCGCCCAGGCTTGCGGCAGGCTCAGTCTGGAAGCCCTGTAAACAGTCTGGGGTGTCCAGGTTCCGCTCCACCAGAGGAGCCCCGCTGCTGGTGGTCAGCTGGGACGCATGCGCACTGGCGGCCCAGACTTGCCCCAGACAGGCTCCTGAGGAGCCTGGAGGGCGACCCGGCTGTTGGTCTCACAATGGCAGCTGGGGGACGTGAACACCTTTTCTCTAATTGGGATAGTGTGCTTTTAAAACAAATAGGCATTTCCAAAGCTCTTAATTAAACCTCCAGCCAGGCTGCTTTCGGTTTGAAGTTTGCTGATTGCTTCAGGCAGAGCTGGGCCCCGCTGACCCTGGCACCTGCCACAGTCGAGAAGTCTCCAGGGACATGAGCGGGGAACAAGGGCCTGCGGTTGCGACTGAGAACATGCAGCGGTGTTCCAAAGGCCTGGGAGTGTCTGTCCCGGCTGGACGGGTCAGGTCAGGGAGGGCCTGGGCTGGGAAGCAGAGAGGGCAGAATAGCTCTTGCCCTGAAAGTCACAGGAACGGCTTGCCGGGCCCCTGGAGCGAGTGGCATTTTTCACATCATTATATCTCACAAGTCAGGGTCATGAAGGCTAGAGGACAGGCCGCAGTTTTGAGGGCCGGATGGCAGCTCTAAGGGAGGACTCCACATCCAGGGGCCTGCCCAGGGTGAGCAGGGCAGGGCTTGGAGCCCAGAGGGTCCACTTGACAACTCTTCCAGCAGAGGTCATTGAGCCTGCCCGGGACCAGCTCAACCAGCTATTAGCCCGGGACAGCTGGCGAAGGCACTGAGCAGAGAGTCAGTCCTGAGGTGCAGGCCCCTGGCCATGGGCCCAGGGGGCAGGTCGTCTGAGCCCTCAGTGCCAGGGTCAGCTGTGGGAGCATGGAGCGCCCACCAGTGTGGCTTGGGCTTGCTGCTCCTGCCTCTGGTGTAGTCAGTTGTGATTCCACATTATCATTATTAGTACTTCCGAAAGGCAGTGACCAATCTCCCTCAGAGTCCAAGTTACTAGGGTCCACCGGGCCAGTACTCATACATTCAGGACTCTGTCCCATTTCCCTGCTGTCGGCCCTGGGCACTGGATTTCTCTAGCTGCAGGTCATTGCAGGGTCCAGGCCACCTCCAGGGGATACGAGAGGCTGGGCCCCGGCTAGCTGGGGAGGGCAGGACCCCTGCTCTACCAGCCTGTTGGAGAGCTGCACGGTCCCTGGGTGACTTCCTTGGGTCACATGTCAAAAGGAGACGCTTTCTACAGATGCTCACTGGTGAAAGGGTGTGAAGGGCCTCTTGGAATGTGACCTATGGGTCTAGTGTCTGCACGTCAGTGTGCTGAGGTCCCAATCACTGGAACTCAGAGAACGGGGTGTAGCCCCTGTTCCAACACTCACTGGACACGGGACCCCAGGGTCGGGGTGGCAGAATCTCCTTCGCCTGTCAAATGCACCTCTCTTTCTGGACTTGTGAGGATGGAAGGGGACAGTGCACATCAGGCCACTGCAGACGGGCCACTGTTCCATTATTCATTGTCACTGATGGGGTTGGTTAGAAGTGGCTCTAGAAAGCTCAGAGAAGGACCCGGATGTAGGGGGTGGACACAGGGGATGTGGGTGGAAGGGGCCCGCAGCATGAGGCGCGGCTGGAAGGTAGGGGGAGGAGAGCAGGGGTGGGAGTGGGGGGCACCTGGGAGTCACACCCACAGCAACCCTGGCTTCCCTCCCCTCCAGGGATTTGCTCCGTCTCCACCCCCCACCTCCCACCTCCCTTCCCGCGGCCTTTGCTCTGTACTCACCTAGAGCCACCTGCTGTATGTGCCGCCGGGTGATCTCCTCCTTCAGGTGACCTGTCAAAGACAGAGTGAGTCACTAACGGGTCTCCAGTGGGCTGCAGGAAGACCTGCCTCAGGAGCATGTGGCCAGCTAATCGGGGAATGAAAGGTACAGATTCAAGGAGACGGAGGCAGGCACACCTTCCAAGGAGAGCCCCAACCCCCATTTATGTCCTGGGTTGTGCTGAAAGAGATGCTGCCAGGGCAGGCACTGGCTTGTCAATACCAATATACTCCTCACTCTTGGACTCAATCACATTTGTCACCTGTCACTCATAACCTTTGCTAGGGCCCTACTCTCTTAAATAGTTCTTTTTGTCTGTTATTAATGAAGGGGGAGGCAGGATTTGGTCTTTCAATAATTTATCCACTTGTTTCTTTAGGTGATATGAAACTGTGTCAAATTAAAAAAAGCGTAGTTTTAATTGACTGTTTTTAATCTTAACAGTTGATTAGTAGGTATAAAGTCACATAATTTTAGGTTGCATCAATAAAGCTATAGTGGCTTGAACAAGGGAGGTGATATTCTATTGTATTCTGCAGTCTTGAGATCACAGTTGGTATTTGTTCTGGGAGCTTCCTTCACAAGAAGAATCGAAGGATGGGTGACTAGGATAGTTGAGAGATCTGAAATTATGCCATTTGAGAAACATTTGAGGTGACCTGAGATATTTGGAGGGAGAAGAAAGGTTAGAGGGAGAGGAGGTAGAGAGATAATGGCTGTCTTATGGATGAAGGAACAGATTTAGTTTGTCTTCCTCCTGAGGGCAGAAGTCAAATCAAACAAAGGCAGACTTTGGGGCTCAAACAGAAGGCAGAGAGCTCACAATGAGCACTATTTCAAAATGGATTAAGTTGTCTCAAATGGATTAAATCTCCTGGCACCGCAGCGAGCTCCTTCTGGAAAGTGCTGGTGCAGAAGCTGGTGATCATCGGAAGGATGTCCTGCCCCGGGGAGGAGCGGGGCATGCTGGCCACCAGGCCGCCTTCGTCCCACCCTCCCCTGATTTCAGGTTGAGGGTGGCTGACAGCACCCTGGCCTGCTTGTGTCTGGGGTGCAGCCTGCTTGTTAGGATGTCAGTGCTGTCTGCATCACACGGCCCCCGTGGAGGGTGACGAGCCCCTGGGGATTCCGGGACTCCCTTGTCTGACATATTTCTTTCCTCAGGTGAAATACATGGTACAGCTCCGAGGCTGCAGCTGGACCAAGGAGCTAGACCATGAGCAGACAGGGGAGGGGTCACGGGAGACCTGTCACTCACAAGTGCCAGGACACTGCCAGGACAGCACGATGGGAGGGAAGGCAGAGGTCACGCCTCCTAACTTCCCAGCTGATTCAGGATCCTCTGCAGAATGAGGTGGCCTCTCCCCTGCGTGTGGGTCCAGCCCATCCCACTGAGGAAGGCGTCCAGGAGGGCTCAGTCCTGCCGAATGTCACCTGCTTGCCTGTGACTTTCAGTTATTGCGCTGCTCAGTCCTCTGCACCAGCACAGAAAGGACAGTCCCTTGCTGGCAGGGACAGCCCCTCCCCCAGCTCAGGACACCACGCTTTCTGTGCTTAGTTTGCTTTGGTTTCTTTCGCTGTGGTGGTGCTGAGGGGGACCGGGCCTGTGCGTGCCGGGCAAGACCTCTACTACCTACGACACCCCACTTTCTCCCTGCTGAGCCTTCCCAGTCCCCCGGGGGGCCCTCAGAGGCCACTGCCTCAGCACATCGCCATGGGGGGAGGGCTTGGGTCCCTGCATGTCTGCCCCTTGCCTTCCATGTGTCCCCACTGGGGAGGAAACTGCAGGAGAGGAAGCCTGAGCAATGACTGTTCCCTAATTCTAGGTGGGGAAGGGCAGGGGCTTCAGGGGAGCTTGAGGGGAACTGGGGAGGGGAGACCTGGCTGGGTGGAGAATACTGGTGAGCCTGAGGTCACCATGAAAATGACCTGACACTGGGCCAGCCACAGCCACAGTTGGGATCTCCCTGCACTCTGTGTGATGTGGCCTTTACTGTCCCTGTCAGTGGAGTGAAGCAGCGGGGGAGCACAAGGATGGTGCTGGCCGAGGCTTCGGTCAGTGGCTGGGCTCTCAGGAAGCCTGGCGCGTGCGTACTCCCAGTGCAAGGAGATGCAACCGCGGCAAATGCAACACACCCCGAGAGACCTCTGGGTTCAGCGCGGGGCACAGAGCTGCTCTCTTCTCCACCACGTGCACAGCTCAGGCCTCGACCCCTGCTTGTGCCTGGATGTTGGGTACAGGCACCTCACCCTCGGCCACTCCCATGCCTGGGAACTGCCCTCCGGCCAGCCAGGGAGTGACTTGCTCCTTTAACATACATGCTGGGCTCCGTCTGCCCTGGAAAGCTGCCTCCAACGGTGGGCCTCCAACCTCAGCCTTGCCCACAGTAGGTGTTCAACCTCCCCAGTCACCACTTCCTTGCTCCTGGGGAGCTCCTTCCCCCAGGCCCTGGGGAAGCTGCGTTGGGATGAGGGGGTCGAGGGTTCTCCACAGCCCCTGCTCAGTCGTGTACATAAGGGGGGATTTTAACCAGGACTGAGAGTTCTAGAAAGTCCTCAAACTTAAATACTTATTCTTAGAATCAGGAGGCACCCCTAGGGGCCGAAGCTGGGTCTTTATGATGTCGCATGTTGCTGAACGCAGCTCTGAACCCGCAGCCACACTCAGCTTTGGTGAATGGACTCGCATTTACCCCTCTGCCCCCATGGCAATTTTTTGGAGATCTCCCCAAACAAGCTTCCCCAAATAGCCATATGGCCGATGTCTAATTGCATTTTCCAGCAGAGCCATCCATCAAGTGAAGATAGCAGTGTCTGTAATCTGCTGGATCTTGCAGCTCCACGGGTTTTGGCAAAAGCAGGGGTTGAGGGGGATTGCAGAATCCACTGAGCATGCAGCTTGCTGTCATTACCACCGTGATAAATTTGCTGGTTTTGGCCTGGGTTCCTGGATACATCCCCATCCAGAGGTATGGAAAAGAGATGAAACGGAAACAGAACTCCCAGCCCGAGGCAGGAGACAGTCTAGGAGGGAAGCAGGGAGCCCAAATCAGGGTCAAACCCAAAGGGGGAGGGCAGGGCAGGAAAGCGCACAGAGGAGAATGTTGGTAGTTAGCAACTTAAACAGTACCTACTGGAAACACCTTCTCTCCCTTTCTGTTCGTTAATTGCTGGAGTGGGTGGCAGTGAGGGCGGAAAGGTACTCTGTGCCTGCAACCATTCATAGGAGGTATTTGGCCCTGAAAGCAGCCACACGCAGGGCCTGTTCTCTGTTACAAACTCTGTACAAAATCTGCACAACTGATTTTGAATATGGATAATTGTTTTTTTTTTTTTGGTTACAACAATTTTCCTTAATGCTTCACACTTTGTTTTGCATGCATATTAGTTTGAGATTATTCATGAAATGAAAGCTGCTTGGCCAGGCCAGAGGACAGCAAGCCATTTATGACCCCTGACAGGGCTGTTGCAGGCTGCTTCTGAGATGTCTGTGACGCTGTGCCTGTTGAGGATGCTCATGTTGCTATCAAGCAATAAACATTTATTACTCATCTACTATATGTTAAGCACTATGTTCTAAGTACTGTAGAATATACAAATTAAGAGAAAATTCTATCCTAGCCAAAAAAAAAAAAAAAAAAAAGTAGCACAATACAGGGATCGGCAAATAGGTGACTTGCATGCCCTTGCTTTTAGACTCTGGACCTATGGCTGACCTTGCTCCCTGTCATGGTTGCTATATTAGGTTGTTGTGTTACTATAATAAAACACCTGAGGCAAGCTAACTTAACAAGAGGTTTATTTAGCTCACGGTTTTGGAGGATGAAGTACAAACAGCACAGTTCGGGTTCTTGTAAGGGCCCCACTCAGCTGTGTCACCTCAAGGCAATGGTGGGAGGAAGAGATCACATCAGCAAAGAGGAAGCCAGAGTCCCACAGTCCCTTGAAGGGCATGCCCCCAGTGACCTAAGGCCCTCCCAACAGGCCTCACCCCTTGTGGGTCCCACCTTCTAACATTGCCACGTTGAAGACCAAGTTTCCAATACGTGAACTTTCAGAGGCACATGTACACCACGTCCAGACCATAACAATTGGTTTGTTTTTCTGCTGAGTCTGAGCTTGGCTCTTCAACGCAGAATACCGCACAGCTAGAACCAATCACTTGGAGTTGGACTTGGGAGGAAGCAAACTCCTTTGCCCTTTTGGTTATATCAGAAAGTAATTGCACATTTGGAGACAGCCAGAGTTGCATTCAGATCCTAACTCGCTACTTCTTAATTGGGTGGCCTACTTAGTATCTCAAGGCCTCAATTTAATCATTTGAAAAATGAGAATGATAACATAACTGCAATAATACCTGCTTTTAAGGGACAATACACTGGTATAATATTCTATGCTAGTTTTAGGTTGAGACCCTTTCAGGCGGATTGAAAGGATACCACATTACTAAGGTTGCTTAACTACGAGAGCAGCCGCAGAGGCGAGTTTTCAGGAGGGAAGGGTGGCTTAGGAAAGGCAGCTATCAGAGGTGAGATTCAGAGCAGGGTGCTGAGAAAGGTGCTCAGCCAGAGCTAACTGCTGGGACAAGGCGCAGAGAAGGTCAGCCGTGCACTAGCTTGGGACAGGCGCTGGAGGGACGGCTGCAAAGGGGAGCAAAGCTGGGGCAGGGAGTTCCTATTCTGGGGTCCTGGGTGATTACTGGGGACTCTGGGTCCAGGTGACACCTCGTCTTCTGTTCAACTATACTTCTGTAGTATCCCAGTAAGCTCAAGTTAAAATCAACGTCAGTAGTTAGAACTGGGGTGCGCAGAGAACACCCAGACCTTCTGCCTGAGGGCCTCTTTGAAATGGGAGGTCTAGTTAGAGGTTCTGAATGCCGAGTGTTGATTTCAGGGATGACTTAGAAAAGCCAGTTTTTTTTTTTTTTTTTGTACTAACACAGAGGATCTGTGATAACCAAAATGTTAGATCCCTAAAGGATGTTTGTAGGGCTGTTTGTAAAAATAATGGGCCTGGAATAAATTAAGTGTGTAATCCTTAGATGGATTTCCAACTCACAGGAGTATAAATCCTTTGAAGGCTTAAAACCAGACAATTCACCTCCTCCTTGCTAATATATATTTCATCAGGCTTTATTCAAACGTGTTGGTCTAATTTGAAAATCTGTTGAGGCAGGAACCACCTCTTCCCACTTTATTTTATGGTGGATAAAATAAAAAGAGGGTATCAAGAAGGACGTAGCTGGCTTAGATTACAAGACATATTTCTGAAGTCTGGAAACAGACAGAAACACAGAAGAGTGAGTGGAGCCAAGCCTTGAGCTTGCAGGGCTTCATGGTTCCAGAAGCAGGAAGGTAACCCAGAGTGCGCAGTACAAAACCGGGTGAGAGCCAGGCGCTGCTGAGCTGGGGGCCGGGGACTCCCCCTCCAACCTGAGAGTGAAGGGGCTGAGGCAAGAACGAGCTCCAGACGCTCCTTGGGCTCTGGTTCCCATCGCACTGCCTGCCCAAGGCGGCCGAAGGGCACAGACCCAGCCTCTCTTGGTTGCTAAGCCAAGCTGCTTGCTCAGTCCCCGACAAGACCTGCCACATCCCCAGTACTGCCGTGGAGTAGGAACTGTTAGAGCTGGTTCTAGACCAGGGGCCCAGAGGGTCTGTCAGGCAGCGAGGACTGACAGCAGAGAGAAAGAAAGGAAGAGAAATAATGTGACACAGCAATCTGTATACGGGGTAAAGGTGGGAGTTCATAATCCACTTGAATCATTCTGTGAAATATGGTATATTAAGAACTATGTAATGTTTTGAACAACCAACAATAAAATAATAATAAAAAAAAGAAAGGAAGAGAAATAAATAAGACAGGTTTCAGTACAAATGGGCCTGCTCTCCAAAATGACAAAATATAGGAATAAAAGATAATGCTAAAAAAAGATAGTAAAGTCAGTGTTTGGAATGTGAATGAGTTACAAATGGATGTCATTTTCTGGATAGGTAGATAAAGACATTTATTGATGTTGAAACACTGAAGGCTGAGTTAATCTTACTCTTCAGCTCAGGGTACACCTTCCTAATCAGTTTGTATAAAACTTATATATGCATGCATCTATATCTACAAAATGCACACCACATAGGCATGCATGTGCACACACAGACACACGACACACACGTGTATGAGCATGTGTGTTATGTGTGTATCTATGTATATACATGCACACACATATTTGAGCACACATGTATATTGTATGCATGTGTATGTGTGTGTATTTATTTTTATCCCCCAGCCTCACGTCCTGTGCCCTCTTCTCATTCTCCTCTTCTTCTGATAGGATACTATACTGATAGATTTGACGTATATCGTGTCTTGTATGTGTCCTTACAATTTGTGTCGAGGCTTTCTGGGTAATTTTTAATCTATGAAAGTAATATTGTATTACGGATCTCATTCTGTTTCTTACCAATTGGTCGGTACTATGTTTTTGATAGTCACCCATTTTCTGTATGTCACTTGGCTCCCCATTTCTTGCTGTCACATACACTCCACAGTATACACCTCCACATTCTACTTCCACTCCTGGGAGCTGAACAGCTGGGTGGTTCCCTGCCGGCCTCGCTCACACAGATGGTGCTGGGATGACCTGGAACACATATCCTACAAGTCTGTGGGAAATCCTCTGCAGGGTCTCAGCAAGTCTACACAGAGGAGCCTGCGCCAGTCGGTCCTCCCAAGACCAAGCCTTTGAGGCATGTCGAGGCTCCTCAAAGAGACTAATGATGACAGACACTTCTTATTAAAAATAAATACAAAACCACACAACAAGGAGGTAGAAATGAAAGAAGAACAGGTGGGTAGGAAACAGATTTCAAAGTGAAAAATTGTCATTATAATAAACAAAAACAACAAAGGAGTTAAAGGGAAGAAACCCTAGCCTGATATATTTCAGAAGAAAGGGTAAGAGGGAGGGTGTATATGATCGAGGTACATTGGATCATGTATGAAAACCTCACGAAGAATCCCATTGTTTTGTACACTGTGTGCTGGTGATTATGATAAAAGTGGTGACCTGGGAGGCAGTCTGGACACACCCCCAGCAGAGCCCAGACATCGAAGAGATAGAGATGGCAGGGGCAGGTAAAACCACGGGGAAGAGACGGGACGCCACTGTGTCTAACAGGAGTTTGAGAAAGGACTGGAGGTGGCAGAAAATGGACAACCATAGAAGACAGAGCCACTGAGATTTTTCCAGAATTAGAGAAAAACACAAAACTTTGGGTTGAACGTGTGCTGAGTATTGAGCAGAGTAAACAAAAGTCAGCCCACCCCTGAATACATCACAGCAAACCACAGAACCACAGCCGGCAGCTCCGGGGGCCTGCAGAGGGACAACTCACCAGACAGCCCACTCCTCAGTGACATCAACAGGTGTGAGGGACAAAGGAGGGACATAGCCGTCAACGTGCCTCTTGTTTGGAGTCGACCATCGCTTATGGACGAGGGCACCGTCAGGACAGCCACAGGGACCAAGAGCCTTGACCTCCCACAGGCCCTTCCTCTCTGAGGGACTCAACCACAGGACAGCCAGCCGCAAAGTCACGGCCTCTGCAGCCAGGCTCCCTGGCTGGCACGTCGGCCTCACCACCTACTGTGCCACCAAGTCACTGAATGTCAGTGTCTCAGTTTCCTCATCTGAACAACGAGGGTAAAAGATCTGCTGTGTGAGGACTGCACTAGGTCAGATGAAAAGAGTGCCTGGCGCAGGGTAAGAAGTAGGTGTCCAGGTTGGTAGGGCCGGCAGGAAGGGAGCCCCACGGAGAAAGGCAGGGGAGGGGGACATGAGGGGAGCAGGAATGCGAAGGTGTATGTCAGTAAATACATTCAACTCTTGACCACGAGAAAGCGTGCGCGCGTGCCTGTGTGTGTGTGTGTGAGTGTGTGTGTGTGAGTGTGTGTGAGTGTGTGTGAGCGTGTGTGTGAAACTAAGCAATAATAACAAGGTGGCAATAAACTGACGGGATGTTCCAAGGGGAGTTACACAAGCTACGACCTTGGATGTGGCCCGGAGAAGGATGGGTTTGGAATCACTGCAGACATTGTCCTGCTTACTTTTTAATTCCAGAAGAGTAAAAATATGTACCGCAGCAGCCAAATCAACAGAAGACCAGGAGAAGGCAGGGGTGGTGCTGCAGGAGGGGGTGCCAGGCTCTAACAGATGGCAGGAAAGAGAAGAAAGGAAGCAAAGAAACGAGTGGGGGTTGTGAACAATCCTGTGCTTAGTCCAACAAACAACGGCCAGAGCTTTACCTGGTGCATGTGTGATTCTGGGTGTGCACGTGTGCACGCTCTTGTGCACAGAGGTCATGTGAGGGGGTATCCACCAGGATGTGAGGGAAGCTGCTGAGAGTGGAGGGGGGCGCAGAGGGTGGACGGTAGGAGAGCTGGAAGCCAGGCAAGATAAGAAAAGGGAACTGTACTTTATTCCGCAGGTATGACTTATGGCGTAAGTAAAGGTGTATTTGTATATATTTATACAAAGAAATTAAAATTAGAAAACCCTCTGCCATGCCCTCCCGAGGAGGAAATTGTGATGACACTACAGCACACTGAGATTGTGCCTGGTGTGTCTGGGCATCTGTCATGCATGCGACGGCATGTGTCACGTGTGCTGTCTGGCAGGACCCATGACTTAAGTGTCAGTGAGGGGACTGGGCCGTGGAGGGGTGCTCTCAGTCACCAGAAGCCTGACGGAGACTGGGAGAGAGGAGAGGGTGAGAGGGAGTGGGACAGCGGCAGAACTCAGGGACTTCGCCAGCCTGGGGGTGGGAGGTGGGAAGGCTTCTGGGGAGCAGCAGCCCTTCTGGGGTCAAAAAGACAAGTCCTTCCCTGATTCTCACAAGAGGAAGGTCCAGGGATGAAACACAGAGGGGAGACCAGGAAGTGGTCTAAACGCTCCACAAATTTTTAATTAATTTTTTTTTTTTTTGAGACAGGGTCTTACTACACTGCTCAGGCTGATCTTGAACTTGTGGGCTAAAGTGATCCTCCTGCCTCAGCCTCCAGATAGCTGGGAAGACAGGTGTGTGTCACCACGCCCAACTTGGGTTAATAAATGTTTTTCTGTCTTCTCATTCCAATAGGACATTTCAATTCTCTAGAATTCTAGATTCTTCTTTCATTCAGTATGCTAATTTTTACATTTGATGACATAATTAGAGAGAGGGAGGAGAAGAAAAAAGCAGCTCACTCCAAAACTATTATCAATAATTTCAAGGAAAAACACCATTGGAACTTGCCGATTTCCTTCCAGGGGAATTTTCCATGATCTCCTTGTCGCTTAGCCCTGCCAGAGGGAGGAGGATGTGCCCAGTAATTGATGAGCTCTTCGGCTTGGGATGAAAACACCAGACAGCAGTCTGGGCTTTCAAGACAGCTCCTTTCTTATCATCGGGAAAGGACAGGATGATCACATTTTGAGGAATGCTCTCATTTATAAAAAATGACCAAATTATACCATGTCTGGGCGACCCAATTTCTTTTCCTATGGGATATTCACTTGGCTATCCAAGTAATCATAATAATCATACAAGATTAGCACATTCTGTGGGAGGCTTAGGCATTTGGCTATTGTATACGCTTAATTAAGCTAAGGAGCTTATTGATATCACTATTCCAGCATGTGATAATATTCCATAAACATATTCAGAGAATTAAGTAAATAAGCACATTTGTTAAAGGCTCAAACAAATATGGAGATCCAACTAGGTAAGCAGAAGGAACATTTTTAGCTCAGTAACCAGCATGAATTTTTAAATATGAAACATCTCAGGGAGTTCAGGTCTGGTGAGTGGGTTGGCATCCATTCAAAAGATGTTACTTTAGATGCTTGGAGGGTCTTATCTTAGCAAGGGCAGGATAGAGCTGGCTTCAAAGGCCTTCCCTGGCTAAGTAGCTGTAGATCATAATCGCTGTGTTGGAAGGTGAGATTCTGGTTGCTGGGATGTTGTATGAGTTGAGGGGCAGAGACGGGGTGGCAGTGGCCTCTGATTTCCATCCGTGCAGAGGATATCCTCTGGAGTGCATAGAACCATTTGGGGTTCCTCTACTCCAGCCTGGGCAGGACAGGTATATTTATTCGTTCCCAACATCCCCTACTTGCAATGGAGGCTGGTTTGTAGAGGCCCCTCACTAACTGCAGAGGTTGAGGGCAGGATTCACTTAAGGGGCATAAAATCAACCCCAAGCATTAAGATCTTTGATTTTGCAATGAATATAGTTTTAAAAACTTGGATTAAAACATGAAAACAGGCAATTTTACATTGCTCTTTATGATAAATAATAAACTCAGTCCAAGAAACTCAATTCTACTTACTTAATTTTAAATCAGCTAGTGCTTAAGGGCAAAAAAAAAAAAAAGTCATTGGGAAGAAACGTGCCCCAGTTAAGGCTTAGTGCTGGTCCAACTTCCAGCTGGCCTGCAAAATGATTGCTTCACTCAGAACTGGGTGCTCATCCTGTGAGAATTATTCTCCATGTGAACAGACGGGTGGTCAGGAGAAACATGTCAATGAGAAAGTTCAGAAGTACAAGATGAAATTGAATGGAAATGAATTCAGCTTTTCAGGTTCAAAAGCGAGTTTTTCATGTGCTGCATGTACACACTGCTTCTTTTTGGTGTAATGGGCCAGGTCCTCGGTCTAATCTGTGAAGGTCCCTGTGCTCTGTCTCTGCAGACACTACTGTGGGGTTGAGGAATTTGGTTGGGATTTATTAGTGCCACTCAGGAAAACCACTCAAGGGAACCCAAGGGGGTTGGGCCCAAAGACAGGAGCTAGCAGGAATGCTGGGAAATCATGGTGGTGCTGAGAAGCCAGAGAAGGGTGACTGACCCTCAGAGAGAGCTGAATGGTGCTGAAGAGTCTTCGGCAGGAGGGGGTGAGAAAGTGGCAGGGTAAGTGCACAGGGAATCTGGAGCCCAGAGCAGTGGAAAGGATATGGGCTTTGGGCACAGGTGGATTAGCACTGGTCACAGTCACTTACTACCTGTGACCTTGGACTGCTTAATTACTTCAAGCCTGTTTCTTCATTAGAACAGAGTGACACCATCAACCTTGCCTGTTGCTGGAGGAATTAGATAAAATGTACCTACAGCAGCCAGGTGTGGTGGTGCACGCCTGTAATCCCAGTGGCTCGGGAGGCTGAGGCAGGAGGATCTCGAGTTCAAAGCCAGCCTCAGCAACGGTGAGGCACTAAGCACTCAGTGAGACCCTGTCTCTAAAAAAAATATTAAAAATGGCTGGGGATGGGGCTCAGTGGTTAAATGCCCCTGGGTTCAATCCCAGTACTAAAAAAAAAAGTATCTACACCACCCAGCACAGTGCCTGGCACACAGATGCAGAATAAGGGGGTAGCAGTAGTGGTAGTAAGAGGGGTACTCATTATAAGTGGCATGGCTCGGATGACAGGTGGCACTGTCATTTCTTCATTAAGGACTGAAGAAATCCACTGCAATTGTTCCTAAGGCCTTGATTACCTTGAAGTATGGCTCGGCACCTGCATGTCCCTTGACTCTCAGGCATAAATTCACAAGTCACCGTGGCCCAGTAGACCTCCCTATGGTCCCTCTCTCTCCCGTGGGGAGGGCCAGTCATGTGTCCTTGCCACAGTCCAAACCAGGGCTGCACACAACAGCTGAGGCCCTCCGACAGTCACAGACTCCACGACAACCTTGAACAAGCTTAGTTTATATTTACTAACTTTCTGCCAGTTACCCTCAGATTCACCAGGACTTCCATTAGTAATGGGGTCTTTCATATTCTTTTATAGTCCAATATGATTGATTTCTGTAATTGGAAGTAAATGGCTTTTTAATAAGTTTGCTAGAAATGCTGGTGGTAATGGTTCTGTTGTCAGAGCCTGGGATGATTCTTACCCTCATCCTGTTATTTTCTTTCCTTTTCTTCTTCCCGAAAATAATACTAGACCTCCTTCTGTTTCCCTTGTGGCTAAACATTTTCAAAGAGGGGAGAGGTAGAGATGAATGTGCCCACCATTTTGCAGAGGGTGCTTTTCAGGAGTGACAAATTCAGGAAGAACATCGTTTTCCCTCCCTGAACTTGACTTCTGCCTACATGGATTTCCAGTATGCAGAGTCCTGTTTCATCCAGATTCCAGCCCCAGTGGATCTCAGCATTTGGGGGATGTGTGGAGAAAAAGGAAACTGGACATTAGGGCCAGCAAGGAGAGGCAAAGCAGATGGGCGGCCCAGCAGGAGGCTCTAGCTGTGATGCTTTGGGAGAGAGGAGGGGAGCTGAGCAGGGCACACCCCGTCTGAGAACCGCCCCTCCTCATCCATCAGAGGGGCCGGGAACAGGAGCGTGTGTAAGCAGAGCTGATGCTCCAGGGTTGGGGGCTCATCTCTGGGGAGTCAATAACTCCAAGGGACAACATCAGGAAGGCAGTGAGCACCCAGGGGAGAGAAAGACAGGCCTGGAGAAGGAGCTGCCATGGTCCATAAAGACGGCAATAACTTACAAGCTCTGTGCTGAAAACTCAAGGGGAGAAAGATCCTGAAAATTTTTCCATGTCCCAGAAGCAATACAAGTGGAAGTTGTGACAAGTTGGTGAATTCACTGTTAGTCTATGTTTTTATTTTTGTGGTGGTGGGGATCACACCCGGGGCTTGACCACCGGGCTGTATCTGGTCTTGTTATTGGAGTTCGTGACTGTATTGGCTTTAGCATCTTGTTTTAGTGAATATACATATTTTGGTAAGGACTCCCCTAGGTTTATTTGCAAACTTAATCTTGTCTTTTATATAAAGGCTTAATCCTTGATTATAGCTTTACCTGTCAAAGGGATGTTGGCTCCCTGGGGATGGGTGGACAACTCCACCTGTCAATTAGATGTGGCAGCTGGCTGTCTCAGGGCACCCTGGGGCACAGCTCTTGTTTATAATCCTCACAGCAGTGGAGACTGGCTTGTTTTCAGCTTGTGGAGTACACTGGTGGTCACCTGCTCCTGCGGCCTGACAAGTGGGACCAGACCTTTACATTCTTTGAACTTGGGAAGATTAGCATTTCCAGAGTTAGAAGCAGCTTCTGCCTTCTACAGAAGAGTCTGGATATTATCTTGGAGGCAAAACCAGCTCGGCTGGAGATAATCTAATCATTTTAATGGACCATTTGTGGTTTGTACATGTAAAGATCCAGTTATTTCTGGAGATGCTCTAAAAGCGAAATGACCCAAAATACGTGCTATGATGTAAGACTTGGGTGTTTTGTTCGGTGTTCTGTGTTTAGATAAACAGACTGGGTGTTTCTTCAACAGACTACATGTCCACACAACTATAGATATATTTGTCTCTTAAAAAGCAGTGTTTGTGCTCAGATGTTGTGATAGCTAATTTTATGTGCCAACTTGACCAGACTATTGTGCCTAGATGTTTGGGAAATGCTTGTCTATATGCTGCTTTTGGATGTGATTACCATTTAAATCAGAAGATTTTGATTTAAATGTAATTACCCTCCCTAATGTGGGTGGGCCTCATCCAATCAGTTGAAGTCCTTGTGAGAAAAAAGACTTGAGTTCCTCAGAGGAAGAAGAAATTCTGCCTCCAGACTGTCTTTGCTTTGACATGTAATGTTAACTCCTCCCCCTGAATGTCTAGTCTGCAGGCCTGCTCTGCAGAATTTGAATTTGCTGGCCTCTACAGTCTCATGAACCAATTCCTTAAGTTAATCTCTCCTTATATATGCATATCCTATCGGCGCTGCTTCTCTGGAGAATCCTGACTAACCCAGATGGTGTGGTGTGTGTTCTCATCAGAATATCTGCTCTACCAAACTTGGAACAGAAGGCGGACCATGGTGGGATGAACATCCATGCCTAATCCTGTCTCCACCTTGCACTTGAATGAAGGTTCTCTTCCAGGTACTTAGTGGTGGTCACAAAAATGGGGGTAAGATGCTGTTAGGATTTAGTGAGCGGGGCCTGGTCCAGCGTAAACAAGAACTGCCTGTCTCAGCAGACCAACGGCACCCCCACTAACCAACAGTGCTTTTGAGGAAAGATGGACAAGCCTCTGTTTGGTGGGGGCAGCCCTCCACTGACTGGCGACAAGCTTGTATCATTGAAAAGGGACGAGCCCATCGTTTTGGGGACAGACTGCTGTGGTCTTGTCAGGGCTGTGAGTCTAGACAGGTCCATGAAGGGTGACTATGTAAACAGGCAGCTGGTTCCAAGTCCAAAGCAGGTTACAGCTTGTGCACCCAGCTGAGGGGATCTGGGGGCCTCCAACAAGGAGGCCGGGAGTCACTGTGCCAAAGCCCTCCCTGAGCCCCATTTCCAGAAGGAGCTGTCCGTCACTCTCCCAGAAGCATCCCATGGACCCCAGGCCTCTGGGAAGTCAGCCTGGCCTAGTCAGATGTGGTGGCCAGGCCCATGGGGTCCTTGAGTTCTGACGGTGGCCAGCAGTAATGGTGCCACCAGAGGTCATTGTGCCCAGAAGATGGCAACCCCCGCAGCCTGGAGGAGGACGAGAAAGCGAGAGAGGAGGGCTCCAGGCACAAGCCAGAGCACTCCAGGGGCTGTACGTGGAGACCGCTCAGGAGCAGCCCAGGGATCTGTCCTGAGAGGTGGGCTAATTTCTAGAAGGAAAGCCAGAAGAGACAGGCCATAATAATTTGGGAATAAAAAGGACGAACAGCTCTGTTTGGCTGTCCCAGGCTGGTGAGCCCTGGGACATGTGGGACTCATTGGGAGAAGTTTTCCTTAATGTTGTCACCCCTCCAGGAACAAGAATGGGGTGGCTTCTAAGGGCTGGCGAGAGGCGAGAGGGCCATGTAAACTGGGAAGGGCCAGCATTGTTTCAAACACGGGCCGGACGGTTATGTTCCTAACTCCTGCCAACCCTAACTCACAAACTGCTGAAGAAATGAAATCTGGTTAAATGTGTTCTTTCTCGCCCTTCTTTAAAATATCAAAAGCTAATATTTTGCAGACGGTTCTATACTGGCCACGCTGGCCAGGCCTCGTGGGGTCCAAAACAAACACACCTGATCTAGATTTGGTCAGCATCAGGAGGCCAGAGAAGTGGCCAAGGAATTAATAGAGGAATCTGAGGATTGTTCTCTATCCCAAAGGGCCTCAACTTGAAATAGCTCTCGCTTTGCAGGAGTAGTGGGCACGTGGCAGGAGAGGGGAGAGGGCTGCGGGGGGAGCTCAGGGGCCCCTCCAGCTTTGGAAGAGGATTCTGATCTGTCACCGGAAACAGGTCCGACTCCTTCACGGCAATGGATGTTTGTAATCTCTTCTCTTCACAGTCAAGGGTATCGGTGAGGAGCGAATAGGTGTGACATGCAGTTTCTGATGAGGTCTTTGCTTTGGGCCCTGAGATGTTATCTGCTTGACACAATATGCTTGATGTAATGGTTTTCTGTACCACAGAAATTGCAGGAATCTGTTTTCCGTGGATTGATTACATGTCAGCAGACTAATGTCAACCATCCTTTGTGGGTTGTTATTTTAATAATGTGGGGGTGTTTAGTGAAATTGGTGTTTTTTTAACTTGGCTTTTAGGAAGTCACCAACTATGCAAATACAGGGGGGCAAAGGATGGGTGAGCCCAGATCTTGCACATACAGCAAGAATAGAGCCAAGGAGCTAGACGGCAAGCTGAACACCCCTAATTCCTAATGGTGTGACATTATCAATAAGGACAGAGACTTCTAGAAAGCTGTCAAAGGGGCCCAACTGTTCCTGCAGTTCTTCAACTCACCTTGATTCTCTCAGCTCAGCATCATCTAGCTCCTAGTGTCTTCCCTGCACACCCAGGTTATCACCTGGGGTGCCATCAGGTTACCCCCTATCCTGATGTGGCTTCTCTCTGAAGCAGAGGCAAGTAGTTTGGGAAATGCTCCCTGGAAACACCCAGGAGAAAGTGGGGAAGTAGCATGGGGGGAAGCAGCCAGCAAAGGGAGCAATTGCCATCCCGATTGGGTGGCCAGGGAATGATCAGCAGGAGGAGGAGCTGGCAGATGAAGTCATGCTCCTGTGCACACATAAGCTGGAGGGGTGTGAGTGGGGCTCTGAGAGCTTCTGCCCCGTCCTATATGTCTTGTTCTTCATCCTCCTTGTCTGAAAAATATTACTACTGCCCACAGTTAATATAGCCTCTTATAAACAGAGCTAATTCTTTGGCACCAAAGCCAAAAATGAGAGAAGCAGAGGAAATTAAACTTTCTAGCCAGTCTCTTGCCTGATTTCTTACAGGCCTGGCTGGTGTTTTGGGGGTCTGGTTTGCTTTTTGGGTTGGCAGATGGGGGTGGTTTAGCAGCCCCTAATTTTGCATTGAACATAATAGAAACCAGATCCCCTAGACCGTGGCTCACAGTATGCAGGCTGAGGTGAGCTACACTCTCTACTTGCTGCCTTAGTTTCCCTTTTGGAGGGACACCTTGGAAATGGGTCTTCTTCATGAGATCAGCTTTGACTTGGCACAGTGACCATGTGTGGCTAGGGTGCCCAGCTTCCCTTCCACCAACCTGGCAGAGATGGACACCACCTTGGGGCATGAGGGGCTCCCTTCCTCAGGCTGGGCCCTTGGCCTATGTCACACTCTGTTCTGTGTCTGGCAGAACTTTGTGGCAATATAGGAAGCCAGGGAGAGGGTCCCTGGTGTAGGATGAAACACTGTTACGTAAAGAGAGACTAAAAAGTAATCCAACTTCTTTCAAGTGAACCAAGATCAGAAAATCATGAGGCACTTTTACAAAAGTCACAGATACTACTGGGTTGGTCATAAAAGGGGAAATTGTACCACAGATGATTATTTCTGATAAACTGACCCTGGCCTTTTACAAGGACACTTACTTGTGGTGACCCATCACCCCGTCTAGAAGGCCTGACTGAGAAGCCCCTGCCGTCTGGATTACCAGGGGGCTTTGCAGAGTAGCTGCAGGCACAATCCGGGGCCTTCTCTGTCCTCTGTTCTTGACCAGATTGTGAGTACCCGGAGGCTGGGGGGGGGTCTCTCCTTCCAATCTGTGCTCCCCACTAGGCCTCCATCTTAATGGGTGCACAGTAATTGCCGAATGAATAAATCTAAGACCTGCAGTTTCTGCTCACAGTCTGACCACAGAAGCCCTCCACTTCCTATTTGCTCTGCCTACACTGAGGAAAAACTGTGGTTAAAGCTCCTACTGTGTTTGGGATGAGGAAACACCCCCCCCCCCCCCGTACTTCTAAGCCACACACCATTGTCTGAAGCACACTTTCTAGAGAAATTAAAAGAAAATTCTGTCCTTTCCATAAGATCCACTTCAAAATTGCAGCTGAGGCGTATGTTTTAGCCTTCCCTCCGTGGCGAATGGTTTAGTCTTCTCTCCTTGGTGGTGGGCTTACGGGGGTTTTGTTTTTTCCCTGCAGAGGTGGGGGTGGAAGCCAGGGCCTCATGATGCTGGGTGAGTGCTCCACCACCGAGCTACACCCCAGCCCCTTCTGTGAGTTTCAACACAAAGATCTGCACAACCGTGGTACCACCAAGATTCCCAACAGCGTGAGTAACCCCAACTCCATCCTGTCCTGTCGGGGCCACACCCTCCTCCCCCTCCCGCTCTTCCTCACTGTAGCTCATCTGTTTTAGAATGTCCCACAACTGGGGTCAGGTTGCAGAGGGCTTTGTAAGACTGGCTCTCACTGGGCACAATGCCTGGGAGATCACCATGTTGTTGTATCTTTCAGCTTTTGTTCTTTTCATTGCTGAGTAGTATTTTATTGTACGTACCAGTTACCCACTTACTCGCTGAAAGAGGACATTTGGATTGCTTTGAATATTTGGTGATTATGAAGAGAACCGTTACAAATATCTGTGGCTTGGTCTTCATGTGAACTTCACTTCTCATTTTTCTAGGGTAGGTAGCTGAGAAATTGACAAATGGTTCTCCAAAGCGTCTGTCCCATCTGACCAGCAATACGAGAGTTCCAGTTAGCGGAACTTGCCAGCACTTGGCATTGTCCATTCAAAATGATAATGAAAAGAAAATCAAAGCCTCCGTGGTATCTCAGAATTGCTTTAATTTACTTTCCTCTTGTGACAAACGATGTTGGTTGTGCTCTTTTGCCACTCCATATCCTCTTTTGGTAAAGTGTCTGTGTCTTTGGCCTCCCCCCAACCTTTTAAAAATAAATGAGTTGTTTGTTTTCTTTTTCTTTTCTGGGGTACCGGGGATTGAACTCAGGGGCCCTTGACCACTGAGCCACATCCCCAGCCCTATTTTATATTCTATTTAGAGACTGGGTCTCACTGAGTTGCTTAGCGCCTCGCCTTGCTGAGGCTGGCTTTGAACTCTCGATCCTCCTGTCTCAGTTGTGTGAGCCACCGAGATTACAGGTTTGCACCACTGCACCTGGTGCTGTTTGTTTTCTAAGTATTGAATTTTGAGAGTTTATTTCTTTTTTATATTCTGCATCCAAGTCCTTTTACAGATATGGTTTTTGAAAATATTTTCTTCCAGTATATTGCTTGTCTTTTTATTCTCTCAACAGTGCCTTTTACACAACAAAAGTTTTAAAATTTGATAAATATAGTTTGGCACTTTTAAAATTTTACGGATTATGCTTTTGGTCTGATATCTAAGAGTTTGTTGCCTAGCTGGTCATGAAGAGCTTCTCGTATGCTTTCCTCTAAATTTTATAGTGTAACATTTTCCATTTGGAGCTATAACCTATTTTGACTTGATTTTTGTATGTACTTTGAGGTTAGGTTGAGGTTTTAATTTATTCATTCACTTGTATATGGATGTCCAATCGTCTCAACATCACTTGCTGAAGAGATTATTTTTTCTCCTTGCTTTGGCATTTTCTTGAAAATCAATGAGACTTAAAGTGTAGGTCTATTTGTGGACTCTGTTCTGTTTCATTGATCTACGTGTCTCTACTTTTGACAGTGTCAGCACTGTCCTGATTACAGCAGCCCACAGTTAATCTTAAAATCGGGTAGTAGGGTTCCTCCAGCTTTCTTCTTCCCTTATAAACTTGTTCTGGTTAGTTTAATTCCATTGTCTTTCTAGATAAATTTTAAAATTACCTTTTTTATAGCTACAAGATTTCTGCTGGGATTTGGATTAGAATTGTGTTGAATCTAATGATCAATTTAGAGAGATCTGATATCTTTCCCTTATTGAGTTTTCCAGTCCATGAACAGAGTATCTCTCTATTTATTTAGGTCTTTAAAAATTTTTTTCTTTCATTAGAGTTTGGTAATTTTCAGAATAGGGATCTTTCACATTTTGCTAGTTTTAGATCTAAGTATTTCTTCTGCTCTATTTTTTGGAACTACTGTACGTTATATTTTAATACTCAACTAATGTAGACATATATAACTACATATTATATATTAAATATAACACGATATACTTAAAAGTAAAAAGTAATAAATATTTAATTTTGGTTACTCCTAGGGTTTGGATCATACATGTCTCCCAGAAGCTCATGTGTTGGAGGCTTGGTCCCCAGCTGACAGCACTATTAGGAGGCAACAGAAACTTAGGAGGTGGTGCCTTATTAGGTAGTTGGAGGAAGTAGGTCATTGGAGGCATGACCTTGTAAGGTAGATTGGGGCCCTGGCTCTTTCCTTTCTCTCTGCTACCTTGTCATCATGAGGTGTTGCTTTACTCACCATGTGTTCCCTGCCCCGATGTTCTGCCTTGCCAAGGGTCCAAAAGCAGTGGAGTCAACCATGGACTGGAAACTTTGAGTCAAAATAAATCTTTTCTCCTTTTAAGTTGTTTATCTCAGGTATTTTATCACAGTGACACAAAACTAACTAACACAGTCACTAATTGTTCATTACTAGTATACAGAAACGTGGCTAATTTTGGGGGGAAAACCTTGTATTCTATGAGCTTGCTAAACTGTTTTTTTGTAGAATATTGGAATTATTTAAGTGGACAAATGTGTTGTGTATGAATAGAGATAGCTTTACTTCTTGCAAACTCTAGGCCTTTTATATATTTTTGCATAATTGCACTAAGACTTTGAAAGCTGTGTTGACAAGCTTGTCTTTTGCCAATCTTAGAGGAAAACATGGCATTATCATTGAACAGTAATTATGATGTCAATTATAGTTTTTAACAGGTGGGTGTTTCTAGTTTGCTGAGAGTTTTTATTATGAATGGATGCTAAATTTTATGTAAGTATTTTCCTGCATCGGTTGGGTTTTGGTCCTTATTCTGTTAACATGGTGGATTATATTGATAACTTTTTCAATATTGTATCAGAATTATATTCCTGAGCTAAACCTCATTTAGTCATGGTGTATTAGTCTCTTTATACATTGTTGAATTAAATATGCAGCATGATACAGTTAAAGTAATTACTAATCATCATATTTAAAGTAGAACTCTACTTGGGATTGAAGACAGCATATAGTTGGGTTTTAAAAAATTCATTTTGCAAATCTATGCCTATTTTTGAGTGTATGTTTATGGTGGAATATAGTTTTCTTGTGATGTCTTTGTCTGGTTTGGGATTAGGGTAATACTGGCCTCATAAAACAAGTTGAGAAATGTTTCCTCTTCAATTCTATGGAGTAGACTGTGTAGAATTGGTGTTATTTCTTTTAAAAATATTTGGTAAAATTATACAGTGAGCCATTTGAGCCTGCAAATTTGTTTTTTGGGAGAATTTTAAGTATGAAGTAAATTTCTCCATTAGCTATAGAGCCATCCATATTATTTCTCTCTTCTTGTGTGAGTTTGGTAGTTTGTGGCCTTGAGGCAATTTTCTCATTTTATCTAAATGGTCAAATGTACAGAGATTACTTATCTGTTCAAGGCCTGTGGTAATATCCTCTCTTTCATTCCGGATACACTTATTGGTGCCTTCTCTCTTTTTATCAACCTGATTAGATGCTTATCATTATTATTTTGATCTTTTCAAATAACCAGTTTTGGTTTTATTGATTTTCTTGTTGTTTTTCTCTTTTCAGTTTCATTGAGTTTTGCTCTTATCCTTTGTAGCTATTGGAAATTATTGGGATTATTTGGCTTGTTTTTTTTTTTTTCTGAGATGGAAGCTAGGCTTATTGATTTTAGACCATTTCTCTTTGCCCTCTAAGCATTCTTATAATTGCAATCCACACATTTTTATGGGTTTTATTTTTATTTTCCTTCAGTTCAAAGTATTTCTAATTTCTGTTGAAACATGCTTTTTGACTCATAGGTTTTAGAAGTGTGTTGTTTACTTTACAAGTGTTTGGAAATTTCCATTATCTTTCTGGTGCTGATTTCTAGTTTGATTCCATTATTGTCAGAAAATGTACTTCGTGTTTTTTGGAGTCTTTTAATTTTGTTAATGTTTGTTTTATGACCTAGTAGATATTTGTTTTGGTGAATGCTTTCCGTGTATTTGAAACAATGTATATTCTCCTATTTGGGGGTGAAATGTTGTATAAATGATAATTAGATTCAATTGATTGTGGTATTCATTTTGTCTATGTATCTGTTAATTTTCTGTCTACTTGTTGATTGCTGAGAGAGGATTTTTAAGTCTCCAACTGTAATTGTGGATCTGTCCCCTTCTCCTTTTGGTTGCATCAATTTTAACTTCATGTACTTTGAAGTTCTGCTATTAACACATCTGGTATCCCTAGGCCTTTTTGGTAAATTGTCTCTCTTATAATATTCCTCTTTGTCCTTAGTAATTTTCCTTGCTCTGAAGGCTACCTTGTCTGATGTTAATATAGCCATTCCAGATTTCCTCTGATTAGTGTTTGCATGGTATATCTTTTTCTATCCTTTTACTTTATCCACCTATATTATATTCAAAGTAGGGATTTTCTAGATAGTAAATCTTTTTTTTTTTTCTAATCCATTTTGCTAATCTCAGCCTTTTAGTTAGTAAGTCTGGACTGTTTTGATTTAATGTAATTGCTGGTATGTTAGACCTAGGCTTACCCTTTTCTTGTTTCTGTTTGTTCTGTTTTTTATTCTACTATTTCCCATTTTTGTTTCTTTTAAATTATTCAAATGTTTTTAACATTCCATTTAAATTCATTGATTCAGGTTTTGATCATACTTCTTTGTCCATTGTTTTTTGGTGATTGCATTAGGTATTAATATACACGCTCAATTTTTCAAGGTGTACCAAGATTGAATGTTTTGTCACTTCAAGAAGAACTGGAAGCTTTCCCAACACATGGGTCCCTTCACCCTTTCCTCTTAGATGTTGCAGTTGTCTTCTTTATCATATATGCATATATTTGAAAATTCCATCAGTGTTTTTAAGTTTTGCTTCAAACAATCATACATTTAAAAGAAGAACATAAGAGCAGAAGAACAGACTGTTATTTTGCTCAGAAATATACAAGTTCTGTTGGTTGCTTGACTCCTCCTGATGGCCCACTTTTCCCCGATACTCCTGATCCCCCCTGGGATCATTTCCTTTCCATCTGAAGAGTTTCCTTAGCATTTCCCCTAGAGCAGGCCTACTGTCGACAATTCTCCTAATTTTCCTTCCTCTGATAATGTCTTTATTTCATCTTCTTTCATAAAGGACATTATCGAGGGGTATAAGATTCTGGACATTAGTTCTTTACTTTCAGCATTTCCAAAATGTCGTTCTGCTCCCAGCATTTCTGATGTGACCTCCACAGTCATTTCAGTAGTGGTCACCTGCCACTGTCAAGACTGTTTTCTTTGTCTTTATGTTTTAGCATTTTTATTTAGTTGTGTCTGGGTGTGGGTTTATTGGAGGAAGTTTGTATTTTTCATCAAATTTGGGAAATTTTCATTCTTTATTGGAATTCTGCACCTGTCTTAGCCAGAGGGCTGAGATGAGAGCAAGTTCTGTCCCGGACTTTCTTATCTCCTGGGAATGCGCTGGCATGAATGTTAGATATTTTGTTGTTGTCCCATGGTAACCAGAAGCTGTGTTTGTTTTCTAAAAACAGCTTTATTAAGATAATTCATATAACATAAAATTCACCCATTTATAGTATATGCATCAATGGTGAGTAGTATATTCACAGAGTTAAAAACCATCCCCATAATCTAATTTTACCATCCCCACAAGAAACCCCATCCTCACTAACAGTCCTGCCTATTCTTGTTCCCCAGCTTTAGGCAACCACTAATCTGATTTCTGTGCCTATATGTTCTGAACATTTCATAAAGTGAAATCAAATAAGTGAAATCAAATAAGTGAAATCAGTGACTGTCTTCTTTCACTTAGCATAATGTTTTCAAAGTTCACCCATGTGGTAGTATGTATCACTACTTTAAAATATGACTGTAAATTTGCTTGAAGTCTTTTTAAAAAAATATTTATTTTTGTTCTAGGTGGACACAATATCTTTATTTTATTTTTATGTGGTGCTGAAGATCGAACTCAGTGCCTCGCGCATGCCAGGCCAGCATGCTACCACTTGAGCCAAATCTCCAGCCCCAGATTGAAGTCTTTGATAGTTCTAGTACTGTGTCATCTCAAGACTGGCATCTTTTGATTGTCCTTTCCCTTGTGAGTTGAGATTTTTCTTGGTTCTTCTTATGCCAAGTAATTTTGGACCACATCCTGAACATTTTCAGGGTCTTATTTAAATCCTAAGAAGACTACTAGTATTTTATTTTGACTTTTTAGTTTGTTTTAGCAGACAACTTAGTTAGAGTCAGGTCATAAATTCAAATAAATCTTCTTTGAGCTGTGATTCCAAAATCAGTTTTTCTTTCAGATCTGTCCTGAGTGTACCACTCAGTGATCAGCCTAGGGACCAGGTGTTGGTCTACATCACAGCTTGGTTTTCAAAACTACAGATCTCTTCAGATCTGGTCTCCTCAGATCCACACCTGTTCAACTTGAAGGTGAGCCTCGGAGTTTGTATAAATAACTAGGGAATCACTGTCTTGATCTCCCTCTTCTGTGATCTACCTGAACATTCTAGCTCCCTGAGGCCCTACTCCTATACCTTTCAACAGAAAGCCAGGGCTTAACTTTTTCTTTGCTGCCCTGCAATTCCCGTGAATGTATCTGCATCTGAGGTTGAGTGGTGGGAGGATGGGGTGGTGGTGGTGGGAAGCACTCAGGAGTCTTCCCATGTTTTCAGCACCATAGCTTCCGGGTTAGGGCAGCTGCTGCTGCTGTCATGCCCCCAGAGGATTTCCTGAAGGTGCCAATTTAGTGGTACTTGGAATTCTGGTCTCTTTTGCTAAGCTGACTGCTACTGTATACTTTTCAGAGATCTCAGATAGCTGCTGCACATATTCTGTCCAGGGTTTACAGTTGCCTTTGGTGGGAGAGACGGATGGAGTGTGATTACTCCACCTTGCCCAGAGCCAGAAACGCACACTGGCTTTTTATTGCAAGCATATGTCCATCGCACTGGCCGGTTGCATAGCTAGGGCTGAAAAGTCTCATCCACAATATTTGCTTCATTTCCCTTTCTCACCATATGGGCCACTCAGTCTTTCTTTACTCAGCCCATTAACTACTCTGTTATACTATACCTAATTCCTCCTCAAAGCTCAGACACTTGATTCAACCACCAGACTGGTTAAATACCACAAATACCACATCTCTCCCATTATCTGCCTTCTGCTCTTGCCTCTGGCCTGTGGATCTGCCTCACATTAAATTCACACTACAGACATTCTAACAGCCTGAATGTAGGTGATATACACCAATACTTTATATATCCACGTGATGCCTTTTGTTATTTTAACTTGTATAATATTAAGACATTTTTGCTCAACTAGGGAACAAGATAGGAGAGTCTGTGTTATTAGTTACTAGTGACTCAGAAGTTATAGTGAATGCAGTAAGTCAAGAAAATAAAACAAAGGGTAAATATTGAAAAAGATTTTTCTTTTTTCCTTCTTCATTTTTAAATTTCCTCATTTTTAATGGGTGCATTACAATTGTACATATTGAAGGGATTTCTTGTTACATATTTGTACATGCACACAATGTAACAATATAATTTGGCCCATAGGACTCCCCAGCATGTCCCAAGATTTTTCTTTTGTGAATATATTATGATTGCATTCCTACATAACTCAAGAAATTACAGTAGAAAAAAGCCCAGTAGAAAGAGAATTTGGTAAGATGGGAAGGCAGAAGGAAAAATGTATTTCTTTTTAAAAATAGACTTTTTCTACCCAGGAAGTGGAAAATATACTGCACTCACAAAAGCATCAAAAATTATAATACACCTAGGACTCAATCCCTGGGACTACAATCTTCCAAAGATTGGCAAATTGGGGCAGGTGGGACAAACCTGTCCTGTGATCTGTTTATGTGTGGCTATGGACTGAAAGCTAAGAGTAGTTTTTACATTTTTATAGAGTTGGAAGAGAATGAGGAGAAGGAGGAAAAGGAGACCACATACAGCCCACAAAGCTAAAATATTTACTATCTCATCATTCACAGAACAAGTTTGCATAGAAGTAAAGGCACCAAAATGTAAGAATACATGTACATTGGTGTTTACTGCAGTATATGTTATATAACAAAAAATAATGGAAGTAAAGCAAATATATGTCAACTGGAAAATGATGACATGTGTTGTGACACACCCATTCAACACAAATCAGCCACTAAAAGGAATGAATTATACCCATACCAGTTGATTTGGAAGGATTTCATATATACATACATATATGTGTATACACACACACACACACACACACATTACAGAGAGAAAGAAAGAGAGGGAGAGATTTTACATATATTAGCAAAAAACAAGATGCAGAGAAATGTAGACAATATGATTTTTTAACAGACAGGCAAGCTGCTGCCCCCTATAAATATGTGCATCTTGCATCAACATGGAGAAAGGGTTTGGGATGTTAGACTAAGGGTTATGGATGTTTTTGTTTGCCTCTGGTTTTGCCTCAAAGGTTTTTGAGCAGGGTAAGGGGGAGAGACTCCCCTGGAGCTGAGGTTTTATATGCAATCTTCACTTCTCATTGCCCAGAATTCTAATTTATAAGTGGTTAACTTCTGGTCAGCTGTCTCCCTCACTACCACAGCCTCCTGTCAAGGGTGTTCTCTCATTTGGAATCAGCATCCTTGGATTCTTTAGCAGTTGAGCAGCTTTGCAGCCTTGGCAGCAGTTTGAGTCCAACCTGATTCTGAAGTCCTTCATCTGCACCCCCCTACCCCCCCCCCCCCATAGCAGCACTGTATAGTCATGGGTCACCTAACAATGTTTTGGTCAATGATGAACTGCATGCATGAGAGTGGTCCCACTAGAGCATATGGCCTGCTCCACGGTGCATATTAGTGTGGGTCCACCCGATGATGTTAGCACAATGTTGAAATCTCCTCACTATGCACTTCTCAGATACATCCCCATCGTTAAGAGATGTGTGACTGTGTTGTCATTATTGTCTTGTTGTAGATTGTCCCAGTCAAGGGCTTTCCTCAATTCAGCTCTCCCCTTTGGAGAGGACCCCTGGCCTGCTAGCTGTTGGAGCCCTTTCTGCATCATGGCGTCTTCTCTCTCATGGGAATTAGCAAAGGCTTAGTTGAGTACCTCAGTGGGGTGAGGAGAAGCTGAACCCCTCACAACTCTCCCCTTTGGTGTATTTTTCCCCAATTTTCTTCAAGGAATACATCATTTCACAACCTCCAACATGGACCTGGCCTTGCTTTACACTGCTGGTGCAAGCAATTAATAAACTTTATGTTTTGATGTCCCTTGCCTGTTAAATTTATTTGGTACATTATCCATTTCTGTAGTCATTCCTTAATTATTTGCTTTTGCTTTCCAACAGAAGGGAGTACCCAAGGACCTCGTGTTTGCTAATGAGTTGCTGGGTACTGCTACATTCCAATTATTTATTAGGAGGTTTTCTAGACTTCAATAACATCACAACATGTGTTAATAAGTTGTTTTGCAAATCACTATTAAATTTTAAAAATGTTCAAGCATCATTAACGATGTCTTCAATAAAGATCAAATTAGCAAAATCAGTCTTTACTTCATTACAAAACTTACATTTTCAGCTGTAAAATCACCAAGCTGTGGTCTGGCAAAAGGTTTAACCATCTGTATAAGGAGTCATTTATTCGTGTAGTGGTTACTGGCTACAAGACAAATGATCTGAAATCACCATGTCTGCATTTGACCATTATGTTTTAGTGGCAATCTGTGCCAGGTGACCAAAGTTACTGTGCATATCTTCCTTGGGGCAGTGTTGTGGTGAGGTGGGGGTCAATAATTCCCAGTTCATAAAAACTTAAAAAAAAAAGAAGAAGAGCAAACAAACCAGTCTAATCCATGACCTGTGTTTTGAAAAATAGGGAACAGTAACTGTCCTAGGGTTCTTTCAGAGATCTTAAGAAAAAATTAAAATAAGTGACAGACTGGAAGAAAACATCTGCTAGATATTCCATAGACAAAGGCCCAATATCCAGAGGACACAAAGAGCTCCTACAAATCAAGAAGAGAAATCCAGCTAATCAATCAGCAAAGAATATGAGATATATGAATAAGCACTCAATTTCACCAGCTGTTTGGGAAATGCAAATTAAAACAGTAATGAAATACCATATTTTTGCTCTCCAACTGGCAAAAACTAAAATGGCTGATATTATCATGTATAAGCAAGAATGCAGGTAAATGGTACTGTCACACTGACAGGAATATAAACCAATGGAACCCCTGGGGCAGACAACTGGGAGGACACGTGAAAATTAAAAAAAATACACTGTTGTTCCCTCCAATCCTACTTCCTGGCATCTATCTCAAGGAAGTACATTTGTACACAAAAAATGCATGCCTCATTCATCACAAACAGAAAAAGTGAAATGTTTGTTATAATGGACAAGTCCAACTGATTATATTTTATTAACCTTCAAAAATGGTAAGAGGTAAAAGCATACTCACTGCTAAGTGAGAAAATCAAGGTGTAGAACAACATGTATATTGTGAAACAAAACGAGATATCTTTGTGAATTGTCTATCATCTCTCTCTACAAATACACAGAAGAGTATGAAAGGAAACTCATGAAATTGTTGAAGGTGGCTACACGCCTCTGCAGAGGTACAGGATTGGTACTGGGAGAAAGGAAACAAAAGATTGGACTCTTACATTTTGATACATACAATAGTACCCGCTTCCATGCTTGGTTTTGTTTTCTGAGGTTTCAGTTATTTGCAGTTAACATCAGTCTGAAAATATTAAATGGAAAATTCTAGAAATAAATGATTCTAACAGTTTAAAATTATGTGTTGTTCTTCTGTCCAATGGAACCCCTGGGGCAGACAACTGGGAGGACTCATGAAAATTAAAAAAATACACTGTTGTTCCCCCCAATTCTACTTCCTGGCATCTATCTCAAGGAAGCACATTTGCACACGCAGGGCTGTGCTGTCCCACCCAGGTGTAAATCATCCCTTTGTCCAGTGTACCCAGACGCTGCGCGCGCTATCTGCTCATTAGTCACTGAGCAGCAATCTTGGTTGTCTGATGGATGTCACAGTGTTGCAGGCTTGGATTCAAGTGCTGTTGGGATTTTGATTGGCATAGCATTGAACTTATAGAGAACTTTTGGTAATATCGCCATTTTGATGATGTTAGTTCTGCTTATCCATGAACAGGGTATATTTTTCCATCTTCTATGATCTTCTTCTATATCTCTCTTTAGGGTTCTGTAGTTTTCATTGTATAAGTCTTTCACCTCTTTTGTTAGGTTGATTCCCAAGTATTTTACTTTTTTTGAGGATATTGTGAATGGAGTAGTTGTCCTCATTTCCATTTCAGAGGATTTGTCGCTGATATACAGGAATGCCTTTGATTTATGCGTGTTGATTTTATATCCTGCCACTTTGCTGAATTCATTTATTAGCTCTAATAATTTCTTTGTAGACCCTTTTGGGTCTGTTAGGTATAGAATCATGTCATCTGCAAATAGTGATAATTTAAGTTCTTCTTTTCCTATTTTTATGCCTTTAATTTCTTTCATCTGTCTAATTGCTCTGGCCAGTGTTTCGAGGACTATGTTGAACAGAAGTGGTGAGAGAGGGCATCCCTGTCTTGTTCCAGATTTTAGAGGGAATGCCTTCAATTTTTCTCCATTCAGAATGATGCTAGCCTGTGGCTTAGCATAGATTGCTTTTACTATGTTGAGGTATGATCCTGTTATCCCTAATTTTTCTAGAGTTTTGAACATAAAGGGATGCTGTACTTTGTCGAATGCTTTTTCTGCATCTATCGAGATGATCATATGGTTCTTATTTTTAAGTCTATTGATGTGGTGAATATTGATTTCCGTATATTGAACCAGCCTTGCATCCCAGGGATGAATCCTACTTGATCATGGTGTACAATTTTTTTGATATGTTTTTGAATCCGATTCGCCAGAATTTTATTGAGGATTTTTACATCTAGGTTCATTAGAGATATTGGTCTGTAGTTTTCTTTCTTTGAAGTGTCTTTGTCTGGTTTAGGCATCAGGGTGATGTTGGCCTCATAGAATGAATTTGGAAGTTCTCCCTCTTTTTCTATTTCCTGAAATAGCTTGAAAAGTATTGGTATTAGTTCCTCTTTAAAGGTTTTGTAAAACTCTGCTGTATACCCATCCGGTCCTGGGCTTTTCTTAGTTGGTAGTCTATTGATGGTTTCTTCTAGTTCCTCAATTGTTATTGGTCTGTTTAGGTTGTCTATATCCTCCTGACTCAATCTGGGCAGATCATATGACTTAAGAAATTTATCGATGCCTTCACTATCTTCTATTTTATTTGAGTATAAGGATTCAAAATAATTTCTGATTATCTTCTGTATTTCTGAAGTGTCTGTTGTGATATTGCCTTTTTCATCCCATATGCTAGTAATTTGAGTTCTCTCTCTTCTTCTCTTCGTTAGCATGGCTAAGGGTCTGTCTATTTTATTTATTTTTTCAAAGAACCAACTTTTAGTTTTGTCAATTTTTTCAATTGTTTCTTTTTCGATTTCATTAATTTCAGCTCTGATTTTAATTATTTCTTGCCTTCTACTTCTTTTGCTGTTGTTTTGCTCTTCTTTTTCTAGGATTTTGAGATGAAGTATGAGATCATTTATTTGTTGGTTTTTTTCTTTTTTTAAGGAATGAACTCCAAGCAATGAATTTTCCTCTTAGAACTGCTTTCAATGTGTCCCATAGATTCCGATATGTTGTGTCTGAGTTTTCATTTAACTCTAAGAAGTTTTTAATTTCCTCCTTGATGTCTTCTAAAACCCATTGATCATTCAGTAACCTATTGTTCATTCTCCAAGTGATGCATGATTTTTCCTTCCTTCTTTTATCGTTGATTTTCAGTTTCATTCCATTATGATCAGATAAGATGCATGGTATTATCTCTACTCCTTTATATTGTCTAAGAGTTGCCCTGTGACATAATATATGATCTATTTTTGAGAAGGATCCATGTGCTGCTGAGAAAAAAGTGTAACTGCTTGATGTTGGGTGGTATATTCTATATATGTCAATTAAGTCTAGGTTGTTAATTGTGTTATTGAGTTCTATAGTTTCCTTATTCAACTTTTGTTTGGAAGATCTTTCCAGTGGTGAGAGAGGTGTGTTGAAGTCTCCCATGATTATTGTATGGTGGTCTATTAGACTCTTGAACTTGAGAATAGTTTGCTTGATGAACATAGCTGCTCCATTGTTTGGGGCATATATATTTATGATTGTTATGTCTTGTTGGTGTATGGTTCCCTTGAGCAGTATGTAGTGTCCCTCTTTATTCCTTTTGATTAACTTTGGCTTGAAATCTATTTTATTTGATATGAGTATGGACACTCCTGCTTGTTTCCGCAGTCCATATGAGTGATATGATTTTTCCCAACCTTTCACCTTCAGTCTATGTATATCTTTTCCTATCAAATGTGTCTCCTGTAGGCAGCATATTGTTGGGTCTTGTTTTGTGATCCATTCAACTAGCCTGTGTCTCTTAATTGGTGAGTTTAAGCCATTAACATTTAGGGTTATTATTGAAATATGGTTTGTTCTTCCAGCCATATTTGTTTATTAATGTTACTAAACCTGATTTGTTTTCTTCTTTGATTATTTTCCCCCCTTTATTGTCCTACCTCCCACTGTTGGTTTTCATTGTTATTTTCCATTTCCTCTTCCTGTAATTTTTTTGCCAAGGATTTTTTGAAGAGATGGTTTTCTAGCTGCAAATTCTTTTAACTTTTGTTTATCGTGGAAGGTTTTAATTTCATCTTCTATCCTGAAGCTTAATTTCGCCGGATACACGATTCTTGGCTGGAACCCATTTTCTTTCAGTGTTTGAAATATGTTATTCCAGGATCTTCTAGCTTTCAGAGTCTGTGTTGAAAGATCAGCTGTTATCCTGATTGGTTTACCCCTAAATGTAATCTGCTTCCTTTCTCTTGTAGCTTTTAAAATTCTCTCCTTATTCTGTATGTTGGGCATCTTCATTATAATGTGTCTAGGTGTGGATCTCTTATGATTTTGCACATTTGGTGTCTTGTAGGCTTCTAGGATTTGGGATTCTGTCTCATTCTTCAAGTCTGGGAAGTTTTCTCGTATTATTTCATTGAATAGATTGTTTATTCCTTTGGTTTGGAGCTCTGTGCCTTCCTGTATCCCAATGACTCTTAAGTTTGGTCTTTTAATGTTATCGCATATCTCTTGGATGTTCTGCTCATGGTTTCTTAACTGTCTTGCTGAGCTGTCTATGTTCTTTTCAAGTTGAAATACTTTGTCTTCATTGTCTGATGTTCTATCTTCTAAGTGTTCTACTCTGCTGGTAGTATTCTCAATTGAGTTTTTAAGTTGGTTTATTGCTTCCTGCATTTCTAGTATTTCTATTTGTTTGTTTTTTATTACCTCTATCTCCCTGTATAATTGATCCTTTGCTTCTTGGATTTGTTTATGTAATTCCTTGTCAAAGTGATCTTTCATTGTCTGATTTTGCTGTCTCATGTCTTCCTTGAGACTCCAGATCATCTGAAGCATGTATATCCTGAATTCTTTATCTGACATTCCATCTGTTGCAGCTATTACCTCTTCTAAAGTTGAGTTGACCTGCATTGCTTGTGGTCCTTTCTTGCCTTGTCTTTTCATACTGCTCGCATTTCTTTCTGCTTGGTAAAACTGTTGTGTTTTTGAAAATTTCCCCCTATTTATTTATATTGGTCTTGTATAGTTGAAAAATCTCCCTTGCAGCGCAGGTAGTGGCTGTGCTCCTCCTCCAATTGGTGTGACGTGTCTACTACGCTGGCAGGCCGCTAGGCCTGCTCTGCTGGTCGGTCGCAGGTCTGCCTACCTTGCGGGCTCGGGCGGCGGCTCTGCTCGGCCCCCACTCCAAATGGGGCTACCTGACTGCCACTCCGGCGGGTCGCTGGGCCTTTTCGGGACACGGGCTGCGGCTCTGCTCCGCCTCTACTCCGACCAGTGTGATGTGTCTGTCTCGCCGGCCGGCCGCTGGGCCCGTTCCGCCTGTGGGCCGCTGGTCTGCCTACCTTGCGAGCTCGGGCGGCGGCTGTGCTCGGCCCCTACTCCAAATGGGGTGACTTGACTACCACGCCATCGGGTTGCTGGACCCGATCCAGGCGTGGGCGGCTGCTCTCTTTGGCCCCAGCTGCAGTTGGGGTGACGTGATACCACGCTGGCGGGTCGCATGGCCTGTTCTGGGCGCAGGCGGCAGTTCCACTCTGCCCCTCTGGCCCCCACAGCACCCAGCAGGACCCGGACCGAGAAGCAGTTTCCGCGGGATCCCCAGCCCAGGGCCAAAGCAGCTCCGGGAGCCAGAACCCGGCGGCCCGGAGCTGGGTGCATGCTCTGCTGGGAGCGGGCTCCAAGAAGCAGAGTCCGCGGGTTCCCCCAGCCCTGGGCCAAAACAGTTCTGGGAGCCAGAACCCGGCTGCTCAGAGCTCGGTGCACGGTCCACTAGGAGCAGGCTCCAAGAAGTAGTCTCCATGGGTTCCCCAGTCCTGGACCAAAGCAGCTCAGGGAACCAGAACCCGGCTGCTCAGAGCTTGGAGCACGCTCTAGAGCTTGGAGCACGCTCTGCTAGGGGCGAGCTCCAAGAAGCCATCTCTGTGGGTTCTCTAGCCCTGAGCCTGAGCTATCTGTCTGCCAGATGCAGGCAAATAACAGCCTGAAATCACCTGTTCCGTAGCTGAATGAGCTGAGATCAGTAGAAAACAGGGATGATTACGTCAGCTCTCCAAGATGGCGGCCGCTGGCCTCCTCCGTGGACTGACCGGTGTGGAGAACCGAACTGGACGGCTTCCCTCCTGCGTCTCAAACCCAGAACTAAGCACTGAGCGCAGCCATTCCACCGCTGGCAGAAGCCCGTAGAAGCCCACAGAATCCGCAGCGCTGCACCTCCTCGCCGCCACCTCTCTGCTCCAGCCGCGGGGCAATCCGCCCGAACAAGCTGTGCGACCCTCCGTGTGGAGAAATCCCCCGAGACCGAGCTCCTCTTCTTCTTTATTTTGCTTTCTTCTATGATGTTTTTTGTTTTGTTTGCAAAAAGAAAAAATAATAAAACAAGAAAGACCTCTTGATCTAAAATGAGAAAAAGAGGCAAAAAAAAAAAAAAAAAAAAAAAAGAACTGTAGCTTGCCGCGGACCGGCTGGTCTCTGTAAAATATATATTCTTTCTAAGGAAAAAAGATCTGTTACACTTCTTCAAACTGCTTGGCCTCTTGGACTTCTAAATGTCTTCTTGAACTTAAACCGGATTTTGCACCGGCTCCTGACTCTTTCTTTCAGGGTCTGGTAGGTGGAACGCGCACTTCCACCAGAAGGGGAGAAAGAAAAAAAAATGCAAACAAATAAAAAAAAAAAAGAAGAAGAAGAAAAAGAAAAAGCAAAGAAAACTTGGGGACTTGTCTCGTACCCCCTTACCCCGCCCCCTCAAAAAACCCAAAGCAATGTAAAACTGCCGCCGTTCGGTTGTTTCTGGATTTTCTGCGGGCTGCCTGTTTTTTTCTCGGAGATTGACCCTTCCGAGGCTCTGGGGGGACTCCAAGAGCGGCTGCTTCCCAGTTCACCTGGCAGGCTGACGCCGGCCGGAGGGGCTGCCGAGTCCCTGGGAGCGCTCCCCAGCGCTCCCCCGGCGCCGAGGGCCCAGGGGGAGCGGGGCTGAGGGGCGGCTCGCCCAGTGCGCCTGGGTCGGTGCGGGCGCGGACTGGGAGCTATAGATTGCAACGTGAAGATGGCGGAGTCCGGGTTCTCTCGGCTGTTAGTCTCTTACTATTTCTATTTTAAAAAGTTAAACTTCATCATAGGTATGTACACATAGGAAAAACCCCAGTACACATAGGATTTAGTACTATCCACAGTTTCAAGCATCTACTGGGGATCTTGGCAGGTGTCACCCACAGGTCAGGGTGATACATTGCACCCAAAAATCATTTGTGCAATAAAAGGAGACAAAACCATCCCCATCCCAAGAATCCAGGACAACCTAAACTTCAGATTGGAGGAGAGATCCCAGGAAGGAAGGCTGGCCCTGCCTTGGCTGAGTCTCCCACTCCCATGAAGCTCTCTGCCTCCTTCCTTTATTATCTCCCTGTGGGTACAGACAGAGGAAAGGTTCCTTTTCCTCATCAACTTGAACTTAGAGAAGATATGTGACATTCCCTGGCACCTAGACAGTAGTGACCTAATGCCTGCTTCTTAGTTGGGTTGTGAGTTTTCCTGACATCTGACCCAGGCACTGACCTTGGAACCCAAGAGAAGTGGGGCTCAAGTACTGGCTCCACCCCTTATTATCTATATATTATTGGGCATGTTTATTAATCTCCCTAAGCCTCAGTTTCTTCATCTGTAATAAGGCAATAGTGGCAATAGCTCTGTGAAAGGTAATCATTTCTGTTACAGTGGGGTCTCTAACTCTTTGACTCTTGCTGGCCTGAATTCTGTGCTCAGACACAGGATGGCTGGCCACTGACTTCTCTGTTTACTCCCGGTGCTTTTAGGAAATCCCTCCTAGTTCTGTTCAAACATTGATACCAGACTTTGGGAAGTCCCCCTGGTACTCCTAGTTGTCCGACCTCTGGCCACCCTTTCAGTCTCACTTGGGCAGCTGCCTGGGGCCTGTTACAACTTTCCCCATATAAACTACAGTGCCGGGCTTTTGTTCCTTGACTGCTTAATCAGGGATGCAGCTGCATGTGCCTGAGAGCATCTTTACTTTTCAAATGTTGTCCAATCGCTGACATGTACCTGCCAGAAGGGGAGTGCTGAGTGACATGCATATTTTTAGCAAGGCTTAAATAAGTTATGGTACAGATGGTGCGGCAGAGAGTGGGTCTGGCCCAGGGGGTCATGTCATTACGTGCAGCCAGTAGCTAATGAGGCCATCTCCACCCTGGGTGAAGTGGTCGCTGTGAGAGGAGGGACATCTCAGTTTTGCATGTTCTCTGTCTTTGAAGATATTGGTGGATTTCAGCAGGTGCTCATCAATATTTTCAAGGGTGGTCAGCAATAGACACAGCAAATCCTTTGCTACTTGTAGCTATTCCCTGTTCGATTATAGCTAGTCCCTGTTCAGTTTCACTGACAAAACCCCTGCTCCACTTGAATCCGGCTACAACTAATCCCCTTCTAGTCAATAAAAATACATAAGACAATGAAATACATTTTCCTCCTTAGAAGTGAAACAACATGTTTCCAACTATCTTCATGGGCAGATCAGGAAGTTGAGCCCAGCACAGGCTACTGTATTTAGTCACTTTTCCTTAAGAGTGCTGAGCCTGGAGGGACCACCTACTTAAAGATGTGTCCCTGTTCCCTGGGCATCCCTCAGCTAGCTGCCTGGCTTATGTAGAGCTGACACTTCTCTGCAGGGTCATTCTCAGATATACATAATAGTATCTGCTGGCAAAGTTGCTTTTGAAATACTAGAAGGAAATTATCATGTCGAGGCTGTCCATTACTGTTCTGATGAGATTAGAAGGCATCAGCCTCCTTCTGAAAATATGAAATGAGCCTTCTAGGAGGGGAAGAAATTTTATTTGAAGACATTTCATTAAAATGAAAAAGGTTTGGGGAAAATTGGCCATTTGAAATAATTCAACCTAGAGTCTCTACTTATGCCATATTACATAATAAATCCTAAGTGAATTGAATGTGAAAAATGGAACAATAAAAAAAACTACAAGGATATTTAGGAAAATATTAAAAAGATACCTGGCAATGAGCAAGTCCTTGTTATCACGATTACAGTGGCCATTTCTAAGTACGAAAGCAATGGAGGAAGTCGGACAAGACAAGATCAATGTATTTGACTATGTAAAAATAATAAAATGAAAACCCCGTGATTGATAACACACCTTACAAAGCCAATCACTATTACTGTTGGCAAAACAAAGGGGCAAGGGTAAGGCGCTTCTTTTTTGATTTTATTTTTTTATTAGTGCATGATGGCTGTACATCACATTGAGGTTCACTTTGACATGATCATACACACATGGAATATAATTTGCTCCATTTCAGTCTCTAGTCTTCCCCCATTCCCTCACCTCCTGTTATTCTTCCTCTACTCCACTGGTCTTCTATTCTTTATAGTTTTTTTAAAATCAGTTCTTTGTAGATGTGCATAGAGGTGAAATTCACTGTGGTGTATTTGAATTTGTACAAAGCATAATTTGGTCCATTTTTGGTCCATTCTTCTTCTCTTTTCCTGTCCCTCCATTCTTTCTGAAGCCCCTTCCCCTGCTCCACTGATCCCTCTTCAATTTTTATAGAATTCCATCCCTCTTTTCATTCCCTTATTTTGGTTTATCTTCCACATATGAGAGAAAACATTCTCGAGCCTTGACTTTTTGAGTGTGGCCAATTTCACTTAGCATGATATCCTCCAGTTCTATGCATTTACTGGCAAATGCCCTAATTTTATTTTTTTTTTCATGATTCAGTAAAACTCCACTGGGTATATATACAATATTCTCCTATTCATTCATCTCTTGATGAGTGTCTGGACTGGTTCTATAACTTGGCTATTATGAATGGTGCTGCTATTAACACTGACGTGGTTTTACTCCAAAGTATATGCTGATATTGTTTCTTTCATATAAATACTGAGGAGTGGGAGAACTGGATCATATGGTGATTTCACTCCTAGTTTTTTGAGGCATCTCCACACTGCTTTCCAGAGTGGAGATTGTACTAATTTGCAGTCTCTTTTACAATGTATAGTGTGCCTTTCCCCCCACATCCTCACCAGCATATATTCTGATTCGCATTCTTGATGACTGCAATTCTGACTGGAAGGAGATGAAATCTCAACGCAGTTTTGATTTGCATTTCCCTGATTTCTAGGGATGCTAAACAGTTTTTTCATATATTTGTTGGCTGTTTGCATTTCTTTTGAGAAATGTCTGTTAGTTCTTTGTCCATTTATTAATTGGGTCATTTAATTTTTTGGAGTTAAGTTTTTTGAGTTCTTTATATATTCTGGATATTCATCCCCTTTTTGAGGTGTAGTCCCCATTCTGTAGACTCTCTCTTCAGGTTTTTGTTTCCTTTGCCATGTAGAAGCTTTTAAATTTGATGCCATGACACATATCGATTCTCAGTTTAATTTTTTTGCTTGGGAGTATTACTACAGAAATCAGTGTCTGCATCAGATGTGAGTGTTGAGCCTATGTTAAAGTACCTGGTCTAATTCCTAGGTCTTTGATTCACTTTGAGTTGATTTTTTGTGCAGGTGAGACATAGGGATCTAGTTTCATTCTTCTACATATGGATACCCAGTTTTCTCAGTGCCATTTTTTTTAAAAGGCTCTTTTCTCCAGTGTAGTTTGCGGTGCCTTTGCCAAGTATCAGACAACCGTATCTATGTGAATTTGTCTTTATGCCTCCTATTCTGTTCCACTGGTCTTCGTATCTGTTTTGGTGCCAATACCATGCTTTTTTTATTTTTAAAGGAAAAAGAAGTTTTATTGCTTTGCTAGCAAAGGAGAAACACAGGAGACTCCTGTCCTGGAGGCTGTGTTTCTGTCCATCAGCAGGAACATGGAGCTTTAAAGAGGTGATTCAAAGGCTACATTCCATGTGTTCTCTGTTGGAGTTGGAATTCACTTGTTAATTTGGGAGATGGTAATTTCTGAGACCTTCCCCAAAGTCTGGATTACTTCATTCCTATGGTGGGTGTGTACTCAAGGGCAGATAAATCTGCCAAGGATGGGCAAGAAGGGTAATCCTGTCTCCTCTGAGATTAGGGAGGGAGAGAGTTTAGGGGAGAGCAGGGAGAGAGGAAGAGAAAGAAACATGTCCATTAAGAACCAAAACAAAACAGCATACTATAGTGATGCAGTCACATCAATGTTTATAGCAGCTCAATTCACAATAGCTAGGCAATGGAGCCAACCTAGGTGCCCTTCAACAGATGAATAAAGAAAGTGTGGTGTATACACAACAGTGGAGTATTACTCAGCCACTATGAAAAATGATTTTATGACATTTGCCAGTAAATCGATGGATCTGAAGAATATCATGCTAACTGAAAAAGCCGATCCCCAAAAACCAAAGGTCAAATGTTTTCTCTGATATGTGGAAGCTAATCCACAATAGGGGGCAGGGGAAGAATAAAAGTGCAGTAAAAGGGGATTGAAGGGAAAGGAGGGGAGACAGGAAAAGGAAAGACGGTGGATGATTTGACATAACTTTCTGTGTACTTATATGAATACACCACAGTGAATCTCATCATCATGTACAGCCACAAGGATGAGGTTCTAATTATGATAAGACATTCCATGCTTGTGTAATTATATCAAAATTGATTCTACTGTCATGTGTAACTAAAAAGAATCAATAAAAATGTAAAGTGTGAAAAATAAGTTGCAGTGGCAGAGCAGCATCAGGTGGAGCTCTGTCACATTTCCTCCCTGTCAATCTCTATGCTCCATTTTTATGGACAAATGGGAGATGACATCTCCAAGCTGCTTCCTGCTGAAAGAGGGTGAAGTTTGGGGAAGTGACCCAAAGTCCTTGTTCTCTGTCAGGTGGGGCATGGACAGTTAAGAGCATTCAGCATCACAGGAGCCCAGGGGTCCACAGTGGCAGATGGCAGGTGACTGGACAAGGCATACCTAGGGCAGGGATCACACTAAGACAACAATAAACAAGACACCATGCTGTTCTTGTTATTATAGCTCTGTGGTATTATTTGAGACCCAGTCTTGTGATGCCCACAGCATCACTCTTCTTGCTCAGGATGACTTGGGCTGTTCTGGGTCATTTTTTCTTCCAAATGAATTTTAGAACTGTTTTTCTCTAGTTCTGTGAAGAATGTCATTGTTATTTTGATGGGGATTTATTGACTCTGTATACTGCTTTTGGTAGGATGGCCATTTTGACAATATGAATTCTGCCTATCCAAGGCTATGGGAGGTCTTTGCTTTTCTAAGGTCTTCTTCAATTTCTTTCTTCAGGGTTCTAGAGTTTCTGTTATCTTTTACCTCCTTGTTAGATCTATTCCCAAGGTTTTTTTTTTTTTTTTTTTTTTTTTTTTTTTTTTTTTTTTTTTTGCAGTCACTGTGAATGGGATAGGTTTCCTGATTTCCTTCTCAGCAGATTCATTGTTGGCATACAGGGACGTGATTGATCTACCCAGAGGAAACCACGAGGATATAGAAAACTTAAACAGGCCAAAATCCAGCAATGAGATTGAAGCAGTGATAAAAAGTCTTCTAACAAAGAAAAGCCCAGGACCACACAAATGCTTGGCTGAATTCTACCAGACCTTTAAAGAAGAACTAATGCCAACCCTCTTCAAATTATTCCATGAAATAAAAAGGGAGAGAACACTGTCAAATTCATCCTATGAAGCCAGTACTACCTTGTTACCAAATTCAAAGGTATATTAAGAAAGAAAACGGCAGACCCACATCCCTGGTGAATGTAGATGCAAAAATTCTTAATGAAATATTGGCAAACTGTATTAAAAAAACACATTCAAAAGATAGTACACCATGATCAAGTGGGTTTCATCTGAGGGATGCAAGGTTGGTTCAACATTTGCAAATCAATAAATGAAATTCACTACATAAATATTCCACCACCCATTTATATTAAAAGTATAACTAGAATAGAAGGAACTTACTTCAACATTTTAAAGACTATATATGACAAACCCAAGACCAATGTCATACTGAAGGAAGAAAAACTGAAAACATTCCCTCTAAAATCAGGAACAAGACAAGGATGTCCAGTCACCACTCCTATTTAACATAGTTCTTGAAACTCTTGCTGGAGCAATCAGATAAGAGAAGGAAGTTAAAGGGACATGAATAGGAAAAGAAGTCAAATTATCTTTGTTTGCTGATTGTATGATTCTATATTTAGATGACTTCTAGAGCTGATAAACAAATTCAGCAAAGTAGCAGGATACAAGACAAACATACATAAATCATTCACTCCTATACTGCAGTAAGGTGCTTCTTTGAGAATGTGGAAATTAAGGAATTAGTGTCACCCAAGAGGGTGCCAGATATCCATCATTGTGCCTGGACTACCCATTCTTTTTTTGAAAAAAGAGAAACCTCTTGTCACACACTTTTTTGCCTCGGTGGGCTACTTTCTGACATATGATACCATTTTTCCTCTCTGGCCATAGTGCCTGGACTAGGGGTTGGTTTCTGACCCAAGACAGAACATTCTTAAGCCTGCCAGTAGCTTCTATCCTGAAGGACTAGAAAACATCAATTGGGTCAGTAGGTTTCTCTTTTTTATACTTTAGTTAAAAAACCGAGCAAATACTTAGCTTATTTGCCTTGGGGACTGAAAGATAAAGGATACTTTCAGGTACAGTTGGGGCCAAGGGAGACCAGTCATGAGAAGGCAGCAGCTATGGTCAGCAGGACTGGCAGGTTGTGAGGACAGACAAACACGGGTAGTGAGGGGCTCCGAGGGGGCATGAAGACACACGCTCTGGGGCACTGTGGTTCCTGATGACTCCCAGGTCCTAGTTCTGGCTCCCATTCAGTTTGAAGGGGCTAGCTTTTAATATAGTGTCCTGATGAGATTTTTCAGCATCACTATACAAGCATCCTAAATCTAAGCTCAACTGGGTTTCTATTTCTGAAAATCAAGGGCCAAACTAAAAATTATTGTTTTTGTGATACAAAACACTGTGCAATGTGACTTGGGGGTTCATCATTCAGAGGTGGTGTCATGGGAGAAGACACATCTCCAAAGAAGGGTCCCAGGAGTTCTCAGAGAAGACTTGACTCAGCACCAGAGGGGTGTTCTAAAAGAATTTCAGCATGTGCCAGTTGATGGCATAGACAGAGCTTTATTTAGGAAAGTAGATACATATTCAGGGAGAATGGGACTAAAGCAAGGAATATATTTTCAAAGAAGACTGTGGGCCATCTCCAGAGGGAGAGACGGCAACCTGTTGGTGTAGGGTGTTAGTATTTATAGAGGGCTGGTGCCAGGGCAGAGTTGTGTAATTTTGCTCCAGTTTTTCCTACATTTGAACACTGCTCTCATTTTACAAGAGCATGGGTCAAGGGCACGGGTCAAGGGCATGTCACTCAGGAGATGATATTGATTTTGAGAGCTTTGTGCAAATCTTAGTGGCTCATGGGCATTTCCTATGAGACTCAGTATATCTCCCCCTTTATCCAAAATCCCTATCTCAGTAGGGTTGGGATATAATTATATTTTAGTAAGAAAACATATACCACATATTTAATCTTATCTGGAGAAAGGGCATTATATATAGAAGGTGACTGGTCAGTCTGGATAGTAGATGAGGCAGGTTGTAATGGTGAATGCACATGGTCCATAGAGGACAGGGGCTGAACCCAGAACTAGAACTGACATAGACATACTGGTTCCTGTGGGCAATGGACACCCTGTGAGTCTTCACCACTATGAGAACCTCTCTCTCAATACTGCCTACTTGTCTTTGTTTTGATTATCTTTGTGGTTGGAGATAACTAATCTAGTTTGTTCTTTGGGAGGAGGTGCCTTAGATGGAGATGATTAAGAGTTCCTGTCTACAAAAAAAATATTCACCCTGGTAAATTAATGAATTGCTTTTTAGGCTTGTAGTGTATGATTCGCACAGGTCAGTCTTCCTGAGCCCACTGAGCTGAGGCCAGGTCCTGGGCCCTGGTTTACTCACTAAGGTAAGACTACTCTGTCAGGACTCCCAGGAGGCAGCCATCCATCTTGATTTGCTGCCATTCCAACCAAATCATTGCTTCCTCCTCTGTACACAATGATTATTAGTGTTACTGCTTGTCAGTGAATGTGCTCTACAGCCTCCAGCTTGTATCAAATCATGTTTTTGTTTGATTTCCAAACTATGACAGCAAAACATTCAATCAATTTCATGAGGACATCAGTCATACCGGTTATGAGCTGTCACTCAGATAACTGCATGTCTTGGAACATTCTGCAATTTCAGTGACACCGGAATTGTTACAGAAGGGATCTTAAGAAGTCATCTTTGCTCTTTTTTTTTCTCTAGATACCCTGAGTCATCATAGAAAGATATTTTCCTATTCTGCTTTTCAAGATTCCCAGGATCTCTATCCATTTAATTACCTTCTTGACAAAATGTTCTTTCACACAATCAAATATATTTCAATGTAACTGAAAATTGCTTCTTCTTTCTTGAGTCTCTTGAATACTGAATTACAATTTATTGGTACTTCTGTATAACATTAAATAATAAAAGTAAGCTCTCTTGCACCTATATTTCTTAGCAATAATTAGCTCACCTGCAATTGGCTAACAGGGAAATTACGTTATATAATTTCCATTCTCATTTGTTCATATAGGATTTTTTTCCCCAATAAGCTAAAGTTTTGCAACACCAGATAAAAGCAGCTGAGTGCAGGAAGCTGAGGAGAAGCACAGACCTAAGCACCTTCCCCCCTCCCCACATTCCCTTCTGTGGTCCAGGGTAGCCATGTGTTTGCTCTTAGAAACGCTGATTACAGAGGCTGGGGTTGTGGCTCAGTGGTAAAGCGCTTGCCTAGCATGTATAAGGCACTGGGTTTGATTCTCAGCATCACATAAAAGTAAATAAAATAAAGATCCATCGACAACTTTAAAAAAAATATATAAATGCTGATTATGCCATTCTTCCCAGCTTTGTGTGGCTGTTCATATCTCCACAATTTAGCATCCTCAACCTTCCTTATATCCTCTTCTATCATGATATTCTTATTTCGGAAAAATATTTGATGTTTTATATGGTATTTCCTTATGTATCAGGAACCTAACATGCCTACTATGTCATTATTGTTACTGAATGGTCATTGATAGAATTCTGGTTAGAGATAACATGGATTTGCGAGTTCTTCCTCCAATCTTAATTTTTCTACAATCTCTGCTCTTTTTCTTTTTCCATATTTTTTATTGGTACATTATAGTTGTACAAAATGGTGGTATTTATTGTTACGTATTTGTATACATTATAGCAGAAGCACCTGCACTTAAAACAAGTTTTAAATTTTTCCTATTCATAGTCTTCTTGTTTTTTTTTTTTTTTTCTGGACAAATAAGTCTGTTACCTTTCCTAATAGGAATTATCCATTCTTTTACAGATGTCTCTTGTTCCAGGCCACCGATTTCTGTAACATTTGTAGTGAACATGATTTTTGTATGCCCAGCATTTCTTCCTTTAAAGAAGGATGCCTCTTTCATTCCTTACTAACCCTGCTCAGTGTCTGTAATGGTGCCGATGGGCTAGGCGCTCACCAGAGGAGCGGCACACGACCTAGGCCAGTCAATCAGAACGCTCTGAGCACCCAGAGGCAGGGAGGATGTTCAGAGAGGGCCCACAACAGAAGCCAGGTAGATAGTTCCTCCCTGCATTGGCCAAAGTCCAATGTTGTTGGTAAAGATCATTTCTTAGAACTATTCTACACACCATGTACACTGGAGCCTCCAGGGGTACCTTGCTACTTAATGGGGAGAGGCCATCAGATAGCTTAGTTAAGCAGAACTAAGATATGGAGAGAGAAAAGGAGAGGAGAAGGAGAGAGAACGTATTCAAAGCCAGTTTTACTCCTTAGACTTCTCAGTTACATGAGGCAATAAATTACTTTTTATGCTTATAGGCAAACATCCTGGCCTATGCAAACTGGATGCAAATTAATTGAAAATTTTTAATAAATGTAATTTAAACATCAAACTAAATACTCTAATACACAAACTGGGTTTATATTTAAAATAAATCGGTGGTGAATCACTTAATGAAGCAAAAATCTACTTGTAACATCTTAATCATCACTTTAGCTGCTTTCCACTGAATCATCTCTCTTCTTGTGGAGAGCAGGAGTTACCTAGGAAACGCAATGCAGTGTGGGCCTGGAATTGCTGGGCACAGAAGGGAGAAGTTTGGCTTGCGCATTTCTTACTTTTGAGATATTATTATTATTTAATTTTTTTTTTTTTTACTTTATAGTAATACACTTTTATCTCCTGGTCTCTGATGACATCTATGCCTACTGTTAATCAGGCTTTCTCTAGTATTTATTTGTGCCGGTTACAGTACTTAAGCATAAATACTTGGTTACATCTAATTTTACTAAACCTCATCTAAGTTCACACTTTGAATTCTTTTGCATTTTCTGAAGCATCTGTGAACCCATCCAGTTGGCACCGTAAGGAACCTGAAGACACACCTTCACTGCTGTTCTCCAAATGATAAAAAAGCGATATCTGAAACCCATATGGACACTGAATCCTACCAGAGATGCTGCATGCCCACAGGAACCTTAATGCAAACTAGAAAAACTAGGAGTTCCCCCATCCGGGCAGGTGTGAGCAAGAGCAGGCCCATCTGCTCCCACAACCTGGGCCTCCTCCTGTATCATGTCACAAAGAGTCTTATTAATTTTCTTGGATTACGCCTGTAGCCCCTGAACCAGGGTCTAGGTTGAGCCTCTCGCTGGGCATATTATGTATGATGATAAAGGCCAAAGATTCAGGAAATCTGAGTAATAGTTTAGGGAAAATTTAAACTTAGGAAAAAACATAAATGTTAGGTAAACTTGAACTTGTGGAGATAGCATATGGGGCTTAAAAGTTTGGGGTTTGGACAGAAGTGGATTTTAATTGTAATTTCACTGAACTCCATTTTTTGAAAATTCTGTAAAATAATGAAAATACCATTATTTCATAGATTCTGAGACTACATCTACCTTAAGACCTATTATAGAGGTTTTTTAATGTGAAAAAATAACCAAATGGGATGACTAAGCGTATTCTCATATCACAGGTATAAAGAGTGTAAAAATTATGTGTGTTAGAATCTAAGATGTATGATAATACATTTTCAGGTTTGGAATATTTCCATAGACTTTACTGGTTGAGCATCCCAAGTCTGAAGATTCAAAATCCACCATGTGGCTCTCCAACAATTTCAGATTTCAGAGCATTTTTGATTTTGAATTTTTGGATTTGGAATGTGCAACTAGTACCCACCTTAAAGGTCATGTCTTCCCTGTGAGGATTAAATGAGATAATGTAGGTCAAGTTCTCAGCCTGCCATGGAGTAAGGGCTCCATAAATGGTGGAGGCTGCTATTGTCCTTGCTGTCCTTGTTATTTGAAGCTGGCAACAATAGAAACAAAAGGGTCAGGTCATCATAATCTAGCAAAATGAAATGGAGATTATCTTTTTTCTAGGAAAAGATACCAGAAGCAGTAAACCTCAAGCAAAAACTGAATGCAGAACAGGCAGAGAACTGAAAAAGAGGAAAATAGTCCTTTTTATCCTGCTGATAAATCTGAGAAATGATTTCCTGAATCCCAAATGTACGCTGGAAACATTTAAAAGAGTATTGTTCAAATCGTGGGTTGGAGTCCTTCTTTGAATTAGGAAGTAAAGAAAATTGCCAGAACATTTTGCGAGTGTTTTCAAGTGTTTGTTTTTTTATCTCACCTTTCACTAACAGCTTCTTCTAGTACATTGCCTATGATTTTTGAATGGATTACCGAGCAGCTCACTAGTGAAAGCCTCCTGGGCAGCCTTCTGCAGTGGTCATTTTCATTTAGGAGGGCCTGGGGGGAGGAAGAGGTGCCAGGGGCGTCAGTCAAACTCTTTCACCTGCCTCCAAAGCACCTGGCCCTGGCCTGCTTTAGGAGTGGGCCTCACACCAAGGAACAGCCTGTTCATTGTCCTTTGATGCCGAAGACAATGCAGCCAGTGGTGGGACACTGGAAAGGCGAGTGCCAGGATCCTGCAGTCAGAAAATGCCAGCCCGATGCCACTGCCTCTACCGCAGGTGGCTTCTTGGCCCATGGTTGACCTCACTGCATTTTGGAACACGCAGTGATGGAGGTAGAGTGTGTATGAACGCGCTCACAGCATGGATGGTGTGATGAAGAGCGGCCGGATGCCCTTCTAAATGGGACAGGTAAAGACAAGGACAATGGCTCTCCTATACAAACAGAGACCCTGTTATTTTTCAGGGAGAATCTAAATTGGTTATTTCTTCCATTTCTATTTCAACTTGTTTCCATCTCAGGATTGGTGGCAACAGTTTACCTACCTAGTTGGGTTGGCTTCTAAAAAGGAAAGGCGTAATATGGACTGACCTTGTAAAAGTGGGATGTTATGTGGTCGCTACTGAATAGGAAGCCTTTAGGGGTTTTTGAGAATGAAACTCAAGAGGCAATTCTAGGTCACAATATCAGAAAAAGCAAGTTGCCGTGGAGACAGTGGCCTCTGAATCTCTAAACACATGGGTTGGCCAATCCATAGAGCACAGCACAGATTTGGTTCCCTGTCCGTGCGCCAATTACAAATGCACTGCCTGGCATTCCAAGCCCGCCTCGGGGCCCAGAAGCAGGATGTGGCCCAGTTGGGAGCGGTGCTGAGTCACCATCCCATGTCATGGTACATCTGTGCTGTGATCCTGCCTCCTGGATTCACTAAGGCACTCCTTGGGGATGGCAGACTCCACTTGACTTATTTTTTTCCCTAGGAAAACTGCAATCACATAATAAATTCCTAAAAAACATTTTCCTTCAAGTTTGTCTTGGAAATTTTAAATATGTGTACCCATTTCACCCATACTCCCTTAATCTTGACCTGATGTCTGCGATACTATGATGGTGGCTTCTCCTTGTGGTCAAGTACTGCAACCTTCCTGGGATTTCTTGGATTAAGAACCCAATTTGAAAGGTGGTGGCCAGGAGGTGGGGCTTAGTTTGCAATTTGCATAAGATGAAGAGGGAATGCCATTGGTTTTACTAACACCTCGGGACCAGCCAATTCTCTGTTAGCAATGGAAGCTTGAGTCTCAATACTGGTGTGAGCTCTACTTGTTATTTTCTGAGCACAACTTGCATAGTAGTAGGGCACCCTCTGACCTGCCTAACTTTGATAATATGGCAAACTAGATCCATCAACACATATTTCTACACCGAAATTATAGAGAACTTGGGGTCACACCATGTTGACAGATGGGCCTGGATCCACCGAAATCTGCTACCCTTTTCCTCCCTGCCTCCTCTCCCTTCCAGGCAGCCATGTCAGCTAGAAGGCCCCTACCCTGCTTTCCAGGACTGGGCTGCCCCTCCCCAGGGCCTCTGCTTTCCTGCCTGAAGCAGAGGGCGCAATAGCTTAGTATCATTTTCCTTATAGGTTTGGGTCACTGACCTCTTTGGGAGCTGGATAAGCTCTAGATGTTATCTCCAGAAAAAACACATGTATTTTGAAGCCTCAGTTTTTTACATGCAGTTTTAGGGAGTTGGGGAATCAGGTCAAGAAACAGGTTTGCAAATTTTTTTTTTTTTTTTTGTGTGTGTGTGTGCCAGAAATCTTCTAATAGTCTGAAGAAGGTATTGACTCTTTCTCTGAATAATGATTTTAAGTGAATAAAATACATACTCTTATAGGAGAAACCAATTATAATGAAATAATTTACAAAATTTTGAAATTTTCTGATATAGAAATACCTATGTACTTTCATCTAAATGGATTAAATAACAAGATCTAATGGTAAGTCTAGTAACTACTGCAATTTTGAAGTACCGATGAGCAGAAAAGATGTTTTACAAAGACTGCCTCATTGTGAAATGAAATTACTGTGATTTCCACTGATGGCAGGTGCTGCCATTTCTGCTGGGGTCTGCTGTCTACGTTCGTCACTGAAGGCAGTGCTAAATTTCAGCTTCAGGTTCGTGAAAATCCAGGGGCATGTGTCACCATCCATAATTCTGAACTTTAGGTTAACAACCCCTGAGATGCAAAGATTCTCTGTGACTCGGGGCCTGGCAGCCGCACCGTTCTGCCTTTATCACAGAGGGAAACACGGGGCTCTGTTCCCAGACTTAGATCAGCTGAGGCTATCATGATTTCCTACATTCTGCAGGGCAAGTCGAGGGGACACTTACAGTAGCTTCTGTCCTGCCCCTGTGGAGAGAGGAAGATGGGGTGGGGTGGGAACTGGGGGGTCAGCTGCACACAGGTAACTCCTGCTTTCCTGAGCAGAGGTGAAGGTAGAGAGATTTCCTCTGTGAAGCTGCCTCAAGTCTGGAAAATGCCTCAAGTCTGTCGAGTCTTGTAGCTTAGGATACGGGAAACCTCTTCCTCTTACTTTGAACAGGATTTGAGGCCCTCAGGCATCAAGTTTGCCACTTGGCTTAATGACTCCTTTCCAGACATGCTCTCCTAAGTGGGGGAGCCCTGCTCGGCTGCTTGTGTCCCAGGCAGATACACGGGTTTATTTTTGCTTCTCTTCCTCCCACGGCTTTATGAGTGGTGCTGAAAAATGCATACCTGGGCCCCAAATGCTAAGCCTGAGGTTTGGCAGGTGTAAAGGTGTGCACAGCACTTGGAAATAAGAAATAGCATCGCTATCATCATACAGTAATGACAAGTTGAGCCACTGTCACAACAGCAGGGAAAGGCGGGACTTTCTCATTGGTGTGCTAGAACTCAGGCCTGCATGAGGATGAGGAGTTCAAGTTCAGATAAAAGGAAGTGCGTTCCTGATGGGTGGCGGAGGGACAGCAAACTCCCCAGGAAGAGCCCCTGAAAGCGGCTTCCTTGGCAGGGCCTCTCCTAGAACTAGATGTCGTGGCTACTCGGAGGCACATGATGGTCTGACTGTCACCATCTGTCAAAGAGGCTCGCACAATATCGTCTGCTTACCAATTTTACTTCTTGCTTCATTTATACTTTCTCCCAAGGCCTTTGCTTCAGAAAACCTAGAGGGGGAAAAAAGAGAAAAATTTACTTTTTCTGTTCATCCTACATTATGTTTGAAAAAGAATAGATTTCTGAGACATCTGTAGACTATTATAAAACTTTATTAAAAGACATAAAGGAAAATCTAAAGAAAGTGAAATATATTAGGCTTAAAAGTAGAGATAAAGTTTGTATTATTATAGATACCATGAATTTTTAGTCTTTCCAGCCTAGAATTTTCATTCTCATATTCTTTAATTTATGGTTTTGATTTTCTTTTGTTTTATGCTGCAAGGGTACCAGAATAAAGCATGCAGTAAGGTTTCTGTGCTGTGATCTATCAATCATGGTACCAAGATCTTAGAGCAAAAAAAAAAATACATACTTAAATAGTTTTTTTCCTGATTATAAAGTAATAAATCATAGATCAGCAAACTATAACTGTTCATGAGACAAATCTAGCCTGATGCCTGGCTCTGTAAATAAGGTTTTCTTGGAGCACAGCCACACCTACTCATTTCTATACCGTCCACGGCTGCTTTTGTGCCACCACAGCTGAGCTGAGTAGCTGGGACAGGGACTGCATGGCCTACAAAACTGAAAATAGTTACTATTTGAAAATAAAAAAAATAAAAAATTTGAAAATAGTATGATTATTGAACCAGAGTTTGAAAATGTAATTGAAGAAAAAAATTCGAATAGATCCCTACACAGAGATAAGCACATTTTCATAGACATACACATCTAGGTTTTTTTTTTTTTTCCCTAGCAAGTTTCTATAAAGTGAGCTCATACTATACATAGGATTCTGTGCCCTGATTTATTTTGTTTCACTTAGCATTTTAAGTCCTTCCCTATGGCATTAGAAACTCTGATTTTTGATGAATGCATACTAGTTCACGAGATGGTCGTGCTGGTGTTGAATCAACGAGGCCTCTATATTTTCTAGCATCAATTCATGAGCTACCTACAACAAACCCAGCGGTGCGCTCAGGAAGGACCTGGCCTCTAGGAGAAGCAGGTAGTTCAGTTCTCTACACAGAGTGGACCTGATGAAATGTTGGTTGCCTTCCCTTCCTTTCCTTTCTGCCATGAAGTTAAGGAGGTAACTGAAAACCTATGAAACAACATCCACACTATGTGGTAAGAGTAAATCGCTGTGCTATCTTGGGTAACCACAGTGATGCCATTAGAGTTGGATTAGGAAAGGGCCTTTCCCTGAGTGGGGCCAGGAGGTAGGAGAGCTTTGTGCACAAGGTGGGATTAACTGGGGTTTTGCGGCTGCATAGGAGTTTTCAGAAAACTTTTTAATCTGAAAATTTCCAAATATAAACAAAATAGAAGAGTAGGACGAGCCCTCACATACCTTGTGCAATTTTATTTCGATCATCTCTGTCTCCCCATCCTCTTCCCACCCTCCCAGATCTTTCTGGATCCCACTGAATCCCAGCTCTCCTCATCATTGTCTCATCCATAAACATGGAGCTGTGTAGGACCCTGTCAGAGGCAGTGGGAGAGGCATCCCAGCAGGGAACACATGAGCAAAGGCCCTCTGCTCTGTGCAGAGCGGGGAAGCAGTGCAAATGACGTCATCACCATCTTTCTAAATCTATCTGCTGGGGCTGGGCTGCAGGAAGGAAGTGTCCAGGGAAGGGGACTGCATTTTCTCTTAGTGCTGAGTTTCTAGGGACCCCTCCCGGCTGCCTTACTGAGGCTGTTCAGTTCAGGCTCAGTGGAGGTTATGGAGGTCTTCTCCTCAGTTAGGGCCTTGTCCCCTTCCAGAGGGAAGTTCAGTCGAGTCAGAGCTGGCTCGGTCCAACACACCGGCAGCAGGAAGTGCTGCTGCTTGTTGTTCTGGGCTCTGTGGACTCAGAGAGCTACTGGGAAAGGGTAATTTGACATTTGGTCCATGTCACAGAGTTGAGGACTGTCTTCCTACTGAGTTCTGCTAAGGGAGGGACTGGGACTGATCACGGCTGTGTCCATCCTCAGTACCTAGGATTTAGTGGGATCTGATCATTGCACGATGCTGGAGGAGCCAGTGTGAGTCTCTACAAGGGAGGACACTCGGAGCAGAAAGGGCCATCTCCACTGTGCAGTGGCTCAGGGAAGTCCTGTGGGCCTGGGGTGGAGGGGCTTTTCCACTGGAGAGCTGGGGTCTGAGGGTGGGTGGCCCTGTCTTCTTGGGACCATTCTCCCTTCACTTTGCCAGTTGTCACCACTCCAGGCCACCCCTGCCCACATAATCCTGGACAAGACAAACTCTGAGGGGCCCAATCAGAGGGAGAGGAGGGAGAGTTGAGGAGGAAGGCGGGAGGCTGAGAAAGCAGTGGGAACCCAGCATCGGGGCCACACTCTGCCCAGCCTGCCCGCGTCTCCCCACCTCCCCAGCCAGCCCAAGTCTCCAGTCATTCCCTGCTCCCCACCACTGCTCCTGGGTGAAGTCCTGCCCACCTGGCCATTGCCAGGGGGGGCTTCCTGACTCCTGACCTTTTAAAAGAGGCCCATCCCCAAGGATGAGCTGGTTCAGGGGGCAGAGAAGTGAGTGGCCGACTTTCCAGGGGCACAGGACCCTAAGCGGAGCTCCCTGATGAGGTGTGGCCCGTATCCGGAAGGGCTTCTTGGGAAGGGGCAGGAGAAGGCTCCATGCCTCAGCCAGGACACTGAAGAGCCTCACCTCAGGCTTCCTTACGACGGGTGCCAAAGCAGTCCTTTCAGGGTGCTGCTAGCTGCATGGTGACTCTGGGGCGGGGACAGCGTAACTGAGTGTGGTACAGTACAGAGCCTGCAGGATATTGCATTCACTGGCACAGAAAGGGGCTGGCCATGGGCGGGTCTGGGAAGGGAGATCTGGTAACGCAGTGCCCTGGCCGTTCTTCACAAGGCTGGCTTCCTGTGACATCCCCTCAGTGCTTCTGTCCTGTGCCTGGAGACATCCTGTGACACTGGGGAAGCACTGTCACTGGCTTCCTGGTGTTGGTCCTCCTGTCCTCTCCTTCTCTCTCTTTTTTGGCAGACTTTCCCGCCTGTTCTTGAACATGGTAATCCTCAGGATTTTGTTGAAGCCCCCTTCTTGCTTTTCTGGCTCTCCGCAGGCACCCCATCCATGCCAGTGTCTTTGCTCTCCGTTGTTACCTCCCGATTTTCCATCTCAGCCCTACCTTAGTTCCTGAGCCATGCAGGCCTTGTCTGTTGGGTGCCCTGCAGACGACTAAATTCACTGTATCCCAGAAGAAGTGGTCTCCTCCTCTGCCCACTTCCCTGTTCCTCCTCAAACACAGCTCATGCTGGTGACCTGCATGCCTTCCTTTGCCCTGTCTCCCATGAGCCCCTTTGCTGAGTCTTGGAGTCTGAGACATTCTGCATCCTCAACACCTTCCCAGAGCACTCCACTTGGCTTCTTCTTGCTTCATTTGCCTTAAAGCAGAGAGTGGCCATCTGGCTCCCAGATTTCTTCGACCACAGCTCAATCCCCCCGCTGGATTCACCTCCCCTGCCTACACACTAGTCCCCACACCTGAGCCTGTGATCCTCAAGTGCAAATGCCTGGTCCTGTTCCTCCCTGCTTCAGACTCCTCGAGACGTTCCCCAGGGACCTCAGGACATAGTCCACATTCCTTAACGGGGTGAAGTAGACTCTTCATCTTTGTGCTCTGGCTCCTGCTGCCCTCCCCAGCTCTTCTCTCACCACCCTGCCCCCTCCACCTTTCCAAGTGGTCTGGAATCACTTTCAGTTCCACCAAGTGTCACATTCTCTCTCTCACCTTAGAATCCTTCACCTGGCCGATTTCCACCTAACTCCTGCAAGTTCTCTTTCTCTGGATAGTTCTCCAAGATCGTACACGTCTGCAATGGTGCTGCCCCCCAGGCAGTGTGCCACAAGGAATTAACCTGTTCATTTGATTTGTTTCACTTTTAATATCATAGGCTCTCTGAGGAGAGTGACCATGACTGTTTAATTCATTCTTATTTTCCTGAAGCTTAGAACAGGGGCTCACACTTGGTAAGCGTTCCATAAATATGCGTCGACTAAAAGCAGCCAGGCTTGTGAGGAAGCATGCGCACACAGGCAGAGCCCCAGATCAGGAGTCAGTAGGCTTGGATCATGTGCCTCCTCCACATCTTAGCAGGAAGGGCTCAGATTCCTCATTTTTAAGATTAGGAGGAGATGTCTCTCAGGGCTGGGTTGATGCAGCAAGTACCCAGGTGTGTGTGTGTGTGTGTGAATTATGACTATCCTGGGCAAGGAGAAACCCTGGGGAGAGGGGCTGAACTGTGAGGTGGGGCTGTTAGCTGCAAGCAGTAACCATAGACAACAGTGGGTGAATGTCAGTCTCTGAGCAAACCAAAGGATTGGAGGAGCTCCCTGCAAGTCAATGTCAAGAACTCAACATGGCTGCCAAGCTTCTCATCTTCAGAGAGAATGAGAAAATAGGGGGATGGAGGTAGAATCTCATGTAACCTCTCGGACCAGTTCCTGGGAGGATCCTGATCTGCCCTTGGTGTGTGGCAGGCAAAGATATTGTTCATCACTGGGTAAGCAGCTGTGAACCCAGCTCCGGGTTCTCCCCAGGGCAGTTAGAGCCACCCTCTATTCACTGGGCCCATGGGCAGTAGTTGCTGGCATTCATAAACCCTGGGTCCCCAAGAACCTCAGCAGCCTTATTCCCTTGCCTCCCAGCTGGAAGGGTGTCTTTAGGTCAGTGGGGCCAGCTATGCTGTTGGAGGATAAGGACTTTGGTGACATCTGTTTAGTCTTTTTTTTTTTTTTTTTTTTTTTTTTTTGAGATCAATTAACTTCGTATGCTACTTTTTCATGGAGTGAGTGAAACACTCTTCCTATCAGAGGAAGGCAGGGGACTGGGCCTGTATTTTGCCATGTCCGGTCTCTGTAAACCTGTATGCGGCCCCTTAGCTGCCTCTGTTTTATGTGATGAAGATCCACCCTTTGCTCCTCATGCACTTTTTAAAGACACCAATGTTCCTTTTGTATTGACAAGATGGCCGTCCTGTCGCCTGCTCCTCCTGGACTCTCGAGCAGCTTGCTGCCGGTTCTGCTACTTCTGGGAAGGATCAGTTTTCCCAAGCAGGTTTTTCAGCTGCTAAGATTCCTCAAAGCCAATTTCAAATTGTCATTGTCGAACAAACCCGAGTTTTTTGAGTACCATTTTTGTGTCCTGCATGGTTTTTTAAAAAATCTGTGGGGAGGCTGAGGAGATTCTAATCTAATCTCTGCTCTCAGAGTTTATAATTCTAGTTCAGCAGACAAGGTGTAAATAGAAAAAACAAGTGGGAAAACAATAAAGGTTAAAATTGAAGCTTAATAGGAGCCACCTACCTCCTATTTGCCACAGTGTTATTTCCAGATGGTGCCCAAGATTCCCCTCCACCCTCAGCCCAGTGTTCCTGTTGGCTTTCGATTGGTGTTCTATTTTATATTGGGAGGATCCAACTGAGTGAAGGGGCGCTTTTCTTGGCTTAGTTCACATTATCAACGCCTTTATTTCCCATTGCAGCTAATTTCCCTGTTCATTACCTCTTTTGCTATTTATTGAGACTCGGTGTCTGGGGGATTCAGTTTGTATGAAGGATTTGCCACAAAAGAAACTTCACTGTGTGTTGCCTGGGCACTGATATTTGCCAAGCAAGGGGTCACCAGCCTCTCTCCATTTCATTATACACCATGAGGATGAGTCATGCCTGGAAAATGTAGTGACTGTGAATTGCAATTGTCCTCTACTGAAAAATCTCTCAGAAGAATTGGCTCTCATGCTCTTGTTCATTGAAGGGCGGACATCCTACCAACACGCCAACATCTTATTTCTGTGTCACAGATAGGCAGCACAACTGCCCCCAGACTGGGGGCCAGAGTTCCGTGTAGCAAAGTATTCAGGTAAAAAGGGAAGAAAAACCCTTCTATTAAGTGTCATGGAATGCACAAGCCATTCATTTTCCCCTTGTGCAATTTGGAATCAGTTCTTGTACTCTAAGGGAGTGGAGAGAATCAGCATTGTGGGTCACCAATAATCCAATCCCTACCTGGGGCATTAGAACCTGCTTGCTATGGCCTAGAGAGACTTTTGAATGGGGGTGATTAATTCCAGGCCCTCTTCTGTGCATTTTGCCAACTGAGACATCAGAACACAGAAATCCATTACACCACAGTCATCCTTGTGAGAAGGGGAGATGGGAGGCTGAGCTGGGGCCCTGCTTGCTGAGGGCTTTAGAAAAGTGAGACAGAGTAGAGTCAGGGAAGTGACTGAGTGTCCTCCCTAGCCAAGCCCCTCTGGCCTGTGTCTATTTCTAGGACTGGCCAACAGATGTCCACCCAGGAGCAGAGTGGAAGGGGTCAGGGCTATTGGAAAAGCCTTCCTCCAGGGCATCCTGATCACCTGGGAGCTTTATTTTGGTGTCTGCTGTTGGATCGCTGGCTATGCAGTTTTTATTATGAAGACATTTTCTCTTGGTTCCCTGCCTTAAGTAGCTATGAGTATATAATATCTAATAATTGAATAATCTCCATGAGGGCAAACAAAAGCACCAAGCCTGAGTAAAGAGTAGGATCTGGATTGCACTTTCCTACCCCTGGCTATGAAATAGTCCCTTAATGATTGGTATCATAGTAACATTAAATAGATGTAAAAATTTTTTAAAATGTGGGCCGGTCTCCTGACTTTTCATTTGATTTAAAAAGCCTGATTTGCTGCTGGGAAAACCTCTTTGCAGAGTAAAGCTTGGTGAGTCTAATTAATTCCCTTGCAGGGCAGCCAGGGGCACGATGGGGTCACTAGTGTTGCAGCTCTCCTGAGTGACCTCCATATGCTTAAGCCCCAAACACGTTTGTTGCCTGGGTTGTCAGAACCCTACCACTAGAGTTCGGTTGGCTCTGTATTGATCAGAAGTCTTGGTGAGACCATGACATGCTCATCCTGCCCCACCCTCCTACTCCCCACTGGAAATAGACCCAGACTCAGGTGAAGCTTAGAACAGGGGCTCACACTTGGTAAGCGTTCCATAAATATGCGTCAACTAAAAGCAGCCAGGCTTGTGAGGAAGCATGCGCACATAGGCAGAGCCCCGGATCGGGAGTCAGCAGGCTTGGATCACGTGCCTCCTGCATGTTTTTATTATGAAGACATTTTCTCTTGGTTCCCTGCCTTAAGTAGCTATGAGTATATAATATCTAATAATTTAATTATATATTAGATATTATATAATAGCTAATAATTTAATTCAGGCACCAGGCCTGTTGTAGTGTAAGAAAGACAAAGCATGTGTTCTTCTTATGTCAGTGATTCTTAAACTTGAACATATAAGAATCAAATGATAGTTTTTTTCCCAAAAGTTTTGCATATTTATTATTGAATCAACCAAAACCAGTACTCCAGTACCCTCATAGCTAAAAAAAAAAAAAAAAAAACGAGATTTCCAGTTAAACATGCCCAACTGTCCCAACAGTGGTGACATTTTCAGATTGACCTGGTAAGATGATCGTGACTGTGATACAGAGTAACTGTACGCGCCATTTCATGTGTAATTCCTTACAGATGCAGCTTGGTTCTCCTCCAGTGTCCCCTCTTGGGATTGTACCTGATTTTATGACCAGTTTTCATATGAATCCATTGGGAATTGGGCTAACTTTGCTTTGTTTCTTTGCCAGGAATCGTTTGATCCTGAAGGTCTCATGAGAAGATGTGGCAAGGGACCAAATGAAATGCATGCACCTCAAAAGGTGAAGAGTTGGTAGATTTTTTAATCTGTAGAGTTTGAGGGATACTACCTCTGAGGTTCTGGATTTCAAGGTCTCCAACCACAGTCTAAGTCAGTGGTTTTCAGATCTGGCTGTTACTGGAACCCACTTTTTAAAAGGGATGCTCAGACCCCAAGTAATTAAATCTGAAGAGCTGGGAGTCCAGCCCAGGTTTTGGAAGGCCTTGAGAGCTCTGTGGGTCATTTTAATGTGAAGCCAGGATTGTGAGCCATGGTGTGAGCCAAGCATCCGCCCGGGCATGGACACAACTGAGGGCTCTTGGAGGTCGCGACTGGACGAGGCAGTTGTCATGTGGTTGACATGTTCATCTTCAGACAGACAAGGGAGGGGTCCGGCTCTGCGCTGTCTAGCTGGCCACATCACAGAGACATAGCTTACAGGTGGGATAGCACCGTGAGGTTTGTGAGGGCCTTGTGGCCATGCTCAGGTCTGTGCCTGTGCCCTTCTCTGCTTGGGAGAGCGCCCTCAGCTTTCACAAGATTCGTTCTCTCTCCCTCCCCGATTCCCTGGTTTTGTTAATTTATTCTTCCCTTCCTATCAAGTCCACTGCTCGGCTCCGGCGCTCTGGTGAAGGACACGGCAGCGTGGGTTTCTGCGTGCTGGGTGTATATTTGTGATTGACAGGAGCTGTGTTCCCACCCGGGGTGTGCTGTCAAGCTCGATTCCGCTGGCGTGTGACCATCTAGTCCACATCCCACGTGCTGCGTGCTAATCCATGGGTTTCCCAGGATCTCACCCGTCTACAGCCTCAGTGAGGGGCACTCAGAGTGTGTCCACTCTTCTCGGCTGCCAGCAACGTTGCTGTAAGCACCCTCATGTGTGTCCCCTTGGGAGCCAGCAGAGCATGTCTTGGGAGCTGTGGGGTCACAGGGTTACAGACTTTTTGACTGAGACAGCTGGACTGCTTTCCAGAATGACCGTACCCCTGTCACCACCCCCGGAGTCCTGAAGCGATCCGATCTTTGCCCCTGCTCCAGTGTGACGGCCATCAGAACCGTGTTGGCTGGGCCCTGGGCCCCAGGGCTGTCTGCCTCTGCTTTTCCTCCTCCCTGCCTGCCTTCCGCCCACTCCCTGTGGCAGCTGCCTGGGCTCTTCATCTCCATCCTCAGGCCTGTCACTCTACCAACTTCTTTGTCACAGAGAAAACAGAGGTCACTTACTTTCCTCCCTCCACTGCTAAGTGTACCAGCGTTGGCCTGGTCTTGACTGGTTTTCTCTTCCTGCTTCCTCGAGGGCTGAGCCCCCCAGCTTAGGATTCCCTTCCTACCTGTCTTCCAGAAGCCTTGCTGCCTTGGCGCCTCTCCTTGTGTCTTAACCTCTCTTTGTCACTGGCTAGCTTCAGTGGCCTAATCATGGCCACTCCCCGCCATTCTGAAACCAGCTTCACTTCTCCTTAAGCCCCTCCACCCCTTTTCAAAAAAGTATCTTTCATCCAGTACAAAACTTTTGAATGCGTTTTCTTTTTCGGTGTTAAGGACGGAACTCAAGGCTTCAGGTGTGTTGGACAAGTGCTCTGCCGCTGAGCTGCACCCCGGCCCAGGAATGCACGAGTCCCTCAATTTCTTCTCATCCTGATCCTTCAACCCAGCCCTCCTCCTGGTGGTCTTCTAGATGCCAAGATGCGTCCCACCTCCTACCATCTGACTCCACCCACAACACTCCTTCTCAGAGCTGTCTCTCCTCTTGGCTCTCAGGACACCACTTTCTCCTGGTTCTCTCCTCTCTCTGCTTCTTCTTAGGCCTCCTTTCCCTCTACCCTTCCTTTAAAGCTTTCCCCTCTGCTGGGTACTCAAACTGCCACAAGTTCTCCCCTACTTCTCAGACTTCCTTGAATTGTCATCAAGAAGCAGATGCCTCTCAAACCTGGATCTCATTTTAATTCAATGAATCTGGTTGAAAATGTACAGTGTGCTGAGATCCAGAGCTGCATGTGATCTATAAAAGTTCTCAGTCTGGAGATCCGTCTTCTGAGCAGTCTAGATGTGTCTAACTCACAGACTAGCTTCAGCAAATTATGTATCTATAAAGTTTTTCTACTGGGGTCCAGAAACTTAGCTGTCTGCTCCAACTGTGGTCTAGAGAATGTACCACAGGCCCTGAGTCATGGGATGTGCATCTATTTCCTTTGACTAAGAAGTACAGGACAGCCATCAGCAACACCTGGGGTTCTAAGCATATAGCTTGGACCATCGATTTTTTCCCCCTGCCTTTGGAACAGGCATTGATAAAGTCTAAATTAATAAGTATTAATGTATGGCATGAGAATTGTATATAGAGTTAGTGCTGTTGGCGACTGCCCCCGTCCTAAGAGTTGCTCACCCTGATAGTACTGGCTTGACGAGGCTCACACATGCAAAGGACAATCATGCCAGGTTGGACAGGATTCACTGCCCATCTCCATGAACACTGTGCCTTTCTTACAGAAGTTACCTTGGGCGGATTAGGAAGGACAGAGCTGCAAATTTTGCAGGCTGGCCTGGACCGCCTCCCGGGGCCAGCTGCTCTCGGAGATAGCCTTACCTTTGTTTCAGAATCTGTTTGTTGTCATCAATGGTAACGCTGTCAGCATGGTCCCTCTTGAAGATTTCAAAAGCCTCCTGGCGTCCTAATGACATTTCCTCTCTCATCCCTGTTAGGAGACACAGGCAAATGGCCTCAGTCACAGCATCAGGATCCGATTAATTTCATTGTCACTTTAGTCAGACCGCAAAGCCAGCCCTGGCTCCAAGAGGCCCATGGCAGAGAGGCTCTGACCAGACAGGTGGCCCCAGGCTATTCCAGCTGGCTGCTGACCCACCGAGGAGGCCCTTCCAGCCACAGGACACCCACTGCACCCTGCAGGGCTGTGCCTGCATGTCCATGTGACTTATGGGGGATGGGGTTTGGAATGTCTGATCAGAGGAAATGAAAACCAGAGCACCAAGCTCTGGACCGCAGGACATCTGCAAATGCACTTTCTGCCATCTCTCAGGGCCACATGGCTCCTGGGTTCCTGTCATGCCCGACTCTGGCTTTCTGTTAAATTTCACCCTGAATTTCCAGGCATTTAGTGATAGGAATTATAATACAGACTGGGAGATACAGAATCTAGAAATTTCTGCCCTTAGTTTCCACATAATGATCCATGCTTGCTTTCTGTGGCTGGTGAGGGACCTAGGAGCTCCCTGGAGTCAACTTCTCTGTCACAAGACCATGGCAGGAGTCCCTAGCTGATGTCTCAGCATTTCAATGTCCAGCCTACCCACTGTGAGGCCCTGCCCAGGGCTCAAAATACAGAGCCTCGAGTCAGAAACCAGGTGGCACCCCTGCACCAGGACCTTTTCATCCCAGTCTCCCAAGGCAAGGGTCAGTGCAGGTGTGAGTCTGAGATGCCCCCTCAGTGACACCTTCACAACTGGGTTTTGAATGAATCATTATTATTATTATTATAATTATTATTATTATTATTATATTTTGGTACCACGAATTGAACACAGGGGTGCTCAACCCCTGAGCTACATCCCCAGCCCCCTTTAAAAATGTTCTATTTAGAGACAGGGTCTCACTAAGTTGCTTAGGGCCTTGCTAAGTTGCTGAGGCTGGCTTTGAGCTCGTGATCCTCCTGCCTCAGCCTCAATCCCACTAGGATTATGGGTGCCCAGCTCAGAGACTTTTAAAAATGCTTCAGCCCTTGGTTCCTGTGCCCGGAAGTTCTTTTCCCCTGTTTCCATCTGCAGCTCTGCTTATCTTCAAAGCCCTGGCTGAGTCTGCCACCTCCATAAAGCTGTCCCCAAACCCAGGCTAAACAAATCCTCCCTGTACTCTGTCCTACTCAGGCACCTGTAGCAGGTACAGTCGGGTGGACATCATCCTTCATGACAATCCTTTCTGGGGAAATGCAAGTTTCTCAAAGGTAGAGATCATATTTTTATATGAATCTCCGGTGTCTCGTTGGATGGCTGGCACTGAGATGGTGCCCAACATATGTCTACTAGATGATCTGGTAGGAGCCAAGTGGGCAGGATATGAGCCTTGCTGTAATTGCCACAGGAACACTGTCCAGGGCCATGAGGCTGTGAGGCCTAGGTTTCCAGAGACTCGCTCATCTGGGCTACATACAGCATCTTTTGCCTGGAAAAACCCTGCTGAGTTCCATCTCCCAGGCTCATCGAGGAACTGGACCAGCTCATCTGACACCAATTTAATCATTACTGTGGTAAAAATAGCACTAGGAAGAATGTCTGAATGGTGAGGTACACAACAACACCCCACCCTTTTCCAATCAGAAGCAAATGGGCATGGCTCATTTCAGTCTCCACATCTGTCCTGCACACTCCAGAATCCGGTGGAGCTGGGAATTGGTTGGTGTGCGACTCTTGAGGATGGGCTCTGAGCACGAGAGATGTCAACACCGGGCACTTTTCACCAGCAGAGCCTGTGGGAGTCGAGGGATTCATTCCCCACTTCTCCCCTGGCCCTGGCCTGTGTCCAGTGGTAACAATGGGGGCCTTTACTGCACAATAGAATCAGAGGGCGTGTGTGTGTCTGGGAGAGTTGGAAAGACGGTGCTCCACGGGCACCACAGTGGAGGTTTGGGATCCTCAAAAGTGCACCTAGGGATCCCCAAATTGCCTCTCACAGAGGGGTGAAGAGAAGGCTTCTACCAACCAGGTAGTGGCAGTGGTGGGGTGGGGTGTGGAGGATGGCCCATAAAGTGGTCAGGAAGGAGAAGGGCTCGTGGCCTTTTCTCTTCTGCCCTCTGCTTTTTTGTGGAGCTGACGGTGTGAATGGGCAGCTGGGTGGGGAAAGAGCCCACTCAGGTTTTCCAGTGCTCATGGTACCATAATGGCAGTCAGTCTTGGGAGAACCTGAATAGCCCCTGGTCTGCCCTGAGTGGACAGTGGGAGCAGAAGGCATATGCAGTGTGAAGCTCAGGAAGTTCGTTTGCAATTATTTTTAAAAATAATCTTAAAAGTTCTAAGAAATCTGGAGCCAGCAGCATAACATCTTATATATGAATCATCAATTACCAAAGATTCAAAATTTAGTAAAGTACACATGTGGGAAAGTGGCATTGGGAATTACTTAGGGACCCTGCTGATTACCAGGAAGATGGCATTAACTTTCCTCCCGCCATAGAGAAGTATTCTGCAAGTAGGGTTTCCTGACTGTGGGGATCACAGGTGAACTGTGATCATGATGATGGCCTTAATCCTGGCAGCTAGCTCCCTAGGTGCCTGCCCAGGGAGGCCATGGGGAGGGGCTGATCTTGTCCTAGTCTGAGGGGAAAGAGGTAAAGCAAGGCCGAGATGCCTACAGAGCCTTCAGGGAAGGCTACCGTAAGGAGCATGAGACTGGGGTCCACAGAGAGAGGCCCATGGGAAGGACCCCACCTGGAGCTGAAGTGTGCGGGCTGGGTCTCCGTCTCAGCCTTCTCCTGTCCATCCCCTTCTGCTCATTTAGAGTCCACATTCGACTTTTTTTTTTTCCATTGTACTAATACATCAGATCTCAGCCAATTTGGGGTCACTCACAACATTAATGAACGACTGTTTCCTCCAACTTTTCATTTATTAGAGCGATGTCTCAACTTCTTTTTCCTATGAGGATTTAGAAAGCAGGCTCTTTCTCCTGTGACAAGCTCTTGTCCTGAAGCACACACTGTATGTGTAAGGAGCAAGAGTGTTTTGTTTGAAAGCTCACCTTGCTAATGAGACAATCATCTATTTATTTATTCCTTCAAGATGTGTTTATTCATCTTAGGCGCCGTGCTAGGCATGTGACAGAGATGCAAAACCCAAGAAGGCAATTAAAGCTTTGATCTTTGTGTTTAAAGAGTTCAAAGTCTAGTCAGAGAGAAAGGAAAGTGAACAAATAATGACACTGCTGCGAGCTGCAGGGAGTTGTGTCCAGCACCAGGAGACAGGGAGGAAGAGGGGTAGGAAAGTCACTCTGTCGGGGACAGTGGGGGGAGACCGCTGGAGGAGGGGGCATGTGACTTCATGTGAAGGGATTCTGAAGATGGTGCACCATTTGCCAGGTGGGGATGAAGAACCAGTGGAGGGGGCTGGGGATGTGGCTCAAGTGGTAGTGCGCTCGCCTGGCATGCGTGCGGCCCGGGTTCGATCCTCAGCACCACATACCAACAAAGATGTTGTGTTTGCCGAGAACTAAAAAATAAATATTAAAAATTCTCTCTCTCTCTCTCTCTCTCTCTCTCTCTCTATCTATCTATCTCTCTCTCTCTCTCTCTCCTCTCTCACTCTATCTTTAAAAAAAAAAAAAGAACCAGTGGAGGGGGCAGAGGAGTGTGAATTAAAAGGGCAACCTGACCAATACGGGTGGTTCTGCCCCTCCATGGGAATGACATTTGCATGGTTACAGAAAAGGAGGGGAGGTAAAGGTTGCCCAGCTTTTAGAGGCAATTAGTTCTGCTCGTCAATAGATTTTTCCAGGGAAAGTAGGTCTGATGGAAAGGGCAAGGTGGGTGGCATCCAAAATGGCCTGCTAGTAGATTCACCCATGAGATCAGACTCTAATTAGTGCCTATTTTGCCCAAAGCTTTATATTTTTTTTCACAGTATTACAGAAAACCAGAACCCTGAATTCTGTTGACTATTTACATAGTGTATTTGATATGTTAATAAGTTCTGTTCATTATTTATACAATTTGTCAGCTCCTAGGGGCAAGGATTCTTGTCAGTTTTGTTTGTAGCAGTATTTCTAGCACTTGACCAGTCCCTGGTATCATGGAGGAACTCAACTGTCTTCTGTTGATCCTAGGGCCTTGCATGCTAGACAAGTGCTCTGTTACTGAGCTACATCCCAAGCCTTTTCGTAAATGAGTTATTTTGAGACAGAATCTTGAAAGTTGCCTAGGCTGGACTCAAACTAGTGGACGTCCCAAGAAGCTGACATTACAGGTCTGTGCCATCATGCCTGGCACAATTAGATGTCTTTTAAATGAATGAGTGGGCAAATGTCTTCCCTTTTGTTAGACTGTGTTGCTACTGGGGAAGTGAAACAGGCCGGCACTGCCCTCCACCACCATGCTCCTGGGGGGGGGGGGTTCATCCCCTCCGTGACGTGTCTTAGAAAATTCAACACCATCTTCTCCCCATTACAGGTTATTGCACTCAACAGCCCACTATTGGAGATGAATTCCAACTCCAAGAAGCTTTTATAAAAATGCAACAAGCCTTGAAGGTATCACTATTTTAGGGTGAGCAAAGAAAAATTCTACAATTTGTTGACAACTAGCTAACAGGTCCTACAAAGACAGACATGCTACTTTCGTCCCAAATTGGTCTGTCAGAATCAGCTCCTCATCAAGGTGTAGGATCTCGGAGTGCTGACCTGCTGTGCTCATTTCTAGCTCTTGTTTGTGTTTAGTGAATTTCAGCCATAGGTCCCAGCACTGAATCCCAGAAAGTATGGATGATGACGAGGGCCTCTGGCTTGCCGAGCTGCAGGGCCACATCACATAAACCTACAGGAGACGCCCCAAACACAACACTGCATTTCCAGGTTGTGGGCTGGTGGAAAAATATTTATAAGACTCAAAGGCATAAACTCTTCTGGATTTTGATACTGATTAAAGAGCACTTTGATAGAAATCGCAGTCAACAGTTTTTAAAAACTAGCTTTGGAGTTGGATTTCTGAAAATCAGGCATCTAAATTCACATGTGTTGGCCTCTTATTTTTTAATTCTGTGTGTGTGTGTGTGTAATAATAATAATAATAATATATATATATATATATATATATTATATAAATTATTTATTCATTTTTAAACTTGGTACCGGGGGTTGAACTCAGGGGCACTCTACCACTGAGCAAATCCCCAGCCCTATTTTGTATTTTATTTAGAGACAGGTCTCACTGAATTGCTTAGGGCCTTGCTTTTGCTGAGACTGGTATTGAACTCTTGATCCTCCTGCCTCAGCCTCCCGAGCTGCTGGGATTATAGGCCTGTGCCACCCTGCTGGCCTTAATGCTCTATTTTTTTGTCATCCTAAAATCCACTTCCTTATTTTGTTAAAGAATATAATTCAGCACTTTGGAAGCCCTCCCCACCCCTAGCACAGGGTCCCATGGAAACCGAATGGCGAGGACAAACAGGGACAGGGGAGTTTGAGCTACAGCCCGGGCCTGCTGTCAGATTGCCTTTAGCCTGGAGCACGTGGGCCACAGCTTATTTTCCTGGCTGCTCCCAAACACCCGACTGCTGCTGAAGCTATTGCTTAAAAATCGACAAAAGTCAAATGATGGAGGGTTGTGTTATTCATGCTGAAAATGATTTCCTACTCAGAGCCAAAAATATATTTTCTTTGGGAGACATTTATTCATGCAAGACTTCAGTTTTCTCTGACTAAAGAAGAGGGGAGAAGAGAAGACCAAGAGGGAGTGATGAAAAGTGAGGGGGTGGCTTCCAAAGGGAGGGGGATTCAGAACACACAGTTTGAGTCTAAACGTACAGGGAGGCTCAGGGCTGGGTGGGGGACCTCTGGCGCTCAGGCAGGCAGGAAGCTGGACTGGGAGGGATGATTATCTATGGCTTGATGGCAGAGACTTTTGAAATGGAAGGTAAGGGATGGCTGTGATGGAGAGAGAGGATGGACACGCCTGCGAGGCTGTGAAGGGACAGGCGAGGGGCTATGTGCTTGCATGTATTTGATATAAGGCTCTGTAGACGTGGAAATCTCTCAGGGGTGGACTTGGATGTGACACACAAACATATTCTCCCATAAATAATTAGAAAAGGACTCCAACCTGTGTGTGCTGAGGTTAGAATAAATGGGCCAATGGAAGGAGGAGGAAGGATTTAGATGAGAGACGTCGAAGAGCCAGGGGCAGGACAATCTGTCAAGGTGGAATGTGAAACATAAAAGACCAGAGGTCCGATCTTTTGGACTGACCGAAGAGACTCATCTAACCTACTTCCTGCTTTTGATTGACAACTTCTGGAGTGGGCTAGTGCCAGGAGAGTTATGAGGATCAGAGGAAAGCTCAGAGATCCAACACCCTTGAGAACATTGCCTGTGACAAGGATGTCCCCAAGGCCACAAAGAGGAAATGATCGCTACAGTTAGTATGGAGAGCAAAGGACCCACTGATGCTGGACTGACTGAATGCATGGGAGGGGAGGGCTGACCCATCTCCCAGGAAGATTAGAAGGGACTTCGGAGACGCTGCCTTTACCTTCCTGTCCCTTCTGTGGGGAGGGTGCTGTCGCTTAGGAAGGAGGAGTCTTCTGGAAGGCACATGAAAGGCAGGGCTAGCTCTGTTCAGGCTGGGCCACCACTTTCCCCCCTCACACCAGTGCAAGACTCTGCTCACCCCTGGCAGAGGAAGCTAATTACAGCATTAGCGTTTCCTGCAGCGCTCTTCGGGCAGCCTCCACAGTCAATCATCCCGAGCACAGAAGCTCTTCCTTTAATAGATGGCTTCCAGATTACCAACCAATTAAATGACAACTGCCATTTAATAATAGTCACTACTGTCACTTTGATCATTCCTGGGCTGCCTGTTCCATCACCTCAGGAGCTGACATGCACTGACACGCACGCGGCCCCCTACCTAGCACGTCATCACCCCAGAGTGCCTGGATCACTCAGGGGACCCCCGAGTGGATGCCAAGGAGTCCTGCACCCATTTCCTCCAGCACCAGGGTGATGGGGGTCACCGCAGTGAGCAGTGCCACTGGTCATGGTTCTGTTTACTTGAAAGGGCCAGGAGCAGCCCAGCTACAATTTAAAGGGCTGTTGGGTGGGTCCAGCGGGATATGGAATCTGAGGATGAGGAGAAGGAAAAAAAACCCACTTAGCCACGGCCAAAGTGGCTGCAGATGTGGAGACCAGAGGTCAGATCTTTTGGAGTGACCAAGGACACTCATCTAACCTACTCCCTGCTTTTGATTGACAACTTTTGGAATGGGTTAGTGCCCCACGACCTTGGGGTGAAAGGCCTATGCGAGACCCAAGCAATATCACCTGGGCTGGAGTCCTTGGATTATGACTTGCGTTGGAGTTTCCTCGGTTGCCACATGAAAGATGTCAAAGGAAAACCTTTAATTAGAAGGTTCTTAGGGCTGGCTTGGACCAGGCCGGAGCAAGGCGGCTTGGCAGGGGCTCTAGGGAGGAGAGCAAAAGGAAAATCTGAAGTGGAAAGCCACATAAACCTTAGGAGACCCACCCAATGGTGGCACCACATCTAAATAAATCAGATGGGCTCCTGACTCCCCGTGCCAGAAATCACACATCCCACCAGCCGCCCACACAGGCCCTGAAGTGCAGGCCTTGAGGACTGGGTGGGGCTAAAGAGGCAGAGCTCAGGGTGGGCTGTGTTTCCCTTTTGTCTTGGTGACTGTCTGATTCACCCTCCTGCTGCTGGGACTCTGTGTTGGGTCTTCCCCTGGGCAGGTGAAGAAAGACCCGGCATGGCATTGGAGTGGACACCCTGGAGAAGCTGAAGGACAGCAGTTTCTCGAGGGTAGTGTTCAGCAGTAACATAAGACTTCTAAGCAGTGGTCCTCAAGGCTTTCTGCAAAAAATGCTCATTTTTCCTAGCCTAGCCGCTCTGGAGTCTTTATTTTATGAGAGTTCTCATTCGGGACCAAGTGCCCGTGTGGGCTGCCTGGAGAAGCCCGTGGGTAGATGCAGCCTATCCACTGGGTTGGAAAGCAGCCTGGGTCATGTTGGCACTTCTGGGATTTGGAGTTAACTCAGGAATCTGGAGGCCAGCAATGTTTCCATTAAATGAGACAGCACACTGTGGCTCCTGCTGCCAGGCTAAACTGGATCCCTCATGTCTGCTCTATTGATTTTAGCCCATGGATGTGGCAGCCCTGAAGAGCCTTAGTGTCTAATTCCATGCCCAGGATTTGGACCAAGCCTGGGAATTTGGGTGGCAGGATGTGTGTGTCCTGACTCCTCGTGGGGAGCAGGGCAGGTGACTGACAGACCCACGGAAGAGAAAGGCTGGATTCCTCTTCAGTTGAGAAAGAGGCTGCAAATTCTGCAGAACCTGAAACACACAGGGTTCCCTGAAGCTAAGCTGTCTTGGGCCGCTTCCAAAGGACTGGGTAACAGGGTCCTGCCAGCTGGCTGCCCCCTGGTGAGTCTAGTTGTTGTGTCAGCCTGTGCTTTGGAGACAGTGACTGAAGTGTTGCAGACATGCCCTGTTCTCTAGAAATGAGGCACTTCCTATCTATGCCTCATGAGGAAGAGCTCCACTCTAGTCTCAAATTTATCTTCATATATTTTGAAAAAGAGAATTAGAGAACTACCTTGCAGTTCAGTAGCAAAACTGCCTGAAATGTGTGTGGCTTTAAGTAAAATTCTGTTTCCATAGCTTGGAAGTAAGTATAAGGCAAGATGAAGTTTAAATATGCTACTGTTTTTAAGTCCATTGGGGGTATATATACACAATGGAATATTACTCAATCATAAAGAAGAATGAACTGATGGCATTTGCCAGTAAATGAGTGGAACTGGAGACTATCATGCTGAGTGAAATAAGCCAATCCCCCAAACCAAAGGCTGAATATTCTTTCTGATATGCAGATGCTAACTCACAATAAGTAGCGGGGAGTTGGGTGGGGGGAGGAAAGAAGAGAAGTTCACTGGATTAGACAAAGAGGAATGAAGGGAAGGGAGGGGCATGGGAATAGGAAAGATGGTAGAATGAATCGGACAGAACTTTCCTGTGTTCGTATGTGAATACACAACCAGTGTAACTCCACATCATGTACAACTACAAGAATGGGATCCTAATTAAATAAGTTATACTTCATGTATGTACAATATGTCAAAATATGCTCTATTGTCATGTATATCTAAAGAGAAAAAATAAAATAGATGAATAAAAATATGCTACTGTTTTTTTGGGGAAAAAGATGGGGAAATTTTGTGTGTGTGTGTGTGTGTGTGTGTGTGTGTGTGCGCGAGAGAGAGAGCCTTCTACACACAATAGGGATTATTCCCTATTTCATAAACATGAACTTGATTTCCACGACTCCATGGGTGTTGGTGAACTAAGCTTATCAAGAACTCCACATGGGCTAGAGGCATTATATATGCTCTCTCATTTCTTACCATGACCCTGTCAATCAGATAGTAGCTGAAGTTGAAAGAGTTTAAAAGTGACTCTAAGTCAACAGTTGGAAAGTGGCAAAGCCATAACTTTGTCTTAAGTTTGTCTGACTTCAAAATCCTCCATTTTTCTTTTTTTTTTTTAGTGGAAAGGGCATATCCATTTTTTAAGTTTTATTGAGTTATGTATAATTGACAAAATCGTACATATTCGATGTACAACATGATTTGATAGATGTGTATGTTGTGAAATGATTATCACAATCCAATGAGTGACGACATCTCTCACAGAGTTGTCGTGTATGTGTGGGGTGTGGGGTGTGGGGTGTGGTGTGGGGTGTGGGGTGTGGGGTGTGGTGTGTGGTGTGGGGTGTGTGTGTGTGGGGGGGGCTGGGGGTGTGTGAGTGGTGGGTGGTGGTGGAGGGGAGAACACTGAAGACCTACCCTTAGTAAATTTCAAGCGTATAACCCAGTGTTATTTAACTCCAGTCACCATGCTGCTCATTTTATTCCTCAGGACTTAAGTCATCTTATAACTGAAAGTTTGCACCCTGTGACCAACAGCTTCCCATTTCCCCAACCCCTGGCAACCACCATCCTTCTCTGTTTCTATGAATTTGACTTTTTCCAAAATGCTCCTTTTTCCTGCTGTGTTGCTAAGTGAAACTCATTTGCCAAGAAGTAATAACCTCGCAACTGCCCGCAGGCCACTGATGTCAGTCCTGTGGGGTCAGGAGATCCGAGATGGTAAAGAATGTAAGGAAACTTGGGAGGGTTGTGAGCTGGGTGAGGGCTGACAGCCATCAGGGCAGATGATGGTTCAGAAGAGCGGGAGGTCTCTGAGATGGGGACCGAGGAGGGCGCCAGAGGCCCGGGAGCTGCTTCCTTGGGAAACTGAGGTGGGGGCTGGGGAGCATGAGGGTCAGACTTTGGAAAAGCAGAGCTGAATGGCTGGTCCTGACGCCTTGACTCTGCCATTAAGGACTCTGGTTAGCAGACTGACAGGTTTGATTAATGATCTTTCCCTAATCTATACAGAACTTGGGCTCTGAAAAGTGTCCATGATAAAGTGTTTTTTTTTTCCTCCTCCTTTTCTCTCTTTTCTTTTTTGGTACTAGGGATGAAACCCAGAGGCACTTTACTACTGAGCTACATCCTCAGCCCTTTTAATTTTTTATTTTGAGATAGGGTCTCATTAGGTTGCTGAGGCTGGCCTCCCTCTTGCCGTCTCCTGCCTCAGCCTCCCAAGTTGCTGGGATTACAGGCTGGGGAATCACGCTGGGTTTCTGCATTTGAAATGGCCGTGTTAGGACTTAAGTCAGAGAGTGGATACTACAGAGCAGAAAAGGAGTCAGGGTCTAGGTTCTAGAGGGTGGGCTTTGGGTAGCCATGAAAAAGAGGCGAGAGAGACCCAGAAGACCATCATCTTCTCTCTGACTTCTCTGTAGCCTGGCTGCTTCTTCCCTGGAACGCACTTTATTGTTAAAACATAACATTTGTTTATTCACCAGGCAGAGAGTGAACTGGTGACGCTGACAACGAGTACTGTCCACAGTACTGGGTATCTATCTACTCCACTGACGACCCTTTTCTATGGTGGAGATAAAGAAAAGAAACATTGGGGGCTGGGGTTGTGGCTCAGTGGTAAAGCATTCGCTTAGCATGCACAGGTCCATGAGTTGGATCCTCAGCACCACATAAAAACAAATGAATGGAATAAAGGTATTGTGTCCAATTAAAAAAATAATATTAAAAAAAGAAAAGGAACATTGTCCTTGACTGTACAGTTGAGTGGTGGAGGTATAAAAAGGTCCAAGCTTATGTTAGACATCTGGAGAAACTTTTAGACAATGCACTGACAACCACCTGGTAGAGAGGGTGTACAGGGAGCAAAAGAGGGGTACTATTGCATTGCGAAGGGATTTCTCAGGGCACTTCCAAGGAGCAGGAGCTGGAGGAGAGGGGTCGGTGTTAGGGAAGAGAGTGGCCAAGACAGAGGTATGCAGAGGAGCCTGGGGGTGCAGGGCCGGCTCAGAGATTCACTGGCACGACCTTGGGGTTTGTTTTGTCTGCTGGGGGAATTTGGGCCGGACATCTAGGATCAGATACCACCTCACCCAGCTGCCTGTTTGGCCCCTGGAGCTTTCCACAGGCTTGTCCCTCGGATGAGTGACCATCTGCCTTGGTGAGACGTCAGGCCACTGCTCTGTAATTCTTGTTCAGTGGCTGGGGAAGGAGGCAGGATCTGGAGTCGGAAGACACAGGTTTGAGTGCTGAGCTGTATGACGAGGCCCTGCTGTAGACATTGCCCTGCATCTGGGGCTCGTCATCTGCACAATAAAGCTCATGATTCTCAGGTCATACCCTGAAGGATCAACAAGAGTTGTGCACATCTCCACTTCAGAACCACCGAATCCCTTTAGAAAGATTTATTCCCAGGACCATCTCACCTTCTCCTTCCCACCCCAAGTCCGCGAGTCACCCCCGGAAGCCCCTTCAGCTCCAAGCGCACTGCCTGGGACACAGGAGGCGTTCCAGACAAGATCTGTCAACTGGATGAGCAAAGAGGAGACATCTCTGGTGAAACTCTTCTTCTTAAAAGTGCTGCTTGTTAAGCTGAGCACAGTGCAAATCTCAAGTTCATTTTTCTGTGTATATATTCTACAATAAAAATAAAGAAAACAGCAAATGGCAGCTATGAATCATTTATTTAAAGCTCTCTGACAGAATGAATGGCTAAATGTGGACTACACTATAAACAGTGAAAGTGAAAAAATGAGTTATAATTATCCTAAATAATAATGAGTCCTCTGAAAACCTACTCGCAGTGAGCTGTTTAGAGGGTAGAGCTACTTCATCACAGTAGAACTCTGAAGGTAGCTTCAAATTGTGGGGTAGCAACGTGGGGACAGCAGCTCATGGTTGGCTCCGTGGCTTCTGTGCTCTCACATCTCAGCCCTGCCAGCCCCGCGCACTCCTCAGTCGCAATCTCACTCATTGGGGAAATTCGTGCCTCAGGACAGGGACTCCTTGTCTTCCCACCACCGTGTCTACCGTGGACTCTCACCCATGCCCAGGGTCCATCCTTCCCTCTGGTGACAATGGAATGGGCGTCTGCCGTCTTGTCAAAGGCCAACCCTCCACCTGGGCTCTGGTTCCCAAACTCCCCCACTGGCCTTTCTTCCTCCCTCACCCCTTTTCTCTTTTCTGAGCATTTTCTTCCTCTTCCTTGGATTATTTCCATCAGCACAAAAACACATTTCAAAATTTTTTTAGAGTTAGACACAGATATATTTGAATTTCTAGGGGCAAAGTGGGAGGTTCGTTCATGTTCTCAGGCCTTAATTTCATTGGTGAAAAAGAAGAGAAGATCATCTACTTACAGTGGGATGGACAGAGTAGGGCATCTAGAGACTCAGGGAAAAGTACTCTGCATAAAACTCTCCCTTTGCTCCATTAACCTTGCAGTGTCTTCCCACTCCCGAGGACCCCCCACAGGGTTTTCATAGTCACCATCTCAGTGGCCTCCCCTCCTGTCTCTACTTACTGTCTGGTCCATCCTTTTGAGGTCCTTGAATTGCCCAAACCAGTGTGGACTGTTTTCTGTTCTTGTTTTAGTTGACCTCTCAGTAAGTGGCAGAGCAGTACAGTTAGGGAGGTGTGTGTGACAGGTGATGGCCAGTGGGCTGTGAATGGCAGCAATTTGTGTCACCTCCCAGCTAGAACACCACAGAGCCCCTGTGCAGACAGTCCTCCCTGCCCTCGCTTCCCTTGGTCTAGTGATGGGAGTAGTGTTCCTGGTGAACGTGACCAGATGACCTACCCCGCTGGCCCACGCTGTTCATGCAGTGTAAGCCGCTGAGGTTTACTGTTGGTTTCTTATAAGAGCATGACCTGGTCCACCCGACCCCTACGCAGCAGCTGACCCAGGGCCCTCCTGCCTGAAGCACTTCCTTCTCTGGCCTTCTGTGATCCTCACTCCCTCCCCACTGCCCATTTCTTTGGATTTTTTTTCCAATGCCATCTGCCAACCCCCCCCCCCCCCGCAACATATTCTCACACAGGAGCCTGAGGGGACTTCTAGGAACACAGTCATGTCGCTGTGGTTGAAACTCTCCAGCAGCTTCCCAGGGCAAACCCCAACCTGAACCAAGCCAGTCTCCTTGGTCCAGCAGGAGGCGGGCTCCCGGCAGCCCAGACCCTCCCTGGCCTCCTCCTCTCCCCTCCACCCAGGTCTCCCTTTCTCACACCGTGTTTTCTCGCTCTCTGGACTTCTCCTGGGTCCTGAGCCATGTCAACACTGTTCCTATTGGTGGACCTTTGCACGGGCCTTTTGTTTCTCTGGGATGTTCTTTCCCTGGATCTTCATTATTATCATCTCAGTATTCAGTTCTCAGCTCAGGCCTCCTTCCTTGTTTTCCTGTTTTATGTCCTTTCTACAATTCACCACCATCTGAAACTAAATGCACTTATGTACTGTGTTGAGTGAAAGCTCCACAATGGCTAACCTACGTTGGCCACTTCTTCTCCAGAGTGGGGAGGAAAAAAGGAAAGAGAAGGAGGGAGAGGTGGCGGGAAGAATCACGATTCTACTTGACTAGGTCCTCTGAAAGGTACCAGATTGGCACCCTTGTCCCTGCCTTCCTGCATCAAGCCCAAACTGCTGCCCTATGAAGATCCTGACCCCTGGTCTGAACTGTCTCCTCTCCACACCCACAATCAAAAATTAAAAAACAACCCTCTGTTTAGGGGTCCTGGCTGGGGCCAGCATCCACAGGCCCTGGCTGAACAACATCCAGAGGAACCATCTGGCACCACCTCACTCTTTCACTCTCTCTCACTAGGTTTTCAGTTTTGTGGTCGTGACTTATTGTTTGTACTCCCTGCATTTTAGACCTATAAATACTTACTTCTAAATGGAGCCAAACTACCCATCACATATAAATGGTGAAGCTTCTGGTGGGAGCAGCCTCCTAGCCTTTCCCCTGGCAAGAGTCACATTTCAGAGCGGCGGAGAGGGGGCAGAAGAGACTATCTGGGGCTGTGTGGTGTCACAGAGTACTGTGGGGCCAGCCATGTTAGTATCTGTGCCTGGCATTTGTGCCTCCGCAACTGGGCAGTAAGTCGCCATCACGAGATGTTCATATTCAGCCCCTCAGAGGGGTTTCTGGGAACTGTTCCTACATCCACTGTCTTGCAGGAGTTCAGGGAGGACTGCGGTCATTACAGAAGCAAGTCCTAAAAATGTGCACTCCCATATGAGGTGCGTACCCAGGGGTAAGAGCACACAGAAAACAGTACTTCACTTTTTCTGATTATCAAGGCTAAACTTGCCCATTGTAGAAAATTCACAAAGTTTGAAATGGTATAAAGAAGAAGAAAGAAAACCCCACTTACAATCCCTTCACCTCCCCTCCAGGTCCCCCTGTGCTTTGTTTTACTACATAGATAAGATCATAATGTACATCCATCAAAGAGTGCTGTGAGGCCACTTTTTTTTTTTGTAGCCTGTTTATTTCACTCAATATAATCTCACAATCCTTTTCATATCATTAAAATCTTCATAAATATTACTTTTTATAGCTATATAATATATCATCATCATACTCCTTTCCCCAACATTGGACATTTACATCGTTTTATATATAGGCTACATAAATAAATGATGTTGCACCGAGTGTCTGGTTGCATAAAGATTAGTCCACATTTAATTAATTGCTTCAACAAGTATTTACAGTGTTCATTATATGTCAGTTACTGTTCTTGGAGTTGGGAATTTGGAGGCGAACAAAGGTTTGTTTCCTCTGGTGAGCTAACATTTTACTGAGGTCAACAGATAAGAGAAGCAAATAATAAACACATACAATTAATTAGCTCTCTGAAGAAGGCTAATGGAAGTAGGTAATGGGAAGTAATGACCAGGCAGGGATGGCAAGGGAGGCTCTTTCACTGAGGGAGACCAGAAGGAGGCTTCTCTGAGGCAGGGTGCTCGCATATTATTTCTGTAGCTTGTTTCCCAGAAGGAGCTGCAGAATTAAAATTCTTGTTTTCTAAGAAGCCAGTGGATTCCCTGACAGTGTCCTGGGGGAGATAAGTGCTGTCAAAACGAACCCCACTAGGGCATGATCTTGAACTCACTGCTTCATTGCTCTGGCCCTTGGCTTCCCTATGGAAGTGGAAGTACGGGGACCTGCATGTGTGTGCGGTGGGGGCAGGAGAATGGGGTGGCTGTGGGAAGGGGACGTTAAGGTTCCTGCACCCCAGAAACACCAGGTCAGGGAGCAAGCACAAGTCACAGAAAAGGGAATGATCGGGCTGCGAGAGGCTGCAAAGCATCCCAGTGGGAAAACTTAACTGAAGGAAGGTTCTGGGAGGTGTGGTGTGAAAGATGGTATGAATACTCTGTCTGGCACCCATTAGGTGGCCCATAATACATGCTGGATGGAGGAGTCCCAACCTCTTGAGAAGAGCTTTGTCTAACGAGGTCCTACCTCCGACAGTTTCTACCACCTCCCAGAAATGCCATCAGTTATGAATCCGTCAACGGACTGATCCATTCACAAGGTCAGAGCCTTAGTGATCCAATGACTTCCCAAGGCCCACCTCTGAACACTGCTGCACTGGGGACCACGCCTTCCACACACAGGCTTTTGGGAGACATCCCAGGTCCAAAACATAACAAGTGGTGTCCTTGGTTTCTTCACTCATAAAACGGGTCTGATGGTGTCTACTTCCTAGGCGATTTTGAAGATTAAAAGTGATCGACATGGAAAAACACAGCGCTGTACCTAGTGCACTGAAGGGTCTTCGTAAATGCTTGTTTCTCTCCCTCATCTTGTATACTTAAGTAGAAAAGGGTCTGGGATTGTAAGAGGCAGGCACTGAGGACCTCAGGGTGAACTGTGTCTCTCAAATCCCCCAGAGCTGGACCATTATCTGCTTACACACCATCACTTGGACTGTGCTCTTTTGAGTTCTTCAGTCTAGAGTAATAAAATTATTTTTTGCATAGAAAGTATCTAACGTGTGTTGATCTTGACAACAAACTCCAAGAAGGAGTTTCACCACTCTAATTGACAGTTGATGACAAGTAAAGTCATGAAGTCATCCGTTCTAGCATCAGATTTCAAAGCTCTTTTCTTCACTTGAGGAGGTTAAACTGAGTTGGAAAACAGCTCAGATTATGTCCCAACCTCCTGCCTGTTCTCCCAGCAGTGTCGCTCCTCTGGATCAACGTCCTCCCCGGCCACAGGCCCTACTCTCATCTCTGTGCCAGGTCACACTCTCTTCCAGCCTACCCTTCTTATCCAGTTGGTGGCTCTTTTTAAGGTGTGTCACCCTGGGGACAGGGCACTCCTTGTTTATGTAGTGCCTCCTCTGGGGTGCCTCGTCTGGGGCAGGATGCACACATCAAACGCTGCCACCAGCAGAGCCTTCCCTTTCCAGGCTTCCAGTGACAGCTGAGGGCCCCTCACCCTGAGGCACCTATAGAAGCCACTTGTCTGAAATACCTGCCCCTGGCTCCATGGCTCCCACCTGTGCTTGTCCTCTGTTTATTTATTTATTTTTTTGCCTTGTTCCTTCATGTGGTAACAGCACACGAGCAGCTTTTCTCTGGGAACTTGCATTAATAGCTTTTGTCTGATTTCTTTGCTCACTGTTTTCTTTCTTTCTTTTAAAATCCTGTCTTTTTAAAAAGCCAGGAGCCGAACTGGATTGTGGAAAGTGATGCCAAGTCATGGGGCCCTAATTGCCCCCATCTGCTCTATGGCAGGAAGAGGAGGAGGAAGGAATGGGTGCTTCAGGATGATGAAGAAGCAGCTAAATTTGATTTGCTTAAAAACTTCAATTGGCACTCATCTGTGGTGGAAATGTTCGCTGGCAGACGCCTCAGGCCGAGTTAACTGTTGGTGGCTGGTGTGGCTGGGTAGGAAGGCTGGCCTCTGCTCCGCTCAGGAAGCTGCCTCGGACTTCCTTGGGTTCACTAACGAGCCTTGGGTTGCCTTGGGCTGTAATTTGCTCTCTGGATATAAAGAATGTAAAGAGAGAACAGGCTGAAAGCCCCTCTGGCTGGGCTTCCTCTTGTTACAAACAACCAGTCTTTGAACTTGTAATTACGAGTCATGGGGCACCCAGTCTGGTGCAAAAGTGACTCATTTTAACTAAATTATCAGTTTTGTCCTGTTACCAAATGCTATGATCAACCATTCTGTATTAAAGAAAGAAAGAAAAAAAAGGAACATTTTTATTAAAAGAGCAGGATGTGTAGAAAGAGAGCAAACTGTACTATGCTTTCCAGACATATGGACCAAAGTCAAGCTCAGGCCCAGAGTGAGCCAAGCAACAAAATAAACAGTAGAAAATGGCACAGAAAGCAAGCGATCAGGAAAATTCATTTCAGAATTGATGCATAATCAGCCTTTGGGGCCAGAGCAGAAGATTCCTCCAGTCTATGATTTGTGGGCATTCCCCCCGCCCCCTCCCCCCTAATTCTCTTGGGCCTACTGGAAGAAAGATCTTTCTCTGGGTTGAATCCACACTTTGTTAAAGAGTCAGTGATGACAGATGCCTCTGTGTTGCTCAAAGCTAGTTACTTAGACAGATGGACTGACAGACACAGCAATCATATTAAATAAATGGGTCTAGTGATGGGTCCATGGTGGAAGAATTCCGAGACCTTCCATTAGAGAGCCTGCTCCTGAGGGCACCTGCTCCATTAGTGCTTTTTGGCAGAGGAAACACTGAGATGCTCATTATCTCTATTTGCTGCAAAAGTAGTAACTAATCTGAAAAGACAATTTTTCTTCTCTGATGCCTTGGGTATGATTAGCCCTGCCCAGGACTACAGTAAGGAGAAATGAGCCCAGAGAAGATTGGAAGGCTACATGATGGTCCAAGTATGTGTTTGAGATTTAAAATAAAATCTTTTTAAATAGCTGCCCATTTCTTCTGCACCACTGAAGAAGACACCATAAGCTACATGGGGAATTTGGCTTTGGGTTAAACTGTCTGACTTCCAAATTTTACATCCTTTCCAAATTACTTTCAATTTAAAAACTGCTTTTCTCGTTTCTTGAATCCATTACTTCTTGTTCCTCCCCCAGAAATAATGGTTACCAGAAGGCTGTTCTCATATGTTTCCCAACCCCCCAAAATAAAATCTATTAATCAATCACTTTCATGACTCCTCCAGGAAGAAAAATTAACTTACTCCTTTCTTGCATTCCTTCACATTCATTTCAATACATAATAAGTGTGTGTTTTGTGAAAATAAGCAGCATTCACGGAAGTGCTAAGCTGGATTGTCCAAGAAGAGTTTGGAAGAGGCCAGCCTTAAGCCAGGATTCGCTTCAGGGCCAGTTAGATCTTGTTTGATGCTATTAATGAAAGGAGTGGGCTGAACAATCAATCGTAGTAGAGATGCATTGAGCTCTACTCTACCAGTTATTAGGGGAGGAGAGAGAACAGAGGCACAGGTGATGAGCAGACAGATGGTACTGGTTGGCTAGCCAAACATCAACGCCAAGTCTCTTCACCTGTACCTTCTGCTCTCTGAATGGCCAACACTTTCCAGTAAAGACAGGATGCAAACCATACATTTAATTTTAGGTTTCCTAGTATATGTATTAGCAATGTAAAAAGAATAGGTGAAATTAATTTCGATAATGTATTTTATATAACTCGATATATCCCAAATAGAATTTCAACGTGTAATCAATATTTGTAAAAATCAATATTTTACTTTTGTGTTTTATATTTTATACTAAATCTTTGAACTACTTTGCATATTTTATACTTATAAGTATATAACATATATAAGTTACACATATATATGTATAAAAATCACATCTCAATTCAGATGCTGAATTTACACCAGAAACTTTGGATCTCTATTTCATAAAATTTATCATTATAAAATGTACACATACTTGAAGATTTTCCAGTGGCCAAACTGAGTACCAAACAATATTGTCCTTTAATACATAGGTTAAAATTGACAGGACTGTTCAATTAAATGTTTGTTCTGTGCCACACTAGAAACAATGAATGCACCTGTTGACACGTGTACTACAACAGAAATATGAGACCATGCTATGACTAGAGTGAAATACAGTCCTACCAAAGTAACAAAACCTGTATATATGTATATTATAATTTTAATATATATATATATATATATAATTATATATATATATAATTTTTTTCTTATTGCTTCTACTTTTATAATTGAGTAAAATCAATACAATCTAAGTAAAATTAGAAACTCAGTGCCTCAAGTGCCCCAGCCAAATTTCAGGTACTCAGTAGTAATAAAAGTGAACGGCTACCATACTGAGCAGCTTAGTGCTAGCTGATGGAGGAGTCTTAGATGCATGCCCTAGGCCTTCTCTGTGACCTAAGTTATCTCTGTGGTTCATTCCTGGCCAAAGAAAATGTACAAGAAAGTTTAAGTGGAGTAGCAGAGGTGTTCTGGGAAGGCCTTTGTTTTCCTGAGAAAGGAATAAGCGTAAGAGAAAAATTTACTGGCCTCATTCTTTTCTCTCTCTTCTTGCCTTAAATGTGAACACTGTGTGATATCTGCAGCCCCTGAGCCATCCTGAGGAAACTTACAGGAGGATGAAAAGTCAGTGTGCTCAGATCGATGAGCCAATCACCGAGACTCCAATAATAATAATTGAGCTGATGGACCAACTCTGAGATCACCTACCCTTGACTTTCTTGATAGGAATACAGCGACTGTCCTTATAATGTGTCATTAATAGGTAGATAATATTTAAAGTTAAAGCTTTCCTAATTAATATAAACATGGTGAGCTGGGAGGAGAGACACAAGGCAGCCTGATTAGCGTAGAGGACTATATTGAAGAATAATGGTGTGTTTACAGTGATGGGTGGAGTCAGATAACGAAGGGCCAGTCAGCGATATCGACCAAGATGCACAGAGTCATAGACCTCTCTTTGTCTTATAGACCTTATCACAGTTCATCTTTTATTTTTATTTTTCTCTTTTTATTGGTTCTTTTTAGCTACATACAATATTAGGGTTCACTCTGACAAAATCATAAAAGCATGGATATAATTTTCTCTAATTCAGTTCCCAGTACTTCCCCTTTCCATCCCCCCTCCCTTTCCCTATTCCCTCCTCTCTACTCTATTGATCTTTCTGCTATTTACTTATAGTTTTTTTTTTAATTAGTGTCTTGGGGCTATATATGATGGTGAGATTCACTGTGGGACATTCATATGTACATAGGAAAGTGAGGTCAGATTCATTCCAATGTTCTTTTCTTATCCCATCCCTCCTCTCTCCCCTGCAATCCTCTTTGCCTGCTCCACTGATCTTTTTTTTTTCTTCTATTTTTAATATACTCCTTATCTTGGATTAGCTTCTGCATATCAGAGAGAACATTCAGCCTTTGGTTTTTGGAACTGGCTTATTTCACTTTGTGTGATGCCCTCCAGCATTTACCAGCAACTGCCATAATGTTATTCTTTATGACTGAGTAATACTCCATTGTGTATACACACCACATTTTCTTTCTCCATTTATCTGTCGAAGGGCACCTGGGTTTGTTCCATAGTTTGGCTATTGTGAATTGTGCTGATAGAAATGTGGCTGCATCCCTATAGTATGCTGATTTTAAATCTTTTGCATATATACTGAGAAGGGAGACAGCTGGATCTATAGTAGTTTGTATAAATGTCTTATTTTTTTTTTCTACTAGATTTTAAGGGCTGAGAACTTATACAGAGAAAGTATTCAGTAAATCTTCATAGCTGATTATTAAATATAGAGCTGGAGGTTTCAAGACAACACTGAGTATGTGATATGTATTAGATATTTTACATAAAAAAATGCAGCAAACTAAAGCCCTCAGTGAGAGTAATGACTGGGGAGTCTCTATTATTATGTCAAACAGAAAGTCCCTGGCCTAACTTTGTCTCATGAACACTTAAAACAAAATGGACTACAAAGAATTAAATTTCTCCTCTACTTTCAACTTAATTATGGTGACACCTTTGTCCTTCCTATAGACATTTGTCTTCTATTTTCAACTTTGAATACCTAAGGTGTACTTTCTGTTATTCCTCTGAACAATCCCCCTGTTCTCTATCTTTTATCTCATGTCCACAGTGGGAGGCCAAACCTCTACTGCCCCATCTCCTGCCAGCCTCCTCAGCCCCAACCACCATCCAATCAAATTTCTCTGATAATGTTTTTCCAATAATGGGTACTTTTTTTTTAGATTTTAAAATAAAACACTTGTAGAATTGTTGAAAATTTCAATTTTCAAAAAGAAAAGAAAAATTATCTTTCATCTGATTACCAAGAGATAACTACTATGATATTTTAGTATATTTTCCCAGACTTTTTCCTATGCATTTCCTTTTTCCTAAATGAAACTTTGCATTCATCTTTTTCACTTCTGATGATAACATGAAACATTTTCTGTGCAACCAAAAATTCTTCAAAAGCATTTAAAAAATAACTGCATGATATCCCATCAGCTGGCCGCCCTTTGACGTATTTAACCATGTTTTTATGCCATCACTTCTCTTTTTGGATTCCTGATGGCCACGACCAATTGTCTTTCTTATTACATAGACATTCCAGAGCTTGGGCCCTGGAGGGGCTGCCATGCGGCACCTGCTTCGCTCCTCAGCTGGGGTCTCATGTTCAGGGCAATAAGCCAGCTCCCTCCTCCTGTCCATGGCTCCTCTCCTCTGAGTCATCATTTATCTTTTTCCTCCTCCATCTCTGTCAAATCATTATTCTCCTTAAAATTTACCTCCGGTGTCTCTGTGGTAATCTCCCACTGTCTCTTCCCTATGTTCCACACATCTCTGTTTATTTAGTGGACACATTTATGACTCTGACAGGAGCTGACTGTATTTGTACTTCTACCACATGTAGGTTATGGTCTGACAGCCAAGAAGGGGCCATGGCGAGGGGCTGAGAGCAAGAGGAGCAGAGCTAGCAGATGGGGCCCCTTCTCAGGGCCCTGTCATCCTTGCCGACATGGTCAGCTCTGGGAGGCATGAAGCAGCACTATTCTCATGCTCATCAGAGAGCGGTTAATGTGGCCCGGCTCTGATTAACCAGATAGACTATCAGGCATGTGGAGACCATCTGCATTTCCATCCTAAGTGAAAACATATTTATTTAGGCTGCTGAGTATCTGAAGGATGAAGGAACCATGTGTGTAGGGGAGGCTTACCCCTCTCGGGAAAAAAAAATGATCTCAATTAAACCAACGGCTGCTTTAGCATGCATTAAGTATAAATGCACTAACTTAAGGGTCCGAGTGAAATGCCCTTACTCTCTGGATCTCATGTTCCTTCACCTTACATGGCTATTCTTTGATAGTGGAAAATCCTGGGCATCTGTTTAAAAGTAGAATCTAGAATACAAAACTGCCACTTTCCATCTCTTCTGCCTGCTCAGGCCATCACTGGCAGCCTTCCTGGACACAGCCTAGATGCTAGTGGGCTGAGGTGGCCAGGCCAGGCCAGCCCAGGTGGAATGCACCACTCAGTGGAGCAGGCTCATGTTCACAAGGTCCCCAGGAGCCCACTGGTCACCTAAGGGAAAGCATTACAATGTGTTGAATTCAGTGCAGTCATATCTTTATGATGGATTAAAGGCTGCTCAAGATCTGCCATTTTACTTTTAATTAATTGTGTGTGTGAGTGTGTGAGTGTGTGTGTGTGTGTGTGTGTGTGTGTGTCTGTGTGTGTGTGTGTATGTTGCTAGGGACCCACCCAGGGCCTTGCACATACCAGGCAACTGCTTTGCCACTGAGCTGCAGCCCCAGCCAAGAACTGCCTTTTAAGATTGATCACTTTATCCTTGTTAATATACAATAAACTCTGGGTTACTGAAAGCATGGCTGTTTTAGTTTATGGCAAAAGAAGATTCCATGTAAATTAGGTCTTTTTTTTTCTGTTGGCCACTTGAGTTAGGATGGATGGGAGTTAGCAGCTTGAAGATGTATCTGTAAATTTTAATTGTTGAGGACTTCTTTCCCAAATGTTTATATCATTGCCAGTTGTCAGTGCGTTTCTCATTTCCAGACTAGAGCATGGACATACTCGCTGCTGCAGTGGGTGAACAGGAACACCACATCTGCATGAGTCTTTATGGAGACCTCCCTATTTTCTTGTTCCTGGCCATCAAATTATCAAGGGAGGGCAAGGAAGAAGGGCAGATGTTACCATACAGTGTGACGCATTTGGCAAATGAAAACTTGGACAAGTAGCTCTAGTTTCTTTTTTTATAATTTTGTTCTAATTAGTTATACATGACAGCAGAATGCATTTTGATTCATTGTACACAAATGGAGTACAACTTTTCATTTCTCGGGTTGTATATGATATAGTTGTACCATTTGTGTAATCATACATGTATCTAGGGTAATGATGTCCATCATCTTTCATACCCTCACAGCTTTTCCCCTCTTGCCCTTTGCCCAATCCAAAGTTCCTCCATTCTTCTCATTATGGATTTACCTGCAAATGCCATAATTTTATTCTCTTTTAATGCTTAGTAATATTCCATTGTGTATATACACCACAGTTTCTTCTACTGAAGGGCATCTAGGTTGCTTCCACAGTTTAGTTATTGTACAGTTATAAACCTTGAAGTGGCTGCGTCACTACAGTAAGCTGATTTTAAGTCCTTTGGGTATAGACCGAGAAGTTGGATAGCTGGGTCAAATGGTGGTTCCATTCCCAGTTTTCTAAGGAATCTCCATACTGCTTTACAGAGTGGCTGCACTGATTTTCAGTCTCACCAACAATGTAATGGTGTACCTTTGGCTCCACATCCTTGCCAATACTTATTGTTACTTGTATTCTTGATAACTGCCATTCTGACTGGAATGAGAAGAAATCTTACAGTAACTTTGATTTGCATTTCTCTAATTACTAGATATGTTGAATATTTTTTCATATATTTGTTAAGTGATTGCATATCTTCTTCTGAGAAGTGTCTGTTCATGGCCTTGGCCCATTTATTGATTGGGATATTTGGTTTTTTTGTGTGTGTTAAGTTTTTTGAGTTCTTTGTATATCCTGGAAATTAGTGCTCTATGTGCATGTAGTAAACATGTTCTCCCACTCTCTGAAAGAGAAACTAGGAAAACTAACCCTGTTCACAATAGCCTCAAAAAACAAAACAAAACAAAACAAAAACCTTGGGAATCAATAAGACATCCAGAATAGCCAAAAGCAATCCTTAGCAAGAAGAGTGAAGCAGGAGGCATCACAATACCAGAACTTTAACTATACTACAGAGCTATAATAACAAAAATGGCATGATTTTGGCACCAAAATAGACATGTAGACCAATGGTACAGAATAGAAGACACAGAGACAAACCCACATAAATATAGTTATCTCATACTAGACAAAGGTGCCAAAAACATACGTTGGAGAAAAGATAGCTTCTTCAAGAAATGGTGCTGGGAAAACTAGAAATCCACATGCTGCAAAATGAAACTAAACCCCCATCTCTCACCATGCACAAAACTCAACTCAAAGTGGATCAAGGACCTAGGAATTAGACCAGAGACCCTGTGCCTAACAGAAGAAAAAAATAAGCACAAATCTTCATCATGTTGGATTAGGCCCTGACTTCCTTAACCAGACTCCTAAAGTATAAGAAATAAAACCAAGAGTCAATAAATAGGATGAACTCAAACCAAAAAGCTTCTTCTCAGCAAAGGAAACAAACAATAATGTGAAGAGACAGCCTGCAGAGTGGGAATAACTCTGGTTTCTCAAAAAGGAAAGCAATGATGTCATCACCAAAGGCAACCATGGGTAACTGAGGACGAGTTGCCAAATGAAACTTCTGAATTATCCTTGACTCCTTCTTTCTGTTTATCGCCATTGGTATTTAACTGGCCACAAAGACACTTTGATTTCCTCTCATCTGGATCTCTCCTACCTTGTTCTTAATCCTCCAACACAAGGCCTAAACTACTTTGTATCCCTGACTTTAGTCCAACTATTTATTTAGAAATTGTCTTCTAAAATAAACCTGAAGTTTCTCTCTGATGCTTAAACATTTTCAGAGACCCCCTAGAACTTACTGTACCAGACCCAAATCTTAGGTGTTTAACAACTGAATCCCTCCATCAGCCTCTTCTTGTCACTCCCCATCATACAGCACCGTGTGTGCTAACTACTACATTCACCCCTTGATGTTCCCTCCACATTTCAGAGGGCCATACTTTGGTATGTCTCTTTTTAACCACATTCTTCCCTATCACTCAAATGCCTTTCTTCACCTCTTTCTGATTTATTTCCAGAGGCATCTGAAATGTTGTTGTCCCTGAAGCCCACCCTAATTCCTTCAGGCAGAAGATCACTCCCTCTGTGAGCTCCTTGACCTCAGGAATTTGCACTCCAGGACCCACACAGAGCCTCATATGTGCATGGTGTTTATGCCTGGAATATATAAATATGCAATGTTAACAAAACTGATAAGCAGTTTTGTTTATTTATTGTGACAATAAGACCAGTTTTCCTCTCTACTTTTATTCCCCATCAAACTCCAGTGCTATCAGTCTTGTTTTTAATAACCATATCTTAGTTAGGAATCAAAGATAAGGGAATTGATATTTCCAAAATAGTGGTGTGAGTAGTTCAGGGGACCACCGCCAGTAAAAGAACCATAGCTAACTGACTTAATGGAACAGAAAGCATGACCAAGTTCAAGTCTAAAGGTATTGCTGAAAACAATGGAGATTCTGGTGATAAGCAGTAATAGGAGACTGGTGGCTACATGAGAGCAAGAAACTAAACCAGCCAAAGTTCAACAAAGCTCAAATAGACATTTAACAGAACCAGGGAAAGAAACAGCTAATCAGAACCTTGCTAGGATTAGAGTAAGCCTCAAAAACAGTCCTCAAGGACTACTCATGCAAGAAGCTGAATTTAATTGCCTCAAACTGTGGAGCAATTTATGCCCAGATACTGTTGAAAATAATTAGGCAGTCACGCATCAATTAGGGGTGACACCACTAGAGAGAGATAGCAGAGAGATCAGGGAAAGAGACAAAGAGAACCCTGCTGAAATCACTGTTATGCCAGAGTGACGGTGCACATGCCCAAGGCTGTGCCCTCTGAAGAGCAACATCAGAAGCTGCACATTATGAAGAAATAGATTTCACTGAGATAGTTCAGCCAAGTCACTAAACAAATAAACAAGCAAGTAAGAGCAAGTCTAGAAAGAAGTAGAGTAGAGATCAGTACAAAGTTGCTGTAATATACTCTTTAACTTGTCTAATTGTCAACACAGAATTATGAGAAATGCAAAGAAATGGGAAAGAGTGACCCAAACACAAGAGATAAATAGGCAACAGGAACGGCCCATGAGAGGACACAGATGTTAGTTTAGAGGAAAAAGACTTCAAAGTAGCTATTATAAATACGTTCAAAGAACCAAGGGAAACAATGTTTAAAGAACTAGAGAAGGTCGGACACAATGCCTCATCAAAAAGAAACTCTTAATAAAGAGAAATTGTTAAAAAGAATGGAAGCTGAAAAGTATAATAACCAAAATAAAAAATTCACTATTGGGCTCCACAGTAGATTTGAAATGACAGAAGATTTAGCAAACTTGAAGATAGGAAATAAGAGATTACGCAACCTGAGGAACAGAGAAAAATGAAGAAGAAGAAAAAAGTAACAGATCCACAGAGAAATGTGGGAGACCATCAAGCACATCCACATGTGAGTTCTGGGAGGAGAGGAGACAAGATAGAGGAAAAACCGGAAAACATACATAAAGAAACAAGGCTGAAAACAACTGAGCTTGATGAAAAACAATGATCCATGTATCCAAGAAGCTCAATGAATTCTAAAGAAAAATACAAAGAGATCCACACCAGGCTACATTATAGCTTCAATGTTGAAAACTAGGGACAAAAAAAAAAAAATTATTGGAAGCATCAAGAGAAAAATGACTTGTTATGTACAAGGGAACCCATTAAGACCAAGAACTGTATTTTCCAACAAATGTTATGGTAAACAGCATATTTAGTTAAGTTCATCAACATTGCTTTTCTTGATTGAAATCATGGAGTATTTGTAGATAAGTCATATCTAGAGAGAGAGAAAATGCATCAAAAATACCAAAACATAATAAGAGTTTTTTTTTGTTTGTTTTTTTGTTTGCTTTTAAGTAGTTTAACTTTGTATATAAGAAAACTATTTATTATTAGGGAATCTAATATTAAAATGATGGTCTATTGGGGGGCTTATTTGTATAACATGACTTTCTGGGATACATTGTCTAGATTAAAATCTACTTCATTAAAAAAACAATTCAAAAAGAACTGATGTCTCCTTAGAAATGCTGGAGTCCAGAAGGCATTGAGATGGCATATTCAAAGTGCTGGGAAAACACTCACAGCTGTTAACCTCAAATCTTATACCTAGCAAAATTATTTTTTTAAAAAAATGTTCTTAGATAAACAAAAATGGAAAGAATTCATTTCTAGCAGATCTGCCTTATAAGAAATGGTAAGGAATGTCTTCAGGCTGAGTGCAGTGAATCCAAACATTAATTCAAATCCACATGAAAAAACAAAGAGCATCAGTAAAGGTAATTATGTAAGTGATTACAACTGCATATTTCTTTTTTATAAAAACTGATTTAAAACAATTATAAAAACAAATGTATGTAATTATAGTGTATATCAACTGATAACAATAGCATAAAGGAGGTGGGTGGGAGCAAAGATGCACTGGAATAAAAAACAAGAGCAGTTAGTAATAACAGATAGATAGAAATGAAGAGAATCAGAAATGGTGAATAAGAAATAAAACAAACCATAAGTATGTAATTACTTTTAGTTTCTTTAAAAAACATAAAATTCTATAAAAGAATAATTATAACAATGTACTATTGGATTTGTGACATAAAAATGTAATATAAATGCTGGGAATATTGCTCAGTTGGTATAGTGCTTGCCTTGCCTGCACATGGCCTTTGGTTCAATCTCCAGCACCACACACACACACACACACACACACACACACACACACACACACAAAGTAATATATAAAAAAATAGCACAAAAAGGAAAAAGGGAGATACAGCTATATAGGATTAACATTTCTGTGTCTCATTGAAACTAATTAGTATGAATCTAAAGTATATTTGAATGAAGTTAGGATGTATATTTTAAACACTAAGTAACCACTAAGAAAATAATTCAAAAATAAAGCATAAGAAAATCATAAGAGGAATTAAAATTCTATGAATAGAAAATTTTCACTTAATGAGAGCATTAAAGGCAGAAGAGAAAATAAAAAAGACATGATATAAAACAAAAAATAAAATGGCAGCTATAAATCCAACTATATCAGTAATAACATTAAATGTGAATGAGTTAAAAAAAATAATCAAAAGGCAGAGATTGTTAGATGGGCTAAAAAAATAAGAACCAACAACATTCTATAGGGGATACTTTATAGTCAAAGATACAAACTTGTTGAAGTAAAAGGATGAAAAAGTTTTTATCATGAAAACAGTAACCATGAGAAAGATAAAAAGATTATATTAGGATGAAATAGAATTTCAAGTAAAAATTGTAACAAGAGGTAAAGAGGAACATTTTATAGTAATAAAAGAGTTGATCTATCAGGAAGATAAAACAACTGCAAATAAAAAAAACAATAGAGTTCCAAGAAAGATGAAGAAAACTGACAGGATTGAGAAGAGAAAAAGACAATTCAACAATAACCAAGGATTTCAATATTTCACATTAAACAATGGATACAACAACCAGGGAGAAGCTCAATAGGAAATAGAGGACATGAACAACACTATGAACTAACTTCACCTGTTAAACATCTATAGAATAACCAGAAACAGCAGAATATCCATTTTTCTTGAATGCACATAAAATGTTCTACAGGATACATTATATGTTAGACTATAAAATGAGACCAAATACATTAAAATGATTAAATCATGCGAAACATGGTCTCTGATCACAGACTAGTATTAGGAAAGCCTGAAGTGGATCAGAGAGCAGAGCATAGGGCAGGCGCATGAGCAGGACACAGGCACAGTGAGGAGCAGACAGGGAGACAGAAGAGGGAACACAGGATCTGAAGTTCACAGCTCAGAGGTCTAGGACTAACTCTATGTGGATGAGGGACCACTATTGCTACAGCAGCTTACAGTCTGGCAGTGACTGGCGAAGCAATCCCAAATGCTTGCCTGGTGATGCCTGCCTGTGACCCAGGAGATCCCAGACTCCTCTGCACTTGGCCTCACCACAGCAGAACACTCAACGGTGTGACCTAATGAGCAGTCTCAGAGCATGCCAGGATGGAGTGTTGGGGATGACTGTCCCAGACATTATCTTCAGATGATGCTTGTGAATCCCAGGACTGTGAGCAGGCGGGAGCCCCCTCCTGCTCCCCAGGTGATGTGGAGGCTGTTGCAACTCACAGGGCCAGGTCAAGAAGGCAAGATATTTTAGGGCAGGAAAAGAGGAACAACATGTTATTTCCCCCCTGACTGGGCAACCATCTCCTAACAGAGTTCCCACTGTTCCCCATAAGTCAGACATTTGAAGAGAGACGTTAACTCCACTGGGCCTGAAAAGGAGCACCGAGCAGAACATGCTTCATGACACACGAGCAAGTGTGAAAGTGAACACCCTTCCCGGCATGCAAGGTGCTTCCAAGGGAGTAGCAGCCGCTCGCAGCTCATATTCCTTTATTCACCACCCCTTCCAACATGGGCTCCCTTACGATCACGTTGCTTTAAGATGATCAGATTTTTCCTTTAATGGAACACCACAGAGCTCTTTTCCCCCTTGACCTTTTATTCATGTTGAACAATAAAACTTAACATGGAGCTGTGACTTGATATTACAGGGCCGGGGATGCCAAAGCCAAGGCCTAGAGTTTGCCAGAAGTTTGCAGTCCTTGGTCGAGCAGAATTTTAGGATGCAATCTGGAAGTGTTTTAAATGCCAAAAGAAATGTGACACCTCTGTGTTTTGTTTTCATTTCTGTTCTCCTGTTCGTCTTTTCCCCTGCTATCTTTTATAGTCTCCACATTTCCTCCTGGGGGCTGTCTCTCCAGCACGCGGACCCACCTCTTCCCAGGACATGTTTTGCTGTACGCAGTGGAGCTGCATCTGCTGCCCACCTATATTGCTCCTGGACTCCCTGACTTTCTCTCCATTATGCCTCTGTGGCCCACTCCCAGGCTTCTCACTCCCTTCTTGTCTGGCCATGAGATTGAGTGAGTCCCGTACTCTGCCCACATGGACCCACCATACTCTTTCTGGGCAGGGACACAGCTCACACAGTCAGGGTGGCACACTCTATGTCTTGGGTTTTGCCTGTCTGTGGTCATTTCATAGATCTTCCATTCCGGAAGCCCACATGTGATCAGAACATGTGTGCCCATGATGGCTCCAGGCCATCCAAAGGGACTTGATCTTCCCTGCCATCAGGAGGGAGTAAGAGGGTAGCAAACATCCTCTCTCGGCACATCTGGGAACCAGCTCATCCTGAAAAGGTGTAAGCAGCTCAAGCCTCGTATTTTTCCCAATGGAACTACTTCAGCTCTAGGGAAAGGCAACTCTCTGATGTATATGAACCTTGGTCTTAACAGAGCTACTTGCTGAGCATCTAAATTGAAGGGATGTGTGAATGGTTTTTTCAGAAAAGCAACAGAAATTCAGGAAGCCAGAGCAAGTGGAGTAAGTTATAGGTCCCTCTACTTCTTCCATTTTTAAATGAAGCCTCTGATGTCGCTGACACCTAGGAATTCCACTGTGGCCTGAAGGTGGGAAATCCTAACCCCGGCAACACCTGGAGTCTACATCTGAGAGCACTGTGTCCTCATGCAAGAAGCAGCTGAAAATCCCTCCCGGAGTCCACCCCTGGTCCTCTGCTAGCTCCCCTCTCCTTCCTTCCCAAGCAGAGTCCTCCCCAGAGCGGCTCCCGGCTCCACCTCCTCAGCTGCCCTTCACGTCTCAGTCCACTGAGACCTGGGTTTGCTCCTCAGCACCTTCCTGAAACCCCTCTTCCAAGGATGCCCATTGTCTTTCTTCTTATTATTATTATTTTATTTATTGGTTCGTTTTAGTTATACCTGATGGCAGAATTCATTTTGATATAATTGTACAAGCATAGATAACAAGTATGGTATTCTAGTTAGAGGCCCTTTCTAATGGGTGTAGATGGTAATGGGATTCACTCTGTTGTTTCCTTGTATGTACAATCCATGTATGTACATTAAGATGCCAAACCCCCACAAATAACCCAATCAATAAATGGGCAAAGGAACCGAACACACACTTCACAGAAGAAAAATTCAAATGGTCAAAAGATATATAAAAAAAGGTTCAACATCTCTAGCAATTAGAGAAAAGCAAATTAAAACTGCACTGAGATTCCATTTAACTGTCTGAATGGCAATTATCAAGAACACAAGTAACAATAAATGTTGGTGAGGATGTGGGGAAAAGGCACACTCTTACATGGCTGGTGGGACTGCAAATTGTTGCCCACTTTCTTAAAGAGGCAGTGGCATCTTATTTGATACTAGCAACCAATCCTGATTGCTCTCTCTCAGTTCTCCTGGCCATTCTGCTTTATTTTCGTGGTAGGCTCCTCCTCTCCTGCTGGTATTTTGTTCTCCAGCCAGAAACTTTCATGATTCAAAAATTGTTAATCTTAAAATGGTAAATGATGAAAGATCCTGAAAGATTAATCATAGGTATTTTTGTATTATTGGGAACTCAACAGAGATGCACGTTATAAACAAAGTTCACGATCTGTACCAATTACAGTAGAAAATCAAGCAGATCTGTGGGACTTCTGCATAATGAATAGTAAAAACAAAAACAATTGATGTAAGCCAGACATGGTGGCATACTCTTATGTGCCAGCACTGAAGGGGAAGGGGTGGGAAGATCCTGTGAGTCCAGGAGTTCAAGGCCACCCCGGGCAACATAGACCTCTGTCTGCCTTCTTAAAAAAACAAAGCAAAACCCTCTCAATCTATAACAACAATACAAACACACATACACAAGTATTCTAATATGACATTCTTTTTTAAAAAAAGCAGTTGCCTGAGTTGTCTTGACCTTGCTGAGGAATCAGACACTCTGAGTTTCTGCTTTGGCAGGTGAGCCCTGGCTAAGTAGGCTGGTGGGATTCCACATTTTCTCCAATATATCACCAACTCCTTTGGTTTCGATGCAACTACATTAGTAATGCCCACCGAGTCTCTAATAACAACACTGCTCGTACATTTGCTAATCAAGTACTGGGCATTTTACAATTCTGCAGTCTAGGCATTCACAAAAAAGAGAAAGAAAAGAAAAAAAAAAAAGGAAGAAAGAAACAAAATTGACTTAGGTACTGCTTCCGTGTGGTGAAATCTCGTAAGAGCACCAAGGGCCATAACTTCCCCCTACACAGTCTCCCATTTAATGGGCCATCCAGGAAGATGAGCTCTGTGTTTATCCCATGGCTTTGAGTCCTCCAGATCCTCACTGCTCACCCATGAATATGGAGTTAAGGGCCCCAGGTCATCAGCAAGAGCCTAAATGTGGTATAATGTTATGCTCTCCTTACTTTGAAAGAGTGGTAGGCAATAGATTTTTAGAATGATGCTTATCAAATTGGTTCAAATGGAAAAGAAAGAGAATAGCTTTTTTTTTTCTTTTTGTAAATTTCCCTTATCTGAAAAACTTCATTCCCCAGTACAGGATGAATAACTCTTCTTGATGATGTACAGGTCAAAATGAAATAGAAATCAGGGTTAGAACACTAGCTACATTTATTTCTAACTTGACTTGTACCTTTATTTTTCCCTCTGTTGAGGAGCTTCACAGAATAATTTGATAACTTGAACATGGCAGAAAACTCAGGGCATATCTTTTTCAATGAATAATTTTCTTTGTGGAAAATTCATTTGAGTTTTGATCCAGGACCATGATTCTGACCATGACAATATCACCCATTTCTAGTCTTTATTTGGTCTCTGGAAAATCCAATCCTTGGAAATAAAGAATAGATGTGTAGTTCCTTAGGGGCTTCATATTATTTCTATGTGACCTGTAGAAAAGCTATTATCTGAAAATAGGTAACAAACAGGAGAGGATCCTTGACAAGGCAATGTTTAAAAAGAAAGTTATTTTTAAGAGTTTGGAATATTTAAAAATCTTTGGTTCTGTGTAAGCTGTGGTGTATGAGTAAATGCTAAGTAGGGAAAAGTAATAAAGATATCTGTTTTGGGGTTATTTATTCTCAAAATAAAATGTCCTTAGTGAAGAGGTCTTTTTAATTATAGGTATCTAGTAACTAAGGTAACCACATACTAGGTCCTCAGTAAATCTTCTTTCTTGACTTGCATACAGGGAGGAGATCTTACAAACCTTGACTTTCATGTTGGAAAGTCAGACTCTCGAATATTTCCATGGGGGTAATAACAGATCACAAAAACTTAATAAATGGGCTGAACAGTCATCTTCTCCTGTGAAGGAGCTCAGATCCTAAGGGTCTTTACTTCTTTCAGAAGTGTTTATTTGGTCTCTGGCCTTTATTTGGTCTCATGGGTGCATGGTAGTGCTAAATGCTCTGTAAGAATTGGGTGTGTATTTAGCCATTTGTAAAGTGTGGCATAACAAGCTCCCCTCTGGGTAGGTAGGGCAAGCCTTACCATGTGGCTCCCAACTCTCACCTGAAGCAGGACCGCCTAGCAGTGGGCCCATTGCCTTTGGGCACAATCAGCAGGACGGTCATCAGATTTCGGTTGCTCCCTTATCCCTGTGTATGGACCCAGGACAACTGCTATGGCATCAGAGTATCATGTAAACAATTTTATGATAGTTTTCTATTACTGAATCTCTTGAACTCAGAACTGATATTCCTTCATTTAAACTAATTTTGCAATGAGTTAAAAAAATGCTGGAAAGAGCTCCAGGTTTGGGTTCAGAAAGTCCAGGTTAAAGTGCTGTTTCCTCTTTATGAAAAGTGAGACCTTGAACAAGTCACTTAATCTCTAGAAGCCTAATTACTCCTTGTCTACAAAATGAATGGGTGGTAGAGATTTTGTGATTTGTAAAGTGTTAGGGAGTCACAAATCACAAAATACCACACACAATTCTTAGAGTGTTTAGCCCTACCATGCACCCACAGTTCCTCTGAAAGAAGTAGAGAAGAACCTTAAGATCCTAGTCCCTTCACAGGAGAAGGTGACTGTTCTCTACCTCACAAGGGTGCTCTGGGGAAGAAAGTGACACGATAAACATACACATGTTAAAAGGCACTTGGGAAGGGTTTGGGAGAGATACAGAAATAATGAAGTCAGCTGCTAAAGTTAAGGAGATTAAATCAACCATTAATCGTTGAACATATGTTAAAGTTGGTTCTTCTTGACTCTCTATTTCAAAATACATATATGTACACAAGTACCAAAAATAACAACAGAAAGGAAAATAATCAGTGATGGGAATTTGTAAGTATCCTAGTTGGAAGTATTCTTATTTTAACCAGCTGATTCCCATCAGCAGGACTATTTGAAATATCAAGTAGAGCCCCTCCTCGATATTTTCCCCAGTCCCTGTTAAGACTGTTTTTAGTCACAGATGATCTGAAATCAGGATTCTAACCTGAAATGTCAGGTTCTGCCTCCTCCTTCTTCTTTTCCTGACCCCTTTCTGCTTCCTGGGTCCTTAGTGTGAGCTCTTGCTCCTGACCCAGTTCTGGCCTTGAAGTGATTTTACATCCTGAGCTGGGCTCAGCTTTAGAGCCTTGTGACTGGAGGCAGCCCTTATTCTCTAAGGAGGAAGGGAGGCCTGGTGAGCTGGTAAAAGGTTTTCTTCTTCTTTTGAGGTGGGCTTTCCTCTTGGGGACCACAGTTCAGCATGAGCATAGCTGTTAGGGACGTCACTTCAGATAACCAAGCACCATGGAAAATTCTGCTGTGGTCTTGCCAACAATGGCCATCCCCCTCTTCCCTTCTAGCAATGGCTTCCCTCTGACCCTAGATGGCAGAAAACCAACAGTTGCCGAGTGTGCTCCTGGGGAATGGAATCCCACAGAGTTCAGAAAACTAGAGACTAGATGGTTAAGCATGCCTTTCTTGCAGCTTATGGTATTGTGGTGTGGAACACACAAAAACAACAGAGAAGCTACAAAACTCAGGCTTAAAACTCCCACCAGTGACAATCCACCCGGCTAGAAGGAACTGGTACTCTGAAAAGGGATCAGGCCAGGAGGGCCCAAGGGACCCACATGCTGGTGTTTTTGTTTGTCTCTCCTCCTGATCTATTAGTTATGAGAACAACCTAATCATACCAGCTCCAAACCACTCTTTAGATGAGCAAGAACTGGTGGGAAAGAGTGTGGGGTTCTCCTCCCCAGGCCTTCATTTTTCTAAGGATGAACAATGTGTTTCATGTAAGATTCTCCATTTTTTTTTTAGGTTAAGGCAAATAATTTATTCATGCTTAGAACTTCATGTAAACTTTGAACATAGACATGTTGATTTTATAACTGTGCTGTAAGCGTATCATTTTTTATGCTTCTTGAAGGAAGGATCATATCTAATTTAAGATTTATAACTCCAATAGCATGAGCATTTATTCAATCATTTATGCACTTATTCCTACAAACATTTATCAGATTTACAAATCTTGATTGAGAATCTACTTTGTAGCAAGGCACTTGGGAAGGCTTTGGGAGGGATACAGAAATAATGAAGTCAGCTGCTGAAGTTAAGGAGATTAAAATTCACTGAGCCCACAAACGTGAAAAAATGTTCGACTTCACTTATAATAAGAGAAAAACAAATTAGAGCTGTACAGAAATTTCACCTAATAGACCGGAAAAACCAGCAAAGTGATAACCCAATGTGTTGGCAAAGCTCAGGGGAAGCAGGCAATCCCAGCTACTGCTGATGGGAATGTGAATGAGCCCAGAAAAATCCCCAAAGAGGTAATTCAGAAATTGCTATTAAGATTATAAATGCATGTAAACTTTGTACAGGGAGTCTGTTTGTAGAAATTTATCCTGTGGTTATACATGTACACATCCAAAATGATATAAAGAAAAGTTTTTTTTTTTTGCACCATCTATAATAGCAAAAGATGGTTAAAAACACATCCCTTGATAAGAAGCTGGTTCTCCAAATAATAGGATACTCTGTAACTGACAAAAGTACCACAACAACAATAAATGCGGAAATAAATCTAAAAATCTATTTTTGAATGAGAGAATCAAAATGCAGGGAATCTTTGTATGGTATTTATTTTTGTAAGAAAGGTGGAAATTAGAATAAACATTACTATTGGCTTGGGTCTGTCTGAAACAGCTCTGAACAGATACACAAGAAATATGAAAATGTTCAGTCATGGCAGTGGTGGTGGGGACATAGTTCCGGCAGGGCCTGAGACAGTTAATAACAGGGCGAGAGCAGAACCTTTCACTGTATACCTCTTTATGTTTTGGTTTAAGAGCCATGTAGATGTATTACTTCTTCAAAATATAAATAAGTAGGTTTTAAAAAATTTGTAGGAAAGATACACATGTGCCAGTCATGTAGGATACACATTGCTACCTTATTTTCTAATTAAATGTAAAACTCCTGGAGGGATAAACTGCATGAGGGTCTTTTGAGCTAATCTCTCAGATAGTTTGTCCTTCTCCAATTTCTCCTATAACCCTTGCCAGATTAATCTTCCCAAATACCCTTTAGACAGACTGCCAGAAATGGTTCCTTATGGTCTCCGCAAACTCACCCCACCCACCTAATGCAATTTACTGTCCACCAGTGAGGTCCCCAGCAGGCATCCTTTGCTTATTGCTGGACATCACATCCCAAAGCCTTTTCCTGAGTTACATCCTCTGTCTCTAGGGATGGCTTCTGCTCTCCCCTCTGTCCATCCTGAGCCTTTATTCCAAGGCCATGCCCTACTTTAGGGGAACTCATACTGACCTACCCTTTATGTGACCTCCAAGATGGTTACTCCAGAACTCCATATTGAATCTGATTCTGCAGTGAGACGGTTAGCTCCTTAGAGACTGTGGCTCCTTAGAGAAGCACATATGTGTGCATACTTCTGTACACACACATGTACTACAGGGATTGTGGCCAGTGGCAGTATAAATCACACATATCTTCGACTTTCTGGGTCTTAATAAGAGATTGTCTGTGTCGTACCTGTAAGGAACAACTAGACCCCAATTGATCCCCCACTTAAGAGTTTTGAATGGAGTTTTAGGGACACTGAACCAAATTCTCAGATTCCTGTTTACAATTAATTGCATAACAGGCACCTTACCTTGAGACTAAACTGGAATTCAAACATTACTAGTTGTGTCTTGAGGTGCACTGGAGGGTCCTTTGGAGTGCTCACTTGCAATTGGGTTCCTGACACCATTACCAACAGATGAGGAAAGAGCTGGGAGAAAATATGAGGTCTCCAAGAGAGAAGAGGGTATACTGTGTCCCCAGTCCCTTAGAGCCCCTAACTGAGCAGTAGGGAGCACGAGACTCCATGCTGTCCCCAAAGGACTCAAAGTCTGACCCAGAGGTTGTGAGAAAGCCCTCTATCTTCTCATGCCAGCATGGAGCATGGCATGGCTCTGGGACAATGAGAAGTGGGGACATGTAGGGTGACTTTGAATTTTTTTTGAGGTTTGCAGTTTTGAGGAGCACTAGATGCCATATCCCTGAGTGGGGTAGCATGGAGAGAACATGACATCAGGGTAGGGGCACCACTATGGAATTACAAAAAAGATCAGTCCTTGAGAAATGTAAGATACCCCTAGGGGCTTGTAGGATCCCTGGGAGATAAGGGGTTCTGCAAGAGGCTGAGGATGGAACTAGGTGGGCAGTGGCACAAGCCAGAGAAAGGTGGGTTATTTCTGTTGGAGTCATCTCATCCACTCCCCAAGTCGACAATGCTTGAGAAATTCAACCTCCATCTGGCATTCATTCACGAGGTCCTCAGGCAGTGTTGGGCCCATGATGTCACTGATAATGAACACACAGTTTGAGTGACAGACTGTAGAACTGGTATTAGGAATGGCCAGGAGTTTTCATCCTGAGGGCTCATTCCTTTCCATCAATTGATAGGGCTGCTTGAAGTCTTGTTGGGAAAGATTTTGAAGCCCACACTAGCTCACTGGAGAGAGAACCATAATCCATTACAGATGTCTGCTTGGGCCCAGAGTGGGAGGGCAAACCCTGTGGGCTTATCATTCTTGCTTATATATTACAGACAGGAAAACTGAGCCCCAGGGAAGGACAGTGGCTTGCTGAAGTCTCCTTGCCAGAGACTCAGACCTAGAACCAGAATCTAAGCCCCTTCTTTCCCTCTCTGGGTCTCTTCATTCCATTGTCAGGTTCTGTTTTTACAGATTAATGGAAAAGTAAGGAAAATAAAAATAACACATCAAAGCAAACCTTGATTTCAGTCAAGAGTTTTAATCTTTTATTCCTGACTCCCTTTTGCAAAAGAGACTGAACTTTTCATAAAATAGTGAATAGATGTGATATATTTTCCTCCTTTCTGGCTTCCTACCTGTCCTTTTTCAGGGGGAACTAGCCAACCCAGCAGGCAATATAGGCAGTGTGAAGGAGAAGTGAGAAGGAAGAGACCTGGGAGTGTACAAACTGGGCATATAATCCAGCATCGCGGATGCCTGTCAACTTTCTTGTGTGCACCAAGGTCGGTCTCTGCAATTTCACTGAAGATCCTTCCTCCAACTCTGGCATGTACAACCCCCACCCAGCTCCACCTTTGATTTCTGCATCTGGGTTATGAGGAAATCATGATTTTTTAAGATTTCCCACCTGACACATCGTATTATGAGTCATTGTGCTGGGGCGTACCTTTGTCTGACATGCCAAGTTTTCCTCTGCTAGCATTTTAAAAGGCAGCCTATCCCTCACAATAACAATTTGAAATCCATTGATATAGAGCAGATTTTAGATGGCTGTGTTTCAGGCATCTGAAAGAGATCTAAAGTTTGACCCTAACAGCGAGGGCACAGGCACTTAAATGTTTGCTGCTCTTCCAGGACTTTATCCAGGATTCAGAGGTGAGACTCCAGGCCTGTTACTGTAATATCCAGGATATTAGCCCTTGGAGAAAAGGGAAGTGGAAAAAAGCCTACCAGCATTGCAGGATCAGCAAATGAAATGCGACAGGCTCTGATGGAAGATGAGGACTCTAAACGTGACATTTTTTGGTGACTGGTTGCTCTATTCATTTCGGAAACATTTATTGAATTCTGACTGAGGGCCAGGAACCAGGGATTAAAAAAATGAACCAGCCACATCCCATGTTCTTCAATTCACAGAGAGCGGAGGAGGCCAAACACACATGTGGACAGGTGATTTCAATGCAATGTGACCAATGATAATGAAGATGAAGGATAAGTAGTGATGGGGGAACACTTCCAGAAATGACTTAAAGGGGCTTAACGGCGGCTATCATTCATTTTGCACTTAATATAGGCTGCCCTACGTGTGCACTTGGGCATGTCTAGCTCATCTCCCTATTACGTTGTTGGAAGCATGTTGTCAACTTCTTTTCTTTGCAGGGCTCACTCTATAGCAGGTGCTTAATAAACAATTACACCCCAAAATATTTATTGAGCAGGAGGGATGTGGTGTGGGACTAAAAGCAGAGGAGGCTTACGTGATGAATAAACTCATTTCCACATTCAGGGAGCCTGTAAGGCAGCAGAGGGAAGGCTGCATCATAGTTTCCTTGAATGTGGAAGTGAATTTGATAAAATGTCACAAAAGCAACACAAACCAAAGTGTCATAATAATGCAGGGCCAGGAACGAGCGATTCTGTTTGGATCGATAAGGAAGGTGGCGAGGTGGAGGGAAGAGCACGAGGCAGCTGGAGGACTACTGCAGGCAATGGTGGGAGATGGAGCCGCAGGAAAAGCTGGAAACATAGGCCAGTGCCACTCAGGAACTTGAACTCTACTGCCTAGGTAAGGATTGCTGATTGATTGATTTGAAAGATTAATTTCAGGAGTCCCAGATGTGTGTGAATCTGGCCATATTACTGGAGTTAAGCAATTACAGAGCCACCTGGACTATAAACCTTGGGCTATTTTTCCTCTGCCTGGCTATTCCCCCTTGGTAGGGATGGGCCTGTGTATGAGAAGGCAACTTTCTATACAGACTACTGGGCAGTCGAGCCCTTAGATGGGCTGCATCTGTGACTTCCACCAGCTCTGTCCCTTTCCAACCTGGGATTTGCTTCCTCAGGGATGCCACTCTTACCGACTGCCACAGCAAGACCTCTGGGCCTCTGGTCTCCACTCCAGCCACTCCCCAGGGGCCCTTCCCCAGCTTTCCTTTCCCGAGCACTTCACTGTCACCTCCCTCAGGGTTTCACCTGTGGCCTGAGGATTTCTCCATTTTACAGGAGAGGAAATAAACCGTAGTGAGGTGAGGGACTCGTCTGCTGTCATGCTGCCAATGAGGATGGTCAACTGCAGAGGTGCTTCCAGGGATGGCCACAGGGCTACCTTCGGGGGTGATGTTAGCACAACCTACATAATGGAGGAGGTTAACTACCCACAGAGCCACTTCCTGGACAGGATGTCTCACCAAATTAAGAAAGAAAGGAAAGCTCTAGAAATTTAATCAAGTATGATGAATGTGAAAATGTACACATCTCCTTAAACAAAAGTGACCCCGATCCTTTATCCCAAATCATCCCTCCCATCCCTGCCACTCTATCTCCAACTGTGCTTTGATTTCTTCACGGCACGTATGATGTATTCCCTGCCTTGATTGTTAATGGTCTCACTCATTTGGATATGAGTTCCTAGAAGTCTGAGGCACTATATCTTAAGCTAACTCTCATCTCAGCACTTAGAAGAGGGCTTGACACATAGAAGACAATGAATTGAATAAAGTCTACAGTTTACACAAGTCTGTGATCCCAGCTACTTGGAAGACTGAGGCAGGAGGATGGCAAGTTGGAGACCAGCCTGGGCAACTTAGCCAGATACTATCTCAAAATGAAAAGCAAAGGGTTGGGATAGAGTTCAATGGTAGAGAGCTTGCCTAGCTTGAGCAAGGTTCTGGATTTAATCCACAGCAGCATAACAAACCAAAAAACAAACAAAAAGTCCACACAGCCAAATAAAACCTACTACAGTTCGGTGATTCCTAAGTGAAGAGTTTGACAAAGCAGTGTTGGGTCTTTCTCTTGCCCCTCCCAGACTCTGATGCCCAACCTTGATCACTACAATCAGTGTGCAGAGATCCACTGACATAAGTGAAGTTCCTGGTTCTCAGCTGTGTTGGAGCAGAACAAAGGGCCAAGCCACTGATCTAGCCTGATCACAGATAGCAACAAAATTTTTTTTTTTTTGAATGAAAGGGCCAACACAAGAAGCAATGGTAAAAGAAAGTTGACAGTTATATAGCTCTAACTCCAGGCCTGGTCAAGGTCTAGGTGCTTTGTAATCCTCAAGTCTTTGAATCCTCACAAGAATTCTATGAGAAGAATGTATATATTATTCCCATTCTGGAAGAAACCGGGACACAGAGCAATTAAGTGACTTGCCCAAGATTACACAGCTGGATGTGGAATTTGAATCTGGACAGCTAGGCTCCACATACATGCCAGTTGATCAAGAATAATGCTTGCAGCAGATTGCTAAGGCCTGGGAGTAACCTGACTGTTTTCCAAAGACCTGGTTCCCAGGGTGGCATGCTGGGAAGTCTTATAGCAGGTCCTTAGGTCACTGGGGGCATGTCCCAAAAGGGACTGTGGGACTCTGCTCACTCCCTCTCTCTCTCTCCTTCCTGGCTTGAGATGTGAATGCTCATTGCTACACACATGCCTGCCCTGATGCACCACCACTTTTACCAGAACTGAACCGATGGAGGCACCCTGCCTTGAACCTCCAAAACTGTGAGCTAAATCAATCTTTCTCTTCACAACTATTTCATTGTAGTAAAGTGAAACTGGTAATACACAGATCAAAGATGGCTGTGACTACTTTGACATTTATGATCCAGCCCTTTGAACCCTAGTTGGCCTGAGATTATTTGTCCAACAAGGTAGATGGAAGGAACCCTATACCAGTTCTGGGCCAAACTCCTCAGAAGGCTAGCAATATTTTTTTCTTTTGTGAGTCTTGAACCTCCATGTAAGTGGTCTCACTGCCTGCTGGAGAGGCCAATACAGGAGGCCCTGCGATTTCATGGACAGACAGAGAGGACCAGAAGAGCCTACCTTTCCACTTGCCCTTCTAAGGGTACCAAGGATGTAGAGGAGCCATGTTGGATTGTCTGCCCTGCCCAGCTGACAACCACCAGACAACTGGATTAGACATTATCTAGAGTAGAATAATAACCCAGCCAACCCTTGTCTAAATTCCTGATTCACAAACTCATGAGCTATTATAAGATGACAGTTGCTTTACACCACTGAATTTTGGGATAGTTTGTTATGCAGTTATATTATTAGCTGGAGAAGTGTTCTTCAAACTTTTTGATTGGGATGTACAGAAAGAAATGCATTTTTCCAGAAAACACACATAGATACATACTAGGGGAAACCTGGAGGTTAATCTTTAGCCCCAGTCCTTGAAAGTCTAGGCTTAACTCAGCATCATTTATGGAACTTCTGAACTTGTGAGTGATCATGAGAATGTGAAGGCAAAGGCTCTATAAACTCATCAATATCAACCATAAAACAAGGAATATCATTTGGATTTATTGTTAATATCTGAATATTCATTTTTAAGTATAGATAAAACATTTTAGAAGTAACCAGAGTGAAAAATACCATTATGTGATCTATATCTGTATTTATTATTGGTGAATTGAATTATAAGTGTTCATTTATTACTGTAAGACTAAAATAGAGCAATGATAATTGTGATGCTATATACAAAACAATTAAAAAATTTTAAAATTTAGTATAAATGACAGAGTATGTGAAATTACTATAAGAGCAACATTATATCTTTCCTGAGTCAACTGATTTTTACAAGCTTAAAAATAGCAATAAGTGAATAGAAATTTGATTATACTATAATTCTTTTTATTTAAGAACTGAATTTTGTTTAGTAACAATTTAAATTGAAGCTATAACTCTGACAAAAAATAAAGAACTCTCTAAAACTGTTCAAGTCTTATAAGAATGGATTAAAAGCAGAATGTCAATTTTGCCACCTTAAAATTTCTGGAGAAGGAAAAATTCCAAAGTCCAGGTCCACACTAGATCATTGTCGTGGACACTAAAGTGTCACCTCCATCCCCCTTCAGGACAAGGACTTAGTTTCCAGTTGCTGGGAGTATTATTGGCCCATAGTGGCAGAGGCGAGCCCTCTATTAAATCGACCTCTTGTGAAGAGTGCCACCTCTCTCAAGATCAGGCTCCCTCCCACAGGGTGGCCTGCACCTAAAGACTGGCCAATAAACCCAACGTGAGACAGCCCTGGAGGGCCACCTGTTAGCTCCTGAGCTCCTGGAGGGGCTGACGAGGCTTTTGTCGACAACTTCTTAGCCCAACTCTTTTGCCCAGTCCTGTTTTCTCCCCTCTACCCCTGGTGTGAATGCCAAGAGCATTCCCTACCGTTATCACCTTTGATCCAGACAAGGTAAGGAACATAAAAAAGTATTAAGAAGAAAATGTTAGAGAAAGAAGAACCCCAGAAAGCACCTCTATCCACCACTCACTCAGGTGAGTGACTATTTAGTTTTGCAAATGGGCAGATAAGTGATGGCAGAAACAATACCACAACTCCAAGTCTGAAATGTGATTGTTTCTGCCGAATAATGTAAAGCTTCTAAAAATCAGAGCACCGATTTAAAAAAAATATATTTACTTATTTTTTTTAGTTGTAGTTGGACACAATACCTTTATTTTATTTATTTTTATGTGGTGCTGAGGATCGAACCCAGGGCTTTGCATGTGCTAGGTGAGCGCTCTACCGCTGAGACACAATTCCAGCCCAAGAGCACCAATTTTTAATAACAACATTATAATATCACGTTTTTATAAAATCTTAGATTTATTCCTAGATTCCAGAAGATCACTTCATCATGCTCTAGCTGGATACTAACCCTTACACTTGGCCATTTGGCATTAGGCTAAGGTGTCTCCAGAGGCTCTCTAACTGTACACTTGCATTTATATGCATCTACCTATATATCCATCCATCCATCTAAAACAAAATCTTACAAAAGAGCACTTGTCCTTAGCTCTCTGTAATGCATGCCATTGGTTTCTATTCTGTTTGATTAAAAAATTGCCTATTATGACCTACTATTTTCTTGGTCAACCAATGAATCAATACTTGCGGTTTGAGAAAGGATATGCTCTGAGGATGGGCAGCATTCTCCAGGGGAGGTAAAAATTCAGCCAACCTGGCACTGAGTCATTGGGCAGGCAGAACGGGGAGAGACACATCCCACTGTCCCAGTGTCCTGACGCTAGGGTTAAGTTCTCCGTCAGGTGGCCTTGCTCTCATCCACAGTCAATAACCAACTTCCAGAGCATTCCCTGTAGTTTCTGCACACGTACTCCCTCTGCCTGGGACTTGCTCCTTTTGCCCTGCCCCACCACTGTCGGATTAAAACTGCTATTTACCCTTCTAGACTCACAGAGATGCTCCTTCCCCCAGAAGCCTTTCTCCACTCTCCCAGGCTGGCTAGGTTTTCCTGGGTATTCAAAGTTGACTGCATTTCCCTTGCTGTTCACTAGGCATCTTAGGGCCCATATCTTATTCATTTTTAATTCTCTGGGACATGACATAGTGGTTAGCACTGAGTAGGCACTTGGTAAATGATGGCTGAATCAGCAAATATCTGTCTAACCATGTACATATGCCCACTAGGGAGAGGCTGTATTGACCAGCTGTTCCCCAACCAAACACGTTGGTTTGCTTGGAAAACACAGACAATATTGTAAATTTTTGTCAATTGTTATTTTGTGACTTACAGCGTTGTGGGTATAGCTGGCATGCACCAGTCCCCATTAATTGCTGGGAGGGATCACAAAATTTATTTTCCATAATGTTAGAGCTGGCAATTTCACCAAGTTAATGTTGCCTTCTAATATAGAGAGGGAAGATGTGAGGGGAGGGGAGGGGAGGGGGGATAGTAGGGGATAGGAAAGGTAGCAGAATACAACAGTCACTAATATGCCATTATGTAATAATGTGAGTATGTAACAGTTGTGATTCTGCAATCTGTATTTGGGGTAAAAATGGGAGTTCAAAACCCAATTGAGTCTAATGTATGAAAAATGATATATCATGAGCTCTGTAATGTTTTGAACAATCAATAAAAAAAAATAAAATCTTGATAGCAGCCGTCTGATGTTTGACTCTGATATCCCTATCTTGATTTCTGATATCAATTTTAGGTACAGCAACATATGAAATCTAAGCTTCTTTAGAACATAACCTTCCATATCTTCGTCTGAATTAAAGTGATAATAGCTATAGAAATAGGTTTTTAGGTATTTTCCACTTTTCCTTGATTTGGTATAAGATCTGTTTTCTAAATTGCCTTTGGTTACTTGGATTTCTGTTGTGGGATTTATTTTTTCCTTTCTGAGGCTTAGTGTTTCCTAGGAAAGCTATTAACAACTTCCCAAAACTGTCTTTGGCCTCAAACACATAAATTTGTGCTCAATAAACACATCTGTTAGCTTGAAATCCAGGGCTGCTCATGGCAGTGGACTTGAGAGCTATCTCAGCTGGAACTTAAGTCTGCATGGACCTGTGTCATTGACATAAAATGACCTTGGATTATTTACTTCCTACTTGGTGTGAGATGGATAAAGATCCAAAATTGCAAGTAAAATAGAAATTGAAGACCTTCAGCACTTGAGCAAAGCTTTAAATAAGAAATACAAGTGACAGAAAAAGGTGATAATTTTGACAAGAACACAAGTATTTCAGTGCTTTCAAGTAGCAACAGACTTTGAGATGGACCCCAGTGGCTGGATTAATGGAACTAGGAAAATAGCTGCCAGGGCTCTAGACCCATGTGGGAAGGGGCAGGAGAAGAAAGGTCTTATTAATGAGCAAACAAGACCTTACAAAACTGCTTCCTACAAACCTAGAAGCACTTTGACTTTATATTGTTATTAGTTATTTCAAAAAAGAAAAAGTAAGGTCTTCTTTAGTGCAGTGCCCAGTGCCCAAGGAACTGCAGAAGGCAGAAGGGGGCAATACATTTTGAAAGGAACCACTGGTGGTGTCTTTGACCCCTGACATTTTTGTTCTTATCAAGTTTCACCCCGGATGTATATAAGAGTTCTTACTAAATTAAATAGAAGTTAAATGTACATGCTCAAAGGACAAATTGGCCCTTATATATCTTGCCAAGGATTTTAATAAAGCAATAAATGTGAACATGATCGTTGGCCATCAGAGTTCTTGAGTCGGGGAGAGAGAGGGGAAGCACTGCATCACTTTCTCCTTTGGACAGACTCCCCCTTCCTGCTCCCTAACATCAGGGTGTTCTCACGGACACGTAAATGTGTCCACAGAAGCACGCTGGGTTCCAAGCACGGCAGGCCTGCAGCAGAAGGCTCCTAGACAATGTGAAAGCTGATGGGGTTGTGAAAACACCCAAGAGGGGGGAATATAAACTTGTACTCCAAAGGCAAAAAAAGTGAGTTCTCCTGTCTTTATTGATAAGAGAAGAAGGAATGCGACGGGGGAGAAAGTCCTGGGTTGGAAACTAAACCAGTGGCTTTGTGTCTGATGTCTGTTGTCAATAAGGTAGGGGCTGTGCACACAGCAAAAGATCTGTACTAAGCTCGGGGTCTGTCATCTGCAAAATAAAATGATTGGTTGGTAGGATAAATATGGGGTATTCTAGTTCTAATGTTCTGTGATTTTATGAGATTATAAAATTGTAAAAGTGCTTTACTAGCAATTAAAGGCAATGATAAAAGTTATAAAGGAGGAAGATTCTGGCAATGCTTAGGGAAAAACTCACACTGAATAAAGAGTAATAATAATAACCTGAGTGCTAATAACAATCGTTGATTGAGCAGCTACTACACAAATGTCAGGCACTTTACGTTTACCACCCTTAACTCTTGATGCAGTCTGCACATTAGTGTGATAGACTGTAGTTTCCCAAGATGGTACGGCAATCTTTCCTATGCCACTGACTCTCCTAAAACCTTGTCCCATTACCAGCAAGAGGTGGAGTCTGATTTTCTTCCCCTAGAATCTGGGTGGCTGTGACTCATTTGTACCAACAGAATGTGGCAGACGTTGTTCTGCAGGGCTCCTGAGTCTGTCTCCTAAACCACAGTGCAGCTTCTGGCCTGTTCACTGGAACACTTCCTTGCTCTTGAAGCCTTAATTGCTAAACAAACAATCTGGGTGCTTCGATGTTGGGGCTGCCACGTGTGAGAAAACCTGGGCAGAGACCTCATGGGGAGGCCCTGAGACAATCTGAAAAGACCCTCTTCAGCTTACTCTCTCTCCACTGTTCCAGCTCCAGCAACCCTCAGACAGCAGCCACATGAGAAACTCAAAGCCACCACTACCAGCCAAGCCCTCTCCAAATTCCTGATCCAGAGAAACTGAAGAGATGATAATTGTTGTCATTATTTTAAGCCACTAAGCTTGGGGCGATTTGTTACTTGGCAATAGCTAGCCAGCTAAATTTTGATATCTGAAGTTGGGCTATTCCTATAAATGAAGCCTATGACATGCGTCATTGCCTTTGGGACTAGGTAGCAGTAGGAAGCCAGAAGGGACTTTCAGAGTCTGTTAGAAAAAGCTTAAGTTTTGAAGAGAGTATTAGCCAAAGTCCTGAGGAAAGTTTTGGTGAAGGTTAAAATGAAAATGAGAGAAATATAATTTGAGCTGAAGGGAAGGTGACTCTTGTTATGTAGGAGGAGGAAGACCACCAAAACTGTCACCAGCAATACTGTAGAGGGTGACAGTATGCTGGTGACCCTAGCATGCCCTCAGCTCTCCTTCTGGAAATCTCCTTAGTTAGGTGGGATCAGGGGAATTAAGCAAAACGAGAGAGGAGAGGGGAATTAAGGAACAAATAATTCAGTTTTTGAGGGGAAGTTGGAAGATTCTTAAAGAGTCCAGAACCACCTCTTCAGCCAGCAAAAGGTTCTTGAGTTAAGAACTGCCTTCCTGGATAAGGGCATGCAGGGTAGGACTAGGATCCTCTGTGGAGACCTCATAGAGATCCAGGCCATTTCTGACAGACCAAAGGTCTCCAAAGGATCATCACAGATACTCAGAGTTAAACAATAGGGTCTGATAATTTCAAGGGCAATGTCCCATTGCAGCCTCAGAGACAGCTACAGAGAAGGACTCACCCTGAGGAAATTCACCGGTGTGGGTATTGTCTAATGGAGTGGATTATAAATTGAAATGCAGGAAGCCGGTAAATTTTTTAAAGGAATCTGTATAAGTTTGGTCTGAAGGAGACAGAGAGAGTGTGATGTGTAAAGAGGTTTTGAACCTTTGTGGGCATACTGGAAGGAAGCTGAGAAGTGTGCTCAGTAGTGAAAACGAGCCATCTCTTATGGGAAAAAAGGATGATCTGAAGACTGGAACTGAAGACCCAGAGGGAGGAGCCGAGGGCCATGGAAAACTATTCCTGGAAGTGGGACTGAATTCTTCTTCGGAAGGACCTGGAGATAGGTGCCTGGCAGATTTTCTAGTTGCTCTGGCCCCGTGACTGCTGTGTGCCTCCCCTGCCTGGCCCCCCTTTTTGAATGGGCATGTGTACTGCAGTTATTTAAGTTTGGTACTAAGTTCAGATTATCCACTGCTTATTATCCATGGGTGGGATGGTAACCTGTCTCTACTGGTCTCTAGCTGCAGTGTGATATTCAAGGTAAAGAGCCCAAGGAACCACGCCTGTGCCTGATTTAGATCCTCAACCTTGTGCCTGATGCTTTCTGCAGGTTTTTGATTTTTACAACAAATAGTAAAGCCCAAAGCACAGAATCTGTCATTTCTTTTCTCCTTGACATCTAAACCACTAATTTAGGTATTACTTCTTCCATGAAGCTGGCTGCCTCAGGGCTGAAAAGAAGCTCCTTTGGAGCAGGAAGGAAGCGTATGTTTGCCCAACATGTAGCTCAGGGTCTTATGTACATTGCATGCTTGACGAAGTGACGGTGGTGAGGAAAGCCTTATGCTCTTCCTCCTCCTACAAAACTTAGAGAATATCCTCCTTCTTGCTGCAGGATTCTTCTTTCCAACACTGTCAATCCAGAATGACTCAGAAACTATTTATGCAATAAAAACTGTGTATACTCTGGAATTTTAAAGTTGGAAGGGACCTTAGAGGTCCAAGAGTTCAACCCCTTCATTTTACACATGAGGACATTGAGGTTTTATTGGTCAGTGGGATGATGATAAAGTGGTTATATGACCTGCCCAAGGTCATGTAATTAATGATGGAGCCAAAACTAGACATTCTTTGTGTCATTCCATTCCTTCATTCAACAAACTTTCCTGAGAGCCTGCTATTTGTAAGGCATGTGTTAGATTCTTTCCTTCTGGTTCCTTTTGATACTCACTGCATGATGTTCAACATAATCAGGGCTTAGGCACTCAAGGCAGTTTACTGAGTCCTTTCTTAATAGTTCTAGAAAAAGTTTGATGAAGTAGAGATATTAAAACTATTGCCATTGTCAAAGAATTTTCTGTGGCTTTGGATTATTTACACCATAGAACTTGTGTATCACCTTACCACAGACAATTAAAAAGTAGGTAAACTGACTACTTTCCAGATAGACTAATTTTCTTGTTTACATGATGTCTTAATCTATTTTCTGTTGCTATAATAGATTATCACAAACTGTAATTTATAAAGAATAAAGGTTTATTGAGCTCAGCGGTTATGGAGGGTGGGAGGCCCAAGGTTGAGGACCTCATCTGGTGAAGGTCTTCTTCCTAGTGGGGACTCTCATGGCATCACATGACCAGAGGGGTGCATATGAGACAGAGGCACTCTGGATTTTATAGCAGAACTACTTTGGAGATAATACATTAATCCATTGATCAGTGAATGGATTAATCCATTCATGAGGGCAGAGCCCTCAAGACCTAATCAACTCCTACAGGTTCCCCTTGGTTCCACATCTTAATACCTCAAATTGGGAGGTATGCTTTTACCTAGCATGAATTTTGGCAGAGCCATTCAACCATGGCACATAGCTATCTTTTAACAGTACACATTCCACTTAATTCAAAACCTCTTACCAGCGACTTTGCATTGCTCCCTGGCCTTTCCCATAACCCGTAACTTACCTCGGCTCCCAAGAAAATGGAGGTCAACTTGAAGCCCCTGCACCAGCTCACAGAACTTTCTTTTGGTCTCTCTACATACAGCTTGGTGAGGTCTTGGCATCTTTCATCAAAAATTTTCCCAATTTCTGGCACGCTACCTTTTGTTGCACAACTGTCTACATGAGGAACATTCTCTGTTTCCAAGGACATTAAGAACTTTCTTGGTATTCTTGGAAAATATTTCACTAAAGAACCCACTTCCTCTCTAATCCTTTAGGAATTGTAAATGTAGAAATGTGGATTCTTCCGTGCTCACCACTTTCTTTTTTATCTAATGTTTATTGGCTTGGTATATAGCTTAGAAAGTGAGGGTTATATTTGGTGAATGACTCTGGTCATCCTTAGTATGTTATCCTGCAGCCCAAATAATTTAATATCTCTTGGGTATAAAATTATATACTAACACAATTGACTAAGTCTCAGGAACACTTTTCAGTTTTAGTCTCTAGGCTGTTTATATATTAAGAAGGAGATACAACCTCTTTCCACTATAATAAAAGGTTGATTAGTCCAATATTTGACAAGTTGACAGATGGTAATGCTCAATACCCAATAGGAAAATATTGTGCTTTAAAGGTATTTTTGGTCAGCTTTCTGTCACTGTAATGAAATACCCGAGATAATTAACTTATACAGAGAAAAAGTTTATTTTGGCTCACAATTTTGGAGATTTCGGTCCAAGAGGATCCACTGCTTTTAGTGTCTGGTGGGCATGTTGGATGCCAGTGGTGGGGAGTACACAGCAGGCCTCATGGCAGGAAGCAAAGGAACATGAGGAAAGGACTGGGGTTCAAGGGGAGGACATACCCCCAGTGACCTAAACACCTCCTACTAAGCCCCGCTTCCTCGAGGATCTACCACTTCCCAGTGATGCCATGCTGGGGTCCAAGGCTTGGGGCTTTGGTAGACACTTAGCATCCAAACTATCGCAGAAGGTTAACTAATCATTGGCATTTCGGTGCACTAGAGAAGAGGCAAACACTTTGAATTGTATTTTTATGACATAAATATGGAGAAACACATCATTTGAACAAAAGCATATGTTAAATTTTATAACAAACAAAACAGTGCTCTAGAATTTGTAAAATCACAAGAGGATTTCTGATAAATTTTAGTTGATAAATTTTTTCAAGGAAAATCTAACATTCCCATATAGAAGAATGAGCATTTTATTACTGGGGAAAAATACTATAATGATACTTTCCTATTATCGATCTTTGGTCCTATTTGTAGAAAAAAAAAATCAAGACGAATGAACAGGGGAGTATTCCCAGAGGAAAACAGCTACAATTTATCAGAAATCCTCTTATGATTTTACAGACGAGGAATGATAAGAACAGGGACATGAGCATGGTGAACCGCAGGCAGGGCAGTTGCTAGGATCATCTTTAATCTGCTTCCAAATATACTTTTTGCATCAAAGGAACCGCAGAGGGGAAATAGAGATGAGGACATCAGAAATCTCAGAGCTTCCAAGTTTATTTAGGGAAAGGAAATAAAGGTGGGAAAAAAAATGTCACCAGCTATTCCCACACCCCATGTTGGTGGTCACTCCAGAATAAACTAGTCACCAACAACATTTTTTTGCAGATGAGATAACTGCATTCCCCAGAGAGACATTAAGTGGACAAATTACTGTAATTAAAACATGGTGTCCACAGAGTCTTTGTTCTCTTAAGGCAATGGCAGAGGGATAGCTATGCAGGACAGTCTGGGCTCTGCTCACCCTTGCTGCATACTTAAGTGATGCTGGAACGGGGTGGACACACAGTTTGGTGATTTGCAGCAGTTGGTCATAGGTCCAGTGGGTACAGTGGTACAATGGGGAGGCAGGAGTGGGCTCACTTGGGACTAAGGGCCACTCACGCTTCTTGAGGGAGGAGAGTGGATGATTATCTTTATATTTCTTTCTCAGCAGCTGCCCTCAGCCCTATAGCAGCCTTCCCTGTGGTCTGTTTAGAGGAGCAGGGAATCTCTGATAGGTTAAAGATTTTATGCAAGTAAAAGGGGTGGGAGATGCTGGGATACACAGATCTAAAAAATGACAGGATGCACAAAACGTCTAGCTGTATGGGGGCCTTCCTAGACTTTGAGTCAATCAACGCACACTATGGTGTTTTAAGGGGAGGGATGTGCTATTTAGTGTCTCCAACTTTTCTGATCAGAGATTTCCCCTCTCATGGAGTTTCTGCTAGGACCTGCTTCATGGAGAGGAAGAAAACAGCTGCCATGAAGCAGAGGGTGGGGTGGGGCTGGAGGAACCCAGGATCATATGCTAATGAGAAGGACTCTCTGCACACTCAGCATTAGTGCAGGGGGGTGTCCACAGTGGGGCTGGGGACTCCCAGATAAGGGATAGGAGTGAGAGCCAGATCCAAGCACCATCTCCTCTCAGGCCGCTGTGGCCTGGAAGAACTGGAGCCAGATCTGCAAAAGTCTCCCTCTCCTAATTATTTCTTGGGTTCTATCTTTCTCTCCAGCCGTCAGCCCATTTTTCTTCTTTCTTTCAACATTAAACCCCTAAGTTGCCTGGTCTGCTTCTGGAAACCCACAATCGGCATCCCATTACATTTTGGCCCCAGTGCCCACCATTTACTGAAGGAGATCTGCCTAAGGACCCTCAGGTTTCACTGTTACGTCGTACTTCATTTGCCACCTGACCACGGGATGGATGGAAGTCAGCGGGGGAGGCAGGGCCTGCCACATCTAGACCGTGTGTTTCCAGTGGCTTAATTAGGCCCTATAATTGTGGTGATAGAGTAGGCAACATGTGTTAACTGCTTTCTCTGCTCAGCCACTATTCCAAATATTTCATATTCACACTAAATATTAACATAATTAAGACTTAGCATAGCCCTGTGAGGAGTTAAGTAACTTCTGCTTCTTCCTTGTGAGCGGCAGAGTCCAGATCTCTACACTCTTCAGGAAATTACTGCTCATTGTCACTCAAGGGAAAAGTGAGCTTCTATTTGCAAGTCTGAGATGATCACAGGGTAATTTAATTTATTTTTATGAGAAAATCTTGTTTATGGAGAAACACCCTTTACCTTCAGCGTCTAAAGTCAATACATACTTAATAATGACAAATTATTGACATTTTCACAATAAACTCAGAATGATGAGTATAGATGTAGTGAATTCATCTTATGACTAATGTGAATCAAGGCCTGGGTAAATATAGGTTTTTGCTCTAGGAATTTATCTCTGTATTTTGAGACCATTCAGAAAATTTGCAAAATTAGAAATTCTTTGATTTATACACTGCTTAATTAAATTACTCAAAAAGTCTAACACTCATACCAGATTTTCAAGATTGTCCCCAATATAGACTAATTGCTTGGGTCACAAAATAAAGATTACAAACAGGCATTTTACAGCTTCAGTGCCTTGCTGCTTCTGCAGGCAGGCTTGAGGGAGAGGCCACGCAGCCATGTCTAGCTCCTCCACAGGGCAGCAGCTGGACTATGCTAAAAATGGAAAACTGCTCCTTCCATATTGACTCCCTTTTGCAATTTCAGTAAGTTCCCCAGTGACAGGAGCCAGCCTGCCAAAATGTCAGCAACAGGATCTGGTCCAATGTAAACACCCGGCATTGTGCAGTTAAGGCCCTGGATTAGAACTACTACTGCCCCCACGGAGCCTGCCGAGATGACATTTGAGATCCAAGAAAAGCAGATCTGTCAGCACCAAGGCTGGTATAGCTGTCAAACAGAGACGTCAATGCTGTGCAAGTCCACTGTCACTAGCCGAGTCTGAGGAAGACCTGGAGGATGGCAGGATTCTGACAGATAGACCCCTGCCTGGCCTCACAGACCTTATTTTTCACTTCTCAGTATTCCAGGCGGATGGGCTGTGTGGACAGGAAGGGGTGATAATTTAATTCACTTACCAGTCAATCCAATACAGTGTTCAGGGCTCTTAGCCAGTGGCGTCAGGCAGGCTCAGACCCAAATTCCTTCCATACATCAGAAAGTGAGACATATCATCCCTAATGATAGTCCCCTGTGGTCCTGCCATGGTAGACTTCTAGATAGAGACAATTCTGAAGTCACTTTTGGCCAATCCTTTGGTCTCCTGCCTTCCCCTCCTCTTTCTGCTGCCAAGCAACTTTTCCATAATATTCTTACTACTCCATCTCCCTGTCTTCTTTATTATGTAGCCCATCACCCATTCCTCTTCACATTTCTAAAAGTGAACATCTATGAAACACATCATAAACCATCAGTAATTAGAAAGCTAATTTAGTTATTTGGGAAACATATTCTTGGGTTTTCATCTTTAAAGGCAGATTCTATCCTACCAAATAGGAGTACAGGATGTCTTCCAGAGAGGGCAATTCCATGATTCTTAAACTTCAGGGTGCATCAGAATCACATAAAAAACTTGTAAACTGGATTATACACCTATAATCCCAGAGGCTCAGGGAGGCTGAGGCAGGACGATTTCAAGCTCAAGGCCAGACTCAGAAATTTAGGGAGGATCTAATCATATTAGTGAGAACCTGTCTCAAAATAAAAAATTAAAGAAGGCTGGGGATATGGCTCAGTAGTAAAGCACCCCTGGGTTCAAACTTTGGTACCAAAACAAACAAATAAACAAACAAACTTGTAAGAATCTAGTTTTCTAGCAGTGGGGACCCATGTTCACCAACTGCCCAGATGGAGCTCAGGATTTGGCACTTTGAGAAACACGTGGCCACCACAGAGGACAAGATTTTCCCTCCTCCCATATTCCTGGGTCCTGAGAAGTCTGTTTGCAACAACTCCCCCAATAATTTTGATGCTGCCTAGCCATAGTTCCTACTCAAACCCCCTGATCTCCACAGTCCGCTCCACAATTGACCTCCAAAATAGCTCCCGGTCAGTTCAAAACTCACCAAGGCAGGAATTCTCCTTCCAGTGACACAAAGTTGGGGAAGGAGAGAGCTGGTCATTTAGAAGATAGAGGGAGGACAGGACAATGGATGTCTGAGCAACAGGCTGTGACAGAAAAGAGAAGGTTGGACGGTCACAGAAAAATTTTAACTGCTTTACAATTGTTCCAGAGCCCACTGTGTTTTGCAAAGGGCCAGGGAGTAATTTTTTTCCCCATTTGTGGGTCAAGTGGTCTCTGTTGTGCCTACTCAACCTGTTGCTATTGTGTAAAAGCAGCTATAGACAGTGTGTAAATAAACAAGGGTGGCCACGTTCTAGTACAACTTCACTTATAAAAATAAAGGGTCAGCCCCAGGCTGTGTGTCAGAGTTTGCTCGTGGCTACTGTAGAGTCAATATAATATATATATTTAAACAAAATTATAGAGGAAGAGGAGGCGGTAAGGTGTTGGTTTCTAACTTTGTTGTAAAAGATTGTTTAAAAATAGCCAAGGTGACGAGCATATTTTCTGAAGATGGACTTCCCATTTTAGAAAATGAGGCTGGCATGATCAAGCCCTCTGGCCTTTCCTATGGGCACACAGAGGGGGAAATAAATGGAAAACATAAAGTAAAATGTATATTAATTAAAAAAAATATTGACAAATGCTCTGGAAACAATGAACAGACTTGTGATACGGTGGGGTTGTAGAAAGAACAAAGGATTTGGAGCCAAAAAATCTTTATCAAATTCAACTATGTGTGCTGGGCACTGCCTGTGAGCTGGGTTCTGTGCTAGGAACTGGATCGGAGGGGGCTGAGATCAGCGCTTGGGAGAAGAGAGGCACAAGAATCCATGAGGCACAAGTTTGTTAGAACGTCCTGTGTAAGGACAGCAGAGCCTTGCAGAGGGTGACCTAGTACAGCCTGGAGGGGCAGGGAGGGCTTCCTGGAGGTGGCAATAGAAACAAACCTGAAGGATGAAGATCAGAACGGTGAGCAGATCTCTACATACAAAGGAGAGGGAGCAAGGGGACCTCAGGAAGAGGCAGAAGATGAACAAGCTGAAGACGGGGATGGAAGATGGGGAGTCCAAGGCCGGAGAGGGACAGGCTTGGGTCCTGGGGGACTGACATCTTTTCTCACTGCCAAGAGGGACAAGGTAGCCCACATCCCCTGTTGGTTCCCTGTGCCCCTGTATACAGCCTTATAAACAGTTCCTTCCTGAAAACAAAACAACAATAACAACAAGAAGACTTTTCCAAAATCCCCTGAGCAGGTCATTTGTTTGGTCTGGGACTAAAACTTTTGGATTGAGATTATGAACAAGTGCCTCCTTCTTTTCCTCTTGGGCCATCAATAGGAAAGTCACAAGTCACAGTAGCTTTCAAAACAAATCCCCACTGCACTTTTGGACTGGAGGCACTGGTTCCTCAGGCTCTGATCACTAACAAAAAGAATCAGAAATGTGGGGCTGGAGTTGTAGCTCAGGGGTAGCGCATGAGGCCCTGGGTTCCATACTCAGCACTACATTAAAAAACCAAATAAAAATAAAGATATTTTTTTTAAAAAGAATCAGAAATTAAATAACCTCATGTCTTTACAGAGAGACTAAAGAGATGGTGGCGGCTGAGATAATATTATTTTTAAAAATTATATTCTTTTCTTTAATCCTGCATCTTTTTTGTTGTCTAAAGTAGGGTTTTCAGAGACATGAGGTGGGAGGGAAAGGGAGAGAAAAGGGAAATTGCATGGAAATGGAGGGAGACCCTCATTGTTATACAAATTTACATATAAGAGATTGTGAGGGGAATGGGAAAATAAACAAGGAGAGAAATGAATTACAGTAGATGGGGTAGAGAGAGAAGATGGGAGGGGAGGGGAGGGGGGATAGTAGAGGATAGGAAAGGTAGCAGAATACAACAGTTACTAATATGGCATTATGTAAAAATGTGGATGTGTAACCGATGTGATTCTGCAATCTGTATTTGGGGTAAAAGTGGGAGTTCATAACCCACTTGAATCTAATGTATGAAATATGATATGTCAAGAGCTTTGTAATGTTTTGAACAACCAATAAAAAATATGAATATAAAAAAAATAAAGTAGGGTTTTGTACATGTTTTAATTGGTTGTCCTTTGTACATCTGCTTATGATGTGGTGGCTATAGTGAAGGGAGGTATCTTCAGGTTTTTAGGAGTTGTCAGTTAACTTTTCTATCCCGTGGGATCTGGAATAAGACCATTACCTGCAACCCATGCCTGTCTTGGTCATGAAGAGGCACATTGGTGGCCTTGGCTGCTAAGGCCTGAGGCTAGTCTTGCTCCCCCTGAGTCAGTGTTCTAGAGCGTCCAGGGCTGAGTCTCCAGGCTGCCATGGTTAAGTGTCAGGTTTTATCCTAGGATCTCTGTTAGCCATTTCCCACCAGGAACTGCAGGCCCCTCGGCTGGGTTCCTGACATCCATCCTGGCTTCCACAGATCCTTTCAGCCGGAGGCCTCACTTCTGATTCTCGGACCTCTAACCAGACTAGGGTCTTGTTGCAAACTGACTGTGAAGATCCAGAGCAATGTTCCCTTCCTGACTTAGATCTCTGCTTCCTCCTGGAAGTCTTGAAAGAAAAAAAAAACCTTGAAAGGAACTAGGAACATGAAGAGATGGGCCTCATTCCCATGGGTGAAGAAAGTAGGGTTGAGAGGTCAAGTAACTTGCCCATAGTGATAGGGCAACTGAGGGCACATGAATAAAGATTTCCAGCCAGGTCTTTGTGATTATAAAACCGTTCTTTCTTCCATTCACAGCACATGGCCTCCTGCAGGTGTCCCATCTGAGTTTGTCATAGCTTGCGATCCTCTAAGAACTGGTCTGGCCTTGTTTAGCTGCCAGGCTGCAGCTAGGTCTGTCTCTTCAGTACCTTTGGCGTCTGTCTGCACCGGGTTTCATCCACCTCTTCCTTCCTAGACTCCCACATGTGGGTCCTGTCCAAATCACACCAGTAGCAGGGACTGGCACTCTGATTGCTTCTCAGTCCCCTAGGTCCCCACTCACCACCAGCCCTAATACGTCATGTTACCTTAAAGCAATTGAGGCTCAAGCTCAGGGGCTCTCCCTGCATGAGTCCCCAAGAGAGTCCCAATAGTATGGACACACGATCATGAGGTGCAAAAATTTCAAAGTAAGGGATTTTAGTCACCATCAGCCCAAACCACTGGATCTTTCCATATGGATTTCCCTTCCATTCCATTTCCCATCCAGTCTGGAAGTGTGGTGAGCCAAGTGAGCAGGGCAGTTTTAGGATCTAAGGGGGCGTTGATCTGGGTTAGAGTTATGTATCTGTGTAGTTCTTTGTTGCTTTTGTTTACAGTTACATTACTTCTAGTGATCTTGGTGCAGGGATATTCTCTGCAATGTTCTTCCCTCACTATTCCATCTCACCTGGCAGCGCAACACAAGGTGAGGCCTGGGGTACTGCTCATGTGGTGTTACGGACATGCCCTGTGCTGCCCCACACTGTGAAATTTAAACATTGGATTGGTAACAAGGTATAAGTGTATGGATCTATGGAGGTAGAGAATTCCTTCGCATCTTATAGCTCATATATGAAAGAAACAGAACATTCCCCAGTTTGACAATAATCTTGACAATTTTTTAAATATCTCTATCATTTTATATGTTAACAACTTCCTTGTAAGTTTATTTGCCTTTTTTTTCTTAATATGACCACACTGTCTAAATAGCCGTCATTATTTTGCCTTATTTACATGCTTAGAGTAGCCTAGGAATTACATGGAATTTACATACGGTAGATCTTTAGTTCTTTTAAAACCATCTGCTATTACTTTGAGTGTAAACCTCTAAGTTACAACAATTTTTGAAATCCCTCAAAGAGATGTAACCTTTAGTGCTGTCCCTTCTATTGCTAAAGAGCTTAATCCAGACAATTTATATGACATTACAGTGACAAGTTGCAAAGAGGAAGTAATCTTTTGTAAATCACCAGTAATATGAACAACTTCCAGCCAACCACACTGGAAGAAAATTGAGTAATTGTACTATTCTATGGAAACTAGTATTACAAAATAGTTTTTATATGAAGTGACGATCAAAGACTATGCCTCAGAAAATGTACAGAAAAAGTATTACAGAGAGGTTAATTAATTAAAATAGTTTTCCTGAATTTTGTTTTATTAGCTTTGTTAAAATTTATAACTTGCTATGATTTATTTTCTGACTATTTATATAATAAATATTCGATTTTGTAACTACTCATTCACAATTTTGTATCGTTTTTCTTAAAGAGGACTTTCCAAATTGCATAGACTTTAGGCCCCACAACAATTGGGATTCTCTCCTGACTGTGGTGTTTTCAAAATAGCTGTCTAGATCTAGGGATGTGACTTATCAAAAGTTGCTGGTTTTTAAAAATTTACTTTTACTGTTCTCTTTCTTTTGGGGGATTTTAATGTCTCAAATGAAGAACAAATCCCTGTCCTTTACCTCCCAGGTTCATCCGTAGTCTAGCATCACTTACTAGTGGCCATCAGTAGCAGAGGAGGAGTGAGAGACTGAAAGGGTCAGAGAAACCCCTTTCATGGAGGGCGCAAAGATGAAAAGGATGCAAACGTGTTCCCTCAGTGCCTAACACACACAGGCAAAGGACTCAGTTTTTGTGTTCTTTAGAATAACCTTGGAATACAAACAAACGAGATTACTCAAAGTTTAATGAGTCAACTAATGTTTTGTTTGCTACTAAACACATATAGAAGCTATATGTAATAGTCACATTGGGAGGGAGAGAGAGAGAGAGAGGGAGAGAGAGAGAGAGAGAGAGAGAGAGAGAGAGAGAGAGAGAAGGAGGGGGAGAGAGAGCTGTAATGATGTATCTTTGATTATCTCACAAAACTACTTGGATGAAGTTTCTCAAAATCATCTACACTCAAGACATTTTTGGAGATGGTTCTCCCTACTATTTGGTTTAATCACTTTCAGGTTAAATGAATGGAAGAACAAGTGAAAAATATCATTAAAAATTTGAGCATCAAATTTTCAAGAATGATGAGAAGATCCACATCATTCTCACTGATGATTGCCGTGAACAAGGCAAAGAAAAGCTTAAATAATGCTTTCCCCCCTTACATTAAGTTGTGAGGAAGTAGACCTATAAAACTTAAACGGGAAAGAGAAAATTCTGACTCGGGCTGAGGATGTGGCTCAAGCGGTAGCGAGCTCGCCTGGCATGCATGCGGCCTGGGTTGGATCCTCAGCACCACATACAAACAAAGATGTTGTGTCCGCCGAAAACTGAAAAATAAATATTAAAAATTCTCTCTCTCTCTATTAAAAAAAAGAAAATTATGAAACCTACCAATGTTTTAAACTATGTGAAAAACCTTGTGTATAATAGACATTTAACAGACATTGTGTGGATCAGAATGAGTCAAAAAACGTTTCAATTAGAGAACTGGATTTCATTCTGTACCTGAGGATGTTCTTACGAGCTCATCATTCTGTTTGTTCAGAGCAAAAGGCTCTTTCACATCTTTGTCAAACCCAAATGTCTAGAGACAGGAATGGCAATTTTTATTGTTTGGGAGGGTTTAGAAGAAGGAATAAATGACATAATGAACAGGAACCATACTGGTAACTGAAAAATAGGAGTTGACCACTGCAAGAGCCCCGCCCCGCCCCGCCCCGCCGCCGGGTCTGCCCTCTGCGCTCCTTTGCTGCAGCCCTGAACAGCCGCCACTGTGGTCCAGGTCCTTTCTCCCTCTTTCTCATAAGTTTCCTGCCTCTATTCTTTTCTCCTTGTCACCACACTGATTTTCATTCTTATTATTCAACCTTTGGTGCATATGATCCTAAATAGGAAACAAATTGCTCTAAGCTCTCCCTCTCAATATTCCTCCTCTTGCTTTCTCCGTTTGGGCTGACCATGCCCGCACACAGCTCAGCAGGTGACGCAGTAGATGCGGTTACTTGATCCCTTCTCTGTGCAAAGAAGGAGAAGCCTCCAGGGTTCCTCTCTACTGCCGCCAACACCAGAGAAAGACCCAGCAGACACCCCTGCAGGGTCCAGATTGCAAGGATGATATCCTGCAGTATGACAATATGGAAATCAACTGTGCAAAACCATGTTTATGTATCATTTAAAATGACTGAGGTGAATATGCAGGCATGATAATGGATAACCGTCATAGACACAATGAGTAAAAAAAGCAGTCACAGAATGACAGCATTTATCACAGGGGAAATGTCATGTGGCCAAGGGTCTTTGTTTCATTGGGTTTAGCTGCTGGCAACGAGAATAGCTCCAGTTCAGAACAGGCATTCAAACTACTGCTGAAAATAAAGTCAATGAATTTATGAAAAAATACACAACTACATTCACATAAAATGCTGCTATAGATCTTCTATGGATGTATACATAAAGAAAAACTATGTTGTATATATTATAAATGTAGAAATAATGTTCCATACTTATATATAAAATAAACAAATATTTGCATATTTTATAATATAAAATGTTCTAATATTTTTATATTATGTATTTATATTATAAATATCAATAAATATTGATATCATTTATATATTCACATTGTATTATTTATATTTTAATCTAAATATATGTTCATATATAAGCATATTTACAAAAATTCAATACATTTATATGGCTTAGATACTTATATAGGCATGAGTAAATGTATTTATGTATTTGAAAATGATATATAATTTAAATATAAATAATAATAAAGTAAAGGAAGTGATGTCACACCCACAGTTATTACTGGGGGAGAAGGAGAGGTCTGAGAGATTGGGGTGTGTTGTCAAGGAACTTGGTGTTATTTGCAAGGTTTTCATTTAAAAGAAAGATATTGCAAGTGTTACTGTGAAATTAACGATTAAGCTTTCTATGCCATTCTTCTTGCTGAACTATGATGCTTGGCCACCTGTGACACAGAATAATCTCACAATCATCGCACCTGGCCACCTCTGTCTCTCTGAAACACCCCTGGGTTTCTGAGTCAATTCCCAGGGAGTAGCTGACTGTGGTTGTGTCCTGCTCTTTCCTGACCTCTGTAATCCCGGGAATTAACTTCCAGTTTAGTGACAACTATACCTGACTTGGAGGGGCCTTGGGAGTTTGCAGAGGGAGGTGAGAGGAGCAACATTTCAAACTAAAATTCATCTCCTTCCTCCATGCTGGCTGCAGCGCCTGTTTTCCAGGCCTCTAGGAAATAACCTGTGTGTTTCCTCAAGTTACTTGTGTTCATCACAGGTGACAAAGGAGCTGGCCATTGTTCTACCACTAAGGTTGAACAATGGCTGTTTCCAGCTTAGCTTTTTTAAGGTGTTAATCTCAGTTACCCGAATGAAACTATCACTGAGTGATCTCAATCTCAGGGAAGAAGAGGGGTATTCTGGGCAGAGAACCCTGGGTTCTCATAAGAGGCCTTTACTATTAGGGATTAGGAAAAGATGGAAAGCAGAGAATTACAATCAATTCTGGTTACAGCAGGGATCCGATAAGTATTTGTTTTAAACTTCAGTGGATTTGGTGACAGCAAATTACACAGATTGAAGGGAATTCTTCTCTTTGGACATAATAGACACCATCTGTGGCACTGTGACCTGCTTCCACTGGGTGAAAGATACCTGGTGTCAATCTTCAATAAAGTACAACTATTCCACAGAAATGGTTAACTGAACATCGAAGCCATGAGTTTGGGGATAATGAGGTCCTGTGGGTTCTGTTTGCTAATGACAAGAATTGATTATTTCACGCTGCATATGTAATTAAAGTGGAGAGAGGTAATGAGCAGTGAAGCTATGAAATGAATATGAGAATCAATTAGGTTTTTACTTCTGCTTTAAAATTTTTAAAAAGAGCCTATCTTCTGTATATGCAAGCTAACACAATCAGTTTAACAGAGCTTGATGAGTTCAGAGTGGGATATGGACTGCTAAATCCTCTCTGCTGCCCTGTGGGACACTATCAGCAAAGTATCTTGGGGCTTGGTGAGAAAAAAAATCACAAAGAACCCACATTAGGCAGACATTGCTTTTCCATTATCTCATACATTCCAAATGCTGCTCTGGTCCTGCCTATGTTTACAGAACCAAGTGGGTCAAAGGCATTCACTGAGACCACAAAGAGAAATGCTAGCACACCCAGTAGCTGCTAGGACTTAATGGAATAGAAAACAACTGCAATTTAACATGTGAATCAGCAAATCGACCTTTTAGATGGTTCTGGATCAATAAGATGGCAGGACACTCATTTAATTTAGTACACACTACAAAGACTAGAACAGTACAGGAGGCAGGAGAAAAGCACAGTAAAATGAGAGAGTTGTGCACATGGGTGCCGTGCATGTTGTCTGTCTGTGGTAAACCCACACAGCTGTTACCAAGTCATTTAGTCACTCTGTTATCTAAGTGATGAGCAGTGCAGGCCAATGGTTAAAAAGGATCAAGTGTTCCTTCTCATATCAGTAGACTGTGAAACACTGAGGTGACATATTTCACTGAGTTGGACTATAATGTGGAGGAAAGCAAATGAGCACCCTAGGACTTACACTATGAAGCACCGTACGACAACCTGGTGACAAGGGCAGGTCAGGTATTAGCCTGTGATCACTAATATAAATTTCCATGAAAGAAAACAAAAAAAAAATGATATATTCCTTCAAAGACTAGGTGTGCTTACACATCAATCACTGTTTGGTAAAGAGGGCAGAAGGGCTAGATAAGAGTTATAGGGCACATCTTGGAATGACCATTGTCTGATATCTATTAAACTCTTATGGATAGGCCATTCAGATGCTGCAAAATGCCACTCAAACGATTTAACTGTTCAATGTTGAGTTACTATGCAAATAAAACTCCCCCAAAGAAATATGTAGACATACTCACATATTTGCAGGGACCCCATCACCTGCAATCCCAGGGCAGCCTCGAGTTGGTTTTCATTATGTAGTGACCGTGGGACTACAGAGTTACCTAAATATCTTTTTGTTTATCTGTTAACTTCACAAAAACATTTGATATCATATACAGAACTAAGTTCTGGAAGTTAAATCTGGCAGCCTTGAAAAGTTCATAAGTATACCCTTTGGTTATCCTGAATATATGGCTGGTCAAGTTAGAGTAGCAGATATTTCAATGGAATAAACAATATAAATAATACTTATATTTCTGTTGCCAGCTTAGGAAACTTCAGAGCATTTCTGGGAATCTGAAAATATTCCAGTGGAATAGGTCATATTTTTGATGAAAAGTCTTGGTTATAAAATTCACTTCTAAAAATTACCATATACAAACAATTGGGTTCTAGGAGCACATTCACAAATATGAAGTGTATCATGCCATAGTTTGGGCCACTACTAGGCACTGACAATAAATCTGAAAAATAAATAGAAACACACAATAGTAGCAGGAGATTTCTACATCTAGCACAAAACATTCCCGGGTAATATTGAAAGGCATGTTTTCCCAGTGTTCACAGAGCACAGGCATTGACAGAACTTTGAGAAATGCTATGTACCATAACACCCATCTCCCTCCAGGTTTCAGAAACCTGGATTTTTACCAAATAGGAAGAAACAAATGAGAGACAAAAGGTTGAAAGCCTTAGTGTTTGGTGCTAAAATGACATCAAAATCAACTTTACTCTCCCCCACCAGTCCCCCACAAGGAAAAGAGCCCTGCAGAGGTTGTGCATGCTAATACACCTACATACACCTCCCTATTACTTTTCTGAAACAGGTTCTTAAGGTGACTATGAATCTCTACAATGAGACAGTCTCACAAAGAAAAGCCCCAAGAGTAGGGGTGTCAGATAAAAGATAGGATTCCCCATGAGTCTGAGTTTCAGATAATTGAGGATTCTTTCTTTTCTTTTCTTTCTTTCTTTCTTTCTTTTTTTTTTTTTAGTATAAGCATATCCCAAATATTGCATGGGACCTACTAAAAGTTAAAATTGGTTGTTTATCTGAAATTCAACTTTGACTTTCCTTTATTTTCTTTTGACAAATCTGGTGGCCCCACCAGAGGCCATAGCCTGTCTTCTGTGTTAGAACAGTGCTCAATACAACTCTCAATTCTGTTAGGCCCGAGATATTCTGAAAATGGTTGGCTGTAGGATTCCCAAAAAATTGGTCACCAAAATGAAGTAGAATAACCCAAAACAAAGAACTTAATAGATTTACTGAAGCAAACCTTCAACAAATACCACACTACTAGCAACTAGGGAACCAGAAAGTGAGGACCCCGTCAGCCTACAGTGTATTTAGAAGGAGTGAGGAAGCGTTTCTAAGCAAAGCTTTTTGGCTGATGGAGTTAGAGAAGCGGCAGACCAGGAGATGGAGGGCTTCCCCGACAGTGAATGCGGTTCTAGTCAAAAGACAAGCTTTCTGTGTGCATAGTGGAGAAAGGCTTATTTCTTTTAGTCCCCCTCATTCCCTCTCACACATGCATATTATTTAGTAATAGTAAATATTAGTATCATAATCATAGGCAAGAAAAACCAGCTAGACCTAACAGTTATAGGAACAGAACAGTGAATTCTGGTTGAGGTTGTCAGCGATTGAGATGTTTTATAAAAATCACGTCTCATGCTACAAATAAAGCCAGGGTCCATCTATTGGTTTCTAAAATACATTCCCCACTGAACACATCGACAGAAACCATTTTCTTCTTCATTCATATAAAACCCCAGAATATCCTGTTTGATAAAGGAAGTGCTGATGGAATTCTCAAACTCCAGGGGGAAGGCAGATGCTGTTGTTCAGTGCAATTACTGTCTCTAGTCATAGGATGAAGTCTGATTGCCTCAAGGTCAGAGGGAAGTCACAGAGGAAGCATGGTCGGATGGGAGGTGCAAGGATTCTCAGCTCTGCCTGACTCAACTAAAACAGACCAGGAAAAGAATCTCCTGGATTCAATCCTATTTCCCTTGCCTTAGTGTCTGTACCTTACCTCCAGAGGGGGCTCTGAGGAGGCCTCTGAAGAGTGAAGGTGTATTTAGGAACGTACAATTTAGGAAATACAATACTAGTTTATAAACATCTGCCTGAGGAATGACCCATGACTATGAAGCCACAAAACTACTGCTAGCGATGCAAGACTGGCCCCAGTCAGTGCCCTCACCCCCTGGAGAGCTGGTGCAGCTCCTGGAGCCAAAAATGAGGTGACTCCATCAAGAGAGAGGCATGTGGGGGCCACTTCCCCAGCAATCTGGGGAAAACGCTACCTGAGAGTTTCCAATGCCTTCCCAAGCCTTTTGGTGTAGTACCTTGGTCCAAACTTCCATGGGATCCTGTGATTTTACTGGGAATAAAATGTTCTAGAAGCCAGTTGACCTTCTCCTCTATGGCTGCCCACCACCTCATCCAGGAAGAGTTCATTTCAAAGAGAATGCTCAGAAGCATGTCATTAAAAAACCAGTAAGAGACTGAATCGGCTACACTTCCCAGGCCTGTAGCCTCAAGGATAATCAATCTTACTACGCCTTTCATCCTTGACATCTCTGGCCACCACAAAAGGCAAGCCCCTCCAGACGAAAGTCATCTCCCATGTTATTTTCTACTTCCTACCCCTACCCCTACCTCATCCCACCCATTTCTCCTTCTCCTTCTAGCCTCCCTGGGAGCCTGTCCTACTCTGCTCTCTGGAACCCCTAGCTCATTGCAAACTTTCCCACTTGCTTAATGTTTTCATTAACTGATTTCCCTTCCGTTTTCCCCTTCACTGAAATCCAGCTTCCCCCTCAGGATGCTGTCTTCTCTGTAGCCCTGGGGAGGAGAGGCTGTTTGTGGTCCTGCAATGTAGATACCAAGTGGGGGGTGGGTGGCAGAGGTCAGAGACAGTGTTGGCCATCTTCTGGCACCTTGATTCTGTTTCAAAATCACTATTTTATTTTCATCACCAAGGTCAAAGCTTTTCCTCCTTTGAGGTCTGTAACATTTGGTCCCACTGTCCACTTTCTCCAATGATGTGACTTAAGGCTGCTCGCTCTACATTGGTCCAAGGAGTAAACAAATCTCCCAGCTATCCCAAGCAGACTGGGGCTTCTGGATCACAGTTTTTCTTCCCACTCCGTTTCTTGTCAATATCCTGAATGACTTCAACAGCCACAAAGGAACTCACACCCAACAACTCTAGCCTGAGCATTCCTTAACCTCCACTGAGCTGTATGGTCATTTCTATCTCCACTTATTTACCTGTTCCTCTTGAATCTGGGAAAATGAGTTTTTGTACCCATACTCTTTGCTACTGCTTTGGAAAAGGTTACGGATCACTTCCCACATAAATCCAATAGACTGTAGTTCTCGTCTCTTTGGCTACTCTGCAACATCTATGAACTGCAACAGTCTGCTTGAAACTCAATGTGGCTGCTGAGATCTTGCTCTCTCTTGACTTCCTCTTGCCTTACACTGTCCTCCTTTGCTGCTTCTTTGTCCTCAACCTATTTCTGCTCCTACTCGTCAATATTGGGATCAGTAGAGAAAGTGGCCTATGTCCTCTTCCCCTTTTTTCCTTTCTATGCATCTTCTTGGACCACCTTATCCACTCTCATGGCTACTAGTCAATGATACATCCATACTGCAAATTAACCCCTAGCCTTGAGCACTAAAGCTATAAGTCTGTACTTTAGATAATCCCATCTCATGATCATTCACGTCGTATCAACAATTTAACTAATCAACTCTCCCTCCAGCCCTGCTTCTTTCCACGGATTCACTGCCTTGGTTTATGGCACCCTGTCCACTCAGAAACTGGGTGTGATGGGAGATGGTTCATCTTGACCCCATTCTAATCAGTAGCACAAATGCTTGTCTCATCTGCTCAATTGCTTCTGTGGCTGACTTGGTTCAGGTCCTTATAATTTCTTAGCTTGATTGTACTACAATATCTTATCTCTTTTCTCTCCTGTTTCCAATTTACTCGTGTGCACTGCTAACAGTAATGTTTCTGAAACAGATATCTGCCCATGTTACTTTTCTGTAAAGAGTCATAATGGCTCCCCACAGACAAGAGAATAAAGTTCTAAATTTGGAAGGCTAGCTTTTAAGCTTCTCATGAGCTGGTCCCTCTTCAGTTCTATTTCTCATGGAATACCATCCTATTCACACAAATCCTACAATCTAATGCCTGCAATGTCACACACCTGCTGTGTGTCCCACACCTCCATGCCTTTGCTTTGAGAAGTTTCCTTGTCTCATTCGCACTGTAATCTAACACCCTGCACAGTACTGGCACCAGCTTAAGTTCAATGAGCTTCTGTTCAATGAGTTCATAGGAGCCACAGCTCCCACAGCTAAGGATAGTCCTTTGTGCCTCCTGGAGCTTCTGTAGGACAATCTTATATTTTCTTACATCTTAAATTTTCCATCTCATGTAGAGCAGCACAGTACTTCAGCTTCTAGAGTAAATAAGTGATGGATGAAAGGATGTGGTTTTATTTTCAAAGTCTTGGCAAGACTCTGTGTGTGTATTTGTGTGCACACATATTGTTTGAATGTGTGTGTGGATGTGTATGACTGTGCATGTGTGCACATGCATACACACAACAATGTGCACTTGTAAGAGAGAAAGACCTCTGTTCCCTATCAGGGTGACAGGGCTTATGACCTTGCATCCGAAGGTCCTCCTGTAGAATATATCACATCATAAAAATAACGTTAAAATAGTGAATAGATTATGCAATTCCTATATTCATTCATTTTATGGGTCATGTTACTGTGGAGTTACATTATGGGCTATAAAGTTATGTAATTCAGCTAAATTATGGATTATACTGGTGTTTTTTGAAATCCTGGAAAACAGTAGGTACTGTGATATGAGAGAATAAAGGACTTCTCAGCCACTGGGAGCAATTTAGAGTTAATCCCTCACAGTAAGCCCCTTTTTTTTCTCAGCTGAACAAAGAAACAAACAAACAAAAACCAAGAAAAACAAAATGACCACCTCTCAGAAAACCATGCTCCTTACAGGGGAAGGCCCATCCAGAGACGGATCGTCAGGAGGGGAGCAAGGCCCTGTGGCCTTCTTCAACTCAGGAAACTCTAAAAGGCTGGCCCAGCTCCAGAGCCCCTTGTCAGGTCACCTGAGGCCTCCGTCATCTTTCAAGGCTGTAACACAGTTCATCTTCTCCTTCCTCCAAGTCAGAGTCTGCCCCTCACTCCACAGGGGTGGGTTCCAGGGATGCACCTCAGTGAACATCCAGCTCACACTCTGCTCCTGGGAATCCAGCTCACTTTTATATGAGAAAATTAAACCTGGGCTCAAAGTCACTAACAGACACTGTAATTTTTAAATATAATGTTTAACAAAAAATGAAAACTGTCTGTGTTCTGACTCAGTCTTAATGTTCACCATCTTTTATCCCTGAGCCAAAAGATGGTTCTCGTGCCTAGAACCATCAGCTTTTTTTGTTGCATAGAAGAAAATGACTCTGGGCAACTGGCCTCCAGGATTGGTGGGGTGGGGGGGAGGGTTTCTACCAGATCGAAGCATAGTGCCCTCCTCAGCAGTTCTTGAAAGGAACTTCAAAGGTGTCCCTCCTATCTGAAGAACTCATCTGCTTGAACAGGCAATACCAACCTACTTTATGGACAGACCTGAATATAAATACATTCTTCCACTCAAAACTTCAGGGCAGGGTGGAAAAATGGGTATCTAATTCCTTCTACAACCAGGTGGAGAGAGGAGGATGTTGATTTGCATTCCACCTGCTTTCTCCTGGATTCCAGAAAAATATTCATGCATGCTGATGTAAACAAATAAACAATGCAATACAAGCAACTCTTTCCCTTTCAGGCTCATTCCGCCGCCTCTGTCTTCCTCTACCTTCTCCTCTCTATCATCAGTGGGCCTCCCTTCAAGTCATTTCCTTGCTTTCATGGATCACCTGAACACCAATCAGCTTTATGGTCTTCCTCTGTATGTCTGACCCAGCTGTTGGACTGGGCAAATTTAATGCCCAAAAGGAACAGGTATCCATTTTATCCAGCTACTTTCTGCCTCTTTGATACCTCTAGTTCTTTGAATCCTCTACAAGTTTGGAATCTGTTTCCCCTTCTGATCATACCTTTTTTTTCCTCAAAGAATATGGAATTGATGGCTGTCTAGACTACTTAACTGTGCAGGCCCTCTTATTGAGCTTTCATTATACTAAAAGACAGCTCTACCTATTTATCTCCCCACTAGATGAAAAATGCTGGAGGTCTCACAGATGGTGACTTCCAAAATAGACTTATAGGTAGATATACAGATGAATGGAGAGACTGTTAAGTACATCAGCAGACAGATGAAAGATAGATAGATAGATAGATAGATAGACAGACAGATAACCAGCAGGCACATGGGTGTTCATGGGTGAACCATGAACCAAATGCTAGGATTTGAGCCTATTGTAGATAAACTACTTTATTTTAAAAGACACATTGACCTTTATACCTCTGAAGATCTTATTGGGATCACAAAATCTGTGGGATAAAACGAACATTTGGAAGTGGTGTGAGCCTTGATTTTGGACCTGAAAGCAGACGCCTGTGTGCTTGCTCCCTCGTGTGTGCCTGCTCACTCCCTCTTCCTCTCTCCTTTGGTTTTCAGGTGTCATTTATTCATTTCATCTACTCTACAGACCATTCAAATAGGAGGGATGCAAAGCTGTGTGTGTCTAACTACTTGGTCAGGACTGTGCCCTGTAGAAAGACAAGTAGCTACAGCCCTGTGGAGAAGGCAATCATCCATTCGTTGTTTCTTTAATTGCATTTATGGGGAATGCAAAGGTCAGAGTGTGGTCAGGGGAGATAGATCCTGGGAGATTCTAAAAGCAGAGGTTGGTGTCTAGGCCTGAGGCCTACCCACATTGAGCTGGAAAGGACCTTAGAAACAATCTAATTTTTATTCTGTTTCTCTGGTTGTTTTATGGGTGAGTTCTGCGTCCTGAGTTCTCCCTGAGCTTTTCTCTTGGATTTAGTGTAGGATTGGGAGTGTCAAGATTTGTGAACAGTGGTTTTGGTCTCAACAGCAATCCTTTGACTCAAGGTTTAAAGCAGCATCCGTTGGGTGCTCCCTTATTCTCCTACCTGGGCCTGCGGCTGCATCTTCAGACTTAGGGAACTGGGAAGAGGGGACGAAGCAGAGCTGTCCTTCATGCCATGAAGAGCTGCTGTGGCCTCCCTCTCTAATCTCTCTTCATGTTCCTCTCCTCTTTTCCAGAACTTCATCCCCAATCTATTAAGCTATTTCCTAAATTACTTACTTGGTCTCCAGCCTCCTCATATCTAATATAAATGCCACCCTAGAGCACAACCCTGACCAGACCCACTTCTGCTTTGGTTGCTCCCTCACCGCTCAGTGAAGACAATTTTCTGGTGTAGCATTTTAAGGATTTCTGTAACATGCAACCCTTGTTCAATAAAAAAAGTAAAAAATTAAAATAATATGCAAACATATAAAATTAAAAGGGGAAGTTCCCCTTCATGCCTCTATTCCCTCTCCTGGAAGCAACCACCCCAGCAATTAATTTCCCACTCATTTTTCTGGACTTATTTCTTTTGACTTCCTGTGCACCTCCAAGGCCACAGCTAAACAGATAACCCCATCAGCCTTACATAGCTTTTCCTTGTTTTCCTGTCGCTAAGACTTCACTCTCATTATTCTGCTTTATAACTTTTAAAAATTATAAATAGATAAATTATAATGGTATATATTCATGAGGTACATAGTGATGCTATGATTTATGAATACAAAATAGAATAATTAAGTTAATTAACATATCCATCACCTCCAATACTTAGCATTTTTTTTGTGGTGAGAAGATTTGAAATTTACTCTGGGCCGTTTTGAAATGTATCTTATTATTTATTGTATTTATGATACTGTGTAATATATTTCAAAGTAAGAGAAAACTTATTCCCTTTGCTTAATTGAGGCTTTATACCCTCAACCATCAATTCTCCATCCTTCCATCCTCAGACTTTGGTAGCCACCATTCTATTTTCCGCTTCTTTGATTTTGATTGCTTCAGATTCCACAGATGAGAATCATACAATGTTTATCTTTCTGTGCCTAGCTTATTTCATTTAGCATAATGTTCTTCAATTGCATCCATGTTGTCTCCAATGGCAAAATTTATTTTTCAAAGGTTGAATAGTATTTTATAGTATATTGAAGGAGTTAAGGGTGATCTACTTCAAAATATGCTGAATTGGTATTTTGATTATTTCAGGCTAAAATCACTGGAGAAACAGTAGTTGCAGAAAGGGCTCTTTGATTGACATTTTCCTACAGATACCAGTCCATAAAGATTCCTCTCGCCAGGCGCCATGGTGCACCAGGTGCCTGTAATCCTAGTGGCTCAGGAGGTCAAGACAGAAGGATCTCGAGTTCAAAGCCAGCCTCAGCAATAGTGAGGTGCTAAGCAACTCAGTGAGACCCTGTCTCTAAATAAAATACAAAGTAAGGCTGAGGATGTGGCTCAGTGGCCAACTGACCCTGAGTTAAATCCCTGGTAGCAATATAAAAAGATCCCTCTGGGAGAGGTTCCTTCTCTGTACCATGGCTACAAAGTGGACTATATAATTGGAGACTGGAATTGTTGCTGCAGTGGATTTGAATAAATGACCTGTGGGGAGCCACACTGAGTTACCATGCCTTCCAGTCCTGATGCACCACGGGGATCTGAAAGATCACTGTAGTCTGGCATTGTAGTGCCATGACTTGTGACTTGGTATTCTCACCCCCCAACCCCCCCTTGGATAGCAAGGCCAGTCTTCTGAGCAGGCATACCCCTGGGGTGGAGCTAACTCACCTATTTTTTTGTAATCCTACCCCTTTGCTTTGGTTGGAATAGAATGTTCCATGGAAATGCCCTTTGTGTGTCCCCTTCTTGCTCTGCCCTTGGGTGTGGCCTTCCTACATGTCAGTCAACCTGCTGACAGCAGACACCATGAAGCTAGATTCAACTTCCTGAAACCTGACCCCTTGCTTCATTTGAATGGTTTCTCTCCAATAAAAGGGTTCAGCACATGGTCTTTCTCTTTTCACGGACCCCTCAGGTCAGAGGAACCGTCACAGGACCCAAAGAAAAAGGGATCTCTGTCTCTTGTGTGATTATTTCGTGCAGCCAGTTCACCTAGAGTGACCCTGAGAGTTTTACTTGTGAGAAACGCAACATAAACTCACTAAAATAACACTTATCTTCCACTAGCTTTGTGTTCCCCATGTGTTTCCTAGAGACTCCCCTAGAATTCACCACTCCAAGCCCAGATCACTTTGTTCTGCCATTTCTTCATAAATTTATTATTCTTCGTATAAAAAGCATACAATCTTTCTGTTTTAGCCATTTCTTCAGATATTTACTCCCTTGTGAGGGTCCCCAGGTACATATACAAAGTAATGAAACTTGTATGTAGCTCTCTTGCTAATTTATCTTGTGCTAATTTGTTTCCTAGATTTCAGCTGAAGATCCAACCCAAGAACTAAGATGGGTAGAGGCAATTATTAGTTTTTCTTACATGTACAAGAGTATTTTCCTTATCCATTCACCTATTTAGGGACACCTAAATTGATTCTATATATTGGCTACTGTGAACAGTGCTATAAAGAATGTGGGAGTTCAGATATCTCTTTGACAAACTAATTTTGAATCTTTTGGTAAATATCCAGAAGTAGGACTTCTGGGTCCTATGGTAATCCTATTTTTAGTTTTTTGAGGAGCCTCCAAACAGTTTTCCATTACTGCTGCACAATTTATGTTCCCACCAACAGGGTACAGGATTCCCTTCTCTCCATTTCCTTGTAAACATTTGTTATCTTTCATCTTCTTGGTAATACACAGTCTGACAAGTGTGAGGTGATATATTATTGTGGTTTCTAATTTGCATTGCCCTAATGATCAGTGATGTTGAGCTTCTTTCCTTTATGATGGATTGAAATAATAAATATTGTTAAAATATCTATTCTACCCAAAATGATCTACAGATTCAATGCAATCCTTTGCAAAATTCCAAGATCATTTTTCATAGAAATAGAAAAATAATCCTAAAATTCATATGGAGCCACAAAAAGCTCTAAAAGGCAAACATGAACCCCAAAGAACAAAACTGGAGGCATCATATTATCTGTTCAAACCCTACTACAGAGCCATAGTAATTAGAACAGCATGGTACTGGCATAAAAGTAGACTCATCCACAAATGAAACACAATAAGAGCCCAGAAATGAGCCTACCCACCTATGGTCAATAGATTTTTGACAGAGATGTCAAGGATACCCAATGGGAAAGGACAGTGTCTTTAGTTAATAGTATTGGGAAAACTGCTATTCAGAAGAAAGAAATTGGACTCTGCTCTCACCACCAAATACACAAATCAATTAAAAATGAATTAAATATAGTAGGGGATAGGAATGGTGGCAGAATACAACAGTCACTAATATGCCATTATGTAAAAATGTGAGTGTGTAACAGATGTGATTCTGCAATCTGTATTTGGGGTAAAAATGGGAGTTCAAAACCCAATTGAGTCAAATGTATGAAAGATGATATATCATGAGCTCTGTAATGTTTTGTCAATCAATAAAAAAATGTGAAAAAAAATGAATTAAATATAAGATCTGGGACTATAAAACTATTAGAAGAAGAGGTAGGGGGAAAACATGACATTAGTTTGGGCAATTTTTTTTTTTTTTTAGATTTGACTCCAAAAGTACAGGTAAAAAACTCCAAATGGCCAGGCTTTGTGGCACATGCCTTTAATCTCAGTGGCTCAGGAGGCTGAGGCAGGAGGATCACGAGTTCAAAGCCAACCTCAGCAAAAGTGAGGCAGTAAGCAACTGAGTGAGACCCTGTCTCTAAATTAAATACAAAATAGGGCTGGGGATGTGGCTCAGTGGTCAAGTGTCACTGAGTTCAATCCTTGGTACATCCCTCACACACACACGCAATAAACAACAACAACAACAATAACAAACCCCAAAATAGAAAAATGTAGACAAATGGGATTATATCAAAATAAAAAAAACTTTTGCACAATGAAGGAAATAATAAAAGTAAAGGGGCAATCTCTGGATGGTGAGGAAACATTTTCAAACAATACTTCTGATAAAGGATTAATATCTAAAATTTATGAAGAATTTAAATCCACAAAAAGAAAACACATGGATAAAAAAATGGGCAAGAAATCTGAACAGACATTTTTTTTGAAAGAAGACATACAAGTGCTCACATTATTCTTTAAGACTTAAATATTATGGAATAGTCCACATTTGAATGTCTGAATTCTACCAGTCCTTGGAGACTGAACTTCCATGTCACCTGCTGGGTCACACTTTTCCCGACCTGCTGATTAAAGTCCTTCCCTTCTTGAAATAAAAGGGATAAAAATAGAAAAGGAAGAAGTCAATTATTGTTTGCAGATGACATAATCCTATACTTAGACGAGCCAAGATGCTGCACCTGAAGACCACTAGAACCAGCCAAACTCAGCAATGTAGCAGGTTAGAGAGTCAATGTACAAAAATTAACACCAGCAATGAATCAGCTGAGAAAGAAATCAGGAAAACTATCCTATTCACAATAGCCTAAAAAGAGATACCTGAGAGTAAATCTGAAGAAATAAATTGAAGAAGACCTTAGAGGATAGAAAGACCTCTTGCGTTCATCAATAGGCAGAATTAATAGTTAAAATGGCCACATTGCCAAAAGCAATATACAAATTCAATGTAGTCTCCATCAAAATACCAATTACATTTTTCACAGAGTTAGAAAAAACAGTCATAAAACTCATTTGGAAGAATAAAAGGCCCAGAATAGCTAAGGCAAGTCTAAGCCAAAAAAAGCAATGCTGCAGGCATCACAGTACCTGACTTCAAATTATCCTAAAGAGCCATAGTAACAAAAACCGCATGGTCCTAGCATAAAAACAGACACATAGACCAATGAGACAGAATAGAAAGCAGAGACAAACACAGATACAGTCATCTGATCCTTGACAAAGGTGCCAAAAACCCTGTTAGAGAAAAGACAGCCTTTTAAACAAATGGTGCTAGGACAACTGGTTATCCATATGGAGAAGAGTAAGACCAGATCCTTCTCTCTACACTGCACAAAAGTCAATTCAAATGGATTAAGGTCCTAGGAATCAAACCAGAAACTATGCAACTCCTAGAAGAAAACGTAGCACCAACACTCCAACATATTGGCAAAGACAATGACTTTCTCAATAGGACTCCTAAAGCTCAGGAAATAATAAACCAAGAACTAATAAATGGGATGGCATCAAATTAAAAAGCTTCTGCACAGCAAGGAAATAAGAATGTGAAGAGAACCCACAGAATGGGAGAAAACCTTTGCTAGCTCCTCTAGATTAATATATCCAGAACATATATATCTAATATCCAGATTATATAAAGAACCCCAAAAAACTTAACACCAAAAGTCACATAACCCAATTAATAAATGCATAAATGAACTGAACAGATACTTCTCAAAAGAAGAACTACAAAATGCCAACAAATACATGGAAAATGTTCATCATCATTAGCAATTAGGGAATTAGGGGATTAGGGAAATGAAATTAGCAATCAGGAAAATGAAAATAAAAACTACATTGAGATTCATCTCACTCCAGTCAGAATGGCAGCCATCAAGAATATAAACATTAATAAATGCTGGAGAAGACGCAGAGAAGAAGGAACACTTTGACACTGCGGTGGGACTGTAAATTAGTACAACTCCTATGGAAATGGATGAGGAAGTTCTGCGAAAGACTAGGAATGGAACCACCATATGACCCAGCTGTGCCACTCCTCAGTATTCACTCTAAAGGATTAAAGTCACCATACAAGCACGATACCCAAGTTTGGAGTAGCACAATTCACAATAGTCAAACTATGGAACTAGTCTAGGTGTCCATCAATGTGTAAATGAATAAAGAAAATGTGGAGTTTTATTCAGCATAATGAAGAAATCTGTAGGAAAATGGATGGAACTTGACAATTTTATGTTAATTGAATAAACCAAACTCAGAAAAGCAAGGGTTTTATGTTTTCTGTCACATGTGGAAGCTAAAGAAGAAAAAGAAGAGAAAGGTGGGGGGAACTCAAGGAAATCAAAGGGAGATCAGTAGAGAAGAGGAAAAGGACCTAGTGAGGGAGGAGGGAAGGTACAGGAGAAATCTGGGGAATGATATTGGCCAAATGATATAGTTGTATCGTGCGCACATCAGAATACAGAACAACAGATCCCACTATTGTGTACAATCATAACGCATCAATAAATTACAAAAGAATTAAAATAAAATAAATTTCTTCCATTTTCCTTTGAATTCCCAAAATATTTCTTCTAGCTTCTGCTTAAAGCAACTTATTTTATTCTCTGCTGTTTGGGTACAAAGCCAGTCGCCACTATTTAACTGTGAGTTCCCTGAGTCAGAGACACTCTCAGTTCACCTTGGTACAGCCCACAGCATACCCTGGACCTTCCATGCACATAGTGGGAATTCAAAGAATCTCACAGAACAAGAGAATAGGGTCTGGAGCCTCAAGGGTATGTTTTTGCAATTAATTTACTTGATTTTTCTTTTCATGGTCTAGGGCTGGAACCCAGAGTCTCATGCATGCTAGGCAAGTGCTCTTCCACTGAGTTCCACCCCCATCTTTAAAATGACAGCAACATGAACCGTGGTGAGTGGGTTCTGTTAGCTTCTCAAGCAGCTAAAGGATGTGCTGAGTGGTGGGGCCTTTGGAATCCCGACTGGTTCCTGGTGACTATTTGGAACACAGAGATCTAAAACAGAAAATAAGACACACAAAAAAACCCAAACCAACCTAACCTTAAAACTTGTCTTATTTTAAACAGAACAATATGATTCTTCTCAAACTGTGGAGCTGAACAATCCTCCTCTTTATTTCAATGAAACCAACACAGACTTTGAACCTTCAAAACAACAACCAAAGGCCCCAAAGCCCCTGACCTTGCTCCGCCTTGGCAGGCTGCTGGACAATGACTCAACCTACAGGGCTCTCTAGTGAACCCTAAATTCAGTTTCATTTTCTGATTAGAAAGGACTTATTTTCAGCATCAAGTGGAGGTGAATGGAAGAAGAGGAGGGTTGGTGGAGGGGGAGATAGTTTCACAACAATTTGAGAGATGGTGAGATTTACACGCTCTCTGCATAAGAAACAGCCCCAGGGACCAATCATAGAAACCGACAACACCTACCTAAGACAAAAACTTTCAAAACACTAGGCTTATTAATTTTTCTTGTATTTGCTTTAGTTCACGTGAGCTTCTCATATATAAAACATTGCAATAATAAAATAAATAAACAAATAAAATAAAATCAGCTCCTAGAATCTTAATAGGGTAAGAAGCGATCCCACAACTTGTTGCTCTGCAGCATCAATTCATCAGCAACAGTTTTCATTCCATTTGTAGTTTTGCCAAAAAAGTAGTCAATCTCCCATCAATCCCTTCCCCAAATGGTTAGATCATTATCAGTCCATTTGTGAGCCTAATCCTATTTAAAGTTATTGCTAGAACTGTATCCAATGACGGTTAAAACAACTCAAAAACCTTTCAAATATAAGGCTCTGCTCCAAAACTTTTACCTCATTTGTACTTGGACTTTACAAACAATTTCCATTATTTTTTCAGCAATTTTCTATTTAAGTAAATTTTATTTATTCTCCAAATAAAACTATAGTCTGTCTCAATAGCAGTATCCAGGGAAGAAAAGAGTTCCTGAAAAAATTGACTGTAATTACAAGGAAGGGGAAGGATTATGAGATGCTGTGGGGAGAAGAATTACGAGAAAGGGATGGTGTGGATGAGAAGAAATCGAAATCGAAAAGGTCTGGCTCACAACAAGGGCTGGGCAGAGATGTCTGAGGCCATTTCTGCACAGGCAGAATGGAGTATGTGTTTCGAAAAGGCCAGGAAACAGAGATCCTTCCATCATGAGCCATGGGGTACTGATCATGACCTTTAATTTCAGCAAAGCAGGGGCAAGAAGGTCCGATACCTTTCCTTACTCATCATAAGGAACACCCCTGTGACAAAAGACTAATCAACAAGAGAAAAGCAAAGCAGACTTATTTAATCAAATGTTATATAATATGGCAGCCTTCAGAATGGAAACAAAGACCTGGGGGAAAACTCTATTTTTATGCTTAGGTTTAATGACACCATTTAGAAAAGTGATTGGGAAAATGTTATGATCTAATGCAATAAAATGAATGGGGGAAATTCAGCAAAGCCTATCTGTTTGGCTTCTCCTTGGACTCTTCTGTGTGTCATTTCTTCCTCCCAGGACAGGGCAGGACCTTCTGGAATGAGGGTCTTATGATACACTATCAGACAGGGTAGGTCAGAGAATTTCTTTATGGCCAAAAAAGGTGCAGGGTGGAGAGATAGTATTTCTAGATTTTGTGGCTGGTTTTAGGGGAGAGGAGTTCTCATTTTTGTGGCCTGTATTAGGGGAGAAAAAAGAGTAGGAGAAAGAAGATTAGGAGAAGGTTGGATAGAGAGTTTGCTTCCGAGGCCCTTCTGATGGCCTTCAGTTCAAAGTAAGCAGCATGGCAGAGCATCACATTTTGGGGTCCTATTTTTTCTGGGTTCCCGCAGCAGAGGTGCCCATGCCATGATCTCAATGGCCAACAATGCTGACTGTCATAGAACCACGGGAGGCACTCACTATTCCTTATTGCTGTGACAAGTCTCACCAGCTACTGTGCGACCTGGGGGCCAGTCCTCACTCTCACCCTCCACATCCTGTGAGCAACAAAGCTGTGTCCACTCGACTTCCTAAATGCTTCTGCTACCTCACCTCTCTCATCATCCCTATCCTTTGGCCTAAACTACTACAATGTTCCCTTATGGTCATGTGGTCTTAGTGTCGATCTGCTCAGCACATGTCAATCAATTTGCCTCCCCAGGCTCTCACTCATCCCCCAGATACCAACCTTATCTGGCTTTTTGGATTCCTAAAATGTTCCTTTTCACTACAAAGGCCTTCAAAGCTGTTCATGCAACTGATTCCTTTTCCTTCCAAGATTCCTTCCACTCACACATTTACCCTCACTCCCCTTTTGGATCTTTCTAGTCTTTACTGCATGTAAGGTCCCTGGCATGTGCTCCCTGCTAATACAGAAATATAATTCTGTAATCAATTGTTGAGTGACTCTTCCTGTGTCACTCTGTAAGCACTCTGAGGTCAGAACTTGTGTTTGTCTATGTATGTTCTCATCTGTAATATGTAGGTAAATAATTCAAGCAGAGGATTTAACATAGTACCTGGTATATAAGGCCTATGTAAGCTTTGGCTGTAATAATAATTAACATTGTGCCTAGGACAAAGTATGTGCTCGATAATATGTTGAATTAAAGAGGAATGAATAAATGGATGGGTAAGAGTTCACCAATGCAGACAGCTCCCCTTTTCCCCACCCAGCTGCTATCTATAATAAATAGAGCAAAGCTGAATAGAAAACAGTCACAGAAAGGAATCAGCGATTTTCATTTCTGCTGCCATCATGATAAATGGTATCTTTGTTTTCCTGGATTTGAATTCATTGTACTGTGTTGTTGAAGAACTATTTAATGCAGGGAGATTTGGAATTAAGAGCTACAGGAATGTGATATCACAAAATATATCTCCACACTTCTCCAAGTTGTCTTTATTAATTAAAGCGCACATGCTTCTTAATGAACACCATACTCTGGTGGTTCCCAGGCTAGATCCTTGAGGAAGCCACACATATCAGGTAGTACATTCCAACAAATGTTTGCACAGAAAATGTTAACATGTTGCCAAAAAGGGAAAATTTCACCATTTTTCCCAGTATACACCACACTTCTGATTCTTCCATACCCTGGACAAGGCACCAGTCACATGACTACATCATGCCATGCTGGTCTAACAAGGGGAAACATACACAAACAGGCCTGGGCTTCTGGAAGGTTCTGTACTAGCAGTACCAAAAGCTAAAAAAGGGGAAGATGTTTCTGAGTTGGTCCAGTCATTTTGCTAATTTATTGCTCTTTAAGGTTGTGATAAAACTTTAAATACTTTAATTTTTTTTTTTACTTTAAAATTGTTTTGCTGTAGATGGCTCATTTGGATTTAGTAATAAACATGACATCATCTTGTTATTAATGTGACATTTGATCTTCCTTGTTCCTTCTTAAGGGCAGAGGAAGGTTTTTCTTTCCTGTCTCTAAAGTTCACTTTTCTACTCTGGACCTTTCCAGTTCTACCTTTGAATGCTATGAAAATTCATACTTTGTTTTTCTCAGTTCAGCCATTAATTTGGGAAACTAGTATTTAAGAGATTTGGGGAAATTAATTTGGGAAACTAGTATTTAAGAGATTAAGGGTAGGGACAGGGGATTATCAAGGATGGTGGAATTTGATAGACATCATTATCCAAAGTACATGTGTGAAGACACGAATTGGTGTCAACATATTTTATATACAACCAGAAATATGAACAATTTTGCTGTATATGTTTAATAAGAATTATAATGCATTCCGCTGTCATTTATTTTTTTTAAATCAATTAAAAATAGATTTGTTAGAAAAATACATTGTTAGTGTCTTCGTCCTTGCACATTTACAACTACACTGAAACCCAGTAGAGGCCATGAAAAACACTAGACATTTAATCAACTGACCTGATTTTTTGTGGAGCAAACTGGATCTGTTCCCGAGCATGCTGCAATCCTGGGACTGTGTCGGGGCTGAGAACAGTGATGTCCTCTGACCTTCTGGGTTTCCAGGTGGGAAGGGTGAGCTCTGGATGAGTCTGATTTCACCTCTGTCCACACTAGAGAAGTGGAGAGCATCCTGAGTTTTCTTCTTTTCCTTTTTTAACATGTTGACTAAAATATCTGAAATTTGACTTAAGGAATAAATGACTCATCCTAGATTATAATGATCAAAATACAAATGATCCAAATGCAGTTAATAGTCCCCAAACCACTTGCTCCTGAACACATGGTAAAGATTGACTAAAGGAAGATTTTAACTTTCCAAATTCCTACTACACAGTTGTGGACAATAAGGAGGCTATTAGTCTTCTACCATGACACTACGAGGTGAAAAATTAGCAAACTCAATGTTTTTCAAAATGTTCTTAGTTTAAATCAGATGTCTTAGATTTTTTATGAAAGAGTTAATAAAAAGTAAAGTGAATACTTTACTTGTACTAGGCAGTGAAGCTGTGCATATATCTGTGAGTATATAGGTCTTTTATCTGGGAAGATTCCCCTCTTTGGCTGAGCTGTGATTCAGTACCACCTTGTTTTATACTTTGTGAAGGTGTGTCTGGGGCTTGTTCAAACGGATGATGTCACTGAAATGGAACCTTGTAACTCCCACTATGGACATTCATGTTGTTGGTGGTCACTTTGACAGCACTACTATCTTTTGTTGATCTCCAGTATAATCTACCCCCACCTACTCCCATGGGAAATAGTGTCTTTCTCACACCTGTCACAATCTGAGCCTTCTGGGTCTACAAAGACAGATAAGAAAACATCCTCCAAACCCGACTGGGTAACTGTGATGCATCAAGAGCCTTTATTGGTTTTCAGCCTTTGATGAACGTAAGTTTTGAGATGATTAAATCTTAGCTGTTGTTTTTCCTTCTTCTGATTTTACTTACTGTTTACCTCAGCACAGCTTCCATTATGGGATGCTCTACAATGCCTGGGCACATTCTGGTTTTGCTCAGCGCAGTGAGATTGACAGGGCAGGTCTTACGCTCCTGCTCCTGAAGGATAGGAAACAGCTTCATCAAGTAGTCATACAGCTAATAAAAGAAGAGCTAGGATTTCAATCCAAGTATGGATTCAAGATCAGTATTCTGTCCACTCTGACAGCATACACACCATCATTTTGAATATGAGACTCAGATGGTGGAAACTCTGAATTATTCAGTAAAGAATCTAGTGTAGCCCCATGTGAATAGTGGTACCCAGATTCACCACAGTGAAGAAGGGAGATGATGTATGTCTCTCTTTCTCTCTCATTCTCTTTAAAAAATAAATGTATATGAACAAGCCTGGCCTGTTCCCTCTTTGTCATATCTCATTTCATCCCTCCTATAGGCACAGACATTCATAAGTCATGAAGCGGATTAAGAAGTTGGTAGGAGTATTTAGGAGAGAAGATCCTGGACTAGGATCAGGGCCAGGAAAAGAAGCAGAGCTCAGACTGGGGCTGAGGCCAGGACTGAGGTCCAGGCTGAGACCATCCCTGGAGATGGATGGGGTAAGAGAGAGGGAAAGGAATGCAAGGGTGACAACATTTGTGGACAGCACTCACAGACAAGGGCTCATGTGGGGGTGTAATTCACAGTTGAACCTACTGTTACTGGCTGAATAATAAAGCAGCTAAAACTTACTTGAATCTGACATACGGGGTCTGCTAATGCTCAACTAAAATTAAAGACTGAAGTTAATCAGGCAGCAGACTTACTTTGTATTTGGTTTGTTTTTACCTCTTTATTTCTGGATTTTCTTTACATAGATTACTTTTATGCATTTTGCACAATAGCTGAAGCTAAAGTATCTTTAGAAAATTTTAAAAATGAGCAAAAAATATCTGCTTATAATGAACTGACCAAAATTATTTCCTGTGTGTGTTTAAATGCTGAAAACGTCATGAAAATGTCAAGTCTTTTATAAGAAGCTTGAAAGATAAAACAAGAAGGAATACTGAAGAAATCTCAGGGAGTCCTGAGGTCTAACCCGCCACCAGGGGCTCTTTAGAAGTAACCACCTAGTATGCAACTAGGAGCAGCTCATGTCCCAGGGACCACCACCACTCTCAGGACCCCAGATATGCTGCCTCCTGGAGCCAATAAGAATTCTGTCTTGAACACTCATCTATTCCCACTTCCAAATTTGGAAACATTTGTAAGTAGAACCCAAAGTAGTAGATCTCCTTTTAAATAAAAGGTTACATTTAAATCAATCTCTGCTCTTCATAAGCTAAATACCATTTACCATTTCTTCGCCATGATTTGAGTTTCACCCACATACCAGCCACAAACTCTGGGCCATGGTAAGGCTGTGGTCAGCCCGGTGTCCGGTCAGCTAGCTAAAGATAACCAGCTAACTTACTGGCTCAGGACTGAACCAGAAAGAGTACCACAGAGTAGTCAAAAATTATATTTTCACAAATCTAATGTGAAGAGATGGCATAAAAAAGCTCATGCTTTTCTATAAACTGAAATGTTCTCTGTAGAGAAACTATATCAGGCTAAAAGTGAGGTCAAATGTTTCCTTTTGTAGCTACTCTTTTTCACTAGTGACGGCACTGTGTTTGCTAAAGGGACGTTTTACTTCTCAGTGGAAAGGGACAAGGTGATTGGGAGGAAGGGTGGGCCCCTGAGTGATGTGGCAGTGGGGAGTCACCTGTTCCCACCCCCCGAGTTTCATGGCCTCAGGAAGGATACTGATTTCATTATCCCTCTGCTTTAGAAGGTCTCGTAGCTTTTTATATTCTTCCTCTCTCACTGGATCTTGGCAGTCTGGCTCTTTGATTTCAGAGGAGACTATACTGTTCCTGAGGATCTTCTTGTCATTCAATAGTTTCTGTAAGTTGAAAGAACAGTTTTGCCCCTATGTCGCCATTCCAAATTTTCTTGTTTGGCTCTTTTCCCTTTAACAATTCCCTGAACATAAGCATGCCTTGTCCTGACTCCTTGAATTCACAGTCGCTTTTCTCACTCACTTGTCCCCCAACCCACCTGCCTTCCACATTCCCTTCTCCCCCATCTTTATCTCTCCTTTCCTAAATTGGGAAATTCTTCCTCAAACATTATCTCCTCTTGGACTCTCTTCCCTTTCTACGTAACACAGTTCATACTTTTATAGCCCTTATCTGTCTTCTCCATGACTCTTCAACATTGCCTTCCCAATCCTGGCCCACAGCAGACTCACAGACATGTTCGCTATCTTACAGAGGTATGAAAAAATACAACTACGGTAGAAGGAACATGTAACGATAACCCCATTTCCTCATCAGGAAAGGTAAAACCCAAGGCAGAGGAAAGTGAATTATAAGGATAAATAAAAAATACAATACACGATTCACTTGATATTATTTTAAAATTGTTTTTTGGAACACAGAACTATTCTGTGTAGAGGTAGAGATTCCTGGCAAAAGAATTTGAAGTCCATGGTTTGAGCTTATTTATTGGCAAGTAAGATCTGATCTCAGAAGAAAGTGGGTGGTGATCACAGCATTGGTTCAAAGCTCACACCATTTTCTGTGAAGCTGGGTCCTAACTTTTCAAGGCTTGGTCAACCAGAAAAGTTTTTTATTGCAGTTGGAACATGGCAGGAAATGGTTTCTACTGAAGGAAACATTTAAACTTACCTTTAAATGATGAAAACAGTGATGAATTTTACGCATATCAGCGCCAACCTCTAGTCTACTCTGTGGATCCTGGTCTTCCAAAAAGGATGTTATTAGTTTTTCCAGCCTAAAAATACATAATGCATGAGAAGCAAGTTTGAGCTAGAAGCTTTAGAAATTTTCATGGCCATACTAGGTTCATATTTGAAGTCCAGGATATTACTCTCACATTTTTACAGAAAATGGACTACAAAAATTAAAGGAGGAAAAACATAGTGATAAAGTGAAATCTATAACGATGCAATCACTTGGATCATTTCCAATGAACGTTCACAGGCAGTTTTCAGGAATGATTTGATTTCTACCATCCCTCCATTCTAGTCAAACTGAATTTATTTGCTCTTATATCTAGCTGTCATAGTGCTAGAGAAAATGATGAAAAATTATTTTTTTAAAAAAATTTGGTTTCATTAAAAATTCATGCTATGCAGCCCCCCTCCCACCCCGACATCTCAGTGATGCTTCATAGTTAATTCCTGGTTAATTTATGGTCTTTACAGTGGCTATTCTAGATCTTTCCATAACTCCTCAATCTACCACTACGTTTTCACTCTCCATCAATAAAGCAGCTTCTCACCAGAAGGAGAAAGTTAGGCTGATTCAAACAGATACCTCAGTTTCCTTCTCCTTCATCTCAGGGTGTTTTGCCTCACACCCAGGCCCTGTTCCTTCTTTTATTTAATTTGGATAATATCCTTCCTCCTTCTTAAGTCTAACCTCTTGCCTGGGCTCTTCTTGCTTCTTCTAGAGCTTCCTTGACTAATATTACCTGTTTTCTCTTCCCCGCCTATTAATCATCTCTCTGTGTGGACTCTTTCCTCTTTGCTTACAATGAGTTTCATATTTTTCCTATTCTAAGACAAAACAGAAAGCAAAATACGCCCCATTGGAGAGACCCTCCCACCACTCTATTTGGAAGTCCCACTTTAGATTGTAGCAGTTGAGTTCCAGAGTCTGTATATGCACCTGGCCTCCCACCTGCACCCCGCCTCCTTTAAAAGTATCATGAGGCAATTCTTGACTCCGATTCATCTTTGTTTTTCCCTCCCCCAGGTTTTAGATTTTTAATACAAATATGTTAATTATCTAATGCATTTCACCACATGAAAATCATTCCCTTTTATGTTGAGTTAGAATTCTTGGTAAGGAGGGTTTTAGGAGGGCCATCAATTTCTAAGATGCTACGTATCCTAACGCCACTGCAGCGTATTTTTCTAGCATTGCTATGAAAATATTTGCAGACTTTCAGCCTCTTTAAAAAATGAACACACCTTCCTTCCACTGTTCCTATCGGTCCTCTCAAGATATAATGATTTTTATCACAGAGTACCCTTGGATGTCCTTTTTATCTCTTTCTGTAGTCTGCAACATGGGACAGCTGACATTTGCAACTGTAAGATGATTCACATTGTCATTCTTAAGGAGATTCTTCAGTGGAGGGGCACCATTTGATGTTTGATATGTTTATTTATAGAACAGAGCTAATTCATTTCTGACACAATTATTAAAAAATTTTTGTATGCCAAGTATTACTAAAACACATGTTTATCATCAGCGGCCCCATATCAGCGGCCTTCTCTATGGTTTGACCAAAATTAGAAATTCAGCTGTGAGTGATGAAAAGGTAAAAGCTCCCACTCCCTTGCCACCCTTCCCATTTGTCTCATTTGCACTTAATTCCTGAGGTTCACTGTTAACAACTGAAATATATTCTTCTAGTTTTCAATGAAGCAGATACCTATATCTAATATATTCATTTGTGGATTATCTTTGCTTTCACAAAAATGAGATCACACTCTGGATAATGTTCTGCACCATTCTTTTTTTGTGGTACTGGAGGTTAAACCCAGAGTCTCCTGTGTGGTAGGCAAGTGCTCTACCACTGAGGTAGATCCCCAGCTCTATTTTATTTTATTTTAAGATAGGGTCTCACTAAGGTTGCTCAGGTGGCTTTGAACTTGCCATCCCCCTGCCTCAGCCTCTGGAGTATCTGGGATTACAGGTGAACACCACCATGCCAGCCTTATTCATCAAAAGACTATCACAGGTAATCTTCCACATCAGTACACATGTGGTGGAAGTGTGTTATTTTCAATGGCTCTGTAATACCCTAGACTGTGACTGCACTGCTACTATCATGACTGGCACAGAGGTAACGTGTTCCCAGTTGCCACCTTCCTCGAAACTCATGAGGAGGCATGGATCTACAATTGCCATTGAATGAACCTTCAAAAGATAGTACTGTTTATCGACTTGGACTTTCCCTGAGCCCTTAGCAGAAATTCTGAAATTTTTGGAAATTTCCATGACTTCTAGATTTCTGTGGAGTGAAAGCACTTTATGGTTTCCAGTGTCCACAAAATTTCTAGCAGATGAGATTAAGTGGTCAGCAACAGTTAATCAGTTCTTCCTTCTTGCTCTTTCTTTTTAATTTTTTTATTAGTTCTAATTAGTTATACATGGCAGAGTACATTTTAATTCATTGTACAGAAATGGAGTGCAACTTTTCATTTCTCTGGTTGTACACAATGTGGAGTTTCACCACATGTGCAGACATACATGTACCTAGGGTAATGATGTTTGTATCATTCCACCATCTTTCTTATCCTCACGCCCCCTCTCTTCCCTTCTTCCCCTTGGACCAAAGTTCCTCCATTCCTCCCATGTTCCAACCTCTCATTAGGATCAGCATCCACTTATCAGAGAAAACATTCAGCCCCCGGTTTTTTGAGATTGGCTTAATTTGCTTAGCATGATATTCTCCAACTCCATTCATTTTCCTGCAAATGCCATAATTTTATTCTCTTTTAGTGCTGAGTAATATTGCATTCTGTATATATACCACAGTTTCTTTATCCATTCGTCTACTGAAGGGCATCTAGGATGCTTCCATAGTTTAGCTACTGGGAATTGTGCAGTTATAAACATCGAAGTGGTTGTGTCACTACAGTATGCTGATTTTAAGTCCTTTGGGTATAGTCCAAGGAGTGAGATAGCTGGGTTAAATGGTGGTTCCATTCCAAGTTTTCTAAATAATCTCCATACTTCTTTCCAGATTGGTTGCACCAATTTGCAGTCCCACCAGCAATGTATGAGTGTGCCTTTTTCCCCACATCCTCACCAACACTTATTGTTGTTTGTATTCTTGATTACTGCCATTCTGGCTAGAGTGAGATGAAATCTTAGAGTAGTTTTGATTTGCATTTCTCTAATTGCTAGAGATGTTGAACATTTTTTTTTTCATATATTTGTTGATTGCTTGTATATCTTCTTCTGAGAAGTGTCTGTTCCTTAGCTCATTTACTGATTGGGTTGTTTGAGTTTTTTGGTGTTAAGTTTTTTGAGTTTTTTATATATCCTGGAGATTTGTGCTCTGACATGTGTGTGGCAAAAATTTGCTCCCAAAATGTAGGCTCTCTCTTCACCTTATTGATGGTTTCTTTTGCTGAGAACTTCTCCATAGTTGATCATGAAGTATATATTCTAGCCAACAGTCTCTGACAGAGGGCTGAAGGGGGACTGTTCACAGGAAAGCATTGTGAGAGACGAGGCTTCTGCTGATTTGAGCAGCCACTGGCAGATCCTTCGGGCTCACTGGGCTTGGCATTTCCATCGACGTGCCCATCTCACATAGTGACAGTATAGGATACAAGGAGGACCAAGACCATGAGCCAAAGAAATGGGTAAGAACTGCCTCTTGACTAAAATAACTAGATTTCTTTACTTGTTCTAAGGACTTAGTCTGATAAATGACTAAGACTGAAAATCAGGCCTTTGGATGTGCAGTTTTGTTCTCAGTTCTTAAGAACACAGAGCTTCTTTAGATAAGAAAAAAATTCCTTCACTTTCCTTCATACATTTGATTTATTGTTGAACTTATTTTCTTATCAAGAAGAGACTTGTTCTACTAATTAAAATGCAGAAAAATGCTTAATTCAGATGTTTCTGATGTACTTGCCCTACCAGTAGTTAAGATTAAATGAATGACCTCAAATTCTCTCATTTTCTTATCTCCCCAAATAGTTCCCAAGTTTATACCTAGTTCCTGCTCCCGCTGAGGGGTTTCCAGCTGCCAGAACCCTGCTGGACAGGGGCATGTTTACAGAAAAGGCTCTCCAAGGAGGCCAAGGCTCTACAGTGAAGTCTGTTCTTTAGGAGGAGTCCAAATCAACAGGAGACTTTCTATTTTTCACTAGGAGAAAAGAAGGAGGAGAAAAGAACCCTTGAGGAAAGGTAAATAAACGTAGATCATTCAGTTCTAATCCATACGGACAAGAAATATTACAGAGCATCCAAGGGTGTCTGGACACATGAGCTGGCTGAGGGCAGGCAGGGTGTTAGGGGTTATGTGTTGGGTGACATTCCTGTCTCCACCAAACTGCTAATGAGGGATCTTGGGTAGCTTGTGGCCTCATTCAGAACCCCATTGTATTATAAATATCAATACCCAGCCACATAATTATGATTGCCAACATTTCCTAGTATGTGTTTTACCCCCTTGTGTTTTACCACTACTCCCCTCTTTCTGCTCTCTATCCTTAAAAAAAATGAAGGTCTGACTACAGACATTGTCCCATGGAAATTTAGATTTGATGCATGAGTGAAAAGACAACACAAGCTTCTTAGAGTTGGCTTCTACCATTAGTTAGATATTCTTTTAAGCTATTTGCATATATCATGTCCGCAATCCTTAAAACAATCCTATGAGAGAAGTACTATTATTGCCCCTATATCATAAGCAATGAATTTGGAGTGCAATCTGAAGTTAAATATCTTGCCCAAGGTCACACAGCAAGCAAAGAAGCAAACAGCATAGCTGGTACTCAAACTCAGGTAGGCTGACCATAGAATCCAAGTTTTGAAGCACAGTCCTTACCATACTATAGCAAAGTTAATAAATGTATTTAAATATCATAATGGACCATGTACTTCTAAAATGGCGAACTCACCCCTACTCTTTGAGGAGGTAAGCAGGTAGATGAACTAACAGGAAATAATTGAGTGACAGTCACATAGATCTTAACAAGGCTAGGGGACCAGCATGATTTGTAACAGCAAAAACAGTTGGAAAAGAATTGGAATTTGCCACATTAGGAGATTAGGAAAATAAATGATGACATAGTTATGTACATAGTTAAGCAGTTGTTTTAAACGGTGGTGTGGTGGTATGCTCATGGATGTTAAAAAATACTCATGATATATATGGATAGGTTAGCAATGAATCCCTTGCAGGGATTCTGCAAGTACTCTTTAACACACAAAAAAGAAGAGACAAAAAAGAAACAAAGGAAGGAATGAAAGAAGGAAGGGAGGTGGGGTGGATCTGAAGCTTTTGGCTGGCTGCCTTTGGCTCAAGAACATTTATCATCTCCCTGAAGAAAAGCTCACTCTTCTGAAGTATTTTTGTAATTATGTTTATTAAAATAAATCCATCATTTGTACATTGAGGGTGATTAAGATATTCTCAAATAACTTTTGTAAAAATGTTTTTTTTATTGTTGGTTGTTCAAAACATTACATAGTTCTTGATATATCATATTTCACATTTTGATTCAAGTGGGTTATGAACTCCCATTTTTACCCCGTATACAGATTGCAGAATCACATCAGTTACACTTCCATTGATTTACGTATTGCCATACTAGTGTCTGTTGTATTCTGCTGCCTTTCCTATCCTCTACTATCCCCCCTCCCCTCCCCTCCCCTCCCCTCCCCTCCCCTCTTCTCTCTCTACCCGCTCTACTGTAATTCATTTCTCCCCCTTGTATTATTTTTCCCTTTCCCCTCACTTCCTCTTGTATGTAATTTTGTATAACCATGAGGGTCTCCTTCCATTTCCATGCAATTTCCCTTCCCTCTCGCTTTCCCTCCCACCTCTTATCCCTGTTTAATGTTAATCTTCTTCTCATGCTCTTTGTCCCTACTCTGTTCTTAGTTACTCTCCTTATATGAAAGAAGACATTTGGCATTTGTTTTTTAGGGATTGGCTGGCTTCACTTAGCATAATCTGCTCTAATGTCATCCATTTCCCTCCAAATTCTATGATTTTGTCATTTTTTAATGCAGAGTAATACTCCATTGTGTATAGATGCCACATTTTTTATCCATTCTATCAATCAACAAGCACATGAAAAAATGCTCAGCATCGTTAGCAGTCAGAGAAATGCAAATCAAAACCACCCTAAGATACCATCTCACTCCAGTAAGATTGGCAGCCATTAGGAAGTCAAACAACAACAAGTGCTGGCGAGGATGTGGGGAAAAGGGTACACTTGCTCATTGTTGGTGGGACTGCAAATTGGTGCAGCCAATTTGGAAAGCAGTATGGAGATTTCTTGGAAAGCTGGGAATGGAACCACCATTTGACCCAGCTCTTCCCCTTCTTGGTCTATTCCCTAAAGACCTAAAAAGAGCATGCTACAGGGACACTGCTACATCGATGTTCATAGCAGCACAATTCACAATAGCAAGACTGTGGAACCAACCTAGATGCCCTTCAATAGATGTAAAAATGTTTTATGGACATGTTCTTTTCAGCATGAGCTTCTAGAAACACCTCTCTGTGGTGCTGGTTGTGGGAAATTGGGGAGTTAAAAGAGCGTTAGGAAGAAGAGCAAACCTGAACTGGGGGTAGAAACCCTGGCTGGGCCTAGCACTGGCTCAACATGGGCATGTGCTTCGGGGAAGCCCGAGGGAGCATGGCTCTGTCCTCAGGGAACAGAGACAACGGGAGCGTCCAGCAGCACAGTGTTATTTCAGGAGCTTTGTTACAAACAAGGCCAGGGAGCACAAAGCACTGAGACCTTATCTTCTGACGTTGAACTGGAAAGAGCAAAATGGATGGAGAACACTCCAGGTGGTGAGGCAGGGCTGCTCTGTGACAGAACCTTGGAAAGGCCCGAGGTCCCAGAGGTGATGGTTCCTAACATCTCTGTCTTACCACTGATTTGGGGAAAAGGAGTAGATAGCGCATTACAAAGATCTAGGAAGGCATCTGACTTAAGAACCTAGCTGACATTAACTAGACCAAAAAGTGCTAGAATCTGCCTGAATTTTACCACGCATTTTGCCATTGAAGCTGGCTTCACGGGGATAGGTCGTCTCCCAAAGGGTTAGGTAGTGCCGAGGAACCCTTGTTACATAGTACATGAGCAAAATCTGGAAAAGAACTGGACATCGAAGGGAAGTTCAATAACTACTCACTTCTAGGACTATAACTAGATAAAAAATTGGAGGAATAGTTATATAATGGAAATAATTGATCCTGGTGATATCAGACTGGGGCTTACATGTTGTGTTGGATGAACTTAACTCACCAACTGTGCTGGGTCAAAACTTTGTTAAATTTGTGAAATAATGCCATGTCTAAAGTCTTAGGTTGATGCAGTAAGATAACACAAGGAACAAAGAGAGGGTATTGCCTGGCCTCTTAATGCCTTGCTAGTTTAAATGAGAACAGTGGATCAACCTCAGACGCATAAGCTGGGAGCCTTTTATTTTTATTTTTAATATATTTCTATTTTAAATTGACACATAGAAATGGTACATATTTATGGGGTACAGTGTGACATTTTAACACATACACAAGGTAATTGGCATAGCTGCCACCTGAGACATTTATTGTTTTTTTTTTTTTTTGTATTAGGAGCATTCAAAATCCTCTCTACTAGTCATTTTGGAATATTCAATTGATTGTTAACCACAATTTTCCTACCGTGTTACAGAATATTAGAAGCTATTTCTTCTATCCAGCTGTACCTATTAACTATCACCCCTCTGGGAGCCTTTTAGAAATGTGGATGGTCAGCCCCATCCCACACCAGCTGAATCAGAATCTACCCTTCCTGACGTGTCCCCACAATCTGTATGCACACTAATGTTTAAGGAAAAACAAGGCAATTGAAATGTATACACAAGAAGATATGCACATCTTTTCAGCCCTGGGAACCATAAGAAGTAAATTGAAATGTTAAAGAGGAGCTAACATCCCTTGATGGTCACCTATGTCCTGGGCACTGTACTAGCAACTTTACCCATGCTGGTCCATAGCCTTGTTAAGATCTATGTGACTGTCACTTTTCCACTTATCTAAGTGTGTGTGTGTGTGTGGGGGGGAACCCTAAAGGGTCTCTCATAGCTGGTTCTCTTGATAACTGCCTTCTCCCAATTATTATATTATTATTTTCATTGAACATCCATTTAAAAAGCCGGGCACTTTCTCAGGTGTTTTATTATTAATCTGCACCATAAGCCTATAAACTATTATCCCTCTTTCATAAGTGAGGATAGGAAAGCTCAGAAAAGTTAAGAAACTTGCATATTGTTACAAACAAAGGTAGGAAACTGAACTGCTGAGATTTGAAAACAGGCTTTTTGAATCAGCAATTTCCATTCTTTCCCTTCATACCACAAAGACTCTCTCAACTCAGAAAACTGTCTCCACTTGCTATAATGCCTGGCACACTACCTTTGTATTTTCAACTCAAAGCTTCATGCAGACTCTTTTTATAGTAAGTAAAGACACAGACAACAAGGTTGATGAGACAGCAAGTAAACTTTGGGTCTGCCATTTCAAAGAAGAGACTTCAACAAGCTGTAATGACGGGGGTGCTTGATATCCGATGGTGGCGGGGAAAGGAAGATGGGACCTATTTTAATTTTTCAGACAGATAGGATTCTCTTATGGGACGTGACCTTTTACAACATACAGAGTTGGAATACGTATAATTTTCAAAAGGAAAGTTCAAATAACAATAATAAATTCACAATTATGACTAATTACAATCCACAGGACATGAAAAACCAGGGGCTGAGATTGTGCCAATAGAACTGACCAAAGGAAACTACACAAATATTTTTTTGGGGTCAATAGTTTCATGTTTGTTTTTCTTTAGATTCTGCTGAAGGAATCATTCCCAATTGACTTAAAAGTAGTTACTTCAAGAGTTTTTCCTTTTAGAAGTCTCTGGTTAGTGATAAGTATTATATATATTGTATGCTCTCCTTGCCCTAACCAGTAAGGGAAAAACATGAACCCTCATGTGCAAGGAACTGAGCTCAGTGTCAGCCACTTTGCTGGAACGAGTTGTTTTTTAATAATAGTTGGGGGTCAGAAAGCTCATGGTTTTGGTGAAGCAGAAGAAATTTCTATGCTAAGTTTTCCTTCGAGATTTTTCTTAGTATGGCGTATTTCCTTCACTTCCACAAGAGCACTGTTCCATGGCACCCCAAATGCACAGATGCTCAACTTCTTGACAGTTTTAGTGTTTTGAAAGAGCAAATGTAAAAAATCAAAATGAAAATCTGGACTGGTTTACCTCCTGAATGAGGAAGACATGACCTTTTTATAGGAATTTGAATTCATGGTCATGTAATTCCATTTATGGAATTTTTAAAAACTATCTTGAAATAATTTAAAATAAACTAAGATGACTTTAAAGACATATTTTATAAGCTCTTTATAAATGGAGGGATGAAGGTTTTTGAAAGTTATAAAAATTAATTTTACTTTTGTCAATCCAGATTTTACATATTTGATTTACTTAGAGGTGTATGTATCTTATATGATCAAACATTTTAATTTCAGTAGACACAAAAAGGTTCAGTGGCTTAGAACAAATGTAAATAAGATGAAAATAGCTGACCTGTCTGAGAGAACGAAGGGTGGGTGAGATGGTGGAGGCTGGGCCACAGGCATGGCTGCTCCGAGCCTCCTGAGTCAGCAGGAGAAAAGTGTCATGGTTCAGATGAGGTGTCCCTCACCTCCAAACTCCTGCACTAGTGCAGAAATAGTCAGAGGAGAAGTGATTAGATTGTAAGAGCTACAACCTTATCAGTGACTGGGTGGTAACTGTAGGCAGGTGGAACATGGCTGGAGGAGGTGGGTTACTGGGAGTGTGCCCTGGACGAGTTCTTCTTCGCTGCAGCCCCTGACCTCTCTTTCTCTGCCTCCTGGTTGACATAGGTGGAGCAGTGCTCCTTTGCCACACCTTTTCACCTCCATAAGAGCGCATCCTTTCGCCATGGTGTTCTGCCTTATCTTGGGCCCAGAGCAATGGAGTCAACAGACCATGGACTAGATCTCGGAAATCATGAGCCAAAATAAACGTTTCCTCTTCTGTTTATTTTCTTGTTCTTGTCTTGGGATACAGCAGTGAAAAGCTCACCAACAGTAACACCATCAAGTTGCTATTGCTTCTTGTAGGAGGCCAAGGCTGATGTGCTGATACCCTGTCTGCTGGAAACAGCAGATTTATGTTACCAATGTGCTAGGAGGCATTGGGCTGATAGAGAACACAACAAAGCCAAACCACAACAGCATGCAGTAGAAGCGAGGTGGGGGTCTGGATGTACAACTGGGAGATTGTGGGCAAAACTAACTGAGGAGCCACAGTAATGGGAAAAAGAACCAAACCAGCTCAAGGTATGGGTGCAGCTAAGTATCTAGATGGGATTCATAAGGGCATTAGCAGATGCTTTGATGGAGTATCTGGTTCTTCAGATTCCCCACAAGTCCCATCTCAAAGGGACTCAGCAAACAGATGTGCCAGTTTCACCTGAAGAGTGTGAGAGCCCCTTCCAAGTGCTGCTGGTGATCAAGGAGTCACGGACCCTACCACCTGAGGCTGTGCTTGTGCTTTGGCCCTCCAGAGGTCATCTGCTATCTCTGTTCCTCTGCCTCTGCCCAGCCTGCCGTGGCTCAGCTTCAGGAAGCCTCAGGTCCAAGCAGTCCCCAGGTGACCACCCTACCCCAGGCCCTGACTTCTCTGAAGCCCACGGGTGAGCTTATTTACCCTAATACTTAGAGCTGCTTTGCAGATTTAGAAAGATTAAAAGTAATGAATGAATGAATTCCTGTATAAAGATGATTTTTGCCATGCCTAAGGCTAAAAAAAAAAAGAATATCAATCAATCAATCAACAGATATTCATAATTCCCTCTTTAAATTCTACAAGTGTCTTTTGAATCTGTTGTTTGCCATGGGCAGCCACTAAGTAAACCTGAGTACACGAGTCTACAGAAATCCATAAGAAATGGGAAGTCGACTTATTGGAAAGTGAATGGTGGTGTGGTAGGGGGGTACCCAGCGAGTCAGCAGGGTTGCTAGTGGCTGGAAAATGTGCAAGAAGAGTCACACCTGGGAAGGGAGCCGTGACAGGTGGCAGAAACAAGGTAGAAAAGGCCTCCACTCCTTCTGGCAGGGCAGGAAGGTCTGTGAAAGAGAAGCCACATTTCACAGACACCAAGAAGAGGGTGCTGCAGAGAAGCCTGGAGAAAGGACAGGGAAAGACACTGAGAATAAGGAAGGGCCACCAGAGAGCTCCTCTGGCCAGAGCGCTGGAAGCAGGGCAGAGAGGAGGCAGGACAGGACAGGGAGGAGGGGAAAGGAGAGAAAGGACCTCAGGGGACAAACCAGGGTGACCTGTAGGAAAAGTTACTGGGAAATTTTAAAAAATGGGGTGACTCTACCAAGCTATAGAGCTCCATGGTTAACATTTTCTGAGTTCATAGACTTTCCCGATAGTTCATTAACTTGAAGGAGTAGTGAAAACTTTATGTACCCTTTGCTCTACATTTCTGAACTCTTTTTCTTTCTGTTTTATATGAAATTCAATTTGTAGTCAACATTAAAGTTGAGCAATAAATATTTCTCAACTAATTTTTTTTTAGCAAAAATGTTAAATAACAGTCTTGATTTACTACACACAAATGCTGTGTGTGTGTGTGTGTGTGTGTGTGTACAAATTGTTAAAGTTTTAAATGATAGTTAAAAAGATTTTATTATGTAAATATACAAAGTCAATCCTTGTGGGTGTGTTTCCATTTCGTAACAAGTTATTTTATCCTGTCAAAAGGAAAATGGTACATAGATGTTTAGAAACACGTTCATTGAATCTAAAACAAATTGATTTAAATTGAATCATCCATTATCATTGAGTTCTATATTAAATTGAAGGTGAGTTTACAAGGTAAAGTAGTATCCTAAGATGCAATAAAATAATAAGGGGTATTTAAAACAATACATTAAATATTTAAAGAAAATTACCAATAAATTGTTAAAACAATGATACAGGATCTATATAAAGAAAAGTACAAATTTTAGACAGGGAACATAGAAGAGCACATCGGGAATCTGATCATGCTACTGAATGGTACGATATTGTAATCTCTTAATAAATCCATCAATAAAGTTCAAAGTAAACCTGATAAAAGTCCCAAGGCGATTTTCCAGAAAAATACCCATATACATACACTCTACAAAAATTTAGACACAATTTTGGTGGAGGGGTTCCACAGATCCCCCAAAATATATATGTGGACTCCACAGAACTCCTGCTGGAGATACACATATATATTGATATGGAAAGATGTCACAATTAAATGAAAAAAATACAGCTTGAAAATAGCAAATAAAGTCTGAGTGTATCTTTATTAAAATATATACTTATATGTACTCATTAAAAATTCTGAAGGGTCACAAGCAGATAATAGAGTGAGAATCACAGATCTATCCTTTTTTTAGTTCTTCTATCACTGTTGCATGAGGAACAAAAATTGTAAAGTTATATATATATGCATATACACACACACATATACACACACACACACACACATATACACAAATATACATATACCTTACAATTCAAAGGAAATTTAACAAACTCAGTAGATAACATTGTGAGTCTGAATGTGTAACTATTCATGTCCAGTTCCCCAAGGCCCGCGCCTTGGGAGAGAGATCCACCTTACTTGCTGTCGGGTTCTTGAAATGAAGTCCCCAGTGGAAACCCAAAGCTATTCCTTCAGCTGCTTCCAGATGGGTTTGATCTGTTGATATCATCTGATTACTGATTTTATGGTTCTGCTCACAGTGTTTAGTGGCTATTTCTGCATTTGTTTATCCATTCTTGGTGCAGGCTATCAGGAACCAGGTGTTAGGCATTGATGTAATTTATTATTTCCACAAGTGCACATTTTCACACTGTGGGCTTTCTTTAAGTGGCATAACCCATATAAACTGTGATTAGAACAATCGTTTGTTTCAGGAAGTCTTAAAAAACATCCAGCTCCACGTGTATGCAAACGTTTCCTGTAAAAGTTATTAGGGAAAACAAGAGAGAAATGCAAGTGTTCTTGGATGCGATGAAGAGTCTCATTCCTTCTTTTAAAGAATTTCCCGGAGCTTACAAAACTCAATGAGCAGAGAGCAGTAACATTGAGAAAGCATTAAACCACTGGAAGAATGAAACAGTGTGTTCATGTTTTCACACTCAAGACTTTCTAATTTAGAAGCCAGTACTTCTGATGAGAGAGCTGTCCAGGCCAAAAGAAGCCAATGTGTCAACCGTAACCCAATAAATGGTATTGCCATTCACGCCTCATCCTTTTTTATTTTATTATCTGCCTTTGATATTTATTCATTTGTCCTGTTAGGACTTAAAGCTCTTAAACTTTTAGAGAATAAAATAATCATTAAAGTACAAAAGCAGTCCTGAGATGAAGACAGGCCTTTTTAATCATATTAGATAACTATTTCTTAGGAACTCAAATGATTCCACAAACTACCCAAGGATAATTAATACAAGCTGTAGACTATGCTTTTAGTTTGGGTTTTAATATCTTCAAAATGTAGTGTCAAGACCAAAAACACTCTGTACCGAAGTGGAGAAACTTCATCTGTGGTGAATTATATCTCATTAATGATTTCAGAGATCTGATTTCTTATAAGATGAGAGAGAGAGAGAGAGAGAGAGAGAGAGAGAGAGAGAGAGAGAGAGAGAGGAGGGAGGGAGGTGTGCATTAGCCATTAATGACCTTTGGGATGTTTAATCCACAAAAGTTCAGATTGTTGCTGTTTATCAGTCATTATTAACTGGGAAGAATCCCTTGATGCCAAGAGATGTGAATTCAGGACCACATTAGCAGATAATCCATCAACTTTTTTTCTTAAAAAAGATTGATTAGATAGGCCTCTCCTCTTCAGGTGGTGTGAATTTACTGGGAAATCACTGATCATGAGGCAAGATATTTCTCAATTCTCTACCACTGAGACATTTTAGGGGAAAAAAAAAAAACTACATATGGAGCTTAAATTTGCCATTGCATGAAGGGAGTCTCTTAAGAAGGCAGGGAATATAAGATTAAGAATGTGCTATCTCATTCATTTTACATTTACTTGGAGAGCATTTACTGTTGCTTATCACGATCCAGGTGTTTGGTGTGTAAATATGAATAAAATACATCCAAGTCCATTTACCTTTATTTCTTCTGAATTTTTGTTCTTAAAAATCTTTGAGGATGTTGAATTGTAAGAAAAAGGTGTTCATCATATATAACAAGAATGGGAAGTTATACTCCATGTAGGTATAATAGGTCAAAATATACTCTATTGTCAGATATGTCTAAAAAGAATAAATGAAAAAGAAAAAGTGTGATCATAAATATTAATTAATTTTTTCTGACGTCTCATTATGTTGCCCAGGTTGGCCTTGAGTTTAGGATTGTCCTGCTTCAGTCTCCTGAACAGCTTGGATCACAGGTATATGATTCCATGCCTGCTTCTTAACTGTTTTTAAGGCAAAGATACTCATAAAATTATGCAAATAAAATAAATCTCAAGTCATATAAAACAAAGCTGAAGTAGGGTTGCAACTATTTCATTTATATATACATATAGAAATCCCTTCATATATATGTGTATGTATGTTATGTGTGTGTATACACACACACACTATATATATATATATATATATATATATATATATATATATATAGAGAGAGAGAGAGAGAGAGAGAGAGAGAGAGAAGGTTTTATGGAATTCAAATTTAAGTAAATATCCTGCCCCCCGCCTTTCGATTTGGTACTTGGGGATAGATCTCAGGGGCACTCGACCAATGGGACACATCCATGGCCCTATTTTGTATTTTATTAGAGACAGGGTCTCAATGAGTTGCTTAACACATCACTGTTGCTGAGGTTGGCTTTGAACTCATGATCCTCCTGCCTCTGGGATTACAGGAGTGCACCACTGTGCCCGGTTGATATCCTGAATTTTTATTTGCTAAATCTGGTCACCATAAACTGACCCAAAGATCTTTCAGGCCTTCTAGTTTTGAGCTGACCTGTGGGTGCTAACTGCTGGGGTGTGCAGGGCTCAGGCACACAGGAGGGCCTCGATAACCGCTATTAATGAGTCATTCGCTAGTAATAAACTTGAAGTGAGGCCCAGTGCTACTGTTCTTTCCTGAAAGAATAAAAAGTACTTCAGGCACTGACTACAGCATCTAAATGTTTCCATACTAATAATACACTACATTTTCTATTGATTTTGAAGCTAATAATTCAGAGAGCTATAAAACTGTTTAGAGCCCTTAGGGGGCCAGAATTTGTGAAGACTGATTTTCTCAGGCAAGCATCCAACTTGGTAGAAATCTCTGCGAGTCACATCACTTTTCTGGATCTGTTTATGTATCTTTAAAATAAGGGAAGCAGACAAGCAGCTCTACTTCTATTGATTCCTCTATCTGAAATGTTCTCTCTGTCTAAATCTTTTCTAAATCTTGTCCGGATTCATGGGTCTGCTAGAAGTCGTTCCTATTTCCAATTACCCCAGCACTTCTCTTGTGATAGGTATAATTTAAACCTTTTATTCTAGATATTCATGTACTTGTTTCCCATACAAGACTGACACTCTCTGGAGCCAGAAATACTCGGCAATTCACCTTTATAACCCCCACTCTGCCAAGCACCAAGTTCGTCATTTTGTTTAATGCCTATGTTGTGGCCTGAGGAATCAGCCTTTTTTAGGGGCAGTTTTGCAGAAGTCGTTGGCTAAGCATTTTCTGATTCAAATCAGATCTTTTAAATCCCCTGCCTTGTACAGATCTAAGCAGTAGCACACAGGAATAAAAATAGCTAAAGCAATGAATATATGATTGATACACTTCTGAGGTTGTGCAATTGCAGCAGGAAGCCTTGGCATTGTAAAAGGCTGATTGTGGGTACTTAGGGACTGAGCAGATAATCTGCTCTACTCTAGCAGAGGATTGGCAGCCAAACTAGTCCTACATGCTAATTTATTACAAACCGAGACAGTATTTGCAAGGAATAGTCATGAAAGTGAGTTTAAGTCATAAAGTATTTCTCAAGAAATGAACACTGAGAAAGCTCAAATACAGGTACCAAACTCAAACATTGGGCTGGGGATAGAGCTCAGCTGGTAGAGTACTTGCCTCGAATGCACAAGGCCCTGGGTTCATTTTCACAGCACTGAAAAAAAAAAAAAAGAAAAAGAAAACTCAAACCTTTACAAAACAAATATTGTGTAATGTTTGCTTTCTTAACATGGAGAAGAAATGAGATGCTTTGGAGGTTGAGCTCTTCCAAGGAAGAAAGTGCTACTTTCCTCTCTACCTGGAGAGGAGCACAGAAAAGCCATGAGCAGGACAAGGTCACCCAGGCGGAACCCCAAAGAGTAACTCATGTCCTGTGTTTAAAGGGTTTGGCATGAATGACCCCAAGGTGCCTCACCAGCTGCCTGGGTTTCTCTTGTGTGACATGTTCACCAGAAGCCACTTGAGAAGATGTTTCTGAGAAATAAGTGATACTGGCTGAAACGACAAGCAGCCTGTTTCTGCTCTTGCTCTTTGGCTAGTGACAATAAAGAATGAAGGAACACACTTTGGGGAAGTCAGCCATTTGACACAAAGGGTGGCGAATAAGAAAAAATCAGGATCTTTTTCTGTGTTTTTAGCAAATACCTCACAGGCCCCATGATTATTTGAACTGTGAGGAATTTCATTATTGGCATTAAACTCTTGAGTTTTATCAGCCATGGCTACTTCTACCTAAACTGTCTGTTATTAAATCAGGTACTGGTTAATATAGCCCTAACTCACCGAAAATGAGCCCAAGGCAGGGGGTGGATATTTCCTTTATGGCCCTATTCTCTATCTTGGTTCAGATATCAATATCTCAGAGAAAAGAGGGATACCTTTCCCCACTGGGGGAAAGACACAAGTCCTTTCCTTGTCTCCAGACATCCCAGAAAGACCTTTTATATAACAGCAATAGTGAGTGAACAACAGTGTTATGGTTTGGATATAAGTTGTCCCCCAAAAGCTCATGGGTGGAACAATGTGAGAGTGTTCAGAGGTGAAATGATTAAATCACGAGAGCTATGACCTAATCAGTGCATTAATCTACTAATATGGATTAACTGGGAGGTAAGTGTGGGCAGGTGGTGTGTGACTGGAAGACTCAGGTCACTGGGGTGTGTCTTTGGGGTTTGTACTTTGTGCCTGGTGAGCAGAGCTCTTTCTCTGCTTTCTGCTTCTGGCTATGTCCCCAGCTGCTTTCCTCCGCCACGCCTTCTGCCATGATGTCCTGCCTCACCTTGGGCCAAGAGGGAAGGAATCAGCCGACCATGGACTGACTCAACTTCTGAAACACAAGCCAAAATAAAGTTTTTCTCCTCTTGTTCTTGTCAGGTTTTGGTTACAGCAAAAACAGTGAAGAAAATCATACACACACACACACACACACACACACACACATATGTTGTGTGTGTATATATAGTATTTGAGCTATATTGTTAGTTTTATAAAACAATATTATAGTATGATCTCATTTTTGTAATAAAAACACATATGTATGTATCATATATATATGCTTACAAATAAGTAATCTCTCTGTGTATATATGTGCATGTGTGTGCACACATGTGTCTTTATTAACAGATAATTGTATTAGATTCCATTAAATGAATGTACCATAACCCAATTCCTATTATAAGCAGTGAGATAAACATCTTTGAATATACATCTTTGTACAGGTTGCTTTAAGGACTGATTTCTAGATGTAAAATTGATGGGCCAAAAAGCAGACCTATTAAGAGTTTGTACACATGGTTTTCTGGCTGCCAGAAAGGGGGAATTTGGCTAAAAATCTTTTGTGGGATTTTCTGTAGGCCTCAGGAACAGGCTTCTCTGTCGTCCACTCACTCACTGGTCCTGACTGCTCTACCATCCTACTGACCATACAAGAGCTCATCCATGCCCTAGCTAACAAAGGGTGTCATCTTCTTTAATTTTAACCAAAAAAGTTTTGCAAAAAATTTCATCTCATTTTAATCTGCGTTTAATTTGCATTTTTGATAATCAGCAACTTTGTTTCTTGACATTTGTTTTCTTCCTGCAAACTTACAGGCAATGTTGATTATTAGACAGGCTACATAAAAGAAAGTGAGAAAGAAGAGGAAATATGTGGCTGCAAATTCTGATTAGAGATTTTCAACTAGACAGAGATGTGAGCACACAGTCTTGGACCCGCCCAGTGCAAGCTGGCTGACTGATCTATAAAGCCCATTGATGAAGAAAGCAGCTGACAAGTATTCATAGGAGGCCGAGGGCTCATGAAAAAGAAGGGGAAGTCTGGTTTCCCCAGTAAACTGTGGATATACCAGGCAGTAGCAGCCCGATGGCAAATTTTTGAGGATGTGATAAAAATCCTAACTCTGCACAGTTAATAATAAGCATAGAAGGAACCACTAGGGAAATTGGGCTGGAAGGATGGGAGTGAAAATGAAGAATATCTCGTGGAGCAGCATAGAACAATACCTAGTCTCAAATCACGGAGTTTAGCTCCTTAGCTTTGGGTTGCTAGAACTAGGACATACTATTTGCTAGGCCAAGGCAGACAGGCTGAGAGCCTGTCTTTGGGTTGTCTTGGGAGATGTTTGTCTTTTGCCTATAAGATACAAAGACAGGCAATAAATGCTAGCTTTTACAGAGAGATTGTGAATCCCTTATGAGAAGGGCCCTGAATGCTTGGGCTAAGGTTAGCTTGGAGGAAACAGGAGATACTTTCATGGGGCATCTTACATTTTATTTTGGTGTGCTTTGTGCCAGATGTACACGGAAAACTCAGATTTATGTGATATCTGGAGACAATTATCTGTTACGCTGCACCTAACTAGAAAGGTCTGCCAATCTACCATTTTTTTTTAAAAGAGAGAGTGAGAGAGGAGAGAGAGAGAGAGAGAAAGAGAGAACTTTTTTTAAAGAGAGAGAGAGAGAGAGAGAGAGAGAGAGAGAGAGAGAGAGAGAGAGAGGGAGAGAAATAGTTTTTTTTTCTATTTTATTTTATTTTTTTAATTTATTTTTTAGTTCTCGGCGGACACAACATCTTTGTTGGTATGTGGTGCTGAGGATCGAACCCGGGCCGCACGCATGCCAGGCGAGCGCGCTACTGCTTGAGCCACATCCCCAGCCCAAGAGAGAACTTTTTAATATTTATTTTTTAGTTCTCGGCGGACACAACATCTTTGTTGGTATGTGGTGCTGAGGATCGAACCCGGGCCGCACGCATGCCAGGCGAGCGTGCTACCGCCTGAGCCACATCCCCAGCCCCCCAATCTACCATTTTTAATAGGTATAAAATTTAAAAGGAAGTGGAATTAATCTCAATGTTTAGCTGAATTGAAAGATATCAAATTATAGCCCAACCAGTGACAGAAATTATGTTTGTTCCATTCTTGAGACATTGTTAACTTTATCAGCAAAACTGTTCCTTTTTATCAGCATTAAGGTATTAGTTATGCCAAACTCCCACAGAGAGATGCACAGACTTCCAAATGGCAGGAATCCTGAAGATTCCCAGGGCACAAGTCCTGCACTGGGATTAAAATTTTTTTTTTTTTTAATTTTTGATATTTTTTCCCCAGGCTTTCTGATTTTTTTTTTCTTGAAGGTCAGGGATGAGTATTCATATTGTACAGAAAAGCTGAGAAATGAAAGCAAAGTGTCTAATTCTAGGCTTGGCAGTAGCTCTGGGAATGTTTAGGTTTGCTTGACATTGTCCATACTCCTGGTCTTTATTGCCCATTTTTTGCATGATCATTTACTTGTCTGAATTAATTTTTTTTCCAGAAGCTTCCTCACATAGTAACTTATGGGCAGGCACCAGGTTTTTGTGCTTCTTCTGCTTCTTTGACTAAGAAGTTCTCAACATTCAGGGAACAATGATTAAAGTTCTGTGATAAATCTCAGTCTTCAGTTTTCAGGGGCAAAGGCCCAAGGAATCAATAGAAAGAAAAGCTCAATCCTGGTGAAAGCCTCAGGGGATAAAGATAAAGCAAATTATTCCCTCTGAATTCTCCTTAGCCCACAGATTTGTAAGCAAATAAGATAAATTAACAGCTATATCCAAGTTTAGCATTCTAATTCATACAAAAAGTTAGCACCTCCACCAAAACAATCAATCAAACAAATGAAAAAACCTCAAACCCAAAGACCTAGTGAACAAACAATTATCCTTTTAGATAACAACAAACCTCCAGTCAATTCATTTGCCCATTTATAAAATTTTGCAATGTCCACTAACAATTTTATAATATGTCTGAGTATTTTTAGTACAACTATTATTCAGAGGCTGAAATGCTAGATTTAGAAAATGGAAAACAGAAGGTTTTGTTGATATGTTCAGCATTTGAAAGAAAGAACAGAGAGTTCAAAATTTAAACAATTGGGAAGTACCTGAAAGAAGCATTAAGGTATTAAAATAAAATATTCATGCTGAACTTCTAAGGAAAGATGCAGAGAATTCCAGCTGGCAGGGATCCTGAAGAAGAGGGTGGAAGAGGGAACAGAGATTTGTATTCCACATCTGGATGTTGGATATAACATTCATAAGGCCTTTGCAAAGTCATCTGGGGAAAAGTCTTCACCAACATCACTTAAGCACCAAGGGTCTGCATTCTACCTCTGGCAGGTTTCTCATTCATGTACATATGGGCATGCCCACGTACATGTTTTCTTCTTTATATCTATCTGTAGGTTTTAGAATTTCTACAGTGACTACATGAATTTTTATATCATATAAATACACATGCACATATTTACAATTTTTTTTGAAATTGTCATTTTAAGCTTAAATAGGAATATAAAATTTATGCATCAGTTATCTTTATGATTCGGGCTGCTACTTGATTTTTGAAGTTCCAAATATCTTATAGCTTTCAACAGATTCTTCTTATTCAGGGTGTGTGTGGAATTCTTACAGCAAAGGAAGTAGTCAGTAAGATGCAAAGCAAACAGCTCCAATTTGGAAGCATTTTATGAACATTCCATTCTGGTAATTTATAGTATTTGTTTTGTTTAGCTTTTTAGCTCTGCAGCCTTATATCAACTGTATAAGAAAAGCACCCATCTGAAATAATTGATTAAAAATATTACAGCCCAAATATGTACAAATAATTCAAATATTAACTATGAAAATAATTTAAAGTTAAAATTGTAGAAGCAAATGTAATTTAAGCCTTAGAACCAACTATGTATGTTATGCAATAATTTGCTATCTGCCAAGAGAGAACATTTGTTTTTAATTCAACTATAAAAGTTAGTGTAAAAGAATTAACAAAGAAGGGGATATTTTTTCTGCTGTTCATTAAGTCAAACAATTTAATTTTGTCACTTGGAGGTGTAAAGTGAGCCAGTAACATTAATTATTTTAAGTATCCTTCAATTTTCTGTGGAAATTTTAGGAAATACAGTCAGGCAAAAGAACTAGGAAGAAAATCACCTGTAATCCCAGTGATGTTTTCATGTACATTTTTTACTTCTAGTACTTTCTGTGTGTGAGTGCATGCATGAGTGTCACTCATTAAAACATGGTGACAGGAAGTGGGTGGAAGACAAATCCTCTTTGTTTTCAGTAGAGAAGCTTGGCAGAACATCTAGAGGTGAAGCAGATTCCTCAGCAACAATGAAAATTGTATCAAGAATCACAGGCAATAATAATAGCTAACAATGATGGAATGCCCACAGGCACTGTGTTCTGAAAAGAACATGAATTACCTCTATAATCCTCCTGATAGCACCATGAGCTAGGTACCATTATTACTCTTCTGCAACAGTTGAGTAACTGAGGTATACAGAAATGATATAATTTGCACATGTGTAATTAGAAGATTGAGGCCTACAGAGGTGGAGTGACCATTTTAAGATAGCTAGAAAGGTGAGTCAAGATTAGAATTCATGTCTCTTCACTGTCAACCCACTCAAATATATCTTACTCTGCCTGATTTTAGTGACTCTAAACAAAGTTTAAAAAAGAGTTGTGGGCCAAATCCTGAATATTTCAGCAAACTCCCCAGTCATTCACACTCAGGAGGGAAATCCACAAGACCTAGCTCACAGTGGATGCCCATTCAACGCACATTAAATCTGAATTTCAGGAAGTGTTACCTGTCAACAGAGACTGGTTCTGAAGACCCTTGTTCATACCAAATACCCTGGAGCAGCTCTGAATAGAGGCCCAAGAGATTTGCAATGAATGTTTTATAAAAGAAGTCAGAAAGGGACAGGGGGGCCCAAAAGTGGGTCTACTAATTCATTCAACAAATATTTCCGAGGGCCTACCCCAAGTCAAGTACTGTTTCAGATTCCAGGGACATAACATGAATGACTCAGATCAAGTCCCAGTGCCCATGAAGCTGGTAAAGTAGGAGGAGGAGACTGACAACGTGCAGTTAGACATTAAACACAAGGTTGCTGCTGTGAAGGAAAATAACACAGCAGAAGGGATAAAGAGTGACAGAGGAAGGCGTATTTTAGATAAGGTGGCCCAGGAGAGTCTGATAGGAGACATTTGAGCAATGAAGTGAGGAAGAAGTGTTTCAGGGGAGAGATGGTCAGGAGACCAGGGTGAGCTGGGAGGAATGGGTCCCCAGAGCTTGCTAGGGCCAGGCCATGTGGGGCCTTTGCAGGTCACAGGAAGTGTTCTGGATAGTGAGAGATGGTCAATATCATCAGAAAAATTTCGTCCACATGACAATAAATTAGCCACAAACTTTTTGAAATGTTTTTCATTTTCTAATGAGCAATCAGTGTAGATAGAGTTCAGCCATGCTTCCAACAACTTGCAAGAGATTGTTTAAACTCCTGCATGGGCTTGATACTCTCTCTTTCATTCTTTAGGTGCATATTTTCCTGAAATCCACTCCTACCTTCCACATAACAATCTGGTTGGCGTGTCGTATCATAGAATTTGTGTAGCATATGTCCTGGCTTTGAAATATGTTTTTAATAGTGGTTTGACAATTAAAACCACTCTGGAGGACAGTGGCAATAAAGTAAATATACAATAGATACAGTGCTATTGATCCAGAATCACGTACTTATAAGAGACTCTTCATAAAAAACTGGTTTGGTATCTAATTCTCACTATGACTGTATTAATTCAAATATTGTAGGATATTTATTTGTTTCATTTCATATATGAAATAGTCTGAGGATCACATTACAAGACGAATGATGTGTTTCAAATTATGAGATGATCTCAATTTTAATTATTGTGTCCCACAATTTTTGGAACAAGTTGCCAAATTTTAGGTTTGAGAGAGCCTCTATACCTGTAGTTGAAAGTTGTTTCATGGTTCCAATCCAGTGCAAACATATTGAGGAACTGAATCCAATTAAACTTTTATTAGACTAGCCAATAAAAAATTCTGAACTGTAAGTTGAATATAGTGCAAATGATTTCTCCTGAAGTCACCTTTAAATACTTAAAAAGTATGAAAGCATTGATGGTTTTTTATGTAACTTCCTCTATAAAGTCTCTCCTCCTTGATGCCCTGATCTTCCCCAAACACTGCCTGCCACCAACCTCTGTGCAGACGTCTATCACAGCAGTTGACACCATCAATGGCAACATCTGTCTGCTTGTCAAATCCTTGTTTTCAGACTGCCAGGCTCCTGTGGGACCATTAGGCTGGAGAAAACCCTAGTTCTTAACATGATGCCTACCATGGTACAACAGTATAATCAGTGTTATTCACCACAAAAAGTGAATGCAGAAATGAATTCACTTTACTTCAAAGAGTGATTTACTTGATGGAAAGATGAGGACTTCAGACTCTTAGATGTCTTTAGTTTCACTTACATAGAAGGTTGGACATGAATGAAGTCATTATTAAGTACAAATGCATCTTTTTGAAATAGAAAAAGTCTGTGTTTGTGGGGTTTATAACACTATGTGTTAATTTTAGTCTTAAATTGTTTAATTTTTATAAGGGATTACTTTTTATGCTTTATAGTTATACCAAATAGTGAGATTCATTTTGACATAATCAAAAATGCATATAATATAGTTTGCTCATTCTCCATTTCTAGTACTTTCCCTTTCCTTCCCCTTCATCCCCCTGATCCCCCTTTCTATTGGTCTTTCTTCTACTTATTTATAATTTTTTAATTGGTATATTATATTTATACAAATAAATTCATTATATGTATAGAATTCATTATTATATATTTCTACATGCATATAGAATAATTTGGTCAATTTCATCCCACAGGTACTCCCCTTACCTACTCTTCCTCTCTTCCCCTGGAGCCCCTTCCCCTACTCCACTGTTGTACATTTAATTTTCATGATATATCCCTCCTCTTTTTGCCTCTTATTTCTCTCAACCTTTCACAAATGGGAGAAAACATATTGATTTTCCGAGTCTGGCTTATTTCATTTGGCATGTTACTCTCTCAATTTCCCTCCATTTAATGGCAAATACCGTATCTCATTCTTATGGCTGAAAAAATATACATATCACATTTTCTTATCCATTCATCCACTGATAGGCACTGAGGCTGGTTCCATAAATTGACTACTGTGAATTGTGCTGTTATAAACATTGATAGGACTGTACCACCACAGTATGCTGACTTTAGTTCTTTCAGGTAAATACCAAAGAGTGGAACAGCAGAGTTATATGGTGGTTCCCTTCCTAGTCTTTTGAGGAATCTCCATATTGCTTGTATTAATTTTCAGAAAGAAATACTATCAGATAATTTCTAAATAAGCCCAAACATAAAACAAAGTCCCAAGGGTGGAAAGTGAAACCCTATTCCCTATTCTCTTTTTTGCACCTGGTGCGAGGGCTGAGGGTATAATCTAGAACTGCCCAGCTTCCTCCAGTTGTTTCAGCCTGGAAGGAACCACAGCAACAGTGAGCACAGAGGGACTTGGGGGTTCCCCAAGAACAAGGGCGGAGGTTGTCCCTTGCCAGGAACCACTTTCCCTTCAATATGGACACTAACCAAACTAGGCCACCAATTAATTGCTTAAGTAACATTAATGTGTTTGGAAGAGTTTTAACAGTCCACATTTTAAATTGTGTAATTACATGCTTATAAGTTAGTCAAATATCTCTCAAGTTTCTCTGGGGTTTAGATGTAGCTTATACATAAGGTTTGATACTCTATCAATATTGATACCCTATCAATGTTCACTGTATAGTCTCTGTGTGCTGCAAAATGACACAAATAATACATTCATTTTAAGCAGACATGGTTCTTGCGCTTAAAGGCATTTCCTTGTGTTGGAAGACAGATGTCAATCAGACAATAGCACAAGTTCATGATTATAAATAGAGATAAGTACTCTGCAGATAAGTACTCAGAGAAAACAAAAATGTGTAACATAGTCACTATTTAGTGGGGGTCATGGATCAGAGATGGCTTCTTGATGAAGAACATTTTGGATGAGATTTGGAGGACATGTGGAATATTGAGGTGTGTGTGCTAAAACTCGGCATGTGATCCCAATTAAGCAATTGCCTAAAGTAAGGCCCAGGTGAAAGAGAACGTGAAACATTTTAGTGTTGTTGAGCAAAAGGGCAAAGGAGAGATCAATGTAAAATGTGGTTGAAAACAGAAAGAGGTCAGTGAGGCAGACATAGGCCTTATAAAGGATTTTAATCTTTTCTCAAGAACAAAGGGAAGTCAGAAGTACCAAAGAGTTCTGAGAAGACAAGTAAAATGATGATCTACTCTTCTAAAATGAAACATTCTGGCTGCACAGAAAGTGATTTAGAGGGGAGCAAAGTGGGTTCAGAGAAACCATTAGGAGACCATTTCAGTGGTGGGAAACCGATGACAGATTTGGACCAAGGTAACTACAGTGTGGTTCAGATTCAGAACATGCTTTGAAGTTAGAGTTAACGGGATTCCCAAATGGATCTGGTGGGGGGTATGAGAAAAAGGAAAGAATTCCAGATGACTTTGAATTCTCTGACTTGGGCAGTGATAAGGCTTGGAGAGAGATTGATTGATGAGGGATATAGTGGCAGAGGCTAGATCTGGAGAAAGATGGACAGGAATGCAGTTTGGGGGCTACTAAGTTCAGGGTCAGCTGTCAGGTAGGCAATGGGATCAACGAGTGGGGGTTCAGAGGAAAAGTATGGCCTAGCAAAATAAACAAACATAAAAACCAGTATTTGTATGGCAATTGAAGTATGGGTGTTGATGAGATTGTCTAAGAAAAAGTATAAGGTGACAAGATGAGACAAGACCTTGGGACATTGCCTTAAGGACTATCAATGTGAAAGGAGAATAACCCGCCCAAGGGAGTCAAGGAGCTGTGTGGAGGTAGGAAGAAAACAGAGAACAAGATGCTTCAATAAGACGGTAGTGATGGGGAAGGCTGTGACAAGTCAGGAAGATGGGACAGAATAAGCCCATTAGATTTATCTACACTGAGGTCATCAATGGCCTTAATGACAGCACTTCAGTATGTTAGGGACAAGCTGGATGGAGCGTGCTGAGGTGTGACCAGGAGGAAGGAAATAGAGACAAGAAGAGCAACTTCTTGACGTAGTTCAGCATACAAGAGAGAAAAGCCAGCAGTAATAGAAGGGAGGTGGGATCCAGGGAGAATATTTTGGTTTTAAATCTGGGAAAAACTTGAGCCCTTTTCAGTACTAATAAGGAGGGCCCAATAAAGGGGAAGAGGTCAAAAATAAAGTAAAAATAAAAGGGATAGTGAGTTTCCTGAGATTGTCGAAGGGTCTGGGTTTGAGTTCAGTTGGTAAGATGAGCTCTAGACAAGAGGAGGGATGATTCCCAGCTGCAACAGGAAGGACACAATGGGGCAGATGCCCACTGGGGTTGAGGTTTGATAGCAAAGCAGGAAGTTGGAGTTCTCCTCATTTTGTTTTTGTAATGGTTTTGAAAAGGTATGTCTATGTGCAATGTCAATGATAAATGCTATTAACTAAGCACACCAAAATTTACCCAAAGGAAAATCCCAGTAAACTTTTTGTGTGTGTGTGTGTGTGTGTGTGTGTGTGTGTGTGTGTGTGTGAATTTTGTTTGGTTGGATTTGTTTGATGACAGGTCTTTTAACTTTGCATGATCTTCTATCATAGATATATTTATGATTTTTTTAAAAGTTGAAGTTAAATTTATATACAGTTAAATTTAAATTTTACCCTTTCCAGGTTGATAATGCTATGAGTTTTGACAAACATATAGTCATGTAATCATCACCAGAATCAAGGTACAGAATGTGTCAGTTACTATAACCAATTCCCTCTCCCACCACTGTCCTTGGCAACCAGTAATCTGCTTTGTGTGCCTATATTTTCTCTTTCAGAATGTCATGTAAGTGGAATTGCTGTCACTGAGCATGATATTTTTGAGATCCATCCAAGTTTTGCATGTATCAACAGTTCATTTGACTTTTCTTACAGTGCAGGGTTCTATTATATGGCTATACTACAGTTTGCTGAGCTTTTCACTGGTTGAGAGACATTTCGGGTTATTTCCAATTCTGGAAGAGTATATTTAAAGCTGCTATAAATATTCATGTAGAGGTCTTTGTGTGGGCTATGTTTTCATTTCTTACGGATAAACACCTAGGAATTGGACTGCAAGGTTGATGACAAATGCTGTGTTTAATGTTATAACACATTGCAATTGTCTTTCCAAGGTAGGTGTACCAAGTCACATCTCCAACAGCAATGAATGAGTTTCACCTGTTTCTCAGCTCACTAACACTTGTTACTCTGAGTTTTAAAAAGAGATTCTAATAATTGTGCAATGGCACCTCATCAGTTTGAATTCTACTTCTTTAATGTCTAATGATGTTAAATTTTCATGTCATTATTTGCCATCTGTTCATCTTCCAATATGATGTTTGCTCAAACATTTTGCCCACAGTTTTTATTGTATTTTCTTATTATTTAATTGTGATAATTTTGTAAGTATTCTGGACATAAGTCCTTTATCAGATATTTTTTAAAATTATATTTTTAAAATAAAAATATATTGCTTTTAAAATCTTAACAGATTTTTCCAAAGAGCAGATATTTTAAATTTTGATGAAGTACAAATTATCTCCCCTGCTCCCTTTTCAGTGCTGGGAATCAAGGGCTGCACGCATGCTAGGTTAGTGCCCCAACACTACGCTGTACCTCCATCTCCTCTTTTTTCTCTTATGGGGTTTGTGTTTTTTATGTTCTAAGAAATCTTTGATTGATTCAAGGTCACACAGACTTTCTTCTTTCTTTTGGAAGTTTTATATTTTAAGTTTTACATTTATTCCTATGACCCAGTTCAAATAAATATTTGTACATAATGTAAGGTATAGGTTGTTCTTCTCTAATGAAGTTGTTTTAGCTAAGTTCTCTGCACTAATAAAAATTTTAGAATCAGTTTCTCAGTTTCTACACACAAGAATCAACTTGCTGGAATTTTGGCTGGGACTGTATTATATCTATACATCAATTTGGAGAGAACTGATGTCCTAAATAACCCAACTATGAATATGATCTATTTCTTAATGTTTTTAAATATTCTTTTCTTCTACAGTGTTTTATAGTTTTCAGTGTATAAGTATTGTATTTATTTTGTTAGATTTATCACTAAGCATTTTGCACTTTTTGATGCTACTGTCAATGATGCATTTTTCTAATGCAGTGTTTTATTTCAAATTTCAATTGCTCATTGTTTTTATACAGAAATGCAATTGAATTTGTATATTGACTTTGTATCCTACAACTTTGATGAGCTCATTTTACTAGTTCAAATAACTTTTTCTGCGTTCTTTGGTGTCGTCCATATAAAAATCATGTTTATATTTTCTTCCCATGATGCTCTAAATCTTTCAGAATGATATGGAATATAAGTGGTAAGAAAGGACTTCATCACATTGTTTCCAATTTTAAGAAGAAAGATGGCTGTTTTTCACTATCAATTATTACTTTGAGCGAAAGCTTCTTTCCATTCCTATTTTGCTGAGAGTTTTGACTATTAATGAATGTGGAATTTTGTACGTAAGTTTCTCAGTCACCATTAAATAAAGGAGTAGCTCCTCTACATATGGTATTCATAATCCATCATGAAGTCACCATATACATGTCTAATCCTATTCTTCAATTCCTCGATGAGAACTCAGGTTCCTGCCAGGCCAATTTCAGTCCAGATCAGTGTTAGTGCTTGCTATATGCAAACCTCCATGCAGGCTCCTGCTCTTCTGCAGCCCCCTGTTTCCTCCACACACCCTCTCATTCCTTCTCAGCACCATTGTTAGAATGGTGCCTCCTTCTTGGCATTTCTTAAGGCTCCTTCAGCTTATTCTATAGTTAAAATCTGTAATGACTTTCCCCATTTTCAGATCCCTACATAATGATTTAGTTTTTTATTCTCATAGATAGTAAATAATTAAACCACATGTAATAAACTGATATCCAATAAACTGATATGCACAGTTATATATCATAGATATCTCTGGCATAGACATATCATTTGGTTCAACTCTTTCATTTTACAGTTTCTAGAAGGAAACTTCCATCTAGAGAATCATTTAAAAACTGATATAGGTCAAACTGGAACGATAATTAAAGTTTTAAAATTCTCAGGGTCCATTTTTGTTTCTAATGGTAAATTCTATTATTCTGTTTTATATATATTTTTGTCTATATTTGTGTGTGTAAGTTTCCCCAATAAAACTGTAATTTCTTATAATTATTTTTGTATTTTATATTCCTACCTCCCCTCCAAAACACCTATTAAAATTATTAGCATCTAGTAGTTACTCAATAAATTTATGCTGAAGGATTAATTGATTTAAATGAAGATTTTTTTTTTTCTGTTAGAAAAGGATTCAGATGTTTGGAGGTACCCAAACGCTTTGGACAAACTTGAGCTTATGAGATATGATTCAGTTTCAACTCATAAGTAAATAGTTACAATACAGAAAATATCCCACTTACTTAGATTTAGGTCAGAATATAAAGCTTTCATCTTAGCCACAATCCATAGGCTTATTATGTTACACAAAGAACAAAGATGTTATATGTTTAGAGAATCAGTCATAATCAAATCTTCACCCAAGAAGTTCCGTATAAACATGAACTTGGCTCTATAGCCTTCATCCAACTGTCTCTTTTCAAATTTACTCAAGCCAAAAAAAAAAAAAAGATATAAACTAAAAATATCACAATAACTGGAGGTTGACATCTGAAATCCTCTTCAATTACAACATCCAAGTCAATGCAACAAATATTTACATTAAGAACTGGAATGTTGGGAATGGTGCAAAAATTTGATAGGGCTGGATATCAGACATCTCTAAACTGCCCAACTATATTACATAGAATACCGTATCTAAGAAATAGCTGCTTTCTGACACCCTTCAGAGAAGCCCTGACAGAAATACCCTATGCCATGCCAGTCAGCATAAGCCCAGGGATCAGCAGAACAGAGAAAGAGACAAGAGCTAGAGTGAGTGTTCCTGCCACTCTATCCTGCCAAACTGTGGGGCTCTTCTTCTCCCCAATACCACTGCCTCATTCCTACCCACTCCACTTGGAGAGGGGGGGTGCTATGGGAGGACTGAAGTAGATCCACATTCCTGAGAAAATGTCCAGGGAGTGCAGAAGACAAAGAACAGACTAATAATGTGATGTAGCAGTGTTACACTAGGGACACATGTTAATTTCTCTATTTCTCACTTTAAAATGATAAAAGACTCCTGAGTCTGTTAAAAATTGGGTTGTGCTAACATCTAATTATGGCAAAGCACAATGCAACAATAATATAACAAAAATAATAAGAACAAAATGCTTATCTGAATATTCACACTGTCAGTGTGAACAAGCACCAAATTCCCAGGATTGCTGGAAACCTGTTTGGCTTTGTCAGGGTGGATGTGGTTTTAAACAGTCCTTCTGCCTAAGGGCTGAACAGGAATTGCTAAGACACAATGTTATACAGCATGTTTCTCTCAATAGCAGAACAATCATTTGGTGGGAATTACTTAAGTTTATTTAGTAGCACTTGAACTACTTTTACATGATTCCTGAGCTCAAAAATCCCATTTCTTGGTTTCTACCCAAAGGACTTAAAATCAGCATACTACAATGACACAGCCACGTCAATGTTACTAGCAGCTTAATTCACAATAGCTAAACTATGAAACCAACCTAGGTGTCCTTAAGGAGATGAATGGATAAAGAAAATGTGGTATATTTATTCGATGGATATTACTCAGCTTTAAAGAAAAATGAAATTATGGCATTTGCTAGTAAAGTTGGAGAAAATCATGCTAAGTGAAATAAGCCAATCCCAAAACACCAAAGGCCGAATGTTTTCTCTGATATGAGGATGCTAATTCACATGAGGTGGGGGGAGGCACTAGGGGAAAATAGAGTTACCTTAGATTAGGTAAAGAGGAGTAAAGGAAGGAGAGGAGGGGTCATAGGGACAGGAAGGACAGTAGAACGAAATAGACATTATTACCTTATGTACATACATGACTGCATAACTGATGTGATTCTACACCATGTACCATCAGAAAAATAATCAATGATACCCCATCTATGTATGATATATCAAAGTACATAAGTGCATTCTACTGTCATGTATAACTAATTAAAACAAATAAAATGGTAACAGAAAAAAAATGATTATTATTATCTCTACATTCTCACTGTGTCTTGTTGGTACCTTCTCATAAAGCTTCTATATTGTGTCATCATTACTTGTGCTTATGTGTGTCACCACCACCAAACTGTGAGCCCCTTGAGATCAGGGTCTCTGTATTCTTTTCAGGGCCACAGAAGTTTTGTGAATGCTACATGAATAATAAATGATGAGTGAATGAATGAACTATTTGCAAAAACTAATGGCTACTCGACATACTATCTATGTAGAATCTGTCCAGATTGACATTCATATGATTGTTATCTATGGATCAAGAGAAATCAGTCCAAGAACTCTCTCAATTTTTAATCTGTTGTGGATTTTATTGTCTTCACTCTCATCTCCCAAACTCTTATGAATGGGACATTTGATTATTTCAATAACTTAAACAGGAAAATTCATACATGGAATTAAGTGGCAAGTTAATTAGTGACAATAATCAGTATCATAAAGAATATATAACAAAACTTGCTTTGTATTGCTGCTTCTTATATTTCATTGTGTATTTCTCTTTGCTAAAGTATAACATGTGGTAGTTCTCTTGCCCCTGCAAGTCGTGAATCCCTCTTGTTCTCGTCTTTCTCACACTGTTGGCAGTTCGCTTAGGTCTGTTTCTCTCGTTCCTTTGGTGAGTTCATCATTTTCTAGACTCTCAGCTATCTCATCTTGGGCAGCCAATCGTGAACAAGGGGCTGAAGCAGTTGTGGATGCTTGTGTTTTTTATTGTTTTCAGTGAGAAGAGGAGCTTGGCAGAGCTGCAGACAGCAGCTGGTGTGCAGCAATTATTTAGCCCCTCTCTGTCAGAGACCTGGGGTCCTTTCTAATTTCCCTGTCCTAAGCACTGGGAAGGAGGAGTTCACAAGGGCTCATAGGACCAACTGCTTCCACCACAACAGCCCTGCCAAATGCTCCTTGGCTGTTCCAGCCCCTCCTGCTCCAGCGATCCACCACCTCTAGACATGGAGCCTTCCCAGGGTTGCACCTGTGTCTTCATCAAGCCTTTCCTCTTGCCCATTTCAACCTCCACCTCTCAATATCTCAGGAACTCCTCAAAGCCTCCAGGGCTTGGATAAGTCCACTTGTTGATTTTAGACATGGGTAGAGATTCATGTGTTTCTATTGGTACCATAACTCTAGATTTGGTGCAACACAAATGTAGTCTGATAACAGAAATAACGGGGCTTCCTATGCAACACACAGGACACACAGGAATGAGAGAACACACTGGTACTTATTGATATGATGCATCAAGACCCAATTTCAACCTTTTCCCTGTCGACTCTGCATCACAGAAAACTAATCCCCGACTTCTTTAATAACTAGGTAAATTCAGCCAACGGGAGACACTGGTGGAAGACTGAGAGGAGGATGAAACAGAAGCCCAGGATTGTCACCTGGATGATGTGTCAGCACCTATGGCTCTTCAGTGGCCAGTACTCCATGGCCAGTCTGGGAGCACTCACCAGGTCTCACTCCTACCGGTGAGCTCCAGCTCACCTTGTCTTGTTGTCCCTCCAGTTCTAAGTGTGGGACCTGCCATTACTGACCTTGGAGCACTGCATCACTGCCTGTTGAGTTTCTAAGCAATTCCATCTTCTGTGCACTTATCTTACTATATTAGATTCCTTTCACTGAAAGGCTGGGAGTGGCTTAGGTTTTCTGGCCAAGCATGACTTGAAGATCAAAATTCTGAAGAGTTATCTTCAAAGATAATAAGAGGCAATTACTTTCTTTGAGGGAAAAGGGGCATTGCAGTGAAGGAATCCTCAGGTTAGTATTCTTAAAGAATATCAGGTAAAGTGGACTTTAGGCCAAAGTTAATCAGAAGGGAGGAAGGTCATTTCATATTGCTTAGGGGAATCATACAACAATAAAAAATTACAACTGTAACTATTTATGCTCCAAACAATACAGCATCTATATACATCAGACAGACCCTTTTCAACATCAAGAATCAAATAGACTACAACATAATAATACTGGGTGACCTTAAAACACCTCTCTCATCACTGTATAGATCCTCCAAACAAAAGCTAAACAAAGAAGCTACGGAATTAAAAAAAATAATTTAGACTTAACAGACATATATAGAACATTTCATTTATCAATGACTGAATGATTTTCTTTTCAGCAGCACATGGATTATTTTCTAAAATATATCATATTTTAGGTCACAAAGCAGCTCTTAGCAAATACAAAAAAATAGTTCTATCAGACCTTAATAGAATGAAATTAGAAATCACTGATAAATTACAAAACGGAAACTACTGTAGTTTTACTGGAGACTAAATATTACACTATTGACTGATGAATGGATAGCAGAAGAAATCAGTCATGACATAAAAAAAATACTTGGAGGTAAATGAAAAAGTGATACAACATGATATAATATATCAAAATTTCCAGGACACTATGGAAGCATTGAACTCATTCATTAAAAGAATAGAAAAACACCAAATAAATAATCTAACATTACATCTCAAGGCCCTAGAAAAAGAACACATTGACACCAAAATAAGTAGAAAACAGGAAATAATTAAAATCAGAGCCAAAAATCAATAAAATTGAGATTAAAAAATTTTAAAAATCAATGAAACAAAAAATTGGTTCTTTGAAATAATAAGCAAAATTGATAAACCGTTAGCCAACCTAACCAAAAGAAGGAGGGGAAGAAACTCAAGTTATTAAAATCCATGATAAAAAAGGAAATATTGCCACACACACTACTAAAATACAGAAAGTATTTTGAAAATTTATAGTCCAATAAGCTAGAAAATTTAAAAGACACTGACAAATTCCTAAAGACATATGACTTACCCAAATCAAACCAGAGGATATAGAAAATTTGAATAGATCAATTGCAAGTAATGAAACTGAAGATGCCATAAAAGCTTGCCAACAAATAAAAACCCAGGACTGGATGGGTGCTCACCCAAGCTCTACCAGAGCTTCAAAGACAAACTAACACCAATCCTCCTCAGATTATTCCATGAAACAAAGAAGCAGGGAACTTTTAAAAACTCATTCTATGAAGCTAGTATCACTCTAATACCCAAACCAAACAGAAACACATCAAGGAGTTTCAGACCAATATCCTTGATGAATATTGATGCAAAAATTCTTAATGAAATACTGGTAAATCACATATAAAAACACATTAAAAATACAGTGCACTATGATCAAGTGGGTGTCATCCCAGGGCAAGGTTAGTTCAACATATGGAAATTAATAATTGTAATTCTCCACATATATAGACTTAAAGGCAAGAATCGGATGATTATCTCAATAGATGCAGAGAAAGCAATGGTCAAAATACAGCCTCCATTCTTGTTTAAAACACCAGAAAAACTATAGATAAAAGGCACACACCTCAGCACTGAGGCATAAGACAAACCCAAGGCCAACATCATTCTAAATGGAGAAAAACTGAAATCATGCCCTCTAAAATCAGGAACAAGACTCGATGCCCAACTTCACCACTTCTATTCAACATAGTCCTTGAAACTCTAGCCAGAGAAATTAGTCAAAAGAAAGAAATTAAAGGTATATGAATAGGAAAAGAAGAGCTACAACTATCTCTGTCAACAACACAAACCATACTTAAAAGATTCAGAAAAACTCACCAAAAAATTTCTAGAACTCATAAATGATTTCAGCAAAGTAGCAGGACACAAAATTAACACCCATAAATCAACTGCATTCTTATATACCAATGATGAATCAGCTGAAAGAGAAATTAGGAAAATTATCCCGTTCATAATAGCCTCAAAAAACATAACACTTGGGAATCAATCTAACAAAAGAGGTGAAAGACCTCTACAATGAAAACTACATAATACTAAAGAAAGAAATTGAAGAACTTAGATAATGGAAAGATCTCCTATGTTCGTGGATAGGCAGAATTAATATTGTCAAAATGGCCATACTACCAAAAGTGCTATAGAGATTTAATGCAATTCCTATTATAATTCCAGTGATGTTCTTCATAGAAATAGAAAAAGCAGTCATGAAATTCATTTGGAAAAATAAGAGGCCCAGAATAGCCAAAGCAATCCTTTGCAAGAAAAGTGAAGTAGGCAGCATCACAATACCAGACCTTAAACTACACTAAAGAGCTATGGTAACAAAAACCGCCATGGTATTGGCACCAAAACAGACATGAAGACCAATGGGACAGAATAGAAGAGACAGAGACAAACCCACATAAATGCAGTTATCTCATACTAGACAAAGGCACCATAAAAACACATTGGGGAAAAGATAGCCTCTTCAACAAATAAATAGTGCTGGAAAAACTGGGAATCCATATGTAGCAGAATGAAATTGAGCCCCTATCTCTTACTCTGCACAAAACTCAACTCAAAATGGATCAAAGACCTAGGAATTAGACCAGAGACCCTGAGTAGGTCCAACACTCCAACAGTCAGCTTAGAAACTGACTTCCTCAACAAGACTCCTAAAGTGCAAGAAGTAAAATCGAAAATCAATAAATGGGCTGGGATCAAACTATAAAGCTTCTTTTCAGCAAAGGAAATAGTCAAGAACATGAAAAAAAGAGCTACAGAATGGGAGAAAATCTTTGCCACCTGCACCTCAGATACGGTGTAAATTTCTAGGATATGCAAAGAACTCAGAAAGGTTAGCAATAAAAAACCAAATAACCCATTCAATAAATGGCAAAGGAACTGAACAGATACTTCTCAAAAGAATAAATATGATCAGGCAACAAATATATGAAAAAAATCTTCAACATCTCTAACAATTAGAAAAATTCAAATTAAAACCACACTGAGATTTCATTTCACTCTAGTCAAGAGTGGTAACTATCAAGAATACAAGGAATAATAAATGTTGGTGAGGATGTGGGGAAAAGGGTATACTCATACATTACTGGTTAGACTGCAAATTGGTGCAACCATTCTGGAAAGCAGTATGAGGATTCCTCAGAAAACTTGGAATGGAGCCATCATTTGACCCATTTATCCCATTCCTTAGTATATATCCAAAGGACTTAAAATCAGCATAGTACAGTGACATAGCCATATCAATGTTTATAGCAGAACACTTCACAATAGTTAAGTTATGGTGTCCTTCAACTTAGGTGTCCTTCAACAAATGAATGGATAAAGAAAATGTACTATATATACATAATGGAATATTACTCAGCTATAAAGAAGAATGACTTTATGACATTTGCCAGTAAATGGACAGAACTGGAGAGTATCATGCTAAGTGAAATAAGCCGATCCCCCCAAATCAACAGTCAAATGTTTTCTCTGATATGCAGAAGCTAACCCACAATACAAGAGGGACAGGAAGAAGAGAAGTTCAGTGGATTAGACAAAGGTGAATGAGGGAAAGGAAAGGGGGATAAGAATAGGAGAGACAGTGGATGAATCTGACATAAATTTCCTATATACATACATGAATACGACACAGTGAATCTCGCCATTGTGTACATCCACAAGACTGGGGTCCCAATTATAATAAGATATATTTTATGCTTGTATAATTATATCAAAATGGATTTAACTGTCATGTATAACTTAAAAAGAACCAACAACAAAAAAAGAACATTCTGTAAAGGATATCCCGAGCTACTTCAAGGAGTGATATTGCAAATTTGCCACAAAGCAGTTTTGCAGGGGCTTATCCTACTACATATAGTGTTGTACAATTAGGAAACACTTTCCTGGAGGACAGAAAGTTTGCTGAATGCCTTTCAAGTTTTAGCCATACCTCCTGGGAAGCTGTACAGCAGTTTACGGAAAACAATTGCATTCTTTCCCCCCCGCCCCCTGCACCCCCTCAGTATGGGAATTGAAATCAGGGCCTGGCACATGCTAGACAAATCCTCTAGCACGAGCTATATCCCAAGCTCTTCTTTATTTTTTATCTTGAAACAGGGTCTTGCTAAAGTTCCCCAACCTGGCAACTTGTGATCTTCCTGCTCCATCTACTGAGCGGCTGGTATTACAGGTACGGTCTTTTTACTTACCATTTTCTCTGTTGAGGGAAAGTTAGGTGAAATGGCAGTTTAATCTTTAGAAAAAAATCTTTGTATGGCTCTATTTGTTATTTGGAAATAGAGAATGTCACTGCTCTAAGCCTGGTCCATTATTATCACTACACAGATGCTAAATAAGCAGCACAGAAAACAAGAGAGCCCACCACTGTGGCGCATGATCAGAGAGAGAACGCGGCCCCAGCATGCCACCGATATGCCATATGGCCACAAATCTAAAGGCTCTGAAAGATGCCATGCTTGCACAAGCCCTGAATACCTGCTTTCATTCCCAGTTGGAGTGTTTGAACTATAATATATGGGCCATCTATTTATTAAAGGAGAAAGCTTACTTTGGCATGGGATAAATTGGTGCTTGCAGCAAGATGCAGTTTAACACAAAGGATGTTTCTTGAACTTCTTTCAGATCTGAGATCCACAGCTTTAGTGTTTGGGGTGTGGATTTTAAAACTGCATGACTGTTGCACAGCCCCTTTTCTGCAGCTGGCATGGGAAAGAGATTCCCATTCCCTCCATGCCCTGTTCTTTACTTGCTCAAAGCTGAGGCGGCAAAGACACTAGCAGCCTCATGCAGCTTTTCATGGAAAGCCTCCACTCTTAACTGGCGCCTGAATGCAATCTCAGACTGTCCCAGGAGACCGTCATGCTCTGAGGTGAATTTGTAACGTCAAGGCCAACAAAGAAGTTAACACAAACTTTCACTGTTCGAGAAAAAGAAAAAAGTCTGCAGGCTTACTGAAGGAGCTCTGCTTCTGTGAGTGCCTCTGTCCTCTGCTCCCCAGTGACAAGGGCCAGTTCTTCCTTCAGTTCCTGGATTTCCTTTTGAAGGCATATAATCATCTATGAAAGGCAACGTGGGAGGGTAAATGTCAGTTTCTCATTAATGTGACCTGATGGCAGAGAGCATATATCTTTTAGAATTATGAACTATTTATGGATATAAAAATGGTTAGAGAATGATCTAAAAGGCATTTCTGTACCTACCAGCCATCTTTGTTATATCTTTTTATTTATTCATTTTATTGGTTCCTTTTTAGTTATACATGACAGTTGAACCCATTTTGATATAATTATACAAGCATGGAATATATCTTATTCTATTTATGACCTCAGAACCTCTCCTTCCTCCAATACTTCATTATTTGTAAATCTTAATATTGTATCAAATAGCTGTAAAATAATAATAATAATAACAACAACAACAACAGCTATGATTATTATCATTATTATTTGGTATTGGGGATTGAAGCCAGGGACACCTTAATACTGAGCTACCTATATTACCAGTCCTTTTTATTTTTTATTTTCAGACTGGGGTCTCACTAAGTTGCTGAGGCTGGCCTCGAGTTTGTGATCCTCCTGCCTCAGTCTCCTGAGTAGCTGGGATTACAGGTGTATACCAATACATATGACTTAGAATTAATTTTTAACAAACAAAACATACTGATATAACTGGAACCTGCTATTTTCTATTCCCCTTCTGTCCTCCCTGGGGTGATCACTCGAATGCCTTTACTATACTTAGTTAAGTTGCACTTGAGAGTCATGGTATGAATTTACATTACCTTCAGCTATGTGTATGTATGTTCCTGTTTCCCCACATTTTTGTTACTATGTAATATGGACAGGCGCTTTAATTTTATCAATCTGGTAGGTGTGAACTGATATCTCATTTTAGTTCTAATCTGCATTTTCATAATATTAGTGAAACTGACCATCTTTGCATATGTATATTGATTGTTTGGGTTTCTCCTTCTGAGAATATGTATTCACATTCTTGCCAAGGTATCAATTGATTTGTTTTTATTTTCCTTATCTGCAGCCTTCTTCATATATTCTGGATCTGAATCCTTTGCTAGTTTTACATGATTCTCCCAATCTATATCATGTTTTCCACTTCATGGTGTTGTTTTTGTTAGATGGAAGTTTTGAATCTCAATATAACCAAATTAGCAATTTTTTTTAGCTGTACTTTTGTATTTTCTTAAAGAAAATCTGTCTTACCCCAAACCAAAGAAGTGTTTTTTGTTATATTTAAAAAGCATTAAAGCTTTACTTTTCACACTTAGGTAGCTTTTATTTTGTATAAGATATAACATAGGAATCAAATTTCAATTTTTTATATGACTAACCATATAAAATTGCTAATATAATTATGCTATATAACATATTTCTACATGTAAATGTGTCTGCTTCTGGGCTAGAGTTGTAAACATTTGCCTATATACATGGTAATGCTATAATTTAAATTATTATATCTTAAGAAATTTTGGCATCTAGAAAAGACAACCCCCTTCCATATTTTGCTTTTCCAAAATAGAGTTGGCTATTCTTGGCCATTTGCTCTTCCATATAAATTTTGGGACTAGCTCATCAAATTATATAAAAGCCTTCCTCAAATTTTAATTGGAATTACATTGAATCATCCCATCCATGAACATGGTAAGCCTCTCTCCTTCAATAAAATTTATAATTTTTCTATAAATATCTTATTTATAGAAAAAAATTTTTGTTGATATTGTAATTGGTTTTGGAAAATTATATTTTCTAATTGTTGGCCTCTGGAATACAAAAATGCAATTCAGTTTTGGATTATACTAAATAATTTTCCAAGCATATTTTGGTTCTGTTTATTATTAAATATTCTTGAATGTTCTACATAAACAAAAAATTATCTGCAAGTAAGGACAGATGTTTTCTTCTTTTCTAATTCTCATGCATTTTATTATTTTTATTGTCTCACTAGCTAGGATCTTCATGTGTAATTCTTAAAACAGTCTTTTGTTATTTCTTCTAACATTTCACTTTTAAAGTGATGTTTATGTAATTTTTTGATTAATATGCTTTATCAGTTTAAATGTTCACTTACAGTTTAATGAGTCTTTCAATGTGTGGATGAATGCTTAATGTTATCAAATACTTAATCTGAAATCATCCAATGTTTTTCATTTAAACTGTGCATGTGATGAATCACCTACATTCATGTAATTGGTCTTTTAATTTGAACTATTTCAGAATACAGAAAAGGCATTAAATAATATATGATACCCACTACACAGCTGAAGTTAACATCCATGTCCCCACTATTTAAGAAATAAAACATTATAGATCTCTTAAAAGTTCTCACCCCTGTATTACCTTCCATAAACAAATTCTCATTATAATTTTTTTCCCATTTTTTTCTATGCATTGATATATTTTCTAGTGATAACTTATTCCTAAATACTTTTTTGGGGTGAGTACTGGGGATTGAACCCAGGGGCACTCGACCACTGAGCCACATCCCCAGCCCTATTTTGTATTTTATTTAGAGACAGAGGCTCACTGAGTTGCTTAGGGTCTTCTTGTTACTGAGGCTGGCTTTGAATTTGAGATCCTGCTGCCTCAGCCTCTGAGCTGCTGGGATTACAGAGATGCACCACAGCGCCCAGTTTATCCCTAAATCCTTGAAATAAACCCACTGTGATCATTATGCAAAATTCCTAAAACAAAAATGAGTAGCTCCAATTCAGCTTTCACACTCCTTTGACTATTTGGTATTACTCACCAGAAAAAAGAAAGAAGGGGGTAGGGGGGAGGGAGAAAAGAACAGACAAATAAAAAGAGAGAAAGGAACAAAAAAGAAAGAATGAAATGGAAAGAGAGAGGGAGAAAAGAAAGAAAAAAAATCTAGTTTGTCTTTCAGTACCTTTGCTAATTCCGTAACTTTGCTTGCAGGTTGCCAGGCTAAAAGGGTTGTATGGATTTGAATTTCAAAACCATGAGAGGTAGTGCCGAGGGTTTCAGTTTTTTATATAAAGTACTTTTTGTTCTACTTAGAGTCCAGGCTAAGGCAGTCAAGCTGCGCTAATGTCTCTTTATGCCATTAGATTCCACCCCCCCCCCCCAGGCTTTTTGTTAGGGAGATAAGAAGATGTCTTAGGTTCAGTACCCTCCTTGCAAAATTCCAGGAACTACTCCTATCCCTTTGTTACAACTCTTTTACCCACTCCAGGACAACTGTAGCCTCAGCTTTCTTTCAGGCTCTGGCGAATTCTTTTAATTTCTTTCAACCTCAGATATATATTTCAAAGGTGCTTCTAAAAATTTATTTAGGTGAGTTTCAGGTGATCTGGACCACATCAATAGGAAGAGAAGTCCCAAAGAATGTGGTGCTAAGTATTTTGAACAGGTCAGTGTTCCTAGGATTTTATTTGAATGCATATAGGAGAGTCTGAATTTTATTTGTTTGCTTCTTTTAAAAAATATTCCCAGAATCATCAAGCTTATGAAGAACAAAAATCTTCAGAAAAGAACTGTGAGTCATTCATTTGAACTCTCCTCTAATAAATTAATATATTTGGTGCAATACATTTTGCTTCTATTAAAACTTTCAAAGTGAAATGTAAAAAACTACATTATTTCACTTTATTTCACTGTCTTATGCAATAGATATATCAAAACTAAGCCAACTTTTTATGATTTGAGATGACCACAGTTATACCTCCCATCAGATTACTGCAGGAACTCTCAAATTAAAGCCTTCCTGAGAAGATACTGGCCCAAGCCCAGTCACCAACTTTGACCCGGTTCACAGTTCTTTTATTACCTTCTCTCTCTGAAGTACCAATACTTTTAAGGAAAGTAGGGCAGATCCTTGATCACCCCCATCTTACAGGGCTGTTTCCACATTTGCCATTATAATTTGAGAGTAAGGCATAAGAAATCCCACCCAGTTGTGTCTTGGATGGTTTCTAGAAAAATTTTCAATTGTCACTTACACTTCAGATAAACTATGTAGATAAAATAGTAAATAGAAATGTCAGTGTTCAGATGAAATTATTATAGAAACGAGGAAACAACACTTGTTAATTACTAGATTGTTCTGTACTAGGCAGACCCCAGCAACTTGTTCAATTATCAGCTATTAGGTTTTCACTCCTCATCTGTTTTCTTTAAATCTCTCACAGATCCACATCAAACACATAACAATGTTCGCCTTTCTTCAAATTCATCATGTCGCTTCAAGGAAGCGTCTCTCTAGACAATTCAAAGGAAAACCCCTTCCAATGTCTAATATGTTGATTTTTATTAATTTTTTTCTTCCGGGTAGTAATGCCATTACTGTCTTTCTTGTTCTGCGCAGGAATGTCATAGGGCAGCTGGAAGGTAGGGACAGTAGGAAGTGCAATTTCACTTGACTCAGGCCCTTACATTCCATCTCTTCTTCCCTGTGGGGGTTCTTCTTGATGCTGATACCTGACCAGGGCCTGTACTGGAAATAGACTCCTGCCTCATCCATTGGTTTTTCCAGAAGAGAATTCTATCAGGGAAGCCTGGTGCTCCCAGAGGCAAGCAGGGTAAAACAGATATTCCCATCATTCCTTTTTCTTCCTTTCTCTCTATTCTTCAGTGTAATGATTTCAGGGGAGAAGGGGCAAATAATCAAGAGGAAGTAATTAATATGGAAAACAGTAAATTTGAGAAATTTTTAATTGCAGCACTGTTGGCAAGATTTCATATTCCTTAATAATGCATACTAGAAAACCTACATCAGCTTATATTCTGGAGAAATAAAAAAAATTGAGTGATTTTTAAAAATGTTATATAATCCTTTTTTTTTTTTTTTTTTTTTTGGTAGTGCTGGGGATTGAACCCAGGGTTTCACACAGCCTAGACACGTGCTATACCACTGAGCTATATCTTTCACCAGCCCTAACAAATCTTTTATTTGGGGATAGGGGTTTCTCAGGGATTGAACTCAGGGGCACTCAACCACTGAGCCACATCCCCAGCCCTATTTTGTATTTTATTTAGAGACAGGGCCTCACTGAATTTTCTTCTTGTTACTGAGGCTGGCTTTGAATTTGTGATTCTGCTGCCTCAGTCTCTGAGCTGCTGGGATTATAGGTGGGCACCACTGTGCCTGGCTAAGATACAAATCTTAATTATGGAATTTGACAAAACTGAGATATTTCATTTCCACATTTTAAGTGTTCACATGAGCTGATTTGGTGCTGTATTCCCTTTACAGAAAACTAACAAACAGAAAAGAGAAAATATATACGTTCATGAAACTTGAAGATTTTTTCCCTTAAAAAAAGTGTTTTGATAAAGGAGGATTTATTATTATAAAACAAGAAACTTGCTCATTTTTCCATGAATCAGACTGATAATTTTTGAAAGTCCCTAGAATATAGGACAGTGATTCAAAATATTTTTCCCATGTATGAACCATTAGCATTTCTCTTTTGTTATAAGCATTTATACAAGATGGTTTGTTCTTGTCTCTAGAAAGCTAAACTGAGTTTTGGAACAGGCTGCCTATGTTTTTAGGACTCAGGGCACAACTCTGTGGTAAAGTGGTGGGGAGCTGGAGGTAGGAGCACAGATTCTTGGGCTGGACTGTCTAGATTTGAGTCCTGGCTCTGCTACTTATTTTTGTTATTGCTGTTGTTTCTTGGTACCGGGGATCAAACTCAGGTGCTTTATCACTGAGTACTGACCCTTTTTAGATTTCTTTTGAGACAGGGTCTGTCTAAGTTGCTGAGACTCATTAGCACTGTGTTTCGGAGCAAGCTACCATCATTGTGCCTCAATTTTGTTATCTGCAGAGACAGAGCCAGCATTTACTCACCGGCTTATTCTGAGAATTTAATCAGTTAATGCCTTACTTAGAACACTGTCTAGTCCAGAGTAAATGCCCCAGCCCGAGTTTTAGCTAATCTTTGATATAATCATTTTTTTCAACAGTTACAAGTTGCTTACCGATCTGGGATCGATTTCTTCATTAAGAACAGCTTCATTCTTTATGAGTGCCACTCGTTGTGCAAATCTGCAGGTAGATATAGATTCCTACAAAGCAAAACAACTTTTAAAAGTGTTATAACAGGGAGAGAAATTTCTTGTTAGACAAAACTTAAATTTTAGTCATAGAAAAAAGATGCATACCTAAAGAGTGATGTATATAAAAACCACAATGAAGAATGATGCCTCTAAATTAGGGAACTTAGCTCTGGAAGGTTATTTTCTTGATTTTGTCTTAATAAAATGACCAATGCCAAAAATATGGGAGATCCTAAGACCCCAAATGGCAACTGACATGTGTTTTTAACTATTGATCTGTTAAACCAGAACCAGATATGTAAGTCATAATCACAGCAGGTACCACAACCACAAACATGAGAGACTACAAAATAAATATTTGTAACAGACCAAGAAGGGGGGCCGTTCACGGCACCTCACCATCAAAGGCTTGGCGTGCTCTGGGAAGCACCCTGCTGCTCTCTTGGAGAGGATCTGGACCCCAAACATTCAGCAACTGCAATGTGGGAAACGTCAGCTGGCTCCAGAGTAGCCCCAGGAGAGCCATTCACTAGTCAGGCACCGCCAAAGCAGCCAGCACGCTGCACCCTGGGACACGTCTGGGGACAGATCTCAGGGACACCTCCAAGGCACCCAGATTTTACTAGCCAGGAGCAAAACTGTTCAAGAGAAGCAAGAGAAGACTCTCTAATTTCTCTGGCTAAAAACGCCTTTCAAATTTAAGCAGGCCTTCCAAAATTTGTGTCTACAGCTTTCTCAAACAAGCTGGTATATGTGAAGTCAGTTCTCAAATGGATTTTTTTACAATGCTAGCAAATAACCTAATGCTGAGAACTCTGTGGTGTGTTCACCCCTGAAGCCTATCTCAACCCAGCAGAAAAGATGGAAACTCACTCAGGACCCTCAACTTGATCCCCCAAACCAGCAAGGAAAACCCAGGCTAAGATCCCCTGAATAAAAAGAAAAAAAGAAAAACAACATACATCGATATTCCTTTTCTCTAAAGAGAGCGTTGCAATCATAGTGGTCATGCAGTTCCCTCCCAAACTGTCTCTCAGGACACTGGTCATCATGGAGTTCCTGTAAGGAATGTGCGAACGGTTTTTTTCTGAAAGGGCAATGATGACCTGTGATAAAGTTGAAAAAAACAATAGCATTACCTTGACAGGAAAGGCACAAGTGACAAACAGTGGAGCTTCAGCAGCAATAAAAATAGGAAAAGAAAGAATGACTAAATGCAGGGTGACATCTAAAAGTTGGACATGGAATAAATACCTTAGCAAGAATATTCAGTACAAGAATGGTAAAGATGGAATCAAGTAAATGTAGCATGAACCTAGTATTGTGAACCCCATAATTTCTGGACAGATGAAGTGACTTGCAGACGAGTGGACACACTCTCATTTTGCTTCCAGCTGTTGGAAAATCTGTATAAAAACATAATAGTGAATCATGCCTGATGACTTTGATCCCACCAAAATTGAGCTGTAGGGCTAGAGATGTAGCTTAGTGGAAGAGAGTTTGCTTGGCATGCACAAGGCCCTGTGTGGATTGCCAGTACCCCATCCAAACAAAAGCAAACAAATTGAGCTGTGTACCCCATTTCCAAGGCAGAGGCAGAACAGTGAACAAGAGCTATGAGCAGTTGCGTAAGAGTTTGAGGATCCCAGATTCTGATGCAAGTTGTCCAGGGGAAAGTCCTAACCTTACTAGAGCATGCCACTCTACATCTCTGCCTCAGTGTCTTCACATGTACAACCAAGATAAATATAGTACCTACCTCATAACAGTAGAAAGATTAAAGGCATTAAAATGTGTAAATCACTTTGAGTAGTAACTGCACATAGTAAGTGCTGTGGACATGTTTGCTCTCAACATCGATGAAAGAGGCAGCTTATCTTACTCCTCATGAGTTCCTTAGGTACTTAATAGGAAGGCACTAGATGGATGATGGGATGCTGGGGCTGTCCCCAAAGAGAGGCACCAGGGGCTCAGGGTCATCCTGGGAAGATTATCCAATGCTAGGATGTCCCTTACAAAGCAGCTGGAATTATCGGCCCACAGAATGTCAATTCAGGGGCATCATAAGATCCTGGATCCTAGGAATATCAACACCTGCTGGTCAAGCCCTCCCTCTGCCCAGCTATGTAGTTCCCATCACCACAACCTTTATCGCCTTTGGTTTACAAAACAAGATGTCAAGATTATTTTTGAAAGTTATTTTAAGAAAAAGCATATACCACTAGTGTCACTTTAAATTCATAAGCCCAGGTGTTACTACAGCCCAGCAGTCCTGATCAGTTTCCCTCCTTCAGAAAGGAGGCCTTCATACTTTCTCCTCCCTCTTCAAATCTCTGTCCCTCAGTGTCGAGACAGCCCCATGTCACGGGATCCCTCCTCTCTCTTCTCTCCAACCTCAGATTGAGCTGATGGCCACCTTTCTACCAGATATAAGCAAGCTGACTGGGACTGTTGTGTATCTGCCACTGGATTCCTACATTCTTATCATTAAAGAATACTCTGTTTTTCCCTGTTACTGTTCTGCTCAGGTCAGCCCCCCACCCTCTTCCTCTTCTGTCCTCATCGACTTCGCTCCTACATGCATCTCATCTTGTGCTCTCTTTCATTTGGATGCTGCCCATTCTGGATGCCCACTATTACACTAGACCAAGATGACTCTTGCCAAGGTCATCAGCAACCTCAATTGTACCAAAAGCACTGACTGTCTTCTTGTTAGCCTTTTGAGTTGGATGAAGTATTCTACACAGGCACTCATTGTTTCCTTTGGGAAAACACTTCATTCACTTGGTAATTGGGACACCATGTTTCTTGGTTTTAGCTCTCCTCAAAAACTAGTTAATGAGGGGCTGGGGTTGTGGCTCAGCAGTAGAGTGCTCGCCTAGTGCATGTGAGGTGCTAAGTTTGATCCTCAGCACCACATAAAAATAAATAAATAAAATAAAGGTATTGTGTCCAACTACAATTTAAAAAATATTTAAAAAAATAGGACTGGGCTGGGAATGTGGCTCAAGCGGTAGCACGCTCGCCTGGCATGCATGCGGCCCGGGTTCGATCCTCAGCACCACATACAAACAAAGATGTTGTGTCCACCGAAAATTAAAAAATAAATAAATAAATATAAAAAAATTCTCTCTCTCTCTCTCTCTCTCTCTCTCTCTCTCTCTTTTTTAAAAAATAGGGCTGCTACCTGCAAATGCCATAATTTTATTTTTTTAATGCTGAGTAATATCCCATTGTGTATATATAATCACAATTTGTATCTATTCTTAATATTTCTTTTAGTTTTGTTTTTGAATTTTATATAAATGAAATCACACCTCCCCCCCAAAAAATAGGGCTAGGGTTGTGGCTCAGCGGTAGAATGCTCACCTTGCATGTGCGAGACCCTGGGTTCGATCCTCAGCACCACATAAAAATAAACCAATAAAATAGGGTATTGTATCCAACTACAACTAAAAAAATATTTTAAAAAATAGGGCTGGGGTTGTGGCTCAGCGGTAGAGTGCCCATCTTGCACGTGTGAGACCCTGGGTTCAATCCTCAGCACCACATAAAAATAAATAAGTGAAATAAAAGTATTGTGTCCAACTATAACTAAAAAATAAATATTTTTTAAAAACTAGTTAATGAATGATTCCTTTTTTTCTTCCCAAATTATAAGTAGTGAGGAGTTCCAGAGCTTTGTTCTTGATCCTCTTTTCTCTTATTTATACTCTCTTCCCAGGTAATCCCTTCCTATCTCCTGGCTTTTACAGGAATCTCTATTTTGATGTCTTCCCAATATATACCCCAATCTGAACCTCTCCTGACCTGTCAGCTCTTTGGTGACTTTTCATCGCCACTGGGTTTGTCTCCTCTCTGCCCCATGTCTGATTTTTTCTCAGGTCTATTCATCATTATTAATGACACCATCATTTTCCTAGTTGCTCAGGCCAAAGCCCTAGCCATAATTTTTAAATTTTTCCTCACTTTCAATATCCAATCCATCAGCAATTTCTAGGTTTCTTAGGTTTTCCAATAAGACATACCCAGAAATGGACCACTCCTACCCAAGACTCCATGATTCCTTGCTTGGACAACTGCACAAGGCTCTGAGTATCTCCATGCTTCTACTTTTGCCCTTCCATGGCCTATTCTCTGCACACCAACCAGAGCAGTCTTTATAAAATATAAGGTACACTGAGTCACTTCCCTTACGATCTTCTAGTAGCTTCCCAATACAGTTAGTATAATAACTCAAGTCCTGTGAAATCTGGCACCCTTTGACCTATCTGACCTCGTCTCCTGCCATGTTCCCCTCACAGGCACCGGCCTTCTCACAGGCCAATGCTATTCCCACATCAAAGCTTTTGAACTTGCTGTTCCTTTTACCCAGCACGCTCCTGCCTCAACTTTTCACACAGCTTTCTATTTCTTCTCATTTAAATATTTGTTCAAATTTTATGTCCTTAAAGGTCTTTTCCTGGATACCCTGTCAAATATTACACAGCAATATTAACAGCCTGTTAATATATTTTATTTTTCTTCTAGTACTTACCACTATTTAAAATTATCTTTATTTACTTGTTCTCCATCTGCTTCCCCACTCAATGTTCTACTTTTCCAAGTCAGAGATGCCATGCCTCTTGGTCACTACTCTATTTCCACTGCTTAAAACCACGTTCCAGAACTTAGTATATGTGGCAGAAACTAAGTTGTCTCCATCAGTACTCAAGACACTCCCATTCTACTTTGACTTCATATAAAACTACACAACTCATAACTCTACACAACTCTGTCTCACAACTCATATTCTGCATAAAACGTAGCCCCACCAAGCAGATTCCCTGTGTGGGATCTGGAGAAAAGCAATACGAGGTAGTGACCATAAGGAGGAGAATCAGATTTGTGAAAGAGAAAGGTGGAAGCCATCTGGCTCTTCTGATGTAGCTCTGGTGAAGTTTCTGAAACCCTGCCCTCAGTGTTGTAAGTGCCGGGTGGGGATGACAGAGGTGTTTTGCAGAACAATTCAGTGGGCTGGTTAGCTGTGTCTTCTGGTTGCTTTGCTTCCAGCTGGGTGGTATCCAAGCCAGATTTCTAACTTTTATTGAGATTCTTTATGTTTAGTATACTCTATGCTGCTTAAAATAGCTAGCATGGACTTTCCCGCTTGCAACTAAGAAACCTGATGAATACAACGTGTACTGAATACAATGAATGGGTGAACTAGTTTCATTTGGAAAGGCAATGTGAGGGTCCTCAATATGGAATGAGATTTGGGTGATCTGTTTCAGTGTAAGAAGAGAACATGGCAGTGGAGAACATGGCAGCCTTGATATGAGTGGCAAGGGATGCTGAGCAAAGGTTCAGGCCCCAAGAGCCTAAAAGACAAGTTATATACTGAAACAGGTAAGGTGGCCCAAGTACCAAGAACCAGACCAAACGTGGATTGGCATGACTGATGTGCAGAGAGAGAAGCATTGTTATTTATGAATCATCAATTAAGCATCTAATAGTTCTCTAAGTTCATTGAGGTTCTTTCATAAAAAATCACCTTTTTACTGCTCTAGGAAATAATATTTATATATCTTTAATATCCAATGCCTTTATTGACAACTTAGCATAAAGAAGAACATGCTTATTAAACTCCCTGTTGATATTACATTGTGTGTTACTGAACTCACTTTTGGTTTTAAGTAACAGAAAATGTAATTCACATTGGTTTCAATCATGAGGGAAATTTATTGGCTCATGGAATTGAACAGGAGGGGACCCAGGTTAGAAATGACTCCAAAGGTTAGTGCTACCAACAAGGATGTAGTTTTGCCCATAACTCTCTTCTGTCTTTCATGTGGTAGACGTCAGCTCCTCCTCACAGCCACAGGATGGCTTCCAAGTGCCCTGATGTTATATACTTCCTTATTCATAACTTAGGGGAGACAGAACACTGTTTCCCTAATCAATAAAAAAAATTCCTGATCTTCTCTAAGGACCAGCTTAGGTTCTGACCCACCCTTGAATCAATCAGTGTAGCCAGGAGAAAGAACCATAATGACTCAGCCCATCAGAACAGACACAAATCTGCAGAGTGACACAGAAAGGGCAGGCATTCAGGAAAAAGGCAGAGGAAGATGATTCTTGAGTTACTAAGGGGGCAGGAACCCAATAATCTTCTCAAGGGCACAGGGATAGGGTGTAGTCATACAGCCTGGCTTTCTTAAAAAAAAAAAAAAGCTATTTACTTCCATTTTGGGTTTCTTATATAAACACAATGTCAAATGCTCCTGAAAGCATTCTTAAGGTGATAAAGAGTGGAAACTCACATTATACTTAATAACATTTCTAAGGACCTAGAAGCTGGGCCTGGAATCAATAATGACTATTATAATCACTAGCTTACTATTTAATGAATTAAAGCAATTTTCTTTTAAAGATCTCAGAAGGGCATGGAAAATTATCCTCTGAAAACTGACAAGGATTCAGAGCGGTCTGACTACCACTGGCACCGTCAGTGTTTCTCCTGAATATAACATATGCGCCAGGAGCCAAATGGGAATTGAAACTCTGAAAAAGTCCACTTCTGTTGCATAACTGGCTGAAAGCAGCCAGATTCCGATTTCTGAAGAGGTGGAGAGCAAACATTCTCCGTTCCTGGTGGTTTCTCACTTGATGTTTGGGCTGATGGAGGCCACGGGTCACACCAGGGGCACTTGGTGAGGTTTACAGCCTGTGCTTTTCCTCACACGAACTCAATTTCCAGGGTGAAGACGTACCCTGCTATTGTGGCTGAAAATGTTTTTGAGGACGATTTTTGGAAAAAGTACTGCATACACAAGAAAACTCCAAAACCAATGATACTCTGGTGAACAGAAATTTACTTACTTCTGAGTCTAATAAGGTGCCTTGGACTCAGGCAGGCTGGACCCTCCCAGCAGGTGTGGGGCTTCCCAGCTGTGGCCAGGAGGGCAAATCTCATTCTGCATAAATTCCTAAACCATGCAGGCTAATTAATGCAAGGCAGGTTAGCAAGCTATGTCCTAGTTCATCTCTTTTACATTGAAACTGAGAAAGAGAAGGTATATTATCAACACTAAAATGGATTTCTAGTAGAGGTTTTCGCTTCCTGTGTTTGCTGGTGACATGGTAGCACTGCCTCTTTCCCTGCTGCCTAAGGTAACTCACAGCACCCAGGGGCCACTCAATCACAATCTAGTGAGTGAAGGAATGAATGAAGCTAGTTACACTAAATTGTGTTATACTTCCAGTCGCTGTAGCCACATAGTAAAGTACTATACACAGAGAATTTGATTATAAAAGTCCTTGAATTATGTTATTTCATTATCTTCCCACTCTTTTCATTATTCTTCTTACCATGTAGTCCCTGTTTTTCTCTCAGTAACTCTAAATGGATTCCAAAATCCCTTCTCTACCCATCCACCTGCTCTCCAGCAGCTCCCCTTAAATGAACTCAACCCCCATATCAATTTTTTAAAAAATAAATGACAGTGGAATGTATTACCATTCTTATTACACAAATATATCACAATTTTTCATATCTCTGTTTGCATATAAGTATGTTGACACCCAATTCATGTCTTCATACATGGACTTTGGATAATGATGTCCATTACTTTCCACCATCCTTGCTAATCCCCTGCCCCCTCCCTTTCCCTCCCACCCCTCTGCCCTGTCTAGAGTTCATCTATTCCTCCCATGTTCCTCCTCCCTACCCCACTATGAGTCAGCCTCCTTATATCAGAGAAAACATTCGGCATTTGTTTTTTGGGGATTGGCTAACTTCACTTAGCATTATCTTCTCCCATACCATCCATTTACCTGCAAATGCCATGATTTTATTCTCTTTTATTACTGAGTAAAATTCCATTGTGTATATAAATTTTTAATTCATTCATCCACTGAAGGGCATCTAGGTTGGCTCCATAGTCTAGCTATTGTGGACTGTGCTGCTATAAACATTGATGTGGCTGTGTCCCTGTAGTATGTTGTAGGCGATCTGGCTGCAACATCTGTCACCCCATTGATCGCCAGGGTTGATTTGGCTGATCTGGCCGGCTTGGCGGGTGTCCCCTTCCTCCCTCACTGCTCCATGTGCGTCCCTCCAGAAGCTGCATGCTCAGTTGAAGAGGACAACCCTCCCTGATAGAGGAGGACCATTTTGGCGGTCAGGGGTGTATGAGTAGCTGCACTCCTCTGCTAGAACCTCCAACAAGCTCTCAATGCCCCATATCCATTTTTACACACACTGCAGTTTCTCATATTGACACTTTCTTTTCCTCTTGGGCTTGTGTTAATTTTTTCTCCTCATTCCCTGACCTTATCTTGAGCCTCCTTCTTGCCCACAAAGACACTTGGATATAAGGGTGAATAGTTAACAGAGGAGAAGAAGCAGGTCACAAGGAAACAGATAAATTATACATAAGAGCCACAGTCAATGACACATGGGTGAAATTTGGACCCAGAATGACCCAATGCCCCCATGGGGCTGGAGAAAGGAGCTGAAAGGCTCCAGTTCCCACTGCCTGACCTGCTCTAGGCCCTTGCCTCGCCTGGCTCACCCCTACTCCTCCCTCAAGCCTCTGCTTAGAGTCAGGCCACCAGCGAAGCATCCTGAACCCTCACCTCCTCAGACTGAGTTAGGTCCCCATATGAGCTCTGCTCACTCCTTCTCCTTCCTCTCCACAGCTCTCACCCCATCACAGTCACAGACTTCGTGCTTGCTTGCTTCAAGTTGTCCTCCTACCTCAAACCATGAGACCTTGGGGCAAGGACCACTCTCATTTTGTTCACCACCGTGTTCCAGTGCTTAGCACTTTACAGTCCTTACACATATCAGTTAGATAGCTTAATTATTGATATAGAAAATCAAATGTCACGTAGCCACCAAGACCACTCACATGAGGCTGATATTAAGAGGATTTGAAGAGAGGAAATGTGAGGATAGGAGCAGTTTTAGTGACAGGCAGCTTTCAAAGCCTGTGTAGAAAAAAGGAAGAAAAGGGGGCAGACATTTCTCTTGAGTGATTACAATTGGTAGAAAGTTCGATTCAACTGATGAATTTTATGTTATATGAACAGATGGACATAATGGGAATTATAACAGACTATGCTATCATCTGAAATAAGTAGATACATTTCTTTGAAATAAAGCACTTTGAATACAGTTCATTACGTTTTCATATCATTGTTCTGTAAGTGTCCTATTAAGTAAAAAGCTCTGTTAAGCATAAGCAGTGTGGAATATTTAGCAAGAAAGAGCTAAGGACTGCTGACTCTTGTCAAAATTCTAAAATGATTGGGATGCCATGCAGATCCGAATTTCTGGGTGCTGCATTACTGGGATGCACTGGATCAGAAGCTACTGTGTGCATCCTGTTCACACAGTCTCCCTTCGGTTTCTCTCAACCAGCTTTTGCAGACACCATTATAAAGCATTTACCATCAGGACAGCATCAGTCTCAAAAGGGTTCATTAGGCCGTTAAAAAAAAAAAGTTTTGTTCTTTGTTTTCCCCTCAAGTCTTTTAGCCTTAACATTCATTAACAAGTCCTCCTGCCCCATCAATATCCTCTGTACTTCTCCATTCCAGTTTTTAATCATGTTTCTTTTCTAGAATCTGAAAACAGTTGCCATCCTTAACATTCAATTCACACTGCTCGTGCTCACGAAGTGAAAGGAACTTGAGAAATCATCTAATCCAATCCACTCATGTTGGAGATAAAGACTTTTTTTGGAAGATATGTTTAGTTAAATTCAGATAAGCTTTCTGTACCAAACTCAAAAATTAAAATCTGAGCACCTACTGGGCTGGATCGAAGTCAACTTGGATTAGAGGTAGGCAGGGAAATTGAGCCTAAGGGGACAAAATTGCTGACTGGATGAAGTCACTGGAAGCTGGAAAAATATTGACCACCTCCAAGTTACAGCCAATCTACAAGCCAGAAGGATTAGGCAACAGGAGGCTATAGTCACACTCACTATAATTTTGCAATAAAGACAATAAGGCAATGAGACAGTAAGTGGAAAAAGGCATTGGCTGTATAGTCAAGTAAATCTCAGTTCAAATCCTCAGCCACCCAGTAACTGGGTAACTTTGGGAAGGCCTTGGGAGGACTTGAATTTTTAAAACCCAACACCTACAACATGGGGCTGTGGTAAGGTTTAAATGAAACAGTATATATAAAATGCTAGTAGATATACCTATGTTCCCTGCAGCATTGTTTACAACAGTTAAAGGTAGAAACAACCAACGAGACCTTCAAAGGATGAGTGGATGAACCAAGTAAGTGCATATTATTTGATCTTGAAAAGGAATAAAATTCCAAAGCATGATACAATGAGGATGAACTTCTAAAATATCATGCTAAGTGAAATAAGCCAGATATAAAAGGGCAAATATTGAAATAGTCACTTATATGAGGCACCTGGAATAGGCAAGATAACAGATATAGAAGGTGATATAGAGGCTACGGGGATAAGAGGGGATGGGAGCTATTGTTTAACGGGCACAGAGTTTCTGCTTGGGATTATGAAATGGATCTAGAAATTGATGGCGGTGATATTGCAGAACATTGTGAAAGTACTTGTCACTGAACTGTTCGCTTAAAAAGACGAAAATGGCAAACTGTCTATTATGTTTACTTAACAGAGAGTAGAATGACAGATGCAAATGAAGTGCGAGGACGTTGCTGTGGTGACGGCAGTTGCTGTGGTGATGTCCCACTCTGCTGCCTTACCTGCTCCAAGTAGTGCAGCGACAAGTTGATATACTTGGCCTCGGTCAGAAGCTGGCCCCCTACGCCACTCTTGGCAACTCGCTCAGAGCCAGCCAGGTCAACCAGGTGGAGCTTGGCGTGCCGGACAGTTGCAGAGCCTGGCTCCTTGCTTGACAAGTGAATGGTGAAGATGCAGTGGGAACGGGTCGAGGCTTGGTTCATGGGAGTCTATGACATAAAGAAGAAACCGCAAAACAAAAATAATTAGAACTGAGAACTTTGGAAGAGTGTCAAAAGATTTAAATGTATATTTCTAAAGATACAGCATTTCCCATGGAGCCAACACTGTCAAATGGAACAAAAACACTTGTAACTGAGACCTATAAAGTACGTGCTTTTCAATGTTATTACCTCCGATGACTGAAAAACAATGTGGATGGGTTAATTCAGAGAGTGACGTAAAGAAACGTTCTAGTGAGGTGAGGACCAAGTCCTCTCACCAGGATGACAACTTTATTTCATCACCCAGTTACAATCATGCCTATCCTTGGCCATCCATATTGAAAATGCCTACATTAACCTCATAGGAAGGAGACGAGAGTGTGTATATCAAGAGAACGGTTATCACAATGGTAAACATGATTCACAGACAAGGATGCCTACGTCATTGCTACTGCTCAACACCGAGGCACAGGCTCTAACCAGCATCATAAAAAAGAGACTGACATAGGGGCAGAATAATAGGAAAATAATGCATTACAATGTCATTGTGTACAGAATATTTACAGTCAACCTAGAAAACTCAAGAGCTTCTACAAAAAAAAAAAAAAAACAACTGATACGAATCAAAAAGTTTATCAATATTGCTAGATACAAAATCAATTAAATTCTAACAGCCCAACAACAATTAGGAAATCAAATATTATTCAGAATGGCAACAAAGACAAGGAGATAACAAGGGATTACTTATGAAAAAGATATAATCTATAGGGAACTGATGAAATAGTATTTAAGAACATAAAAAGAAAACCTGAAATATACCAATTCATAGATGAAAAAACTAAAAATCTACATATAAAAGTTTACATGTTAACCTATATATATAAAATGCAATTGAAATAAGAATATTTCAGGTTTTTCCCCCAGAACAAGACAAAGTGGTTCTAAAAATCAAGTAGGAGAAAATCTTCATATAAAAAGAAAATTAATTTAGTGAAAGAAGCGGGGGCAGGGGGAGTGCTTGTCCTTCCCGACGTCCAGGTGTACCACAAAGCCATGGTCATTAGAGGAGCACTGAAGCAGGAGAAGACAACTAGGTCTATGGAACATGCTGTGCTCAGTGAGCAACTCCAGTTAGGACAGAGGGGACATCACACTGCAGAGGAGAAATAACAGACTAATTAAGTAGTGGTGCTGGAATACCTGGTACTCCAGGTAGGAAAAGGTAAATTTAGGTTAACTTTTTACACTATATACACAGATTCAAAAATAAAATAAAGCCTTATGTGTACTAGCATCTGCCTATTACAGAAAACATCCAGCTTTTGGTTTTTTGGGATTGCACTTAGCATGATATTCTCCAGCCCTATCCATTTACTGTCAAATGCCATCATTTTATTCTTCTTTAAGGCTGAGTAATATTCCGTTGTGTATATGTACTACATTTTCTTTATCCATTCTTCTGTTGAAGGGCACCTAGGTTGGTTACATAGCTTTGCTATTGTGAATTGAGCTGCTAGAAACAGTGATGTGGATGCATCACTGTAATACGCTGATTTTAGGTCCTTTGGATATTAACTGAGAAGTGAGATAGCTGGGTCAAATGGTGCCTTAAGTGTAAAATAACACAACATTAACAAGAACACAAGAAAATATGGAAGTATATTGTAATCAGTCCGGGTAGTAATGGATAGCTTTCAGATAACATAAAAAATAGAAAAATAAATTGACTCAAATATGATTTAAATATAATATTTGACAAAATATCCCCAAATTTAAAGACTTATGTAAGTGGGTGAAGATATTTGCAAGATGTAAGTCTGATTAAAGATTAAGATTTGAAATACACAACTCATTACTCAAGAAAAAGACAACTCAGAAAAAAAGGCAAAAGCTAGAATAGGGATCCTATAAAGAAGGAATCTAAAAACGGTTAATGTATATTTGAAAAAAATGCTCCAATTTATAAATTTTGAGAACTATCTAACTTTGAAAAATAAGAATAAATGATTTCACACCCACAAGAATGCAAAAATTAAAAAGATAAAGTCTAGCACAATGAGTGCTGGTGAGGACCTAAGGAGATGGGAATTTTTATATACTGCTGTTGGAAACGTAACTTAAGAACTTTAACAAGAGCAATTTGACCGTATGTGGCAACATTGTTAATGCATAAAACCCACAACCCACCAAGAAACTACTAGGTGTATCTCCTAGAGAGAATTCTTGGTAGGTATATCAGGAGACACAGGTATAAGGACATTCACTGCAACATTATTTGGGAAATTGGTGCAAAATGTACAACTTAAATGAACGTCTGTAGCAGAAGAGATTAATAGGCTGGAATAATTCAAAATACATAGAAGTTAAACTGAAATAACCTTCAGAAATATTGACATGGATAGGTTTCTGAAGAAATTCCTCATGCTGAAGAAAAACAGCAAATTAAAGAATGATGTGAACCCTGTGATAGAGTTTACGTAATCATACAAGTGGGACTACCTATTGTTCACAGGAGTATAACTTAAGTCACTAAAAGGATAACAATGTGGACCAGAAGGATACAGCAAATTGATGATGGTGGTGGCCTTTTTGAGGGTTAGAAGTAGAAGGCCAACAAGGACACATCAGCTTTCTCTGCGACATGCTATTTTGTTTATTCAAAAATTATTAGAAGAAAATTTTGGGTTGTGAAAACTAAAATATGCTGGTCTTATTGTTCTCTGTACTTTTTTAGATTATAAATTTTCTACAAGAAAGAAAATGAGCTGAGTCAAGATGTCCGTTAGCAGTACCACCTTGTCAAATCATAAAAAAACTAGGACTATTCCAAATGAATATTCAAGAGAGTAAATATGTTCAGATTCCCACCTTTGCAAAATGGGACTTAACCAAAGAATTTTGGTATGAATGCACATGTATTCAGATAGGGAAACATATCTGGACGCTATTTCAATTGGAAATTCTTTCGTAAAAATAACTTCTTGATCTATACCATGGTTGATTTACACCAACTAGCAAAATATACAGATGGCATAGTTTTGGTGATGATGATGTAGCTAGTGAGTTAAATAGGCTGAAAATTTGACCCATTACTTGTTGCCACAATAACTATACACAAACCTAGCCAGTGTGTGATTTTGCATGCTAAAGTGGATCAGCAAATAACTGTGCATGTAAAACCGCAAATTCAAATTTAGAACCTAAGTTGAGGTGTTCTGGAAGTGACTGTAAGTTATTTGCAGAACTTAAACATGGGTTTCGTTTCACTGTTATATTCGCACAACAATAAATCCTACAGTACTGTAACGAAAGTCAAATTAACATCGATACAAACAAGTAACACAGACTATTCTCAACAGCTGTCTTTGGCTTGAAAATGATATGGGGAAAGTGCAATCAAATGTGGACCGTTAATAAACACTGGAGCGCGTGCCCATTTATTTCAAAGGAATATGATATTTACGAAAATGAAATTACATTTCTGGAGTCTATAATTAAAGTGCAGTAATATGCTGTAGAAGTCCATGCCTACAGTTTTGTAATGTCTCATAAATATTTTCTGCATGAAGTAGCGGTTGGTGTCCTTTTAGATAAAATTTTCTTAAACCTCAGAAAACATTCTTTATGTGGAGCTGTTTAAGTGTGATTGGAAGGGCTGGTGTCTGCTCTGTGTTTAGTTAAGGACGTCTTCTTGTCTTGTGGGCATGCCCATTTGCTTGTCCTTTTAAAGGTAAAACCGTATTAAAATGTTTCTGAAATTGCCGGAGAACAGATGGCACCATTTAGGCAGATTCATTCAAATCTAAGCACACGTTTTAAACAAATGTGTTTTTGGCATCAGACTGTGCCTTTGGAAAAACTCTAAGGATGATTAATCATCTGTACGCAGAGGGCTTTCACATTTCCTATCAGTCTACGTACAGAGCTGTGCTAGGCAAGGCGGAGACAAGAAGGAAAATAAGACATGGGCCTCGCCCTCAGGGAACTTGTAATCTAGTCAGGAATCAGAGCCAAATGTGTGAAATGAGAGTGAATGTGAAATGAGGGAGAGGCAAAAATGTGTGGTCAAGAAAATGATCTGTTCCCAGCACTGAGTGTCCCGATCCTCTAGTCCTGTCTGAGAACCTGCCCATTCCTCTTCCTGGAAGCTCCTTGTCCTCTGCCCACTGCCTGGTTTCTAAAGCCAAGGGCTCTCCAGCTTCTTCTCCCTCCCTAACCACTCTGTCTCCTTTCCCTTCACGGCACCCTCTTTCCTTCAGCTGTGGCCTTGAGATTTCTTCCCCTTGGGAACACACCTTTGACAGCCCTATCCTCATTGGATAGGCTCTAGAGTGTAATAAAAAAATCACAAATCAAAAACCTTAAGAATTTGGCATCGATGAACTGGTTTCAAGTCCTGGTTCTGACATTTGCTAGAGTTAAAAGCTTCAACAAATTTGCATGAGGTAATTTTGGTTTTCATCTCTCTGAAATGCCATAATAAGACATGCTTTGCTGCAAAGAATTATATTACATACCAGTTGAGTTGCTAAGTGTTGAAGTGCTCTGTGAACTATAAAAAGGATCACACAACTTCCATCACTGTTGATCTTCACTCTGTTCTGGTGCCTCCCCATTCATATTTCCTACCCTCAGGTTCTCTGCACACCAGCTTTACTAACAGCTGTCACTAAAACGCCCTGCTTGTATCTTGAACATAATGCTCCCCCAAACAACCACGTCACTTTCCCTCCCAGTGGCCCATGGGTGGATGTCCAATCCATCCTACTCCTCTCGGACTCCACTTTCTCCCATCTTCTTCATTAATCAATTACCCCTTACCTCTCACCTGGGCTGCTGATTTCTCTTCTCATTAGTCTCTCCATATTTACTTTGTCCCTCCGACCGTTCTCTATCTTCAAGAGTAATGTTTTTAAAAGGAATATTTAATTATGTCAACCTTATCCAAATCCCTGAGTTAAATGAGTATGCTTCCTAACACCAAATATCTCTATTTCTTTCAACTATGTCTTATACAACTGTTCATCAAAATCCTTTTAAATGTGGCACGCTGAATTGAATATATTTTTTTAAAATGTAGACTAGGCTCAGCAGAGAACACTGATGTATTATTTCCTGGAATCTTGGTCATCCAGATCTAGTATTGCTAATAAATAACACATGAAGTGTTATTTTGCCAGATTTTCTGTAGCCTTACCCATGCATGGAATTTCTTTCACACACACACACACACACACACACACACACACACACACAAATTTATCTGATGACTACATTTGATTAGTCTTTACTCCAACATTATAATCCACTGGATCTTACTTTTATTTTTCAATTCTGTGCTATCTACAAATGACAACATTTGCATATATTCATCTAACTAATTTGTAAGACCTTTCATGGAGACCACCTCTACTCTCCACCCTATTAATTAACAGTTATGGGTACTTTCCAACTGGCTTCAATCCAAGTACTTTCATGCACCTTCTATTTCTCTTTATATCCCTTAAGGATATTTTGAGAGACTTATTAAATAAACTGAATTCATTTGATCTATAAGTTTGTATAACCCTACCAGAAAAGTGAATGAAATTAGTTTAAGGCAAATAATGCTCTTTCCTAATTGCTTACTGATTATTATTTAATGAATTTTTATTATCAATTTCTACTTTTGGACTTGGTATCAAAATATTACATTATAATTTTCCATTTTTTAAAATTGAGAACACAATATTTTGTTTTATGATGTGGAAGTTTAAAAGCCAGGCTCACTAGGTCCTGCACGGATTCATCACTGCAGAAGCCTATGGTCAGTAAAAGTTCTTGTCCTGTTTCTCCTCTTCAGTGTAGTCAAATCTTACTTTTAAATGAAAGCCTGTCCTTCTGAAAGGTTTCCTCCTTTACAAAGATTCTCCATGTCCTTCTTCCTCCCACCATGACTCCAAGCTCCTAATTCATCATTGTGACCCTAGTATAACCTTATAGTGTCAAACAATGCTTGCTAAATTGTTGATTCTTGCTCATTTCTCATTTTCTGGAATCTTTGTGGCACACTCCATAAGTTTTTAAATCTCCAAATAATTCTGGGACTACATATGCAAACTTTCTAAATCCATGAAATATTGTTCTCTTGAACCTAAAAATTAGAAAGATTTGAATTGAGAACACAATATTTTATGACTCACATTTCCTCTTACCTATCTTGAGTTTCAATTATTTTTGTGTCTGACTCCAGAGCTCTTAGCCTCTGTCCTCTACATCTTCAACTGCCTTTCCCTTGTCTGGAATGTCCTCTTGCTTTTCACCAAAGTATATTCTTTCCCTCCTGCCAAAGCCCACTCAAAATGATCTTCATGGATTCCCAGGGACTATTGCCAATTAGGTTTACTTGTTGTATTAAAAAAGGACACTTACTGTTTATATACATAGTAGATGATCATTAATATCCAAATCCCAGAAGAAGTCAAAGGATGTGTTGTTCCAAATGGATTTCTAAGTATTCATCATTTAAAAATTATGACATTTTAATGAACAATATGAGGGTAGTAAATGGTGATGATGTGGTATGTTCAGCTGCAGATGGAGTGGTGCAGATTGTAAAAGGTGACTCAAAAAAAATGATCCTGCCTGAAGATGGTGGCTTCAAAATGTCCATACAGAAGGGCTTTGGAGCAGCCATGTGGTGGAGGGGTTGGTGGCTGAAGCTGCTTTTGCAGAGTGCTTTACATAATACAGGATTAAGAGAGAGAACATCAAAAGCCTATACTGCAGACTGGCAGGCAGCACTGAAGCCCCTTTTTCAGCCTTTAAGCCCCTTCTTACTGGCACCCACTAAGCCACCACTCTCAGCAGCTGTTTCAGATGGTTAAAAAAAAATCTCAAATTTCATCGGACAAGAATCATTTTCTACAGGACAGGAGATACTCCTAAACTAAAAGGGAAATTTGAAAATAAACAGTGATTCAGTTTTTCTGTTTGTGAGTGTGTGTGGCCAGCCACTTTTAAGATTGAAAATTTTGAATTGGAGAATACAAATCACTAAGTGAAATGTTTGTGTTTACATAATATGCTATTTTTTTTGGAATATTAGGAAACTCATATGTTTCCAATCACTTCAGAATGGTGGTAGATAGTTAACACAGCCTTCTGCAGTTCAGCTTCTTTATATCACATTACAAAGTTTTCTAGGATCCTTTGAATGCTTATTTAGGCTCCACTTCCACACAGGTTACTCAGCTGCTACTATCCACAGCACAAGGACATTGCCTAGCTCCCCCCACCTCACCAGACACCCCAGAGCTAGAAGCACTCAGACTCCATCTTGGAAAACCTTCCTTGCCATTTTTTGGTGGGCATGGCTATCAGATAAGATCTCCATTTGAGCAGGTGATGTATTGTTGATATTGGGATCTATTAACATTGTCCTTCTCCACAAAGGAGAGATCTTGGAACCCTACAAGAGCACTACAAATTTATAGGGTAAAAACAATAAAACACCAGATCCACAACTGGAAAGGAAGACACATGAGCAACATGAAAAGACAAGGGAAGAAAGTACCATAAACAAATCAAGACACCACATCTTTAGAAGCATTGGCAGCTACAGCAGAAAAAGTGACAGAGAAAGATTCAGGATATACATGGTTAAAATGTTTTGGGATCTCAAAGAAGACATAAGAGAACAAATACAGGCAGTGAAAGATCATTTTGACAATGAGCTACATAAAAAATCCAAGAAGCAAAAGATCACCTCAACAGGGAGATAGAGGTTCTAAAAACAAAAACAAACAAACAAACAACCCCCCCCCAAACAGAAATCCTTGAAATTAAAGAAATAATAAACCAAATTAAAAACTCAAATGAAAACATCACCCAACAGAGTAGACCACTTAAAAGATAGAGCATCAGATAATGAAGATAAAATAAATCATCTTGAAAACAACATAAACCACAAAGTGGAAATGATAAGAAACCATGAGCAGAACATTCAAGAAATATGGGATAGCATAAAAATACCAAATTTACGAGTTATTGGGATAGAAGAAGGCAAACAGGTCCAAACCAAAGGAATGAACAATCTATTCACTGAAATAATATCAGAAAACTTTCCAAACATGAAGAATAAATTGGAAATCCAAATTCAAGAAGCCTGCAGGATGCCAAATGTACAAAGTCACAACAGACCCACACCAAGGCACATTATAATGAAAACGCCCAACAAACAGAATAAGGAGAGAATTTTAAAAGCCACAAGAGAAAGGAATCAGATTACATATAAGGGAAAACCAATTAGGAAAACAGCAGATTTTTCAACACAGACCCTGAAAGCTAGAAGAGCTTGGAACAACATATATCAAGCTCTGAAAGATAATGGGTGCCAACCAAGAATCTTGTATCCAGCAAAATTAAGCTTTATATTTGAAGAAGAAATAAAAACCTTCCATGATACACAAAATTTAAAAGAATTTATGGCTAGAAAACTGGCACTACAAAACATCCTTGGCAAAATATTTCATGAAGAGGAAATGAAAAACAACAATGAAAATCAGCAGAGGGAGGTAGTACACTAAAGGAAAAACTAATCAAAGAGGAAAACCAAGTCAAGTTAAATAACAAAAATAAACAAATATGGCTGGAAATACAAACCATCTCAATAACAACCCTGAATGTTAACGGCTTAAACTCACCCATCAAAATACATAGGCTAGCAAATTGGATTTTTAAAAAAGACCCAACAATATGCTGCCCCCAGGAGACTCATCTGATAGGAAAAGACATACACAGACTGAAGGCAAAAGGTTGGGAAAAATCATACCACTTACATGGATTGTGGAAGCAAGCAGGGGTTTCCATACTCATATCAAATAAAGTAGACTTCAAGCCAAAGTTAATCAAAATGGATAAAGATGGACACTACATACTGCTGAAGGGAACCATACACCAACAATACATAACAACCATAAATATATATACCCCAAACAGCTATGTTCATCAAACAAACTCTTCTCAAGTTCAAGAGTCAAATTGACCACAACACAATAATCTTGGGTGACTTTAACACACCTCTCTCATCACTGGATAGATCTTCCAAACAAAAGTTGAATAAAGAAACTATAGAACTCAATAACACAATCAATACCTTAGAGTTAACTGACGTATAGAATATTTCAACCTGAATTGAGTGGATACACTTTCTTCTCAGCAGCACATAGATCCTTCTCTAAAAGAGACCACATACTATGCCACAAAGCAACTCTTAGTAAATACAAAAAAGAAGAGACACTACCATGCATTTTATTAGATCAGATAAAATTTTTTATTTTTTATTTATTTATTTTTATTTCTTATTCTCCATCACCTGGAGACTAAACAATATGCTACTGAATAAACAATGGGTTACAGAAGACATCAAGGAGGAGATTAAAAAATTCTTAGAGATAAATGAGAACATAGACACAACATACCGAAATCTCTGGGACACTATGAAGGCAGTACTAAGAGGAAAATTCATTACATGGAGTTCATTCTTTAAAAGAGGAAAAAAGTCAACAAATAAATGACCTCACACTACATCTCAAAGCCCTAGAAAAAGAAGAACAAATCAACACCAAAAACAGTAGAAAGCAAGAAATAATAATTAGAGCTGAAATCAATGAAATCAAAACTAAAGAAAAAATTGACATAACAAAAAGTTGGTTCTTTTGAAAAAAATAAATAACATTGACAGACCTTTATCCCTGCTAACAAAGAGAAGGAGAGAGAGAGAGAACTCAAATTACCAGCATACATGATGAAAAAGTTAATATCACAACAGACACCACAGAAATTATAGAGGATAATTGGAAATTATTTTGAAATCCTATACTCCAATAAAATAGAAGACATTGAAGGCATCAACAAATTTCTTAAGTCATATGATTTACCCAGATTGAGTCAGGAAGATATACACAATTTAAACAGACCAATATCAAGAGAGGAAATAGAAGAAGCCATCAAAAGTTTACCAACCAAGAAAAGCCCAGTACCAGATGGATACACAGCCGAGTTCTACAAGACCTTTAAAGAAAAACTAATACCAATACTCTTCAATTTATTTCAGGAAATAGAAAAAGAGGCAGTAATTCCAAACTCATTTTATGAGGCCAATATCACCCTGATCCCAAAACCAGGCAAAGATACATCAAAGAAAGGAAACTTCAGACCAATATCTCTAATGAACATAGATGCAAAATTCTAACTAAAATTCTGGCAAATCAAATACAAAAACATATCAAAAAGATTGTGCACCATGATCAAGTGGGATTCATCCCAGGGATGCAAGGTTGGTTCAACATATGGAAATCAATAAATGTAATTCATCACCTCAACAGAATTAAAGATAATAATCATATTATCATCTCAATGGATGCAGAAAAGGCATTTGACAAAATAAAGCACCCCTTTGTGTTCAAAACACTAAAAAACTAGAAATAACAGGAACATATATCAACATTGCAAAGGCTATCTACGCTAAGCCTCAGGCCAACATCATTCAAAATGGAGAAAAATTGAAGGCATTCCCTCTAAAAACTGGAACAAGACAGGGATGCTCTCTTTCACCACTTCTATTCAACATAGTTCTTGAAACACTGGCCAGAACAATTAGATGAAAGAAATCAAAGAGATATGTATAGGAAAAGAAGAACTAAAGCTAGCACTATTTGCTGATAATATGATTCTATACCTAGAAAACCTAAAAAAAAAAAAAACACCAGAAAACTTCTAGAACTAGTAAGTGAATTCAGCAAACTAGCAGGATATAAAATCAACACCCATAAATCAAAGGCATTTCTGTATATCAATGACAAAGCCTCTGAGAAGGAAATGAGGAAAACTACCCCATTCACAATAACCTCAAAAAAAAAAAAAAAGATACTTGGGAATCAACAACAGAGATGAAAATCTATATAATGAAAACTACAGAACCATAAAGAGAGAAATCAAAGAAGACCTTAGAAGATGGAAAGTTCTACCTTGCTCTTTGATAGGCAGAATTAATATTATCAAAATAACCATACTACCCAAAGCACTATACAGATTTAATGCAATTCCAATAAAAATCCCAATGGAATTCCACATAAAAATAGAAAAAGCAATCATGAAATTCATCTGGAAAAATAAGAGATCTAGAAGAGCTAAATCAATCCTTAGCAGGAAGAGTGAAGCAGGTGGCATCACTATACCAGACCTTAAACCATACTACAGAGCAATAGTAACAAAAACAGCATGGTATTGGCACCAAAACTGATAGATCAATGGTAGACCAATGGTACAGAATAGAGGACACAGAGACTAACCAACAAAACTATAATTATCTTATATTAGACAAAAGTGCCAAAAACATGTACTGGAGAAAAGATAGCATCTTCAACAAATGATGCTGGGATAACTGGAAATCCATATGCAACAAAATTAAATTAAATCCCTATCTCTCACCATGCACAAAACTCAACTCAAAGTGGATCAAGAACCTAGGAATTAAACCAGAGACTCTACATCTAAAGAAGAAAAAGTATGCCCTATTCTTTATCATGTAGGAATAGGCCCCAACTTCCTTAATAAGACTCCTATAGCATAAGAATTAAAACCAAGAATCAATAAATGGGATGGGAATCAAACTAAAAAGTTTCTTCTCAGCCAAAGAAACAATCTGTGAGGTGAACAGAGAGCCCACATCCTGGGAGCAAATTTTTACCCCTCACACAACAGATAGAGCACTAATCTCTAGGGTATATAAAGAACTCAAAAAGCTAAGCATTGAAAAAACAAATAACCCAATCAACAAACGGACCAAGGACCTGAACAGACACTTCTCAGAAGAGTATATACAATCAATCAACAAATATATGAAAAAATGCTCATCATCTCTAGTAATCAGAGAAATGCAAATCAAAAGTACTCTAAGATATCATCTCTAGTCAGAATGGCAGCTATTATGAAGTCAAACAACAGTAAGTGTTGGAGAGGTTGTGGGGAAAAATGTACACTCATACATTGCTGGTGGGACTGCAAATTGGAAAGCAGTATGGAGATTCCTTGGAAATCTGGGAATGAAACCACCATTTGACCCAGCTATCCCTCCCCTTGGACTTAAAAACAGCATACTACAGAGGATTTAAAAACAGCATACTACGGGGACACAGCCACATCAATGTTTATAGCAGCACAATTCACAATAGCTAAACTGTGGAGCCAACCTAGATGCCCTTCAGTGGATGAATGGATAAAAAAATGTGGCATATATACACAATGGAATTCTATTCAGCATTGCAAGAGAATAAAATCATGGCATTTGCAGGTAAATGGAGAAGATAATGCTAAGCAAAGTTACCAATCCCCCCAAAACAAATGCCTAATGTTTTCTCTGACATAAGGAGGCTGACTCATAGTGGGGTAGGGAGGGGGAGCATGGGAAGAGTAGATGAATTCTAGATAGGGAAGAGAAGTGGGAAGGAAAGGGAGGGGCAGGGGATTAGCAAGAATGGTGGAATGGAATGTGATGGTCATCATTATCCATAGTACATATATGAAGATACGAGTTGGGTGTCAACACACTTTATGTATAAACAGAGATATGAAAAATTGTGGTATATATGTATAATAAGAATTGTAATGCAAAAAAACAAAGTACATGTATAAAGGCATGAATTGGCATGAGCATACTCTATATACAAAGATATGAAAAATTGTAGTCTATATGTGTAAAAGAATTGTAATGCATTACACTGCCATGTATTTAAAAAAAATAAAATCAATAAAACTAAAAAAAAGAAAATTAATCCTTATTTATTTCTTGCCATAAGATAACTTTCTTTTCATTCCTGTGCATCACAATCCTTTTTTCCTCCAACCTTTCTGATATTTTTGACTGAAATATTTCAACAAGAATTTCCATTAGCTTTGAACAAAGGAAAGGAATATATATATATATATATATATATATATATATATATATAGAGAGAGAGAGAGAGAGAGAGAGAGAGAGAGAGAGAGATGGAAATGTAAGAGAAACCAGTTAATTTGTGTAATTAATATGATGATGATGATGATGATAATAATAATAATAAAGAATTTCTACTAATCTAAGAATAGGTTGGGTGAAGAAAATGTCTTTGAGACTGAACAGAATGTTATAATATTTATGCCAAAGACTCCTTAAAGCAAACCAACTATGAAGACCAACAGCTACCACAGAATCCAGAATCCAACTTTTCACTGTAATTCCCTTGGAGTGATAACACTTTCTAGACTGAAACCCTTAGTGATTTGTTCCTCTGCTCATTTGTTCTCTCTGAATTAAAGACCAAAAAGATCAACCTCCATGGGGTGTTCTAAATGTTTTCTGGACTCCCCAACCCTTAAGATTAAACCTCACTCTTAAACTAGGGATTACCTGATCTATCTTCCATGGTTCAGTTACTTATCTAGTTCTTCCCATATTAAATGGTTGGATTAGGAGGTCCACAATTCCCTCCATGTTCTCTAAATCAGCCTGAAAAAGTGAGGTCTGACTAAACCTTGTGGTTTAGCTCTTGATCCTATAAATATGTGCCTTGATGTTGGCTGGGCCGGTTCAGGTCATACTGCCTAGCAGCAAAATAGGCCAACTGGATACCCCTGATTTTCATTTCTGACTTTTCTCTTTATAGAATACCTGGCTTTTAGAAAAATAATGAAAATTATTTTCATTCCTTATGTATCATATTGTCAAAGCAGTTTTGTAAAACAGAAAAACAGACTAGGCACATCAATTTTATTAAGAAAAAACTTTAGCACAATCGAAACATTAGAGAATGTTCTAGTGATTATGATTCACCTTTCTGATAAGAATAGCTTCGTATGTTTTATCATATATCCCTTCTAACAAGTGTGGAATCAATTTGACTTTTCTTTTAAAGTTTCACATCCTCAAAAATCTATCAGCTGACTTAATCTTAGGAAAACCGAATGTCAGAATTAGTGATGGTTCTGCTGCAGTGTCCTCTGCAGGATGACAGGACTCAGAAGCTTTCTTCCCTGTTGGTCATTTATTCAGGACATGGCAATTCAAAGTCAAGTGTACTTATGTCAAAATGTAAGTCTGCTGAATGAAGATATGTATGTTTACCCACACAGTATCTTTAATTGAAACATGTTTAATTACCATCCCTGTGTATCATGTGGATGATCATCCCACTAGTATAAAGGTTTGGTTTCTGAACAATGAAAACTATATAACTGTAATATCCCCCCCTGGCTTTTTTTTTTTTAACTTGACTACAAGAAGAATCAAGCTAAATCTAGTCCTCAATAAGTTATTCTTCACAATTGTCTACCACAATCCCTTTTCATCTTTTAGACTGAGTTAAATTTTCTTCTCTTCCTTTTAAAATTCAGTCTGGCTTAAAAATGTCCTAATCTGACCATACACATAATTGGAGTAATAATAAAATCAGGCTAAAAGGGCTAATGAATTTATAGGAGTTTGTCCAAAACTTTAGAGTAAACTTTCAATGTATATGATTCAACTCAAGAGTCTAGGTAAACTATACTGTATATAGGAAACTAGGACACAGGGGTGCTAATACCAAGAGAAATTCAGATCTACTTTTGTTTAATTTTGTTCTTACAAAAGAAATTGATGGTGACAGCTCAGTGTGATCTTTGTGTCTGAACATCAAGATTGGAAACAGACATAAATTTGAGGACAATGTCACTCACCAAAGAGAGACTAAAGGAACAACTCTAGAAGACCAGATGTCTAGGATTAGGTGTAGTATTCCACTCCAGTTTATCATCCAATAACATTCTCTCCACACTGTGAAGATTCTACAGTTCCCTCTCTGGCCATGAAGATCCCTGGCTGTTTATTGGCAAGATTCCAAATGGCATACCCAAACAACAGAATTAGTCACTGAAGCCTTTTGGTGACTAATAAGAGCCTTGTTTCCTCCCTTGTTGCTTGGAACCAGTATAAGGAATAGACACAAGACAGCCCACTAAAAAACTGAAAACATCCATCAGTGCTAAAGAGTAGCTTCCGTGCTTAAAATGACAGCCAACATCACCTTCCTACCAGTCTTCCCAGGTATTACTGATTTGTAAGATAAGCCACAAGCATATCTGAATCATCTCAGTTTCTTGCAGTAATGGTTTCACTCAGGCTAATGCTAGGCCTGCCTGTCCTCTGACCAATTTCTTCCTCTTCCCTACTTTGCTCTACTCCACAGAGACACAGAGTTCTAAAGGCAGCATTTTCCAAGATCCTTTGTAGCTGGCATCCAGCTGGGAAGACAGTGAGGGGGAGGAAATACCCTGGCTTCTCCTTCCTCACTACCACAAATCTCTTGCCAGTACCTCCTACTGAGTCCTGCCTACTGATTTAGTAGCTTCCTGCTGTTGGAATCTCTGGGCTGCACCACTATTCCATTTGGCTTCTTAGATTTTCCATCACCTATGCAACAAAATTACCTTCACTGAATTTCCTGTTGGAATACTCAGAGGTTTGTGTTCTTGGTCAGGTCCTGATTGATACACTCAGATACAATTTAATAAATGTTCTCAGATTATGATGTAGAATTTGTACAAATAAAACAGTTGGATATTCCTTTTCAAAATTACAGGGGAGATGTGACCTATCTTGTCACGCAAGATCCCTTGAAGAGGTATGCATACACATTACCTATAATTCATTGCCTGTAATTTTTCTTTCTGAACAATAAAAAGCATATAACACAAAAGGCCAAATGTTTCCTTTGTTTTCACTTGTCTGCCTGAATAATCATAACTACATTTTGTCTTAAATGGCAATAATTAACTTATCCCAATTTCTAACATATTATTTTTCTTCTTTTCAATTGAGTTTACCTTTTGAAAAAAACATTGTCTCCATTTTGTCCAGATTTATACGTGTTTTCATATTGTAAACTGCTTCAAATCCTTTTGGAAGATAGATGATATTTATCTATCTTCTTTTATTACTAATAAAAACATTTTTTTAAAAATCAAAAGATCGATTCTGGGGCTAGGGTTGTGGCTCAGTGGTAGAACGCTTGCCTGGCATGTGCGGGGTGCTGGGTTCGATCCTCAGCACCACCTAAAAATAAACTAAAGGTATTGTGTCCAACTGTGTAACTAAAAAAAATAAGAACAACAAAAGATCCATGCTACATTTAAATTTTATAAGGAGTATGTTAACTTTTCATTACTGTGACCAAAATACCCAATAAGAACTACTTAGAGGTCCTTATTTTGGCTCAGTTTCAGAGGTTTAGTCCACAGTGGACCAACCTCATTGCTTAGGGCCCAAGGTGAGGCAGAACATCATGGTGGAAGAGGACTCCCCATTCATGGTGGCCAGGAAGCAGACAGAGAAAAGGGGAAGGTGTCCAGGGTTTGACCCAGTGACCCAACTCTACCAGTCATTCTCCATCTGCCTATGGTTAATACCAATTAGCCCAATTCAAACTAGGACAGATGGATTAGGATACTGTTCTCATAATCCAATCATTTACTCCAGCATTAACACAGGAGTTTTGGAGACACCTCATATCCAAATCATAGCAAATAGCACCAAAATCTCAGAGGCTTAAAATCACAAATGTTTCCTCCTTGGTTACATATTTGTCCAACATGGCTTAGTGGTGATAAACTGTGATCGCATAAACTGTGATCCCTGGGCTTGACATTTAGATAACCAAGGCTGGCAGAGGCACCAACCTCCTGTGAGGCCACCACTCTATAGGATGTTTCACAGTGAGCCACAAGAGGGAAGAGATGAACGAGGACCACATACCAGTTCTAAAGGCTTCAGCCCACCGTCTCTCATACTCCATTGGTAAGAACAAGTCAAAGGAAAACTAGCAACTTCAAGGAAGGATTGTGTTAGAAAAAACAAACTAGAAGTTTTGGTGAGAACCAGTAATTTCTACCATGCTTATTATTTTAAAAATCGAATCAACACAAAAGTGAGCAAAGATGAAAGTGAAAATCTTCAAATAAAAAATAATAATATTAATGTTTGCTAAATACTGATTAGACATATCTTTATACATATGTGTATATGTGTGTGTGTGTGTGTGTGTGTGTGTGTGTGTGTGTGTACATATTTACATTTATAGAAGTGGAAAAACAGTAGTACTTTTACTAAAGCAAAGATATACATATCATTATTAATTGAGAGTTATTGAATTTTCTTTGAACTTAGTAGGAAAGAGAAATGAATGGCACTCAAGGAATTTATAAGCTTCAGACATACATGTATATGAATATGTATCTTCATGGTAAGAGTGAATATCTTTTTTTCTAAAAGATTTTCTTTAGAGTTAACAAAAAAAACCTCAGAATATTAAGGAACTTGGGACACTATATTTTTTAATTATATAGTTTACATTATCTAGAATATATAGTGTATAAATATATGTATATGTGTGTGCATATATATATATATATATATGTATGTATGTATTTATACATACACACACACACACACACACACACACACACACAGAGTATATATTCATCTCCTGTTAGGGAATATAAGGAAATTTGCTTACTTACAATATCTCTTCTAAGTCTAAATTTCTGTTAGAACTATTATCATGTTTTTATTTTCAAAACCGATAATACTTACCCAGTGGTTGAGTTTTATGTCTACATTTCAATAAATTCAGTGCTTCCTACAGTCCTTCCATAATGCTTCTCGGTTCCTGGGATATTTCAATTCACCTCTTAGTTGGCTAGACTTCATGATAAAATCATTTTTAAAACAGATACCTGGGCATATTTTTTCTCCCTGAATTCACATATGCTTAAAGATATTTGCTGCTTTTGTTTTTTTAAGGACAACTTGACAATTTCGTGGAGTATAAAATTATTGGTACACATAATATCCCTGCTTCAGAACTCGTTCCACTGTCTTCTGGCACTGAATGTCGCTGTGAAAATGTGTGAAAACAATCTATTTTATTTTTATTCATAGTTGACTTCTGTTTTCGGACTGGATGCCCAGAGGCTCTCTCTTTAGCTTAGGAGTCAAGTAGCTTCAGCAGAGGGTTTCTTTGACACAGTCTACCTTTTCATCTGCAGATTCCAATAATTACAAATATCAGGGAACCTTCCTTTCCATCCATGTTTTTCTGTTACCTTTGTTCTTTTCATGCATAATTGGTTTCTATGCATCATTGGCTTCTTCACCTCTCTTTCTAGTTACCCCCTTCTCTCATTACTTTTAATCTTTTGTTATTTTTCAAACCCACTTTTTCCTTCCTCTTCCTCTTCTTTTTTCTCTTCTTCCTCCTTTTTTGCTTCTCAGGCACTTTGTCTTGTTAATGGCTTTCCTTTCTCTTCTGTTGCTTTCCCGAGTTCTTCAGGTTTGCTTTTCTTTGTCTTATAATCATTCTATTTGAACTCTTTTTATAACTTTTAGCTATTTTTTAAAGCAAAGATTATATTTAGGGGACGCAGTTAGGGTTGTAAAGAACACATTCTCTGCTCCCTGATGTAACTGGTCTTCCAATGTGTATCCCTTATATATGGCGAGGTCCTGGGCTGTTTTCTTTCTGATAATTTCATCTTTGAAAAAATAATATCTTTCCTGAAGAGTCGTGTTAGGGGAAGGATGAGGGAATATTAGGTGTGTGTCCTGAGTACTTTTCTTTATGTCTCTTACTTCCTAAGCCTTAAGAACATAAACCCCTCAGTAGTCTGCAGTGTGGGTCCGAAATAGCTCATCCTAAAGCCCGCTGAGTCATAAGCTCCCTAGACCTCACTCACCAAAGGCCATCTTTCTTGGCCTGAGCCTAGACCACTGATCATTAAAATGGCCTGTGTTTAAGGTTCATCCTTGACTCCACCTTCTATAACCCAGAATGAATGTCTGTATTAAAAGTCCCACTTCTTCTTCATATTTGCCTCTTCTCTCAGATCTCATCACTCTAACCAAAAGATCATTGGATTTGTGTTTGAGAATGGTGAGCCTTTCTTTAGGGGAAACTCTATCCTGCCTGAGGTTGGAGGACACATGTGTTGGCTCTCAGCACCCTCCCTCACCATAATTCAAATTTCATAGTATTTGGCAGGTTTTCTCATTCTTTGAGGTTATGGCTATTTCCTTCTTTCACTGAAGATGGCTTTTCCTCTCTATTTTTCTATTTTCGTACTGTCGGTGAATTTCACTAACAGAGAATAGAGTAAAAATGGCTTTCTTCTACTATTTTTAATTAGAGCTGAGAATTTTAAATATCAGAAGAAACTCTAGGACTAATTTTTATAGCCAAAAGACTGTGTTCCTCTAACAATTTATCTGAAGTATGTACACGTTCACATTCTAATAATGGCTGTTACCGTACCACTTCATTTAATCAATGTTTTAGATCTCTAAACTCATGGTTCATGTCATACCACTAAATTAGGTTAGATGGGAGCAGAATTTAAGCTATGTTACAACACAGAAGCAACAGTTAAATAACATTTCATATTTCTCATTTATAAAAATATGAGAAAGAGAAAGTTTATAGTATAGTATACTAAGGGTTTTCAAAATTTTAAGTTTCCTTCCTTCTGTACTTTCTAGGTTTATACAACAGATTAGAGAAGATGATAGCACTGTCAATATACCTTTTGCTAAGGCTTCTAGCTGCTAATGGGACCCAATAATAAGAACACCTATTTTTTACTGCAGTATTATCAGGGCCAATACTTATTTATTGTACTGTGTATTTTGCTCTTCCTAGGCTCAGAAAATCTTGTAATAAACCTACTGATTACATAGAACTAATATATCTTTCAACCAAAAATTCATTAAAATGTCTTAGTGTCCCTCTAAAGGTCCAGTGGAGCCAAGTATGTTGATACACACCTGCAATCCCATCTACGTGAGAGGCTGGGATAGGACTATAGCAAGTTCAAGGTCAGCCTCAGCAATTTAGAGAGACCCTGTCACAAAACATAAAATAAAAAGGGCTGAGATATAGCTTGGTAATAAAGTGCCCCTGGGTTCGATTCCAGTACCAAATAATCATAATGATGATGATAATAATAAAAATATAAAAGTCTAGTGGAATATAATTTTGGAACACTAGTTACAATGAAATCCTTTTGTTCTCTGCACACCTCACCCAAGATCAGGGCTTTGGCATGGTGTTAACAAGCAATCCCATGGTAGAGCAGCTCTTTCCTTCCTGTGTTGTTCTCATGTTATTAGGTAACAGGTCTCACAACAGCTATTCCTATAACTCTGACATAAACCTACTAACTCCCACTCAAACTGTCTCCCAAAAGCCTTTGTACTTCTACAAGGTCATACAACTCACTCTGAAACTTTGATAATGTGGGAAGATTGAGAGCTTATAAAACTCATCAGCACTACTTAGAAAAATAAAGTATGTTTTATTTCAAGAGAAGAATCAGATATAAAGACTCAAATAGCTCCTAAGAAAATAATTTATAAATCCCATCAGCTTTGTTGGTAGGCTAATTATTTGGAAAGTAAGTAAACTTTTCCCAAAAGTCTTGAGTTCATACTTTCCTTTTTCTTTCCCTCTTTCTTTTTTTCTTCCTTTTCTTCTCCCACACCCAAATGAAGATTGAAGCCAGGGGCTCTCCCCAGGTCCCTTCCCTTCTCTTCCCTTCCCTTCCATTACTGTGACAAGGTATCTCAATTGCCCAGGCTGACCTTGAACTTGCGATCCTCCTGCCTCAGCCTCCTCAGTAGGAGTATCTGGGATATAGGTGCATGTCACTCCATCCAGCGAGTTTATAATATTTTTTAAAAAATCTGTTGAAGTCATCTGTACTGTTTTCTGTATTTACCAACAGATACTACTGTTACTGAAACAGGCCTGTTTTGCCTGCCCCACTGGGAAGCATGCCAATCACTGAAATGAGGAATTTTGAGAAAGAGAGTTTACTCATGAGGTGACCAAGCATAAAAAAGGGAGAACAAGTACCAAATCTACTTCACCAGGATAGGGCTTATGGACAATCTTGCGATACAGAAGATGGTGATTTAAAGCATGGGGAATGATGATTGGAGGAGAAGTAATCAGCAGCCTGCACATGCGCAATCAATCTTCATAGCTCTTCTCTGCACATTTGTTCAGAAAATGACAACTGTGCATAATCTGAGGGTGGAGTTTTCTACTCCCTGAGGTCAAAGAAGTCTCTCATCTACACAGGCCCAAGTGAAGAGTCATGTTTTCAATAGAGTCGAAAGCCTTCAAGTCCCTAAAAAGTAACCTAGGCAACCTTCATCATCATGAGCTTATATCAGTGGTGTTATCTACAGTAAAACTAGTGGGAGAATAATATCTTGCTTAAGTAGGTGACCTCCAAAGTCAACCGAAAGCAAGTGCAGTACATTAGGACTAGAGAGTCTGTTGAGGGTTTCCCTGGTTTCACAGTATACCCCATAAAATCACTTTCAGTTTTGACCCAAGACTGTAGGTCTTATCACCTGAAATCACCAGGTCTTCCTTTCCCATCAATTCAACAAAAAAATTTATGACTAATCACCTACTAGTTGTCAGATGCTGAGAGGATAGAGAGAACAAGACAAAAGTCTTCTCCTTACATGATCGACAGCCCAGAGCACTAGGGTCTTTCTGAATGAATGTCCTTTAATTCTTACAACACCCCTAGAAGGTAGGTATCACCATGTCACTTTAATGGTTAAGTCACTAGTTCAAGGACATTCACTTGGCAGGAGGTGGAGACAGGAGTCAAAGAGAAGGTTTCCAAAGCTGAAGCTTTCCAGCACCACCTACAGGGGTGGTAGTGATGGTGAAGAAGCTGCAGAGCAGACACCAACCCTAACCAACACTGAAAGTCACTGGATGGCTCCCTCAGGGAAGGGGTCAGACAGGAAGCCAGTGGGACCCAGACTTTCCCAGGGTCAGCACAGAGGTTTTTCTCTGCAAGGTCCCCTGTTAAGCAGTTTCACGGCAAATGTTGTACTATATATAGCATATTATTGCTCCAGAATCCATCAAGGTCAGGAGCTACGCCAAGTACCAACTGTATACAAAATCAGATGCTAGGTCATTTGGACACTGTACTAGTGTCTGAGGACTGTTGTAACACAAACCATAAATGGGGTGGCTTAAACATCAGAAAAGTATTAGCTTGCAGTTCTAAAGGCCGCAAGACAGAAACCAAGGGGGTGGCAGAGCTGGCTCCTTCTGAGGCCTCTGTCCTTGGCTCACAGGTGAGTATCTTCATGTGCACAGGACATTCTCCCTTGAACGTGTACTTGTCTCTAAATTACTACTCTGTTTCTGGTAGGGCACATGTGTGGTAATCAAGAGAAAGTTCCAGTCCTCATGGAGTCAACAAAAGAACCAGGCCTACCCAAGCACTCCAAGAGAAAAACAAGTAAAAGACACGGACAAAAACAGAAATGCAGCCAGGTATGGTGGGGTGCGCTTGTAATCTCTGTGGCTTAGGAGGCTGAGACAGGAGGATCTTGAGTTCAAAACCAGCCTCAGCAAAAGCAAGGTACTAAGCAACTCACTGAGACCCCAGGACTACCTCCCTCCCCCAAAAAACTAGAAATGCAGATTGCCAATAAATATATTAAAAATTTTGTTACTCAAGTTAGAACAGGATTTTGTGGGTATGTTTTCCTCTTCCAAACTGACAAAACTCAAATTTTGTGAAACCAACAAGAGGGCAAAATATGGGCCTACTTACATAATTCTCTGGGAGTGGGTTTCATCTAGCTGCCTTTATTCACCCATTTTGAACAGATTTATTGAAGTATAATTGATAAGCCTTAAATTTCACACATCATACAAAACTTGATGATTGCTGTCATATGTATACAACCATGAAACCATCACCACAATCAATACAGTGAATATATCCATCACCCCAAAAATATCCTGTGCCCCTTTGTAATATCTCCCTCTCCAACCCCCAACTTCTACACAGGTCTCAGGCAATCACTGACTTGTTTTGATCATTACAGAGTACTTTGCATTTCTTAGAAATTTATATAAAAGGAATCACAGAAATCAAATGTTTTCATTAGTACTTTATAGTTAAATACAATACTGGTGTTAATTTTGACATAATCATACATGCATGTAACAAGATTTGCTCCACTTCGGTCCTCAGTACTTCCTCTTTCCCTCTCCTCTTTCCTTCCCCTGTTTTGTTTCCTCTACCCTATTGGTCTTCCTTCCAATTATTTATAGTTTTAAAATTAGTTCTTTATAGATATACACAAAGGTGGTGTATTCATATACGTACCAAGCATAATTTGGTCAATGTCATTCCACCATTCCTCCTTTTTCCTATACCTCCTCCCTCTCCCTCAATTCCCTTTCTCAACTCCACTGATCTCTCTTCTATTTTTTTGGAATTCCCCAACTCACCCCTTTTTTTTCCTTAGCTACCCGTAGCTTCTGCCACTCTCACAACTCCTATTGAACATTGTACTTGAAACTCTAGCCAGAGCAATCAGTCAAGAAAATGAAACTAAAGGGATACAAATAAGAAGATAAATTATCTCTGTTTGCGGATTAGATGATCCGATATCTAGAAGACCCCAGAAAACTTCACCAGTAAACTTCTAGAGATGACAAATAAATTTAGTAAAATAGCAGGACATAAGGTCAACATATATAAATCAATCAATTTCCTCTACTCCAATAATGAATTTGCTGAGAAAGAAATCAGCAAAACCATTTCATTCACAAAAACCTAAAACAAACAAACTTGAGAATAAATCTAACCAAGAAAGTGAAAGATCTTTATGATGAAAACTGTAGAACACTGAAGAAAGAAATTTAGAAAAACCTTAGAAGATGGGAAGACCTCCCATGTTCTTGGATAGGCAGAATTAATATTGTCAAAATTGCCATAATAATGAAAGCATTACACAGATTCAATGAATCCCATAAAAACATCATCAACGGCATTCTTCATAAAACTAGAAAAACAGCCCTACAATTTACCTTAAAGAATAAGAGATCCAGAATAGACAAAGCAATCCTGAACAAGAAGAGCAATGCAGGAGGCATCACAATTATACTAATATTAAATTACACCTCAGAGCTGTAGTAATAAAACAGTATGGTATTGGCATCAAACAGATTTGAAGACAAATGGAATACAATGGAAGATACAGAGACCAAACCATGTAGATATAGTCATTTGATACTCAACGAAGATGCCAAAAACATGTTGGAGAAGAGATAGCCTTTTTAACAAATGGTAAAACATAATACTGGATACTACATATCCATATGTAGAAGAATGAAACTAGATCCCTATCTTTCACTTTCAAAGTAGATCTCAAAGTGGATCAAAGACCTAGGAATTAGATCAAAAACTCTGTAACCACTGGAAGAAAAATAGGCTTAACAGTCCAATATATTAGCACAGGCAATGATTTCCTTAACAAGATCCCTAAAGCACCAGGAAAAAATACCCCAAGAATCAACAAATGGGATGTCATCCATTTAAAAAGCTTCTGCACAGCAAAGAAAAGAAGAATGTGAAAAGAGAGCCTACAGAATGGAAGAATATCTTTGCCATTGATCTCTGACAAGGGATTAATACCCAGAATACACACATAACTCAAAAAAGCTAGCACCAAAAAATACATAAATATAATCAAATAAGACCCCATAATTAACAAATGGGCAAAAGAATTTAACAGACAATTCCTCGGGAAGAAATACTAATATATAAAAAAGTCTTCAATATCCCTAGGAGGGATATACAAATAAAAACTGCATTGAGATTGTATCTCACTCCAGTCAGAATGACAATCATCAAGAATATAAATAACAATATATGTTGGCAAGGATGTGGGGAAAATGTACACTCATACACTGTTGGTAGGAGTGGAAATTTAGTACAACCACTCTGGAAAGCAGGATGAAGGTTGCTCAAAAGACTAGGAATAGGACCACCATATAACCCAGCTATCCTGCTCCTCAATATTTACCCAAAAGAACTAAAACCAGCATACTATAGTGGCATAGATACATCAGTGTTTATAACAGTGCAACTCACAATAGCCAAGTTGAAGAACCAGCTCAGGTGCCCATTAAGAGATGAATGGATAAGGAAAATGTGTTACACATACACAATGGTATTTTCCTCAGCCATAAAGAAGAATGAAATTACAGCATTTGCTGGTAAGTGGATGGAATTAGAGAATATCATGCTAAGGGAAACAAGGAAGTCAAGGGTTAAATGTTTTCTCACATAGGGAGAAGCTAAACCATCCAGCTTTCTTAACAGCAAAGTCCAAACTGCTCCCAGTTTCAGTCAAAATATATTTAAAATGATAAAATTCACATTCCTGGACTCTACTGTGGAGATTCTGAAACTACCAACCAGAAATGGGATCCAAAGTCATGTCTTTGAACTTCCACAGGGTATTTTAATGCAGGTTATGGTGGGACCACACTTAGGCACTGAGTGCTCTAGATCATGGGTGGGGGTAAGCCTTTAAAGAAGGGGAAAATGCAAGTGGTCCTAGTCATGAAATGCATGACCTGCCATTAAGCACAGAATGTCTTGTGCAATAAGATTTGGTTCACTGAAATATCGCAACTCTAAGACACAAAAATATCAAGAGGTACAGGCTACTGGTGGGCTTTAAGGCTGGGTCACACACAGTTCAACTTTCTCTTCAGCTCAACAATTCAACTTTACAAAAAAAACTTACCCTAAGGACATAATCAGACTTTGTTCAAAACATTGGTAGGATTGCAGAAATTATTTAAGAGTTCTGAATAAATAAGAAGAGGATGAAGCTACTCTTAATAACTTTTCCTTAAAATGCCGGCTATGGGCAGGGAACACGAAAGGAAAGCACACTGCACTTTGTGTCCCACATATTCAGACTTTGTTTTGCAAATGTTTTGTGGTTACCATGGCAACCTCTGGTTTCTCTGTGTAAAGGGAAATTGGGAACCTCGGGGGTTTTTTTTCAAAAAACGATTAGTGTGTTCTTTTTATCCTGGTTAGCTCGTTCTGTGCTGACAAATTGCATTCTGACAGCTAGGTTGTAATCCAAAACATGCTTTTTTTTAGAGACTCTGAATAATAAAGAATTTCCAGGGTTTGACAGTTATTCTTCATTTATATTTTTATGTACATGAATTTGCTTTCATTGAATTCAAGAGATAAGCAAAAGTACTAAATACTTGGTATAGGTTTTAAATAACTCAGAAATATATTCTCACTTAAAATATTTGACATATCAATTTGATTACTATACTCTTGGTGTAAGGAAAGAACATTCTGAATCTGTTGGACATGAGCTGAGCCTTGACTCCACCATTACTAGTTGTGTGAGTTGGGCAAGAAGTCTAACCCTTTAGATCTCAGTATCCATGAATGAAGTAAAAATCAGAGATATATATATAGTGTCTATAATAATGCCAAGTCTACTGAGCAGGCTCTCAATATAACATAGCAGCTATTATTACCAAAGACATAGCAAAGGCAGGCACAGAAACATACAAAACCTATTAGATTTGGTTTAGAAAATTCAGGTCTACAGAGGAAAAATGAATAAATAAAAACTAATGCTGAACTGTCATTATTAGGATTGACCTCTTCAGGTTTCAGTTTTTTTGTGACATTATTATGAGATGTACTCATCAGTAAGTTAGGAAAAGACTTAAAATTTTTTCAGATGGAAAACAGGACCGGCAAGCTTTACAAAGGAAGTTCTTCAAAACTGAAAATTCTGTGTGCAGTCAGCTAAAGTTAATGCATATCTCTGAAACAGCAAGTGACCAAGCTTTTAAGCTACTGGAAGTCCCTGTGAAACAGGCTCAGAAGCCTTCCACAGCCCACTAAAGATGAAGGAGTGGGATCAGCAAGGACAAGGATTCTCCTTCTCCGGGGCTGAGTCACTCTTGAGTAAGGTTCGCAGGGCAGCAGGGTCAGGACTCCCCACCTGCTTCCCAAGAACATTTATGAATCCATCTTTTCTTTTTCACATAGGCCCATCTATATTCTGTATCTCATGGTGTGACATTTTTTTAAACTGTGTCTAGAGGAAGAGAGTTTAGTGGGGACATGCTAAGTCTTTCATCATTATATGCCCTAATTCTTAATCTGCCTTTATTCCTTAACTTCTGTTACTGTAACAAATGAGAACATCACAGATAATCATGGGGCAAAATATGGATGCCCAGAGCAAAATGCAAAATATTATAAAGCAAAACAAGATATTCTGAAATTAAAAACTATGTAAACTCTCTTCAAATTAAAGAAACAATTTGAGTCCTTACATCTGTATCATATATGGCACATAAACCCAACCTATATATATAAAGTTGGTCAGTGTATTGAAAAGTATTTAATTACTAAACAACAACGACAAAACCAAGGGCCCAGCACCAAAAGACATCAACACCATGCCTTCACTGTTGGAATCTGATTTCCATCTATCTATCTTACATCTAAGGCAGTTCATTCTAGAGTGTGGCCATGGGCAGGAGAAAGGTCACTTGATGAAGATTTTTCTCTGATTGCCTACCTTCTCAGTGTACTATTCTTACCTACTTGTTATCAGGACAAGGTAAAATATAGAACTCTGGGAGCATGGCTTTAAAAAGAAAGTGCCAGTGATAATAGTAAGCTGTTCCTTTTCAGACCAGTTCCCCACCCACCACCACCATCCTCAGCACCACCCCTATTCTCTTCATTTCAGCATAGTTCAATGAGAGACACATGATCCTTCATCTCTGATCTGTAACTGGTTAAGGTTGAGCCCCTGACCAAGCTGGGTCAATCCTGGCCCCTCCCAAGGATTCCCAGATAAAATAAAGGAACTCAGATAAATCTGAATATTAGATAAACTGTGAATGATTTTTACTATAAGCATGCCCCAAATATTGTAGTGAGACATTCTTGTACTGCACACTGTAATGGTGGTCTCAGAGCTGACAATAACAGCTGCAAATGCACAGAGTACTTCCTGGGTTCCACGGGGCACTCTAAATACTTTGTAAATACTAACTCAATAACTAAATGAAATGTCACAGAGGTATAAACATATGCCAATATATGGATGGCCTGAGATTAGAAGAGTGCCCTGTGTATTTTTAAATTTAGAAAATCATGCAAAACTTACTATAATTAAGATATTTTATGGATTACCACTGATAAGCTGCAAACCAATTTGTAAAAAACTTGAAAAATATAAGCAATGAAAACTAAAAGGCTGACAAAGCAGTGGGCTGAGAAGCCAGAGGTGAAAATTTCAGCCCCTCTTCTCACTAGCTAGGTGACCTTGGACAGTTCTCCTCCCTCATGGATCTAGGCCTTCTTACTTGCAACATGAGTCTTGGATGAGGTCATTATTAAGGTCTTTGCTTCCTCTAAAAGTCTAATATATCCCCCATAATACTGGAAGGACAGCTTGCAGGGAAAAGTTCATTACCTCTGCAATCATTCTGTTGGTGTCTCCTAAGAAGAGCAAATTCAGAGCTTCTTCCTCATTTGTTGCTTGATGCAGAGACAGGTTTTTCAGATGAATGTTCTGATCAGTGTCCTCCAATAGAGTCACTTTCCTAGGGAAATGGGAAGCAAGAAGACAAGGAACTGTTGAGAAGAAAAAGAATTTCAAGTCTTTCCTACAGGTTTATTTTAAAAACCGTACAGTAGGATGCCTTGAACTTATAAAGCGATTACACACCAGGAACCAAGCAGCACTGCAGGAGCATCAAACACTGACATTTCCTCAACAGTGCGATCAGATAGCACTGGGGCTGAAGAATAGATTACAAGCCTCTGATTTGAAGTCACCTGTCATTTTAATCATCAGATAATCTTAAATGTATATTCTTACTAAATTAAAAAATGCAAGAAAACTTTCTATCTATATATTAGAAAACCAGATCATCTTGGTTTGGGGGGGTCATAATTCAGTTTCTTACATGGGTAACAAACTAATCCTTTCTTTTTTGTTTTTTCAATTGCTTATCACTTTCAACTTACCTTTCAAACTGGTTAGCTCATAAACTTAAACAGGGAGAATATCCGTCATTCCTCTAGGACATATTCTGCTGAGGGCCATTGCCAAGTAGGAATGACGCATCGATATTTCCTTGCCAGCGTACCCCATGTTAAATGGACTTGCCTTGGAAATTCGCTGTGACCTTGCATGTGTGTTTGAGAAAGGTGACCCTGCTCAATGACCAGGGTGGATCCAGGTTTTAGGAAGTATCCGGGTTTAAGATAATTTGGTTTTAGGGCGTTCCCGGTTTAAGACAATAGGGGTTTTAGGGAAGTTGGAGGTTGAAGATTATTGCTGCCGGGATTAGGGTGTTCCTGCTGCTTGTTCCCGTTGAGTTCTCGTGAGATTCAAATGGGATATTGAAAAAAAAAGCCTCGTGGAGTAGGTGAATTGGGCGGAGGAGAACTGGGATGGCCCCAGAGTGTGTGTAGAGGCCGGTGTGAGTTCAGGAATAAAGAATTGCTGTTTGAATCGACAAAGCTGTGTGGTGGCTCATGATCTTGTGCCCAGCCGAGACATTGGCAATATTCTTCTGTATAGTTTTCACACCAATGTGAGTAAAAAGTTCTCAAGAAGTCTTATTTAACTTGTCATTATTCTCTGTCAAATCTGTTTCTTGATGCTTTTTCCTTAACTGCACACATTTTCCTTCTACTCTATCCTTACCATCAGAGCCTTAGATCTGGAATCACATTCATCTATTGCAACCACCTTTACGTACGCCCTGATGCCTACACCATTTCCTCCCAGGTGAATCCTAAGCCTGCTTCCAGTGATGGCTTGTTAGTACTCTCCTTATAGTCCCTTTAGGACTTTCTTTTTTTCTTATTTCTAAAAATTGTTTGATTTGTTATATCTGACAACAGAATACAATATAATTCATATTATACATCCAGAGCACAACTTTTCATCTCTCTGGTTGTACACAAAGTAGAGTCACATCCTTCATGTCTTCTTACATATATTTAGGGTAAGTGAACAAAATTTGGCCAACATCCTCAAATCCTGCTTCAAAGGCCTACAAATTCAAGCCATAAACTTACTAGAGAGAATTCCCATGTCTCTGGAGTTTTACCTTCTTTATTTTCTTAAGAATCATTACAGAAAGGAAATTTATCATTCACAGGTATTGCCAAAGATTATCTACAGGTATTTTCACTTGTTTAAAACATTTGGAATGGATGAGTGTAGGTGAAGGTTGCCATCATCTAGAGCTACTTCTCCTTTAAAAGGACAACAACTGACGTGTCACGTAGCAACAGACACATGTCACTTCCCTACTTATGAAAACTTACTTAGATTACCTTTACAATGAAGATTTTTCAAATATCATAGTATTTTCATCCTTCTGTTTTGTAAGGAAGTCATCTGGGTTTTCATATGTAATTTGTGGGCACTTAAAATACTAATTGCAGGAAGAATATGCAGCTCTACCAGCACATCTGTGACCAATATGCCACTAATAATGTGCTCTTTTGCTGAATTTTGGCCTCCTTTATGTCTCCTTTGACAATATCCACAGAGATGGAAAAAGATCCCCTTCCTTAATGAAAACAAGTGTAATTTATTTATTCTTAAATAGGACTCATAAGTGAGCTTATTAAAAATACTTAAGAGTTCCAAAATGCTTGGAAAATATGAAGACATTTTTAATTGAAATAGATGAGTTGTGTTCTATTTTTAGGACCCTCCTTTATTTCTTATACTTCATTTCCATCCTGATCCTTCTGAAGTGCTTGAATAGGTTTGACTATTTAAACTCCTGGGGACAGAATTCTTCCTAAATCCATAGATTGTGAGGATCTGAAGCTTTTACCTATAAAAGTGAAAGAAGTTAAGTAATATTGGAAGATAAAGACATGAAATAAATGATGAGGTGGAACCTTAAAAGGGAAAAAGAAGAAAGTTCTATCCTTTTCAGTATGAAGTCAATAATCCTCTAAGTTGGAAGTAAGTCACCTTTGATGGATTTTTTTAAAGACCCAGACAGACAAAATACTTCTCCTGTACAAGTTCAGAACAGGCAGGGGCTCAGAGAAAGGAAGAGGGCTATCAGGAAACAATTCAAAGAAGCCAGTGCTCTCACTCATTGGGCACCAGATGTATGCCAAGCACTTACTGTATGCCAGGTATCTGCATTGTTTCATTTAATCCAGTTGTTCTCAAAAAGAACTACCTATGGAACTTCATACACACACACACACACACACACACACACACACACACACACACCCCAAAACCAAACCCTGAGTCAGATCAAGTCCTACCTTAAGAGTTTCTGATTTGATTGATCTGGGACACTGTCTGGGTATCAGAGTCTGTAAAGGCTCCAGGTGATTCTGGTGTGTGGTCAAGATTGAGAGCCAAGGACTTCATCTTTAATGACCCTTCAAAGAAGACACAGAGGGAGGGGATTTCTGGTTTCTTTTGTCTTTACTTTCCACCAGCTGCATCTTACGCCCAAGGGGTAAAGTTACAAATCTCATTGGTTGTAGCTGATGAGCCACATCTATTGACAGATGAGGAAACTGTGAAGTGTAAATCCTTCATAGGAAGTTTCTACCTCCCCGATCAATGCAGCTAGGGGCTAACCAAGCCACACAACAATAACCACAATAACTAATGCTAAGCTGGGGATTATGCATCTAACTAAACATCTGTAGTGTTTATGTCAAAAAATGTTTGTGATAGGAAGAACACATCACACATACATTTCTCCTTATTACTTCACTGAATAGAAAATGCAGTAAATGAGCAAGGATGGAATTCTAAGCATGCACATTTATTAGAAAACCTAAGTGGGTCACTGATTTAGGGTTATATTTATATAAAAAAAAATACAAGCATAAGGTGCCAAGTGTTTGCCAAATGCCATCACTGATGTTTAGCTAAGCAATTTTTTTTAACCATTCAGAGCCTTTGATCTCCAATGTGGCTATTTCAGAAACACACTGGTAGTTGTCCAGCTTTATTACTTGGATCACAATAACAATTCGCACCCCCCCCCCCAGTTTTTCTTCATAGAATTTTGAGATGTTTTTTGTAACCCAACCTGGAATTTAAAAATTTTTTTTTCTGATATAATGTTTCCCTAATAGTTTTCTGATTTCTTATTAATGCAATTAATATAGTTTCTCATTTTTTTATGTTATGGCCAAGTGTAGCTGTGGTGATTTCTATTTTCTTTTAGCTTTATTTTATTTATTTGTACATTGTATTAAGGATCGAACCCAGGGCCTCACACATCCTAAAGTAAATCAAGAGGTAGGTTGATCTCCAAACTTCTTTCATACTCTTGGTGCTCATATGTGGACACCCAACAAAAGGTTAGACTTTGGTATTCTTCTGGAACCTCTGAGAGGCAACCTCTTCTCTCTTGTCCATTCTTTGTAGATTCATTCTGGTTTCTGCCCAGTTCCTGGGCATGAGGATTGGGACCTTCCCTTATTGACCTGTCTGTCCATGTGTCAACCCCAATTCTCACAGCTATGTTCACAGGCCAGCCTGAGCCTTGCCGTGGCTTCTATCTCTTGCCTAGGAGAACTAATCAGGGAGTGAAAATAAACTTAAATTCTCCTACCAGTAGAACAGCTTTTCAAAGTTGGGGAAAATAAGAACCATTATAAGAGTTTCTCATCCAGTTGCTTCCTCTCTCTCTCTCTCTCTCTCTCTCTCTCTCTCTCTCACACACACACACACACACACACACACACCAATAACTATTTCCTGAGTCTTTTGTCTACCACTTGGTTCTGACTGTAGTTTTTATGGGCTTGAAAAGAGGGCTTTATTAGAGTTTCTTAAATAAATATCCTACTTCCAAGATGGAAACCCACCAAACTGTTTATTTGATTCATTTTGAATGGGCCTGTGCATAGTTTTCCCTACAAAATGTTTCTAAAATGTTTAGATTTCAAGTGAAAAGTCACTGATAGCCTTAACTTGGATACCTAAGTGGAAAAGTTCTGCTAAGTCTACTCGGACTGCTTAATGGTGGGGAAGAAACAAGCTTTGTGTTTTCTCTGTAAACAGAGAATCTTTTCCATTTGGCTGCTTAGTAGGAATTTGTAGGCTTTTTTTTAACTGACTGGAAGACATCTGAAGAACAATGGCCAAGCTCTTATTCTCAGTAATGGAAGGCATCAATGAAAGAACCCGCCCCAGCCCACACCTACCTCCATGGCATTCCAACACCATGACTTTCTGAAGAAGAACTCTTCAGGAGTTACTGCAATGCATATAGTTTCTCATTTTTATGTTATGGCCAAGTGTAGCTGTGGGGATTTCTATTTTCTTTTGTCTACTTGCAAGTGTCCCATATGATTGTGCAGGCTGTGAACTACACAATGACACCATGGCCAAGGACATGTCATTCACATCATGATTTTGTATATTTGTTATGACAAATGTCTATCAGAGAGCAGCAGAGTGTCTTCCAACAAAAGCATTAAACAATCTTCTCACAGATGGCATAAATATGCCATAAGGACTGGAGGTCACTCTGTCTAGATAATGCTGACCTACAGAAATCTCCATGCCCACAAGCCTCATGAAAATGGGTGTGCGTGGGAGGGGGGCGGGAGTGCCCAGACCCTTCTAAATAACGGGATGTGTTTCATGATGGGAACAGTGCTATCTCCACTCATTTCAATAAAGAGAATATTCCCCAGTTCAGTGGTTCTCAACCTCTTTTTTCTCCCCACCCCAGTGCATGTTTTCTTGGAACCTCTCTGTGGTGAAGATTTGAAGAAAAGAGGTGAGGTGAATTTTTAGAAATACGCAAGGGAAGGGGGCAGCCTTCCAACATTAAACAATTTCAAAGGTAGATTTTCTTTAGATTGGTTAAAAACCTTCTAAAAGTTTTCCTCTGTAATAAAGTACAAATAGCTGAAATATGTCACTGGAGAAAGTTTCATGAACTTAGGGTACATTTTTGTGTTGGTATTGACCTTGACAAAATAGTCTAAAGGTCATGGACATTTTCTCTGTTTAATCCCTATGGAGATATTTTGAAAACTCCCATTACATAAAAAATATCCTTTCTAGTTTTACTTAACATTATTTCTTTTCACTGATAATGAATATAGTTAATCATGTGACATTTTAGAGATTAAGTCATTTAATATAAAGTGAAAATGACAGGTGCTAATTTTTTAGAAAGAGAGATATTGTATACTAACAAACAAAATACTTTTAAGTATGACAGTATTTAAAAGACCAAATCTAGATTGAAAGCTGCAAAGTATTCTGGGTGATTTTTGTGATGAATTTTTTGTTTCCTTTTTAAATTAATTTCTTTTATGTCAAACTGATAAATATCCCTTCCTAAATGTTGCCATTATGACTTCTAATTTACCTATATTGGTATTCATTTATTTATTTATTTATTACATGACAATAGTGGAGTGCATTTCATTCATAATTATCCATTCACAGCACAATTTTTCGTAACTCTTATATAAAGTATGTTCACGTCAAATTATGCTATTATATATGAGCTCTCTTATTTTTTTGCATACAATTCTTAATATACCTTTACACCACAATTTATCATATCTGTTTGTATATAAGGTATGTTGAACCAAACTTACATCTTCATACATGTATTTTATATAATGATGACTGTCTCCTTCCACCATCCTAGCTATTCCCCTTCTCCCTCCCTTTCTCTCCTATCCCTAATCCCTATCTAGAAGTAATTTTTCTCCCATACTTTCCCTCCCTGCCCCACTTTTGAGTCACCCCCCTTACATCAGAGAAAACATTCGGCATTTGTTTTTGGGGATTGGCTAACTTCACTTAGCATAATCTTCTCTAATGCCATCCATTTCCCTGCAAATGCCATGATCTTATTCTTTTTTAGTGCTGAGTAATATTCCATTGTGTATAAATGCCACATATTTTTTTATCCATTCATCCACTGAAGGGCATCTAGGTTGGCTCCACAGTTTAGCTACTGTGAATTGTGCTGCTATAACATTGATGTGGCTGTGTCCCTGTAGTATGCTGTTTTTAGGTCCTTTGAGTATATATAGTCCAAAAAGAGGAATAGCTGGGTCACATGGTGGTCCCATTTCCAGATTTCCAAAGAATCTCCATACTGCTTTCCAAACTGGCTGCACTAATTTGCAGTCCCACCAGCAATGTATGAGTGTATCTCCCCCCCCCCCCCCCCCCGCATCCTTGACAACACTTGTTGTTTGTCTTCATAATGGCTGCCATTCTTACTGGGGTGAGATGGTATCTTAGAGTAGTTTTGATTTGCATTTCTCTGATTGCTAGAGATGATGAGCATTTTTTTCATATATTTGTTGATTGATTGTATATCCTCTTCTGAGAAGTGTCTGTTCAGGTCCTTGGCCCATTTATTGATTGGATTATTATTATTATTTTTTTTGTGCTTATCTTGTTGAGTTCCTTATATACCCTAGAGATTACAGCTCTATCTGATGTGTGAGAGGTAAAGATTTGTTCCCGGGATGTAGGCTCCCTGTTCACCTCACAGATTATTTCTTTTGCTGATAAAAAACGTTTTAGTTTGAATCCATCCCATTTGTTGATTCTTGGTTTTAATTCTTGTGCTATAGGAGTCTTATTAAGGAAGTTGAGGCCTAGCCCCACATGATGGAGATTAGGGCCTACGTTTTCTTCTATTAGATGCAGAGTTTCTGGTTTAATTCCTAGATCCTTGATCCATTTTGAGTTAACTTTTGTGCATGATGAGAGATAAGGATTCAATTTCATTTTGTTGCATATGGATTTCCAATTTTCCCAGCACCATTTGTTGAAGATGCTATCCTTTCTCCAGTGAATGTTTTTAGCACCTTTGTCTAATATAAGGTAGTTGTAATTTTGTGGGTTAGTCTCTGTGTCCTCTATTCTGTAAAACTATATTGTTAAATTATGACATTATTAGATTAAAATTTTTCAAGTTTTATTTCCCAAGGGACTTTAGCATATATCCTGAAGTTATCCTCCTACTCCCCAAGTCTGTGATCTCAGAGGGGCTGACAACCTGTGTGTGATTTATTCTATGTCTGGAAAAGGAGCAAAACCGAAAAGAGCAATGGATTAAGTGGCTCCATGTAAGTGGCCAGCCAGGTTCGAGGATGCCTGGTGGCAAAGTGGGAGTGTCTTCACAGGTTCTCGCTTCTGCCATGCTTGTGCTTCCATACGACGTGAAAATGGACAGCACTCAAAGAACTCAAGACAGAGCCCGAAGGAGGTGGCCACTTTATGGAAACGCAAAATCAAAATAGGAACCATCTGTGATCAGCAAAGAGAGAACCAGGCAAGATAGAATGAATGTGTTAAGTACAGAAGTACTTGTAGTTTTTTATTTACCGGTCACTATAATTTATTGCACTAGGACATAGCATATATATGAAACATTCTTTCATTTCTGTTTTCTTTTTTCAAAATTATACTCAAGTTTGAATTGCTAATAACTTGATGAAATCACCTTTCTGTATTATTATCTAATGGAAATTTACCATCCCCAAACAATATCACTTTCCAGCTACCAACATACAATGACTCCTAAGACCAATTTATCTAGCCATGGATTTTCATTCATTTACCCATCAGAAGTATCACCATTTGCATGATTTTCCAAGAGTGACTCTTTTAGATATTGAAAACTATGTTGTTATCCTTTTTCTTTCCCTTTGCTAATTTCTAATAATATTCAGCCACATCGTGTTCTTCCTGATGCTCCAGGCCCACAAATAATCCATCATTTAAAGAAATGCCTTGTTTGGCCTAATTCCATATAGTAATTATACTAACATTTAACTTCTTCAGAAAAAGCAACTTTTTCCCAAAAAATACTTTCCTTCCATTTTTACTAATTCTTGCTTTCTCATTCATAGTTGTAAAATCACAAATAATGTATTCAAGTTTTCCATATTTGGGAAAATTACAGGAATAGATACATTTTGAGGCAATGGATTTGTAATAGCACTCCTTTGCCAGGTAAATAGCTTTATGTACTTCTTTATGTACTTCATAGCTTATGTCATTGCCTTTTTACAAGTTCTGAATTTATTTACTTTCATTTTATCCCATTTTAACATAAATTTTATTATTTCTCCAGCTATAAAAGTAATACATAATTCTTATGAAAAATTAAAATTGTTTTAAAAGTGAAAGGAATTGGGAAAGAGTCTGACCACAGGGACAATGGTCATATGTTGATATAAGTTGCCTTAAAGGACTTTTTCTTGCCTTTTATGCCTTTCTTTGTTCCCTTCTCTCCTCCTTTCCCCTCCTCTCCTCTCCCTTACCTTCTTCTTCTCTTTTCTTTGACTCTTTGACAGGGTCTTGCTATGTTGCCCAGGCTGACTTCAAACTCATGATCCTCCTGTCTCAGCCTCCTGAACAGTGGCAATTATAGGCATGTGCTACTGCACCCAGCTTTAAAGTAATTTTCTTATACACATTTTGCAGATTTGTGGTAAAATTATAAATATATACCTGTTATTATATCCTTTAATCTCCCTTTAGTTTTATACCATGAGCATTTCTTCATGTTATTACATATTTTTTTTAGTTGTAGATAGACACAATACCTTTATTTATTTGTTTTATTTTTATGTGGTGCCTGGGATCGAACCCAGTGCCTCACACTTGCTAGGTAAGTGTTCTACCACTGAGCCACAACCCCAGCTCCTTATTACTTTTATGAAAAACATTTTGTAATAGTTATACAGTATTCTAGATTGGTATGTATTGACTCAATTATTTAGCCATTTGTTATGACAGGATATTTGAACTGTTCAGAATTCAAGGTTAAGTAACATTGCAAACTATATATTCCTATATGTTCCTGAAGCTTTTCCAAGTCAGTACTTGCCCCTCAGGATTGATTTTGGAGAGTGGCATTACTGGATCCAAAGTTATGAACAACTTTAAGGCTCTCTTCACACCTGGGAGGCCTATAGCACAATGAGCAGAAGCATCCTGTGTCAGTTTGTTTTCTGTCACTGTGACAAAGTAACTGAGGAAATCAACCTACAGGATGAAAGATTTGTTTTGGCTCCTGGTTTCAGAGGTTTCAGTTCAAGGTCACTTAGTCTTTGTTGAGATAGAACATCAAGGTAGGGAATGCATGGTAGTTAAATAGAGCTCCTCTCCTCATGGCAACTCAGAAGGGGAGGGGGTGGGAGAGGGTGACAGACTTCCTACAACAAGGCTCTACCTTCTAAATGTCCCACTACCTCCTAACACTGCCACAGCCTTCATAAAGCACTTGGCCTTTAGGGGAGATTTCAGACAACACCATGACATACCTTGTAGGGACCTGGACAGACCTGACCTGAGACCAATGCTAGCAGTAACTGTTTGGCATCAGAGACCCTTGCTGCATCTCAGTCTCACCTGCAAACTGACAATGTCGCCTGTATGAGTCCTTTGTTCATCACTGTGTCCCAATCTAGAAGGTTGCCTGCTCTTTATTTGACATGGAATGATATATCCAGTGATCGAATGAACGAGCTTACTAAAATAGCAGCACATTATAATCCAATAACGGCTTCTTTGGAGGTAGACAGTAGCATGCTTTCTGAAAATACGCCAACTTACATGCCTCCTGAATCAGGTTGCCTGTTTTTATGACTTTGACAACATTGAACATTGGTAAAAATTTACTAATTGGTTAGGTTATAATGTTGTTTTAATTGGCATTCTTTGAGTGGTTAATGAGCTTGCACCTATTACCATCTGTTTGTTAACTTATGTTTTGTTGTCCTTCATGAATTGATTTGCAATTCATATATTTATGAGTTCTATATATAAAATATTTTGTTTCTTGTATTTATTCTACAAATTTTATAATTGCTTTTTAATTATTGCTATATTGGAAATTTTGTCTTAACACACAAAAGTTTAAATGAGCATGACATATCAATCAGTTATGTTTTTCATGTATTTTTAGAAGACCTCCCAAATTAAAGGATTAGATACAAATTCACTTATTTTTTTCTACTATTTTAGGATATGGGCATGTGGATTTAAATGAGGGATCTAATGAATTTTCACCCTACATAATTAATTGTTGTCTATGTGGGATTTGTCCTTCCTTTCTCTCTAACTCTTAGGCTCTGATTTTTTTTCAGGAAATTTTGTAAAAATACTACACTTTACCAGACTCTCTTGTCACTAGTGCTGGGTATGTAACATAATTTTTTTTGTCAGTGATAAGTAATTAAAAGTCATTGGGTAAACTAAAAAAACTTAATGCCAAAAAATTAACCCAATTGATAAATGGGTAAGGGAACTGAATAGACACTTCACAGAAGAAATACAATCGGTCAACAAATATTTAAAAATATTCAACATCTCTAGCAATCAAAGAAATGCAAATTTAAACTATACTGAGATTCCATCTCACTCCAGTCAGAATAGCAATTATCAAGAACACAAATAACAATAAATATCACTGAGGATGTGAGAAAACAGTACACTCATACATTGCTGGTGGGACTGCAAATTGGTGCAACCACTCTGGAAAGCAGTATGGAGATTCCTCAGAAAACTTGGAATGGAAGCACCATTTGATCTAGTTATTCTACTCCTTTCTATAGGACTTAAAATCAACCCATATAGTGATACAGCCACATCAATGTTTATAGCAGCTCAATTCACAATAGCACAGCTATGGAACCAACCTAGATGCTCTTCAACAGAAGAATGCATAAAGAAATTGTGGTATATATACCCAATAGAATATTACTCAGCCATAAAGAAGAATGAAATGATGGCATTTGCTGGTAAATTGTGGAACTGGAGGCTATCATGGTAAGTGAAATAAGCCAATCCCCCCCCCCAAAAAAAAACAAAGGCTGAATGTTCTCTCTGATGTGCAGATGCTAACACACAATAAGGGGAGTGGGAAGGAAGAACAGAAGTTCATTGGATTAGACAAAGGAGAATGAAGGTAAGGGAGGGGGATGGGAATAGAAAAGACAGTAGAATGAATTGGACAGAACTTTCTTTTGTGCATATATGAATACGACACCAGTGTAACTCCACATCATGTACAACCACAGGAATGGGAATATGTATAAATTTCAAAATACATATGTATAAATTTCAAAATACATTCTACTGTCATGTGTAACTAAAAAGAACCAATAAAAATTTTTTTTAAGTCATTGGGTAAAACTTCTAGTGAAGCCTACTAAAGGGGCAGCCTCTGTCCGTAGGTGCCTTTTTCCTTGCAGAAATGTGCGTGTGATTTTGGAGGTGGGGTTCCCAGGCTACATGAGGACAAATACCATAGGCCAATGGAAGAGTAGACCCCAGAAGGAAGTCCTGATGTGTCCTTGAGTTCCATGGTTGCCCTGGTGGTCTACTTCCAGAATCCTTGCTTTGTGGTGGAATAGGAGGGGTGGTGGATGGTCAAGTGGACGCATGGATTATTTGGTTAAGCCATGCTAAATTGAGGTGCTATTACATGCAGGAGTTAGTTAATCCACTAACAAATATTCCTAATACCATTGACTGAATAGCTTTCCTCCACCTACATTAAATAATTATAAGCTATGGGACTTGATTCTGAGTTACCTGTTCCTTTTTCTCCATCTGTCTAACTTTGGAGTATTCTAACACACACTGTTTAATTTTACAGTCTTTACCTAATTTGTCACTAGCTCTCTCCAATTTCTGTACTTGTTCAAACACTTCTTTGCTCTTCTTGGTTGTTTATCCTTTCAGATAAATTCTAAAACCGTAAGTATATTTTTAAAAGTCTTTCACATTTTGTTTAAAATTGTGTGAAACCTATATATTAACATGGGAATGCCTCTTCAAGGTATTCACACTTCCCCCTCAGACCAGATTGACAGCTTTCCATTTATAGTCAAGTCTTCTTTCATTTCTCACAGAAAAATGTACTTCTGTCTTACAAAGTTGGGAACAGTTCCTGACCACTTCACTTCCTTTTGCTATTGTAAAAGGTACATCGAGCCATTTTTTCTTCTAACTGGGTTACCCCCAGACTTGCTTCTTAGGCAGAGTTACATAAATGTTTAAAGGTCACAGGTGTCCAATGATCCTGAATTGTATCAAGCTTATCTCTGGTTCATTTTATAAAGTGTCTTCAGCTCTCCTAGAACTCAATCTGAAAACACAAGGCAAAATACAATTAATTTCTGAAATGTAAGCAGGCTCACTGCTATGAAAGTTTCAGAGCAGGAAGATTAATTTGCCACTTGTGACCTTTATCATTTGCCCAGATGACCCTGCTAGCTGTCTGGTGGACCCTTGTCACTTCCTTTGTCTCCACTTCATTCTAAGGGCTCTGCTCCATGTGAACTCTCTCTGGCCAGCTCAGTACACTTCCACCAGCACTATTGGCTCCTTCTTCAGAGAGCACTTTGGTCTTGGCACATGCCAGTAAAATTAGGAAATCACAGAGGGTCTTAGGGAGCAGAGACACTGGGGTAGGCATGGGTGGTGACAGAAAGTTAGTGGCTGACATGGGCTCTTTTCATGAGACTATGACTGTTCTAATGACACAAGAAATTGTATACATTTATTTACTACAAAGCATGAAGAAAACCGAATTGTCTGAAGTGACAATGTTTTCCCTGTCATTAATTAATTCCATGTGACTAACATCCTTAAATATCACAGATATAGTTCTGCATTCTGGATATGAGTGAAAATACTATAGCTGTTTATTCCCATTCTTTCACACATCACTTAAAAGGCAGCGGTTGGTGGAGGCTGAGCTGTGTTATGGACTGAATGTGTACGTCCCCTCTGGATTCCTATGTAGAAGCCTTCATTCCCAGAGCCTTTCAGAGGTCATTAGATTCATATGAAGTCCTCAGGATTGGGTCTCCATGGTGGGGTTATTGTCCTCACAAGATGAAGAAAAGGGACTAAAGCTCTTTCTCTCTCTGTACCACATGAAGACACAGTGAGAAGGCAGCAATTTGCAAGCCAGGAAGAGGGCCCTCGCCAGACACTCCATCCACCCGCACCGTGATCTTGAACCTCTTGGCCTCCTTGATAGTTCTGGTGGCTCAAGCTCCCAGGCAACTTCCTATCTAAAACATTTGTGACACTAAATAACTTCTTTGAATTGGTCACTGAGAGTGGGGAAGGCCAGCTTCCCTCTTAGCATTACCCTCGCAGGCCAGGCTGTGGGTGGAAAAGCGTCAGTTTTAGGCTCTCCTCCCTCTCCCATTTTCTTTTTTTTCTTTTTTTTTTTTAATATTTATTTTTTAGTTCTCGGTGGACACAACATCTTTGTTGGTATGTGGTGCTGAGGATCGAACCCGGGCCGCACGCATGCCAGGCGAACACGCTACTGCTTGAGCCACATCCCCAGCCCTCCCTCTCCCATTTTCATTGACAATGTTCTAGTTCTCAAGCTCACAGTCTCGAGTCAACCCATGATGGACACAGTGTGACATACTGTTGACTTTTACTGGCCATCGATCACTCACATCTTCCTATGTGACGATACAGCACCCTCAACACCTTAAGAGGTTTTCTTCCAGGAATGTTGGTACTGACCCAGTGAAGGAAGACTGGGGTTGATTTTCACTTTGAGACCTATAGTTATAGGCGTACGAGTCTCCTCAAATGCCCATGAGAGGCAGAAAAATAACCCAAATAAAAACTGTAATGCAAAAGTGGAAATACAAAGTGAAAGCTGCACTCCTCACCTAGGAGCACTAAATTAAAAAAATTTAAACACAAAATGTGTGAGCCAAACAAAGGAGGGTTGGGGTTGATGCAAAAAGTATCCAAAGTATAAATAGAAGGATTGGCTTTGCAAAGGCCATAGATCTGCAGGCTAGAGGAAAGCAGGTGAGTGGGAGGAGGGGTGGAAGGCAGGAAGTTCCAGAAATTCATGTTTGGTGGTTCTCATATTCTCTCCAAGGTAGTGATGCAAGCATTTTTGAGAGAATTGAGACAGGAAGCCCTTGATCTGCACTCTGTAAGATCCTGAAAACATCCGTTCCTGACCTTGAAGAGCTCTAGTGAGGTAGAAAAGACCCAGAAACTGATCATTTCAATCTTACCTGGTAAGGGAGAAGATGCTCTGGGTTCTCTGCGTGCACAAGGAAGGGCACTGAATTCATCCTAGAGGTTCAGAAAAGGCTGGAGAAAGCCTCCACCATGTTACAGTCTCCAACCTCGGTCCAGTCTCAGCTTGATAAGTATATTTTCATGTATGCTGTGGTTTGGATAGGAGGTATCCCCTGCAAAGCTCATGTATTGAGCAATGTAATAAACGTGCAGAGGTGAAAGAATCAGATTATGAGAGCTATAACTTAATATGTGGATTAAGTCATTGGATGGATTAATGATTTGAATGATCACTGGGTAGTAACTGAAGGCAGGTGGGTGTGGCTGGAGGAAGTAGGCCACTAGGGGCATGCCCTTCAGGGTCTTGTCTTGTCCCTGGCTCCTCACATGTGAGTGTCCTCTCTCCACTTCCTGTCTGCCGTGAGCTGCCAGTTTCTTCTGTCACGCTCTTCTGCCATGAAGTTCTGCCTTACTTCAGGTCCAGAGAGATGAAGTCTGCCAACTGCAGACCAATCCTCAGAAACTGTGAGCCCAAAATAAACTGTTCCTTCTCTAAGTTGTTATTGTCAGATATTTTTGTCTCAGTGATGAAAAGCTAAATAATACAATGTGCCTAGGGCTTTTTCACCCATTCCTCACAATCCTCATGCCAAATATCCACATCTTTAGTCAGTTGTGAGGACTGGCACACAATAAATGCTCAATAAATATTGGCTCACTACCCTCATTGGAAAGACTTCTGTGGTATTTCTAAAAATCTTACCCTAGGTGGATGGGAGAAGGGACTATGACAGAATTACCAGAGTCTAAATCAAACATAAAACTGGAAATCCATATGTAGCAAAATGAAATTAAACCTCCATCTCTTGGACTAGAAGCCGAGAATTTGTATTTTTAACAATCATCCCTTTGATTATTATACATAATTAAATTTTAAGCCACTAGATTATGGTATCTTCCAATTTTGCCCCTCTTTTTAAATCTCACTGTCACCCAAATGGTCTTAATAACTTTCCACAACGCTCTGACTCCTGTCTGTCTCATTCTACTTCTACATGCTACGGACTGATTTTCCTTCCTAAAGAGCAGTTCCAATCATGGTTTGTCCTTGAATAAAAATATCCAGGGGACACAGCTTGCCTGCCCAGCCCTTGAATTCATACCATTTCAGTTCTGACGCTCTTGCCCACTCCCTTACTGGGTCCCAGTAGACAGGTCTGTGAGCTATCTATCAGAACAAGCTTTTCAACGACCCTATGTCTGTTTGCACACCGATGTCACATTTCACTGCCCCAACTCCTACCCCTTCATTCAAGGACTAGTTCATGCGCTGATTTCTCTATGAATCTTTTCCTGATGTCCTTCACCAATTTGATTTCTTTCTCTTCTGGGTCCTTACCATTCTTTGTGCTCTTACATGATGCTTTTCATGGTCAACCTTATGCAGTTTTATAGTGGTATTATCCACCCAGATATGAGCTGCAGGAAAGCAGACACTATGTGAGTAAACTTGGTGCTTAGCACAATGTCTGAGGCAGCGTTGGATCTTCATAAACATTTTTTGACTGAATGAATTCACTTGACTCTCATGTAAGCCATGAAGACAGAGACTGTGGATTATTCTTCCTGTGATGCCTGCAGCACTCAGCAGTGCTTTCTACCCAGTAGGTATTAGAAACGTGGTGACTAAGTTGCATCTTGCAACTTTTTCCCTTTGGAATAAGTTGGACAAATTATTTTAAAAATCACAACACAACCAAGATTTCAATACTGGATGTTGGAGTTTACTGACTCTTTTAGTCATAACTGTGACAATTATTGTAAACTTAAATGGAATATGCTTCCGTATTTAGGAATACTAAAATTATACTGAAGTAAGGTGACTATTTTCCCTACGTCTAAGACCAACAGTTATACCGTTTTACTTCAAGAGACATATTTAGTTCTAACTATCCCCCTTTACAGCATGTGACATAAGGTGCTTTCAAAAAAGAAGTTCTATTTTCACTTTAAATTACTAAATACAGAATAGATTTGATACACACAAGTGTATATGCATATGTATGTATAGCCTTTTAAAAAATCAAACCTTTTGAGATAATTGTAGATTCACAAATAACTATAGGAAATAAAGCAGAGAAATCTCATGCAGCCATTGCCCAGATTTTTTCAATGAGAACATTTGCAAAATGATATTAAAATATCACAAACAGGACATTGGCATCAATAGTTTCCCAGTTATGCTTATACTTGTATGTGTGTGCATTTAGTTCTAGGCAATTTTATCACATGAGTAGTTGTGTGTATCCATAGTTACCATGACGATATGGAAGAATCCATCACTGCAGGGATACCTCCTGTTGCCCCTTATGACCATTTGCTCCCCTCTCCCCAAGTCCTGACATCTACTAACTAATCTGTTCTCATTATGTTAGTTAAAGAATTTTATGTCAGTGGATTTAAATAAAATATAATTTGGGGGGATTGACTCTTTTCACTTAGTAAAATTTCCTGGAGATTCATCTAAGTTGTCCATTGTGTCAAGAGTTTATTCCATTATGTTGTTTTGGTAACAGAAGTCTATAGTTTATATTAGGGTTTGCTCTTTGTGTTGTAAATTCTATGGGTTTTGACAAATGCATAGTGTCAGGTATCCACTATGATATCATACAGAATAGTTCCATCACCCACCCCAAATCCCGTTTCTCACCCATTTTTCCTTTTACTCCTGTCCCCTCAGTCTCTGACAACAATGATCATTTTACTGTCTCTACAGTTTTGTGTTTCCCAGGAAGTTATGCAGTGGAATGATACAGCATGTAGTCTTTCTTACTGGCTTCTGCACTTAGCAATATGTCTTTACATTTCCTCCATGTCTTTTTGTGGCTTAATAGCTCATTTCTTTTTATCACCAAATAATATTCCACCATGTGAATACATTTCAGTTTGGGGCAATTATGAATTAGATTACTACATACATCTGTGGGTAAGTTATTGTGTGAATATGTTTTCAACTCATTTGGGTAAATGTAGGAGCACAATTTCTGGGTTGTGTATGAGTATGTTTAGCTTTATAAGAAATTTCCATTTTTGTCTTCCAGAGTGGCTGTACCATTATGCATTCCCTCCAACAATGAGGGTTACTGTTGTCACATGTCCTTGCCAGCACTGGTGTCGATGATATTTTGGACTTTAGCTATTCTCTTAGGTGTATAGTAGTATCTCATTGTTATTGTTGTGTTTTTTTACTCTTCTTTTTTATTATTTTTATTCTAATTTGTTATACGTAATAGTAGAATACATTAGAATTCATATTACACATATAAAGCACAATTTATCATTTCTCTGGTTGTACACAAAGAAGAGTCACACCATTCATGACTTCATACATGTACTTAGGGTAATAATGTCCATCTCATTCCACCATTTTTCCTACCCCCCCATACCCCTTCCTTTGTCCTCCCTCCCCTTTGCCCTATCTAGAGTTTATCTAATCCTCCCATGCTCCCCCTGCAATCCCATTATGAATCAGCATACTTATAATCAGAGAAAACATTTGGTATTTAGTTTTTTGGGATTGGCTAACTTCACTTAGCATTATAGCTCCAACTCCATCCATTTACCTGCAAATACCATGATTTTATTATCTTTTAATGCTGAATAGTATTCTATTGTGTATATATAACACAAATTCTTTATCCATTCATCTACTGAAGGGCATCTAGGTTGGTTCCACATTTTAACTATTGTGAATTGTGCTGCTATAAACATTGATGTGGCTGTGTCCCTGTAGTATGCTGTTTTTAAGTCCTTTGGGTATAGACAAAGGAGTGGGATAGCTGGGTCAAATGGTGGTTCCATTCTCAGTTTTCATAGTTGTTTTAATGTGCAATTCTCTAATGACATGATGAATTTCCTTTCATAAACTTGTGTATCCATATTTAATGAGGAATCTGTTGAGATCTTTGTCCATTTTAATTTGGTCACTTATTTTCTTATTATTGAGTTTTAAGAGTTCTTTGTAATTTTTAGATGGCAATCTTTTATTAGATATTTTCTTTCAACATATGACTTGTATTTTAATCCTTTTAACAGTGTCTTTCACAGAACTAAAAATTTTAATTTTGGTGAAGTCCAACTTATTATTTTTTTCTTTCATGGGTCATGCTTTTGATATTATATCCACAATATTCATTGCCAAACCCAAGGTCACCTAGATTTTTTTTATGTTATCTTCATAAGACTTATAGTTTTGCTTTGTACGTTTAGGTCTATGGCTCATTTCAAGTTAATTTTTCTTAGAGGTATAAGGTCTATGTCTATATTCATTATTTTATACATATTTGTCCAGTTGTTCCAGTACCATTTGTAGAAAAGATTCTTTTTCATTGGATTGTCTTAGCTCCTTTGTCAAAAACCAGTTGACTATGTTTGCATGGGGCTATTTATGGACTCTCTATTTTGTTCTATTGATGTATTTGCTAATTTTTTTTGCCAATATCACACTCATTGCCTTGATTATTAAGCTCTACAGCATGTCTTTAAGATAAATAGTATCTGTGCTTTGACTCTGTTATTTTTTCTTGGGTATTGTGCTGGTTTTTATGGGCCTTTTGCCTTTCCATATAAACTTTATAATCAGTTTGTTGATATCCACAAAATTTCTTGCCAGGAATGTTTTTTGGTATTGAATTGATCCATATTTCACCTATAAATCAGGTTAGAAAGACTTTATATCTTAACTATATTGACTCTTCTTATTCAGGAACAAGGGAAATCCTTTATTTAGATCTTTGCCAATTTATTTCATTAGAGTTCTATAGTTTTCCTCATATAGATCTTGGGCGTGTTTTGACATAGTCATACCTACATATTTTATTTTTGCTGCTAATATAAATGGCATTGTGTTTCAGATTTCAAATTCCAAGTATTTATTATGGTTGTATAAGAAATAAATTGACTTTGATACACTCATTAACTTTGTGTTCTGAAACCTTGCTATAATACTTATTTAAGGATTTTCTTTTTGGTCAAATTTTGTTATGCTCTATGTATACAGTATAATCAGTGAACAAAGACAGTTGTATTTTTTACTTCCTAGTATTCTTTATTTCATTTTCTTGTCTTATTGAATTAGGTAGGACTTAAGTAAAATGTTACTAGGAGTGATGAGAGGGATATCCTTGCCTTGTACTGGATCTTAAAGGGAAATCTCTAGATTTTTGCCATTAAGGATGTTGTTAGCTGTAGATGACTTGTAGATATTCTTTATCAAATTAAGAAAATCTCCTTCTACTCACAGTATTTATCACAAATGCATACTGAATTTTATCTTTGCATCTATTGATACAACCATATGATTTTTCTTCCTTAGTCTATTGACACAATGAATTACTTTGATTGATTTTTGAGTGTTGAATAATTTTGCATATATTCAATAAATCCCACTTGATTATGGTATAAAATTCTTTTGGTATATTATTAGATTTGATTTGCTAATTATTTGTTGAAAATTTTTGCATCTCTGTTCATAATAGATACTAATCTATAGTTTTCTTCTTTTCAAATGTATTTATATCTGTTTTTTTTTCAGAATTTAGGTAATATGGGCCTCAATGAATGAGTTTTTTAAAAAGGGTTCCCTTTAATTTTTTTTTTCAGAAGAGATTATAAATTCTTTGGAAAATTATATGTAGATAATCATATCATTTTCATATAGGGATAGTTTTATTTCTTCCATTCCATATGCATGACTTTTAGTTATTATTCTTACTTTATTGCAATGGCTAGTATTTCCAGCCTATGTTGAATAAGTGTGTTAAAAGTGAATATTCTTTCATTGTTCCTGATCTTAAGGGGACAACATTCAGTCTTTCATCATTACATATGACATTAGCTGTAAGATTTTTGTAGATGCTCTTACCAAGTTGAGGTGATGCTTCTCTATTCTAACTTTTTGAGATTTCTATCATAAATGGGTATCAAATGTTTTTACTTTATGTGATTTTTCTTATTTAGCTGTGGATGTGGTAGGTTACATTGAAGTAGCTTTGTAATCCTTAATAAATTATACTTGTTAATGTTATATAATTCATTTCATACATTGTTGAAGTCAGCTGCCAATAATTTGTTAAGAACTTTTGAGTCTATGTTTGTGAGACATACTAGTCTGTAGTCTTTTACTATTGTTGTTGCTCGTTTGCTTTTGGGTTTTTTTTTTTTTTTTTTTTTTTTTGGTGATTTGGATTAAACCCATGGCCTCACACATACTAGGCAAATGTTCTACCACTGAGATATAACCTTAGCCTGTCTCATTTCTATTTCTTGAAAAAGACTGTGTAAAATAGTTTTTAAAGTGTTTGGCAGAAGTCTCTTAGATTATCTTGATATGGAGATTTCTTTTTGGGAGTTTTTAACTTACGGATTCAATTTCTCTAATAGTTATAAACTATTCAGTTATATATTGCATCTTGGTTGAGTCTTGGGCTAATCACTTTTGGTTGCTAATTCAGGTGTGTTTCCCATATTTTCTGGGAAACACACCTGAATTAAATGACTAAAGCAACATTTGCAAAAAAGCAATTGACTTTAGTCTGGTGCTCTGACATCATATATACAAAAAAATCTATAGGCAATTTATAGGCAAAAACTTCTGCAATAGCAGAGAGGTAGAAATTATTAGAATGTAAAAAAATGAAAAGAAAAGGCAGAGTATATGTGAACATCTAGCAGGTGATATGTGAGAAAGCTGTGTTGATCAATGGTAAGGAAGCTGTTATTGATGGCTACTGTTGTGCAACACCAAACTGAAGTTGGGTTTAATTTTACATGGGTAAGCCTAGTGTAGGAATGCAGCAATTTTAGATGGTTAAGCCTGGTATTAAAATGCTGAAGGGATCAAACGTGTATATTGCCATTGTCCCTCAAATAGATAATTGCAAGGGGAGGGGACCAAGGTCAACAAACATTTTGTCTACTATTTTTGGAAGGCATTCAGAGTGTTAGGGACATTTCAGCTCACAACAATGAAGCCAGCAGACCAGACAGATAGGATTTCAGAATTAGAGCGTGTCCAGTTCAAGAGTGTGTGAAACCAGATTAATAGTGCATACTTTTAATCCAAGACAGTTATAGCAATTGTCCAATACAAGGACAAAGCTACTAAGAAAGACAGTAGTTTAAGAAACAAAGCTAGCAAGCTCTATAGAGACAATCTGACCCAAACTGAGAACAAATACTGAATTTCAAGCATGCTGAGGTATGCAGAGGACACAGAGTGGATTAAGGTACTGCCATTGCTTGTTTCTAGAAGGAGAGCATTAGAAAATCTCTAAACCACTTCTTATTCTTCTGTGAAATGGAGAAAGATCACCAAATAAATCCTGTACTATGAAGGTCACCAATCCTTGAACTCTAGACATTGGAAGTTAGAAGGTTGCAAAATATTATTTAATCCAATATCCACATCTTTTAGTCAAAGAGGAATGCAGAAAAAAGAAAGAATTTACTTAAGATCACAGCTGAGACTACAACTCAAATTTCCTAATTTCTAACCAAGTACTCTTTTTATTATATTGCCTATCTTAGAGTCCAACAGACTTTTCTCATTCCTGGTTCGTCCCATAGTTTGGCTATACCTAATCATGTCAATTAGGTTGAGATGAATAGAACTCAGGTGCTATTCTTCTCCCTTTCCTCTCTCATATTCTCAAATTCATAGTTTTAATTTAACAGATAATTTAAAAAACTATTAAGGACTTAATTAGGCAGTGAGAAAATTATCAAATCAAGTAAGGCATGCTTCCTACCTCGGAGGAATTATAAGTATAAACATTGAGTATGGTATTCTTGACACCAAAGTTATATGTACAAAATTTGTCACCATCACCCAATCAAATTTTCTGATGGAAATCTCCTTTTTTAGTTGACTCCTTAATTTCCACAGTCATTTTTGTTACTCTGACATGAAAGTGAATGAATATCTGGTTTCTTTTACCCTTGTTCTCCTACTAACCAATTAATTCTGGAGCTCTGGTAAGTCATATCTCTTTGGGCTTTATCTCCTCAATTTGCAAAATAACCTTCTGTTATTCACCTTTCTTCCTTTCTTGCTTTTTTTTTGTGCATTTTTAAAACTTAGAGCTTTATAGTTATTCATAGTAATTGGGTTCATCCCAACAAATTCATCAAACATGCATGTAACCTAAATTTGTCAAACATCCCAGTGACCTAAAATTCGACGTCAGTTCATGATCCCCCTGCTTTTCCTTTCCCTTCCTGTCCTCCTCTTCCTTTCTTTTAAAATTTAGTCAAATTGAAGGTATTGAGTGTAATCAATTTATTTCTTTTTTTCACATTTCTCTGGTTTCTCTCTCCTCCTTTGTGTTCATAATAAACAAAGTCTTCATTCCTGGATTATTAACAGCCTTCGAGGTGTTAGGTATAGCTATAACTTGTTGGAAGCAAATTTAAACACAATTTAGTCTCAAGGTATATAGATCAGACTGGAGACTAGAAAGTTAATTAAGGAATCAATTAGAATAAAGATCAATCTTAAACTAAAAACCTGTCATTCAATTCCTTGCCCAAACTGGCTTCCATTGGCCTTTCTGATTTATTTTGAATGACACCTTGTTTTTAGTCCATCTGGGCTGCTATAACGAAATATCGTTAAATAGGCAGATTCTGAACAATGTACATTTATTTGTCACAGAAGAGGCTAGAAATCCAAGATCACGGTGGTCCATGGCTAGGTCCCAGTGACCTAATCACACCTCACATCCTCAACATCTCCTACTACCATCACAATGTGACTGGGTCTTAACATTCGAATTTGGGGTGGACACACACATTCAGACCACAGCACTTCTCAACTCATAGCCTTTCCTACCACACCTTCACGTCAAATGTTATCCTTCCTATCCTTCTTGCGTAAGACGTTTTACCCTTTTGTGTAAACTTTATTCTACTAGGTTTTTGTTATCGTCACTTTTTGTTTTTTGGTATTGAGGATTGAACCCAAGGGTTCTATACCACTGAGCTACATCCCAGCCCTTTTTATTTTTTTGAGATAAGGTCTCCCTAAGTTACTGAGGCTGGCCTTGAACTTGCAATCCTCATTCCTCGGCCTCCTGAGTCCCTGAGATTACAGGCAGGTACCACCACTCCTGGTTATTCTAATAGTTCTTTAAAGGCCATGAGTCAGTAATCTCTTCTTTCTTCGAATTCTTATACAAATATTTAAAATACAAATAATAATTTCCTTTCCTAATTCCCTTTTATGAATACTGCAAATGTGAAAGAGATGATATGCAAAAACTCTTGACCAACATTAATGGAAGAATAGAATCCTTATACTCTTTCAATTCTACACAACAGTAAAATAATTTATATTGTAATTATTTTACTATTTATTCCTAATTATTTTGCAAATTAAAATAATCATATGGTTGGTAATCTTTTTATAGAGAATTAATATGTATTCCAAATTGTGTTAGAATATTTAATATGAATATTAAAATAGATTTCCTTGGTTGTAGGCAACTTCTGATACATGATGATATCTGGACAAAAGTTTGTGACACATTAATGTTACTGACTATTATGTCTAATTTAGGCAGATACCAAAGAAGCATTGAGCAATATTATGTAAAAGCTTGTAACTTGCAGTATTAATAGATAGGCTCTGAGAACTCTCTATTTCAGTCTGCAACTGCCAATCAGATCAAATGATTATCAATGTTAACATTAATGAAAGTAGAGAAGCCATTTGGATAGAAACTTAAAATGTTATTTTCTGTCTTTCAGATTCGCTTGTTGCTGCTTGAACTCCAATTTGAATCCTTCTTCAGAAGCAGGCCACGATTAGAGGAATAAAAGGGTTTCATGTGGCAGGAGTAAAGTAGCACTGTCACATCCCATCAATCTTCTAAGTACCTACTCTCAGACACCCATCACTGCCCTGTCTCACACCAGCTCCAATAGAGATTTTCCCAAGAAATAAGTTTCAAGCTATTTTAGTTCCCATCACTACTGTCCATTTGTCATAACTGAAAAAAATATCCATTATATTGCAAAAAGATTCTGTTATCCAGTATTTGCTAATTATGATTGAGACCAGAAACATATAAAGTTTCAAAGAAAACAATTGAAGGGAACATCTGAAAATAATTTCCCCCTATCCTTTGTTGTTCTGCTACTCACGGCAAATCTTCCAATCTGGAGGCTTCATGTCTTGGATCCAATAGATCATAACCACATTCATTGTAGATTTCCAAGTAGGAAATGTGTGTTGTATATATTTTGCTGCTGTCCTGATTGAAAAAGAGTAAGACATGATTTAATGACTACAAATAACAATTCATTTTAGAGGAAGACGAACACATTTGTCAATGTAGTTTCCTCACAGTTTCTCCCCCATTCTCACTCACTCTATGTGGTTTACATTTTCAGTTCGTGACACTTTCAAGTTGCCAGTTACCATATGCATGAAACTTTTTTCTTTCTTTTCTTTTCTTTTCTTTTTTTTTAATGGTCAACTCCCATGATTACAAGTAACTTCAGTCTGTTATTTTTTATTGGTTCCACGTTATACATAAAAAGTCGATGTATACATACAATGAGCCAATTTGGTTGCAGAACTGTATAACACACCATTTTTTACTTTCCAAACCAAAAAAAAAAAGTTACTAAGAAAATACACACTTATGTTCTATGAATAGTCTATTCATAAAAAAGCACAGATCATTTCTTTGGTTCAAAAACTTCAGTAGCAAAACAGTTTCCATCTTTAATAATAATTCTTTTTTTTCATTTTTGTAATATTTGAAAACTTTTCTGGTGATATAAATAGATAAAAGTGAAATTAAGTCCCCAGGACAGAAGATAGCTTAGATCAGTCAGGTAAGAGAGGACACTAACAATTCATACCTTGCTTGTTGGGTTAATTCTCCTGGCTCAAGTGGGCAAATCAGGGATATTCGTTTATGGGTTAGAGAAAGGTGGCTTCTGTGGGCATTACTAAAATGTAATGATGTAGTTATCAACGCAATTAAGCTAAAAGTCAAGAGAACGGGGTCCTAGTCTCAGCTCTGCTAACAGAAAAAAAGGACCCATTCCTTCTGAGGTGGAATATGGCAGGAATATTTTTTTAGCTCTTGAGGGAATTCCAAGTACATTTTTCCAATCGAAATATCAAAATGAGAGTACCTCCTCTTTGTTCCTTCAAAATCACAAATGCTTCTATTTCTGCAAATATTATTATGTTTTTAATAAAGGGAGAATATATTTGAGTCTTGTGGCAAGAAAACTGTCATAGTGGACAGTAAGAGGATTTGCCTCAGATGACCTTCCTGATTCTCAACCGCATACAAGAACAATCCATTTACTAGCTGTTGCTCAAAGGGAGACAGAACAAGTCACAGAGACTAGGGAGGGAACGGTGGCCTGTAAATCCAAAGCTGAAATCCCAGTCCTACCAGCTATGAACTCCTTCCATTATCGGACCTTGGTTTTCACACACATGAAAGTGAGGAAGTGGATGATGAATCCCTACATATTCTTTAGTTTAAAATTAGTATGACTCATTGGTACTAAAATGGCTCACACTATACCAATAAAGATATACCATCTGATATAAACAAGATGATTCATAAAAAATTAATGTAACTTTCAACCAACACATGAATATTATAAAAATACTCAAGCCACAGCTAAAATTCCATGTTCTGATGTTCTGTGAAGGTGGCAACTTGGATTGAATTCCTACTAAACAAATTTCTCTCAACTAAATTCTGGAATCCGGCTGATGTGACTTCAGTGCTTATTCTAACAAATGGCCTATTGATTACATTAGTACCCGGTGTTATCGAAGGCACTATTTCAACATAATTGTTTGCATCGTAGCGTGGTTTAGTACAGGTCTCAGAGACTATAAACCTGAGACAGATTATAAGGCTGTTAGTCTAATTCAGTGTTTCCCAAAATAATCCATGAAATACTCCTGGAAAAAAGTGTCCCATGGTCATCATAAACACTCTGCTCCTCCCTGGAGGATTATCAGAGCATGATAAAGGCCCTAGAGATCCTTCAGCCATGTTGTGAGATCCTGTTCTAAAATTTTTCTGAATATAGCTGAAATGTACCAGAGATTATGGTTTGAGATTTTACAGTTCTGAGCTCTTAGCATCAGACAGAACTGGGTTTGAATACTGTATCTACTAGTTATAACTGAGTGATCCTTGATTATTTCACCATGATAATTAATCAGTGAATAACAGCTCTGATCTTGCAGAACTGTTGTGATGGAGAAATAAGGCTATATACTTAAAATCCTACCAAAAAATCCTTAACCATCACAGGAACCAATGGACCATTGTTACTGCAGATATATCATTGTCACTGATTTTGTTTTATTTTATTTTATTTTTGATACTGGGGATTGAGTCCAGGGGTTCTCTAATACTGAGCTACACCTCCAGGCCTTTTCAATTTTATTTTTGAGACAGAGTCTAAGATGCTGAGGCTGGCCTTGAACCTGCAATCCTCCTGCCTCAGCCTCTTGGGTATCTGGGATTACAGGCGTATGCTACTAGACCCAGCTTATCATGGATACTACTTTAAATTATTATGTCCATAAGCCTCCAAATGAAGAATTCAGTATGTGAATATAAAAGGAATGGAAAAGAAATGCAAAGAGAACAATTTATATGTTCATTTTCAGTGAAGAAATTCTCTTCTTCCAGAGAGTTGAATAAATCATAAAAGTCAGGAAAATGGCATGTCTACTGCTCTGAGATGATAGGGATAATGGCTTTGGCTCCTCCAGCTTCTGCATTTTCTGAACTTTTATTGGAATATACACTTAAAATTCATTGAGCTTTGTGGCAAGCTACCTTTCCTTATTACTTCTTTTTAGTGTCTAGGTTGCCAGACTGTAATATAACACACATGTGTCCCACAGACAGCCTCGTCTCCAGCCCCCAAACAAGTTTGAAACTCACAATGTTCAAAAATAATGAGCAGTGATTTCTAAAATAAATGGAATCAATTTTCTTCTCTAATCAGTGAAAATGGGACTGGGGATATAGCTCAGTTGGTAGAGTGCTTGTCTCGTATGCACAAGGCCCTGGATTCAGGCTCCAGCACCACACCAAAAAGAAAAAAAAAAATCAGTGAGAATGTGTTCTTATCACTCTCACAGGTACTTCAGGACCCAGTATACCCTGGACTCCTAGTTTATCTTGAAATAAAGACTTTGCATAAGTCAAAAGTTCCTTTAAGAATTCTAGAGAGGCCTGGGGCTACAGCTCATTGGTAGAGCACTTGCCTAAGACATGTGAGACACTGGGTTCAATCCTAAGCACCACATAAAAATAAATAAATTATTGTGTCCATCTACAATTAAAAAAAAAAATTCTAGACAGTTCCATTGGACCTCTAAAGGCAATTAGCTGAAGACCTCTGAGTACCAGTCCACATTCCTCAGCCATGTAAAGCAGACAAACTTCATGATACACTTTAAGTTGCCTGACTAATTTCACCACAGCCCAGTGTGATTATAAATGGATGTGCTGTTCCCCATCATGAAAATCTGGCCATTTCCAAAGAGTTGCCCTGGCTATAAATTGGTCTGATAGGCTTTCTCCAAGTCCAGGAAGTTATTTAGGATCATTCAGAATAAAATGAGGTTTAGAGCCATGCCAATGACAAACAGATCTAAAACATTAAACCTAACAGATGTTGAGTACTTGGGAGATATTTAGATTTTAGAACTGTATTTCAGTAACCAAAGATGAAATTTTAAAGAAGTTGAAAACTATTTTCCATTAGTAAAGGGTTTGTTTATTCTGTTTAATTTAATCAGGGAAATTGGCTTCATTTGTTTTGAGTTTCAAAGGGTTCTCTGAAATTGGTCAGGGATCGTTCAGCCACATGCACTAACATGAATATTAATGACTGTGCTAATATATAATAATTATCATGTACTGAGTATATACTGTGTGCTAGGAACTGGACAATATCTTAAATACCATCTGTCTAGCCCTCACAGCCACTCCATATAATGGGGACCTTAAGCTACATGCTGTCATAAGTGCACTTTCTCAGAACCAGGCCAGCCTGCTCCAACACCAGTGATCTTTCCAAGACAACAGGCTTCCCGATTAGGCCACAGCAACAAAAACTATTAGAAACTACATTCCCAGTTTGTGAAATCTGGGAACAAAACAAAATTGTCAATGTCAAAAATAAATGAGTAAATGAAAAGAAGGATCTCAAATACGGCACACACGCTATGCTCAACTCTCTCTCTTCCACGTTTTCTGGCGTGCAGAGTTGGCATGCTTGAACTAGTAAGAGATGAGCTGAACTAATGGATAATTGCTACTTTATGGCTGGCAATTAGAATTATGCAGATCTCAGCAATTTCTTCACATCTTTGCAATTCAAAATGCAAATAACATACAGTAGAGAAATTTTGGAGTGACTGTTACATTGACCTACTTAGGACATTTACTAAACAGAATTAATACAACCAAAGAACTGGGGAACTAGAAGGGATGCTGAGGACTCTCTAGTACAATTCAATCCCTACTTCAGAGTGGAGAAAATTAAACCCACAGAACCTAAATAACTCATTATAGGGAATTTGCTTAAATATGACCAATAAAATAAAGCCAGTCTGAGCCACAGAGGAGAGTATGTAGTGGCAAAAAGCATAGAATATGGTAAGATAGACCTGAGATGAGCTCCAGCTCAGCTCTTCCTAAGATGGACCCAGAGAAAAATATTTAAACGGAGGCTCAGTTTTCCCATAAAAAGGGGATAAAGATACTTACTTTGTTAGTTGTACTATATGTTGTATTAAATAATGATAAAGTATAAGGCACTTGGAGGAACTCAATAAATGACATAATAAAGACAGGGATGCTGGGCACAGTGGTGCACACCTGTAATCCCAGTAGCTCAGGCAGCTGAGGCAAGAGGATCATGAGTTCAAAGCCAGCTTCAGCAATGGCGAGGAGCTAAGAATTCAGTGAGACCCTGTCTCTAAATAAAATATAAAATGTGACTCAGAGGTTGAGTGCCGCTGAGTTCAATCTCTGGAGAAGGAAGGAAGGAGGGAGGGAGGCGGGGGAAAGGGAGGGAGACAGGGAACACTCTTTATAAAACTATAATGTTCACTGCAATGGAATTTGTACTCTGGTATACTACTTTGGCTTCTTTCTGGGAAAAAGTAAGAACTATACTATCCTATTTAGTGCTTTAGTAGCTAGAAGAAAGGTCTGCTTGGTTAAAAGACTATTTCTCAGTTTCTTCCATTTTTTTTTTCTGGTACCAGGGATTGAACCCAGGAGCACTTAAACACTTGAGCCACATCCCCAGTCCTTTTTATATTTTATTTTGAGACAGAGTCTTGCTTGGGGCCTCACTAAATTGATGAGGCTGACTTGGAACTTGTGATCCTCCTGCCTCAGCTTCCCAAGCGCTGGGAATACAGACGTGCACCACTATGCCTCAGTTTCTTAACGTGGAATATAAGATTTTAATTGGTAAGATGTATTATTTGCTCTTTTTAAGCTCTGTGACTGTAACAGAAAGAACTCCCTTTGATCTTTTGCTCAGGTGGCAGTACTTTAATGAGAAGGACATTCTTAATTTCTACTTATCCAGCAAAATCTTAACCTTGCTTCAAATGTAAAGGTTGGAGCTATTATACAAAAATATTTTCTCATTTTGATATAATATAATGTCACGATAATTTTTCTGTGCACAGTAAATTTCTGCTGAATCTATCAAATACAAAACGAACTTAGTTTTATACCTTTTGTAACTGCTCAAAAATGTATGACAGCGTCCTTGGGATAATGCCTCTGTCACTGTAACGCTCAGCCCCACCTGTGATAGTGAATGTCTTGCCACTGCCCGTTTGTCCATATGCAAAGATGGTACCGTTGTAACCTGCCAGCACACTGCAATGAAGAAACAGCACACTTTTAATACCAAAATGACTACCTGCGTTTGTATTAGATGACTTGAATTCTAATAGCAACCTTATTAGATTCTATGGAAAAGATATTTATAGAAATACCTACAGAAATATTTAATTATGTGACTATGTATTACATTTTAATCCATCAATATCAGCACATTGATCCTTTTCTCTAAGAAAGAACATGTGACCCCATAGAGTCCAGTTATCTTAAAATATTGTCTTTGTATTTTAGTATGCTAGACTTGAATCAAAGAATATGTTGAAAAAAATATCCTGAGGAAATAACACTTGTAATTTGGCCCACTGTCCACCCGATACCTGCTACCTCACCTGGTCACTTCCTAGGATACTAGAATACATACAGGTTACTAGTATGTACCTTGTAATGTGATTCCCTACTTAACTCTCATCACCAACTGAAAATCCTCCAGGAATGTCCCTCCTCTCCTTTCTTGGAATGACTCTTTTTTTATGAAGATGCTGGTCTATGCGTGTTCTTCAGCCCTGCAAAAAAGCCCTTGATTGATGGAGGTCTCAAGAGCCCTGGATCATCTCAGCCTCTGCAGACCACTACCTATAACAAGACACTTCGAACAGTGTGCATGACATGCTTCAGGCTTTCAAAAGTGGGTCTTTTTCTAGGCTACATGGAACAGTAAACTCTTGCAGCTTTACTCCCTTTTATTTATTTATTTTTTGTTACATGTGGCTCCTTGATCTCAAGATGTTTTCATCAATCTAGCCATGATGCTGTCCGCTAATGTCACCCACATTGTGAGTGGTTGTTTTCAATAGATGACTCCTCTGCGATCACTCCTCATAGTTCACGTTGGGACTCCTGCTCTGCTGCTGAGATCCTGTTCACAGTTCTTTCTAGGCCTCTTTATACCTCGGCTGCATGCTGAGCGACCAATCATCACAATTCCCCTTCAAAACACACAGGTGTTGCCTAAGACTTTTTATGAAGTGGTTAGATAGCTTCATAGCATCTTATGCAACTAACCACCTAACAATATGGTTAACAAATTAATACATCTTTTGTTCTGTAAGCAGGTGATATTGATGCTTACAAATTGAGAGGACTCAGTACAGGGAGGGAGAAAAGAGATATTACTATTATGTGGTTCACCTTTCTACTTTTGAGAAACTTAATCATTTTTTTTTCATTTGTCTTCACAGGAAGACAGTAGACTGTTGAAATTCTAAGCTTGTAAGGTGTTGGAATTACCGTAATGCATTTAGGTGGATGATTATAGAATCTTTCTCTTCAACAGAATCTATCACCAACGAAACAGAAATGTCCCATTATCAAATCTCATTTGGATATATGGTATTTCTTGGCCATAAATGCTCTATATAAATGAAGTCTATAACTTTTAGTATCAGACCTAAAATGTTTTATTGATTCTGGATATAAAAATTTCTAAAATATATTAGGCATTACTATCTTGAGAAGTAATGAATACGGAGTAAAAATGAACACTTTCATTCTGACACAGATATGGCCTTTGGAAAGTGAGTACTACAGCATGCTCCACTGGTACTTGCTGATTGTTATGTCTACTTTTTTTACACTTACATCTTCTTTCTCACTATCAACTGTTCCTGCCTACCTGCCTCTAATATGTGCTCTCCCTAACCTCATCTGCTGTGGGATGGAAAATTACATGGCACAGTTTCACAGACACTGTATGAAATTAAAAGGATGTAGGTTCTACCTTTAGATAATCCCATGCGCATTTATTACATTGCTACAATATGAAATTAAATAAAGAAATGACAACAGGCAAAGTTTATTTCTAGTTCCTTTACCTAGAGGCCCTGCATCCCAACTCAATCTTTGGATTGAGTGTCCATTCTTTATTGGGCCCCAGGTGTTTATGTCTTCTTCTAGTCTCATCTGTCTTAGAGAAAAAAAATAAAGAAATAGAAATGGTGGTGTAAGGACCTTTGACAATCTGTTCCTTCACAATAATAATGATAGCAGTGGAAAAAAATGGTCAAAATCAACTTTCTCAGAACAGAACCCTGGAAATTATCCAAAGGTACACAATAATCCAAGGAATGTTTATTTAAGAAAAACAGCTGAAACTCAGTAGAACAGCAGGCTCCACAGTTTTAGCTTGAAAATTCTCAGCCCTCTTTCCACAGCTCCATGGTAGCTTTGAAAAACTACAGCCTCAAAGCCACAGGGGCTGTGAAAACCAGCAGCCTAAATATCACTTCAGGGAGCAGGACAGGTTTGGAACTCCTCAAAACCCTATCCCCAAAGAACTCTTTTAAGCTCTGTGACTGTAGCAGGAAAAGAGGCATGAGACAGGAATTGTTGATGAAAACCCGTAATAGGAGTAGATACAACATTACAGAATTCTATAATGCTATTCAAAGGAATAAACAAGTTTAATAAAGTTACAAGATACAAGATCAATTTACAGAAGTCAAGTGTATTTCTACACAACAGCAATGACCAATCTGAAAATAAAATTCAAATATAAATTTTAGGAGAAGCTCATCTCTGACCTTTCTCACAGCTCCATGAAAAAGCTTCATTTACAGTATAAAACTTGTCTGTGATCTGACTCAGAGCTACTCAGGATGAGCAACTCTATCGCCAGGCTATTTGTTGAGAACAATCCATGGAAAATATCTAACATCAAAGCTGCCTAAGGCTACAATACCAGCAAGGTCAACAAGAAGGTGACCAAACATTTAAAAGAAAAATCTGTGAAATAAGACATCTGTAAGGTGCTTTGAAAAGCTCTGACATGTTGCTTAGGACTTTAGAGGAGACACACACACACACACACACACACACACACACACACACACACACATGCACACATACGTTCAGGACTATGGACATGTCCAGAACATACTTGAGAAAGTCCCTGAGACTCTGCACATGCTGGAAGTAAGGGGTAAGGCAGAGATACAGACTGATGGCTCAAGGCATTTAAAGAAATCCCTGTTCAATCATTAACTCACCACTAAAGTAATTGCACATAGATTTCAGAAGCTGCACATGGCAAACATAGAGGTAAATGAGGTGATCAAAAACTTAAAAGGAAAAAAATCCATGGAATAAGATGGCTATGAGGGGCTTTGAAAATCACTGACATATTCAGATATAGACTTTACAAAATTAAACCGGAACAGTCACTAAATAAACAGGCAGAAGAACAACAATAACACCTAACAACAACAATAAACCTTGGAGAGAATAGGAATCTGATTTCTAAGGCTGTCATAATATGGTACTGCTATAGTACTATATATACACTATAGACATTTGTTATATATAACAAATGCTCAGTTTTCAACAACAACAAAAAATTACAAGACACAAAAAGGAATAAGAAACTATTGCCCATATACAGGAAATAAAATGGAAATAGTCCTTGAGAAAGCCCAAATGTTATTTTAGCAGGTAAAAATTAAATTAGCTACTATAAATATATTTAAAGAATAATAGTAAAATATGTTTAAGGAATTAAAGGAATAAAAGAAAATTATGTCTCATTAAATTGATTAATGAAAAAGTAACTTATTTTAAAAGAACCAAATAGAAATTATGGGATTGAAAAGTAAAGTAACCAAAATTAACAGCAAATTTGACTTAGTATAAGAAAGAATAAGTGAGTTTGAAGATAGGTCAATTGAGATTTTTCCAATCTCAGGAACAGAAAGGACAAAAAAATGAAGAAAAATGGAACAGAGGATTCAGAGACCAACACATCCATAATAGGAGTCCTAAAAGAATAGAGGAGAGAATATTGAAAGAAATTATGACCAAAAACTTAAAATTTTAATGAAAATCATCATTCTATATATCCAAGAAGTTTGATAAACTCCAAGTAGAACAAACACAAAATATCCAAACCTAGACACATCGTGATCCGTCTGTCCATAAACAAAGAGAATCTTGATGGGAGCAAGAGAGAGTGACTGATCAAATACAAGGTTCTCGGTAAGATGAACAGTGGATTTCTCATTAGGATCCATGTAGGCCAGAGGTGATGGGATAAAATATTAAAAATGCTGAAAGTGAAAGATTGGTCTGAATTTCTTTTCAGAAATTGATGAGCTTATCCTAAAATTTATATTTGAATTTTATTTTCAGATTGGTCATTGCTGTTGTGTAGAAATACATTTGACTTTTGTAAATTGATCTTATATCTTGTAACTTTATTAAACTTGTTTATTCCTTTTAATAGCATTATTGAATTCTGTAATGTTGTATCTACATCTATTATGGGTTTTCATCAACAGTTACTGTCTCATGCCTCTTTTCCTGATAGGCCTTAAAAACTAGAAAAGGAGCTCTAATCTATTTTTACCTTGGAGTCTGCCACAAAGAAATTCTCTGACCTACCTTATCTGATAGTAGATGATACAACCCTCTTATCGAGATCCCTCCAGTAGATACTGGCCAACTGAATGGGACTGAATAGGAGTTGGGTTTCCCTTTAACCAACAGAGGTTCTCAGACTTTTTATATATGTGATCATGTCTTGTGCAAGTAGAGATAATTTAGAGCTTTCCTTTTCAATCTGCACATTTTTTATTTCCTTTTCTTGCCTCAGTTCACTGGTTAGTTTGCTAGCAACAAATTCTCCCAATTTTTGTTCTTCATTCATTATTGAATAGTAATTCTACCAGCCATAGAATTTTTTATTTGCATATGAAATAATTTTCTATATAGAAAATCCTAAGAACTCCTATGAAACTATTACAAGTACAAATGTTGTAAGGTATAAGACAACATCAAAGATGGTAATCCTTGAGGCTGGGAGTGGTGGTGTAGTTGAGTATAGAATGTAGGTGCTTGAGTTCAACTCTCAGCATAAGGAAAAAAAATAGATGGTAATACCACCCAAATTGATCTACATTTGTATAATCTCTATCAAAATTCAGGCTGGCTTCTTTGAGTAAATTGGCATGATTCCCCTAAAATTTATATGGGAAAGCAGGGGATATAAAACAGCAGAAAAAAACATGGAAAGAACAAAGGCAGAAATTTCGCAATTGCATAACGTACCACAAGCAAGAGTAATTGAGATAGTACTGACATAAGAGTAGACATATGGGATCAGTGGAATAAAACAGAAAATCCAGAAATAGACCCTTACATTTATAATCAGTTTATTTTTAAGAAGCATGCTAAGACCATAGAAGAAAGAGTAGTCTTTTTAACAACAACAACAACAACAACAACAAAGCTTGAAAAACTGCAAAAGAATTCACATGCAAAAGAATGAAACTGGACCTCTATCTCCTACCATGTACAAAAATTAACTCAAAATGAATCATAGACCTAATGTAAAAGTTAAAGCTAAAATGTCTCAGAAGAAAACAGGGATAAATCTTCAAGATGTTGGATTAGACAATGGTTTCTAAATTGTGACATCAAAACCAACAAATAGCTGAGGAAAAAAAATAAACTGAACCAATCAAAATTTCAAAACTTTGTGTTTCAGATGACACAATCAAGATAATGAAATGACAATCCACAGAATGGGTCAAAATATTAGCAAATCATCTATACATCAAAGAACTTGACATCATTTCTATAATTCATAACACATGAAGAAATCTTAAAAATCAATCATGCAAAGCAAACTTAAAAAGTAGACATGGAATCTAAATAGATATGTATATTTCTAATTCTGACAAGGGACAAGCAAAATGTGTCATATTCATTCCATGTAATATTATTTGGTGATATAAAGGGAAAAAAAACTGATACATACAACAGTGTGTACAAAATTAAACACATTATGTTAAGTGAAAGAAATTAGTCACATGGGCTATATATTGTCCGATTTCACTTATAAGAATTATCTAGAATAGGCAAATGCCATTAATAGATTAGTGGTTTTCCACAAGGAGGGAGGGGAAGAGGGGAGCAACTGCTAATGGGTATGACCCAGGGCTTCTTTTGGGGGTAATGTTCATGTCCTAAAATTAAATAATGATCTGTACTAAAACCTCCTAAATCGTTTTGGTATGTAAATTATACCTTAACAAAGTTGCTATAACAATAAAATGGTAAAGTAGAACTTACATTAGAGTGCTAGTAACTAGATCCACTTGCCACCTTTTCTGTAATATTTTTAAAAGAAAGAGGGAATAGTAATTAATAAAATAAATGAAAGCAAGCCAGGCATAGTGTTGTTTGTCTGTAATCCTAGCTGTTTGGGAGGCTGAGGCAGGAGGATTGCAAGTTCAAAGCCAGCTTCAGCAAAAGCAAGGCACTAAGCAAATCAGTGAGAGCCTGTCTCTAAATAAAATACAAAATAGGGCTGGGGATGTTGCTCAGTGGTCAAGTGCCCCTAAGTTCAATCCCTGGCACCAATAAATAAATAAATAAATAAGCAAGCAAATGACCAATTTCAGCAATGAGCAATGGTTTGGTCACTTCTGGTGAAAAAAACATTTCTAAATATCCTAAATTTAACAATGTAGGTTACCGCTTAATCCATCTCAGCTAGAGATGGCCTTGATATGTAAACAAATCAACCATTTATAAACACAGAATTTGATGATCAGATGAAATTTCCATTGTATAAATCCTTTCCTTCCTTAAGCAAAATGCATTTTCCCTAGGAGTTTAAATTATAAAACTATTCTGTCAGTTCTTATCTTTTAATGTTTGCATGAATAAAACAAAAATAAATCTTCTCCCCTCTAGGAGATTATAAACTAAAGTATTACTCCATACGTATCACATTTTCATGCTAGAAAAAATACAAATCATTTTTAACTTTAGCTTTTCATTTTTATTACTCTTTATTTGCTTAACTAGATTCCAAGTAAAAGATTGCCTAGAAGTATCTGCATAAAGTGAGTGTTCATTTTGTTTAACCCAAATGAAAAGATTTTAAGCACCTCCTTATACAATGTCTAAGACAAAATAACAACAAAAATTATTAATGTAATGTTAATTTAGTAAAATAAGCCAAAAAAATTAATTCTAGTTCCACAAATTTGAAAAGACAGCATAGTTAGAAAAGTAAGAAATAAATAAGACCATGGCTTTAGTAATTGGTGTCATTAGAGGCCTTTTTACTATTTTTCTTCCAAGAAAAGAATCCCCTCTAAGCTAGTTCTGAAAAATAGTTACACAAACCATGCTTCAACAGCTGCTTAATTCAGGATAAGGTTGAAATCAGAGAATGAGGTGGAACTGACTTAATTTTTGAGGTGAGAGAGTCAGGTGAGTTGGTATCTTAAAAAGATTAGTCTTAGTTTAATAGTTTAGTCTAAAAGCTTAGCCTTAGAAAATTAAGAATCAAAGGAAAATACATGTTTATATTTTCATAAGCTCTTTATAGAAATAAAACAAATTAGTTCACTCAGAAAACACAAACCAAACAATTAGTACTATGGACAGATTTTTTTTAAGCAAACAGATTATGCTATATTTATGTTTAATTCAGGAAAATTCTTTGTGTAAAGTCAACAAGACTAATGTGAAACAGAATGAAAATTAAATCTCTATTTTAAATACATTATAACCCCTTGTCCCTACTCACTTTTCACAGTTCCAAGAGTCAGAGTAGCTGGAACTTATTTTAAAATTCTTACAACGGTTCATTTCTGTGCACTGTAGCCCTCTTCCTAAAATAAAGTCCCACTTTGTAAGCAGCCCAAGGCAGCAATTTGGTGTAGCCTGTTGTCTTTTATAGAGAAATATGGTAAGTGACTCAAGGGGTTTACCTTCACAACATCTTTAAGAGCATAAATTCAGCAACCCAAAGTCTTAAGAAGCATTAGAATTAAAAACAATAGCAACCTGTGGTTAATACAACACAACTCAATTTTGTCATATACAAAAACAATTCTCCCATTAATTCAGCTGAATGACCATGTGATTTATATAATTTTCAGTAAGCCTGGGATGTTTCCTGGGATGTTAAAGAGAAGCGAGAAGACAAGAAGTCGGAAGGCCTACCCTTCTGGAGAATCTAAGACAGCAAGAAACTTTGAGAGGTCTACTTTCTGTCCCACAAGCTTTTTTAATCCCCTCTTCTTCTGGAAATAGCCTCCATCCTTCTATGAACTCAGGGAGAAGGTGTGTGGCGCACATGACTCAGGCCTGGTCAATCCTTCTTCTTCATTTCATCACAGTCCCCTCCAGCCCTGCCCATCTTTAGCAGCCATGGCTCAAAGACATGGACGACATGCATCAAGCAGGGCCAAGAAGAGTCTCTGCAAGACAGATTCTGAGAAGGACAAAAACTGGGCTTCCTGAACCATAACTGCCGGATACCATATGTTCTGTCCTTCTACCCAAGGAAGCAGGGCCAAGCTTCTGTACAAGGTCAGATGGGTGGAGAAGGAATATTGGCTGTCACATATCCAGCTGAAGTAGCAAAGGCCCTAATTTTTATAGCACTCCTTTCAATTCTTGGAGCTAACCTAGTTATGTAAGCCAAGAAATCCTCTTTTCTTTGAGTTGGGATTCTGTCATATGCAACCAAAAGACTCACAAGTAATGCAAAGTTCCCAGAGTGATCTGAAAGATATTTCTGGTCCCTTAATTTAGACCATGGGTTTCAAACTGGCAATGCATCTGTCTACAAGAATGTTTAAACTTAAAATGCCTTTATGTGGGACACGAGTCCTCCCATTTGCCATGATCCCCTACATTCCCTAACATCTTGGACTCGGCCACTTCCCAAATGTATGTTACCTGCTGTTTTAGTCAGTTTTTTTCATTGTGACAAAAAGATCCAATGAGAACAAGTGGAATAGGAAAAGTTTCTTTGGCTCACAGTTTCAGAGGTCTCATGCCATAGACAGCCAACCCCATAGCTCTGGCCCCAACGTGACGCAGATCATCATGGTGGAAGAAGGCAAACAGGAGAGCGGGGGAGCTAGCTCTGTTCATCAGGGACAAGATATAAACCCCACAGGCACACTCCCAGTGACCCGCTTCTTCCAGCCACACCCTCCAAGCCTACAGTTATTGCCTAGTTAATCTCTATCAGCACTGATTAGGTTAAGGTTCTCTAACTTTCTCAAATTGTCTCACACATGAGCTTTGGGGGGACACCTCATGTCTAGACCATAACACCTGCCCAGACTTGAAGGCAGGGCTACATCTATGAACAACAACAGAGTGCCGGTCACAGTGTAGTCCTTGTGCATGCAAATACTCCTCCAGAGTGAAGCCATTCATGTGGACTACTGCGAACTGTGTCCCCTGAAGGGAGCAAACATGGAGGGCCAGTTTAAAGGCACATAGTTAGTTCCCCTGGTTAAGACATGGTCTTCTCTAAAACCATGCTCTGGAAAGGTCTTTTTTAGATCATTTGTGGTTTCACTTTTTGACATACTGATGTAACTGTAAATCCTGATAGAGAAATCAAGATAGAGATACATGGGGGCTGGGGCTGGGGCTCAGCGGTAGAGCACTTGCCTAGCATGTACGGGGCGCACATAAAAATGAAATAAAAGTATTGTGTCCAACTACAACTAAAACAAAATATTTAAAAAAAAAATAAAGAAATAGAGTTACATGGCTAACCTAGGTCAATCTAAATCAAAGTATTTGGAAAGGACCATCCAAGTAAGAGTATCCAGATGAGAAACAATTAATGTATATATCCAAAAATATGTTTTTGAGACAAAAATAAAACTGCAAATGTGAATTAAGTGCTAATTTATGCACCTTTTGTAAGCACCTGTGTGCAGTCTGATTGTTGAACTAAGATCACATACAAGAGGCCCACAAGCCAAATACAACCAGAAGAGAATTTTCTCTGGACTGTACTTTTTTTTTTTTTAATTCAGTCTGGATGTTTTTAGTCCCCAGACTTATGCTCTTAATTAAGCACAGATATCACCACTTGGTCCCTCATCAGATTGTTTCAGATTATTTGCCTGCCCTCCAATGGAATGTTGAGTTTTGCAACACCTGGTAAAGAGTAACTCAGATAAGTCTTAAAAGAGCAAAACTCAAGATTTTATTTTTTAAATCAACAAAAACCAAGCTAAAGATCAGCATCTTCTAGGTATTTAAATGTCATTTGCAATTCCCACACACTAGTAAGTGCCCAAAAAAGAGAATGGATATCTCTCTCATCACTGCTCACATTTCATAAGCTTTAAAACATGACAGGCAAATAAGAATGTTGGATTCTTTCTTCTACAACAGTCACTTTGGCACAATCAGGACTCCCGCTCTTGGATGTCTCACAAAAATAGGATCATCAGCCACCTGCCTCAAAAGAGTGGCAGATTCTCCTCTTTGGATGCAGTGGCTAAGAAAGGGGACCTGTGGAGATTCTTCCCAGTTCTGATTTCTAGGGCTTTGTTCACAGTCTTGTCCCTGCTACTTCAAATCGAACTTTGCAAGAGGCAAACACATCATAGGATATACAATCCAAACAGTCTCTCTTGAAAGAATCTTCAAGATCTCAAGCACAAGAAAAGGCTTCACAGCCATAAGTTCATGGACCACATCCAGGCCAAAGTGCTCTCTAAACGAGGCTGTTTATTTCCCAAGTTCCTGAAGAACCATTTTGTTTTAGTATTAATAATAAGCAGCTTAAATCTGGAAACATAACAGAAATTCACAAAACTTCAATAGAAGAATATGACCCTTTCTGAACATGATCCAGTTCTGAAATATGTTTCAGTTTGAAGTTCAGCACAGAGTACTAAAAAGTGAAGGCTACATTTTTATCTTATTTACATTATGAAAAATGCATTTACTGCAGCATTTCTGACAGATTTTTTTTTCTGTGACTCTTGAGAATAAACACTTAGATTCATTAAACATATAATCATTTTCAGATGACCATCTAAGGAAGCAACCAGAATGAAACAACAAAGTTTTATACAGTAATGTGGGAAAATCCGTTGTCTATAGAAATTTATGTCAGTAGAATCTTGTATAAAATCTGACTTAGTTACTTTGTGTTCTTTTGTAAGGATTCAAAGAAAATAGAAAATGCTCTTTCATAAAACTGCAGAGCTGAGTTCCCTATTGGTAAATTGATCAACCATGTTTCTGAAACATCCATTATATCATGAGAAACCTAATACTGTGTGCAATGTGAATTTACAGGGGGAAAAGCATATTCTCAAGAAACTTGAAATGTAAGATCAAACAAAATAATTATTCATATAAGGACCTTTAAATAAATGAACATGTGCATAAATAACATGTATATAATTTTCTAATTTACACTTTAATCTATAACAATAAAACCCAAATGGCTTATTTATAAATGTATCTGGAGAAACAGAGAATTTATAGAAAGTCCTCTAAAGAGTTCCCATGAGAAAGGCCAAGCGAGAAAATTGCATTTTTTCTTGGGGACTCCTTCCTTTTCCTTGCAAGGGTGGGTCCAGCCATCTGAGTAGGCAGAACAGAAATCCGGGAAGCCAGGCCAAGCAGTGGGGACGACAGGCACAGAAGTAAAGGGACAAAAAAGGCCTACAGCATAGGAAGAAATTATCTGCAGACTTCAGAGAGAGAAAGGAGAGTGGGAGATGGAGAGCTTTAGGATGGCAGGGGAGAAAGGAAAATAATTGCCATTGGTGTGGAGGGTCCCGAGAGCTGCAGCAGTGAAGAGCGGATAGTTAAGGGGTTCACAGCATATTAAAAACGTACTCCTCTCTCCCTTGCAAATTCTTGAAAAATGGGCTACAATCTGACCTTTGTGTATTTTCAAATGTAACACTCTACACAGACTGGACCACATGGAGCTCTAATTTATATTGGGGTTATAAGCCCTTTTCTCTATACTTCCAGTCTCAAAGATTATTTGCTAAATCAGAACTTTTAAAATTGATTACAATTTTGTGTGAAATCAAAGACATTGTACACATGATTGGAAAAATTCACACACTTTGATTTTAATGGATAATAATCCAGGAGGAGATATGTCCTTTGGAATAGGAAAGTAAATAAAAATGCATCTTATGAAGCTGTCCATCTCTCGTCATTGTGGCTTTAGTTATCATGGATACAGAATGATCTAATGAGATTTAGGAGGCGAGAGTCTGAAGCAGAAAGATGGGACCTGATTGGGATCACTCACGAGGGAATGAGGGAAAAGCAGCAGAACAGAAGGCAGAAAGTATTGGACCATTCTTCAGTGACTGCTGGGTGGAGCAAAGCCCAGCTCATCCCGCAGCCCATGGAGAACCACTGGCGGGTTTATGCAGGTCACAGTAGGGGCACAGGAGGAAAGGTGAGGAGGCCAGTCATCACATGAGGGGACTTCCAGGAGCACACTGTCAGATGAGACGTCGAGAGAATAGGGAGACATCTGTGAGAGACATAGCCTACTACTAGTTTATATTGAATAGAAGTGAAATATCATCTTACCAGCACTATTAACAAGATGATCTCAAAAAACAAAACAAAAACAAAGCCTTTAGTCTTAAAAAGTAGTTAATCAAGAATATATATCTAACTTTTCCTACAGCATTTTCAAAGCTTAGCCTCAGAGAAGTTAACTATATCAAGGCTATGCTCTTAATCTAAGTGATAAGATTCAAATCAAAGTCTGTCTTACTCCAAATATAATATTCTTTTCACTATCTAATTAAGTTATGAAACAAATCTAGCATCCTTGTTTGTAAACCTAATGATCGAATGGGTTCCTTAGAATCATATCCAGTTAAGAAGTTGTGTCGAAGTTGCTCTCCTCAGATGTCCACAAAAAATACCATAAAAGTCTCATAGATTAAGTTTATTGGCTTCATTGTTTTTTAAATGGGAGGGCTAATCAGAATAAATAAATTGACATCAATATAATAGATTAAGTTATATATCATTAAGTTGCACATTCTGATACTTTTCATTTGTTCTTAAAAATCTTTGTTGCTGACACAGGTTGCAGTGGGCATCTTACAAATATGATTGTAGTGCAGATCTACATACTTTCATCTAGACTATCTGATTGACTATATAATATTGTATTAATTACATAATAAAATTTTGCAAAGTGCTCTTTTAAAACACCACTAACTAGGATGGTTAAAAGTAGGACAAAAAAAACTTCAACCACAACAAAAAATCTGTAACATCCATTCAGAGAGAAGCAAAGGATGTGGATGTGTCTTCATCACTAACATGTTATTAAAAGGATGAAGAGAACAGAAATCAGAAAAGAATGACTAATCTTTTCAGGGTTTTCTTCCTAAAGGCAGATGTCAAAGGGAGAGAGTACTAGGGACTTAGAGGTCAGTCTCTAAGAAAGTCAGAAGATTTAGAGCAGAAGACAAAAGAATGAAGATATTTTCCTCCATTTCCTTTGATGCCTGACATTTAAAAACTCCTTTCAGTTCCCTGTCTGGACCCAAGGACCACAAAGGGATTGCAATTTGTAATGAGTGGCTGAACATATTTTACATAAAAGGTAAGATTGGCTGCTGGAAGGCTCTCAGAGTCCAAGGAGCGGGAAGGGGCAGAGCTCCTCCCCACTACTTCTCCCTAACTTCACAGTTAGCTGACTGTTAAAGAGAAACAACAGAGGGCTTTGTGCAGTTGCAAAAAAAAAAAAAAAAAAAAAAAAAAAAAGAAAGGAAAAAGAAAGAAAGAAATTCCATAGAATGCCAGTGGGGGGTGGTTTCATAGACTTTTCTGGGCAGAAAGCTGGGAAGGCGGTCCTCTGAATGCATGGGAAACTCTTGAGAACAAGATGGAACATACCAGAACTAAAGTCAACCATTTGAATCAGTCCTGCAGGTCCTTTTAAACAGTAGGAACTGACTCACTGTTATGGCCCATTATTATGACCTTGTTTTCTGGGTACCATTGCAGGACATGTGGGAGCTTACGCAATGTCAGTAAGAAACTATTCTTCAAAGACAACAAGACCAAAGAGCCATGAGTAATAAGACTTTAATAACATTCAGTGTGCTTGAACAGGTGGAGAAGGCAGGCAGTCATATTTGTTGATATCTACAGGAAGGAAAACAGGACATGAGGGTGGTGGGGGACAAAGGGAAAATAGAGAAAATAGAAGCCACCATATGGCAAATTCCTCAGCTTCTCTCTCCACTCCCAACTCCACCCCCACACATAAAAATTTATCTCCACTAGTGTCGTCCTTTCCACCTACACTATGAACCACAGACTGACCCTCCTCCTAGCCAAAGCAAATTTCTTCCAACTGAGTTCTAGACCATATTCTCTACTACCTCCCAGGGACCTTTCTGCATCAATTAACTCCACTTCTATATTTCTACTTCATTTCAATTATTGCTTTCTTCTTCAAAACCAAGCAGGCTAAAGTTTTTATATTATTGAAAATATTTTTATTTTTTCTTGATTATATAAGTGATTCATAAAGGCATGCACACATGCTTGTTAAAATTTTCAAATTATCTGTAGAGTCAAGTCCCCTTCAATATAACTCCCCTCCCTATTCTCAAACCTTTCTGCTTAGTGAAATATTGTTATCCCTTCAAACTTTTTTTTTTTTTTTTTACACATAGCAGTGTTTTGTCTTTTTCCCTTTTAAATAATTGGTTTAACACTCTCTATACTATTAGGTGATTTGTTTAGGCAACAATATGTCTTCACACATCAGGAAATCTTCATTGTTCTGTATTTCACAGTATAAACGTCCAGTTCGTTAGCTGGTCCTCTATGGTGAACCACTGGCTTCTTTCTGATTTCTTGCCACTGCTTGTTAATAAAATGTTAGAGTCTGTAAGCAAGTCAAGATGGCGCCTGGCATTTTGCCAGAGGGAGTAGTTTGTGAAGTAAATGCCAGTGAGCCATTAAGTGTGGAGATTCCTTATTGGTTGACTGCTGTATCTAGTTTATGTTAATTAAGATAAGCTGTGTGGAATGTATATATACCCCTACTGTCCTACAATAAACGGCTCCCACTCCTGCTGTTTCAATCTACACAAGTTGTTCCTCACCACCCCCACCCCCCACCCACCCCCCGGTTATTTTGCTGCAGCCAGACTGCGACAACTGGACAACTGGACAACTGCTGGGAAGCACAACAGCCTTTACCATTTCTCCATCGAGAGGCTTCCCAGGGGGGTGTCTGGATCATGCAGCAGACATGCTCATCATTTTGACAGACACTGACCATGATGTCCTCTAACATGGTTCTACCAATGTGTAACAGAGACCTCCTGGCTTCCTATGTCCTCACTTACTCTTGGTATTATCAAATGTTTGTTTTTTGATTCTAGTGGGGGAGAAAGAGGTTTCTCATTTTGAATTTTCATTTATCTGATTGTAATATGTTTAAGCATATTTCCATATTTAGATTTTATATTCACATAATGTTTATGGACCAATTGTATTTTTTTTTCTCCAAGGAACTAGATGTCTGCCCATGTTCTTTGACTAATTTCTTAATGGATTATTTGCTTTTGTCTTATTCATTTTTGTGAGGTTATATATATGTTATGAATATTAAAATGTTTCATGTGTTCTCCCAGACAGTAGCTTATTACCTTTCAATATTGTTTATGTTGGCTTTTGCTGTCTAAAACTTTGATGAGGTTGAATTTGTTTTTTTTATTTTGTGTTTTTACATTTTGTATTCTATTTAGGAGGGCTTTTATTCTTTTTTTTCTTTTTTAGTTGCTAATAAACCTTTATTTTATTTATTTATATGCGATGCTGAGAAACGAACCCAGTGCCTACACAGGCCAGGCATGTGCACTACCTCTGAGCCCCAGCCACAACCATAGTCCTGCTTTTTATTCTTCAACATCATAAATGTTACGATTTCCTCCATTATATCTATTTGCTTTTTTTTACAATTAGTTATTTAATTCCTTTGATGTTTATGCTTTGTTAATTACATGAGTTAGAATCTAACTTTGTTTTTGCTCAGTTGATAGTTTCCCGAGTACCATTTGTTAAATGATCCATCTTTCTCCAATTCATTTACAATGCCACCTAAATCACAAAGTAAGTTTTCCCATATGAGTCTGTCTCTAAGCTATCCATCCTATCCCATTAATTTATTTGTCCATTCCTGAGCCAATACCACACTGTTTAAATTATCATAGATTTATAATATAAGCTTGATCTTGGTAAGGTAAGTCTATTGACCTTTGTCCTTTTACAAAATTGCCTTGGCTATTCTTGCACATTTTCTTTTCTTTATGAATTTTAAAATCAGTTTCATCAAGTTCCAATTGCTTCTAATTTATTTGACCACAGAATTTATTTTTCAAGATTAATGTTCAAAAGAACACATTTCAATGATACATTGTCTTAGGTTGTATTTAGTCCAAAGATTTATTTTGTTTGGTCTGCACAGTGCTGATCCATTCATGTTTTTAAAAACATCTGAAACCTACCTGAGAGTCAAAAGTAAATAATGAATGTGCAAAAGAATTCATGTGTGGTGTGTACACATGGCGGGGGGGCGGGGGTGTCCTGTTCTTCCAGATGGCAACAACTGGGTGGAGCCAAGAGGTGACTGCTCCTTTTACTTACATAAGCTATGTCCAGGTTCTCCAGTTTCTAAACTTGCTCCAGTTCAATCATTTATGCAGCCCACCTAAACCCTAGATAGTCTTTGTCTCTAAGAATCCCACATTATTATAATATCATCCTAAATACTCTCATGTCCTTCCAATTCATACTCTGTCTACATTGCCACCAGAACAAGTTTTCTATACAATTATAACTGAGTCACAGCTCTGCAATTATTTGGAAGCTTCTGATTGCGTTTAGGGTGAATTCCAATTTCTCTGTAGGCCATATGAGGCCTTTCACAACTTAGAATATTTTTCCCATATCATTTCCCATTATCTTCATATTATCCCTTCTCTGGCCACTCAGTCTATCTACAACTCTTAATAGGTTTCCCACATATTCATTCTTATTTGAATTTAAGTTACTCTTCTGTAGGGAAGGCCAAGTCACCCCACCCTTAGCCTCCAGTCTTCTGCCCCAAATTTCTTTTTTTCTTCATATTCATTTGCTTGTATAACTTCTACATCTCCAAGTCTCAGACCTAATTCCGTTGCTACCAGCTCTTTCTGAACTTTCACCTTCCCACCACCATGTCAAGAACAGACTCTTCTATGTCCCTCTTCCTCTCATCATGTCTTCCACTAAATCAGTAAGTGACTAATTTTCCTGTCTATTTGACTCTGAAAGCTATGTTCTTGCAGTCTGAAATTTTAACCAATTTAGTAGCTCCTAAGCCTTGGGAAGAGTAACTTGAAGTCTGTAGGAATTCAATATGACCTGTGGAATGAAGGAAGAGAGGTTTGGAGAGAAGGATGAAGGGAAGGAAGGTTTAATGAGTCAATCATTGCCTCCATTGTTGAGGAGCTTATAGCCACATAGAATTCTGCTCATTATTTAAAATAAAAGCATAATAAGTATGGCCGAAGAACTAAACCATCACTGAGAGAGTAGAATGAACTTCACCCTGTATTTTAACAAATAGTGTGAACACAATTACAGGAATGTTTCTCTAACAAACAAAAGAGCTATGCAAGGAAAGTAAATACCACAGAAAGTCTCTCCCTAAATTTAAAGCTAAGGTTTCTAAGGTTATTTTGTCATGTAGTCAATATGTTTTTCATTTTCAATTCCATTTCCCAAATAATAAAGGAATTTGATGGAAATAATGATAAAATATACAAATATTTGCTCTACCTACAGTAATTCAGCAGTCTGCAGTGTGAAGACAACCTATATTCAAATAAGACTGAAGGATGCTCTTTGGCATATGTGAACATTCTTTTCAGATATTGAAGTTCCATCAGTTATGCTAGCTTTGGACAAAATTTAATATATTTTTTTATCTCAACAAGAAACCTAAACCCTAAAGTCACATTTATAGAACATTCCTGGGTTCTGATTGGTTCCATCTTGGCCCTTTTAGCATTTGTCTAGCAGACTTGTGCATACACATATAAGACACAAATTCCATTAGCACAATATTGAAGTTTCAAATTTAAACATACAGGAAACTGGGAAGTTATGGCCCTCTTTAATCACTTTAACTTATGTGCTTTATATATGCAATGTGTGTTAAATTTAGATACTAAAAAGTTAAGCAGTTGAGCTGGAACACAAAAGGGATACATTTATAAACAGTTCAAATTCTCACCTATTTTTATTTTAAAAGAACTATATACTAATATAATCGGTTTTCCATATACATAGTGAATACAGAAGGAGAGTTGGAATTGAGCTTATGTCATTTAAATATTCAGATGGCTTAACTTTGCATATTCACAATGTATTAAAAATATATCTACATTGCATTATTGCTATGCATTTCCAGGAAACTTTTAGTTAGGAAAATCAAAGAAAAATATGGAAAGCACCTATTTTCAAATTGAGAGAACTACATGTTTCTTTCTTACTTTCTTTCTTTTTTAGTTACTTTGAAAAATTCTATTATCATGCTGGGGATATAGCTCAGTTGGTAGAGTGCTTGGCTTGTATGCACAAGGCCCTGGGTTCTAATCTCCAGCACCACCAAAAAAAAAAAAGAAAAAAAAAAGAAAGAAAGAAAGAAAAAGAAAGAAAGAAAAGAAAAAAGCAATCAACCAATCAATCAATCAATCAAAAGTCTTAACATCTTTTCAATTCTACTTATTATTTAATTTTCTCCCTAAAGTTCTCATAATGCAGACATTTTAGAGAAAATTCTGGACCCACTTCTCTTGAAAAGCATAATTTGCTTTAAAAATAATTTTTTAAAAAGCTTATTTTGTTCTACCACTACTTAACATATTAAGTTTGGAGTTATACATTAAATAATATTCCTGTGAACTGAGGCCAAGCACACATATTTCCACCCAGGGGAAAAAGTTCAGAGTGAATGAAAACAGAACTCAGTAATGAAGGTCTTCACGCAGAGGCAGTCAGCCAAACTAGGGCTTAAAAGTCCAACATAGTATATGGCTCTTATTTGAATGCACAGAAAAACACTACTAAATCGCTGAAGAACTGAGGCTTTCTTTTGGGTCATAATGAATCACACAAACTTTGGACTACAAAGACCAGTCTGCTTTCAGATAAGCCCACCCAAACTATCATGGACAGAGGAGAAACTGAACTATATTTAGAACCTGTCAAGAGAATCCATAACTGCTCTGAATAACTCATTCTAATATTAAATAGCTCTGTCAAAAAATCTTCCCAATGTCTCCAGTAAATTCTTTGTGCTGAAATTTAAACTTGAAAACTGGCCCCAATGTGACTTGAAACATGGTCCCCTAACCTACAGGTTATATTGTACCATAAAGACTCACACAGTAGAATGAATTCTCTGTGTATTTTACAGCAATTTCCCAACAGTTACTTAAGAGTACCTGGGCCAAGAAAGTGCTACATATAGAAAATATATGTCCTATTTTGTTACAGTATTTGGGTTATCATCTCATTAATCTGTTTTTTTTTCTTTAAGTGTAGCCACAATTCTAAGGCCAGCAAAGCAGCAGATTATGGAAAAAGACTAGTTATATGTTGCCACTGCTCTGGTCAGTAGATAGTTAAACTGGATTTTTCACCATATTAATGGATGATGACATTATGGATGACCAGTTTAACTAACTATACAATGATGTGAATCAGTAAAGCTGTATTTTGTATAATTTACTTATTCTAAAAAAAAAAAATGGTTTAAATTTGGCCATGCTGAAAACTGGCCAACTGACCTGTATCATAATTTCCCAAGTACGCAGTATTGTTTCTATTGTTTTATCCAAATTTTAAGTCAAAATTGGTTGAAAGCCTGTTATTTATCCTTGTACTCATCCATTTCTTCATGCATTCACTTCCAACAAATATTTATGGTTTCCCTGCTTCTGTAGCATTGGTCTAGGTAAAATATTATGCAAATAATATAACTGAAATGCTGTACTAGTGCATGTGGAGTGTGCAAACTAGCCTACAAACTGAATGGGAAGCCCCAACCACAGGGTCCTGCCTGACTACCTGCGGTACCATCAAGTCAGATCAGGATAGTGATCAGTAGCTCACTATGAGGATATAAGCTTTTGAAGTTCAGGATACTAAGTTCAGATATATAAAATGCTCACAAACTTTGGCCTATAAAGCTTTTCTTCCATGGTACGAATCTTGGACCTTGTATTTTCAGGTCATACAAAACAACATTTTTTTTTTTAAAGTGAAAGAACCCCAGAATTCAGTTTATTTGATTCTGTACTAATAATTCCATCAGTCTGAACACCCTTAGCCCTGTGCCCTTTGTAAAAGAACTTCACAGCAACTACTAGTTACTAGTTAGCAAATACTAATAGTTATTGTAAGAAAACAATGTTTAATTGTTCCAGAAGCTTCCATTTTCTTTCCAAATTAGTAAAAAATTAACTGGTCAACAAATTACATAATTACACTAAGTTTTCTGAAGCAAGTAATAATTTCCTGTTCACTCCCTGCAGATTCCTATGAGAGCACCTTCGAGTGCCTCATGACAAAACCTGGTGCTTCTATATGTGTCGAGCACACTGCTGCTTTCTCCATGAGAACTGCACAATCCAAACTGGCCTTTCTCTGCAGTTGTTATGCTGTGGAAACAATTCATCTGAAAAGGCTGATGCAGACAGGAAGCAGTCCACAGTGACTGTCACTACAATCAGGCTGAAAAGACCCATAAAACTCTGCTATTTCAAAAGCTATTCTTAGGATACAATTATGTATTGATAAGAGATTTGATAATAATGATAATTTTTTTATAAAAGGGTTAGGCTCAATTCTTCACCATGATTCACTTCTATTATCTTCATAAAGCCTTTTTTGGTTCTCTTGCCACACTACTCTCCTTGATTAGCAGGTCTTTTAAAATTTCTTTCATTTCTCTGGCTATAGAAACAGTACAGCATGTGTTTCTTGTCAAAACCAGAGTGGCATAGAGTAGAAAGTCAAAGTCCTCCAAATCTTGTCCCACAAAGATAACCCAGGTTAACATACACTGTGGCCATAATTCTAAGACCATCAAAGCAGCAGATAACAGAAAAAGACTAGCTCTATATGTTGCTACTGCCCTGGTCAGCAGAGTCAAACTGGCTTTTACAGTTTTACACTTCTGTCCCATACCTATGAGTACAGAATATTTTCTTTTTTCTTTTTTCTCTCTATCCCATTGTTTTCCTCCACCTCTAGAATCTAAAACATCCCAAATCACCTCCACTAGCAGAACTGGAAGGAAATGGATCAGAGGAACAGGACAAGGGAAAGGGGTTAGAAGGGCTTACAGTAGGGAAAGAACAGAAGAGAGGGGTGTAAAAGGAGCAGAGTCTTGGGAGTTAATAAGGAGTACCCCGAAAGAACCAAATGGTTTCCTCCCATGGGAAGCTGATGAAAAGTTCATTATACAGAACCTTGGAGTCACTATCAGATTGATATTGTCTGACCCTGCCTCCTGCCTCCATCCTTCTCCACCCAGCAACTCAGAGCATTTTTTCCCTTTGTAACAGGGATTGAACTCAGGGGCTCTTAACCACTGAGCCACATCCTCAATCCTTTGGCCTCTTCATTTTTTTTTTTTTTTGAGACAGGGTCTCACTATTTTGCTGAGGCTGTCCTTGAACTTGCAGTCCTCCTGCCTTAGTCTCTGGAGTTGCTGGGATTACAGGTGTGCACCACCACACCTGGTAACCAAGAACCATTTTTGAGAAATATCATTCAGGCCAATATGTGTGATCAAGAACCTGCCATAGTGATATTTTGATTTTTCAACCTAGGAACTTTAGTCATCCAAGGACAGCAAAATGTCTCATCTTAATTATGTTGTGACTTTTCACCCCAGGAAAGTTTAAATAATTAACACAAAGTAAATACAACCCATACTCTTAATATTTTTATGAAGTACATTTAAGAGTACTTTTCATATCATTGGGCTATCCTCAGTATTTTATTTAAATAGTGTGAAATATTTAAAGAGATTATGATTTCAATTTGAAACATAATTAATTTCAGATTTATGATATTAAATTAAAGGATTTAAGTATATTTAATTTAATATTGGAAGTAGTGTTGAAATGTTAAGAGAAGTTGATTTACTACATGTATATGTTTGACTATTATTATTCTTCAAGTTGTTTATATGCTAGAATGATCATTACATTTGTAAGTCTGCCCCACCAGGCACTTAAAGTACTTGTGAAGTCAGATACCTTAGATGTGTAAATGAGGTTTAAAATGTTTATGGGAACTGAATTGCCTAAACTGGAATCAGAACTAATTGTTTAGGGAAATTTCAACTGTTAAACTTAAATTTACCAAATGTTAATAAGGTAAAAAATGAAAGAGACTGTTCTTATATAATAACAACTAGGTCTAAAATAGAATTGTGAGGTTGTTTTTTTTAAGTTGAAGTAGCACGTTAATAAATTCAATATTAATTTAAAACCCAATTAAATAGACATCCTTTAAAAATTTCCCTAGAGCAATAAAATACTCAAACTAAAAGTAAGCTCAAAGGAAGAAAAGGGCTTCCTCTGCTTGGTTTACCTGTCCAGTTTACCCTGCTGTCCTCAGAGCTTAAAACAATGTCTGCATACAGTAGGCAATCAAAAATACCTGTCAAATGAATATGTGAAAGTATGGCTTTGAGCCAGGAGTCCAAGTGAAGGTCTCTTCAACTTTGAATCTTTCTGAAGATCATGTTAGAGTCACCAGTCACACCATTACTAATAGGAAAAACCTGTGTTCTAGAATATTTGTAGATATAAGGGAATGCAAATTTTGAAATAGGATTTCCAATGAACATTGTGGATGACAAGAACTGTAAGCATGAGAGGGATTTGTTCCTGGGCTAGGAATTACAGATGAACCATAGGAAGAGAAGTAGGGAGCTAGGCCACAAATAGCAGAATCAAAAATAAAACCAATCATCCCCAGGGTTCCCTCTGGAAGAAGTTCATGTGCTACTGAAACCAGAGCCAGAAAAATGGCCAGCTGCATGGTGGTGAGCACCTGGGAAAGGTCAGAATGAGTCTGATATAAGCATCTTGAGACTTGGCTACAAGAAGCTGTAAGAAAAAGTGTGCTGGTGAGGGGAACTTATGCAACGTGACTATGAAGCCAATCTAACTAGAGAGGACTTTGGAGGGGATGGGGTCAAAGCAGCAGAGAGGGCAGTCACTTCCAAGACGAGCTGGGAATACAAGTAGAAAGTAAAAAGAGACAAGTCTGAAGAAGTAATTGCCCCCGCCTTTTTTAAACAGTTGTGGCATTTAGCTTCCCTTAAATGCGTACATTGAAGAGAACATTTTATCATGACTACAAAAGACAGGGCGAGGGAGAGGTCAGGGATTGCAACAGATGAGAGAGGGCAGTTTTAGGGTAGAAATCTAAAGCAATTCAATCAACAGTACTAGATACTAAAGCATAAATAAGGCAAAGGGCATATTGCAAGAGTTATTCCTGGAACCTGTGTGAGCTATATACTACCCTAGGAGCTGGGAATATAGCGTAACCAAGACAGGCATGTCCCCTGTCCTCATGGGGCTTACATTCTAGTGTAACTAAATAGAATTGGAACTAATAACAATTTTTAAAAAGCAAAACAAATGCTATATATAATAAAATGTCATGTGGTGATAATGGCCATAAATAATACGAAACCAGGGAGAGAAGATAGCATAAAAGGGTCTTCTATGATGGCAGAGTACAGAGAAACAGATCAGAGAGCTCAAGTTTGGTGTGTTCAGGGTACAGCAGTATAGGTCACAAACAAGAGAGCAGAGCAGAGCTTCTTGGAATCACTAGCTCTGGAAATATCACCCAGTCTTAGACAATGGCATGACAATTACCTCTAATTTCCCCACATGATGGCAGCCTTGATTCTGAGACTGAAAACTAGGAAACTTCCTTTTTACCCCTTAACATCTCACCAACAGATGGCTGCGTGTGGAAGGAGCTGTCACTACAGGTCCTCTCATGGTATTTCTAAGTAAATCAGTGCTCACTGGATTTGAAATAGACCGCTTTTCATGACAATTGACTTTACACAAAAATATGTGAAACGTATTTGAATTAGATATGTAAAGCAGGAATATGAACTGGCTAGGAGCAAGATTCCTTTGCTTGAAAGGTCAGAGATCTAGAGGACAAAAAATAATTAGCTGAAATATTTGCTTTTTTAAAAATTCTCATCTGAATTTAAGCTGTGAGAGTAAAAAGTTAGAACTTTGTGCATGCCTTTCAAACCTAGAATAAATCCTTTGTCCCCTAAGTGAAAGTTAAGGGAAAAAATTAGAAAAATGTTCAATTCTGTCTGGAATAATTAAGCATGATTTATTTAACCAATTCTCCATTCAAAAGCAGAATGAACAGAGGGTGAGTTTAAACACTGACTCAGCCCAGCAAAAGGTACGTGACTATGACAAACCAAACCACTCAGAGCTTTTGTCACAGGATCCAAAGAGCCTTCAGCAATCTCTGCTTTCAGAACATCTTCCCATGGAAGGCAGAAACTCCTACACCCCAGCATCCCTGATAAAAGGTCATTCCACCTTTGAATACTTAACTGTGATGAGGAGCTCATTACCTCACAGAACAGATACCTCACTCATGGTCAAGTTTAACTGCTGCACAGGCAGGCGGCCTCCACTCACGACCCCAGGCCACCTCCGGCTACTTTCCCTGATGGCTTCTGTTCAGGTCTTCCAAATTAAATTGACTTTTCTCTAAGCCCCTCAAATAAGATATATAAATGCAATTCAAACTCTCCTCCACTGTAATTTTAAATATTATTTAATATTAGTCTCAAAGTAGTAATGGAATTCTGTGAATACATAGAATCTAAGCCCCCTTTCAGTGATGAAAAAATGGAATCTATTAAAATGAAATATATCTGGAAAAATATAAAATCATAACAATTATTAAAACGTTTATTATTAGGACTAAATACTGAGCAACCTTATGCCATAAAATTCTTATTTTAATTATTGGCTACAAAGTCACTTAAAACTTTTTGCTTTTCAGAATCATTTACCTATTTATTTTGTCTTAACACTTGTAAACCATTTAATCCATGAAATAAAGGATAAAATATACTCTCTTAAAGTATTTACTTAGATATTAAGAGAAGGTACAAAAACAGACCTTAGGGGGAAAAATAAATGAGAAAATCTAAGAAAACAAACCAAGCTAAGTGTTTCAAAGGTCATTTTTAAATTACTTTACAAAGCGTCCATTATGTAAATAAAGCTCTACTTCACAAGTCATCCTACCTCTCTCTACACCAGTGATTCTTGAAGGAACGGGCTAAAATCATTCGCAGGGTTCCTTCCTCTCTGAATACTAATATTAATAACCTTCGTGGGTGTTAAGCAAAGCATGCACACATGGTTGTACCCAGCACTTAGAGGGCGCATCCCCAGACATTACCAATTGATCTGCATAATTCATCTGTGCTCCCTGTCTTTGAGGTGGTGAATCATTTCCTTTGCTTGAAAATATTTTCCACATCTCACACTGGTCCTTTCGTAGTTTATTTTCCTTTGAAAATGTTACTGTTCATTCATAGCCAGCTACTTTAAAAAACCTAATTGTAATAATAAACTCTCTGGTTTTATTTTTTTTCTTTTTCTACAGCTTGTCTAATTTCTGTCATGAGGGTATTTAGGTGTTGTCCCTTGAAGAAGATGTGAAGGGTACAGTTCCCAGGAGTGGAACACACATGTGTAGAATCTTCGGTGGGGGCAGTATGAGATATCCTTTGGTAGTGACACAGTGTAGTGCCCATAGGTGCTGGTGCAGCAAGGACAGTCCCTGTGGGCAGTTGCTGGCTGAGGAGGCGCCTGGCCTCTGATCCTGGGCTCCAGCACACTCAGACTTGGGAAACACTGTAGTGATGACAACCCACATGCTGTTTGCTTCTCTTAAAATGGCTTCTCTGAGTGGCCCAGGCAGAAGTGGGGGATGGCTCACTCTTCTGGAAGTCACTGGGTAACTTTAATGGAAAAAGAAACCCTGGGCCTCTGCTTGAGTAAACAAGCATGTCCTCACTCCATGGTGACATTCTGAGGAATCTACAGTGCTCTGGTTTGCTTTCTCCAAGACAGCATATGGCTGCCCTGGGTGAGACAGAAGGAACACAAACCCTAGCCCCAGAAAGGGTTTGGGAACATCCAAGGAGAGGAGCCTAATCTTTACAGTTATAATTTCTTGGCGAGATTACACCTAATCATAATGTCATTTTGGATTACAGCTATTAAGATGAGATATTTTCACCAACTACCTGAGTTTATTGACTTTGGGGTGTGGCTCACTCACAGAGTTCATTGGGTATTCTTTTAGTGTGTTCTCTTTTCCCTAGAAATAAATTATCCATATGAGGTAGTCTTGTGTTACCTTCTGGCTCTGGCCCTTTGAATAATGATCGGCCTCTGGCATTCTCCCCAAACCAACCATACCAGAGTGCTATGGTTGCCAACTAGAGTTCACCCTGGTGATCAACCTGTAATTCACACCTAGTTAGTCAATTTTAAGAAAGAGTTACTTGCGACTCCTCCGCGCGCTGCAGGAGAGAGTAACAGACGGAGGCGGCCCCAGGAAGTGAGCCGGAGCAGCCCCCGCACGGCGGCGGCTGCAGAGCTGACACCACTCAGGGCCAGGGGTCCCTGACAGCTAGAGCGAGGTAAAAGCCAACTGAGCCTTCATAGGCAGTGGCCACAGGATTGAAACGGGGCTTGGGAGAGACAGTCAGGACCCACCCGTTGCATTGGTCACCTGGCAAAGGGAACGAACGGTCACCATTTGCATGGGATACCACCATGGCAGAGAACTGATGTCACGGGCAGAGGAGATAACTTCATTGAAACCAGCGGCGACAGTGACTTCTTCCCTTCCCTTCTAATACCTTTCCTCCCAAGCATCAAATACATTTATAGGAGTAAACAGTAACTCAGCAGTCAAACAGAACAAGAAGTAACATGAGCAGCTTCAAAAAGCAAGGAAGAAAAGGAGTACAAACAATGCAGGACAGCCTAAATATTCAGGAGGACCTAGAGTCATCAGAAAAATGGTCATATAAAGAACTCAAGGAACACCTTAGACAGATGGAATGGAACCTTAAAGAGGATACAAGACAGCAAATTCAAGCAGCGAAAGAACACATTGAGAATGAATTTCATAAACAGATAAAAGAAGAAGTTAAGCATCTTTATCAGGAGATAGAGATTATAAAAAAAATCAAACAATAATTCTAGAAATGAAGGAAATGCTAAACCAAATTAAAAACTCAATTGAGAGTATCACTAACAGAGTGGAGCAAGTAGAAGCCAGAACGTCAGACAATGAAGACAAAATATATCATCTTGAAAAGAGTCTAGCTAACTCAGAAAGGCTGGTAAAAAAATCACGAGAAAAACATCCAAGAGATATGGGATAACATAAAAAACCAAACTTACGAGTCCTCGGGATAGAGGAAGGTACAGAGATTCAAACCAAGGGAATCAGTAACCTTCTAAATGAAATAATTACAGAAAACTTTCCAGAAATAAAAAAGGAAACGGATATACAAATTGTAGATGTATACAGGACACCGAGCACACAAAATCACAGTAGACCAATGCCAAGACACACTGTTATGAAGATAGCCAATATACAGAACAAAGAGAAAATATTAAAAGCTACAAGAGAAAGGAGGCAGATTACATTCAGGGGTAAACCAATAAGGTTAACAACGGATTTTTTTATCACAGACGCTGAAAGCGAGAAGATCCTGGAACAACGTATTTCAAACACTGAAAGACAATGGATGCCAACCAAGAATTTTGTATCCAGCAAAATTAAGCTTCAGGTACGACAACGAAATAAAAATTTTTCATGATAAACAAAAGCTAAAAGAATTTGCAGCCAGAAAACCAGCATTGCAAAGCGTCTTGAGCAAAACACTACACGAGGAAGAAATGAAAAACAATAACCAAAACCATCAGTGGGAAGTGCCTCAGTAATGACAGAGGGCAGGGGGAAAGCTAATCATGGACAAACAAACTAAATTTAAAAAAAAAAGATAAATAATCAAACATGGCTGGCAGTACAAACCATATATCAATAGTAACTCTAAATGTTAATGGCTTAAACTCTACAATAAAGCGACATAGTCTGGTAACATGGATTAAAAAAACAAATCCAACAATATGTTGCCTCCAGGAGACACATCTGATTTGAAAAGACATCCACAGGCTGAAGGTGAAAGGTTGGGAAAAAATATACCACGCACACGGTCTTCGTAAGCAAGCAGGGGTGGCCATCCTCATATTGAATAAAATCGACTTCAAGACTAAGTTAATCAAAAGGGATAAGGAAGGACACTATATACTGTTAAAAGGAACCATTCACCAACAAGACATAACAATTATCAATATTTATGCACCAAATAATGGTGCTGCGACATTCATAAAACAAATTCTCCTCAAGTTCAAGAATCAAATAGACCACAACACAATAATTATGGGTGACTTGACATATATAGAATTTATCAACCATCATCAAGTGGATATACTTTTTTCTCAGCAGCACATGGATCCTTCTCAAAAATAGACCATATATTATGCCATAGGGCAACCCTCAGTAAATATAAAGGGGTGGAGATAATACCATGCATCTTATCTGATCATAATGGAATGAAACAGGAAATCAATGATAAAAGAAGGAAGGAAAAATCCTACATCACATGGAAAATGAACAATATGTTACTGAATGATCAATGGGTTACAGAAGACATAAAGGAGGAAATCAAAAAATTCTTAGAGATAAATGAAAATACAGACACAACATATAGGAATCTATGGGACACAATAAAAGCAGTTTTAAGAGGGAAATTCATCGCCTGGAGGTCATTCCTCAAAAAAGGAAAAACCAACAAATAAATGAGCTCACACTTCATCTCAAAGCACTAGAAAAGGAAGAGCAAAACAACAGCAAATGTAGCAGAAGGCAAGAAATAATTAAAATCAGAGCGGAAATCAACGAAATTGAAACAAAAGAAACTATTGAAAAAATTAACAAAACTAAAAGTTGGTTCTTCGAAAAAATAAATAAGATCGACAGACCATTAGCCATGCTAACGAAGAGAAGAAGAGAGAGAACTCAAATTACTAACATACGGGATGAAAAAGGCAATATCACAACAGATGCTACAGAAATACAGAAGACAATTAGAAATTATTTTGAAAACCTATATTTCAATAAAATAGACGATAGTGAAGACATCGATAAATTTCTAAAGTCATGATTTGCCCAGACTGAGTCAGGAGGATACACACAATTTAAACAGACCAATTTCAATGGATGAAAAAGAAGAAGCAATCAAAAGACTACCAACCAAGAAAAGCCCAGGACCGGATGGGTATACAGCGGAGTTTTACAAAACCTTTAAAGAAGAATTAATACCAATACTTTTCAAGTTATTTCAGGAAATAGAAAAAGAGGGAGCTCTGCCAAATTCATTCTATGAGGCAACATCACCCTGATTCCGAAACCAGACAAAGACACCTCAAAGAAAGAAAACTACAGACCAATATCTCTGATGAACCTAGATGCAAAAATCCTCAATAAAATTCTGGCGAATCGGATACAAAGGCACATCAAAAAAATTGTGCACCATGATCAAGTAGGATTCATCCCTGGGATGCAAGGATGGTTCAATATACGGAAATCAATAAATGTTATTCACCACATCAATAGACTTAAAGATAAGAACCATATGATCATCTTGATAGATGCAGAAAAAGCATTCGACAAAGTACAGAATCCCTTTATGTTCAAAACATTAGAAAAACTAGGGATAGCAGGAACTTTCCTCGACATTGTAAAAGCTATCTATGCTAAGCCTCAGGCTAGCATCATTTTGAATGGAGAAAAATTGAAGGCATTCTCTCTAAAATCTGGAACAAGACAGGGATGCCCTCTATCACCACTTCTATTCAATATAGTTCTCGAAACACTGGCCAGAGCAATTAGACGAAAGAAATTAAAGGCATAAAAATAGGAAAAGAAGAACTTAAATTATCACTATTTGGGGATGACATGATTCTATATCTAGAAGACCCAAAAGGGTCTACAAAGAAACTACTAGAACTAATAAATGAATTCAGCAAAGTGGCAGGATATAAAATCAACATGCATAAATCAAAGGCATTTCTGTATATCAGCAACAAAACTTCTGAAACGGAAATGAGGAAAAACACTCCATTAACAATATCCTCAAAAAAAAAATAAAATACTTGGGAATCAACCTAACAAAAGAGGTGAAAGATTTATACAATAAAAACTACAGAACCCTAAAAAGAGAAGTAGAAGAAGATCTTAGAAGATGGAAAAATATACCCTGTTCATGGATAGGCAGAACTAACATCATCAAAATGGCGATATTACCAAAAGCTCTCTATAGGCTTAATGTAATGCCAATCAAAATCCCAAAGGCATTTTTTGTAGAAATAGATAAAGCAATCATGAAATTCATGTGGAAAAATAAAAGACCCAGAATAGGAAAAGCAATTCTAAGCAGGAAGTGTGAATCAGGCGGTATAGCGATACCAGATTTCAAACTATATTACAGAGCAATAGTAACAAAAACAGCATGGTACTGGTACCAAAACAGGCGGGTGGACCAATGGTACAGAATAGAGGACACAGTAACCAATCCACAAAGCTACAACTATCTTATATTTGATAAAGGAGCTAAAATCATGCAATGGAGGAAGGATAGCATCTTCAACAAATGGTGTTGGGAAAACTGGAAATCCATATGCAACAAAATGAAACTGAGTCCCCTCCTCTCGCCATGCACAAAAGTTAACTCAAAGTGGATCAAGGAGCTAGATATCAAATCAGAGACTCTGCGTCTGACAGAAGAAAAAGTTGGCTCCGATCTACATATTGTGGGGTTGGGCTCCAAATTCCTTAATAGGACACCCATAGCACAAGAGTTAATAACAAGAATCAACAAATGGGACTTACTTAAACTGAAAAGTTTTTTCTCAGCAAGAGAAAGAATAAGAGAGGTAAATAGGGAGCCTACATCATGGGAACAAATTTTTACTCCTCACACTTCAGATAGAGCCCTAATATCCAGAGTATACAAAGAACCAAAAAATTAGACAATAAGATAACAAATAACCCAATCAACAAATGGGCCAAGGACCTGAACAGACACTTCTCAGAGGAGGACATACAATCAATCAACAAGTACATGAAAAAATGCTCACCATCTCTAGCAGTCAGAGAAATGCAAATCAAAACCACCCTAAGATACCATCTCACTCCAGTAAGATTGGTAGCCATTATAAAGTCAAACAACAACAAGTGCTGGTGAGGATGTGGGGAAAAGGGTACACTTGTACATTGCTGGTGGGACTGCAAACTGGTGCAGCCAATTTGGAAAGCAGTATGGAGATTCCTGGGAAAGCTGGGAATGGAACCACCATTTGACCCAGCTATTGCCCTTCTTGGACTATTCCCTGAAGACCTTAAAAAAGCGTACTACAGAGATACTGCCACATCAATGTTCATAGCAGCACAATTCACAATTGCTAGACTGTGGAACCAACCCAGATGCCCTTCAATAGATGAATGGATAAAAAAATGTGGCATTTATACACCATGGAGTATTACGCAGCACTAAAAAATTACAAAATCATGGATTTTGCAGGAAAATGGATAGCACTAGAGCAGATTATGCTTAGTGAAGCTAGCCAATCCCTAAAAAACAAATACCAAATGTCTTCTTTGATATAATGAGAGCAACTAAGAATAGAGCAGGGAGAAAGAGCAGGAATAAAAGATTAACATTAAACAGAGACATGAGGTGGGAGGGAAAGGGAGAGAAAAGGGAAATTGCATGGAAATGGAGGGAGACCCTCATTGTTATACAAAATTACATATAAGAGGTTGTGAGGAGAATGGGAAAATAAACAAGGAGAGAAATGAATTACAGCAGATGGGGTAGAGAGAGAAGATGGGAGGGGAGGGGAGGGGGATAGTAGAGGATAGGAAAGGTAGCAGAATACAACAGTCACTAATATGGCATTATGTAAAAATGTGGATGTGTAACCGACGTGATTCTGTCTACCACGTGGCCTGCGCAGTGGTTTCATTAATGAGGTTCTAGGCATAAAGTTAGTTAGAAGAGATCGAAATAAAACACACAGACAGTACCTTATTTATATTGCTAGGTCCGAGACGGCTCACCTCTCTGGTTCCCACCTCTAGCCGCCCAGCAGGGCAGCGAGGATTACTCAGGGCTAGCAGGAGAGAGAGAGTGTGAATACGCCGGGGAGTAGCCTTTTATTGGGGAACAAGAAATTCAGGGGAGAATTCCATCCAATGAAGGTTGAGGGGGGGCTGCACTCCAAGGTCAGGGTCAGTGATTGGGTCCCCGGGGTCAGTGGTCAGGCACACCCCCACACGGATGGGCTCTCTCATCAGGAAAGGGTCGGGAAAGCTTTGACAGAGCCAAAACGCCTCAGGCCCTTAACGGGAGTCAACCAATCACGTGTTAGAATGGCTTCCCACAATTCTGCAATCTGTATTGGGTAAAAATGGGAGTTCATAACCCACTTGAATCTAATGTATGAAATATGATATGTCAAGAGCTTTGTAATGTTTTGAACAACCAATAAAAAAAGAGAAAAAAAAGAGTCACTTGCAATTATAATACCATTTTATCTATAAAGCCAAATTATTAGTTTGATCTGTCATCTCCAAAGCACTTTGTTAATTACTGTGGGAATATCCATGAATCAAGACAGGCTCCAATTCCTGTATTCAAGAACCGTATGATCTAGTTGAGGTGAAAGAAACACACAATATACAAAACAAGTTATGATCAAGGTGCAAACTAAATATTAAGAGAGGATGAAGGAAGAAATGATTTATTTCAGTTGGGTGAGTAAAGGTTTCACTAGGTCTTTGAGCAGGACCTGAAGGGATATATAGGACTTACAGACTCAGTATTTATAATCAACACCCAGGTTTCAGCTGCTTTATCCCTCCCTGGAGGCAGACACTTCACGGAAGGACTGCAATGGCTGGAGAGATCCACAGACTTTTCTAGGCTTGGGTGGTTTTATTCAACAGTGGCTTTCTAGCTGTCTCAATGAGTATATTGGTGTGAGAGTCTGGCTGCCTTCTGTCCTGGGCATTGGTGCCTGCGGCTGGAGCTGTTAGGGAAAATGAGCCCTGTCCTCTGTCCCTGATGGTCAGCTGAGGCCTGCATTCCTACATCATTACAGTCTGCTCCTTCCCTAGGAATTCTCCACTCCTCTGCTTCCCACTTTCTCCTAACGCCTTGAGCTCTCTTCTCCCAGTCACATGACTCTGACTCTGATGCCCCACACTTTTGTTCTTTCTAAAACTCTACCCTCTTTCCCCCTAACCACACAGTAAGAATAAAAACATAACCATCACTTGTTGAAAACCAACTACATGCCAGATAGCATAAGATCATGGTTAACATTTACAAAAACCCTAGAAATTTTTCAAAATTCTTAGATACAGTGTTATGGTTTGGATGTGAGGTGTTCCCCCCCCAAAAAAAATGACATGTGAGACAATGCAAGAAGGTACACAGGAGAAATGATTGGGTTGTGAGAGTCTTAACCCAATCAGTGAATGAATCCCTGATGGGATTAACTGAGTGGTGAGGTGTGGCTAGAGGAGGGGGGGCTATGGGTACACATTTTGATTTTGGAGGGTGGAGTCTCTCTCTGCTTCCTGATCACCATGTGAGCTGCCTCCCTCCACCATGCTCTTCCACCATGATGTGAAGCCTCACCTTCAGCCCCAAGAAATGAAACTGGCCTTCTATGGACTAAGACCTCTTGAAACCATGAGCCCCCAAATAAACTGTTCCTCTCTATAGTTGTGCTGGTTGGGTCATTTAGTCACAGCAGTGAAAAAGCTGACTAAAACTCCAGATAACAGAACAGACTCCGTGTGGCTTAAGTAGTGTACCAGTCAGCTGGGGCTGTCATAACAAACATCATGGACTGAATAAAAAAAATAACAAAATTGATTTCTCACGGTTCTGGGGGATGGAAAGTCCAATCCAGGGTTGGCAGGGTTTGTGTTTACTGGGGTACCCCTCTGACTTGAGATGGCCACCTTCTGGCTATATTCTCACATAGAAGAAAAAGAACTCTCTTTCTCTACAAGGCTACCTGATTCAGGTTCCACCATGATGACTTCATTTAACTTTAATTGCTTCGTAAACGTCCTCTCACCAGACACAGGCACATTGGGAGATAGGGCATCAAGGAATGAATCGGAGTTGGGATATTGGGAGTGACAAAATTTGGTTCACAGAAATAGAAAAAAAATTAATGACAGAAAAGAGGTAGATCATAAATTCCCAAGAAATTTAAAGTACCAGTTTCAGAAAATAGGCCCAGGCAAAAGGAAGCTGACAGAATCATGTGTGAACCATTCCCACAACCATTCTGGTGGGAACCCCATTGCTATCGTGGGATGCCACAGCTGGAGCTGTCAGCCCCCGGTGCCCAGAAAGCCAAATGTCAGCCAAATCCCACCAGCCGAGTATTCACCTTCACTCCTTCTGTCAATCTACTTAATATCCCAGGCATCTGATTAAGCAAACCCAGATCACAGATCAGCACCTTACTTGCAAGGGATGCTGGGAAAGGAAGATTTGAACTTTTTTGCAGCTTCTGCAATGGAAAGCAAGACCCCACCTCCTACTAAGATCATACGATATAAAGTACTCTAATCATAAGAAAAAAAGTTCAAATGCTAGACAGACTCCCCTCTGAAAGACAACCCATAAAATTAGTATATTCTATTACAGATGATATGTTAACAGTAGGCATACAAATTAAAAGAAAAATGCCCTTATTACATACTCTATATTATTTATTTTATAGCATTAAAAAGTTATGATCATTGGGCTGGGGATATGGCTTATTTAATAGAATGCTTGCCTTGCATGCAAAAGGTCCTGGGTTCAATCCCCAGCACCACAAAAAAGATAAGTAAATAAAAATAAAAATTAACAAAAAACCCTTATGATCATAAACAAGATGATTGATGTAACCTACCATGCCATGAACTACAATGTAAAAACTACAGGAATAAGATTAAACTTAGGAGAAAGGGAGAACATTTAGGAGGTTATCCCATTATCAGAGGAGAAAAGGTAAATACCTAGAGTAGGCAATAAGTGTAGGAATAAAGCACTGGGAGAAGACATGAAATGTATCAGAGAGAAAACACTGACAGAACTTCCTGATTACTGAATGTTAGCTGGGGTTACAGAAAGAAAAAAGATTAAATCTAAAATCTGAAGTCTAGAACTAACACTGAACTAAATTAAGTTCTTTCACTGAAAATGTGGTTATTTCATTAGTTTGTCTGTTTTCAGACACCTATTAATATTCTTAAAGTGACATCTTGAAACAAGTAAGAAACTCTGAGCAAGAAGGTCAACATAAAGGACCAGGTCAAAAAAAGACCAAATTGATATCAGACATCTATGTTGCACTGCTTTTTTTTTGGGGGGGGGGATAGGAAATTTATAGAAGAAAGACAGAATTTTGAGAAAATGTAACCAAAAGGGAAAATAGAATAAGAAAAGAAAATAGGAAAGTAACTGAGCATATGTTCAATAACTTTCTTTTTCTTTTTCTCCTCCTCCTCCTCCTCCTCCTCCTCCTCCTCCTCCTCCTCCTCCTCCTCCTCCTCCTCCTCCTCCTCCTCCTCCTCCTCCTTCTCCTCCTATTCTTCTTCTTTTGGAGATATACTGGTCATGTATTCATATATCAACATACGAAAGTTATGTCCAATTCATTCTACTGTCTTTCCTGTTCCCATCCCCACTCCCTTCCTTTCATTCCCCTTTGTCTAATCCACCCCTCCTTATTGAGTGTTAGCATACACATATCAGATAGAACATCAGCCTTTGATGTTTGGGGATTGGTCTATTTCACTTAGTATGGTAGTCTCCAGTTCCATCTATTTACCGGCAAATGCCAATACCTTTCAATACTCTTCACCTGATGTAAAGATACCCTGAAAATTTAGGAATATAAAATACCAATATGAAATCATTAAGAACAAGTAATAGAGAGAAGACATATGGAAATTAACCTTGAGAAACTCTTCCCACAAATGAACTGTATACATTCAATTGACATGTATATAATTAGCAAGAAAGGAAGAGGGTGGATCTGCAACCTGTAAGACAGGTAGAAATTTACCTAAGAAAAATGCAGGAAGAGATTATTACATGGCTGGGGTTTTTGCTGACCTGAATTTCTCCTCTACCAAACTATAAGAATCATGAAGGGACGAACTGTGGCTTACTCTTTACATGTCTGGTGCACATAGCACACATAATGGCACATAGTTTTTACTTAAAAACTATTGGCTAAACTGATTTGGACTGAGCTGAGCAAGTTCACTAAGAGTAAGCCTTATGGGATAAATTTTGAAATGGGAGCTGAAATGAACAACAGAGTTAGACGTATTTGGAATGGTTTCAAAGAGTTCTGATCAACGTCCACTGACAGATCTTTAGTGCCATGTCCCTTGGCTATGTACGTGGATTGCTCCTGCTTGATATTTTTACTAAACAATATGGGGATACCCAGATGGTATACACATTACATTTTCAAATAACTCAGAGTTAGAAGCTAAAACTAACATACTAGACAACTCATTCTGGATTAAAAAAAGAAAAAAGAAAAAACTAGAATGAGAGACCAAATTTAATAACAACAAAATGTAACAAATATCAATAGAAAGTCCTGCAACTCAATAACAATAAACAACCAATTGCATTAGTACCGGATAGAAGGATGTAATACAACTGAGACTTCCAATTCTGCCACTACAGATGATCAGAAAGCTTGAATCTCTCTTTCTAAAATCAACTTAAAGATTCTAAATAAAATATATAACATATACCTCTTTAAATGAGTGAATTTGCAAGAATGTAAGGAAGAGACCTAGAGACCAAAATGAAGTAAATGAAAAACAAAATAAAAGTCCATAAGCTAATGGTCTTGAGGGGGGGGGGAATGGGGATATCAGGAACCGGGAGCTTAGGCCAACATAAAGTGGGTAGTTGGAACTAAGATATCCTTATAAATTTGATATTATCACTAAAACAATGAAAAAGGAAAAAAGTCATATCCACCTATCAGCATAGGAAATAGCAAGGTAACTGTCTCTGTCTGAAGTATTGGGAAAAGAAAATGTCTTTCTTTAGCATTTACAACCACTGACCTACCAAGTGCATAACTGAGGCTATGCTACCCAGATGGTCTGAAAATCTCAATCATCAAAATTAATGTAAAAAAGAGTTTGAGGATAATTATAGCCCTGGGGCAGCAGGCAGACGCAAAAATAAATCTAGCTTATGCACATAAACAAGCATAAATATGTTTATGCATATAAACATGCACATAAACAATCAGTACAGAATTCCAAAAGACAAAGCTCTCCTGAAGGTGAGCTCACAGTCCAAAACAATGAAACCAACAAGGACACAAACCACTATTAAAAAGGCAACAGGTATGACAAGTAGCAGGTCAGGCCTATAAGTGGTATACAACCGATGGATTTTAAATATCTAATACCTAAAATAAGTAATACAAAATATGAAATATCAAGAAATTGTGGAAAATAAGAATATATAGGAAAATATGACTAAGTAGATCTAAAAATGAAGAGGTAGTTATTGAAATTTAAAAAAAAAACTCAGTGTAAGGGTTAAACAGAAGAACAGATATAGGTGAGGAAAGACCTGATAAAATAGAGAGACACCTTGAAGAAATTACCTAAATGCTTGAAATGTCAAAAAACATAAAATATATTTTTAAAAGTTTGAGATAAAATTACATAAAAAGGAAAATGTATGAATCATAGAAGTAGGCACTATAGAGAATGGGGGAGAGGAAATATCAAAAAAAAAAAAAAGAATAGTTGAGAATTTTCCAGAATTCATGACAGACATGAATCCTCAAGCTGCAGGAAGCACAATGAGTTCAAAGTGGGATAGATAAAAATAAATGCGCATCGAGACGTATCATTGAGAAGCCACAGAACGCATACATGAAGTGTAACTCTCAAAAACAAAGTAAAAAGAGACACTGCCTAAAAAAAGAACAATATGACTAAAGTAGACTTCTCAAAAGTAAAAGCGAACAGGTAATGGAATGATACCGTGAAGGTACTGAGAAAACGGAAGTGTCAACTAAGAATTCCATGCTTGGCTAATATGTAAATCAAATGAAATCAACCCTGAGAGCTCACCACTAACAGATCCTTCTGAAGGAGCTCCTCAAGGTGTACTTCAGAAAGGAAAATTGAAACCAGAGAGGAAAAGTGAAAAAAGGCAACACGAGCAAGGAAACTTGTAAAAATGGGGAAAATCTAAACATGCACTGATTTATTATAAAAATAACTATTAACTGGAATCATATAAAACAAGTTGGGATTAAAACATTTAACAACAATAAGATCAAGTGAGAGGAAAGTGATTAATGTTAATCGTTGATCAGATGATTAGAGATATTAAATAATTTTAGACTCTATAAAGTCTCAAAGAAAAGAAAGTGAATATAAAATTTCCAAATAAACAATAGGGAAAATGAACAAGGAAGTTAGTAAAACAGACAGTAGGAAAGGGGGCAGTGGGGACAAAAAGAGCAGGAAAAAGCAGGATAAACAGAATGCAAATGTGATAGAAACAATTGCAAAAGTTGATAACCACTGTCAACTTTTTCATCACTGCTACTAAAAGACCTGGTCAGCAAAATTTCAGAGGAGGAAAAGTTTACTTGAGGACTTACAGAGGTCTCAGCCTATAGACAGCTGGCTCCATTCCTTGGGACTCCAGAGGAGGATGAATATCAAGGTGGAAGAGTGTGGCAGAGGGAAGTGGCTCATATTAGATCAGGAAGCAGAGAGGTCTCTGCTTGTCAGATACAAATATATACCCCAAAGCCACACCTCCAATGCCTGACCTCCTCCAGCCACACCCACTGAAGGCAATGGCCTTCAATTCTCACTCAACGAATCCCATCAAGTGTTTAATTTACTAATTGGGGTAAGGCTCTCACAACCCAATCATTCATTTCTCCTTTAGAGAAATTTTGTACTGTCTTTCACATGAGCTTTTGAGGGACACCTCACATCCAACCATAACAACCATGAAGTTGTCTAAAACTTGTATTAAAAACAAGTTAAAATAATCCATGTGTCACTTAAGAAGAGGCAAAACTAAGGCATATAAATATGGAAAGTTAGAGAATACAATGATGGAAAACATATTTATATATACCACTTTGTGGAAATATTCACCAATTTCATTATGATTATATCAATGTATTTGATCATGGATATTTGCCTCTCCCCTGTAGTGCTGTTATATAATATCCTGAATTGTGAGCTTAAGATATAACAGAACTTTATTTTGTAAAACATTTGTTCAGATATAAAAAGAGTTAGAAATAAAATCAGTTACTATGTAGAATAAAGATTCTCAGGAAGATGAAACAATTCTAAATGGACAACACAACCTCATATTACATAAGGCATAAATGGACAGAGTTACAAGTAGAAATACATGCATCTTTGGAGGTGTTGACTCATCTCCCTTGGTTCTTGACAGACCAAACTGAAAAAAAAAAAACCCATAAGGATATAACAATCTTGGACCACAAAGACAACAAGCTTGAGCTGAAGGACAAATATGGAATCCTGTAGGAAGTTAACTAGCTACTAAAAGATTGAAAGTATTTCAAATTGATCCTAGGAATCATGCGTCAGGTGGAGAATTTGGTCAAGTGACCTCTAAGATCCCAACTAACTCAGATTGTTTAGTCTAGTTTCAGTAAATATTTCACTTAAAGATTCAAAATCTAGACTGAGTTTTTCCTTTTTTAAAACCCCATAAAGCTCTATGATGAGTTATAGCTTGAGGTATAAACCTCAACATTCCCACTGTGTTCCACTTTGAGTTTGGTGTCGGGTGGGGATCACTACGCTAAACCCAAAGAAAACTTCATGGGTGTAGTCCAAAGGGAACCAAATCAAACGAACCAACAATTTTGCACAAAATCCCATGAGCCAAAACCACTGAATTTCACTCAGCAACAAAGACCTATATCAGACCCCTCATCAACTTGAGCCAAATTTTCCTAAACCTCAGACATGTCAGGGCACTGTTAAGTTTGAAAGATGAGCAAATGGCTAGTTTTAAAAAGAATTAACTTGAAACTCTTCAAATTTTTATAACCTTCTGGAGTCTTTACAATAGAACATTTTGGAATCTTTACCATAGAATAAAATTATTGAAGAAATAAATCACATGAGGTCCCAGTACCCTTTGCCAGGCAGCAATATTTCCTTTGATTCACTGCAGGGGAAAAAGAGAATTGGTGTACTGATGTTTAACAAACAAATGACAGCAGCATTCTAAAAGGAAAAATAAATAACAATGCATGTGCTGAAATAATGTAATGTGCTAAATTTATAACTAACATCTTTGTAAAGACAGACTTGGCCCAAACATCAGTTTGCATATACAATTACAGTTCTGCTGTTATAAAAACAGATAAGAACAAAAGGAAGCCATTTAATTGGTACATAGAGTACCTACTCTGTGGAAAACAGTGCTGTGTGTAATGTATGAGTTTACATTTGCAAATTTATTATATCTCAGTGTACTTTTTTTGAGTCTTGTTTACCTTCTATCATTTTTAAGGAAGGCATTAGGGAGATATTATCTTCACTGATGCTTACCCAACCACCATGGTAGGGTACCTAGAAAGAGAATGGTTAGAAAGAGAACAAGGAGGCTGGAAGAAAAAATGAGCAGAAGAGGTATCCATCTGTCCAATGAGCTTTTAGATCCTTTTGCATTTTCTTAGGACTTTTTTGTTTATTTATTTATTGTTATGTGATGCTAGGGATCAAACCCAGAGCCTCACACATGTGAGGCAAGCACCCTGCCACTGAGCTACAGCCCCAGCCTTAGCTGAGCTTTTGCATATGTCATTTCATCTCCCTGCAACACCATCCAGAATGCTTATTTCTCTGAGCTTGAGATCACCCTGACGATCAATGCATAGCCATCACACGACAGGATTTCTTTTCCTACGTGGAAGCTCGTTTTCTGTGTAGAGGCCATTACTATCTTAATGATGCATCTTAAAATTCTGACATTTTAAATAGAGCAAATGCAATGAGTTTTTAATTTCTTGAGCAAACTATTGGCATCTTAAGAATAGATGTGGCCCTTTAATATTTGTCAGTAATTCCCACTGTACTCTCATGGGGCTAGCTTCAGCGAGTATGCAGTGACTGGTTTCGATTGGCCTTCACTCAACTTACAGCTTAATACAATAAATATGACGACATCCATACAACATCCACTGGAACATATCAAAAAGTGTAGAAGGGAATGGGCCAATTTTTTTTTTTTTCATGGATAGATGGTGGTTTTTGGAGGAGGAAGATAAGATAGGCTTATCAATGAAGACCTCAATTAAGAACTATAGCAGAAAGAATGCATTTAACAGGCAGGGGACAGAAAAACATCCTGCCCTACTCTGACAGCCTTACAAAGATTAGAGATAGGTTGTGATTAAGCAAACGGCTTTTTTAGCAAGGGCCAGATCTGATGTAGAACTAGGCACTACCATTCCATGATCATACTTTAAACCTTTTTTGTTCCATGTATCAATAAATTAGGTAAGACAGGAAGCTGGAGGGAGCTTACTTAGGGAAGATAGCTATATTCTCCCTCCGGGTAGGAAGGTAGATAAATGCAATTATGTTATGATAAGGATCATGTATCAAATATTATGGGTGTGATGGGTAGGATAAAAATACTTCTGTCTGAGAGAGCCAGAAGAAATTTTTAGTAAGTGATTTTAAAAAATAGCTCAAGACATTGTTTACACTATAATATTCAAACCATTAAAATAAAAATGTGATGATCTGATTTGAGCACAATTATCATGAAAATGAAATAAAGACTTCATAAGATAATAAAATGTTTCCCCATTTCACAAGAATACCCAATTTAAAAGCAAACCAACCAACAAAAACCTCTTTACTCCACTGTTTACAACAAATTATCAGCACCAAATACTTCAAAACAGGTACTGTGTTCTGTTTGTCGTGGTTCGTTTTCTGTCCCCTGTTCACCTATATTCACACAGATGAAAGCAGCAGCTGATGACGTACCTGCTTATGCTACAAAAAGTAGGAGAGAACAGAGTAGCCAACTTAAAAAAAATAGCTGGAGAATCTTTTCTTGTCACCAAGTAATAATTCCCTTTTACTTTTTTTTCCTCTTCCTCAATTATGTCTTCTTCCAATACTCAGATAATTTCACCAGAAACAAACCCAAAACCCAAAGCCAACATTCCACATAAAATACCAAGATTGTGTGGGGAAGGGGGAGCAAGAAGCTCACCAGAAATCACTCCCATTTTCAGAGTCAGAGCCCTTCCCAATTCCACAAAGAAAAGGACAATTAGCTGCTTGATCCCAGTTTCTGTGGACTGGAAATGCAATTTCTGGCGAATTCCACTATAGCAAAGCCAAAGGCATACCCCAAGGAATTCACTATAATGGGATTTTAACTGTATTGGCATGACGTATAAATTCAAGGAAAAGTACATCTTGAGGAATGATGAATGTCAGAAGAGCTACAAGTTTAGAAGTGCAGAGTGTAGAAAATTCACTACTTTTTTCTTCCATAGGGGAAAAAAATATGTTCATGGAGGCAAAATACTGAATTCTGACAATTTATGCATTCCACAGGTATTTATGAACACTTACTTCATATGAGGCACTGATCTAGGTGCTATGGATACAGCAATAGCAAGAGAGAAAGATCTTCTCATGGAGCTCATGTTCCAGTTGGGGAGACAGAGAATAAGTGCATTTTTGAAAAGAAAGTCCAAGTACTATAAAGAAAATTAAAATAGGGTGATTGCTATAAAGTGACTGGGTACTTTCTAATTACTTTAGATTGGGAGGTCAGAGAAGGCCTCTCTGAAGAGGCAACAATCCAGCTGAGACCTGTGTGACTAGGAGGAATGACATTTAGGGATGAGATAACAGGCTTAAGAATAACCTTGGCTTATTCTAGGAACTGAAAGAAAGCCACTGTGGTAAAAGAATAAAAAAGAGAAAAGGAAAATGCAAGGCACTATGTTGGGGCAAAGGGAAGAAGAGGTAGGTCCGAGGGGCTGGAAGAGCCACATCACGAGGGGTTTTGGGAGCAGGTAAGGGAGCCCATGTTTTATGCAGTACAGTTTGACAAAGAGCCTTTGTAGTACTGCAAAGAGGGGAGAGATTGAATCTGATGTTCATTTTAAAAAGATTGTTTTGGCTACCAAATAGTGGATGAGGGTAAGTGGTCAGACAGCCATGGGAGGGAGGGGTATTGCAACTGATTAGAGTGGCAACAAGGAAGATGGAGAGAAGGATCAATTCAAGAGATAACTTTGTTCCATAGACAGGATTTATGATGGGAGCTGAGGAAAAGCAAGAAATCAGAATAACTAGAGCTATTTACTTAGATAAGGACAACTAAAGGAGGACAGATTAAGGAACAGAGGATCCTTAAGATACATAACCTTTTAGGTGACCACAAATATCCAATGGGAGATGTCAAGAATTAGATACAGAAGTCTGGTGTTCCAGGGAGCAATCAGAGCTGGGGATATAGATTTGAGAGTCAATAAGACAAAGATTATATTTAAAGTCATGGGCTGAGTCAGATCACAAAGGGATCAAGAAGAGGAGAGTGGACCCAAGAATGGAACCATCAGTGTTGAGGGCTCATGGGGGAGAAGAGGAATAGGCCAAAAAGCAGGAATAACCAAGTGGGTGAGGGAACAGAAGAGTATGTGAGTCACCTGGGAAGCATACACCAAGGTAAAATTAGATGTATGAAAGATATAGGAAGAGGAAAGAAGGAGTAGGTGAAGAGCACTCCAGGTCTGACGCAGTAAGGGGACTGGGATGGAAGAGCCTCAGATCACAGCTCAACTCTAAAAAAGACTTGGCCTGGACATTGCCCATGTAGTGAAAAATATGACCCAGGTCTAGTGCCCCTATCACTCTCAGTCTCTAGTTAAGAACACTCCAGAGGGGACTTGGGGTTGTGGCTCAGCGGTAGAGTGCTTATCCAGCACATGCAAGGCCCTGGGTTTGATCTTCAGCACCACACATAAATAAATAAAATAAAGATATTGTGTCCAACTACCTAAAAACTAAATACTTAAAAAATATATATATATATAAAGAACACTCCAGAGAAGTCTGGATTGTGTTCCTGCTATATGGAATCTAAGGGTTTGGTAGCTGAAGGCCATCAGTCAGCTATTGCTGTTAGCAGATTCTTGTGAAGGGAGACTTGAGTGTGATACCTCCACAATCATCACACTGTGATGCTAGGAAAGCCAAGAGTAAAAGAGTGCTTCAAAGAGGAGGAAGAAGTTAGCCCTGTGTTCTTAAAGGTCAAGTAAGACAAGAACAGCAACATAATCATGGTCCCTGCCACGTGCAGGTCATTAATGACCTAAAGATCAGTCTGAAGAGGGCAGAGGACAAAAGTCCACATTAAAGGGGGCCAAGAATTGAATGGAGAGTGAAGCATAGCAAGAGGCCATCTCTTTTCAGGTAGCATTTTTTTCTGGAGCAAGAGAACATTGAAATGGAAATAGCTAAAAGGCATGTTAATAAATAAAGATAGGGGTTAGTGGAGTGTACTGATGAGGATAATCCTGTAGATTTGTAAAAATCACTGACAGCACAGAAAGAAGAAAATTGAAAGTACAACAGATTTGAGAAAGCAAGTCCAGAAGGATTGGGAAGTACATGGAGAGCTGGCCTCTGGGGAAGACAGGGAGCTCTGGCTACTATAATGGGAAGGAGGCCAAGAAATCAGGTGTAGCTACAGGCTGGCAGAGGTGGCAGGAGGCAGTGCTTAACTGGTTGGGTCTACTGACCAGGGACATGTGAGGCAACTGATGAAAGGGAAAGGAATGCAGAAAACTTGAGAAGGATTAAATTGGGAAATAGTTATCTCTGAGAGTGAGAAGGTGAACACCCAGAGAAGGGGACAGGACTGTGTGGCTCTACTGAGGGTCCATCTGAGCTTTGTGGGCTCAGTTAACATGGGTCATGCTTTTCTCTGGCAACATCTAGCAGTTTCGATGTAGACACGGAGGAGGTGGATGGTGGGTTTAACTGGAGAAGGGTTTTCACTGAGTATGCAGCAAGGAAAGGACTAGAAGGATTAGTGGTGTTACTTGACCACGGATCCAGCCCTGTGTGTGGTACGGCAATTGCCAGCAGAGAGAACTGTAGTAGCCAGAGTGGGTGAATGGTTCCAGCTTTCTTCAACTTTTCCAAACACCGAGGAAAACTTTTCCTACTTTCCTCCTCTGTTTGGGTAATCTCTCTACTTATGCTTCCTTCATTGCTGATTAAACTCACAGATATTGAGGTTTTTAACGAATGCAATGCAAAAAGTCTATGGCATAAATTTATTTTTGTTTTAATTGATTTTAAGGACTCTTTGAAAATTTGTTCTTTTATAATGAGGGCTGGATTATATAACCTGTCTGTACTTAAATATCCTTTCTTATTTGGATGGCAGATGAAAGAGTCTTTTGATGAAAATAAACAAAATAGCTCAACATGACACCTTATTCTTAAATCTTTGCCAGGACAGTGGAATAAATCATATTTTGTAAGTCGTTTAGCTTAATAGACTGTCTGGATCTCAAAGTACATAAAATGGTATTTTTAAACAAAAGATACCACCACATTGATCTGTTTTTGGCAAATTGCTGTGAAAAGTAGATGCAAACAGAACTTCCCTTTTATTTGAGCAGACCTTTGGGAAAAAACTGAAAATATCCTCTCTTTACACAAAAACATTTGATGGAGAAGATGCTAATTACATAAATCATGTGGTCAAACAGGAAACTTTTCATAAGAAACTTTCTCTGAAAGTCTGAAAACTATACCTTATTTCACAGTCAATCTTAAATATAATACCAAGGTAAATAGTTTGAGAAATTAAAAACGATTTCTTACACTCAGATTTGAATTTCCAGTTAAAGCTCCCAGTTTGGCAGTTTTCATCCATAGTAATGTCAAACAGGATTCCAGACAACAAGAGTGAACCAAAAATAAACCTGGGCCTTCACCCAACCACCCATGTTAGGAAAAATGTCCAGAAGCAAATTTGCAAGACCAGGACCTTCACTACAGAATAACTACCTAAAACCCAAACTATAAACAGTCACTCTTTCAAATGTACTATTTTTAACAAGAACACCTGAGCCATAAGTCTATTTTTTTCTTCTTTGCGCTCCTAACAGTCAACCAAGTTTTTAAAGTTAGTATATACCTAAGGGCTGTATAATTATAGGCTATCATTCTATGGCATTTTAATGATCCAGAGATCCCAAAAGGACTATAACAGGGCTGTTTCTTTATTTTCAGTATTTTAGCATGAAGAAGTGAAGCTACACTTTAGAAAGCTGCTGTGTTGGAAAAAATTTCAACTGCCAAAGAAGTCATGCAGAAGCAGTATAGTGTAGCAACCAAGGGTCCTAGAGTCCAGAATCAACACACTGCAGCTGCTCTCAATCGCAGCACCACAACACAAGTCCAAGAGGATGGAAAATGTGACAGGTTACACCACAGATGAATATGGAGGACAATGAACAATGGATAATGAGTGGTCAGTGCAGGGGGCAGGGCAGAAGACACATCCCTAACACAAAGCAGACAATCAAATGACAATGATGCCAGTTCTGGGAATAAATGGCCGGCACCAAAATTATGTAAAAACTAGGTCATCATGAGAAACAAATACCAACTCCCTAACGCTGGGCTCTTAAGACAAGGAAGAAGCTAAATTTGAACCTTTGAGAGTTCAGAGAATACTTATAGCAAAGAATTGTTCTCTCCTAGGCTAAGGGTACTAAGCCAAATTTGAACTTCTATTCCTTAACATCAAAGAATATCATTTTTCATTGTTTCCCAGGTAACAGAAAAAAATCAACATCTTTTGAAGTATGCAGATGAAAGTGCTAGGTGAGAAAAAAGAATAATTTGGTTGATCAATTTATCTGTCATCAACATGGTTAATTTCAATGTACCTTTTTAGTGTGAATATTCCCCAAACAACAATGAAATCACTTCATTGTTCTTATTATCAAAGTAGGGTATGGTGTAGTGGTCAAGGTCATGTAGCGTGAAGCTATACTTTCTGGACTTGAATCCTGGCTCTATGGTATATTAGTTAGTGTTGCTCTGCTTTCTTTCCTTTTCCACAGAATGAGAATACTATTTCTAGTTAAGTAGTTTAAATTACTCCATGTAAATCACTATTTTTCATTCATGGAGGGTTTTTTTACAAAGATGTGAAAGTATATGGGAGAACCACAAAGAATAGTGCTGGGACCTAGGGCTAGCAGTAATAGATGTGTTGCCACCAGAAGGCCTCAGAGTACAGGGAAAGGAACGGCTATTGGAATCCAGAAGAGAGAAGGTTAGAGACAGAGGGCTGCCTTGAAGGAAACTGATCTTTAGTCAAGGAGATTGCAGGGAGGAAGCCAACTTGCTCCTCTTCTATGATCTCTTATTGGGGCTCTCTGTTAACTGAATCCTCTAGGAAGTCAGAGGACATGGAAGTACCTGGACGGAGGCAGGTGAAGACAGGAAGACAGGAGATCAACTGGTGCCAATGTGCAGATTGAGCTCCAGCATTTGCTGCACTGAAACCATCTGATAACTTTAAGCATCTTAACTTGGGCAAATACACATTACTGTAACTAATTATATCACAGAGATCAGTACCATTTGTAAAGATAAACTCAGCTAGCCAGAAGCTCATAATTAATATAATCCCATTTTTGCTTTGATGGATATAGACCAGAGACCAGGAACTCAATTGTTCATTCATTTATTATGGCCCCGGAGAAGAGAATGAGAAGAGAAGTATTACAGGAGCCAGAGGCAGGCTTTCTCAGATTTCCCAAGAAGCTGCTATAGTACTTTGTATCCTAGCCAAACCCATAAAGAGAAGAGTGGTTAGGTACACCACTGAGACATTTTCCTACAGCAGGACAAATGAGAATCATGCGGAGGAAGTGGAGGTCTGAGCATTATTTGGCTTTGTATTTATTGTGAATAAAGACGAATTCTGAAATACATTCATGATAGAAAACAATTAGAAATAGCAATCTGAAACTTAAAAATATAATGTAAAAAGTATGAAAATATATTAATTGATTTTAAAATGCAAAGTGTAAGAATTAACAAACATTATATCATGAACTGCTGCTTTTACAGTTTACTAATAAACATTTCAATATACATTTGGTCACAAAAGCCAAACATATTGCAAGCTGCCATTTTAAGTTTTGTTAATAAACCATATATTTTGCTAATTAATTCAAAATACAAGAAAGTGTGTGTCATTTGTCAAGTGGAGAAATGTCAAAACAGTTCTTCATATTTATATAATTAGAATATTATCAAATTTTTATTATAAATAACTTTATAATGTAACTCAGTAATAAGAACTAAGCTAATACTTCTTTTTAATGTGTATGCCAAATTATGGCATAGTTTAAGCCATGTCTTAACAGTTTTTAGTTTACAGTGGATGAGTGAGTGCATCTAAAATGTGATAAACCCTGATGTGAATAATGATGTCCGGGACACTGGAGATGGAAGCAAAGGCCAATTCTGGAAAACCCTGCACATGAAACCTTGATTAAGGCACTTGTCCTTCATTTTGCAGACAACAGGAAGTCTTTGAAGATTTTTCACAGGGAAGGAATAAAAGTGGTGCAAACTTAAAATGATTAAGGGGGCAGTGCAAAATGACCTGGGGAGGGGGGAGCCCAGGACAGGCCAGCAGGATGGGCTGGTAGGCAGGGAACATGCAGTGTCAGGAACAGAATGGGGACAGTGAGGGGAACAGACAGGAGGGAGAGGGAAGAAGAAGAAGGAAAAATGGACTGTGAAGGAAGAAGGCACAGGGCATGTTAGCGACTAGAAGCAGAGGAGGCATAAAGGAGGACTCCAAGAAACCTCCAAGTGTCCTACATAAACAGGCCATGCTGCCAACAGCAGAGAGCAGGAGTGGGAGGTGTGGACCTGTGGCGGAGCTGAGACCAACAAGGAGAGAACAGAACACAACCCAGATGGGAATAGCTGCAGGCCCAGGAAAATGCAGACACAAAAGAGGGTCATCTGTGCAGTTGGATCCACTGATGGAAATGTGAACTTCAACAAAGAAAATACACAGACAAGATCCCAGGGACAAGGACTGGAAGTAAGCTTGCCAGATAAAATACAGGATGCTCATTTAAATTTGAATTTCAGATAAACAATGAATAAGGAGGAACAACATTTGTGATACATTTATACTAAAAATTCATTCACTGTTTATTTGAAATTCAAATTTAATGGGTATCCTGTATTTTCATTCACTCAATCTGGCAACTCTAGTTGAATTAAGAGAGGCATTTCTAAGAGAGATAAAATGAGCCTGAGACCACAGGCAGAGTGGTAAAGGTAGTAAACAGAAATACTTCAGAGAGAAGAGGAAAGGAAGAGAAGCTAAGAGACAAATCCCACATGCTGAGAGGGCAAAAGGGGAAGGATCTCTTTCTGATAATTCTTCTCAATAAAATCAGTGTCAGAAATGCTCAGTATGGAAGCATATTGAGCTTTAGAGCAAGTAAATATGCAGAATCTTCTGGTGACTTTGGTAAATTCTACTCATTGATGGAAGACCAACATCTTTGAATTTCCTTTCAACCTCAGGATTCTGTGATCTGGGCTTTTCCTGTAGAAATATTTCAATGTTTTTTGCTACATAATTTTTATATGACTATATTTTCTGTCTGACAATGAAATTGTACATACATGTGTGTGTATGTATGTATATGTATGTGTATGTGTATATATAAAATATATATATATATAAACTATAGCCATAAAAGAAACTATCTTATAAAAATGACTGAGTGGTAATTATATGAATAATACAGAAAACAACCGTTTAGATTTTTATGAGAAAAGCATGTTCATGTTAATGAACTGCATCAAGAGAAAAGCTGAAGAAAACATTAGCATCAAATGGAACACTGAAATGTGTCACAGTTTAAATGTGCCACTCTGTGGGGAAAACACTAATTATCTATGCAGGCACTGCATCTTGAGGCCTTAGGAACCTTGGACTTGCTGGGCTGAACCAGTCCCTGTAACAGAAAATCAAACATGAATTCTTGCTTGTTTTTTTTTTTTTTTTTTTGGTACTGGGGATTGAACTCAGGGGCACTCAACCTCTGAGCCACATCCCCAGCCTTTTTTTGTATTTTATTTAAATACAGGGTCTCACTGAGTTGCTTAGTGCCTCTCCTTTGCTGAGGCTGGCTTTGAACTCCCCGTCCTCCTGCCTCAGCCTCCTGAGGTGCTGGGATTACAGGCGTGCACCACTGCGAATCCTTATTTCTTATAGTCACTGTGTAACACTGTGGCCTATAGAACACAGGCTGAATTTCTATTAAACAAAAGAAAACCTTAAGGCTAACCTAGGTTACCTAGGTTAGTTAACAATACCCATTTGGATGATACTACCCCACATAAAAACATTGATTCCTCAACAGTCGACTGCCTCCTTGGCTGGAAAAGAAAAGCCCTAAATCATCATTCTCAGAACACCCCAACGTGGCCGTTCCACAGTTCAACAAGACCTGTCTCCCCTCTCTTGCTCATTCTCACTTCTCTCCTCAATATTTTAGTAAAGCAAAAGTTAAACAAAACCCCAAATGTAAGAGTACATGTGAGTATGTCTGTGACTATGTTTATGCTTAACTTCTGTAAACGACCTGACCTTTTCCAAGGATTGGCTACCATTCTTTTCTTAACACAATGCCCACATGGTGACATTATGTGACTGGGTATAGTTTAAGAACCCAATAATAATAAATCATTCAGAATTATGCTCAAGGAGAATTTTATTGAGGAAGCTTTACACTCACTTTTTAAAAAAATATTTAGTTTTAGTTGTAGTTTGACACGATACCTTTATTTTATTTATGTATTTTTATGTGGTGTTGAGGATCTAACCCAGGGCCCTGCACGTGCTAGACGAGCACTCTACCACTGAGCCACAACCCCAGCCCCACTCACTTTTTAACCCAGGCCTTCAATCTTAGAGAGATTGCTCATGTAGAAAGATTGCCAAAACCGTTTCCAATGTGCTAAAACTAAAAAATACATGGCTCACTATGATGAGGTCCTAAACATATCTGAACATGGTTATAGTTAAAATAAAATAACATTATGTGTTGTTATATGTCTAACAAAGAAGAATGATGATTATATCACTGAAATATTTCTGAACCTCTGTCCATTACTTATTTTGTCAAGTATTCTGTAAGGAAAAATATTTTTCACCATGCCTACACTTGAATAAACTTATTCAAGGTTAATCAATACACAACCCTATTGTAGTCTTATAGCTACTGAAGTGATCTACAATAAATGAAATGAACAAGAAGAATCACAATGTTTTTCTCATGAAAGAAGAGTATACTGTATTTCATGTATTAAATCTCACTTTTAAAAATGATACAGCTGGGCTGGGGCTAGGGCTCAGCAGTAGAGCACTCACCTAGCACATGCGGGGCCCTGGATTCAATCCTCAGCACCACATAAAAATAAATAAAGATATTGTGTACAACTAAAAAATAAATATTTAAAAAAATAATACAGCAATGCACCAGTTAGGACAGAAATAAAGTAGCCCCTCAGCATCAAAAGGATCGCCACCATAAGCAACTCCAACAACTCCAACTGTGTTCACTTAGTGAAGAGTCAGTTCACTCAGGTGAAACCGGAAGGGCACATGAGGAAGCAGTGATCACAGGTGGCATTAGTGTAACACCCCGCCACCCAAATCACTACTAGGGAAATTAGTGCTATGAGGAAGTCCTCCAGGAGCTGCGTTTTATAGCATGAGGCCTAGACAAAGGAAGGAAGACAGCTGTTGAGGGCACCCAACAAGCAAAATCCAGGATACTAAGACTTCTCATTTAGGGTACACGGTCTTCCAGCTCCAAAACCACTGCAGGGTGTGTGACTCGAGAGCTGAGTGTGATGCAGAGATTCCTGGCTGCCTCCTAAGCAAACCCCAGATCTCAACTGGGCTACTGCTGCCCAACTAATGTTCATTTCCTGCCTCGCTCACTACTTGGCATGGCCACGTGACTAAGTTATGGTGAATGGCATCTAAGGGGAAACGTTGTGTGGGTATGCCATTTTTGTTTTCTAAAGGAGAGCCTGCAACCTTCTTCTTCTCCTTTCTCCTTCTTTCTTCCTAGAAAGTGCATCTTTGGGCTGAAGTTTAAACAACCATCTTACCCCCCAGGTGATGTGATAAGGATGGTGGAACAACAAGAGAGAAGCAGTGTGGGTCCATGATGGTCAGGTAGCTACCTGAGACTACCTACCTGCAGGTTTCTTTTATGTGAGAAAATCAACACTTATGTCTTTAAGCCACTGTATCTTAAGTTTTTCTTTTAGTCACACATTAACCTATATCTCACTTTTTCAATGAGAGAGAGAGAATAAAATATCCCAATGTTTAAAGCCTGATACATAGTAGGAGCTTAGTGGTGTTAGCTCTTCTTTATCTAGCACACAATCAACCCAAAATATAACAATACTGTAAACCTCCCATAGTTAAGTAGCTGGGCTAATTGGTAGACACCACAGAAAAGTAAGGCAAAATGTTAATAAGCCTGGCTCTGGTTCTTTATCTTCTATAATCAAACTTAAGTCTTCAACTCTGAGTTATTTCCCAATTGATGAAGCTTTATTTACGATGCTTGTTAAACCAAATCAGTGGTTTATCTGCCCAGCTTATTTTCTTATCCTTCTTTTGCAATCACCAACTTCCCATCCTTTGGCAAAAATCTCTGTCTCAGGTGGTGCAGGTAGGGTTGATAATCAGGTTGAGGAGACTAAGGAATTCAGAATACCTCATCCCCTAGTGACTGTGATTGACTAGGGGATGGGCATGTGATCCAGGGTATTCAAGTGGACATTCTACTGAAGCTAGTGGGAAGGATGATGTCTATATTCAGGATCAGTGTTCTGTAAGCCTGTAAACTTGGAGCCATCAGGCACATGGAGGAAACTGAAATCAACACATTGCTACATTTTATAGCCATGCAAGTCAATAAATTCCTTTTTCTTTGTTTTGCAGTGGGTTTCTAACTCATCATTGAGAATATTTTGGAGACTAACATTAGACAGATCATTTTTCCATGTGACCTGGCAAATGTGTCATCATATTAAGAATAAAACATTTTGGAAAGCTACAGAATGAACAACTTGTTAGGATTTGCCTTAATATCTTCTCAGTATCCTAAAATTTTGATTCATATGTTACTTGTATCATATTAATTTTACATGGAAACAGATATCTTTGGAGCCATGCCTTCATCTAATATAGATACATTATTGCCATGATTTCCATCCTTCTGTTATTAAAGAAGTTACTTAAGTTTTTAATCCATAGCTTTGGTGGGCTGCTGAAGTGATCCAATATTCTGGCAACTTCCTTGGAAATCTAGATTTTGTGGTCCTGATATTAATACTTCCTCATCCAGGCATAAAAATAGCATAGCAGATTTTAGTACATTTTCCCCTGCACTAAAGAAGCCTTTGTATGTCTTTAAGGTATCATGTAACAAAAGCTCATTGTTTTAAAAAAAGAATATTTTGAGTTGTCGAAATAAACTTGACTTTTGTCTCAGTGAGGGAAAAAACCTGATATTCTTGTGATAAAGTAAATCAGAAGAAAAAGGAATATTGATTGTTGAAGATTTCACTGCTTGAGAGTGAACACAAGTTAGTAAATACATATTGAATCATTATAGAATCATGGGTGAAGAATATTTCATTTATGAAGAAGAACAATTTTTAACACAAATGGCTAGGCACCCAAACTCAGTGAAAATACAGATACTCCTAAATGAAAACATAATGTACTTTTGCTATCATTTAGATTGAGGCAAAATAGGTTCCCATAAGGGACAAATATTCTTAACAAGCAAATAAGGAATTGAGCCATTGAGGTTTTCTTTTTATTTCCCCTGTTTTAGCTTTTATTACCAGGTTTTTAGCATTCTGAAAGCCTTTTATGGCTCTAAATATGCTATAATTACATAAACTACATTATTTAATTAGCATGCATTGAGTGCATGGCTCTATAATGGGAATTTTCATTAATTAAAATGGATGGAAATACAAATGCATTAGTTGTAAACAACTTGAAGAATCAAGAATCTAATTTGCTTATTTTGCATCAAAGAAAAGCACTCTACAGCTATGTGAATAGCTTTGGCTTGCAGAGCAATTGCACGTTCACCTAATAGCTTCTGACTTCACTCACTGTACAGATACTCACTGGGTATCTAGCACTGTTAGAGGTAATTGGAACCTGACATAATAGTAGAAATGAAGCTGACATAATAGTAGAAATGACAGATAATAAGTAAGTTAGGAGGTGGTAAGTGCTATGGGAAAAAAAGTAGAATAAGGTGGGGAGGGATCCACAGTGGAAGGGGAGAGACACACTAAGGTGTCAGGGTGGGCTTCATTAAAAAGTGACATTTGGAAAAAACTTCCAGGGGGGAGGGGGAAGATGGCAGCGAAGGGAGTGCATCACTCCTGTGTACCGCGTCACTGTTCGGAAGAATGATGAGTTAGAACAGCTAAAAACTATCCTGTTAGGAATTTCTAGCAAAACTGGGGTGCTCCAAAACCTAGTGGAAGGATTTTCATCGCACGAGGATCAGCTACAGGGGCTCAAACGCGAGCGATTTGTCCGCACGGAGGGTCACGCTGCTTATTCAGCAAATCGCCCCGTGGCTAGAATCTGCGGCACGTGCTGGGAAGCAAGAGATAGCAACGCAAAGATACAGCGTTGAGGATTCTGTGGGCTCCTGCCAGCTGTGCAATCACGGTACACAGTGCTGAATTCTGGGTTTGAGACGGGGGAAGGAAGCGGTCCAGTTCGGTTCTCCACCGGTCAGACCACAGAGGAAGCCAGCGGCCACCATCTTGGAGAGTTGACGTCATCATCCCTGTTTTCAACTGATCGCAGCTCATTCAACCATAGAACAGGTAATTTCAAGCTGCCATTTGCCTGCGTCTCGCAGACAAATTACTCAGGCGCAGTGCTAAAGAACCCACGGAAACTGCTTCTTGGGGCCTGCTCCTATCAGAACATACACGGAGCCCGGGGCGGCCGAATTCTGGCTCCCGGAACTGCTCTGGCCCAGGGCTAAGGAGTCCTTCTTGGAGCCTGCTCCTATCAGAGCATGCACGGAGCCCAGAGCAGCCGAGTTCTGGCTCCCAGAGCTGCTCTGACCCAGGGCTGAGGAACCCGTGGAGACTGCTTCTCGGGCGGATCCTGCTGAGTGCTGTGGGGGCCAGAGGGGCAGAGCAGAGCTGCAGCCCGCGACGGGAACAGCCCCAGCGACCCGCCGGCATGGTATCACTTCACCCCAACTGCGGTGGGAGATGAGCAGAGCTGCTGCCCGAGCCCGCAAGGTAGGCAGACCACCGGCTGATCAGCGGAACGGGCCCAGTGGCCTGCCAGCGTGGTAGACACATCACACCAATGGGAGTAGGGGCAGAGCAGGGCCACCGCCCGCGCCCAGAGTGGGCCTAGTGACCCGCGGTGTGGTATCGCTTCACCCCAACTGCAGTGGGGGCCGAGCAGAGCTGCCGCCCGAGCCCGCAAGGTAGGCAGACCTGCGACCGACCAGCGGGACAGGCCCAGCGGCCTGCCGGCGTGCTAGACACGTCCCACCAATTGGAGTAGGGGCAGAGCAGAGCCACCGCCCGCGCCCGGAATAGGCCTAGTGACCCGCCGGCGTGGTATCGCTTCACCCCAACTGCAGTGGGGGCCAAGCAGAGCCGCCGCCCGAGCCCGCAAGGTAGGCAGACCTGCGACCGACCGGCAGGACAGGCCCAGTGGCCTGCCGGCGTGGTAGACACGTCACACCAATTGGAGTAGGGGCAGAGCAGAGCCGCTGCCCGCGCCTGCAAGGTAGGCAGACCTGCGACCGACCGGCAGAAAAACCCCAGGGGTCCGCGGGCGTGGTAGACACGTCACACCAACTGGAGGAGGAGCACAGTCACTACCCGCCCTGCAAGGGAGACTTTTCAACTATACAAGAGTAATATAAATATATAGGGGGAAAATTTCAAAAACACAACAGTTTCACCAAGCAGAAAGAAACACAAGCAGTATGAAACGACAAGGAAAGAAAGGACCACAAGCAATGCAGGTCAACTCAACTTTAGAAGAGGTAATAGCTGCAGCAGATGGAATGTCAGATAAAGAATTCAGGATATACACACTTCAGATGATCTGGAGTCTCAAGGAAGACATTAGACAGCAAAATCAGTCAATGAAAGATCACTTAGACAATGAATTACATAAACAAATCCAAGAAGCAAAAGATCAACTATACAGGGAGATAGAGGTAATAAAAAACAAACAGAAATCCTAGAAATGCAGGAAGCAATAAACCAACTTAAAAACTCAATTGAGAATACTACCAGCAGAGTAGATCACTTAGAAGATAGAACATCAGACAATGAAGACAAAGTATTTCAACTTGAAAAGAACATAGACAGCTCAGCAAGACTGTTAAGGAACCATGAGCAGAACATTCAAGAAATATGGGACAACATAAAGAGACCAAACTTAAGAGTCATGGGGATACAGGAAGGTATAGAGGTCCAAACCAAAGGAATGAGCAAACTATTCAATGAAATAATACGAGAAAACTTCCCAGACTTGAAGAATGAGACAGAATCCCAAATCCTAGAAGCCTACAGGATGCCGAATGTGCAAAATCATAAGAGATCCACACCTAGACATATTATAATGAAGATGCCCAGCATACAGAATAAGGAGAGAATTTTAAAAGCTACAAGAGAAAGGAAGCAGATTACATTTAGGGGTAAACCAATCAGGATAACAGCTGATCTTTCAACACAGACTCTGAAAGCTAGAAGATCCTGGAATAACATATTTCAAACTCTGAAAGAAAATGGGTTCCAACCAAGAATCGTGTATCCAGCGAAATTAAGCTTCAGGATGGAAGATGAAATTAAAACCTTCCACGATAAACAAAAAGAATTTACAGCTAGAAAACAATCTCTTCAAAACATCCTTGGCAAAACATTTCAGGAAGAGGAAATGGAAAACGACAATGAAAACCAACAGTGGGAGGTAGGACACTAAAGGGGGGAAAATAATCAAAGAGGAAAACAAACCATGTTTAGTAACATAAATAAACAAATATGGCTGGAAGAACAAACCATATCTCAATAATAACCCTAAATGTTAATGGCTTAAACTCACCAATTAAGAGACACAGGCTAGTAGAATGGATCACAAAACAAGACCCAACAATATGCTGCCTACAGGAGATGCATTTGATAGGAAAAGATATACATAGACTGAGGTGAAAGGTTGGGAAAAATCATATCACTCATATGGTCTTCGGAAACAAGCAGGAGTGTCCATACTCATATCAAATAAAATAGATTTCAAGCCAAAGTTAATCAAAAGGGATAAAGAGGGACACTACATACTGCTCAAGGGAACCATACACCAACAAGACATAACAATCATAAATATATATGCCCCAAACAACGGTGCAGCTATGTTCATCAAGCAAACTCTTCTCAAGTTCAAGAGTCTAATAGACCACCATACAATAATCATGGGAGACTTCAACACACTTCTCTCACCACTGGACAGATCTTCCAAACAAAAGTTGAATAAGGAAACTATAGAACTCAATAACAGAATTAATAACCTAGACTTAATTGACATATATAGAATCTACCACCCAACATCAAGCAGTTACACTTTTTTCTCAGCAGCACATGGATCCTTCTCAAAAATAGATCATATATTATGTCACAGGGCAACTCTTAGACAATATAAAGGAGTAAAGATAATACCATGCATCTTATCTGATCATAATGGAATGAAACTGAAAATCAACGATAAAAGAAGGAAGGAAAAATCATGCATCACTTGGAGAATGAACAATAGGTTACTGAATGATCAATGGGTTATAGAAGACATCAAGGAGGAAGTTAAAAAATTCTTAGAGATAAATGAAAACACAGACACAACATATCGGAATCCATGGAACACACTGAAAGCAGTTCTAAGAGGAAAATTCATTGCGTGGAGTTCATTCCTTAAAAAAAGAAAAAACCAACAAATAAATGATCTCATACTTCATCTCAAAATCCTAGAAAAAGAAGAGCAAAAAACAGCAAAAGAAGTAGAAGGCAAGAAATAATTAAAATCAGAGCTGAAATTAATGAAATTGAAACAAAAGAAACAATTGAAAAAATTGACAAAACTAAAAGTTGGTTCTTTGAAAAAATAAATAAAATCGACAGACCCTTAGCCATGCTAATGAAGAGAAGAAGAGAGAGAACTCAAATTACTAGCATACGGGATGAAAAAGGCAACATCACGACAGACACTTCAGAAATACAGAAGATAATCAGAAATTATTTTGAATCCTTATACTCCAATAAAATAGAAGATAGTGAAGGCATCGATAAATTTCTTAAGTCATATGATCTGCCCAGATTGAGTCAGGAGGATATAGACAACCTAAACAGACCAATATCAATTGAAGAAATAGAAGAAACCATCAAAAGACTACCAACTAAGAAAAGCCCAGGACCGGATGGGTATACAGCAGAGTTTTACAAAACCTTTAAAGAGGAACTAATACCAATACTTTTCAAGCTATTTCAGGAAATAGAAAAAGAGGGAGAATTTCCAAATTCACTCTACGAGGCCAACATCACCCTGAATCCTAAACCAGACAAAGACACTTCAAAGAAAGAAAACTACAGACCAATATCTCTAATGAACCTAGATGCAAAACTCCTCAATAAAATTCTGGCGAATCAGGTTCAAAAACATATCAAAAAAATTGTGCATCATGATCAAGTAGGATTCATCCCTGGGATGCAAGGCTGGTTCAATATACGGAAATCAATGAATGTTATTCGCCACATCAATAGACTTAAAATTAAGAACCATATGATCATCTCGATAGATGCAGAAAAAGCATTCGACAAAGTACAGCATCCCTTTATGTTCAAAACTCTAGAAAAACTAGGGATAACAGGAACATACCTCAACATTGTAAAAGCAATCTATGCTAAGCCTCAGGCTAGCATCATTCTGAATGGAGAAAAATTGAAGGCATTCCCTCTAAAATCTGGAATAAGACAGGGATGCCGTCTCTCACCACTTCTGTTCAACATAGTTCTCGAAACACTGGCCAGAGCAATTAGACAGACGAAAGAAATTAAAGGCATAAAAATAGGAAAAGTAGAACTTAAATTATCACTATTTGCAGATGACATAGTTCTATACCTAGCAGACCCAAAAGGGTCTACAAAGAAATTATTAGAGCTAATAAATGAATTTAGCAAAGTGGCAGGATATAAAATCAACTTGCATAAATCAAAGGCATTCCTGTATATCAGCGACAAATCCTCTGAAATGGAAATGAGGAAAAACACTCCATTCACAATATCCTCAAAAAAAATAGAATACTTGGGGATCAACCTAACAAAAGAGGTGAAAGACTTATACAATGAAAACTACAGAACCCTAAAGAGAGAAATAGAAGAAGATCTTAGAAGATGGAAAAATATACCCTGTTCATGGATAGGCAGAACTAACATCATCAAAATGGCGATATTACCAAAAGTTCTCTATAGGTTTAATGCAATGCCAATCAAAATCCCAACGGCATTTCTTGTAGAAATAGATAAAGCAATCATAAAATTCATATGGAAAAACAAAAGACCCAGAATAGCAAAAACAATGCTAAGCAGGAAGTGTGAATCAGGCGGTATAGCAATACCAGACTTCAAACTATACTACAGAGCAATAGTAACAAAAACAGCATGGTACTGGTACCAAAACAGGCGGGTGGACCAATGGTACAGAATAGAGGACACAGAAACAAATCCACAAAACTAAAACTATCTTATATTTGATAAAGGGGCTAAAAGCATGCAATGGAGGAAGGATAGCATCTTCAACAAATGGTGCTGGGAAAACTGGAAATCCATATGCATCAAAACGAAACTGAATCCCCTTCTCTCGCCATGCACAAAAGTTAACTCAAAATGGATCAAGGAGCTTGATATCAAATCAGAGACACAGAGTCTGATAGAAGAAAAAGTTGGCTACGATCTACATACTGTGGGGTCGGGCCCCAAATTCCTCAATAGGACACCCATAGCGCAAGAGTTAATAACTAGAATCAACAAATGGGACTTACTCAAATTAAAAAGTTTTTTCTCAGCAAAAGAAACAATAAGAGAGGTAAATAGGGAGCCTACGTCCTGGGAACAAATCTTTACTCCTCACACTTCAGATAGAGCCCTAATATCCATAGTATACAAAGAACTCAAAAAATTAGACAATAAGATAACAAATAACCCAATCAACAGATGGGCCAAGGACCTGAACAGACAATTCTCAGAGGAGGACATACAATCAATCAACAAGCACATGAAAATATGCTCAGCATCGCTAGCAGTCAGAGAAATGCAAATCAAAACCACCCTAAGATACCATCTCACTCCAGTAAGATTGGCAGCCATTAGGAAGTCAAACAACAACAAGTGCTGGTGAGGATGTGGGGAAAAGGGTACACTTGCTCATTGTTGGTGGGACTGCAAATTGGTGCAGCCAATTTGGAAAGCAGTATGGAGATTTCTTGGAAAGCTGGGAATGGAACCACCATTTGACCCAGCTCTTCCCCTTCTTGGTCTATTCCCTAAAGACCTAAAAAGAGCATGCTACAGGGACACTGCTACATCGATGTTCATAGCAGCACAATTCACAATAGCAAGACTGTGGAACCAACCTAGATGCCCTTCAATACATGAATGAATTAAAAAAATGTGGCATCTATACACAATGGAGTATTACTCTGCATTAAAAATGACAAAATCATAGAATTTGGAGGGAAATGGATGACATTAGAGCAGATTATGCTAAGTGAAGCCAGCCAATCCCTAAAAATCAAATGCCAAATGTCTTCTTTCATATAAGGAGAGTAACTAAGAACAGAGTAGGGACAAAGAGCATGAGAAGAAGATTAACATTAAACAGGGATAAGAGGTGGGAGGGAAAGCGAGAGGGAAGGGAAATTGCATGGAAATGGAAGGAGACCCTCATGGTTATACAAAATTACATACAAGAGGAAGTGAGGGGAAAGGGAAAAATAATACAAGGGGGAGAAATGAATTACAGTAGAGGGGGTAGAGAGAGAAGAGGGGAGGGGAGGGGAGGGGAGGGGGGATAGTAGAGGAGAGGAAAGGCAGCAGAATACAACAGACACTAGTATGGCAATATGTAAGTCAATGGAAGTGTAACTGATGTGATTCTGCAATCTGTATACGGGGTAAAAATGGGAGTTCATAACCCACTTGAATCAAAATGTGAAATATGATATGTCAAGAACTATGTAATGTTTTGAACAACCAACAATAAAAAAATAAATAAAAAGTGACATTTGAGTAGAAATTTTGAAGAGGTGACACACGTTGAGCTATATGAGTATTGGAGAAAGAGCATTTTAGGCAAAGAAAACATCCAGAACAAAAGTTTTAAAGCTGGAGGTTTCTGGAATATTAAAATCAGAAGCAGAGTAAACAAAAGGGAGAATATTGGGTGACGGAAACTATAATGCTCCTTTATTCGAAAGGGAGAGGGAGACCATGGAAGATCCCAGCAGTCTGGCTACTTTTGTGGGGCCCAGTGCACAATGAAAATGCAATGTCCTTGGCCCCCCAAAAGCAGGACAAAGCACTATTAAAGAAAGATATTGAAAAAATAAAGCTTTTCCCCTTAAAATATTTTAGTACCATACTTATAAGAATTACTTAATAGTTAGAGGGATTACAGTAACACGAGTAAATTTCCACATTGTAAAAACATATGTTGGTGTTATAACTTAATACACAAAAACCAATAGTACTTTATTAATATATTTGATTGATCACACACATTTACTGACCTACTTTTCTTTTCTTTTTTCCAGGGCCAGGGTTGAACTCAGGGCCTTGCTCGTGTTAGGCAAGTCTCTACCACTGAGCTAAATCCCCCTCCTCACCTGGCCTACTTTTCTGTATATTCATTCATTAGATACCAAAATTTATATTTTTGAACAACTTCATTTTCAATTGATAAAACAGAAAGCAAAATCAGTAACTCTTGGCAAATATAAGATCACAAACATTTAAATAATTTTTAATTAATTAGTGAAAGATCTCTGTATTGCAACTATTATGGGAACTGTTAAAAGGATTCCATAGGCTGTGACAACCCTGAGATAAATTTCTGATAGGTTATTTCAAAATATAAATATTTGATGATGTTATGGTTGGTTCATGTAAAACAATGACGTTTCATAAAGGGCTGAGCTTTTGCTCAGTGTGCAGTGGAAGTCATTGAAGACCAGTAGCCTGATAGGCTTCTCTTGCAGTCACTAGTGAAGAATATGGAGTTTGCATTTCATATTAGAGAACTAGGCTCAATAAACTCATGTGATTCAAGCATTAAACTTGATTTATACAACTATCATTTTGCTTTTGGACTTTCAATATGAACTCAAAAGTAAAGTAAAAATCTGCATTCAAGCCAACATTTGAGGTAAACAAAGTAGATCATGTCTTCTTATAAAATGTGACCCTGATGTAATCAGATGCAGTGGTAATGAGCAAAAAACAATGAGAAGGAAAGAGATTATAAAAATATGAAGCCATAGGACAATTTCCACCAGGCCTCCTGATCTCTTAGGACCTTCTTGTCTACCTTCGTCTACTCGTAGTCTATACTGACCCATAAGTGTCATTCCCTAATAGCCGCAGTGAACCCACCAGATTCTCTCCACCTCACAGTCTTGTGACTTCTGCTCTTATGTTGAAGCCTGCTTTGTCCAGATTTTCGCCCTTCACACAGCCCAGAGGGAGAGTCTGATGTCCCCAGTTCATTTCTATTTGGGGAAGTCTCCTAGCCCCAGATCTACCTACTAAGCCACTGGCAGCTTTACATTGCTGCCTTGACTCACAGGAATTCTTCTGACCTCATCGGCCATAACTGCAGAGGACAATGTCACAAGACCACAACATGATTCCCACTGGAAGTGTGCATGACAGTATTTCCTTACCAGAAGCTGTGAGGATGGAAGACACAGCAATGATACAAGTGGACCCTTGTCCAAAAGTTCTGCTCAGACGTCTTAATAGTTTTCATGTCAGTGTATCATCATGCCTGAAATTCTATCAGTCTAAGACTGATTTTGCTAAACAAAATAGTACACAATTTTTAAACAGCACACATTCTTCTAAGAAAGCTAAGAATTGTGGTACCTGACATATAGTTAGCACATAATATATGATAGATAATACCTAAGTGAATGATGAAGTCCAATTGATATAATCTAAATATTTTCTTCTGAGAATAGTTATAACAAGTGAAGATATTTCATAGAAAAAAGGAAAAAATTATCATTTGGAACACATGAAAATTTGACAGAGCATGGGTGAGCTAAGGGACCCAGAGAGACTATGGGCATCTGCAGCATAGGATTTAAAACTCAGGAAGTGAGAAGCGAAAGGGAAAGTGCCCTTCACTTCTTACCCCACCCCACCAACCAAGACAAAACCAACAGCTCAATTTTGCCTATTCCTAAAATGGCCTGGAGGAAAGAGTAAGCAGTGCTGAATGCTGCTAATAAGCAAGTAGGAAAAGAACTGAAAAATGTCCACTGATTCAGTGATATGAACAGCATGATTGAACTGGGCAAGAGAAACCTCAGTAAAATTGAAGAAAACATATGAATGCTGAGTATGATGAAGTAATTTAAGGATACAAGCACTATGAAAAGAAGATCTATTCCTGTCTCAAATTTGAAATCAAATTACTATGTGACCTTGCAGAAGTCAATTAAGTGCTCAGAGCCCTGGTTTTCTTATCTAAAATGAGAGTAAGTAATACCTACCAATTTGTAAGACTACAGTACAAGTGAGACCATACATGTGAATGTGCTCTGAAATCAGTAAAGTACTTCATAAAATGAAATGTATTTAGTGTTCCAAAATAACAACAAGTAAATTTGTTCATGTTATTTAGCAAGTACACTAAAAATTCTGATCAAAAACACATGGTCAAACATAGAAGTAAAGCCAAAATTCACTGAGAATTATAGAAATTCCATTAAACAAACTCTCAAGAAACTTTAAATGAAGATATTTAAATCAGCAATTGATAAAGCACTAGATAAATTTACTGCTGTATTTCCCTCAGTTTAAACAACACTTTAAGTATGGTTGTACTTTTGCCAATTGTGAATTCAAAACTCTAGTAAAAATTTTGCCAGTTGTAATCAATCACTTGATATTTGCATAGGAAGGATTCTCCAGAAGGGCTTGCATTCTGTTTGCTTTCTTCGTATGCCATTCTTTTGGAGGATCTTAAGGTGAGTGATAATAATCTTAAGGTGAGTGATAATAATTCAAAGTAAATACCTTGAATCATTTGTGAATACATCCTCATATCTTAAAATAAAAATCTTAGATAAAATTGCAACCTTGTGCCCCAAGAGAAACCAAACTTAAAAACTGTCAAGGGAAAAAAATCCATACAGAAAAACATTCACAACTTAGTCAAATCCTGAATTAAAAATAAAAATCTTTTTGTATAATAATGTTGGTGGAAATCCAAAAATGGTAGCTAATACTTACTGAGCATGTACTATGCAATGGAGCATGTGGCTTTTCTGTGCATTTCATTTGGCTGCCATGGCTAATGAGGTAGGTATTACAGTATCATTTTCCCCATTTAAAGATAAAAACCTGAGACACAGAAACATTAAGTAATTTGCCCAAGGCCATAGCTGAACTGTGGGACCTGAACTGTGGTTGTCCACGGTCTCAATGCATGTATGAAATAGTCTCCCACAATTATTTCTTTATAGAAAATGTTAAGTACCTAATAGTAGTTTCCAAATAGTTTCTATTTTTTCTATTACTTTTTAATAGTGAATGTAAACAACAGCACATTAAGCAGATCAGGTCTCTTCTGAGCATGGGGCCCTGTACTATATACAGGTCTTATGTACATGAAGCCCTCACCAACTTTATAATAAGGCAGTTTAATTTATTTTAGAATAAGTGAATTGTAAATAATAAACCAAAAAACACTAATTTCAGAATTGTAAAGTTGCTCAAATCACACCTTAATTTCTGAGAAGGTTATCTCTAACTGCAAATACTATGGGTTTCCTCTGTCCTCTTCTGTATCATCCCCTGAACTACGTTAAGTCTAGGGGGGGTGAAGCTTGAACTTTAGTGTGCATTAGAATCACCTAGAGGATTTGTTATAATACAGATTATTCTGATTCAGAAGGTCTGAGTAATGCTAAAGATTTCCTTTTTTTTTTCTTTTAATACTGGGGATTGAACACAAGGGTGCTTAACCACTGAGCCACATCCCTCAGCCATTTTTAATTTTTTTATTTTGAGACAGGGTCTTGCTAAGTTGCTTAGGGCCTTGCTCAATTGCTGAGGCTGGCTTTCAACTTGTGATCCTCCTGCCTCAGCCTCCTGAGTTGCTGGAATTACAGGCGCGCACCACCATGTAGGGCAAGATTTGCATTTCTATCAAGTTGCCAGGTAATATTGATGCTGGCAATTCAGGGATCACACTTTTGAGGGATTACTGGCGTATTAAATAATCAGGAGTAATTTTGGTTTGTCCCTTCCTGTTAGTAGCATACCTGGGACAAGAGGCAGAGGAAATAGCAGGTGCAAAAGCCTTGAGTTGGGAACATCCCTCATGTGTTTGAGGAATAACAATACTAAAAAATAATTTTTAAAATTATTTATGAATAAGAGGGGTTTCCTACTCTCTTTAAGAATTAATGGGCAAGCCAGGTGCAGTGGCACATACCTATACTGCCAGCTACGTGGGAAGCTGAGGCAAGAGGATAAGTTTAAGGCCAGCCTCAGCAACTTAGCTAGACTCTGGTCTCAAGATTAAAGAAAAAAAGGGCTGAGGAAATAGCACAGTGATAGACACCCCTGAGTTATAACCAGTACTGGAAAGAGAGGGAGAAGGAGAAGAATATTATTTCAGAAAATTCAAACATTGGGAAGAAATGAGGGATGAAGAGAGCTGCCTGCCACTCCTACTCAATATGCCAAATCGCTTTTCTCCTTCTGGTATCACGATATTTTGAGGATCCAATCTCACAAAAAGATACAGACACAAATAACATTATTTCTGTTTTCTTTTGAATTTTGTTCACCCTGCTATGCTACCAGGGTAATTGTTGGGGAAAGAAACTTGGCAATTTCCAGATCACAACAGGGGGTGAATGCGGGAGGCCCTGTTTCCATTCACTTTCACACTGATGATTTCTTACTGCAAACAGCCATGGCTCCCTGCCCACATGCTTTTCTTCACCGCAGATGTTGGTTTAATTCATGCACAGGTGAGGCTTGAAGTCCCACAGATTTAACGCTCTGAAGCAGCCCTCAACCAATGGCAGACAAGGGTGGTTAAACATCCCAGCTTCTTTGCCCCTTGGGTGGGACACTCTGAGGCATGTTCCTAATGGTTTCCAGAATTAGTGGAACTGAGTTCCAGTTGCTCCTCACATAACCAGCTCTTTAGCATGCCCAATAGTGGCTTCCTTTCTGTCCTTTCCTCATTTCCCACTCTCCTGCTCTTTCCCAGGCTTACCTCCCAAATAATCTACTTCCAGGGGATCCTAGTCTCTGGATCTGCTTCTGGGACACCAGCTTGAGTCAAGGATCTTCTTGCTAGGAAGTCACATTCTTAGCGTGAGTACTTTACTGATCTACCAGTCTGTCTCTCTTACTATCTTGGGAAAAACCCAAGGAAATTTTTAACTCAAGTAATGCTTTTGATTTTATCACTGGCTCAGTAATTTTCATCACATGTACACACTCACCAAAGAACTCACACTGCCCACATCAAGTAGCTTCATAAAATTCTCAGGAACTCTTGTCCCTGTAGGTATTTTATCAAATGAATTATCAACAGCTTGAACTTGAAGTTGTCATTGCAAAAATGATAGTATCATACAATTTCTTAATCAATTATTCCCAAGAATAGACATTCAGGTAAAATTTCTTCTGTTTACTTAAAATATTAAGACCTGCATTTGAAACCTACATCTTTAATATCATCTATGTTTATTAGATCAACTGCCCTTGCTCTCTCCAAATTCACTCGTTGTAGGTGGAGTGGCAATATTATTCCCTTCCTTAAGCTCTTGGTGGAGCAGCTCCAGGTCGTCATCCTGCATAATATAGAACATTCTCAACACCAGGAAACTGATGCTGGTATAATGCATGAGTACAGTTCTATGCTATTGTATCATGTGTGGATTGGAGTAACCACCACAGTCAAGATACAGATCACAGAGATCTCTGATGTTGATATTTTACCTGTTTCAATGTAGTGTAGAGCTTACTTCTCCTTAGGTCCCTTTACCCTCCCCTGCTTATAAAGTAATAGCAGGCAATGTATAGTTTTATTTCAATTGTCAAATTTAATTTTGAGATGAAAGAGAAGGACATTGATTGTATTGATCCATATTTTAACTTTCTTAATTCTTTGATTTATAATGTTCCAAGATCTCTTCCTTTTTCATTTCCTTTCCCCCCCTCCCCAAGAACCTCCTTTTATCTTTCCCTTTAATTGTTCAAGAATAGTTGTTCTGGATACAGGATCACCCTTTCAACAGTGAAAATATTCTGCTACTTCCTTTTAGACTCCATGGTTCCTGATGAGAAATCCACTGTAAATCAAATTATTCAAATGATTTTTCCCCTTATAGTATCATTTTTCTTGTAGCTTCCAGACTTTTAATTTGTCTTTAATTTTCTTTACTTTGATTATGATTTTTCTTGGACTGGATTATTTGTGTTTATCCCACCAGGGGTTTGCTTAGTTTCTTGGCAAGTCTCCGTGTGTATTTTTTGACAAATTTGGGGATTTTTCAGCCATTATTTCTTTGAATACTTTTCAACTCTGTCCTCCTCCTTCTCTTTTTTGGACTCTGATGGTATAAATACTAGATGTTCTGCTATAGTTACCATAGGTCCTCCAAAGTCTCTTCATTTGCTCCATTTATTTTCTTTCTGTTCTTCACATTAGTTTATTTTTTTAAAAGAGAGAGTGATAGAGGGAGAGAGAGAGAGAGAGAATTTTTAATATTTATTTTTTAGTTATCGGCGGACACAACATCTTTGTTGGTACGTGGTGCTGAGGATCGAACCCGGGCCGCACGCATGCAAGACGAACGCGCTACCGCTTGAGCCACATCCCCAGCCCAACATTAGTTTATTTTGTTCTATCTTTACGTCCATTAATCCCTCTTCTGATCTTTTCATACCATTATTGAGCTCATCCATCCAATTTTTTATTCCAATTAATATACTCAATTCCCTTTTGGTCCTTCTTTGTCTTCTATTTCTTTGTTGAGACTACCTGTTTTTCAATTTGTTTCAAGCCTGTTCATAGTTGCTTATTAAATCATTTATGATTATTTTAAAATCCCTATCAAATCATTCCAAGACCGGGGTTCTCTGTATATTGGCATTTGTTAATCATTTCTTCTTAGGCAAGATGATATTTTCCTGGTTCTTGGTATGATATGTAATTTTCAATTGTATCCTAGATATTTTAGTATAAAGTCTATATCATACTTAAATCTTCTGTCCTATCAGGCTTCTTCCAACACCACACTGGTGGGGAAAGGGGAGCATCACCTCACTACTGCCACCAGTTGGGTTACAGTCCAGGTTCCTCATTCCTCTTGATATCTGTGGCAGGAACTCATTCCCTCTGGATAGAGAGAGGTAAGATTCCAAGCTACCTTCTAGGATTCAACTGATACCTCCCTGGATAGGAAAGGGAGGGGATCCCGTTCCTTGACACCATAGCAAGGTGGAGAACACTAGTTACTTATTCCTAGATGGTAGTAGCTGTTACCTTCAAACGGGGATGAAAGTCCCCACTCTTTACCTGATAACACTCTGGCAGTAGGGAGTGGGGACCTTGTTACCGCCAGGCCTTTGCTAACAGGGAGGGTGCAAAGCCATGGGTTTGTCTGTGATTTCTAAATGGAGTAGGGCAGCTAGTATCTAAAAGTTTCCTGTCGTTCTAGCTTATCCCTTTCCTGATTCTATGTCTGAGGAGAGCAGATTTTGTTTGAGCCCACTGGTCTTTCTCAGGTGCCAGTTTCTTCAGCATCCAGTTTGAGATATATGAGGGAGGGGGAAAATTACCAGGGAGCCATATTGTTTCTCAGGCCCAAGGTCCCTAGGGGGTCTGCCCTCTTCCCTTCTCTCAAAGACATTATATTTCTTCTAATATAATGTCCAGAGTTTTAATTACTTAGTGAGAGGAATACAGAGAAGTGTCTATTCCATTTTGGTCTGGAATCAAAGTCACTAGGTATAATTTTAAATTGAAAAAGAGAATAAAGATTTCCAACTATTACAATATACCTAAATTGATTAAAGCATTAGAGTTCACAAAGTACATTCATATGCAGTTTCTTTTCATCCTCAAAACAACTTCTAAATATGGTATTATTATCACTCCTTTTTCAGAGCAGATAACTGATCCAGAGGTGATATGTTCAATCCAGAGTCACACAGTAAGTCACACAGGACTGCAACCAGAATTAGATAATTCCACTTGATGCCAAATATTTTGAACCAGACAAGATAAAAGCACAAATATGCAAGGGTGAACTGACTGATAAGATTGTTATTACTACTTTTTAAAATTAAATTTTTTTTGTGTGGTGTGGTGCTGAGAATCAAACTCAGAACCTTGAGTGTTCTAGGCAAGTGTTGTACCACTGAGACACACCCCCAGCCATTTACTACTCTTTTATACAAGAGAAGTAAATGCAGAGAAGGCATAGGAGCTCTTCTCTGGCTGGAAAGCAGGACCGATCAGGCTCTAAAACCCACAGCATCATCAGCAAACCCTGTTTTCTAAAGAGCAGCAGGTAGAAGCCTTGCTGAGCCTTGATCCTGGCCCCACTAAGACTGTAGTAGTGCCACTCCCAAGAGAAAACCCTCCATGACTCCTGGCCTCCCACCCAGACAGAGCACAAGGGTTCGAACACATTTTTCTCCAAGTCTGAGATTGTAGCTCTAAGAGTTTTCTTTTTCTCTTCTCCCTCTTCTTTGTATAAACTGAAAGGCTGACTTGAGATTGTGCATCACTGGTGAGATCAAAGGTTAAAAAGTGATGGTTCACAAGATGACTAATAGTTGAAAAAAACAAACAGCCCAGTTGACCTTGTGATACAGATACTTTAGCTATCCCGTGCCAGCTGGGGGACTATGTCACAACAAAACACTCCTCCTGGCAGCATGTACCCTGTTCATTTTGGTCAAACTACCATACTTCTCCTAAAATATAAATTTCAAAATCTTTCCAAAATCACTCATGTGTTTAAGGTAGATTTCCTGTATCCCAAACTTTTAGGTAAGATAGACATAATTAGCTATACTGGAAAATTGGAATTCTGCAGATTTGGAGATGCATGTGATAAGACCTCATAAAGATCTAGAGTTCAAAGTTTTACTTCCTAAATCTTTAAGTGCAATTGACACTCCAGGATGATGTACCATACTGGCTTATAGCTTTAGGTATTCTCTGATAGACTACCACACATTTCAGAGATCAATGTACTTACAATCTGAGAAGCGTATCAACAGATTAAAATATAAGACAAACAACAAATTCTTTTATATACTGCAATACCATACATACTTGTGGACTTGCTAAATTTTATCTTTATAAAATATTCATCCAAAAATCAATGGAAAAAATTCATGTGATAAAAGGGAGTTTTAACCTGTTACCAATAAACATAGGATATGTTTCAGAAAAATCAATATTAGGATGGGAAAGCATGATGAAGTATATCCTAGAGGAGATGTACTAAATAATAAATAACCATAAAGATTATTTTACTTAATTTCTAATGATGGAAAGTAAAAGCTTTACAACTTCTTTCCATCCATATAGTATGCAATATATCTCTGATTTGGACATGGTAGGGAAAGGTAAATCTAAATTAGTAAGATTTTTGAATTGTAGAATTTTAGAAAGAAATGTGATTACCTTATTTAGCTTTGATTGTATACAGCAACTAAAAGTAAGCTAGGATATATTAACCAATAGAATAATTTTATCAGCCTGGCTCAAGTGGCTGTATTTTATATTGGGAAGGTATTCCTGAAGGCTGGCCTTCCTGAAGAGTAGTAGGCATTTCCTTTTAACATCTAAATGGCACAGTTTCTATTCCTGGGCCTGTGAAATTATGTAATTCTTTAAAATTGATTTTCACTTTTATAGAAATAAATATTAATTCAAATACCATATATAAATGACACTTCAATAATATTTTATGTTTTACCATTTCAAAGTTACACAACTCAAGTTTTCATAAAATGTGAACATATGTGAGAATATATATACATATTTAAAGTCAGTGAAAAAAGTGATTTCCTCTCCAGGCTCTTAATTTAACATATTAATTTCCTTAGTAACTCCCTCCTTCAGACATGAATCAAAGAAAAGTATGAATCTGCCTCATTCATCTATCAGCTGTTGCAGCACACATTTCTGCAGAGCAGGAGCTTGGATGGATGACAATAACCAGGGCCCAACACCAAGGGGGAAAGAGGGCTTCCCACCCAGCGTGTAATCCAGGACCACAGCACATCTCTTCCCCGGGGGAAGGCAGAGAGAACAGAAATGGCATCCTCCAACAGGCACCAGCACTCTTGGATGACAGACATGAGCCCCTCACTAAGTCACCAAATAGGTGAAGGGAAATCTGCACCAGGAAAGAAACCACCAAACTCAACAGTGAAGAACACACACATAAACAAAAAGTGTACAGAAAAATATCAAATGTTTCAAAAGAAGATAATCATCCTCTCCAAAAAGAAAAGGAGGATACCACTTCCATAAGCAAAATTAGAATTTTTAATTTTCTTTTTTTTTTTTAAAGAGAGAGTGAGGAGGGAGGGAGGGAGGGAGAGTGAGAGAGAGAGAGAGAGAGAGAGAGAGAGAGAGAATTTTTTTTTTAATATTTATTTTTTAGTTCTCGGCGGACACAACATCTTTGTCAGTATGTGGTGCTGAGGATCGAACCCGGGCCGCACGCATGCCAGGCGAGCACGCTACCGCTTGAGCCACATCCCCAGCCTGAATTTTTAATTTTCTAGAAATGAAAAATGAGGTTGTGAAAATAAAGAACTTAGAAGTGGGTGATACAGAAGAATGTCTGTGACTGAAAAGCAAAAAAATTTGGAGCTGACAGATTCTTCTAGAATTCAGAACTAAAGGACAGAATAATGGGAATGAAAAAAGGATAATGGTAATATTTGAAGGACAGAAGTGGTAGTTTTGAATTGGACATTCCAGAAAGAAGGGAGATAAGAAAGATCACTTAAAGATTAGAGATTTTTTTAATCATCAAAGAAATTATAAATGTGTTGGCCCTTAAGTTTGAATATGAAGGTTTGGGAATAAAATCGCAGAAAGAAAGATGAGAATACATGAAAAGATACCCATACCTAGACTCACTGGTATGAACTTTCATAAAAATGAAGGGAAAAAATCCTAAAAGCAGCTATAAAGTAAAAACAGCTATTTATAAAAAGAAATAAGAACCAGATTAACATTGACATTGACATCTTTTCAACAACACTACATTCAAAAAGATAACAGAAACCAATTAGGATCTCTGCAGATTTCTCAACCCAGACCCTAAAAACTAGAATCCTAGAATAACATACCAAGCTCTGAAAGAAAATGGATGCCAACCAAGAATCTTACATCCAGTAAAATTAAGCTTTAGATTTGATGGTGAAATAAAAACCTTCCATGATAAACAAAAGTTAAAGATTTACAACTAGAAAGCCTGCACTACAGAACATTCCATGAGGAGGAAATGAAAAACAACAATGAAAATCAGCAAAAGGAGGTATTACACTAAAGGAAAAACCAATAAAAGGAAACCAAGTTAAGTTAAATACCAAAAATAAACAAAAATGACTGGGAATACAAATAATGTCTCAATAATAACACTGGATATCAATGGCTTAAACTCACCAATCGACTGGCAGATTGGATTTTTTAAAAAGACCCAACAATATGCTGCCTTCAAGTGACTCATCTCATAGGAAAAGACATCCACAGATTGAAAGTGATGGACTGCAGAAACAAGCAGGGGTTTCCATCATCACATCAAATAAAGTAGACTTAGAGCCAAAGTTAATCAAAAGAAATAAAAAAGAACATTTCATACTGTTTAAGGGAACCATACAACAACAAGACATATAACAATTATAAATATATATGCCCCAAATAATGAAGCATCTGCGTTCATCAAACTCTTGCCAAGTTCAAGAGTCAAATAGATGACAACATAATGATTTAACACACTTCTTTCACCATTTGATAGATCTTCCAAATAAAAGCTGAACAAAGAAACTATACAAGTCAATAAAACAATTAATAACTTAGACTTAACTGACATATTTAGAATATTTCACCCATCAATGAGTGAATATACTTTCTTCTCAGCAGCACATGGATCCTTCTCTAAAATAGACCATGTATTATGCCTGAAAGCAACTCTTAGCAAATACAAAAAATTAGAGATACTAACCTGCATTCTATCATACCATAATGGAATGAAATTAAAAATCAATGATAAAACAAAAAATAGAAGCTACTCCAACATCTGGAGACTAAATAATATGCTATTGAATGAACAATGGATTGCAGAAGACATCAAAGAAGAGATTAAAAAATTCTTAGAGATAAATGAGAATACTAATACAACATATCAAAATCTCTGAAATACTATGAAGGCAGTACAAAGAAGAAAGTTCATTGCATGGAGTTCATTTCTTTAAAAAAAGTCAACAAATAAATGACCTAGCATTACATCTCAAAGCCCTAGAAAAAGAAGAACAAATCAACACCCAAAGCAGTAGAAGATGGGAAATAGTTAAAAACAGAGCTCAAATCAATGAAATTGAAACAAAAGAAACAACTGGAGAAATTGACAAAACAAAAAGTTGGTTCTTCTAAAAAATAAATAAAATTGACAATCCCTTAGCCATGCTAACAAAGAGAAAGACAGAGAAAATTCAAATCACTAACATACATGATGACAAAGGAAATATCATTACAGAAATACAGAAGATAATTAGAAATTATTTTGAAAACTTGTACTCCAATAAAATAGAGAATATCAAAGGCATTGACAAATTTCTAAAGGCATATGAGTTGCTCAAATTGAATCAGGGTGATATACACAATTTAAACAGATCAATTTAAAGCAAGGAAATAGAAGACACTATTAGAAGCCTACCAACCAAGAAAGCCCAGGACCACATGGATATCAGCTGGGTTCTACAAGACCTATAAAGAAGAATTAATACCTATACTCTACAAATTATTTCATGAATTAGAAAAACAGGGAGCATTTCCAAACTCATTCTATGAGGCCAATATAACCCTGAGTCCAAAACCAGACACACACATATCAAAGAAAGAAAACTTCAGACCAATATCTCTAATGAACATAGATGCAAAATTTCTCAGTAAACTTCTGGCAAATCAAATACAAAAACATATCAAAAAGACTGTGCACCATGATCAAGTAGGATTTATCCCAGGGATGCAAGGTTGGTTCAACATATGGAAATCAATAAATGTAATTCATCACTCAACAGATTTAAAGATAAGAATCTTATGATCATCTCAATAGATGGAGAAAAAGCATTTGACAAAATATAGAATCTCTTCATGTTCAAAACACTAGAAAAACTAGGGATAATAAGAATATATCTCAATATTGTAAAAGCTACCTATTCTAAGCCCAAGGCCAGCATCATTCTAAATGGAGAAAAATTGAAAGCATTCAATTTTATCAAAGTAGAGGGATATAAAATCAACACCCATAAATCAAAGGCATTTCTGTACATCAGTGACAAATCCCCTGAAAGAAACTAGGAAAACTACCACATTTAAAATAGCCTAAAAAAAATACTTGGGAATCAACAAAAGATGTGAAAGACCTCTACAATGAAAATTACAGAATGCTAAAGAAAGAAATTAAAGAAGAGCTTAAAAGATGGAAAGATGTTCCTTGTTCTTGAATAGGAAGAATTAATATTGTCAAAATGACCATAATACCAAAAGCATTATACAGATTTAATAAAATTTCAATCAAAGTCCCAATGAAATTCCTCATAGAAATAGAAAAAACAATCATGAAATTCATCTGGAAAAATAAGAGACCCAGAATAGCCAAAGCAATCCTTAGCAAGAAGAGTGAAGCTGGTGGCATCACTATATCAGACCTTAAACCATACTAAAGGGCAACAGTAACAAAAACAGCATAGTATTGGCACCAAAATAGATTTGTAGACCACTGGTATCGAATAGAGGACACAGATACAAACCCACATAAATACAGTTATCTCATACTAGACAAAGGCGCCAAAAACATATATTGGAGAAAAGATAGCCTGTTCAACAAATGGTGCTGGGAGAACTAGAATCCATATGCAGCAAAATGAAATTAAGCCCCTATCTCTCACCATGCATAAAACAACTCAAAGTGGATCAAGGACCTAGAAATTAGACCAGAGACCTTGTATCTAATAGAAGAAAAAGTGGGCCCAAATCTTCATCATGTTGGATTAGGCTCAGACTTCCTTAACAAGACTCCTATAGTGCAAGAAATAAAATCAAGAATCAATAAATGGAATGGATTCAAACTGAAAAGCTTCTTCTCAGCAAAAGAAACAATCAGTGAGGTGAAGAGAGAGACTACAGAAGGTGAGCAAATTTTTAGCACATGCACATCAGATAGAGCAGTAATCTCTAGGATATATAAAGAACTCAAAAAACTTAACACTAAAAAAAAATCACCCAATTGATAAATGGACTAAGGAACTGAACAGACACTTCTCAGAAGATGATATACAATCGATCAACAAATATATGAAAAAATGTTCAACATATCTAATGCAAATCAAAACTACTCTAAGATTTCATTTCACTCCAGTCAGAATGGCAGCTATTAAGAATACAAACAACCATAAGTGTTGGCGAGAATGTGGGGGAAAAGGCACAATCATACATTGCTGATACAACTGCAAATTGGTATAACCAATCTGGAAAGCAGTATGAAAATCCCTTAGAAAACTTTGAATGGAACCACTATTTGACCCAGATATCCTACTCCTTGATTGATACCCAAAGGTCTTAAAAACAGCATACTACAATGATGCAGCCACATCAATATTTATAGCAGCACAATTCACAATAGCTAAATTGTGGAACCAACCTAGATGGCCTTCAATAGATGAACAGATAAAGAAAATGTGGTATATATGCATAATGAAATATTACTCAGCATTAAAAGAGAATAAAATCATGGCATTCACAGGTAAAATGGATGAAGTTGGAAGATATCATGCTAAGTGAAGTAAGCCAATCCAAAAAAACCAAATGCCAAATGTTTTCTCTGATATGTAGATGCTGATCCATAATGGGGGTGGAGAGGGAGCATGGGAGGAATGGAGGCACTTTAGATAAGGCAAAGGGGAGAGAGGGGAGGGCAGGGGGAAGGGAGGGGGCACGGGGTGGGGAAGGTAGGAAAGATGGTGGAATGAGATGGACATCATTACCCTAAATACATGTATGAAGACATGAATGGTGTGACTCTACTTTGTGTACAACCAGAGACATGAAAATTGTGCTCTATATGTGGACTATGAATTGAAATGCATTCTGCTGTTGTGTATAACAAATTAGAATAAATAAATAATTTTTTAAAAAAGAGACAATGGAGCAATATCTTCAGAGTTCTGAGAGGAAAGGACTTATTATGTACACCTCTAATGCACTAATAAAAATATCAGGGTTTATTTTGACATGATGAAAATAATTGAAAATAATTTGCTCCCATTCAGTTCCTAGTACTTCCCCTTTCCTTTACCCCTCCCTCCCCTTTTTCCCTTTCCTCTACTCTTCTGGTCTTCTATTTATTTAGAGTCTTCTTTTAAATTAGTGCACTACAGATACACATAAAGCTAAAAACTCACTTGGTACTAGTCACATACGTACATGGGACAGTTTGGCTGGTTTCTTTGCACTGTTTCTCCCACTTCTGGTCCCTCCTCCCTCCCATTTAATCCTCTTCTTCAACTCCACTGACATCTCCTCTCTTTTCATGGGATTTCCCCTGCCTTCCCCCACTCCCCTTTCCCCTGTTTTTAGTCTTCCACATATGAGAGAAAACATTCAACCCTTGACTTTCTAGGTTTGACTTATTTCACTTACCCACTCAAACTGTCACTGAATTGTGAAATGAAATGAAATGCTTCGGCAAGTTCCCAAAAGTTTTTTGAGGATGATTACCAAAAAGAAATTGAAGAAACAGACATGAGTACAGGGAACACTGATGAGCAATCAAACAAGTAAACTTAGAGATAAATTTACATAATTGTTTATAATAAGATGATTAATAAGAATTCAGAAGTAAAAATCCCTTGATCTCCAAACTGGACATAGTGGGGGCAGGAGATGCAGAGGAAGAGTGTGCCAAGGTCCTAGTGGGAGAGGCAGGAGGGCAGGTGGGGAGAATGGGGTTGGGGCAGGAACAGGAAGTTTAGATATTGAGAAGATTCCTATAGGTTTAAAGATCCTAATTTAAACTAGAGGGGTTAATACACAGTGAACAACTGGAAGGAGAAAATGAAAACAGCAATGATGAAGAGCACGGTCAAACCAATGGGAGGCAAGAAAAGAAAAATATATATGTACAATGAATGGAAAAAATTAGAGAAGAAAGAGCTTCAAACAATGTTAGAGGAATTAAAATAAGTAAATTAAAATAGCCTATTAAAGATCAGGAACACTATGTTTGGCTAAAGAGGAAAAGGTGAGCTATATTTTGTCAATCAGATTCACAACCTGAACACAAAATGTCACAAAGCAATTGAATGAGATAGAAATATAAATCTGACCAAGATTAGTAGGAAAAAAAATTGGAGCACAAAGAGTTTCAGGAAAATAGAATATAGGATGAAAAATAATAAAAAGGACAAAGAGGATATTTCCTATGGATAGAATGCTCTATTCCTACTGATATGACCCTCTAGGACCAACTTGAGCTACCTGATCACAATTCTTGCCTGACATTTTTGAAATCTTGTCATTAGAGTTGGGTGTCCTTGTCAAGTTAAAGAACAAAACAAAGCCACTGCTTTCATGGAGATTTTGTTCTGGAAGAGGCAGGTGGGTGCACACACACACACACACACACACACACACACAAACTAATAATCAAACTATATGGAACGTCAGTGGTAATAAGTGCTAAGTGTTGAAAGGAAGCGTAGCAGAGGTGTCATTTTAAATGGGGTAGCCAAGGAAGACTTCACCAGGAAAATGATCAAAGACTTTCCAGTTGCTGAGGAAGGAACCATACAGACTTCTGAGGGAAGAGAATTTCAGGCAGGGGGGACAGCAAGAGCAAATGGTCACTAGTATAAGGTTAAATAAATTAACTGTGGAGGGGCTAGTGAGGTAAGTGGGATATCAGGAGTGTAGCATCAGAAGCCAAGTGAAGATGGTGAAATAATGAACTGTGTCAAAACAGCAGGTGTACCAAAGAGCAGGGGGACTGAGAAAGGGCCATGATTAAACTTAGCAAACAGAAGCCACGGCTGACTGTGACAAAAACAATCTCAGGGGAGCACTGGGAACCCAAATCTAAGAACTGGGCATAAGAGAGAAAATGGAATAGCAAATAGAGTCAACCATTTCAAATGGATTTGCCATAAAGAAGAGCTGAGGAGAGGGCAGGGCCTGGAGCAGGTGGTGGGATCAAGGTGGGAGAGAGTCAAGAGTGGGAGGAAAAAGACCTGAGCATCCATGAAACAAATGAGGTCCCCTCCAGAATAATATTAGGAAGTTTTAAAATAAACATGAGAGCAGCCACCTGAGAAATCGCCTAACACAAATGATTACTGAAAGGAAGGGAATTTAGAAATGCTTGGGATTCAATCAAGGAAACCACATCTAAATAGGATTGTGTTATAACTGGATTGTGTTATAACTGAAAGAAAGCCTACTCAATGTACTTTACCCATGAAGGAAGACAGTACTAAAAGACAAGGACTCAGTTTGAGCAAGATTCATAATAGGAGAGACAAAGTAAAGCAATGTATTTCCAGCAATGTTTACAAAAAGAGGATACTGATGAGTGAAATTAAATTTGGGTGCATTTATAGATATATTTTTCATCTTAATTGTAAAGATGGATGTGTTGGGGGGTTACTAGGTCATTAGGATTATCCATGTGATTTTAGGATCAGAAATCAACCTTATTAGTGGAGTTTTCCATGTAGATTCCCTGCAAGAAGACGGTGTACTTATCACGGGGCTTGAGTGTCTAATCCCAAGGGGATGTAGCCAAGATACATTAACAAATTGTCGTTCTGATTTATTCTGTATTTTCATGAGAGTTTGGTTCTAGTAGTCAGAAGCTTGGAACTGTCTGGATATATAAAAGCAAATGGACCAAACTTTGAAATGACCCTGAGGTAGAGCAGAGCCAATCATTAGTAGGCCTCTCAAATGCCACCCATAAACCAGGTGAGGCGGTACATACCTGTAATCCCAGCAGTTTGGGAGGCTGAGGCAGCAGGATTGGGAGTTCAAAGCCAGCCTCAGCAACTTAGCGAGACCCTGAGCAACTTAGCAAGGCCTGGGCAACTCAGCAAGACCCTGTCTCTAAATAAAAAATAAAAAGGGCTGGGGATGTGGCTCAGTGGTTAAGTACTTGGGCTTCAATCCCTGGTACAAAAAAAAAAAGATAAAAAATGCCACACATACCTTATTCCTTGTCCATCTAACCATATACTTGAAATATTGAACTAAGGAAGGGGCACTGGAGTAACAACTAGAAAACAATCTAGGTCTCTGCCACCACTAGTCTGGCAACCCCATCCGCTGATTGCCATCCATTCCTGCGGTCCTCGGTTCACATTGTCTTTGCAAATGGGAGTAACAATAGCTGTTCTATCACAATGGTTTGTTTTGAGGCTCAGAATTTAAGTCTAAAACAAACGGCTATATGAACAGAAGATATTAATGCTCTCATCATTACATGCCCTAAAGCCTGAGTGTATAATTGGTATACTGAAGCACATTACCACAATTATCCGAGAATTGAAGACAAGATGAAAAACCACGAACCCACTGAAGAAAATCTGGGAAATCCTACCTCTCAGCAACTGGTTTGGCAATGTTTTCAAAAATGATCTCTTGCTTTGCATCTTGATCAAAAATCCTCTGAAATCTGCAATGTGAAAGTGGTAATTATTTAAATGCTGAGCCTTCAAACACTATTGGATTAATAAATCTTGTTTTTCTAAAACTTTGTAAATGACCCCACATTTACATCATCGGGCTTACCTAACTTAACACAATGTTTGTCCTGTAGTTCCACCACACTGTGCTCTTGTACTCCAGTATACAAATGGTGGGTAAACAGTATTGCTTTGACAAGATCAGCACAATAAATCCCTCTGAAAAGCTGCAGCAGCTTTGAACCAAATAATAAACTGTGTGTTTTTTAGCTCTCAAGAGGGACAGTGTCTACAATTAGCATCAAATTCAAATTCAGATAACTGCATGAAATGGAAACCCAAGAACAGGATGTAAACCGCCAAAGAACTTCTGATGTCTGACCTGTGAGAAAATGGGGGCAATTGTGAATTGTATCATTATTGAATTTAATTTAAAAATTAAATTGAACTGAAGTTTATGTCTCACTAATTAGGTACCAGTATCAACAATGTCAATTCTCAAGATGGCATTGTTTCATTTTATTGACCAAGATTCAAAAGTCAAAAAGTAAACTAAGATATATCTGTTCTGCAAAGAGAAGCTTTATTAGATTGGCAGTGACCAGGGAATGGGAGGTGGTGTGGTGTCAGTTTCACTCTTCTCCGGTGCCACTCTGATGAGTACAGGATTGCAAGCACAGTGGAATAATTTGGGTAGGAGACACATCTATTCTTTTGCAGTGAGGTGAGGTACTACCAGCATGTATGGCTCCCATGAAAACATTGCAATAATGAGAAGAGGAAGGCGGGCTGGGAGGGGGGATAGAGAGACCAACCAAAATGTTAGCAAAGGGTGAATCTCCCACAAAGAGTATATGAATGTTGACTGGGTTGTTCTTCCACCTTACATATTTAAATTTTTTCAAAATAAAAATTGTAGAAAGGAGAACTTTAAAGCAAAAACTTTAAAACAAACACTTTGAGGACATCCTGAGCAGCTCTCAGTGTAGCACAGGAACCTCTGGTCTACATGCCTGTCTACTCAAGTAAATTGGCATCTGTTCAATCCAAGTGGAGACTGTAGGTGACATGCAAACCTGTTTTCACTACCAGGGACTTCAGAAGGGTGTCTAGAGATGGACTGGAAATATAAAATGTTAAGAAATTTGTTTTTAATCAAAATTAACTTCAAAGGATCCCTATAGCTGAACCACATTTGTTTTTGAAAAGTAAATAACGCAAGGAAATATCCTAAGGCATTTCTCCAGCAATGTGATTTTAGACAGCAGTCTTTACTGTTCAATGTGCTCAGACCACTCCTCAAAACCTGGCAGGTGTAAAACAGCTTCAGATATGAGCACCAGGATTATAGAGAGGTCAACATAACACAGGTCTCTCTATGCTCTTCAGAACATGGTCCACTAGGACATCTTAGTACAGACCCCTAGTGGTGCCTGTGAAGAGACGGGTGGTACAGAAAGCTAGCTGGATTCTTTTATCAGGCTGATGATGACTGAGTGAATCAATCAGCCATTCCTGACCACATGTCTTTACATAATAAGAACTATATCTACTACTACGTAATCAAGAAATGGCAGGAGTTTTAAAGAAGACATTGAATCAAACACAGAATGCACTATAAAAGATATATTTTGTAAAATAATTAATTATGGTATATTAATCCTTCAGGATCCTTCCAATCTAATACCATTGCACTTCTATGGGGATTAGTCGCCACTCCTAGGCCTCAACGCGTTTGAGTGGCTTGTTGTAATGGCCAATGTTTTGGCCATTCTTGATGAGAGATGATGCTAAGGTCTGCACCTGTATCCAGAAGTCCATTAAATTCATGTCCTTGAATATTTAGGTTTAGCATGGGGCGAGAATCTAAATTTAAAGAAAGCATAGCCCAATCTACACCTGTGGAGCCTAATCCCTTGGAACCTCTTTCTACAGCACGACTGGAAAATTTATCATGTAGGCTTGGTATTATTAGTAACAGTGCTATTCTATCTCCTGGTGAAATTACTGATATACCCTTTGGAGAACTGTCTATAATTTTTATTTCACCTTCATAATTGGGATCAATTACCCCAGGACTTATCATAAGTCCTTTTAGAGTACAAGAGCTGCGTCACAATAATAAGCCTACTGTTCCTTTGGGAAGAGGTCCTTTTACTCCTGTGGGAATGATTTGAACTCCCATCTCTGGAGTTAGTACTGATCTGGCAGAGGTGCAGATGTCCAACCCTGCGCTCCCTCTGGTTTGTCTGATGAGGGATCTGATGGACAATGTGTCCTGGGCACTACCCTGATGGGGTTTCTGGGTTCCTCCAGTGCTCCATATATTTGTGGTTTTGGGCCCCGGAGCATTGGGCCCCCCTGTCCATTTTTTGGCAACGGAGCCCGATGCCTTTCTCCATGATATCATGGATAAACACCTGGTCCTTGTTCGTTTTTTGATAATGGAGTACCCTCTATGGTGGTCTGAGAATGGCATTCATTAGCCCAATGTCTTCCTCTACGGCATCGTGGGCAAATACCTGGTATTCTATTCCTTTGATACCTAGTTTTGTTAAACCCTCCTCCTATGGGGCAATTCCTTTTAAAATGTCCTGTTTGTTCACAATTGTAGCATGTTCTTGGCCTGGCATCTAAAGCCTGTTGTACTGCAGCTGCCACGACTTGCCCTTGTTCATTAATGTCGCTACATAATTTAATATATGTGTTTAAATCTTCATGTTTCCATGGTCTAATAATATCTCTGCACCAATGATTCACTTGTTCATAAGCCAGTGGCCCCTGACTAAAGAAAAGATACAAGCAGCCCATGATCTGGTCAAACAACAATTAGCGGAAGAACATATACGACCTTCTGTATCTCCCCATAATACTCCCATTTTTGTCATCAAAAAGAAATCTGGTAAATGGAGATTATTGCAAGATTTAAGAGCCATTAATAATGAGATGGGACCTGCTCAATCGGGGATTTCTCAATTGTCTGCTTTGCCAAAAACTTGGTATGTTTTAGTTATAGATATTAAAGATTGTTTTTTTTCAATTCCAATTCATCCTGAGGATAGTCCACGTTTTGCATTTACTATCCCTGCACTGAATCATGAAGGTCCTGATCAGAGATATGAGTGGAAAGTACTCCCTCAAGGGATGGCTAACAGCCCAACTATGTGTCAAATTTATGTTAACAAAGTAATCCAGCCACTTAGAAATCAAAATCCTGAACTACAAATATTTCACTATATGGATGATGTATTATTAGCACACAAAGATAAAAACACATTGCTAGAATGTTATGCCACACTTACAAACTTATTAAAAAATTATAATCTAGAGATAGCAATAGATAAAGTACAATTAAATTTTCCAATTAATTATTTAGGAGTTCTATTATCTTCAACCATGGTCCATCCACCAAAAATTCAAATACGAGTAGATCAACTCAAATCACTTAACGACTTTCAAAAGTTATTAGGAGACATAAATTGGATAAGGCCTCATCTAGGTATACCAACAGGAGAGTTGGGACCTTTATTTGATATCCTAAAAGGTCCATCAGATCCAAATTCACCCAGAATGTTAACGCCTGAAGCAAGAAAGACATTAAAAATCATTGAAACATATATGGAAAATATGCATTTGGATAGAATTGATATAAGTTTGCCTTTATTATTTATTGTACTACCAACAAAAAATATTCCTACAGGAGTATTTTGGCAAGAAGGTCCATTATTATGGATACATTTATCTTATTCTCCTAACACTATTCTTACTAGGTATCCTGAGGCTGTAGGACAATTAATACTCAAAGGAATAAAAGCAGCAAAAGGAGTGTTTGGAATTTCTCCCAATAAAATTATTACTCCATATACTATGAATCAAATTGATGAGTTAGCTAATGAGTTAAATACTTTGGCAATAATCATGTGCAAATCTAATGTTTCATTTGATAACCACTTACCATCTAATCCTTTATTGTCTTTTTGGTCATCGCATCCTGTAATTTTTCCAAAAATGACAAGAAAAAAATCTATCATGAATGCTCCAAATATATTCACTGATGGATCAAATAATGGTACAGCAGCAGTAGTTACACCTGATCAAACTTTACATTTTTAGTACCCAAACAATCAGCTCAAAAGGTAGAGCTTAATGCAGTATTACAAGTTTAAAGATTCTGTATTTAATTTATTTTCCGATAGTCAGTATATAGTTAGTGCTATAGTATCCCTTGAAGATGCTGGTAGGATTTCCCCTTCCTCTACTGTTTTCTCTTTGCTTTCCACTATACAAAGTCTAATCTGGGACAGAAAAGATCCATTCTTTATAGGACATATCAGGGCACATACAGGATTGCCTGGAGCCCTTAGTTTGGGCAATAATTTAGCAGATAAAACTACACATGACATACATATTTTCTCTACACTAGAAGGAGTTATAAATTTTCATAAAAAGTTCCATGTCAATGCTAATACTTTACAAAAGCGTTTTAAAATAACTAAGGAACAAGCTAGACAAATAATAAAACAAAGTCAAAATTGTGTGACCTCTTTACCACAAGTTAATCTTGGAGTCAATCCTAGAGGACTGATACCTAACCATATTTGGCAGATGGACATCACACACTTGCCAGAATTTGGAAAATTAAAATATTTGCGTGTTACAGTTGATACTTCTTCTGGATTTTTGATGGGCTCTCTTCATGCCGGAGAAAAAACTAAAGATGTTATAGCTCATTGCTTACAAAATTTTGCCACTGTAGGCGTTCCAAAACAGTTAAAAACAGATAATGCCCCTGGTTATACTTCTACCTCTTTTAAACAATTTTGCTCAACATTTGGCATTATTCATATAACATACAATCCACAGGGACAAGGTATAGTTGAAAGAGCTCATCAAACTATTAAAATGTACTTATTAAAGCAAAAAGAAGGAATTGGGAAGGGGTATATATTCCCCAAAGATAAACTTAAAATAACCCTTTTTACTCTAAACTTTTTAAATTTGGATTCATCAGGACTTAGTGCTGCGGAAAGGCATATGTGTCCAAAAAATGTGCATAAGCCCAAGGTACTTTGGAAGGATATTCTAACAGGACAATGGAAAGGTCCTGACCCAGTAATTGTCTGGAGTCGGGGGTCTGTTTGTGTGTTTCCACAGGGAGAACAGCAGCCGATTTGGATTCCAGAAAGATTAACTAAAGTGATTTCTACAGACCAAAAAGAAGATGATATCCAAACTCCAGTTTGGATATCCTTACATCTGGCTGAACCAGGATGCTTTTTTCAATATCTATTTTATTATTGCCCTTTGCCATATCATGAAGTTCTATTTTGTTTTTTGAGCTCATACAGACCTAGGTTAATGTTTTGCTGATCAGTTCTATTTTTTTGACTATAGAGTTTTTAAGCATTGCAATGGAGATTTCACCTGTAAAAAGTTATAAGGCCTTTACTATTATGTTATGAGTTGTATGTATTATATTATGTGTGCACACTTGTGTGTTCTGTTATATGTTTGAATGTACGTATGTCCATATATCATATATGATGAGCGCTCATGAAAAAATGGATCCAAATATTTTTTTTCACGTGATTTAAATGGTTTAATTTAAATTGGGTAAACAGCTGTTGAGGATTGTTTTAATATATGAACACAAAAGGAGGTTAACAGATCTGTTTGTTTACTTTCACCTTTCCTTTTCATTATATTTAATAATTCTCTTTAAGACAATGTAAATTGTTAAGAAAATTGTTTTCTTTTAGTGCCTTCTGGAATGTTACATAATTTTTTCTTTAGCCATTATTGCCAGAATTCCTATCTTCATCCCAGTGCCGGTGAAGACAATGTAAATTGTTATGAAAATTGTTTTCTTTTAGTGCCTTCTGGAATGTTACATAATTTTTTCTTTAGCCATTATTGCCAGAATTCCTATCTTCATCCCAGTGCTGGTGAAGAAGACAAAGATAAAACCAATCTACAGCTTCTGCAATAGCCATCACTGAACTGCTTGCAGAACTTGCCTGGACTATGTATCACTTGTATGCATTGTGAACTCACCTGTATGCATTGTGAACTATCTGTTGGTGCAGCGACTTGTGGTAGTGTTGGGGTATTTTTGCTGATGATGTCATCAGTGGTACAATTTTTCCAAAAGGAGCCGTCAATTGGCTTGGTGTATCTTCCTCCCTTCTGCTTGTCATGATTGTTCAGCTAAAATTTGGGGGCCAACAGAGGTGAGGCAAAGAACCTCACCCCCCACCCCCCGCTGGTACAAAGACCTCTCCACAGGTGTGGCTGTATACTGGACCGGTAGTCAGTGATGGGTAAGATCCAATTGCAATGGTACCAACCTAAGACAGGAGGCTGACGCCTTGAGGTCAGCTCATCCGATAACGGGTAAGAACCATATGTACTATTGGACAACCTAAGGCAGGCACAGTCCCTAAGCCACATGCTTGTTGTTTAAACAGAGAGGGGGAGATGTTGAGAGCCACAGCCGAAGGGGCCCCAGCAAACTTCCAGCTGCCAGCAAACTTCCAGCTGCCGGCTGATGATTGGCTCACAGCGGCCCCAGCAACATCTAGCTGATTGGCTCCTCTGTGGTGATGCTCATTGGAGATGCTCATTGAGCTGTTTCCCTGCCCTTTCAGACTGCCAGCTGATGATTGGCTCACAGGGGCCCCAGCAACATCTAGCTGATTGGCTCCTCTGTGGTGATGCTCATTGGGCTGTTTCCCTGCCCTTTCAGACCCCGGAGCTGCTCATTGGGGGACTTTTTTGGCTTCGCCCACGCGACCCAGCCAATCGGCCTCAAGAGCAGGAGGATTGTGGGAGGTGGAGAGGCTGGTGGTTGTGAGAGAGGCTTGTGGGAAGCCGGTGGTGGCAGTTGGGCTCTGAGGGTTTTTCCTGAGGAGCTGTTTTGTTTGGTCTGTGTGGTTCTAAAAATAAAGTCCGTTTCTTTTGACAAGTGGCTCCTGAATTGTGCCCAGCCAGACTGCGGCAACTATAAAAGATATATTTTGTAAAATAATTAATTATGGTATATTCATTTACTAATCTATTTGTTTCACAAATATATACTGAGTGTCTATGTACCAAGCATTTTTAATGAGCTTTAGGTGAGAAGTTACCTATAAAACACAGTGAATTCCTTGGGAAAACATGACATTCTCCACTATTTACAATAGCAGATAATAGAATCACAAGCAATTCAGAGCCCTCTGTTTATTGGCCCGCCCCATTTTAGAATGAGGATTTTGGCATCAAACTTTATGATAAGTCATTAATTGTACATTAAGGATAAAATAGTATCATCCCAAATATTTTACTTTTTCTGACATGGTGGCATAGCAGTCTAAAAAGGCATTTTGATCAGCTATTTTCTGAAAACAACTCAAGAGCAAAACAGAATCACAGAATTAGGAGAGATTCTATCAGTTCTGTATAATTGCTTATGAAGAAGAAGTTTAGATCCACAGAGATGAAGTAGTTACTCATGGTCCTAAAGCCCATCAGTAACATGTCTTGAGACACAACTGGAGATATCTGATTTCTAGGAGGTCCTTTCATTTATTAAGATGTTAGGTAGGATTTTTCTGAACTCCATTTCAAACTCAGCAAATACCAATCCTTTTGTACCCCAAACCATTCTTCCTGCAATCTTCCTCACCCTCCACCCCAACTCCATCTTTCTAAATGCTGAGTCCAAAATCCTTCAGGCACCTTTGACTCTTTCTCTTTATATTGCACTCTATATTCAATCTACTAGCAAATTTTACCAGCTGTGACCTCCAAAATACATCCATAATCCAATTACCATCATCACTTGATATCCTTGGGGAACTGGTTCCAGGACCCCCATGGATACCAAAATCCAAAGATATTCACATCCCTTATATAAGCTGACTTAATATTTCCATATAATCTATGCACATACTCCCCTATACTTTAAATCATCTCTAGATTACTTAGAATGCATAATATAATGTAAATGCTGTGTAAATAGTCGTTAACTATATCGTTTAGGGAAAAAAAAACAAGAAAAAAGTCTATGTGTGCTCAATACGCCCTTTTTTGTTTGTTTTCACAATATTTTCAATCCACAGGTGTTTGGATTTGTGTATCAGAACTGAAGAACTGCAGATATAGAAGGTACACTGTATTTCTTAACATTTCCACCCTGGCCCAAGCTACCATAAATTCTAGTCTGGTTTTCCTTATAGTCTGTATCAAGAGTGATCCTGCTAAGACTTAGGTGAGATCATTTCATTCTTTTGCTCAAAACCTTCCCTTGCCTTCCACGGCACTTAAGGGAAAACTCAAGTGCTCACCATGACTCACAGGGCTCTATATGATCTGCTCGCTCTGTGCTCCTCAACTTCTCTTCTCCCCCTTAGCCCCCTTGTTCACTGCACTCCAGCACCACAGATCCCTTTATCTGTGTCCACTCCCCTGCAGAGACGTTGCTTGTGCTATTCCCTTGGCCTGGCATTCTCATCCCTCAGCTATTTGCATGGCTGGTTTCCTCTCCTCTCTTTCCTGCCTTACTTTTCTTCATGGCACTTAACAATTTCTGACATGCATTTATTAATTTGCTTGTCTGTCTCCTCCCACTAAAATATAAGCTCCAGAAGAACAGGAGCTTTGGTGCATGTTCCCTACTGTATTCCTAGCAATGAACACAGCATATGGTGGGTAGTCAATAAATATTTATTGATTGAATGAGTTTTCTTAGGAGAAAACAGCCTTCAAAATGCTTAAATATTTATCACTGAATATATGTATAAGTTGAATATTTTATTTTATCTTAAATATTAAAACCAATATTTTAAATTCAGAGATCTAAAATATAAGCAAATGGTGCTCTTTCCATAAATATATGTTTAAATGCCCTGTTTCTATAAAATGCAAAGAATACTTTAGAAAGGGTCCATAGATAAAGATATGATCAGTTGTTTTTTAATACCTTTATTTTTATTTATTTGTTTTTAATGTGGTGCTGAAGATCAGACCCAGTGCCTCAGGCATGCTAGGCAACTGCTCTACCATTGAGCCATAATCTCAGCCCTGATCAGTTGTTCTTAAAATAATGGGATCATGCTGAATCAAATGTTTCAACAAAGTGTTGCTTTATAGAGATTGGCTTAGACCAGCTACCAACTGCCATGAAGTCATAGCTATTTAGGTGTGTAGCAGGCTTACATCTTCTAGAAGAATGCCCCTTCTGCAAAAGTCAATCATGTATCATAGGATGCTTCTTAAAGGAGTTAAAGAAAGGCAACGGGGATCTCATAAGACAAGGCAAGGACCACCTCACTACACAACCACGTGTTAGCAATCCTGCTTGTACTTGCTGTAAAAGGAGACAAATAAAGAAGATAGGGTGGGTGTGGAAAGAGATATATATGAAAGAGACAAAATGTAGAGATACAAAGATCAAGGAGAATTCTCTATGAGCCAAAAAATAAGAGCAAATAAGAACCTGAAAAAGAGAGGAGCTGGGGGTGTAGCTTAGTAGCGAGTGTGTGCTTAGCATATATGTGGCCCTAGGTTCAATCCCCAGCACTGAAAAAGACAGAAAAGGCAAGGGGAAGCATGGGTGGGGGCTGGAGAAAGAGAGAGAGACAGACAGACAGACGGACAGACACAGAGAGTCAAACAAAACTTTAAAGTGTCTGGGACAGTTTTGTCCAAAGGCCAGGGCAGGATAGTCTCAAAATAGTCTAGAGATAGATGCAAGTGAATAATTAGGATTCCTTCAGTTAAGTCTAGAAATCTACCACCAAAATTTGTGTTAGAGATCACATATGCATTTAACTTGAGCTCAAACTTCTCCAGAAATCAAAGGTGGTGATCAAAAGAAATGCCTTAATCTGAAATTTGAGAATAAAGACAGTGTGAAATATATATCCATAATCCTCCCAAATTCAAAGACTGGCTACTATAAAAGTATTCAGACAAAAGGCACTGTGATTATCCACGGGTGGCCCATTGGTACTTTCCACCCAGATGCTATGATTCAGCACTGCCCAAAAGGAATATAATGTAATCCATAAATGTGAGCATATATGTAAGTTAAAATGTTCTAGGAGCTTGGCTTTTGAAAAAGTAAAACAAAATAGGTGAAAATAATTACAGTAGTATATTTTAACCCAATACATCTAAAATTTTATCATTACAATATATAATAGATATGAAAAACTTAACAGTTCATATTCTCTTTCTCTTTCACATATTGAGCTTTCAAAAAGCCTTCATGTATTTTATACTTTACAAAACATCTTTTTTTTTTTTTTTTTGTGGTGCTGGGGATCAAACCTAGGGCCTTGTGCAGGTAAGGCAAGCACTCTACCAACTGAGCCATATCAGCAGCCCTGACATCTAATTGTTGACTAACACATTTCAAGAGCTCTAGAGCCACATGTGGCTTATGGCTATTAATTGGACAGCATAGATATCAAGTGTATGTATGTGCATATGCAATCTGTGTATCATATTTTAAAGAAGGCTTAACTAAACAGTACACAAGATTATACCTAAAGGTCTTGAAAAAAGTTTAGTTGTTCATTGGAATTTCCTGTAAGTGCTAAAACACAGCAGGCTGAATATAGAAAAGATAACATCAGATAAACAGAGCTTAAAGAAAGGCTGAAATCCTGGAATATAATCTCAGATAAAGAAATATGTCCTCTTTCAACCTTAAGCACAGCAGTGAACTTGTGTTCCTCCTCCAAATGAGACAGCCATACTACTTTCTCCACAAGAAATGGGGCTAATGAGTTCACAGAGAATATTAATGCAGGACAAAAGCTAGTCCAATAATGAAATAGGAATGAAGCAAAAGAAAGATAAACTTACATAAATTTGTAGCTTTCTCGCTTATTATTCACAAATCCATCTGCCAGATCACGAGGTATGATAATTTCCAAGCAAGGTGTTAAATTTTCATCATCATCTATGGAATAAATCTGTAAATATAAGAATAAATATAAAATGGTGAAATCACAGCTTGAACTATGACTGTGTTATTATGACTTGCATAATAATGGTATAAAATTGTACTTTTAGATAAAATGTCAAGGACTGGGAAGTAATTCAGTGGCAAAGTATCTGCCTTGCATTCAAAAAGCCCTGGGTTCAACCCCTAGTTCCAAGGGGGAAAAAAGATAAAATGTCAAAACAGTATAATTTCCTTATTGAAATGTGTGCACTCAGACAAATATATGGAACATAACAAGAGGTAAAAACCTGAATCAATGCTATATCAAAACTCAGATCAGCTGGGCAGTGGCTGAGGCAGGAGGATCGTAAGTTCAAAGCCAGCCTCATCAACAGCAAGGAACTGAGCAACTCAGTGAGACCCTGTCTCTAAATAAAATACAAAAATAGGGCTAGGGATGTGGCTCAGTGGATGAGTGCCCCTGCGTCAATCCCCAGTACCAAAAAACAAACAAACAGAAAATAAAACAAAACAAAAACTCAGATCATCTCTGAATGATCTAAACACTCAAATTTGAGAATTTGAATGTTTCTGTTGTCACTGAAAAATAGCCCTGAAAGTAGCATATTATCTAAATATTGCTTTGGTATTTATCAAAAATAACATTTTACTATAACAATAAGCATTTCTGAGTATTTACAAACTACTAGACACAGATACAAGAATGAGAGTAATCTGAGCCTTCTCACAGAGCTGTGAGAATGCTCAAATTTAAGTTATGTTCAAAGAAGCCCAAGTTTCCATAAAATATATTCAGACATTTGATAAGACATGGGGCTTCAGAAGATACATGTACTTCATGTCTTTGATGTCATTTTCAACCCAGCCCAGCCACTAATTGGCAAGTGACCTGGGAGAAATAACTTAGCCTCTCTAAGCTGATATGGAAATGGAGGTCTTAATCAAAGCCCTACACTGTAACCTTCTCTGGTTCTCTTCTCGGTTACCTACTTCTTCATTTATTGGCCAGGAAAACCAAGACTCAAGCCTATAAAGAAATCATGTGGAAGAAGGAAAAGCATAATATTTAGTGTCCAAACACTGAGCTCAATTTACCAGCTGTGTGATCTGCCACCACTTTCAGAATCAAGGTTCCTTGTACATAAAGCAAATGAGAAAAACAGAATTGCCTCCCTTACAAGATTGCTGGGGGCACCAAATGATGTAATGGAAATGGAAGTATTTTGTAATGCACCATAAAAAAAAATCATTCATTAGATTTAGAGGATTTTTTTAAAAAAAAAAAAAAAGGTCTTTCACCAAGAAATAAATTTTTTTTTCTAACAGGCAATACTTCCTGTTTAAGACCCATTTAGATGCTTGATTATGGGAGGAAAGTCATATTCCTAAGCAAGTAAATGTCCCCCTGAACCTACAAAAGTATGAATAATTTCCTAAGTGGATTTTTATTGAAACCTCTCATTTAAAATGTGAAAACTTCAGGTACAAAAGTGGCTTTGTAAAATAAAATTGTAGAAAGTACGAGAACCAGGTTCAAGGCTTTCTGGCTAGATTTTGTCAAGAGGCATTCAAAGTATATCCTATAGGGCACTACATTACCAAATCTCCCTCCCCCGAAAAAAAACAGTTTAATAACTACAGGTAAGTGAAGGGAGTGTGTGAAACACCAAACATGCAAAAGTAAGGAGTGGCATGCATTTTTAAAAATCTATTTCTACCTGTTCTCAGCAGACAAAAAAAAAAAAAAAATCTGATGGGTAGGAACAATGGCTCCTTGCTATCCACCCCCCTTTACTCTGAGTCATTAAGAAAACCAGGAAAACTTAGTATAATATACTGGCTTTCTACTCTTAGTCATAAAAATATTTATTATCTAAGATAGGCTAGTTATTTTTTAGAACAAATGCAAGGATAAATATGAAAATGTTTTCGAAATGTACAAAGCACTGTAGAAACGGAAAGTGCTGCCATTGCTAAAATTATCAGATCCATACAATATATCTTCTTTATTAATCTACAAATTATTATAATTTAATATATGTCTTAAGGAATAGGATTAATATACAGCCTTTGAATCATTCTTGGTTTAATACTACAAATAGCATTTGTAGTCAGAGAAATAATCATACAATCTTCTGTAGACAAAAAGATCCAGTGCTGAAATATGGAGTTTCTAAAGGAAAATAGGAATATACTAATTCTGCATTTATTCATTCCCATTCCTTTTGTGGAATGTAGCATGTAACATTTCAAAGAATCTGATACCGTGAAATGCAACATGGCATCTAAAGGTACCTCTGGAGGATCAAGTAATCCATGTCTTAGACTCATCTAAGTGGGAAAGGAGGCACACATAAAGAGCCAAACCCTGCATTTTAAGAAAAGAGAAAGTTAGGGGTTGCTGATGTGGCTGAGTGATAGAGCACATGTCAGGTAGAGACAGACAGAAAGATAGCAATATTAAATCCAGGCCTCTCCATCAATTTCCCAGCCTTACTCATCTTCTCATTTTGCCAGAGCATCTGCTTTTGACTGCAAAGTCTCTGTAAACTCAATGCTTTTAGTCAAGACTCTGTGGGTAGATGTTGCATACAATATACTTTTTACATGCGTTTTATACGCACTTTAAGAAAATCTTTGTGTAGGTGATTGTGTAAAATAAAGGAATAAATGGGAAGATACTATGGTTCTTCCCATACTGCTTTATATCTTTAACAAAATATTCTTTGAGTCTTCTTATGCATCTTTTGCTTAATGTACTCTACAAGAAAAAGAGTTATCATCATCATGATGATAAACATCGATTTCTCCTTGTTTTAAATACGTAAGTTATATGAGGCAAATGCAAAGTTATTAGTTACTATGATGTTATATATATATATATATATATATATATTATATATAATATATATATACACACACAATATATATATATATATATAGATATAGATATAGATATATATAGATATATAGATATATAGATATATATAGAGATAGATAGATATGGGGTGGAAATAAAACATAAATAAAATACCTACTCTAGGAACTAACAAATATGACTCAAGTTGCCCTTGCCTAAATTCTCACTCTGGGAATGATTTTTTTTTTCCTGCCTGAAACAGGAATAGCTAGCTTAGGGGAGGGGGCGCTGGAATCCTTAATTAAAATCACAGTTCTGCAACTCACCAGCTGGATACTCTGGTCACATTATTTAATCCAAGAGACTCAGTTTCCTCATTAAAATGAGGGAAATGACACCCACCTTGCAGGGTTCTTGAGAGGATCAAAAAATGAAGATAAAGCACGGGTCAAGTAGCAATTTCTCAAGACCTGGTGAGAATGCCTATATTCTCCTCTAGGCAAAGAAAACACTATTTTGAAACATTTAAGAAGATTACAAAGTATCTCTGCTCAGAGCCAAGATTAATGCCTTACTTAACATTCTTTGTAATCTGAATTAGCACACTAGAGAAAGCACCTAGTAAATACTCATAGATGTTTTCTGAATGAAGCATATATGTTATTCTGTGTGTCAGGATGCATAAATATATCTACAATGAGTATACATCAAAATCACGTGTTTGTTGCAGAATGACAATATAGACAAGAAATTCCTGAGGGCCCACTCGGCAAAGTATTAAATATGTGTATGCTTTGTGTATCTGTCTACATTTGTATCATTTCAGACATTTAGAAGCATGCATCTCTTACACATATTTTGCCCCAGTGGGAAAACACGTTTCAGTGTACCTGTGTGTATGGAGTTGTGACAGTTTCCCTGAAAGGTGCGGTAAATGCCCGGGTATGACTGAGGCGCAGTCTCTGTGAGTGCGCAAACAGGCGAGCCTGCCCTGCGTGGGCACTTGTGCTCTGTGCCAGGTTCGCGGCCGCAGGGCTGTGAGGGGTGGAAATGGACTGGGTGACTGTCGCGTCCCTCACAGCGTGCAGCGGCAACTGCGTGGCCGCAGGGGCTCTCGGTCAGTGCGTGCGGGATTCCCGGCCGCACCCTCTCCCAGGGGCCGGACCCTCACGTGCCCCACACCCGCGGCCTGGAGGCCCCACCACGCTGGCGACCCCGCCGTACCCCTGATTGCTGCTTCCGAGCAGGGGGCTTTACCCTCGCGAAAATCTGGATCGTCTGCTTCACCATCTCTTCCCTGGCTCTGCACTGACCCTTGACCTCTTTCAGGCCTTAGCTTCCAAAACTTGTTACTCCCACCACCTCCCGCTCCCCTCAGCCTTAGCAACAGTAACTAGGAACACTACCCAACGAGCACCGCGGCATCCAGGACCCCGCCTCCTCTCCGTAATTGGTCGAAGACCAGGAGGGACGGCCCTAAAGGAGAGGTTGAGGGGTGGAGTTGGGGCGGGGCCGAGAGGAGAGCAGTGCGCTTGCGCGTGGGCAGGGCTCTGGGGACAGTGGTTAGAAGTGATAAGTGCCTTGTATACCTTGCCTGGTTCCTTAACCCGTTCCTTCCTCGTGTCTTCTCCTCTTTTTATCACTGAGATCATTTTTGCATTTTATTGTGCCCTCATTGGAGAAATGATACTTGATCTGTGACACGCAGTATCCTGGCTGAGAATCTCGAATTGAGCAAAACTGCCCGGGGCCCACTTGGAGATCAAGGTCTGAAGAATCACAGAAAGTTACAACCCAGGGAAAATTTCTATGCTAAGATAGGGTTAAGCACGGTATTCTGTCTAGCTCTGTTTCGGAAGGGTAAGACTGGAGGAAGGGGATTGCCTCCCATTTAAGTCATGTCAAGAAAGAATGGGCTTCTCAAAAGACACTTTAGTGTCCACAAAGATGCTCAACCTCGTTATCCTCCAAGGAAATATAAATTTAAACCACAGTGAGATATATCACTATGCATCTATCACAATGGCTGAAATGCTGACAAAGTTGCAGAGAAAATGAAATCACTCATACTTTACTAGCGGAAATGTTCGTATACTATAAAATGGTTTGACCCTTTTTTCCAAACTGAAAGTGCAATTACTCTGAGACCTGGCAGTTGCACTCTTGGGCATTTATCCCAGAGAAATGAAAACTTGTGTTTACACAAAAACTCTAATGTGAACATTTTCAGCACCTTAATTTATAAGAGTCCCAAACTGGAAATAACTCAGGTGTACTTCAGCTGATGAATGGTTAAGCAAACTGAGAAATGCTGCTCATCAATAACAAAGACAGAACTATTGATATATTAAACAACTTGGATGAACTTCCAGGGAATTCGGTTGTGTAAAAGAAGCCAAAGTCAGAAGTTAAATACTGTATGATCCCACTTATATAACAGTCTTGAAATGACAAAATTACAGAGATGGAGAGAAGATTAGTGGTTGTCAGGGAGGTAGAGAGGGCAAGAAGTGGCTATGGTTGTAAAGAAATCCTTGTGATGCACTGTTCTGTATCTGACTGGGATGGTGGTCACAGAAATCCACACATATAGTAGCATTGCATGGAACAAAATACACACACACACACACACACACACACACACACACACGTGCATGGAAAGCCTTCAAGTCAAACAAGTTGGAATAAGATCAATGATTGTAGCAGTGTCAATTCCCGGATTGTTATATTATACCACAGCTATGTAAGATATTACTATTGTGGGAAACTGGGGGAAGGGTATGCAAGTTCTCTCTATTGTTTTTCACAACTACATGCAAATCTACAATTATCTCAAACTAAATAGCTTTTTAAAGAAAATGAAAAGGCAAACCACAGACTGGGAGAAAACTTTTGCAAAGCATAAGTGATAAGGGACTTGCACCCAGGATCTATATAAAACTTTTCAAACCAAACTCAATTGATAGAAAAATACACAATCCAATTTAAAAAAAGAGGGGGGCACAGCCAAAATATTTAAACAAACACTTTACCAGAAGGATATATGAAGGCTGGAGTTGCAGCTCAGTAGTGGAGTACTTCTTACTTACCTAGCAGGCACAAGGCCCCTGATTCAATCCCTAGTATCACCACACACACACACACACACACACACACACACACACAGAGAGAGAGGGAGAGAGAGAGAGAGAGAGAGAGAGAGAGAGAGTGAGCGAGCGCCTGGCAAATAAGCACATGAAATTGATGCTCGATATCATTTATCATTATTGAGGTGCCAATTAAAACCACAATGAGACAATACAACATGCCCCTTATGAAGGCTAAAAATAAGAAAATGAAACTGTCAATATCAAGTGCTGGCACAGACACAGCATCTAGACCTCTCAAACATCACTAGTAAGAAAGCAAGATAAACCAGCTACTTTGAAGAACAGTTATACTTACCACAGGATGAAGCAATCCTGATGCCAACATGGGAATTTTGACTTGATGACAAGAGAGATGAAAACAAGCCAGGGGAGAGAACACACAGGCAAGGATTTTATTAGGACTTACTAAGAGAAGAGACCAGAATGTGAGGCTGGCTCCCCAAAGGAAAGGGTTAATTTTATTTTTGTGAAAGGGTTTTTTTCAAGGGAGCTAAGGTTTAGGAATGTTAATTGTCTTTGGATAAATTTAAAAAGGTGTGTGTGTGTGTGTGTGTGTGTGTGTGTGTGTGTGTGTGTTCTATGAGAGCACTTTAACTGAGGAAGGCAAGGTCAGTGGTCATTCTGGAGTCAAATATTAGTTTTTCATATCCACGCTGCGTTCTGTATAAGCATCTCCGTCTTGTGATAAGGACAAGTTGCTGTAGCTGTTAAAAGAATGCACAGGTGGAAGATGGAAGAGAACATAAATCATGGCAAGTAACAAGTTAAGGGCCCTGGGAATTTGCCATTTTTATGACTCCTCAATGGCTTATGCTTTATGTTGTTTGTCCTTGGAGGGTCATGGCAACAGCATCCTGGCCCTAATGAGGCACCTGGTCTCTGAAGCTATTCAGGTGTTTGAGGAATGGGTAAGGCACATACCAGGCTTATAATACCTAAGAGGCCATGAGTTAAGGTGGGAAAATAGACCCAAAGGCTTATACCATCTCCTAATGGTTGTCCGGCTATGAGTTAAGACCCAGTAGTGCATTCTCCCTTTGTCCCTATGCTGGTCTCTAACTGTCTAGTTCGTGTGCCTAAATATTTACCCAAGTGAAACGAAGACACACAGAAATCTAAACAGGAATATCTATTCCTAATTGCCAAACACTGTAAACAAAGTAAAATGTTGTTCAACTGAAAAAAATAGATAAGCAAACTGGTACAGCCATACAATAAAAGGGAATGAACTGCAGGTGCCCACAAGAACATAGTTAAATCTCAGATTGATTATTCTGAGTGAGAAGTGCCTGACTCAAAGTTTATACACATTTAAAATTCCATTTATACAACATTCTGGAAAAAGGAAAAACTATAGGGATCGAAAACAGATCAGTGGCTTCCAGGGGCTGGGAGTAGGGAAAGGGGTTGACTGCAGTGAACATCAGAGAGGTGTGTATGTGGGAGATGATGGACCTGTCTCATATTGTGATTGTGATTGTGGTTGTGGTTACATGACTATATAAATTTGTCAAAACTCATATAACTACCTATATACTTAAAAGAGTATACTGTAGGTTAATTATACCATAAAAAGAAAAAGAAGGGGAAGAATGGGGTATGAACAGGTGTAGCAGTACCTACAGATGGAAGAGGAAGCAGGTATTTATTAAGTGACTTTGAGAGCTTTTTACCTAGTGAGGAAGTGATCATTCAAGATTGGACAATCTGGCATATGGTGCAGGTATTTACCTGGACAGGTAAAACTGATTCAGTTAGGGGAGAGGGAGAAATGAGAAGCTGGGGGCATGATAAAGTTCAAGGGCCTATGGAACTTTAACAAGGAGTTGGATAAAGTTTAGGAGAAAGCTGTGGCTGAGAATATGAATTTGGGAATCCTCGCAAAGACCTGTTTCCAGAAACTAACCGAGTTATTCAAGAAGACTGAGTCTGAAATGCTAACACCAACAGTTGGAGGAGCAGAGGAGGCCACACAGGAAGCTGAAGAGAGTGGCTGGCAAGGTCTTTGAGAGGAAATGGAATGTTACATGGAAGTCAGGGGAAGAGAACATTCTGAGAAGAAGAAAGTGTTCAACAGTGTCGGACACTAAAAAGGATGTCCTAAAAATATCCGTTTGACTTAGCAGCCAGAAGGCATTAGTGATCTAGATGGTGGCTTCAGTGGCGTTGTGGGGTCAGAAGGCAGGTTGTAAGAAATGGAGGAGCGAGTGGGAGGTTAGGAAGTGGAGGAGGCCAAGATAGACTACCTCCTCCAGAAGCTTGCTTGCCAAAAGTTGTAAAGGAGAAAAACCCAGAGTCAAAGCTAGAGGAACCCGGAGTGAGGAAGGGTCTTTTGTTCGCCTCCAAGGAGGCAAATCCAATAGAAAAGGAGAGGATGAAGGTACAGAAAAAAAGAAGGTGGAAGACGGTTGCCCCAGAGCAGGTGGTATTTTAACAAGAGGGTACCATGAGAGTTCAGAGACAAAAGAGCCAAGGGTATGGGCCAAAGATCACTGTACGCATTGAATTAGGTCATCTCGGTTGATTGAAAGATGCCAGTGGCCTTTGATGTGAAGGAGTGTTGAACAGGATTGGAGGAGAATCTATGGGTCCAGGAAGTAGGAACTTTAATATAAAGCTCTGGGTCATAGGATCAAACGCATTGATGAGGAGGAAGTATAAATTCAAATCCTGAGACTTGTCATTCCTGAGAGTGTAACCTTGGGAAGCAATTTATGTTTTCATGTCTCAGTTGGTTCATCCATTATGTGGGGATGGTTAATAGCTACCTCATGGAGTTATCATAGAGATTAAATGGTGGCATGTTAGTAAAAATGTGTATGTGGGAGGTGATGGTACACTGGTACATAGTACTCAGTGAATAGAGGACATTTATACACATAGGATTCTGATCCCTGGATTGGATTCCTTTGGGCTGTAAACATCTCCTAAAGAACATACACTATGGCACAAATATGTCTGTACGGCTCACTGGGATTGTAAACTCAAAACCTCCCACGGCCTAATCTGTGATGTAAATACCTTAAGCAGACAAGGAGAAGGAATAGAAATTGGGTAACGAAAAGGGAGTCTAGTGTCCCAACTAAAAAGCAATGGAAAGACAGTCAAATGAATGGCACAGAACTTTCCTATGTTCATATATGAATCCAGAACCAGTGAAACTCCACATCATGTACAACCACAGCATGGAGTCCTAATTTGAATAAATTATACTCCATGTATGCATAATGTGTCAAAATATGCTCTACCGTCATGTATATCTAAAAAGAATAAATAAAATACATTAAAATGTGTTTTTTTTTAATATAGAAAAGCACAATTCTGCCTAAAGACAGCATATTTGTGGCTCCCATTTCAAACCTCTGCTTCTGTCTCTGGTGTAAGTGACTTCAGTTACTCCCAGGCCCTGTCTCTCCTCTGACAGCTTTCCTTAAATCTCTAACAGATGGCTTTAATGGGTACAAACTAGATTTTGTGATTAAATCTCCAAGTTCTGGTGTTTTTCCCACAACTTGATTTACATTCATCATTATTATTTGCACCTCACCTACTTGTTTAAATGTGGGAATTAAGATGCTTTTCAATTGTTTAAAAGATTCTTGAGCTCTGCAGTTGTCAAAATAACAGATAATTGCACCAGGCAAATTAGCGTGGGTTTAGGAGCCCCAAATCTGAAAGAAATTAAGCTGTGTCTGAAATGAATTAGTCTATAGGCAACTTAGTTGGGTTTTGTTTGCTTGTATTTTTTGTTTTGTTTTGCTTGGGAAAAGCTTTCAGCTCTAGTACTAGTTTTCAAGGACCTCTTATGCTGTTGGTGCTACAACTATAAAATGCATCATTTTACTTTATAAGTCTGAAGAGGGACCCGTAAAAATTTTATGGGCTGGTAATTTTGATATAGAATGTGTACATAAAATTGCCTAATTGCAGTAAGCTTTCTTCTCCCCTCTTTTACTCATGACTTTGAGGGATTTACATTTGTTGGTTCAAAAAAATCTCTCCTGATCACAGCCTGACTGTCTCCCACCCACCTCCTTATTATTAGAGGAACAGTCAGGTTAAGATGTATGCTAGAAGCTTCACTAACCCATTCGGGAGTCTTCTGTTATTAACATCCACCAAAAAGCAAGGTCAGTAGTCAGAATCTCCTAATTATTAGTAAATAGCAGTATGAATAGGAGAGAAATCAGTTGATAAAAAACTGTCCCTTTGTAGTTGTGAATACCTGGTAGGATGTCAGTCCCTGAATGAGTCCTGAGTGTCCCTGATTGAGGCTTTTGTGGAGAGGCATTGAAAGGTTCAAAAGACTGAGTATATTTTCTGTGGAGGATACTTTCATTTGGAATCCCCTTCTCGGTCCAACAACCCCCATTTATTCATCTTATGGGTGGTCGGTACTAGAGGGAACCCCTTAATGCCACTCAGTCTAGAAAGGCCATTTGTTTCATTGTTTCTGAACCAAGTGGAGAATACACAGGGCAATTTCTGGTACTCATTAAATGCTAAATAATAACATGCCGTTAAATTGCAGAGTGCGGGTACCACAAAATCTGTAAGATATAATTTCAGCAAAGAATTTTCTTTGGAGAATATGTTCGGCTAATTTAAAGCATAATTTTATTAACATAACCATCTTTCCACACACAGCAGAGTGAAATTCGTACAACTTTACCAGCGCTTGGGTTTATAGGACGCAGTGGGGAATCCCTCGGGTTGATCAACTTGAACTTGCTTTTCCTATCTGAGGGTAGATTCAGGTTTGAACCCTTATTCTGGGTTCTCTCTCCTGCTGGTTCATCACCTCTCTGGCTCAGAGGCAGAGCTCCCTTCCCAAAAATGTGTCTGCTCCTCTTCCTGCAGCCCTCCTGGGGCTCCCCCTGAACAACAACATCAAAGTCATTTAGGGCTGGGAGCTGGTGGCCAGCCATATGGAATTACAGCCCAGGCTCCCGCCGGATTACAGAGTGGAGCACAAGAACCAAATGACAAGTACCATGGCACAGAGGGAAGCCTACGGTTCTGAATGGAAAATATGACTATTTGTGTATTTATACACAGGCTTCTCATAAACAACCTGCATATTTCACCAACATCCCAATGAAGCAAGGGATGGGCTGAGTTAAAAATAGTTCTAGAATGTCTCTCTTCTAAGTAAGCCACCCTCCCTGTCCTATCTCCTCAGAGCATTGACTTAACTGTGTTTCTCTGGATATTTCAGAGTTAGAAAAAGTACTGTCCAACCTAACTTGAAACAGAAAATGGCGTCCGTAGCAGGGTGCCTGACCCGACATATGACTATTGGTCCCCAATCCAAAAACACCGTATCTGTCTGGAATCTGGGTGTTCGGCAACCGAATGTATCCTAATCTCTCTCTCTACTTCCTTGTCTCCCATTCATTTCTCAGTCTCCCACAGTCTGGGTTTTGTTTCTCATGCTGCACAGAGCTTGTTTAAAGTGCACCTCCAGAGCAAAGTCTTTTGTCTGTACATCTTGGAATAGTGTCACGATAGGCCCCTGGCTTCTCTTCTCTTTGTATAGCTACATCCGAACATTTTTTAAAGTCCGAATCAGCCCGCCTCCTAAATATCTTTTGTCTCTTTCCCATCAACTTCATCTTCACAATTTACTGTCCTGGCTCCTAGTCTCTTTGCCAGAATTAGCAAAGACCCTCCCAGATATTTTTCTTGCTTCTGATCTCATCCTCCTCTTCCTTCCATCTTCAACAACTGCTGCAAGATGATAGAGTGCAAACCAGTTTGTGTCACTTCTTGTTTGAAGACCTCCAGTCCTTTCCTGCTACAAACGGTGTTTAGTCCAGAGGTCCTTCAAACCTAGTCCAAATTGCCTTTATGTCAATTTCATAGTCCTTCCCATGTTCTCTGCTCCCAACTTCCCTGCACCCGTGCTCTGGCCTCTCAGTGACTTTCTGCAGTTCCCAAGCACGATGTCATGCTTTTCCATGTCTCCACTTCTTTGTCTGTCCTGTTCTTTATGTTTGCAGTGTTGTCTTCCTGCCTAGACATCAGAAATATTCAACCTATCCTTCAAGATCCAACTCACATTCTACCTGCTTCATAAAGACTATCACCCCTGTCTCCCCTAGGCAAAGTTAGAGACCCTCCTTTGTGTAGCTACCTCTTATTCCTTCCTTTGTATTAGTACTCATTGTCCTGTTAATGTGGCCTATTTGTACCTGCCCCCAACCCTCCCTCACCTCAGGGTTTATTTAAGAACTATGACTGGGCCCAGAAGTTACCTAGTATTTCCAGTGAGTAACAGGTTTTAGATACATACATTTTTGATGAATTAATGAATGAATGCATAAGTCATGCTTGGCATCAATAAAGCTCCTAGAAATTAAAAAAAAATTATCTGAGGTTCATGTTTCCACTAGGAAAATTACTTTCTCCTCCTTTCTCAGCCAAGCAAAGATAACCTACAGAAAGTAGGGTCTTTACAAAAGAAACAAACACCATCACTGTTTCAATTTCTAAACTCATTTTCTTCAGGTTAAAAAAAAGAAAAAAAGAAAGAAACTGGTTATAAATTTCCCAGGGTGATAAGCAGAGCACATTAGCATTTGTATCCATGGAAGACAAACAGGATCCGATGGAGGGATAAGTGTGAAAACAAAGTAGTCCACCTTCAAAAGAGTGAGTTTTTCCCAAGATATCTGGGAAGCATTTAATGAATCTAGAAATCAACTTTTTTAATTTAAGAAAAATGCACCCTTTGCAAATCTCTAATGAAATGGTTTTTTCACCTTCTTTCATTTCATGTGAAAATGCATTTCAGAAGATTGAAAGTCAGTCTTTGGTTTGTGGACTCCTTGTTCTTCCTCTCTTCCATGACTTTTATTCTCCCAAACACTGAAGGAAGGTTTCCTGAATTCCACAGTCTATAGCTCTTCTCTTCCTCCTCCTTTTCTAGCCCTTGCTCATTTTCAGTCCTGGGCTGAGACATCACTTTCTCTGACAAGTGACCGGTCCCCTGACACTCGCAGATTAGACCCAGGATTCTAGCTGTGTGTGCCCCCTGGACCTTATTATTACTCTTATCACAGATTCCGGGTCTTATGAAGACAAAGTTCAGTTTGCTCTTGCTTACCATTGTATTCCCATCCCATGTGCACAGAAAATGATTGATAGGTATTTATTTAATGATAAATTAGATATTTCTCAAATTGGTAAAAAGATGCCTGTTGCAGGGGGGGAATAACATCATGTGAGAGTGCAGTCTCCTCAAACAAACACTGAGACGAGGATTTGTGCAGGGGTTGATTTGGGAAATAATCTGAAGAAAGCAGGGAAAGGGGGTAAAACAATGATGGGGTCATCTGTGGTTGGAAACTCGTGATGGGAAACTAGGACTCAGCTGCCAATGTCTTGGCTGGGCACAAGATCACGAGCCACCACACACCTTGTAGATTCAAACAGCAATTCTTTATTCCCAAACTCACACCGGCCTCTACACACACGTTCTGGGGAAATCCCAGTTCTGCTGCCACCCATCACCTACTCCACGAGGCTTTCTTCCTAATCCCATTTGAATCTCACGAGAACTCAACGGGAACAAGCAGCAGGAACACCCTAATCCCAGCAGCAATAATCTTCAACGTCCAACTTCCCTAAAACCCCTATTGTCTTAAACCGGGAACGCCTTAAACTTGTCTTAAACCGGGAACGCCCTAAACCCAAGGACCGGGATACTTCCTCCAACCTGATCAGCTCTAAACCCGGATCCGCCTTGGTCCTTGAGCAAGGTCACCTTACATGCAATGTCAACAGCAAAATCCATTTAACATGGGGTACGCTGGCAAGGAAATTTTGATGCGTCATTCCTACTTGGCAATGGCCCTCAGCACTCAGCCCTATGGAAGGTGCCCTGCAAGACCCCACACTGGCATGGGGCCAGGAGGCTTGGGTGTTTATCCAACAACTCTTGCTCCTGTGGTTGCAGGGCTGCTCCTGGGCATGGAAAGACTGCTCCATCCCAGCACTCCCAGCCTCCCCAGGGCGTGTGACAATATCTGACATCTAGAGAAAGCCTCTGGGCAGACAGAGTGCAGACATCCCAGTCAGGATCCCACTGGCATGCATCATTATGTATGTCTTCAGGTAGGTACACCAGAGTTAGAGTGATCTCTGGGGTGAACTGAGGAGATGTGGGCAGGTCACCAACAGTGTCTTCTACAGTCAGTACAGTACTGTTTTTCTTCTAAATTTCATTTTCTGAAAGTATGTAGCATTATAATTTACTTGGTGATCTCTGGTGTATGGTCTATGTTACATTGTGTGTTTTAATGTCAGTGTATAGTTTTGCTAATATTCCCTTTTAATATACTAAAGATGGGTCCTGTGCACTATTTTCTCCATGAGTCAGCTGTTGAACCAAGGGCATTTCGACAAAGAGCTCTCCTGAGCCATATGTTGGTATTCCATCTCTATGTTATAATTTTTAAGCATTCCATGATCAAATGAGTTTGGGAAATTCTGTTCTAAGGTCAAGCCCTACTGAAAATGTTTTAGTGGCTTCCCACTGTCCATGGAATTAAGAACATCTTAGCAAGCCATTCAAGATGCTCTACAAATTAGCTCTAACACTATCCACTTTTCCTCCAGTCAAACTGAAATCACTTGCGGCTCTCTCCACATGCCCTGCTTACCCACTGGCACCCACAGTCTTCTCTGTGCCTCCTTCTGCCCTGACCTCCTTTCTTCCCCATCTCCAATCCCTGACTACTACATCCTGCTTAGCTCATAGGGTCTCCCTTTAACCCCATATGTTTTCACATCTTATCACATATACAAATTCATGTCTCCATCTGTTCTGCCTTTTAACCTGTTATGATTTGCATCTGGAATGTTCCGCAAAAATCTCATGTGTTCAGAGGTGGAGCTTTGGGGAAGTGATTGGACCATGAGGGCTCTGACCTCCTCAGTGGCTCCTCAGTGGATTCATCCACTGATGGCTGAATGGACCAATGGAAGGCAGGTCGAGTTAGAGGAAGTAGGTCACGGGGGGGGGGGGGGGGGGGGGGCAGGAAGGCTTTATCTTTTCTCAGGCCCTTTCTCTCCCTCACCAATCCCCCCCACCCCCACCCCGCCTCTGTGAACTGAGAAGCTTTCTTTCTCTACTCTTTTCTGCCATAATGTTCTGGCTCATCTCAGGCCTGGTGCAATGGAGCTAGATGAGTATGATCGAATCCTCTGAAACCATAAGCCCAAATAAATCTTTTCTCCCCTAACTTGACCTTGTTTGTCTGGTATTTTGGTCACAGCAGCGTGGAGCTAACACAATCTCTGTGCCACCTCTTTATATTGACTGCTTTCTAGTACAGTTTTCAGTGAAAGTGTCTCTCTCTTCCTCTGAGATTATTGTCTTTCTAGTACATTTTTAAGTTTCCTTGAAGGCAGGAACTCTGACTTTCTCATTTTTAGATTTTTGCATGACTGTTAGACTGTTAGTGCCTGGCATCTAATACTCAAAGTCAGAGTGACCTCTAGTTGGATTGAAGAGATGTGGGCAGTTAAATGTTTGTTGAGTCAAAATTTTTTTAAACTTGTTTTTAATTTACATATAATACAATTCAATTTTTAATAAAGTACAGTTCTATGAATTTTGACAAATATGTAGTCAAATAACCATCACCATAACAGACACGGAGCAATTTTATCACCCCCCGCCCAAGATCTTTCAAGTTATCCATTAGTTGTCAAATATTCCCCTCACTCTGGGCCCCTTACAACCCTGAGTTAGTCTCAGTGTCTAGTTTTTCCTTTTCCAGAATGTTATATAAATGGAACTGTACAATATGTAGCCTTTACATCTGGCTTCTTTCACTCAATGTAATGCTTTTGGGATTCATCTATTCTGTTACACATGACAGTGATTAGTTCTTTTCTATTGCTGAGTGGTAGTTCATGTATTGGACAAGGCACAGTTTATCCATTTGCTCATTTAAGCACAGTTCATACATTTTCATTTACCTAGGGTTAATACCTAGGAGTAGTATGCTGGGTCATATGGTTGCTGTATGATTTATAAGAACCCCCTCAAATTGCTTTCCAGGGAGACTGTACCATTTTGCATATTTGAGAATTACAGCTGGTCTGCGTCCTCATCCACACTTGGTATTGACATTTAAATTTTTAAAAAATCAATTTAGTAAATACTAGTATCTCATGTGATAATACTTTTCATTTTCCTAGTGACAAATGATATCAAACATATTTTCATGGGCTTATTTGCCATCTGTTTATCCTTTTCATGAAGTTCAAACCTTATAGTCACTTGTTAAATTGGGATGTTTATTTGCCTCTTTTAAATTAAGATGAAGTCTGATTTATTAATTTTTCTTTTATTTCTTGTACTTTTGTGTCATATCTAAAACTCTTTTTTTATTGTTGGTCGTTCAAAACATTACAGGGTTCTTAATATATCATATTTCACAGTTTGATTCAAGTGGGTTATGAACTCCCATTTTTACCCTGTATACAGATTGCTTTATCACATCAGTTACACTTCCATTGATTTACATATTGCCATTCTAGTGTCTGATGTATTCTGCTGTCTATCCTATTCTCTACTATACCCCCTCCCCTCACCTCCCCTCCCCTCTCCTCTTCTCTCTCTACCCCCTCTACTGTAAATCATTTCTTCCACTTGTATTATTCTTCTCTTACCCCTCATTTCCTCTTATATGTAATTTTGTATAACCCTGAGGATCACCTTCCATTTCCATGCAATTTCCCTTCTCTCTCCCTTTCCCTCCCACCTCTCATCCCTGTTTAATGTTAATCTTCTTCTCAAGCTCTTCGTCCCTACTCTGTCCTTACTTACTCCCCTTATATCAAAGAAGTCATTTGGCATTTGTTTTTTAAGGATTTGCTAGCTTCACTTAGCATAATCTGCTCTAATGCCATCCATTTCCCTCCAAATTCTATGATTTTGTCATTTTTTAATGCAGAGTAATACTCCATTGTGTATAAATGCCACATTTTTTTATCCATTCATCTATTGAAGGGCATCTAGGTTGGTTCCACAATCTTGCTATCGTGAATTGTGCTGCTATGAACATCGATGTAGCAGTGTCCCTGTAGCATGCTCTTATTAGGGCTTTAGGGAATAGACCAAGAAGGGGAATAGCTGGGTCAAATGGTGGTTCCATTCCCAGCTTTCCAAGAAATCTCCATACTGCTTTCCAAATTGGCTGCACCAATTTGCAGTCCCACCAACAATGAACAAATGTACCCTTTTCCCCACATCCTCGCCAGCACTTGTTGTTGTTTGACTTCATAGTGGCTGCCAATCTTACTGGAGTGAGATGGTATCTTAGGGTGGTTTTGATTTGCATTTCTCTGACTGCTAGCGATGGTGAGCATTTTTTCATGTACTTGTTGATTGATTGTATGTCCTCCTCTGAGAAGTGTCTGTTCAGGTCCTTGGCCCATTTGTTGATTGGGTTATTTGTTATCTTATTGTCTAATTTTTTGAGTTCTTTGTATACTCTGGATATTAGGGCTCTATCTGAAGTGTGAGGAGTAAAGATTTGTTCCCAGGATGTAGGCTCCCTGTTTACCTCTCTTATTGTTTCTTTTGCTGAGAAAAAACTTTTTAGTTTGAGTAAGTCCCATTTGTTGATTCTAGTTGTTAACTCTTGTGCTATGGGTGTCCTATTGAGGAATTTGGAGCCCGACCCCACAGTATGTAGATCATAGCCAACTTTTTCTTCTATCAGACGCCGTGTCTCTGATTTAATATCCAGCTCCTTGATCCATTTTGAGTTAACTTTTGTGCATGGCGACAGAAAGGGATTCAGTTTCATTTTGATGCATATGGATTTCCAGTTTTCCCAGCACCATTTGTTGAAGATGCTATCCTTCCTCCATTGCATGCTTTTAGCTCCTTTATCAAATATAAGATAGTTGTAGTTTTGTGGATTGGATACTGTATCCTCTATTCTGTACCATTGGTCCACCCGCCTGTTTTGGTACCAGTGCCATGCTGTTTTTGTTACTACTGCTCTGTAGTATAGTTTGAAGTCTGGTATCGCTATACCCCCTGATTCACACTTCCTGCTTAGCATTGTTTTTGCTATTCTGGGTCTTTTATTTTTCCATATGAATTTCATGATTGTTTTATCTATTTCTACAAGAAATGCTGTTGGGATTTTGATTGGCATTGCATTGAACTTATAGAGAACTTTTGGTAATATCGCCATTTTGATGATGTTAGTTCTGCCTATCCATGAACAGGGTATATCTTTCCATCTTCTAAGATCTTCTTCTATATCTCTCTTTAGGGTTCTGTAGTTTTCATTGTATAAGTCTTTCACCTCTTTTGTTAGGTTGATTCCAAGTATTTTATTTTTGGGGGGGATATTGTGAATGGAGTAGTTGTCCTCATTTCCATTTCAGAGGATTTGTCGCTGATATACAGGAATGCCTTTGATTTATGCATGTTGATTTTATATCCTGCCACTTTGCTGAATTCATTTATTAGCTCTAATAGTTTCTTTGTAGACCCTTTTGGGTCTGCTAGGTATAGAATCATGTCATCTGCAAATAGTGATAATTTAAGTTCTTCTTTTCTATTTTTATGCCTTTAATTTCTTTCGTCTGTCTAATTGCTCTGGCCAGTGTTTCGAGGACTATGTTGAACAGAAGTGGTGAGAGAGGGCCACCCTGTCTTGTTCCAGATTTTAGAGGGAATGCCTTCAATTTTTCTCCATTCAGAATGTTGCTGGCCTGTGGCTTATCATAGATTGCTTTTACAATGTTTAGGTATGATCCTGTTATCCCTAATTTTTCTAGAGTTTTGAACATAAAGGGATGCTGTACTTTGTCGAATGCTTTTTCTGCATCTATCGAGATGATCATATGGTTCTTATTTTTAAGTCTATTGATGTGGTGAATAACATTTATTGATTTTCGTATATTGAACCAGCCTTGCATCCCAGGGATGAATCCTACTTGATCATGGTGTATAATTTTTTTGATATGTTTTTTAATCCGATTCACCAGAATTGTATTGAGGATTTCTGCATCTAGGTTCATTAGAGATATTGGTCTGTAGTTTTCTTTCTTTGAAGTGTCTTTTTCTGGTTTAGGCATCAGGGTGATGTTGGCCTCGTAGAATGTATTTGGAAGTTCTCCCTCTTTTTCTATTTCCTGAAATAGCTTGAAAAGTATTGGTGTTAGTTCCTCTTTAAAGGTTTTGTAAAACTCTGCTGTATACCCATCCGGTCCTGGGCTTTTCTTAGTTGGTAGTCTTTTGATGGTTTCTTCTATTTCCTCAATTGATATTGGTCTGTTTAGGTTGTCTATATCCTCCTGACTCAATCTGGGCAGATCATGTGACTTAAGAAATTTATCTACGCCTTCACTATCTTCTATTTTATTAGAGTATAAGGATTCAAAATAATTTCTGATTATCTTCTGTATTTCTGAAGTGTCTGTTGTGATATTGCCTTTTTCATCCCGTATGCTAGTAATTTGAGTTCTCTCTCTTCTTCTCTTCATTAGCATGGCTAAGGGTCTGTTGATTTTATTTATTTTTTCAAAGAACCAACTTTTAGTTTTGTCAATTTTTTCAATAGTTTCTTTTGTTTTGATTTCATTAATTTCAGCTCTGATTTTAATTATCTCTTGCCTTCTACTTCTTTTGCTGTTGTTTTGCTCTTCTTTTTCTAGGATTTTGAGATGAAGTATGAGATCATTTATTTGTTGGTTTTTTCTTTTTTTAAGGAATGAACTCCAAGCAATGAATTTTCCTCTTAGAACTGCTTTCAATGTGTCCCATAGATTCCGATATATTGTGTCTGTGTTTTCATTTAACTCTAAGAAGTTTTTAACTTCCTCCTTGACGTCTTCTAAAACCCATTGATCATTCAGTAACCTATTGTTCATTCTCCAAGTGATGCATGAGTTTTCCTTCCTTCTTTTATCGTTCATTTTCAGTTTCGTTCCATTATGATCAGATAAGATGCATGGTATTATCTTTACTCCTTTATATTGTCTAAGAGTTGCCCTGTGACATAATATATGATCTATTTTTGAGAAGGATCCATGTGCTGCTGAGAAAAAAGTGTAACTGCTTGATGTTGGGTGGTAGATTCTATATATGTCAATTAAGTCTAGGTTATTAATTGTGTTATTGAGTTCTATAGTTTCCTTATTTAACTTTTGTTTGGAAGATCTGTCCAGTGGTGAGAGAGGTGTGTTGAAGTCTCCCATGATTATTGTATGGTGGTCTATTAGACTCTTGAACTTGAGAAGAGTTTGCTTGATGAACATAGCTGCTCCATTGTTTGGGGCGTATATATTTATGATTGTTATGTCTTGTTGGTGTATGGTTCCCTTGAGCAGTATGTAGTGTCCCTCTTTATCCCTTTTGATTAACTTTGGCTTGAAATCTATTTTATTAGATATGAGTATGGACACTCCTGCTTGTTTCCGCAGTCCATATGAGTGGTATGATTTTTCCCAACCTTTCACCTTCAGTCTATGTATATCTTTTCCTATCAAATGCGTCTCCTGTAGGCAGCATATTGTTGGGTCTTGTTTTATGATCCATTCAACTAGCCTGTGTCTCTTAATTGGTGAGTTTAAGCCATTAACATTTAGGGTTATTATTGAGATATGGTTTGTTCTTCCAGCCATATTTGTTTATTAGTGTTACTAAACCTGAATTGTTTTCATCTTTGATTACTTTCCCCCCTTTACTGTCCTACCTCCCACTGTTGGTTTTCATTGTTATTTTCCATTTCCTCTTCCTGTAATGTTTTGCCAAGGATTTTTTGAAGAGATGGTTTTCTAGCTGCAAATTCTTTTAACTTTTGTTTATCGTGGAAAGTTTTACTTTCATCATCCATCCTGAAGCTTAATTTCGCCAGATACACGATTCTTGGTTGGAACCCATTTTCTTTCAGTGTTTGAAATGTTATTCCAGGATCTTCTAGCTTTCAGAGTCTGTGTTGAGAGATCAGCTGTTATCCTGATTGGTTTACCCCTAAATGTAATCTTCTTCCTTTCTCTTGTAGCTTTTAAAATTCTCTCCTTATTCTGTATGTTGGGCATCTTCACTATAATGTGTCTCGGTGTGGATCTCTTATGATTTTGCACATTCGGCGTCCTGTAGGCTTCTAGGATTTGGGATTCTGTCTCATTCTTCAAGTCTGGGAAGTTTTCTCGTATTATTTCATTGAATAAATTGTTTATTCCTTTGGTTTGGAGCTCTGTGCCTTCCTGTATCCCAATGACTCTTAAGTTTGGTCTTTTAATGTTATCCCATATCTCTTGGATGTTCTGCTCATGGTTTCTTAGCAGACTTGCTGAGCTGTCTATGTTCTTTTCAAGTTGAAATACTTTGTCTTCATTGTCTGATGTTCTATCTTCTAAGTGATCTACTCTGCTGGTAGTATTCTCAATTGAGTTTTTAAGTTGGTTTATTGCTTCCTGCATTTCTAGGATTTCTATTTGTTTGTTTTTTATTACCTCTATCTCCCTGTGTAATTGATCTTTTGCTTCCTGGATTTGTTTATGTAATTCCTTGTCAAAGTGATCTTTCATTGTCTGATTTTGCTGTCTCATGTCTTCCTTGAGAGTCCAGATCATCTGAAGCATGTATATCCTGAACTCTTTATCTGACATTCCTTCTGTTGCAGCTATTACCTCTTCTAAAGTTGAGTTGACCTGCATTGCTTGTGGTCCTTTCTTTCCTTGTCTTTTCATACTGCTCGCGTTTCTTTCTGTTTGGTGAAACTGTTGTGTTTTTGAAATTTTCCCCCTATTTATTTATATTGCTCTTGTATAGTTGGAAAATCTCCCTTGCAGGGCGGGTAGTGGCTGTGCTCCTCCTCTAATTAGGGTGATCTGTCTACCACGCTGGTCAGTCGCAGGTCTGCCCACCCTGCGGGCTCTGGTAGCGGCTCTGCTCTGCCCCCACTCCAATTGTGGTGACGTGACTACCACGCCCTCGGGTCGTTGGTCCTGATCTGGATGTGGGCGGCGGCTCTGCTCGGCCCCTACTCCAACTGGTGTGACGTGTCTACCATGCTGGCAGGCCTCTAAGCCTGTTCCGCCGGTGGGTCCCAGGTCTGCTTACCTTGCGGGCTCAGGCGGCAGTTCTGCTCAGCCCCCACTCCAAATGGGGCTACCTGACTGCCTCTCCAACGGGTCGCTGGGCCTTTTCCGGACATGGGCGGTGGATCTGCTCCACCCCCACTCCAACCAGTGTGATGTGACTGCCTCGGTGCTACGTGTCCACCATGCTGGCAGGCTACCGGGCCTGTCCTGCCAGTGGGTCACAGATCTGCCTACCTTGCAGGCTCAGACGGCGGCTCTGCACAGCCCCTACTCCAAATGGGGTGACTTGGCTACCGCGCCGTCGGGTCACTGGTCCTGTTCCAGGCGTGGGCGGCTACTGTCTTCGGCCCCACCTGCAGTTGGGGTGTCGTGATACCACGCCGGCAGGTCACTTGGCCTGTTCTGGGCACAGGCAGCAGCTCCACTCTGCCCCTCTGGCCCCCACAGCACCCAGCAGGACCCGGACCGAGATGCAGTTACCGCGGGTTCCCCAGCCCTGGGCCAAAGCAGCTCTGGGAGCCTGAACCCGGCCGCTCCGAGCTCAGTGCACGCTCTGCTAGGAGCAGGTTCCCAGAAGCAGTCTCTGTGGGTTCCCCACCTCTGAGCCAAAGCGGCACCGGAAGCCAGAACCCAGCCGCTCTGAGCTCGGTGCCCACTCTGCTAGGAGCAGGCTCCAAGAATCAGTCTCCGCGGGTTCCCCAGCCCTGGGCCAAAGCAGCTCCGGGAGCCAGAGCCCGGCCGCTCCAAGCTCCCCGAGCTCGGTGCACGCTCTGCTGAGAGCAGGCTCAAAGACGCTGTCTCCGTGGGTTCCCCAGCCCTGGGCCAAAGCAGCTCCGGGAACCAGAACCCGGCGGCTTAGAGCTCGGTGCACGCTTTACTAGAAGCGAGCCCCAAGGAGTAGTCTCCACAGGTTCTCTAGCCCTGAGCCTGAGCGATCTGTCTGCGAGACGCAGGCAAATACCAGCCTGAAATCACCTGTTCCGTAGCTGAATGAGCTGAGATCAGTAGAAAACAGAGACGATTACATCAGCTCTCCAAGATGGTGGCCGCTGTCCTCCTCCGTGGTCCGACCGGTGTCGAGAACTGAACTGGACCGCTTCTCTCCTCCGTCTCAAAGCCAGAACTCAGCACTAAGCACGACCATTGCACCGCTGGCAGGAGCCCCCAGAATCCGCATCGCTGCACCCCCGCTCCGGCACCTCGCCGCTTCCCAGTGCACGCCGCAGACTCCAGCTGCGGGGCGATCCGCCGATCAGGCAATGCGACCCTCCTAAAACTCTTTTTGATCAAGGTTATGAATTTTTTTTTCCTTAAAGTTTTATCCTTTTGAATCAGTAGTTTTGCATTAGGTTTGTTAAGTATTCTGATACATTTTAAATTAATATTTGTATAAGGTGTGAGGTGCATTGAGTTGAATTCAATGTCTGTGGTAGACACACTTTACCTTGGAAGATCCTACTTCTAGCTCTACTATTGCAAGCTTAAGATGCTCCATTTCTTTACATTAGAATCAAAACTCCAAAGAGCACATCCTTTGAGGTTGGGAAAATTTGAACTGAAGAAAGACTTAATTTTAATCAGACAGGCTGACTGCAATGAATATTAATAAGGAAGAGAGATTAGATGTTGAAATATCTAGTCTTTGCTTTAACAAGTAAGAATTGGTTGGAAAATCAACATACAGTGTGTCCATCTGTACGTATGCATCTCTCTCTCTCTCTCTCTCTCTCTCTCTCTCTCTCCCTCCCTTCCTCCCTCCCCCCTCCCTCTTTCACATGTATAGACTCTTAAATATTTCTGAGCTATTGCCTCTTCCTTGAGCTTGAAGCCACAATTTTACTTATTTAGAAATTTCAGCTACTCTTTTCCCAGAGGCAGGAGATTTTGGTTAGTGGGTTTAGAATTTGTCACAAATTGTCACATTATTCAATTTATAAAATGTCCTTGTCTGGTGTAGGCCAAAGATGGATTTTCCATTACATCATTTAGAAATAGATAGGTCTTCCCATAAACTCACTTAGACATTTTATCCCAGCTTCATTTTTTAAAAAATATATATTTCTTTTCTATTTTTTTAATGGCACTTTTTCTAGCAGCCAGCACATCCTTTTTGGTGCCGCTGTCAACATCAAGAAGCTTATGTGCATTGCCTTGCCGCCAATCAGCCTGAAGAGCCTTGCTGCTCCCCTGCCAAGTCTGTTGCACTTGAGGCCGGAGGCAGCTCTGTCACTTCTGTACTCAATGAGACCTTCACATAGGGCTGGGAGCGCTTTACGATTTCTCGGATTTAGGATTGATGACTTTCTCACTGTGTTGTTTCTTTAGTGCTTATGGGTTCACGAAATAAAAGTCACTGTCAGCCTTAGCCTAACATATTATCCATGAATTTAAAAATGCAATTATCTAGGTTAGCCTTTAAAAAAGTATAGAACACTTATTATGGAAGATTGAATTATGTGTTTCAATCCTTTGCTCCACTGCAAAAGTATCAGACATCCACACTCTTTGTCTCATGTTTTGCATTGTCCTTCTGTGAGACAATGGGACAGTGGGAGGAGTTTCTGCCCCCAAGCTCCACTTTATCCACAATGGACTTGATCTTTGAGATGTAATAGAACAAAAGCTTTTAAAAAAAATTTTTTATACTGGGGATTGAACCCAGGGTGTTTAACCACTGACCTACATTCCTGGTCCTTTTAATTTTATTATTTTGAGGCAGGGCCTTGCTAAATTGCTGAGGTTGGCCTTGAACTTTCAATCCTCTTGTCTCAGCCTCTCAAATCACTGAGATTGCAGGCATGAGCCCCAGTGCCTGGCAAACAGAGGCTTTAAGTATGCTTGCATGGTTTGGCTTATCATTTTGTGCTCCTGTGTTTGCCAAGAGAAGAGCATGGCCCAGCTACTTCTGTACCCTCAAGTTGGGCCCAGAATGAAACACATGGAGCAAGTCCAAACCTAATCTGCATCTTGGACCTAAACTAGTCAAACTGCATCCTGAAGCAGAAGATAAGGATCAGGGAGTAAGAAAAATAAAATGCTTATTGTTTATAAGCTTCTGAGTTTTGTTACACAGCATAATTACTGAAATAGCTAACTAGTGCATTTATTCATCTCCAGTCATTTTTCCCATGAGCAATATAGTGAATGTGAAACCCAGCACAAATGATTATTTGTTAGCATGAACAAACAAGTGAATATTTTTAGCCTTGAATTGGTCAGGTAATCATCTGCTGTAGATTTCTTTTTCCCTCCAGCCTGATCTATTCTTCAGTAATCTTCTCTGATCCAGTTTTCTGAGTATGCTTTTGTTAAGACCAGTCTATAAAGAATTATATTAGTTGTCCTCATGAGTGCTAGATTCTAACAAGTTGTTATGTTATTATTTATACATGGAGTGATGGCATGGGATCCAACTGGTGGGAATAAAATTTCTTGGCAGTAAGAAGAGCCTTTAAAATTCAACCTTTCCACAATAATTTTAACCCTGATCATTAGTGGTTGCTAAAGTGTCCATTACAATGTTCAGTGAATACCAACATAGAACAATGTTCTGTCCCTCATTTTGCTTTATCCTCAGATGAATACATTTCTTGGCATTCCTTACTCCATGAGTATAGCTACATTTGCAATTGTATTACCAGGGTTGGCCAGATTTCATAAGTATATGTTCTATGTCAAGATGTTTAACTACATAGAACTGGAATCTTATTACAGTGCACCATGTCTAAACCTAAGGACATAGATTGACATCCTCTTTACAAAATATATCTCAGAATTGAATGCCATCATCTTAATAGCAAAGTGTTCTGAGGCCACCTTGAGCCCCAGATTTTTAGCTTTACAACATGGTCAAATAGTCTTCATACTTTTAATGCATAATCTGAAGTCTCAAAAATTCTAAGTGATCACCAAGTACAGAAAAGTCTGACCTTTAAAATTTGTGTTGACTCTATTCTTTTCCTCAAAGCTAACCTCTTTTCCTACCTTGACTCTTTCTACTTTCCATCCCGCTATTTCCTCTTTCATGAATGTGATTGTTGTGCCTATGATTACCCAAATTGGGCAAAACTACATGCTTATAAAAACAAATTCCAAAGGTAGATATTGTAGTTGCTTTTTAATATTTGGTGATGTTAATAGAAGAGGGAGTGTTTGTCTGGTATTGTTGTGGAAAGAACCAACCTAGACGAATAAGAGCAAGTCATATGAAAATAAGCTCAAGTAAAACATTTTCAAACAATTAGGAATAACCAGTTGAAATAGGCATCAGTGAACTTCTTGTCAATGGATGTGTTCAAGTTTCTCAGGAATAATAGAGAAGAAATTCCCATGTCTCTGAGTACCTTCCAACCCCAGAATATAGTGATTTTCTCTATTTGATTCTTGAGCATGTGAGCTGTGTGGCTGGAACACCATGGACCACTTAGTAAATGCCATAACATCTTCATGATCCTATGATTAAGTGAAAAGATAAGCAAAAATTGTAGCCTTAAATCCAGTCTGTTTTTCTTCATAGTCTTAGCATCTGTGGAATTGAAATGAAAAGACTATAAATATGATAAAAAACATTTCATTTCATTGTGTTCTATTGGTTCATTTTTCATTATAGCTATAGCTATTTGGGGGACATAAATACACATGTATCTTTATAGCTGAGATGTGAATTTATTGTGGCCTATGGAAGTTATGAAAGTAGCTTGTTACTCTCTTTTTTATTTTCTAACCACAGCAACTTTGGGGATAAGTTTCCTTAATCTAGGTATATTACCCCATAGAGAATACAACATGTAACACTTTTTTTTAATGCAAGTTTATTCAATCAAGAATAAGATTCAAAAGATTTGAAAATGATATATTTTGAAAATTACTCCTTTTTCCCTGATTAAATCAAAGGTCAGATTTGTTTTTTTTTTTTTTTTTTGAACAAATATTGAAAACTTTAGCTTCAGCTAAATGATTTAGTTTGAGATTTGGGATTATTTTCTTCTGCCTAAAGACAACCTTTAGAAGTTCCTTCACTGTGCTCTCCTACAGGTGCTATATCTCAGTGTTTGACAGAAAATTTTTGTCATTCTTGAGGAATATTTTTCCTGGTGAAGAATTTTTCATTAGGATTTACCATGGTCCATCCAATTAGTTTCAGGATTCCCCTGCAGATACAAACTCGGTGGATAGGAAGGACTTGAGTACCTAATATCATGTAAATGCTTGTAAATGCTTGTATTATTTAAGAATAATGACAAGAAAAAGTCTGACATGTTCAATACACAATTTTTTTCCTGAATTTTTTGATCTGCAGTTATTTAAATCTAAGCAGAACCCATAAACATGGAGTGCCAGTTATATTATTGTTACTGTTATTGTTAGCATACTGTAGATATCAACCCATTGGCTTCTGGCTTACATTGCTACTCTGTTGAATCAGCTGTCACTCTAAATGTTGCTCATTTGAACACAGTTCCCCCTCCACCCCTCTGGCTACATTCAAATTTTTCTCTTTGCCTTTAATTTTCTGTAGTTTCTTTCTAATGAACCATGTGAATTTCCTTTGTTTATCTTGTTTGGGATTCATTATATTTCTTAAATTACAGCATAGACCTTGAATTAATATTTTTATCAGTTCTAGAAAATTCCTACCCAGGAATTTTCATATGTGTTCTCTTTCACTTTGTCTTCTTGAATCCAATTAACCAGGTTAGAATTCTTCATATTCTCCATGTCCCTTGGCTTTGCTTCTGTATTTCCAGAACTGGTTATTTGTTTCTTTTTTGCTTCATTTTAAATATTTTTTACTCACCTTCCAATTTTTCACTTCTTCAGATGCTACTAAACCTATCCATTGGGATCTTAATTTGGTTATTTTAATTTTTAGGTCAAGAATTTTTATTTGTTTTTATTTAAAAATTTTCAGATCATTTTATATGGTTTCAATTCCATGTTGAAATTTAATATATTCTTTTTAACTCACATAATACATTAAACATAATTTTCTTTCAAGTGTAGATCTCCTGATTCTAATACATGGAGTCCTATATACATTTCTTTCATATTGTCTTATACACACAATGTTACCTAGTCTCATTATTTTTATATCTATATGATATCATGTTGGTCTTAGAAATAATAGTTTCCTCATATTTAGGATAGGGAAATTCTCTTGGAGTAGCTGCCTACTTCACACTGATTTGTCTTCTTGCAGAGTGGACCATAGTGATTGATTCTGTCTTCCTGAATCTTTGCCATAATGATTAATTTAAAAGTAACATGTGTGGACTAGGGATGTGGTTTAGTGGTAGACTGCTTGCCCACCATTTGCGAAGTCCTGGCTTCCATCCTCAGCACTGAAAAAAAAAAAGTTTGTGTATAGATGGGGTCTTGAATAAAACATAGGAAAAATGAATCCAATTGATAGTATATTAGGATTACGTATATCTAAATCATGTATTATTTCTATGACAAAGACATGATTGGGCAATAAAACAAATCCATGAAAATGACAACATGAAGTTCCTTAAATCTAAAATGATAATAGTTTAATGAGTGCTTACTATATACCAGGCCCAATTCCAAACTCTTTACATATATTAATTCATTTAATTATCCTATCTCTGATAGGTTTATTATTATGCCTATTTCACAAATGAGAAAGGAAGTTTTAGGTGAAAAAGAGGATAAATAACTTGTCCATAATCACACAATTCTAATATAGGCAGTCCGTCTCCAGAATATACTTTCTTAATTATTGGTTTATAAAAATAAGAAATCAAGAAGGAAAATTAAACAAGGCTATCAAGAAGTATACCTTCACCAGCCTCATTATCACATCTTCCCTGATGTTCCCAGCACCATTCAGAACTAGCCTTAGAGGACAAGGACAGAAAGGAAGAGGAAAGGAAAGTCTTCTAGGTACCATGCAGACATATTTATTATACACCTTTATTTTTCTCATGGATTCTGTGGTCAGGAATTCAGGAAGAATGGAGGGTACATGTCTAGAGCCTCTTGGAAGAAGTGGTGCTAGGGACACTGTAATCGTTGGAAAGCTCCTTAGTTCACATGTTGGCTATTGATGATGGCCACTAGCTGGGGGCCTCCTCCACTGTCCACCAAGTCCATGGGGGACTTTCCTCATAAACTATTTTGAGATTCTTTATGACCCAGGGCTGGCTGGCTTCCTCCAGAGGGAGCATTTTGAGACAGAGAAAAGGAGAGAGAAAGGGCAGATGTGGGGGATGGGGGGACAGAAACTCTTGTGACCTAGAGTGTGTTTTCCATCACACTCTTGTTGGTTGAAGCAGTCACAACCTCCATTCAGGCTCATGGGGAGGATAGTCACATTGTAATAAAAATGACACGAGATGGGACATACATTGAGATATACAATATACCTCAGAAGGAATGGATAAACATTCATTTCTGTGTTGCACTGAAGTCCATAGAAAGAACAGCAATGATTTAGTAAAATGTGAATGACTTTCTTTTTTCACTTTAAAAATAGTTAACAAAAATTATGCATCTTTACCCAGAGTGATAGCAAGGTTATCTTTGTTTATAGAAATGAAAATGATATTAAAACTAACAATCTTTATAAGTCTGCCTTGAATGATTTATAAGCTGCATCTAATATTTGACAGTTGGACTCTTATTCTGAAGGAAGAAAAAAATCTGACTTTACAATATAATGACTGATTTTTACGCCAAGGATCAACCTGAGGCCGTAGCTGTGTGGGTATCACCTTCCATTAAGCAGACAGAGCCTTGGATAGCCAGCAAGGGTAGCAATTTGGTTCTTAAGTGTAAATTATGACACAAACAGACACTTTGGAGAACATAAAATGGGTCTTTAGTGTCCCTGAAAAACAATGATAATAAAAGATGAACTTTATGAGAAACAAATATGATTTTTCAACAAAGGTGGTCAATGAGACCAAATTGTTCACTCTATTTATAAGGTGAAACTCATGCCAGTAATAAACTAACAAATGACACACTGTGCCTTCTTGACACGGCATATAAAAAGCCTGAACTATAAAGAATGTTCTGTGTTCACAGCCTGACCTGAGCCTCTGGTACTGAGCAGAGTGTAAACAGAACGAGAGCGTTCAGGAGAAGCTGGCTGTGAGTGTCCACCGAGTCGGAGGAGAGGACTCCACTCTTAGTTCATCCCTCGCCTGTCCTGCAGCCAAGGAGGTGGGAAATTTTTCAAACCAAACGGGCTCAATAAAATCCTATGCAAGAAAGAAATCCATATGTATTCAAATAAAACCCAATCCCTCAAACATGTACAAAAATACTTACAAGTTACTATAAAACTTTTCTTGAAGATGATCATAATTACAGAATTCAGAGGCATCAAAGCCAGACACTGGCACAAGAATGCACAGTCCTGTTCAGGACAGATGGTTGAGCCAACTGCTTTCTGGGAAGCTCAGAAGAAGTACAACTCAAGGCAGCGGAAGAGACAGACGACCAGGGAGAATTGGGCCCACTTCCTGGGCCGCATCTCCAGCCAGCCCACACACTCGAGATGTGTGAATTCCTTCACCTCATGCTGGGGTTTTTCACCCTGTATATCCTGGTAGTAATGCCTTTAAGGCCAACAGAAGCAAAGACAAAGACAATCCTTTGTAAGATGTAGTGAGTATAACTATGTAAGAATCCCTTTGTGTGCTTGTTATTCACCCTGTAGCTCTGGCAATGGGCAAGGATATAACAGAGGTTACCTGGCTCATCTTTTGAAATCATGCAGGTTTTCTTTCATGATGGTAGGGGTCCACTTAAGATTTTTAAGCAGTAAAGAAATACAGAGAACATAATTTAATAGAAGTGGCATAAATCAGAAGTAATCTGGATTTACATACGGATTTAAAAAAAAATCCAAAAGGGTGAGTAAACAAAATTCTTTTTCTTGAACGCAGTGATTTTAAAATAAGTTAGAAATATAATCTTGAGCTAAAAAATCTTGCATTTAGGGATAACCCATTTTAAATGCTAGAGTCAAAAAAATTTCCAAAGGATGCTTATAAATGTTGCTGTTTTATAGTGCTATTCAATTGCCAGAGATGTTCTGGAAGTGTGTCTGTGGAGACACAGCTAGCTTGGTGGGCAAGGGGTATGGAGCCTGCTGCAGCGTGAGCTACGGGTGCCAATGCAGTAGCATCCTGCTTCCTCCCCCTCTTCCTGGAGCTCTTGGCAGTCACTCAACTGAAGGGCAACAGGAGCTTGCCATTCTTTGGGGAGCAAACTCGAAGAATGCCATTTTCTAGAGAGCTTAGGCAAGACACCTAAAATACACCATGTGGTTTCCTTCTCCTCTCTGGCAGCCAATGGCCCACTCCAGCTTCTTTCACCTGACTACATGGAGCATGATTACAGTTGTCCTCATAATCATCTCCTTCATGTGCAATGATGGGATGCCACCCACTGCCCAATATCTTCAGAGCATGTGGTCTCTCTGTCCTCACTTCTAATGACAGCCTCTTTTTACCCTCCTCAGTGGTTCCCAAGCTTTCACAATCCACTTGACCATTTCAGCCAGTGAGTTCCTTTCCTCTGGCCAAAAAGCCAGTGAGCTGCCCTCTTCCTGCTTCATGACTCTGCTCACGTGTCCGAGTATCTGTCTTCAAGTTCCCCCGTCTGTAGTCCTGTGTGGCAGGGTTATTGTTGGGGAAAGGGCCCAGGGGCCTGCCTCGTTTTTCTGTGGTCTATAACATGCGCCTCTTTGCAAGGAATTGCACGATGTATTAACAGCTTCTGAAAACAATTCTTACCATGCCTCTTGCAAAAACAGGATAAAATTTACTTGAAATAAAATGACCAATGCAAGCTTAAAAAAAGAAACCCACAAGAACTCACTTTTTTTTTTTTAAACAAAACAGAAGCCCTTTTGGCCTGAACTACTTCCTCAAATTTACTTCCAGTCAAAGGCTTATTTATAGAGACAACACAACAGATCCTTCCAGAATTTTCTTTAACCTAGCAAGTAGGTCAATGTATTTTCTAGTTTCTTTTCTATCATTCCCTCCCCACCTCAGAATCTATATGCTGAAACAGTGCAGGATGCATAGGACTGGATTGCCAGATTCCTGAAGGCTAGCTTCTGAACCTGACATTTTTTTCTTGCAGTCCTGAGCATGTCTTGTCTGTGGTAGAAGTTCAGATATTGTTAGTTTGCTTGTAGTTCAGGTTCCAGTTATGTGATAGAAGACAAATGTTTGACAGTACAGGCTGGATTAATGTGTCTGAGATTTTAAAGCAGAATTTCTAAGATCTTGAAAAAAAAAAGACATGAAATACGCAGATGTTACCTGCCATCACCTCACAAATAGCGAATCTCTCTCTAGGGAAGTTGACCTTCATTCCTCTATTTCTAATTAGCTGAAAACATAATTTCATCCCTCACACGATGCACTCTCCCTAGATGATTTCAGACACTTACAACTTTAGCTCCCTCTTAAAAGTGGGAAATTCTCACATCTCTTTCCAGTTCATATCCCTTTCATGACCTCTGGGCTAGCCAGTCCAACTGTACTGGAAATATCCATGTGAGTGTCCAACATCCAGCTCAGAATAAATATGTCCAAAGCTAAACTCCAAATCTGCTCTTCCTCCTATTCCAAATATTATTTTTTAATGATGCTATCCTCCATACAGGACCCTTTGCCAGAAACTTTGACATCATTCTTGACATTTCCTTCAACCTAATTCTCCAGATTGAACTAGTTGTCACATCCTATCCCGTTGACCTTCTTAGTTCTTTTAGTTTCTAAATAGTTTTTTGAGGTTTAATTTACATTTTATAAAATTCACTCACTTTAAATAGAGTCTTTGATGTGTCTTAATAATTAAAGCTAGTTGTGCAACCATTATTCAATTTTAAAACATTCCCATTATACCAAAATTTCCCCTGTGCCTCTTTATACTCCTACCCCTCCCTCAAGCAACCACTTCGTCTATTTTCTGTGGTTTTACTTTTTCTGGAAATTTCATGTGAATGGGATAATACAATACAAAGTCTCTTGTGGCTGGTTTCCTTCATCTACATGATGATTTTGAAACTCCTCTATGTTGTTGCATGTATCAACAGTTGTTCTTTTTTATTGTTGGTAGTCTTCTATTGAATGACTCTACCATGTTTTGCTTATCCATGGACATCTGGGGTACTTTCAGTTTGGGGCTATTTTGACTAATGTTGCTTTGAGCATTTTCATACAAGTCTTTGCATGGATCTAAATTTTCATTCCTCTTAGGTAGATACCTAGGACTGAAGTTTTTGGTTTATATTGTAAAAGTATATTTAACTTTTTAAGAAACTTTCAAACTGTTTCTATTTTACATTCCCTCCAATAGGTTCCATTTTTTTCCATAGACTCACCAATCTTGATAGTGTCTATCTTTAATAGTAGCCATTCTAATAGGAGTAGATGGTGTTTCATTATCATATAATTTTCCTAGTGACTGACCTTGAACATCTTTTCATAAAATTTGCCATTCATAAATCTTCTTTGGTGAGGTATCTATTAATATCTTTTGCTCTTTTTATTGGGTTGTTTGTCTCTTAGCATTGAGTTATAAAAGTTCTTTATATTTTCTGGATACAGATCCTTTATCAGGTCTATGTTTTGCCAGCATTTCTCCACAGTCTGTGACTTGACATTTCATTTTCTTAATGAGGTCATCTTAAATTTCTTGGATCTTTGGGGTCTGGGTCATTCCTCCCATTTTACATCTACTTTCTTAATTCAGTTGTCTTCCATTCTTAGCTGAACTTCCACAGTAGTCCACTGACTGGTCTCTTTATCAACATGTTGCATTTTTAAAATACTTTGTGCTTTCAGGATTGAACACCTATTCTTAGCCATGCACAGATGACAGCTATGGACATGTGCTACCCAGATCTCCTTCCAAAACCTGCTGCAGGGGCACAGCTGGCTGAGTGCCTCAAGCTGCTCCAGCTGTGGACCCACCACAGCAACTCACACCGATACCACCTGTGCTCCAGCCTGTACTTATACAGTCAGGCAGGGTACTTGCACTATAATATTTCCATTCGGTACAATTCAAGAGTCTTCTAACAGACAGCCTTGGATTGGCAACTCCCAATCAGCTTAGCCAAAGCTTTGTTGGGACTTCTGCAGTCAGCAGCTCCCAATCCAACCCTCCCCATCTTCTTTCTTTTCATGATGGTGGACCAACATTATGATCTGAAAGCTCTCCTACTCATTACCAGTTCTCTTTTTCATTATCCTTAAAGGTGTTTTTCTCTACTCCATCTCTTGCCTGTCCCATCTTGTGTTGGCATCTGATTCTCAGTGTACCCAGAATGATACAACAAGCAAGCCCCCCACCTCAATTTTGCCACTCCACCAACTGGTGGTGAGATTGTGTCTTCCCTTTTCAGATACTAAACTGTAGAGGGAACCAGATTTCTTTTGCCTCATCCAAGATTCCTCCCTTTTCCTCACGTTTCTGGGGAAATAGAAGACAAGTCAATCTGCAATATTGTGAAGACTGTATTCATATACTGAGAAGCCATATATGAGCAGGAAGAAGAGAAACTCCAAGGGGAACTTGGCCATTGACTACCATCCTTGCCTCTTCTGCACCCCAATATTCATTTTTAAGCTATGAATATCGGAGGTAGAAAGTACAAAACAATGACCTTTCTTTCCATGGACAGTTATTTTCTTCACACCCACAAATAAACTCATTCCTCCTTTGAAAAATGATCTTTCAGACTGTTGGTTCAACTGTACTTTCAGAGAGATCTCTTCAATAGTGAGAGACAGTAGAGAGAAATCAAGTGTTTATCATCATAATAATCTACTGGGACTCTTGTAAATAAATTACAAGGCTCTGGGCCCCAGCACAAATGTTCCAAAATAGTCTCTCCAGAGAAAGGCATTGGTAAGAGTATTTTTAACAAGCACCCCAAGTAATTCTTAGTATTATATATATTTGGGAAATACTAGTAGCATGGTTAGGAACACAGGTACTCAAACCAATCTGATTCTGTTTGATGTTGGATTATGATCTTTCACAGCCATGGAACATTGGACTTAACAATCAACATTTCTACACTTTAGTTTATCTATCATCAGTAAATATGCAATAATGGGTAGTACCTGCCCCAAAGAGTTCATGGTCATAGAGTATGAAGGACTCTACAGAATCTACCATGTTGTAAATTGCTCTTTAAACTTAAACTCCTATTATTGTTGTTATTGTTATTATCATTCTTATTAGCAATGGATCCAATTCAACAACAAAGATCTTGAACACTTGTCAGGTATTATGCTAGTGTTCAGGGTGAAGTGTGTGCTTCTGTCAGGGGTAGAGTTAGATTATAGACATGAGGAAGACCCACCATCTGCTCCTAGCTGGGGAGTTTTTCCTAACCCATCCACATTTTCCTACGGAATCCCCATTACCCATGCATACTGGAGCTACTGGCCAGTATCAGGAGTGGGGTCTGTGGTCTGGTACAGAGTGAAGCTAACAGTCTTTGACCTTGGTTTCAGAGAGGCTCAGATGTGTACAGGAAAGGTCTTTCAGGCATGAGATAGACTTCATATCCCAGGCTATCTCACTTCCTGGAGGAGTAAGTGACCTTGGGCAGATTATTTAAGCTCTCTGGGCTTCTGTTTCCTTAATTTCTGAAAGTCTTATGCCTCCCTGGACTATTGTGAAGCTAAGTTGAGATGGCACATGTAAAAACTTCTGGTGAAGGGTGAGAGTGGAGAAATGGATACCTCATCTTATTTCTTGGTGCTGTTTTGGTTCGCTAAATTCCCATTCACAAAGCCTGGATGAGCCCAGCTGTCTCCCTATCAGTTGTAAGACCCAAAATCTTCCCCTAACTGCAAGGCGCATCTCTCAAACGTTCCCTCTTCATGTTGGATGTGTCTCTGCGCAACCATTAGTTTGTGATCCATGGGACTTTTTGATCCTCACTCTTGAGTTGCTTTAGTTATTCCTACAGATTGGGAGTTATACCACAGTTCCACAGTCATTTAAAATATGGCTAGAAGTACATCTTGGTTCAACAAACCAAACTTTACTTTGACTTTAGTTTCATCAACAGGATTTTGATTCCTTGCCCTCTGCCTTGATGTGGAGCACATTTAACCTCTATAAATATGGCATCAAAGGGTTTTCAAAGTGAACTTTGGAACAGAACGGTAATTAATACACCAAAGCAGCAGTCATGGGTAAAATAATCTTTTTTAAACAGCCTAACATTTTTGTACTTTGATGTATCCATATTTCAAAGAATATGTAAACTAATTGGTATTAATTTTATTTTTAAGAAATTAGAATGTTTCTCCAAGCTGTTGCCAAAATTGTGTCTTGTTTCGAATGGTTCTTTTTTCCTTCATTGGATTGGGTAAGGATAAGGTTGTGTAAAAGATTGCAAATCAAGATTTACTTCTTATGGATTCGTAAGCTTCCCAAGAAACCTAGTACCCGAAAATGGATCGGAAAAAGCCCTTGAACGCTTCATGAAGGCCAAGGGCAGAATTATGCAAAGATAGGAACAGGCAGTTCATAACCTTCTTGATATTTTTCAAGTATGATGGTGAACTCCAAGTTAATAAAACACAGAAAAAGAGACATAACAAAAACTTTTTGGCACAGAGAATGATAACACTGGGATATTTTAAAAATTTGCTAGATAAGCAACTCATGTTCAAAGGTGAAATAAGTCATACGCATCGGATGATTGATTTATTTAAACACGAGTCTACCCTTCAGGGGAAAGTGATTTCTGGAGGAATTGAGTGGAATTCAGGACCCGCTTGCCAAGATATGCTTGAAGAAAAATTGCATCTACCAGATAAAAACCAGGATGTAGTAACACCCACAAAAGTGGACTGCCAATTCCTAGGGTGCTCAGCCACAGCTGATTCTTTTATCCTTTGTACATAAAGAAGAGATTTTCTTGGGGTGACAGAAGGAAACACCTGTTGATGAAATACAACAAGTGGAATCAATTCGACTGAAACAAGTTCTCAGAAACACCAGTGGATGACCACTAGCTGCACAGCTGGAGTTGCAGGAAGACTCCCCATCCTTCCTCCGTAAGTTGGCAGTCTGTTTGAACGTCCTGCCTAAATGAGGAGATTTAAAACCTCGTCCCAGATGCAGCCTGGGGGAGACATTTTTAGGCATAGTTCTTGGCCTGTGTCTTAGTCATCTATTGCCATGGAACAAATTTCCCCCAAACTTAGTGTTTTAAACAACATTATCTTATGATTTCTCCAATTTTGTATTTAACTGAGTACTTTTCCTCCCCTATGTAGTGGCCATTAGGGACAATTGACTGCATTCCAGTGGTGACTGGGCTGGACTGGAAGGTTCTGGAAGACCATGATCACATGTCAGCCAACTCAGTGCTCCTCCATGTTGCCTCTCCATGTGACTGGCTTGTATTTCCTTACAACATGGTGGTCTCAGAGTAATCCAGCTTCATACATGGCAGCAAGTTTTGAAGATAGAGAAAGGGAAGTGGCCAACTCTCAGAAGTTCCCAACTGTCACTTCTGTCACATTCTACTGGTTACAGAGACATACCTGGCCAGATTCAATTGGAGGAGAAACAGACCCCCTGTCTTGATGGAGCAGCATGACATACAAGAAGGGAAGAAACTGATGGCAGTTCTTTTTCAAGACTCTCCCACAGCCTGAGAAGGTGGGGCTCACAGGGAATGGCTTGGTTTGAAGACGAGACGGTTTGGCATCAAGCTTCAAATAGAAGTTCAGAGCTAGAGCCAAGGAAGTTGATCCTGAAGCATTCCAGGGGATAGAAGAAAGGAAGTGGGGAAAATCAAGCTAGCATGAATCAGACTTCCCCTGGCACTATGAGTTTTTAAAAGCTAAATGTCTAGGCTAAATGTCTTTTGCATTATCTTTGTTTCACTGATGACTTCATAAGTTTGTGGGTTTAGGTAAAGAGCAGGGAAACAAGTGGCCAAGTAATTATGGAACCAGAAAAAGCACAATCCGTGGCCTGGTTCTGACGTGGTTGTAAATGGCTTCTCCACTGCTGTTTTGGACGCCATGGTTTTAATCCTGGGAAGATGTAACTTCTGAGGGCATTCTGGTGCTGTTGGAAGAGCTATTGGTATTTAGTGGAGAGGAGACAAGGATGTTAAATATCCAAACACACCCACATACTTGGGGGGAGATCCTTCCAGCCCAAATGCCTGAGGCATCCCAGTTGAGAAACACTAAGGTAGACCATAGCAGTGATGTAGGACATTTAGGTGGAAAATATGGAATTGAGTCTGCCATATACCATAATAGACTTTTGTCCTCTGCTAGGGCCAGAGGCAATCAAGATGCTAAAACTGTAGGAAGTATGATGTCTATGGAAAACACACTTTTTAGATCATACAAAAAAAGGTTATCACTGACAATAAGCATGTTCCCACTTAGTAGCCTAGTTATTCTGAAATGTTAACTGAGAAACCAACAAAGATTAGAATTTCATGAAGGGATAAGACTGACACTGGGTGAAGGGTAGGGGGGTAGAAAGTGGGAGGGCCACTGTCCTGTAAGTGCTTTCAAATTTCCTCCTGGCCACTGGCTCACCAGCATCTGTGCAAATCATGACATCCATTTCTGCCGTTGGAAATCAAATATGTTCAGTTTGGCTGTGAAGAGATCTTCCTGGTAATTATGCATAGAATCACAATTTATTCTTCTCTAACCAAAGTGATGTTCTCTCCACCTGCAAATCAACCACTTGCTCACTGTCTGACAATCCCCATCCTTGGTGATGGTTGAACACGTCTTATACTGAAGCCTCATGCAGAACTGAGTTTTCATCCAGGATGAAATTCACCCCATGTTGCAGAGACATACTCATCTTTTCTTCAGTGGTATTATGTTTAAGAAGTGGGCTTGAGTTTGGGATACCTGATCAGTCTGGGCATAAAACTGCCCCTCTCGATTTGAGGGTTTTTTTTTTTTTCTGCTTTCTTCCCTGATCTTCATTTCACATGAAGCATTCCGTTGTGAAGCTTGGCTTGGTCCATCCTAAGGCCTGGAAATGGCCTAGGAGTTTGCCGCTGTGTGGTCGGCAGATGGGAATCATAATATGGCAGCATCCAAGGAGAGACAGTATGTCTCACGCATGCCTGAGCTGAACAAATTTCAAATCTTAAAAGCTTTTGAACTATTTCTAGTTTGTCGATGGATAAAACAAAATTACGCCCAGACAGCATGGATGGTGTTGGGCCCACTGACATCTGCCCATCTTGCTGCATGCATTCAAAAGCTGTGCACTAGTATTTTGGTTGAGTCCATGGAGACCATGAAGAAAGTCACTGGAAGAGGGGGAGGTTCTAGCTGAAGTGGCGCCAATATACATTGTCCACAGAGAGAATGACCTGTGGCAAGTTTCAGATTCCTGTTTTAGTTCTTCTTCTACCTAGCACTTATCTGGCCCCCTGCCCTCTGTGGTTGGTTGATATGAGCTCTGGGAATGCAAACTCATTTTAGTATGTTCTCTTTGATGGTTCAGAAGGCATTTGAGACCACGTGGAGCCCCAGGGTCATGATTATGAACAACAATTATTGTACTGGAGAGTTACAGATGTGCTGGTTACTAGAGGATTGTGGTTAATAGAATGCTGAACAACAAAGGCACTATTGTATAACCGAGGGGTGGGGTGGGGGCTCCCCAAGAGCAGAATACATAATCTCAGAAGGTCAGGGGGCTGGAGGAAAACACATGATGTGGAGTTTTTCCTCTCTATAAAAAATTTTTTTGGTTCCCCAAAATTAAATGGTCAGTTTTAAAAAGTTACCCTGTGGGAACATTTTTCTTCAAAGGAAAAAGAGATCAAATGTAGATCCAGCTAACCAGTGACTCCCATGTGTAAACTTTTTTCCACAGCGTGGTTAAGCCTTTGGTAAAATCTGATTAACTTGGGTCTCTAGGGAATGAGTTAATGGCTTTTTATTTCATTGCACTGATTCAGGTCCCATGGATGTCCTGCTGTACAAGGAGCATCAGACCTGACCTTTCTGCAGCAAACTCAAATGTGGTTCAGGAACTACCAGGCTCCTTTACACCAGAGGCGTTAGTGGGACACTGAATTATAATGCTATCACTTGGCTTAGACTCTGGTAACCAGACATCTATATTGGTTCACCAAAACTTAAGAAGACTCTGGGGGGATAATGTTTATTACCCTAGAGTTGGATAAACTTAAACTTATTTTGTAATTGATACACAGTACATATTGTGTGTACACACTAATGGGGTCTAGTGTCATATTTCAATATGGGTATACAGTGTAATCAGGATTCATGTAGGCAATGCAGTTAGGATAACTGGCATATATATCATGTCAGACATATCATTTCTTGGGGCTAAGAGAATTCCAAATCCTCTCTACTGGCTATTTTGAAAGGATGAAGGTTGGGAGAACAGTAGAGCACTTGCCTAGCATATACAAGGCCCTGGGTTCAATCCCAATACCACAAAAAATTTTTAAAAAAAAGATGTTCTTTCTGACCCCAAATCCCAAAACCAGAGTAGCTGTGTAAAAGACCAATCAAAGCTGGGTTTGGTGGCGAACACTTGTAATCCCTGCGACTCAGGAGGCTGAAGCAAGAGGATTGCAAGTTCAAAGCCAGCCACAGCAACTCAGCAAAGCCTTAAGCAACTCAGTGAAACCCTGTCTCTATTATAAAGTACAAAAAAAAAAAAGGGCTGGGGATGTGGCTCAGTGGTTAAGCACCCCTGGGTTTAATCCCTGGTACCCCCCCCAAAAAAAAATCAATCCAAGATGATTGATTTTATTTCATGCATTAGGCAGAAAGGCTACAGAGCACCTGACAGGTGGTGGTAGATTTTATTTCTGTCTAATGACTGCTCTGCTCTGCATATCTTCCACTTGCCTCTCCAGATCCATTCTTTACCCCATTTTATTCTTAACTGATAGGAGAAGTTTTAATACCAAAGGAAGATTTTATGTGTGAGGTCAGAGATCTAAGAGAACATTTTTGCTACTCTTATTTCTAAGACTCTTAAGGTCCTTCCAGAACTAGACAAGAATAAAAGTCACAAAAACATGACATGTGATGCCTCAAAGTGTTCCCCCAAACCCGATCACTCAGAGACTGGATATCTAGGCAGGTTGCTGTACAGTGGTGGTCATAGGGGGGTGGGTAACTGAAGGGTCTTAGTCCTTAGCAGACTCTTTGTTCCTCTGCCCATGACCATGGAGGATGCCCCACTCCACCAGCCATCTCACATAGAATTCCAGCAATGGTCCAGATGAGATGGTCGATGTGGACCCATACTGCTCTGGATAAGCCTGTGAGTGGCAGGTTCTTTTCATCAGCCAGATGTAAAACTGAACTGCTGTCCTCGCTCCCTTCAGTTCACAAATACAATAGCAACTCCATTATCTTGTGTTTTAAGAAGCTTGGGAATTAAAAAAAAAAAAACTTAACACCAAGAAACCAAATAAGCCCATGAATAATTAGGCAAATGAATTTGAAACTACTTAAAAAAAAATACAAGTGGCCAACAAATATATGAAAAAATATTCAACATCATTAGCAATTATGGAAATACAAATAAAAACTACACTGAGATTTTACCTCACACCAGTCAGAAGGGCAGTCATCAAGAGTACAAATAATAGCTGGGTGCAGTGGTGCACACCTGTAATCCCAGCGGTTGGGCAGGTGGAGGCAGGAGGATCTTGAGTTCAAAGCCAGCCTCAGCAAGCAACTCAGTGAGACCCTGTCTCTGAATAAAATACAAAATAGGGCTGAGGTTGTGGCTCAGTGGTCAAGTGCCCCAGTACCCCACCCCACTCCACCCCCAAAAAAGAATACAAATAATAAATACTCAAGAGGATGTGGAGAAAAAGGAACACTTTTACATTGTTAATGGGATTGTACATTAGTTCCACCACTATGGAAATAGTATGGAGGCTCCTCAAAAATCCAGGCCTGGACCTACCATATGATCCAGCTATACTGCTTCTTGATATTTATCCTGAAGAATTAAAATGATCATACTATAGTGATACATGCATACCCCTGTTTACAGCAGCACCGTCCACAATAGCCAAACTGAGGAACCAGCCTAGGTGTACATCAATGGATGAATGGATAAGGAAAATGTAGTATAGATACACAATGGAGTTTTATTCAGCCATAAAGAAAACTGAAATTGTATCATTTGCAGGAAAATGGATCGGAAAGTGTTAGGGAGTGATATACGCCAAAGTGTATTGTTTTATTGTGTGCATGTATGAATATGTAACAACAAATCCCACCATTATATACAATGATAATGCACCAATAAAAATGTGAAAAGAGAAAAAAAAGAAAAAGAAACAAAATTTAAAAATAAAAATCTGCTTCTGGTCCAAGAGAGAGGATTGAGGTCATACAAAAGAAAAGCAATATAGGAAGCACTAGAGACAGAATGCAAAGATAAAGGATTGGCTCGGACTGTACTTGAAAGTGAAATTCTCCCTCATTTACATTACCCGGGGGTCATCTGGGTGTTGAGCATTTTCCCTGGGATCTGGACCATGCTTTCATCACAAGAAGTCATAGACGTTTGTGTTGCAAAGACTGCCGCTTACACCGGAGCACAAATTAGACACTTCATGTGAGCTTTGGAAAAGAGCTGAAGCTTTGTTTCCCTCCTAGTCACAGCCAGTCCTGGATGCAATGGGTCACACATCACTAATTACAAACAAGCAGACAATGGCATTTGTTTCTCGCTCTGAGAATCCGAGCTTCGAGCTTCGTTCCCACTCAGATCTGAAATGCATTTGAACCATAATAGAAAGCAGAGCTAAGTGCTTTGGGGCTTTATAATGCACCCAGAAAAGCAGAAGTAAGTGGAAAAACCCAATCTAAGTTTTCGAAAATGAAGTACCTACTACGCGTGGGATGCTTTATATGTTTTGTCTCTAGTAGGTGAAATAATCGTGCAAGTTCACTCTGCATCCTATTAACCGTGGTTTATAGTTGAGAACACTAAAGCTTGGCGTGGTTATTTCCACATGGGCAGGGCCACCCAGTTAACAAGGGTTTTAGATGGGATGTAATATTATGTCCATCTGGCTCCAAAGCCCAGGCAGCATCAATCATCTCACCATGTGGCTAATTCCCCCCTCCCCCCCAGAATTGAGGAATATTTAACTTTCTTCTTGGGTACACATTATAGGGATGGAAGGAAGGTCTTGCTTCATGCCGACTTTGGCCTTCCACTGAAACTACATTTGAACTGCCTCGGATAAATACTATTTCTGTAACTTTCTCCTATTATTTCTTATTTCTTGCTTATGTCTGATCCAAATATTTTCTTGCTGTAGTTTAAAGTCTTTCTCTCCTATTAGGCTCTTTTGTGGAGGGAGAGTGGCTTTCCATACAAGCAAGTCACAGACCTATGGGTTGTGAAGTTGTCACTTTTTAGCCTCCATAAAGTAGAAAAATTCTCCCTGTCAGTCCAGGTAACCCAAGCAACCAGAGGAAATCCATCTGTTGTCTGTTGGGATTTGGTGTGGTTTTTAACCTTTCCTAGCTCCGCCAAACAAAAATTCTACTTGCAATTCATCTATCTATCTTCAGTATTTTTTTTAATAATCAGCCTCATCCCCTAACCTTGCACCATCCCCCAATCCTCAACCATCCTTGGATTAAAAGATAAGTTAAAAAAACAGGAGGTGGAGGTGAAGGGAGTTGGGTTGATATAAAGATGCAAACATCAATCACTGTATGAAATGTCTTTACTGACAAATACCCTTGTGGAGATCCAGCAGATAGGAACATAGAAGACCAGAAGAGCTAAAGAGGCTGCCTCTTTCACCTGGCCCTTCAGCTGCCAATCGACACACCTGGCTGAGTCTGTGTGCAGCCGGTGGAGCTATTCCTGTGGTTGGAAGATCAAAGCAAAAAAGTCTGCCTCAGTCTGGTCCAGCTCATCTGGGAATGAGAGCCGAGCGGAGGGAGGTTGCCCACCGTGGACGGAGATCAGAGGGAGGGCTGAGCAGTGTGGTCGGTGGTTGGTAGCAAGTTTCCAGTGAAGGGCCAGGGAAGGCTCTGCAAGGCAGCCAAGGAGCTAAATGGCAAGCTCCAGGCTGGGTTCGGAGGAAGCCACTGGGAAACCAGGACTCTGGGAAGATCAGGGAGCTGATGAACTCCTACGGTTGGCATCTGATGCTCTGCATGCACTGGGAGGGGAGCAGAAGCCTGCAGGGCTGTCTTCTCTGGCTCCTTGAGACATCCCTCAGCTGTTACATCCCTTCCCAGGGCTCAGCCTCCACCTGAATTAAGATGCTCCTACCGCCATCTCCGTGTCTCTCTGGAGTGACAGACTCCTATTTTAACCACAGCCGAAAGTGTCTTATTTAATATCCAAGGCTGGAACTGCCGCTCACCTCTTCAAGACTGCCTCTCCTGCTTTACTCCCATCTTTTTAAAAAATTTTTTTAGTTGTATACAGACACAACACCTTTATTTTATTTATTTATATGTGGTGCTGAGGATCAAACCCAGTGCCTCACATGTGCTAGGCGAGTGCTCTACTACTGAGCCACAACCCCAGCCCTTTACTCCCCATCCTGATCACTGGTGTGACCATTGCCACTTCTCCCAAGTTAGAGGATCTGGAATCCTCTGATCCTCTCACACCCAGATCCCATCCTCAACTGCACCCATACTGTCACCATCCCCTCATCCAGTTCAGGTGTCCCTCCTTGTTCCTTGGAGGAAGAAAACAGCTCACCATGAGCTTACCTGCAGCACGCTCCCTAAAATCTCTGGGTGTGTCATGCCCTGGTATTTGTGGGGCACAGACAAGATTTGTCCTTCATCCTTTGACCCCCAACTAACCTGCCTGACCTCATAGTCTATCAACCTTCCTCCCATCCCTGCAGTCCCGGCTTGGAATCTGCCGGCTGAGCCTTGAGCCCTGGCTTCTTGGGCAAGGTTTTGGTGTCCTAGGAGTGATAGCTAATGAGAGGCATCTGATCGTGTTTGTCACACTCACAACTGATGTTCTGATCTCACTGGAATGGTGTATATATTTATATATACCATACATACATGTGCACACACACACACACACACAAATGCACCTGTGCACCTGCACATATGTCTTATATAAGAAGTATCTACTGGGCACTTGCCTTGTGGGTAGGATGGGTAGGTACAGTTCTAAATGTTTATGCACATTAACTACCGATTCCTTTTTCAGGCCCTCCGAGGTAGCTATTATTATTAGTTCCCATTTATGAGGAAATAAAAGCACAGACATGAAGAACTGTCTCAAAGTTGCATCACTAGGAAGTAGCAGAACCTGGATTTGAACCCCTGCTGTGGAACTCCAGAACACGCACTGGGAGCTGTGTGATGCTACACCCCGTCATCCCAAGACCCCAGCAGCACACTTCCTCATTCCAGGGGAGCGTCTCTGCTGGCCAGCATGGGGGTCCACCCCCCACACAACTAATATTAGCCCTTCCTTTGAGAACCCTGATAAATGATAACTGGGAGGATTTGGGGTTCTGGTCCAAATTCTCCACTGTTCAGAGGAATGACATATTCCTGATCACACAGGAGGCCCGACAGTCCCAGCCTAGAACCTTCACACTGCTTTTATTTTATGTTTCTGGACATAATTTCACCCTCAATATGCCCTCATTGCCTTGCTTCTGATTCCAGACTCTCACCATTTTACTATATTTCAGAAAGGAAAAAAAGAGTGTACATTAAATTTATTAGTAGTAGTACATGTTTGTACACACGTATACTCTACTATATAAAGCAAGATATGCCCTCGAGATTCTCCATAGTGAGTTTTGCTTGTTTTTTTTTTTTTTTTTTTTTTTTTTTTGTGGCGCTGGGGATTGAACCCAGGGCCTCACACGTGCTAGGCAAGCACTCTACCCCAGAGCTGTATCTCCAGCCCTTTTTATTACATATTAAGACGGGCTGGCCTTGATCTTGCCATCCTCCCCTCCTGCCTCAGGCTCCTGAGTAGCTGGAACCCCAGGCAAGTAAGCTCTTCATCTCCAGTTCAACTCTGCTTTGCTCTCCCTTGGCTTCTGGCCATAACCTCCTTCCCAGTTCGTGTTGATCTTATCTAGGTTAGAAACGTGGAAGCAGTGTCTCAAAGAGCTAAATACCTTAATGTGCCTGTGCTCAATGGTTACTAATGCCCAGTGAATGCAAACAAGAACTAACAAAGGCAGGAGGATAAACACATTTAAGCCAGACCTATTTCCAGAGAAATAATTTAAAGATGGTTCAAACACACAAGAATAATGATTTCCCCATGGAGACACTGTGTGCTCGCTGGCTCTATAACTTTGGCCTAACATGCAGAATCCCATAAAAAGTTAGGGGCAAGATAAAAAGAAACAAGTAGTGCACCATGGAAGGAAGCCATTTGTGCTAGAGCAGAATATTCCTCCCCAAAATTACCCAGAGGGAGTCGGCTGTCTGGGGACTCCCGGCGCCTGCTGCTTTCTAAGGAAACCCCGTGTACAGATGCTGAGGCCCACAGAGGACTCCTAAAGGTGGCTTTTTGGATGAGCTTCCTTGTCTGCCCACAAGGTAAGTTTATCTGTATTTACTTGTTTCTTTTTTTTGCAGAGAAAACAGCAAAGCAGACATGCAGTTGGGGAGTCGGGGAATGGGGAATGGCCTGGTCCCCTGGGGTGAGACCAGAATTACTGGGTAAACCTTTCTTTCTGACTCTGGCAATGTCCACCCTCTGCACCTCGGAATCACTGGAAACCAACACAGGTGTTAGCATCTGGAAGGAGGATTCAGCCCAATCCTGAAGGCTACCTTTAGGCTTTCCCACCCACCCCCTCCAGGAGCCCATATTTGGCAGAGGAGAGTAGGGAGAAATTAGCACAGCCAACTCCATCTGTTCTGACCTGCTCTTAAGTCCTCCACTGGGGACAGCATCAGAGATGGCAACAGCCCTGACATCTTCCCCCTGGTCCAAGGTTTCCAGGCTCTAGGGGTCCATCAAAAGTAATGAGTTGTTTTCAGTATTTCAAGAAAGCTTTTAAAAAAAGAAGAAGGAGGAGAAGAAGAAAAATAAAAAGCCGGTCTCTTCTGTAATAAGACTGTCCATGTTGGCTAAAGAATAGGGTTCTTAGCTTTTGGCTAGCATCATATCAATTTGGAATGTCACAATGCTATTCAATCCCGCTCACAAGGGCTAATTGGCTACTTATGGCAATGGAGGACTTGCAGGGACTTTTTTTTTTTAGGGCTTTAGACCTGGATGACAGAGCCCCCAATGTGTGTCCTCACTCCTGGCTTTAGGTGTCTGAGAGTGACAACCTGCCTTCATCCTGAATGAGGCTCTCCTGGGTCCTCTTGGGCTCCTGGCTTAGTACCCTGCCCACAGATGAGGGACTGGAGGGAGCACAAGGACAGGGACGCCCTGGGTTCCCTCCCTTGTGTGCAGGCTGGAGCTTTGAGGATGACCAAGAATCAGAACCAAGGATGGGAATCCTGCAAGCTCAAGCAAGTGCCTTCATTTATGAAAAAGGGAGAAAAATCCCCAAGGACAAGGCAGAAAGGGAAGCATAGATGCTCATCTGGCTGAAAGTCAAGTTCAGGAGCTTCTGGAGCTTCCCAGACCCGAGATTCTCACTTTTACCCTGTCTTAGGTGGTGTTCCCCAGGGGACACCCGAAACAATGACTTATGTATGAGTCATTTATTATGAAATTGCTCCTGGGAATACCCGTGAGGGAGGGGGGGGGTCAGGACAGGGAAGGGAAGGGAGAAAAACAAGGGGCCATTTCAGGCAAAAGTCTAGTGGGGGAGGTCTGACTCCTGAGGCACCTCTGGCCTGGAAGTTCTGCCCCATTCTGACTTCAGGTACTTCAGGAGTGGAGGGGGAAGGTGGTCACAACCCAAGGTAAATGAGCTGGACTTTAATACTCTCCATGTCACCGTCATTCATGGGTTTACGACCTCTTGGATAGGGAGAGAGTCACAAGCAAGTTCTGTGGGGTGGGGGAGGGGATGAGGAAGTACAAGGGTGGGCAACTGAAATCACAGCAAGAATAAAGTAGGAGAGAGGGCCACCCGGGGAATGGACGTCCTCTGTGACCACCCAGCTCCCACGCATAGATTCTTGTCTCTGACCTGCCCTCTCTGGACTGCTCAGTCCTGGGCCTTTGGTTTGGAACTGACCACTCAGACTCTGACCTGAGATTCTGTCCTTTTAACCTCTCAGTCTGGACTCTGATGGCTGTGGGTCTGTCCTAGAAGGAAACCCCCCCATACCATGCCCTGCCCACTGAAGCAGAAGCCAAGAGAGACACCAGGTGTAGCCCAGCTCATGGTCACGTTGCCCTGTCCGTTGGATTCACACCCTTAGTGGATCCTACTTTAGAGACCAAAGGGCCAACCAGGGTCTACACAGCAGGTTGCTGTGTGCTGTACATCCAAGTCCTAATTATCTGACAGGATGGTTGAGGGGGGAAGGGGCATTTCACTTGTATTTGTGAGCTTGATGGTTTTCTATATTTGTCAGATGAAAAAGCAGAAAATAACAGCAATAATGTATAAAGGTGTGTGATTTTGTTGAGTGGAGAAATCCATTTTCACTTAGAGCAAACTTCACTACTAACCATGCCAAGTTTGTTCACACTGGTGATAACAAATGACAATGACTATTGGGATTAGCGTAAGAACAGCTAGTGCCATGTGTCACGCTCTGTACCCCACACTCATTATGATGTCATTATTTCTACTACCACCATTTTGTACAGGCAGAGGTCCACGCACAGAGACGTCAGGTCATGTGACCAATCCACACAGCCACTAAGGCACAGCAAGAGGATCAAACCTAGGCAGGTTCCCCTCCTGAGCCTTCTGCTCACATCGCTGCCCACTGTCAGTTGCTGCTACAGACATACGGAAAGGCTGAGAAGTTTTAAGAAAACAAAAAAACAAAACCAGAGAATTATTTCTGCTGTGGATTCCTTACTTCAGGAGTAGAGGGGGAAGGTGCCACAGGACACTTATGGACAAGAATAAAATGACCAGAATGGCCCTCTGAGCGGCTTTGATCTGGTCTCAAAGGCACAACCTTAATGGAGATGCAGCTCACTGAACAATTAAAGAAAACCCTCAAGGAGACAAATATGTACCACTGTAGCTCTGACCCATATTCTTGTTTACTTCACCCAATTGTTTTCCAACAGGTATCCATTTTTTCTTTAGATTCAAAGAAAAGTCTGGAAAAAAAAATGAGAGTGGGGGGTGTAAAGGGAACTGGGAGGGCCCCATGAGGGTGACTTGGCTTACGCACACATTCTGGGGCATCCTCAGAGGACAAGGGTAAAAATCCTCATGCCGAGATCTCCACGCCTGTGGTTGCAGGGCTCCTCCAATTGGGCTTTCTGGCTGTAAAGGGGCACAGTTTAGAAACAGATGTAGACGATCCTTGGTAGAAAAAGAGAAGGACCCTCTGTGAGGTTCAGATTCTATTTTTTAACTTGATGACCACAGAGAGATAATCTGACTTGTTTGAGAAAGCTTATTTTTAATCTTTTAGAAATGACTGCCTTCTACTAAAAAGGGAGACTTGGGGGAAATAGAAATAGTTATCTGTGGGTGATTTATAAAGCCAGCTATTTCGGGGGATTAAAACTGTCTACCTTGGTTTGAGTTATTTGATTATTTAAAAACTTGAATGAGCATAAGGCAGTTAATTTGTTGGCTTTCTGGTTGGCCTCTGTGTCATCATGTCCCCCTTCAGATGAGTTCTGGGGAGATTTATCTGGGGTGGCCCTCGGTGGAGTTTGAGCCTGAAATAACACTTAGTTCCTCTTCCTCCCAACAGGCCCCCTCCTCGGGGCCTTTCACAATGGTTGCCTTTGAGCCCAGAGATCCTCAGTCATGCAGGCCTCTGTCTAACGTCTCTGAGGAAAATGCTGGAATCCCTTGGAACTGAGCGGAACTGGAAGGGGAGATGTCATTATCCCAGAGCTGACTGTAAATTGTGCTGTTTAGTCTGTAAAGCAATTAGGTCTGGGGAGTGTAACGTGATCCCTTTTGGCCTCTGTGGCCTCTGTAGGTCTGTGGGGTTTTTTTGCTGGGCACTAGCACAGAGCTTTCGGGCCAGTATCCTGCACTCCCTAAGCCAAACTGATGCTTCAAAACAGGGCAGCTTTCCTGTAATCAGTGGAGTGGCTATGTTTCCAAGGGGCCTGAGCTGGGTATTCAAGGACCTGGGTTCAAATTCCAGCTCTGCTTCTTATTACTTAACCTGAAGCAGGGTCTGTCTCTATGGCTCCCCTGAGCAAGGCTCAGTTTCACTAAACTGGCCTCAACGTCTCTTCCACCCAGGTGTAGCTGAATTGTGCAAGGCCTGGTCTGGGTGTGATGTGTTTTCTCCAAAATCCATCCGGGTACCTGTACCGTGTGGCCAGCTACCGCTTGGTGGGTAGCAGCCATGTTGAAGAGGGTACCATTGTTTCTACCTGCTTCTTGAGCACGCTGGTGGCCGGAGATCTTTTCCATATGTTCTCCCTTAACCTTTCTGTGGAATTCTTGCTGTGCCCTGTACTGTCCTATGAAATGTACATCTTCCCTGATATCCTCTACCATGGTATCCTGGCTGTTTCCTGCATACCCCTTAGTCCTAATATTAACTTGATGTACCTCTTACCTGTCTTCCTCACTAGGTTGTGAGCTTCCTGAAGGTGTGACCGTGGTGGCTTTATCTCACGGTACCATGGAACCAGTATAGAGCCTGGCACATAGTGACCACTCAGTAGATACTCTGTAGGATGAATGAAAGAAAAACAATCCATGCCCAATAGTCAGGTCGGAGCAGACACTCTTTTCCTTGTCTACCTGATGAAAGATCAAGGTCAGGGTCCCGTCCTTGAAAGGTCCAACAGGGCAGCTTCATCCCTGGTGCCTTCTGAGTACATCTTCACACCCTCAGTGCTCAACCTTGGGCTCTACACATGGACTTGTTGCTTCTTCATGAATAGAAAGTCACCTTTGGGGGCTGGGGCGTCGTTCAGAGGTAAAGTGCTTGGGAAGCATCATTTAAAAAGAAAAGAAAAAAGAAATAACATTCTCTTTCATTTATGCTACTGTTATTTTAGATCCTCTGCTACATGTAGCCAAAAGCTATTTAGCTGATACGCCAGAGAAATTGGGCTCAAGGGCAGCTGGAATGGGCTAGAGATTTCTTTGGAACAACAAATAAAATAATGAGGAGTGTGTGTGTTTGTGTGTGTGTGTGTGTGTGTGTGTGTGAGAGAGAGAGAGAGAGAGAGAGAGAGAGAGAGAGAGAGGGGTTCACAGGAATCCTGGGTGTGGTTAGTGCAGGAGGAATCTCTCTCCATCCCAGGGAAAGATGGGGCATGAGGAATCCTCTCGTTTCACTGTGTGTTGAGCCGAGTCCTCTGTTCTCTGTGCGGACTCCAGTACACATTTGTTTTAAATTATTCCCTAATTGCTTAAGTGTCTGTGGTGTCTTTTCTCTTAACTTGGGGCCTGGAGGGTGGAAAGAGGGAATCTCACTGTCGGCTGCCCCCTGCCTCCAGGGTGGAGCCCCTCACAGGGACTCCCCCTGCCAGGCCTTAGAGAGGCTGGTGGGTTAGAAAGCTGAGAGTCTGGGGCGTGAGAAATGGGATGACCACTGGGCTTCCCTTCTAATCCTCCAAATTCCAAGGCCAAACTTGGTGCTGTGTTGGGAAATCCCGCTGTTTTGCTTTCGTGGCAATGCTAACATATACCTCATTAGTCTGTTTGTCTTAAAATCCACCCACTCTTCAAAAGAAAAAGAAAATAGCCAGGGCTTAAAATAGTTCAGTTGTCTGTGTGGGGAGCCATTGCCAAGGCCTTAATAAATACAGAAACCTCTTCTTCGTCTTTGCTGGACCCGCTTCTGGGGCTGGCCAGTGCTCTCCCTGCTGGGACCATGGGTGGGCTCTTGTGGCTGCAGGGAGGCAGGGCTGCCCATTGAGTGGCAGATAGGAGTCAGACTGCCAGGGAGGAAGAGGCCCTAGAAATCATGGAGCTGAGCCCCTACTGTTTACACCTGAGATAGCAGTGGACCCGAGAGGGTGCACGACTCACCCAAGGTCTCCCAGCTTGGAGTGACACAGCAGTAACTGGAGCACGTCCTAGTTGGCTTGTTTCCCCCTGAAAGGTGAAGTCAGAAGAGTCCAACCTCCATGTGTCATCGATGGTCCTTTGGGGATCTTACTCACTGATCTCTTCCTATCCCAATCCAGTGACTTCTGTGTTCCCCTCGTCTGCAAGAAAGGTTGGTCGGTTGTTGAATCCTTACTCTGGGCCTTGACCCTGTGTTCTGATGGGAGCTCATTTGATCTTAACGTCAACCTTACGAGGTTGTCATAGCTGTCAAAGAACTGTAAAGGCTATTAGTAGGCATGATGAACAGATGACTACTATGATCCCTTCTGAGGCTCTGAGAGGTTAAGTTTTAAGTGAATGGCCCCGATTCACAGAGTGTGCCAGTGGTGGGGCTGAGCCTGGGATCCAGGGATTCTTGTCCTCTGACTTCTAGACTTGTAACACCTTCCCCTTTCGGTTCCAGGATCCAGTGCTGCTCACCAACATCAGTCGACCCTGTCCCTGGAGCAGTTTATCTTTGGTGAGAATGGAGTTACAGGGATCTATTCACATTTTCTGGTCTGTCCTGCTTTGTGGGCATACTTGTGGCCCCTGTGTAAAGAATACTTGTGTATCCCTCTAGGTCCCTCCTCTCCATCCAGAGAACAGGAGAAGGCACCTCGGCAGATCTAGGCTGCTGTGTGAGTTGCTCTGCCACTGGGAATGTGTCACCCAGCATAACCAGTGGTGCTCGAAGTGTCTGTGGCATACTGGATGCTCTCCGGAGCCTTTGCCAGGCATTAACATGTGGATCACAGCACAGACTGTTGGGATTTTGAGCAAAGAGGTGCCACCCTGTGTGTGGATGATGGTTCTTCTTTGAGAAATGGCTTTGTCTTGCTGCTGGGGTTTAGTGGAGGCAGGTTACCACATGAACTCAGTGGCCTATCATGAACCCAGTGTCTTCGTCTGACACATTGAACCTTAAAGTTGGTTATGGGTAGATCACTCCCTCATCAGAGGGAAGTGGTTAGTGTACACAGGTTTGGGTTCAAGCTGGTCCCGAGACACCAGGAAATTGCATGAACAAGTGGCCCAGGAATGAATGCCCAGACTTGTGACCTACACAGTCTCACAGGGCCTGTGCTCAGAAGGGGTCCTTCTTTGGCTTAATGTTTGGTTGTCTCTGTCTTAACAATTTTTAACCCAGGAGCCTTCAATTTCATTTTGTTCTGGAAGTGTCTATGAAGGTGTTCCCGCAAGAGATTAGCATGTGAATCAGTAGATTGAATAAAGAAGATCTGCCCTCACCAATGTGGGCAGACATCCTTCAATCCACCAAGGACCGGAATAGAACAAAGGGGTGAAGGGAAGGAGATTCTCTGTGTGTGCGCATGTGTGGCTGGGTCGGCCACTTTCCCCTGCCCTCTGACACCAGAGCTCCTGGTTCCTGGACCTGTGGACTCTAGGATTTAACCAAGAGTTAAAGCAGCATCTTGGGTTCTCGGCTCTGGGCCCCAGCTTGAGTCACAACAGCTTGCCTGGTTTTCTAGCTTTCAGATGACAGAGTGTGGGATTCTCAGTCTCCATCATCGTGGGAGCTAATTCTCGTAATAAATCTCTGATATGTCTATATATAGCCTATTGTTTCTGTTCCTCTGGAGAGCCCTGAGTAATGTAAGCGCTCTTGTTCCCATAGACAGGATTCAGAGGTCCTGGAATCAAGGCATGGGAATGGAGTGGGTTCCCTTCTATCACCACCAGTGAACAGTTTGCTTCTCGTCCCTGGATCTTGGGCTCCTTTTGTCTAAAGTGTGTAGTTTCCAGAGATGGGGGGCATCCACCACAGCACTGATTCTGTTAACCTGGAAGTTGGAACTGCTCTTGGGCCTCTGGGAGCTCCTTTTGCCAGGGGTTGGCAACAAAGAAGGTGCTGCTGAGCGCACGGCAGTGCTGGGTCTGGTTGAGGGAAGTTGGGGGCTGCTTTCTCCACGGTGGGGATAAAGGGGAGTAGGTGGGATGTCTGGGATGCTGGAAATCCTTTGGGGGAAATCCTGGTCCTCCAGTGTCCTGGGATAAGTCAAAGGTAAAGCCCAAGGACCTGGTACAGCCTGGGCTGTTCGCGCCCAGATCCTGTGGGGTGAAGGTGGGTCACCCCATCAGGTAAGGAGGCTTGGCCACTTACCGAGGGCAAAGGAAATATTGAATGGGTAGTAGAAGAAGGAGCGACACAGGCCGTCTTGGACCATTTGACCAACTGCAGAAGTGAGAACTGTAATCATTGTGAGCATTTCTTTCTTATTTTTCTGTGACTAGGTTAACCTACTTCTCTTCTTTTTCCCTCCCTTCTCCCATTTCTTTACCATCTAAAATAAGATGTGTTAATGGTCGTTTACTTTGTATCTTAGTATTTGAATGACTCAGCCCCAAGAAGGAATGAACATCACCCACAGATGGATTAAATAACAGAACAAAGCCAAAACCAAAACTTTCATAGAGAAGGGAAAAGGTTACTGTGGCTCTGATGGCACCTGAGACAACTTCATCACCCAAGGCAAAATGGATATTAAGTATGGTTAAAAGAAATATGTAATGGGCCGGGTGCAGTGGCACACACCTGTAATCCCAGCGGCTTGGGAGGCTGAGGCAGGAGGATCGAGAGTTCAAAGGCAGTCTCAGCAATGGAGAGGCCCTAAGCAACTCAGTGAGACCCTGTCTCTAAATAAAATACAAAACAGGGCTGGGGATGTGGCTCAGTGGTTGAGTCCTCAGTACCAAACCAAAAAAGAAAGAAAGAAAGAAATATGTTTGGATGCCAAGTTTTCATGGGGTGGATTCTGGTGGCCTTTTATTCTACATTTCAACTTAGCTAAGCAGAACCTGTTTCCCTGAGTTTTCTTCTCTGTAGGATTTCAGGTTAGGGTTGGCCTCATTGGCATAATATTTGAAAGGCAGCAGTGAAGCTATTGCCATTTATGCTGTGCAGGCTGCTATAGGGCAGGTGCTGTTGCAACTTATGCACGTGGTGACAATCTGTTGGTGAGGCTAGGAGCTGGGCACACAGCTACCGGCTCTCACCTGGTACCCTCCTTCCTTCTCTGCATCCTGGGCCAGGTGCAGATGGAGTGTGTATAAAAGTGCCAGTTGTCCCACAGGTCACTTGTGTCATTAAGCATTGAGGTGGTGAGATGCAGAAACGGCTCCAATTTGCCCTTCCAGGTTTTAGCTGAACCTTGGTCTCCCTCGCCTCACATCCAGATTTCACACCCCACCTCCAGCTCTGCAGACGTTGGGTCAATGCCTGGTGTAGATATGGTAGCCTCAACAGAGAGCATCTTCCACTCCCAGTGACACATGCCAGGTCTCACCACTGTAATAAATCTCTTAAATTTATGTCACTCAGAGTGGTTCATCTTTCTTTTTTAAAAAATTTGTTCTTTTTACTTATACATGACCATAGAATGTATTTTGATGTATCATACATACTTGGATTATAACTTCACGTTCTTGTGGTTGAACATGATGTGGAGTTTCACTGGTCGTGTATTCATATATGAGTATAGGAAAGTTCTGTCCAGTTCATTCTACTGTCTTTTCTATTCTCATTCCCATCCCTTCTCTCCATTCCCCTTTGTCTAATCCAATGAACTTCTATTCTTCCCTCCTCCGCCTATCCTTATTGTGTGTTATTATCTACATATCAGGGAGAACATTTGGCCTTCAGCATTTTGGGATTGGCTTATTTCACTTAGCATGATAGTCTCCAGTTACATCCATTTACTGGCAAATGCCATAATTTCATTCTTATTTATGGCTGAGTAATATTCCATGTGTATATATACATCACATTTTCTTTATCCATTTTTCTGTTGAAGGGCACCTAGGTTGGTTCCATAGATTAGCTATTGTGAATTGAGCTGATGTGGCTGCATCACTGTAGTATGCTAATTTTAAGTCCTTCAGATATATGCCAAGGAGCCGGATAATTGGGTCAAGTTTTCCATTCCAAGTTTTCTGAGGAATCTTCATACTGCTTTCCAGAGTGGTTACACCAATTTGCAGTCCCACCAGCAATGTATGAATGAGTGTACCTTTTTTCCCACATCCTCTCCAACATTTATTGTTACTTGTATTCTAGATAATTGCCTTTGTGACTGGAGTGAGATGAAATCTCTGTGTAGTTTTAATTTGCATTTCTCTAATTGCTAGAGATATTGGGTTCTTCTTTCTTGATTGAACCCAGACTGTACCTAGACTGATAGATGGTCTTTCAAAATCCTATTATATTCATCACTCCACTTAGTTTCACCCCACTTAGTAGTATATGCAGTAACTTCTTCAGGTATATACTACTAACCTCATTTCAAACATAAGAGATTCGATATCAGAAAGGTTAAGTGACTTTCCCAAAGTCATACAACGATTAAATAGCCATGTTAGGACTCAAAGCCAGATCTAAAAGATTCTGAGTTCAAATCTCTATGGTCCCCAAACATAATTATATTGCTGAATCTGTATCCTTGCTGCGGTTTCTGGTCCTTGTGTAAGAAGAGGTTTAAAAATTAGATTTCATAGGTGACGGTCATGAGATCAACTTTCCTTTCATCTCCTGCTACCCTCTTCTACCTATGGTGTGTGTTTTTCCCTGATACTACATAAAAACTCAGGCTCAGTGACTTTTCTGGTCATTGGTAGTTGATAGAAAATTCTGCAAACATGTTAAGGAGTCAAACATAGTCTCAGTTTAAATTATCCATTTGGCATATTAGTTAGCACATAAATTTACAGTTAAATTAAGAAATCCTTCTTATCTGACCCTCTCTCCACACCACCTCATTTGCCTGAAATTGGCCACAGTCTGAACTGCCTTTGGGGAAAAGATGTGGTCAGCAGCTTCTCTCTTTCTGTCCTGATTTTTCCCCTACCCACCTTCCTCCCCAGGATTGGAGTTGGGAGGAAGGAAGAGAGATAGGGACTAAAACAAACAAAGCTTTGCCTTCCATAATTGACATACCATAATATCCACCCCTTGCCGTGTAAAATTCAATGATTTTTTAGTAGAATCACAGAGTTCTATAATGATCATAGTTTTAACTCTATTAGAACATTTCTATTACCCCCAAAATTATTCTCCAGCCCATTTGAAGTGAACCCTCTTCCCTAGTCCAAGGCAACCGGGATCTCTTTTCTGTGTGAATTTGTCTTTTCCGGACATTTCCTAAAAATGACATCATACAACATGCAGTATTTTGTGTCTGGATTCTTTCACTTACCATAATGTTTAGGAAGTTTATCCATGTTGTGATGTGAATCATAAATTTTCTATTTTTTATTGTTGAATATTGTTCTATTGCGTGGACATACCATATCTTATTCACCATGATGATATTTGGGTTGTTATCACTTTTTTTGACTATTATAAACATGCCACTATGAACATTTGCACATATCTTTGTGTAGATGACTTGTGTTTATTTCTTTGGGTTTATTCTTTTTTAAACATCATATCATGTTGATTATTGTAGCTTTATAGTAAGTTTTGAAGTCATGTAATATAAATACTCTTTGTTCTTCACTTTCAAATTTGTATGGCTTATTCTAGTTCCTTGGCATTTCTATATAAATTTTAATTTTTTATTTGCTAAAAAAATAAAAACAGAAAACCCTGCTGAAATTTTGATAAGGAGAAATGTCATTGTCTTAGTTTGTTTTGTGTCATTATAGCAAAATACCTGAGGCTGGCTAATGTATAGAGAAAAGAAGCTTTTGGCTCATGATGTCTGGTGAACTTCCAAGCAACATGGTTCCAGTTCTGCCTAAAGCCACTCTGTCTGTGTTACCTCATGGTAAAGAAGTGAAAAGGGCACTTTCTGGGTGCAGAGGAGACATGCACATTGGGTGACCTCGCTTAATAGCACACTGCTTTCACAAGACCTAGTTCACTCCTTGAGGCCAGCATTAATCCCTTCTGACCCATGACCCACTGTCTAACCACCTTCCACTGGGTCTCATCTCCTAAAAGTTCTACCACCTCTCACATCACTACACTAGGGAACCAAGCTTCCAGCACACTTGACTTTGGGAGATACACTTAAACCTTATCCAAACCATAGCAACCTTAATAATATTGCATCTTCTTAATGCAAGACCATTTAGAAGCATGTTGCTTAATTTTCATATATTTAAGAATTTCACAGATTTATTTTTGTTGTTCTTTTATAGTTTAATTCCTTTACGGTGAAATTCCATAATTTATATGATTTCAATCCTTTTAAATGTGTTGATTTTAATCATATTGATTTTAAAATTTTTTAAATCAATATTATCTTAATCCCTAAGTTTTATAGCCTTGTTTATGTTTTTTCCTAGAGAACATTCCAGTGTGTTAGACTAGAAATGGTATTAGAGAAAGGTATTTTGCAGTGATAAGATGGTTATCCAATGGCTGCTGAATGTGTATGGTTTTCAAGCACGTTTGAAGTATTCTCCAGGAATTTTTTTTTCTCAGAGAGAGAGAGAGAGAGAGAATTTTTTAATTTTTTAATTTTTTTTTTTTTTTTTTTAGTTTTCGGTGGACACAACATCTTTTTTATTTATTTATTTTTAATATTTATTTTTCAGTTCTCGGCAGACACAACATCTTTGTTTGTATGTGGTGCTGAGGATCGAACCCGGGCCTCACGCATGCCAGGCGAGCGCGCTACCGCTTGAGCCACATCCCCAGCCATACACAACATCTTTATTTCATTTTTACATGGTGCTGAGGATCAAATCCAGCACCCTGTGAATGCCAGGCGAGTGTGCTACCACTTGCGCCACATCCCCAGCCCCTCTCCAGGAATTTTTGAGTCCTGTTATTATTGATTATACCTTCCTGATGTATTGACCATTTTGTCTTTATAAAATTTCCTCCTGTGTTTCTATACTATTTCCAGTTCTGAACTCTATTTTGTCCTGTGCCTGACTTATTTGGTTTAATTTTTAAAAGACTGTCTTGCTGGATGTAGAATTATTGGTTCACAACATTTTTACTTTTCTACTTTTTATTTATTTAATTTATTTATTTGATAGTGGGGATTGAACCCAGAGGCACTTTACCATTGAGTTACATCCCACACCTCTTATTATTTTTATTTTCAGTTCTGACAAAGTGTCTCACTACTTTGCTTATGGCCTTGGTAAGTTGATGAGGCTGGCCTCATGCCTCATCATGTGATTCTCTTGCCTCAGCTTCCTGTTGCTGGTGTTACAGGTGTGTGCCACCAAACCGGGCTGGTTCACAATATCTTTAGGACTTTGAGTGAGCTACTTTACTGCTTTCTGGTCTCCATTGCTCAGATGAAAACACAACCGTTAATCATGTTGATGTTCCCTAGGTGTGTTATTTTTCTTTTTGCTTCCTTGAAGAATTTCTCTTTGTTTTTTTTTTTTTTTTAAGACTTTGACTGCTGGGTGTGGTGGTGCATGATCAGGAGGATCAGGATTGTGAGTTCAAAGCCAGCCTCAGCAAAAGCCAGCCTCTAAGCTATCAGTGAGACTCTGTCTCTAAATAAGATACAAAATAGGGCTGGGGACATGTCTCAGTGGTCGAGTGCCCTGAGTTTAATCCCTGGTACCAAAAAAAAAAAGTTTGATTATGATTTGTTTAGTCATGTTTTTATTTATGTTTATCCCATTTAAAGTCTATTGAGCTTCTTGGGATCACTAGATTAAAACTTTACATCAAATTTCAGAAATGTTTTCCCCTGTCTCTTGGGATTTCTATAGGTGAATTTTGGCCCAGTTTATGTTATTTCAAAGATCTCTGAAAGTTCATTCATTGTTTTTCTTCTCTGTTTTCCAAATTGGTATTTTCTATTGATCTATCCCTAAGTTCACCTATTCTTTATTCTTCCATCTTGGATGATCTTTTGATCCATTAGTGAGTTATTTTTTTGTTTGTTTGTTTGTTTTTTAGTTGTACTTTGCAACTCCTAAATTTTCATTTGGATCTCTTCTTTGTAGTTGCCAGGTCCTAGTTGAGAATCTCTATATGTTGATTCATTGTTGTCACACTTTCCTACATATTTAAACATGGCTTTCTTCTGCTTTTTAAACACATTTATGGTGACTGATTTTAAATCTTTATCTGCTAAATCTAGCATTTTAGGACATTCAAGACAATTTGTATCAATTGAATTTTTCCTCATATATGGTTCCAACTTTACTATTTGTGTGTCTTGTAATTTTTGTTGAAAACTAAACACTTAAGAGAATCTGTTTTAGCAACTTCTGTTTCTGATTTTGTTAGCCCTGGATGGTTGCTGTCGTTTTATTTGCACATTTACTGTTTACTTGGTTAAAACTGTTAAGATGCGCAGTATGCAGACATTGATGTCTCTGCTTTATTTTGTTTTTAACAATTTCATTTATAAGTTTTTAGTTTTATTTATAAGGTGGACTTCCTTGTGTTTGCATGGTGGAGTGATGAACCAAAGATCTGACTCAGCCTCCACCTAGAGCACCAGAGTCCTTCAATTCTTACCCTAAGTTCAACAATTTTTAAAATATAGACACTTCTCAGGTTCTCAGATGTCTTTGGCTGATGTCCAGAGTGCTGAAATGACTGCTTCTGTCCACCTATGCAGATTCATATGGCTTTGGGAGATCAGGCTTGTTGATCCCCTCACTTAGCCAAAGTAGATGCCCCTCCTTCCACAGGGAAGATTTTACTTGACAGGTACTGTTGAAAACGGCTCCGCCAGACACTTTCTCCTAAGCCCTCTGATGGGTTCTCTTCCATTGGCCCCTCTAACGGATCCTTCTGTGACGTTAGCCATGCCTTCTCTTCTTTTAACTGATTCTCCTCCCCTTGGTTTGGTTTTCTAAAAGTCTATTTCATAACAATTCTCGATATGGTGGTTTGAAATTTCTCCCAGGTAGTCTTCTTGGATGAGATCTAAATGGAGCTCCAGTTCACTTCCTCTGTCCTATTGGCCACATATGGTCCTTAGACAACAGGCATTCAATCCTTGTCTTGACAAGTTCAAGAAAAGCCAGCCCTTCCAACAAAGCAACTGCCCTCCTTTAATCTACCACCAAATCAGGTCTCCATCTGTGTCTCTTGTCTTCCAGGTTTCCAAGGCTGAAGTCCAACGTGGTCCCCAATTCCCAACTTTTGGGAGCCCTTAGGTGAAGGAGCCCTTGAGTCACACCTCTGCGGCTCTCCTGGTTGTGGGGGTGGGGAAAGGAAACCCAGTGCAGGTCTCTCAAAGAAATCCTTCCAACATTCTTTCTCAACCAACACACTTGCAAGGCTTTTTATAAACCCCTTATAAAAAGGTGGTTTTAGAGGCATGAAGCTGGGTTCTCAGGTATTTCCTTTTGAAAACCTGCTTCTTACTCTGAAACATTATTTTAGAGTTTCTTATCTATTGTATCTTGCTGCCTCATTAAAAATTCCAATTCAGCATCCTGTTACATGCGTGTTTATTTTCAGAGACTTTTCCTAGCCCCTTTCAGACTAAACAACGTTTCTTAAAGTTATGGTTGTTCATAGATGTTATGTGAAAAATGGCTCCTGTGAGGAAATCACTTTGAGCAACACCATGTGAAGCAAAGTCAGGTGGCCCCTTTAGCTACAGGGATTCTCAGAATCTTGGTTATGCTAATGTGGACCGTGAAGTTGCAGCGGGGAGCTCTGTGGAATATATCATTTTTATCAAACTTTTTCACCAGGCCAAGCCCCTTCCTAGCCTTTTTGGTAAACCATTTCAATGGAGTAGCATTCTGTAGGAGATAATTTTGAAATATCGACCCTAAAGGTACCAGTGGAAAGGGCAGGTATTTTTCTTCCTCATCCAGAGACCTCCCCTCAGGTCAGCCACGCATTGCCCTGACCTGCTAAATAAAGCAGTCTGAGCATTTCAAACATTTGTGATTTTTAAAAACTTGAATTGTAATAGGGCTTGATTGTGAGGTCCTTCCAGTGGACTCTGGATCCCCTTTGGTTGGGTACCCTTCTTATTCTTCTTACACCTCACACCTTTCTAAAGTGCCTGTCACTTAGTAGGAATGAATGGATGAGGCATCACAGGAGGGGTTCTTTGTGCTTCTTTTTTTTCTCCTCCTCATTCTCCTCCTTCTTCTTCTCCTTCTTCTTCTTCTTCTTCTTCTCCTCCTCCTCCTCCTCCTCCTCCTCCTCCTCCTCCTTCTTCTTCTCCTTCTCCTCCTCCTCCTCCTCCTCCTCCTCCTCCTCCTCCTCCTCCTCCTGCTCCTCCTCCTCCTTCTTCTCCTTCTTCTTCTTCTCCTCCTCCTCCTCCTCCTCCTCCTCCTCCTCCTTCTTCTTCTTCTTTTTTATTTGGTACAGGGGGTTGAACTCAGGGACACTTGACCACTGAGCCACATCCCCAGCCCTATTTTTGTTTTTTATTTAGAGACAGGGTCTCACTGAGTTGCTTAGGGCCTCACCATTGCTGAAGCTGGCTTTGAACTCGTGATCTTCCTGCCTCAGCCTCCTGAGCCACTGGGATTCTTTTTCTTCTTTTAAGGAAGGTAAGAAAGGTCTTCACTCTAGAGTCCCAAACCACAGATATACAGCAGTAAAAAAAGCCTAATAGGTGCTTATGACCCCACCCCCATTTGTGAAAACCTGGGCTTATGAACATTTAACACAGAGAAGGATGCGTTAAGTACGCAAATGTCCAGTGCTCTTCTGAGGGCATTCGGGGTGAGTTTTATCTGTGTGTGATGTGTACACACAGCTGAGGAGACCAGTTGCTGGGAACTTTCCAAAAGGAATGAATGGGATGAAACAGTCTGCCAGCTTACCGAGTGGTAATTAAGAACAGATTCTTAACATCATCACTTCACCATTTTTAAGATATTTTCCTTCAAAAGACAAAACCAATGAATGATGAAACATGTCACGCTTCTCCTGGAGTCCCTCAATCTTCCAAAAGTCCCTGTTCAATTGCACACACACTTATATGGCAGCCCAAGTCACACCTACCTGAACACTGTGAACAGTGTCAGATGATTTTTCAGTGGAGAATAGGGTGTGTGTGTGTGTGTGTGTGTGTGTGTGTGTGTGTGTTGCCCATCTTCACCCCCAATATAGTTCTCAGGAAGATTTCTTTCTTTTAAATATCCCCCAATACAATTTCATCCTGAAAATGACTGGATAAAATATAATTTTGTGTATGATCATGATAGTGCAAGATTCTGGTTCCAGAAATAACAAAAATAAGCAGCTCTGTCTACTAGTGGGTATGGCCTTCCCCACCCTGGGGACCATGGACTCTGATCATGGACTGTGTGTGCAGGGGTGTCAGGAAGGAATTCGACCCCCTTCCCTGCCCACTCAAGCACTCTGCTTACTGCCTAGTATTCCTTCCCACATCTGGCCAGGTGTGGCACATTGGGTCAGAGTTTGCCTTACTGGCCTCTGAAGGGGGCCACATACCAGATTAGACACACGCGTGGCCTGCCTCGCTGTGGGGGTGGAGATGGAGGGCTGCCGCCAAGCTGTCCCAGGATTGTGTGTCTTGTGGTTAAACACTTAGGGCTCTGACGTAGGCAAGGCAGCAGAGCTGACCCTCAAAGCCGCTGCAAACAACCTGAGAAGGCGTCTCAAAAATGCAGTCCCTTGCCTCCGAAGGAGACGGTCTGTAAGGGGGGCAATTTTCCAATCGCTGCCTATTTGGTGTGGTCATGTTTGAGCCAGGGGAGATTTCTTAACTCTGGGCAAGAGATTTGCAGAAAACAGGATGCCAGGAACCTGGGGAATTAAATGTTAATGTTAAGTGCATTCTTGGTATTAACAAACAGAGGAATGGTGTGTGTTCGGAGTGGGGAGGAGGCGGAGATAGGAAGTGGGGAAGAGAGGAAAAGGTATTTAAGAATAGTGGACATCTGTAAGGTGCAGATATCCCATCATTTAATCCTCACTCTAGCACCATGGACTGATTCTCCTATTAATCAGTATTTTGCAGGGAAGCTAAATGATACTCTTAGCTGCAAGAATCAGAGCTGGGATTAAAACGAGGATTTTCCGAAGCCATATTCTGAGGCCTTTCTATTACACTTCGAGATGAGAGATTAAAATATCTTCAAGCTGCTATAACATCTACTTCATGTCCTGCTAAAAGACACATTGTAGGAAGAAATTGTAGTAGCTATGGGCTTTCTCTCTCTTTGGGTGTCCTTGGAAGTGACTGTTTGATAATAGACGATGAGGAGTCCTATCCTAAAAAAATGAAGATTATTTACTTTATTGTTAGTGAGAAAAGCATGATCACTCTATGATCAGACCCATGCTCAGAACACCTGATGAATGATGTGTCTGTGCTAAACTGGGTCCAGTTCAGAACAAACTTCTGCCTTCTATGTATTAATAGCATCCTTGATAATGGAGTTCATCCTCTCCCTGAGCAGAGCACCCTGGGGGGTCAACAGTCCAAGTGGTGTTAAATGTTAGTCTTATCTGAAAAAATACTTTCACAGGAACATCTAAGATAATGTTGGGCTCAATATCTGGGTACCTCGGCCCAGTCAAGTTGACACATGAAATTAATCATTGCAGACAGTAAGCTTTAGAAAGTTACTTGCCATGCTTTAGGTCACACGGCAGTGAGTGGTGGGGCTGGGGATTCAGCAGAGGTCTCCTATTCTAACATGTGATCCCCTTCACCGTTGCCCATAGCCCACGTAAGTCAGTCGGGCCAAAGCATATGCTATTCATGGAGAGCATCATATTGGTTAGATGACATATCCTTGGCATTCTCTTTGGTCTTTCCTGAGTGTTGCTATGGCTCAAGTGTAGACTAGGAGCTCTACCCTCAGCAAGTAAGCAAGGAGGAGGCTTTGTGAAGCCTGAGATAGTCTGTGCCTTGGAAGTACGTGTTGGCCTTTGGAATCTGTGTCAAGGTCACTGAGCTATTTGAGGACACTGCACCAAGCAGGCCCACTTTTCCAGATGGGTACTGTGCTATACACTGTCTCCTTATATTATTCAGGGAATAGTCTTGGAATATACAGGTGAAGAAAGATGGAAGCCCATACCTGGTGGTCCTGAGAATAAGAGTGACCCCCATCTATGTTAGGGCTCTCTGTTAGGGTTAGGGTGGAGGGTGAATAGATGACCTTGGAGACGACTCTTTCAGACTTACCAACCTCAAAAACAGCTCCATAGTGCTGAGAGGCACATAGTTCACAAAATCCTCTGTCTTACTGAGTAAGAGCACCTAGTCACGGATGGGGATGACTCATCTGTGTTCTATGACTCCTCAGCCTCTCTTCTTCTCTTCCCCTATTCCCATCCTTGTCACACCCCTGAACTGCCACCTTTAAATCTGTGACCCTACCTCACCTCTTCTTTAATTCTATTCGCTCTCACTTCAACTGGACTGAAGTCCCTCATTCCCACTTATTCTGTTGCTGTTAATTTCTATCAGTTCAACTATGTTTCCTCTAATTCCTGGACAACTGATAAATAGAAGTGGGTCTTGCATAAAACCCTCTTGTGCCTCAGAAACTTTTCTGTGTCCTCTTTCTTTACAATAATAAATAATAGATCTTATTTATTTAATACCCTAGTAAAGTCAGACAATAAGCAGTTGGAATAAAAGGATTAAAGTTGAGAGGGAAATGGTGATAGGAGTACAGACTTATGTACAGAGCTAATGGTTGCCTTTCTCAGTCACTGAGCATATGGTGGCATTAAGGATTTAAGGGTGAGATCACTAAAGGAAATCTGTGATGCTTGGGAAAGGGCTGGCTGCTGACAGAACCCTGGGGACATTGACCTCGGAGAAGAAGAGAAACTAGGAGGAGAAGTGCATGAGGGATGGAGGGATGGGCTGATGTCCAGGAGACAGGGGAGTGCTTGCAGAAAGGGAAGGTCTCTGCATTCCAAAGACGTGAGAATGAGGAATGTCAAGATCGGAGTCACCTAAAAGTCCAAGTGATTTTTAGAGCAGCTGCAGGGATTTAGGGCAGGATGTCAGAGGGTTGCTGGGGAAAGCAGGGGCTTAGGAGAGAAAGGGAACTGGACTTAATTGTGAGTGGACTGTGGCACTTTTAAATTCTAGAATTTACTTGCAATTGGTTTTATCTTGGTTGAATTAAATTGAATTCACAATGAGTTGGGAGTTATGAGGATCCTTCATTGAGGTTTTTTTGGTGTGTGTGTGTGTGTGTGTGTGTGTGTGTGTGTGTGTGTTAGTTATTAAAGATGTTGCATAAGATACACAGATTTGGAGTAAGAAAACTAGATTCGGGTCCAAATTCCCTCATTTGCTGACTGTGTTGTCTTGGGCAAGACTTTTATCACAGATCCCTTTCCTTACAACAACAAAAGAGTGAACCAAAGATGTGAGGTTCAGAGAAGACATAGATGAACAAGTTTTGGAAACTATAAAGAATTAAGCAAGTGCAAGTCATCATGTTAAAGACCACTGTCACATTGGTAAGCCAATGCTCAGTAACTGTTCCAATATTTTGGTGAATTGATGAGAGTATCAGGTAAGATTACATTTGGCCATAAATGGCAGAAGCCTCAAGGGTAACAAACATGCAGGGGGTTCTTTTTCTGATAGAACAAGAAGTCTGAAGAAGGTGAAGCCACTTATGGATGTCATTTAGTGTTCAATCTCCTACTTTCCTGAAAATGGCTTTTGTTCTCAAGGTTGCAAGACGGCTGCCTCATGTCCAAGAATCATATCTATACTCCAGGGGAGAAGAAAGGGGACAAGGAGGAATAAGAAACATCAAAGGGCTGAAGGCGCTTGCCACTTGAATCTGACCTTGTCTTTAAAAGTTTTGTGGCAGCTCCCCCTGCCTTCCTCATTCTAATCTCACTGGCCAGAATGGGGTCTCCTAGCTGTCCCTGGCCACAGGGGGACCTGGAGTGGTGAAGACTGCAGATTTCCAGCTTCTGTATTCCAGGAAGGCAAGGGAGAAGGGGCTTGCCAATGGGGTTCTGGAAACCAATTCACAGTGTCTGCTGCAGGGCAGAGCTCACTTTGCCAATGGAGCCTTGTCTTGGGGGAGAAGATGGGGGAACAGTGAGATATGATGCTCAGGAGAACAACCCAACAGTGACCAAACAGCAGGGCTCTGGGGCCTTCCATGGACAGATCAAAACAGTTTGGCTAATCCCAAGACTTGGCTCCTTCTGACAAGCAGCCCTAACCAGCTGCAAATGAAAGGTTGAATACATCCCAAGTCCTGGGGTCTCTCCTGTACGGTAGCTGGGGTTAAGGAACTCCTCTACTTCCACACCATTCAGCAACAGAAGGTTCACAAAAGTTGTGCTTTAATGATGGTTCTCACTTAACCTTGCCTCATCTCATTAATTCAGGGGACTATATATCCATACAGTTTTGTTATGTACCTGGATAAATAATTTGCATATCATGTTCCATTTTAAAGTTCATTCTCCAATCCTTGGGAGCCACGAAGAATAAAGAATACTGGAGGATGGCCCCTAAACTAAGCCATTTCCTCTAGCTCCTTCAGCAGGCTGGAGAAATAACTACTGAATTCCAGACCCGAATGCCCAGAAGATTCTATACAAGTCACCATGGTGATGGAAAGGGAGGCCTTTTAGAGTGGGACTCCTGAGTGTGGGGGAAATGGGAGAAGATCAAGGACTCACCCGAAGGGTGCTGGCAATCATGGAGGAGATGGTTGCTTTTGACTGAGATCATTTCCAATCCAGTCAAGGAGATGGACCACAATCACATTTAAAAAAAAAAAAATTAAACATAAGTTTTAGAAGTATGAATAAGAGCTATTGTAAATGGCTCCAACTATGTATATAAAGCAATGAAGTAAGATGAATTGACTGGCACACAGTTGGAAAAGCTATACAGAAGCAGGGAGTGTGGAATATAATTTAATAAATACACACACACACACACACACACACACACTCCCAAAAAAGAAATGGAAAAGTTGTTAGGGTGTGGACCAGGGCTTCTAATTAGCTGCTGGATGGTGCCTGATCTCTCCCCTCTCTTGCCCAGGCACTTTCTTGGGACATATTGTTCCAGAAGGGGCACTTTGGTGCAGAGAGGGGATTTCCCCTCCTGTTCAGCTGGGCTCCCACCAGCCTTTTGCCGCCACCCAGGGCAGGAGCAGAGGAGAACCCCACCACGCAGGTGGCCACTTTTGCCTCCTTGACCCTGACATGCTTCCTACCAGGGGGGAACCCTGAAAAGACTCCTTGCCAAAGTGGGGAACAGCTACCCTTATTGTGTGCCTCGCCCTGCCTGCTGCTCTCTCCCTCCCTCCCTCCCTCCCTCCTCTCCGTTCTGTCTAAAAGTGTGAAAATTACAAATCCCAGGGAACTGCAATCAGAACTCTACCTAGGGAAAATTCAGAGTATCCTTGCCATAAATATCCTGCTCCAAGGCGCCTGACGTCAGAGCGGGGCGGGCGGGCTGCGCGAGGCCGGGCGGGAGGGAGCCGCCGGGGCTGCTCTGGAGTACAGTCGAGGACAGAGCCGAGCGGAGCGGCGGAGAGCCGAGCAGCGGCCGCCCTGCTGGGGACCCGAGCTGCGGAGCCGCGACGCGCCATGGGGGCCTCGGGGTAGGTGTCGCGCCGCGCTCCGGGGCCGGTGGCCGGGAGGCATCTCCACGCTTTCTGCCCTTCACTTTTGGACTGCAGAGCGCGCACTGGAGAGCAGCACCTCCGCGGGCCGGTTGTTTTGTTTCTCTCTCCAAAGTGTTTGCAGGAGCACGGACACTGGAGCGGGCTGCCGGGGCCTGTGTCTGCCAGTGTGTGTCTGGGTGTGATTGGGCGTGTTTGCATTGGGCTTGTGTGAGTCTGTGCGGGCACATCTGGACACAGGAAATGTCTTTGGAAAACTTTAAAAATTTTTGTGTGTGTGTGCGGCTTTGAAATCGGACTCCTACGTTGTCACAAGTGGACAGATATAGACAGTGGCTCCCAAGCTGAAAACTTTTTGGGGTGGCTTTTCCCAGTCCAGTTTGTGCCTTCACTTGGGTGGACCCCAGTCTTCTCAAGCCCCCCGGCTTCCACTTGGAGGCCTTTCCTCTGGTCGGCAAGCAGGGCAGCCCAAGCAGGGGCTGAGGTTCTTGTTCTAAGGGCAACGGGACTGGGAACATCCCCAGAAAGGCAATCTCTGGGACGCTTGGCACCTGTGACTGGAGCCCGACCCCAGGCCAGGTTGTGCTCCTGACCTTTCCAGCAACGGGTCTCTGACTTAACTGGGAAAGGAAGGATCTGGTCTGGTGGCAGGTAATTGTAAGGAGGATGCAGAGGATGGAGGAGGTGGAGGTGACCCCAGGTTGTGGCCCTGTGTCCAACTCTGCCCAAGAACCTGGAGCAGGGTAGACATTTCTGCCACATGTGCCCTTGGTGGTGTGAGCTCCGGGTTCTCCTAGAGTGCTTGGTGTGGTCCCCAAAACAAGATGCAAACTCCTAACATAAAGAGATGTGTCTGTGCTGTGGGATGGAGGAAGGGGGGCAGCGAGGGAGAGCGAGAGAGAGATTTTTATCAAAATTGAACACAGATTGCTGAGGTCTGGGCTTGATTTAACTCTTTGCTCTCTGCCGTGGCCACTTCTCTACAGTTGTGTGGTGGATTCAGAAAGTTCCCTGGAGGGTGGCAAGGAAAATCACACCTCTCCAGGAAAGAGTCCCTGGAGGTTTTCCTGGAAGCCCACAGAGGAATGAAAACAACTTCCCATCTTTAAAATATTTCAAGTTTTGTGTTTACTGACTTCTGAGTTTGGTGTCAGTTTCTTGGATTTCCGTTTTCCCCCAGGACCTAGATGGGGAACATCGTTCAACTAGGGGCTGTGGGTGGCAGGGACCAACGGGCTCTGGATTGCACAGTGCAGGACACACTGCGTTTCGGTAGCTGGGACCCAGGAGCAAGTGACCGCAAGAGAGCTTGGATTGTCAGCTTGTCTCTTGCCAGGTCTCTGGTTTTGTAGTTTGCAGTTGAACCAACCTACAGCATTTGGGTGGGAGGAAGATTACTGGACTCTCCCTATGTCCTAGAGAAAACGAGAGAATGAAGGGACATGGGGAGGAAATCTGGAAATAAAAACAGACCCACAGGAAGTTGAGATTTGGGAAGGATTTTAGAAATTATACAAATTGAGCCCCAGGGAAGTGCCATAAAAGACGGAGCAGGCAGCAATGTCAGACATGGACTCGTTTAACTTCAGGCGTGTGTCGCCCACTGGAGTGTGGGGAAGAAGGAAATCATCCCGTGGACCATGTAAACAAGAGTGCGTGTAAACAGGGGCCGCCGGGTCCCCACGAGATGACAGCACGCACATGACTGCGTGGTGATTGGCATGGCTTCAGGCTTAGAGGCATCAATGGCCCATTTCTTCATCTGGGCTGGGAACTTCATCCCACCCCCATTTCTTCCTCTAAAAAAACAACTGTGCTATTATTGTCTTGCTCCCTGGTAGCTGCACACTCTGGCCCCTAACTTCCAGCCAGTTTTTAGGACTTTCCCTCTGGATCTTTGGATGCTGAGGGAATACTTGTGCCCCCATCAGGACAAAAAGGGGAGGAAAAAATTCTCCTGAGCCTTAGGACTCAGGAAGGGGGAGGTGTGAGGGCAGGACCAGTAGTTGGAAGCCAGTAGATGATTTTGCCTTTGGAGGGTGAGGGCGGGTGGGTTGAAATACTACTGCTCTCTGTGAGAACACCCCTCCGGGTCCATCTTCTTCCCAATTCCCTGTCTTCGATGTTTTTTGACTTAACATTGTCCTCATTACTGAATAGGTTTGGGTCCAGGGTAAGGAATGAAGATAAAGGCTAAGGTGGCCTCCTAGGGGAACAGAGATAGTGAGGGTTGTGAGGCTTTCTTCTTTGATTTTAGTAGAGCCAATGGAAGTAACATGTTGAACTGTTCTCATTTGTTCCCATTATTTAAAAAAAAAAAATAGAAGACTAAATACCCCCCCCGGGGGGGGGGCAGAGGAGATCCATCAGATAGGACTTCTAGAAATACTCTTGGTCCAGCACAGGAATCCCCAGGGAGAGCTTGACCCAAGGGTTAGGCTTTCAACTCTTTCAAAGTGTGGAGTTTCTCCAGAGGGTGAGTGGAATCCTGGCCCCTCTGGGTTTGCCCTGAGAGACATCTCATCCACCTCAGACCCAGGATGAATTCCCAGGCCACCAACGCGTGGGCTGATATGGAAGTCATCTTACTGTTCCTTCTATCAGCTCCGGCCTCTGGCCAGCTCTTTATCCTCTCTGAGATCAGATTAATTAAGGAGGGTACATCCTCAGGCATTTTGGATGGTTCAAAGGACAAACACACCCAGCAGAATGAACAACGGAGAGGTTGTCCTTGGCTTTGGTAGCAGTTGACCCTCTAGGTCTTAATAGCCAGAGACTCTGTCCAGGACCCTGTGCCACTTACCTCTGGATCTCGAATGCAGCGTGGCCCAATGGAAAGAGGGCAGATTTGCTAGCAGAGCACTCTGGGAGAGAACTGAGATCCATGGGAATCGGAAGCCTGGCGTGCATTACTTATTCCTTCTGGGCTTCAGCTTCCTCATCTGTAAACTGAAGATAAATTCAAGGTTATTACAAAAATGACATTTATGCAGAAGGACCAAGAAGGAAGCCAGGGATACTTAATAAATTGAATGTCATTTAAAAAAAAAATTTCAGTTTTTCAGCCAGCAGGAGCCAATGTTATTTGGAAAGGACCCCCGCCCCCGCCAATCTGTCCTCATATTTTCCATGATTGTAGGCCAGTGGCTGGAGTTGCTAGGGCGCAGGTTGCCTTTCTTTCCTCCCTCTAGGAAAGGTGACCAATGAGGATTATCCATGAGCATGACCTGGTCCGTTATCCTGAGGGGTGGAGGAGGCTTCAGTCATCCTGGAGAGCTGACCTGCAAATCATTCCCGTGTTGGAGCTATGTGGGGAGGGAGGAGGGCAGCTGAGCAGGCTCTGTGTGTGTGTGTGTGTGTGGTGGGGAGGGGTGGGGGGAAGGGTTGCAAGGTGGGCGTGGTCAAGAACCAGTTGAGTCTGGAAGCAGAAACCTGAAAGCAGAGGTTGGCTAGGCAGCCCTTGCTTCTGGAGGGTGCTCAGGTCAGAGTAAGGGAGAGGCTGTTGGGCTGTGAAGAGTGGGGGCTCCAGCCTTTGTAAATATGCCCGGTGGGTGCTGGTGGGAGGCTGCCCCCTGAACCCTGCTGGATACATTATCCAGGGGAGTGACTACTCCGGGGAAGGAAGGAGAATCTGATGCTGGAAAGAGCAGCTGCAGGTCCTCTTGGCCCAACCCAGAGCTTCTAAGTTATCCTTCAAGTTGACATTTAAGACTTTGAAGATCACATTTGTTTTTGTTTTGTTCAAGCTCTCTCTTTAACCGTGGCCTGGGATGACTTTTAAGCTTTTAGAGGCTCAGCCAGTGGCCAACTTCTCTTGAGATGGCCCAGATTGGGGGTCAGTGAATTCCTCCCTCCTGGCAGCATCTATTTCTCCAACTCGCTCCTCACATTTTTTGGTTTGTTTTTCATTTCATTATGAGGTTCTAAAACTGCACAGTAAGATGTTGTGGAGGGAGGAAGTGTCTTGGCTTTGAACTTGTGCATGATTACATGAGTGCTGCCCAAGGCTTATCAGCACAGTCTGATAAGTCATTAGCTGGTGTTGTGGGCTTCTTTCTAGGTTAACAGAGAGAGGGAGAGACAGATACACAGACAAACACCTGGGAAAAACAAATTTTAGGTAGTTTTATGTCTCTTTATATCTTGGCCTAGAGCCACACCTGTAATCCCAGTGGCTAGGGAGGCTGAGGCAGGAGGATCATGAGTTCAAGGTTAGCCTCAGCAATTTAGCCAGGCCCTGTCTCAAAAAGGGGGGGGGGCGCTGGGGATGTGGTTCAGTGGTTAAGTGCCCCTGGGTTCAATCCCTGGTACAAAAAAAAAAAAAAAAAAAACTTGGTCTATGAGAATCTGAATAACGTGTAGGCTACCCTGTGGTTCTGTGAAAAGAGCTGTAGAGTCAAGCATACTAGGATTTGAGCTTGGGCACCACCAGGCCATAAGCCATTCAGCCTCTCTAAGCCCTCTTCATCTGTTAAATGAGAAACATAATTATTCTGTTTTCCCAACATTGTTCTGAAGATGGAATGAAATCGTCCATGGACAGGACTTAGGAAAGTGCTTGGTTGCTCTTCCTGTCTTCCGTTCTAAGCTCAGGAAAGGACGTGGATTTGGACATTTTCCCATAAGTCAAAGCAAGCAAACCACTTATTTGAGGTTTAACAACAGTGCTCAGAGGTGAGGTGTCCCGGCCTGGAGATGGAGACCTTTATTACAACAGCAGAGCACAGCTCAGCACTCCCCAGCCAAGCAAAAGGCAGCGCCCTGTGACTCTCGGTGGAGATAAATGAAAGGGCAGCATCTTACTCTCCCATGAACCAGGGCTAACAGAGAATTCCCTGCAGATCTTGTTTCGAAAATCCCCAAAACTGTCTTGTTCAAAGAATCAAAGTCAAACCTTGGTTTAAAAAAAAATCATTGAGGCAGCCCCTAACATAACCCAATCATAATGGCACGGTTTAATGACAACAGTACTTTAAATTTTTGTAACATTCTACAATATGAAAGGCACACACTTTCATTTAAATAGCATCTTACTATGAGATTGGTATTAACCACACTTTACAGCCCAGACTCTGAGGACTTCAAAGATTCATACTATTTTACATAACAAGTAAATGGAAGACACAGAAATCAAGCTTTTATCCAAGCTGTGGGTCTCAATCCTGGCTGCACCTTAGAGTCACATGGGGGAGTGGTTATGCGCCCATGCTATGTCAATTAAATTAGAACCTAGAGGGTGGGAAGTGTGTGTGGGGGAGCCCATGCATCCACAGTTCTACAACCTCCCCAAGTGATCTGAAATCATAGACCAGTTGAAAACCCTGATCTAATGGGAACATAAACAGCACCAAGTAAGCTCCAGGACACTGCATAGGCAAAAGGAACAGGTAAGACTTGGCCTGGAGTTAAACTCTGTGAAGGCAGGGACTTTGCAGAACCTAGAATACTGTCAGGAAGACTCTCAGTGGACATTGGCTAACTGGATGAATGAACAAAATACTGTAAATAGAAGTTGGTAACATTCATCCATATCCAACCTGTCACCCTGTTTTATAAATAAAGGTTTTTGGAACACAGCCATGCCCATTTGGTTATAAATTATCTATGGCTATTTTCCATGTTGCTGTGGCAGCATTAAGTAGACATAACAGAGACTGTATGGCCTACAAAGCTGAAAATATTTACTTTCTTGTACCTTCCAAGAAAGATTTGCTGGTTTCTGTTCTGGGTTTGACATGAACAGAGCAAGTGTCACTGAGGGAAGATCACTACAGCATAGCCATTATGTTCCAGGATCAGGACACAGTGGTGCACTCTGTAATCCCAGGTACGTGGGAGGCTGAGGTAGGAGGATTGTAAATGCAAGTCCAGCTTGGGCAACTTAATGAGATCCAAATAAAAGATGAAAAGGGCAGGGGATAAAAAAAAATACCATTCTAGAAGCAGAAAAACCTGTGTGCCATTTCTGACTTCCCACTTACCTATCGTAAGAATTTATAAATTATTTTGCATTTTCAGTTCTTAGTTTCCTCATCTGAAAAATGAGGATAATAATAAAATAATACCTCCCTCACAACACGGTTTTGTGGGTTGTGAGCCCCTGGCCAAGAGCCTTGGCTAGGATGATTGTTAGCCAAGAAGAGGGGAAACTAAGTAAATCTAAATCCATTATCATGAGACAGAACAAAGGCTGTATAGGAGCAAATTAGTAAGTAAGTCTGTGTGTGAAGACCAACCTGAGATTTCCAAGATATGGGGTGTCCTTTCAAGACAGAAGGGGAGAGCCAAGAAGGCGGATTAGGAGCAGGCAACATTTCCAGCTTCTCTGTGGCTCAGAATCAATACAGCATGGGTCAGGTCCCAGAGTACATGAATGAGCTGCTCCTGTATGATCACTGCTGTCAGTCAATACTTCCCATCATTCCTTAAGAGTAGATGTAGGTCTTGAGGCACTGAATCTAGTCACGAGAATGTTCTTCTTCTGTACCTTTATGCATAGATCTCTCTACCCAAAACACCCTTCCCCAGTCCTATCTTCCTGGCCTACTCATCCTTCAAGCTTACTCAGCTGTCTCCTTCTCTCAAGCTCTCTCTGCAGGCCTCCTAACAATCACTCCTTCCTCTTTAATTCCATGAACTTGGCACACAACTCTGTCATGGATTTAACAGTCAAGGAAGGACTAAGTCTCCAAGCCTTCTACACGACTGAAGTTCATAAAACTCAAATTGCAGTGTAGAATCTACACTTGGGTAGCTGATTTGCATCAGTTAGACCCTTAATCCAATGCAGTAATCTCTGGGTCAGCCCTTGAGGAATAAGATGTGCTCCAGTGTGGACGGAATTGCAAGAGCCAATACCCTCAACCAGCCCAATGGGTGAGAGCTACCCAGTTTACAGACTGTGTAGACACTTTGTGTCCTCATCACTCCGTTCTCTGAGGGCCCCTACTACCTGGAACACTTCTACTAGTGACTAGCCAGGGATGGGGAAAGATGGAAGAAACTTAAAACCAACTCTTTGACTTCTTGTGAGCAGATGTGGTGAAAAGTTGGGTTTTGGCTTCCCTGAGCTTTTTGTATATATGTGCCAAGATAATTGGGAGTTGGCCTGGTATGGCTGGCTTTCATTAGCACAGTAATAGAGGGAAGCATGGTCACAGATTTAGCAAAGAGCAGGTAATTCCCACCTTTGCTCTTCTACTACAGAATGTGTTGCATAGTTTTTATAGATTTTTAGAGGCAAATCTTTTTTGGTGGCAGATATATATTATCCATGGAATAATGTTAAAATGAAGTTCTTTTCTAATGGTTAGGGAGGAAAAGTATGCAAAACCCTTCACATGGAATTAAATATTTCTTTTGATCATCTTCAAATGGACAATTAGGAGCTGCCTAAAGGAGAAGAAGGAGAGAAAATGAAATCGTATTTTCATATAGGCCCGCCCCCCTCACACGGTGCTAAGTGAGTCATTTAAAAAATCTTATTGATTATTTGATTTTTACATATTATGAAAGCAATTCTTCCTTGATTAAATGAGTAGATTAATATCATGCAAAGACGAGTAGAACACTCATCCTATGTCCCTCGCACACACCTTGGCAATTAGTGTTCATATCTGGTAGCTGAACTTAAAGTTAAGTTAAAAGCCTTGCTATTCCTCTGTGCATCTAAATATCTACAGGTGTATGAACAGGAACGGGGCCGTGTGGCTTGCATATTTGGTTCTCACTGAAATTGAATCTTTCTGTGCATGCTACTCTGCAACCTACTTTCCTTCTTCTCAACCATATGTTGAGGGTATCACTACAGAATGGATCTAACTTTTAAAAAATTTGTTGACTTCTTTATGCCTGGACATACACAGCTCTACCTTTTGGAGATCATGTTTTCCTTGCTAGGATGTTCATTTTTCCTTCAGTTGGTTACTAAATGAGGTTTTACCCTGATCCTGCTGAACCAAGTATCCTACATCACCTGGGAAGGCTTTGCTTGGGCTCAGGCTGCAGGATGGACACACAGCTTGGTGGACCAACTTGGGGAATGAATGACTTCAGGCTATGTGTGCTTTCCTCTCCCTAGGGAAGCTTGGGGTGTCACACCCCATGGCTGCCTACGTTGGTCAGCTTTTCGTTACTCTAACAAATACCTGAGGTGATAAACTGACAAAGAAGAAAGGTTTACTTGGGTTCACAGTTTTGGAGGTTTCAGACCCTGGTGGGTTGGCCCTGTTGTTCTTGAGCCAGCCTCAGGGGGGGGGAAGTTCACAGTGGAGCCAAGCTTTCCACCTCATGGTGCAGAAAAGGAAAAGGTAGGGGCTGGGGCATAACCAGGGCACACCCCTAAGAGCTGAAGACCTCCTACTAGACCCCATCTCTTAAAGGTCCACCACCTCCTAGTATTACCATGCTGGGCCTTTAGTGGCCCATAGGTCTTAGGAGGACATTACAGATCAAAACTGTCAGCAGTGCCCTCTCTGCTCACCAGAGTCAGCCTTGCCTCCTTGGGTCTCCTTAATCCCTGGATATGTTGGCCAGGAAGCACCAAGACTGATAAGCTGGATTGGAGAAGAGTCCTACTGGAGTAAGTAAGGCCGCATGGTCTCATGGTCATGTGTTTGGACTCTACACTCAGATCATCCGGCTGGATCCAAATCTCTGTGTGGTAGATAGATGCTGGGCAGCACCACCCAGACCCCTAGGCACCCGGTCCTCAGCCGCAGGGAGTGCTGGCCACTGTCAGCCCTCCTTAGAATTAACTCTCCCTGCCACCGTCACTGCTGACCACACTGCCCTCCTGGGTCACCCTCAAGCAGTGGCTGGGGAAGCTACGATGGCCTAATATGGGGACATTCTGAGGAGCATCCCAGCTTCCCATGGGCCTGCAGGAGGCTGCGCTGGATCTAGGTCCTCTTGTCCCCACTCAGTGCGGCCTTTACCCTCCCCTCCCTCTTCCAGGCCACCGTCCAAGAGCCCTTCTTGATAAACCTCCTGCCCCCATCACTGTGTCTCATGACCTGCCCCTGAGGACCCTGCTTTGCCATCGAATAACTTGCCCAACAAGACACCACCCGGGTCTGTGCTGCAGGTTTCTCACCTGTGAAAGGGAGATCATAGCATTCCCTTCTTTACAGGGTCACTGAGACCGTTAAGTGGGAAGGGGTAAGAGCCTGGTAAGACTCCATGAGATTTGATGACATTGTGTGAATTTGCCTGGGAGGAGCGATTATTTTCTGTCTCTGTGGTAGCTATGTGAGACTAGGAAAAAAATGCATGTTTTTTTTGTTTTGTTTTTGCTGGGTTCTATTCCGTGTGCTTTCTAGGTGAACATCACCTGATTTTTCTGTGAATAGAGTTGTATCATAACTGGGCAGAGTAAGCGAAAGTCCTGACTTTTAATGTCAAATTCGCATTTGTCTCCCGCCCCATCTGAGGGGTGTGGGCATATCTGGGTGGAAGCATGACCCAATAGCTTAGTTGCTGTCCTGTCTGGAGACAGGGGACTAGACAAGTTGACCTTTGGGGATTCCTCTTCATCTTAGTGGCGCTTTTGCAATATGTAAAGGGTGGTCTCAGGGGACCCTGCTGGTTGGTCCCCTAGGAGCTACCTCCCTGCCTGCATAGATATTCACATGGCGCCTGCGTGGATCTCTCTGCCAAGCCTGATTCTGCCTTATAGGTGTTCGTTTCTTACTCTTTTGTCCCAGGCACAGGTTGTCTTTGGCAATATGCTTTGAATATTCTGCCTCTCAGGTTATGCACCCTGGTTGCTCAGCCTGAGTGCCAAAGCAGAGCTTGCCTATGTGACAAATGCTTGATGTGCCAGGCCCAGAGACCCAGACTCACAACCACCATCTAAACATATTCCCAGGGGCAGTGTCAGCCCTGCTTCTGGGGTTCCCCCCAGAGCCATATCCCCAGCCTCAGGTCCCCTTGTCTGGAGCAGGGAGGGAAGAAAGTGACTCCAGGTCAGTGGGGAGAAGTGTCAAAATTTTCCCAGTGCCAGAGGCAGCTTGGAATTTAGTTGGAAACAAATTCAGAGTTTTCTGTGCACTTTGGACAGTAGAAGGACCAGCCTTTTTAACTCTCCTTTTTTTCGTCTCCATCAATAGATTTATCAGCCTGTCTCCCACCATGAGGCATTGCTCTGGCATTTTCCCAGAGATAGAGTTGGAAACCCCTTCGCCACTCTAAGACACCCAATCCATGATTTACCATCATCACTGCCCCGAACAGAGGTAATGTTACTGATGCCCATGGCGGCCTCAGTGGAAGCTTGGGCTGATGGAACCAATGGACAGACAGGATTTCTTGACCGTGAGAGGCAGTGTAAGGCCATTTTTTCCAGATCACAGGCCCTGGGTTCAGATGGCCTTGTTTCTAATGCTGACTCTACTTCTTGCTTTCTGTGACCTTGAGCGGATCACTTCCTCTCTCTGTGCCTTAGTTTCTCCATCTGTAAGATGAGTTTTAAGTGGATAAAATGGATGCCTTATATAGTTTAAAAGAAAAGAAAGAAGGTCCTCAAAGCCATGTCTGGCACATAAAGCACTAAGAATCGTTGACGTTGTTGACGGCGATGATGGAGAACCGATACCATGTCTCCTCAGCTCTTCTCCCCACCATCCCGGCAGGTGCCTGCATACAGCAGGAGCTCAGCAGACATTTATTAAATAAGGTGTCCCGCCGCTTGTTTAAGCTAAGTGTCTGCCTACTTAGTCTGCTCAACTCTTTACCAAAGAAAGAAATGTATTTTCCTCTTTCAAACTTTGTATGAACTTCTTTTGAAGTTCAACATAATTCAGAAAATACACGATTTATAAGGGACATTGCTCATTTCACAAACTAGACACCTGGGTAACCAGCATCCTGCTCAAAAATTGGAACATTCCAAGCCCTTCCTCCCTCCACTCCATACCTTCTCCAAGAAGGCCCCTGTACCTGCTTCTGGTTACTGTCTTTCCGTAATCCTGTCTCCTAACATTATTGATTAGTGTCTCCTGTTCTTGAACTTTGTTTAAATGGAATCATGCAGGGGATTCTCATCATGTGGCTTTTTGTGCTCACCATCATTGTTGTGTTCTCACTATTGTGTAATACTCCATTACATGGATCTAGTACTCTTTATCCATTCTTTTGTTGGTGGACATTTAGATGTTCTCCAGGTTTGGGGCTGTTGTGAATAGTGTTGCTGTGCACGCCTGTGCACCTGTTGGGTAAACTCAGGGATGCATTTCTGTTGGTACATTTCCTGGGAGTGTACCTGCTGGATCATTGGAAATGTACATGCTCAGCTTGAGGAGTACTGCCACTCTTATGAAAGGTTTACCATGTTTTCTGTTTTCCTTAAAGATAGGAAGCAGGTACAACTGGGTCATGAAGAGGCTTGAGACCTGGTGAGATACCATCCTCTACACCCTTTCTATCTGAGAGTTCACATGTTCTGGAACCTGCTGGATGATTCGGTCCTCTATCCAAGGGACTGTACCAGGCATTTCCACTTATTCTGCTTCACCAGCTCCTCACAGCAACACCACGAGTTGGGTCTTATTTTACAGGCGAGGAGAGTGAGAATTGTACGAGGAAACTTGAGTGATTTTCCAAAGGTCACATAAGAAACTGTCAGTCAGGAGAGGAAACAGGATGCCCAAATCTAAGACTCACGCCTTTTGGGAACCCCTGGTGACTCATTTTGGCTTCAGTGTGAGCACTGTAAAGAAAGACACAGACGTAGGGACTGTTCCCTTAGGACCTGGGTGGGCTCTGGCCTGATGACTATGAGAGTTCTGCAGAAGGGAGCAGGGATAAGGCAACCCAATGACCTTGGGAAGCCAAATTGCTTTCCTACCCAGGGGCTGTTGGAGAAAGTCATGAATTTCCTGGAAGGCCAGGGAGAACACATAATTTGCTGTCTGAATCAGGACTCGTTCAAGAGTGAAAGGGCCACTAACTGGATGGGACAGTAGGGAAATCGTGTAAATCGAGACTGTATCAGGTAAGCTGGGATGTATGCCTACTCTCTGGAAGTCTGAGTGGGCGTCACTGACGTGGTCACAGAGACTGAATGGGTCATTTTTAACTCCTTCAGAACATGGTGTGGAGTTTGCCCTGAGGTCATGTACTTCTAGTCTTCTCTGGATTTGGCTCAGACAGAGGCTCTTCCTCTGCTCCCCACACATTCCTGACTCAAATGGGACTTCCTTTGACAGCTGCATTCACCTTTGAGATTTGTCTGCCACTGAAGCTTCTAGAAGGCTAGGCCTGTGCCTTAGCCACTGTGGTATTTATAGCACCTACCCTAGGCACAGAGTTAGCTCTCGGGAATAATTTGCTGACAGTATACACCATTTATCATGTGGTCCTTCCTCTCTCCCTCCCTCCTTCCCTCCCTTCTTTTCTTCCTATAGAACAAGAGGTTAGTTTAGATTCTTTCTTCTTTTTCTTAGTTGACCTGGAAGAGAAGTCTGTGTGTGTGTGTGTGTGTGTGTGTGTGTGTGTGCGCGCGCGCATGTGTGTGCACATGCACAATCCAAAGTGACAAAGAGTAAAAGTGATCAATTTAATTAGTAGCAGATGATGCTATACCATGGCACTTGGTGTGAGGATCTGGGTTTGAACTCTTGCGTTCCTCTAGTTAGCTGAACCACCTTCCATGAGCTACTGAGCTTTTCTAAGCCTCAGTTTTAGTCCTGTGTGAAATGAAAATGACAGAATGACAGTAATCCCTGTGGTATAGGACGGAAGTGAGTCTGAACAATGTACGCTTATGAAAATCGCTTGGTGCACTGCAAAGCACTGAATGATTCTGTTGGTAGTGGTTTGGGTTGTTCAAAAATATTTGAGAAGGTGCTGGGTGGAAGATACTCTTGTGTTGAGTCAGGCTCTGGGAGTGAATCTCAGGGAGAAAAAAACTCTCTCCTACATCCAGGGCTCTGGTCTCTTAAGTGACAGTGTATGTGTGGCAAGCCCACAGGACTGGGAAATTTTATTAATAAGTCAGGGAGGAATCAGCAAATTCTTCAAGGCCTTAGGGATTGGATGCGGGTGTCAAAGCTAAGGATGCAAAGGATAATTAATTTCTTATTAAGTTCACAGCTGCATTCCACTGGAACAACAGCAAGAATCATTTGAGAGCCTGTGGAGGCTTAGTAGCTTTGGTAGAGTACCGTGGCTTCTAGCTCAGATTCTGGGAATCAAACTACTAGGATCCCAATTCAAATTTCACTACTTAATAAGAGGTAGCCTTGGAAACTGAGTCTCAGTTTTCTCACCTGTAAAATATGATAGTAATTAGTGTCTACCCACAAAGGCAGATAAAATTAAGGCATGCAAAGTACTTAGTGCCCAGAAAAATGTTCACTCCTTAAATATTTGTTATTATTATTTGCCAGATCATTTACTTTCACTAGGAATGCTAGTACTATATGGTGCTAATGTAGTACTTATAGAAGGAAAAATTGTTTTGAGAGGGGGAAAGTCAGAGAGAGCTTCATGGAAAAGAGGCATCCCATGGTATATTTTATTTTTATTTTTGGGTACTGGAGATTGAACCCAGAAGTCATTTACCACTGAGCTACGTCTCTAGCCCTTTTTAAAATTTTTTATTTTGAGACACTACATTGCTTAGGGTCTCATTAAGTGCTGAAGCTGGCCTCAAACTTGTGATCCTCCTGCCTCAGCCTTCCAAGTTGCTGGGATTACAGACATGTGCCACTGTACCCAGCTCCAAGGTATATATTTTAGAGATCTTTTACATCCTGAGCAAGAAGGGTCTTTCGTTTTCATCATTACCCTGATGTTAAAGCTTAAAGAAGACTCAGTATAGAAGAACTCCAATCCCTAAAGAAATAGAGTGCTCTTGGAACTAGGAAATTGAATAACATGTAATCTCTGCTCTCATGCACTTCCATACTGGTTCACCCATTTGCCACCATCATTGTGCCAGGGACTTACTTATACATAGACAAATCCCCAAGGTTCTCAACAGGATCATAGTGGAAAGATCTAGAAAGGAAGAATACTGTCCCATCTGATGAATGTTTATGAGAGAGGAATGCTCAAAGTTGAGGGATTTATATTACATTTAAGAGTTTTTGAAGACACATTATGGAGTGTCTTCACTGCTGGGAAGGTAAATACATGGTGCTTTCTGTAGCAGGAAGATGGGTCAGTGGTTTGTGAGGTCCACAGGTTTTGTATCTTTCAGGTAAAGGTGCACAATGAAAATGTTCAGAACTCTTTTTAGACAACATTAACAACATCTAAAAATGGTATCCCTGCCCCATTGCCTGGGGACTGTGGGAATCACTGCTTCCTCCCTAATCTCATGGCTCATTCAAAGACTCACAACCAGTATGCAAGGAAGGCTTCCCTCTGCATCTGTCTACGGCTCTTCCCCATCCCCAAGTGTTCCAGTGGAGAAGTGAGGAGATGCCCAACCGGGTCCAACTTTTACAAATTAAAAGTTCTTTTGGTTTCTCAACACATGGGAATATGGTTCTAATATTAAGGTAAGCCTATTGAAAGATAAGTCTATTGAAATGATAAGCCTATGAAAAGATACTTTCCTTGGAATCAGGGAACTACATAAATTAAATCACAAGGAGATTCAGTTTTATATTCTTCATATTGGAAAAAAAATCCTTATGTTCATTATATTAGCTGTCAAGCCAAAAATAACCGCTTTTCACTGTGGGTAAAATTAAATTGATATGGACATTTCAGAGGGCAATTGGGTACTAGCTAAGAAAATTGAAGATACACTTATCCTATGACCCAGCAATTTCACTTCTGTGTAAGACTAGAGAAATTCTAACACGTGGGAAAATGAGATATGTTCAAGAATATTCACTATGGCATTTTTTTTTTGTACCAGAGATTGAACTTGAGGGCACTCAACCACAGAGCCACATCCCCAGCCCTATTTTGTATTTTATTTAGAGATAGGGTCTCACTGAGTTGACTTTTGCTGAGACTGGCTTTGAACTCGTGATCCTCCAGCCTCAGCCTCCTGAGCTGCTCAGATTATAGGCATGAGCCACTGTGCCAGGCTACGGCATGTTTTTTTTAAAAGTTAAAAAGCAACCCAGATATCTGTCATCAACAAGAAGACTGGTTAAATAATTTGATACATACAAATAATGGAATATGGTGGGAAAATTGAGGGTTCTAGAAAGACATGCACCCATGAGGTTGTACTCTCAGAAACAATTAAGTGCAAAAAACAAGTTGCAGAAGGATGCCGTAGCTATTAAGTTTAAAACCATGCAAAATAATACTCTTACTTGTAAATAGTTCAATGTGTGATTAAAGTATAAAATCATGTTTGAGAATAACCACAGATTAGTGAGTTGGCCTCTTCTAGGGAAGGAGCAAGAAAGGCTTGGGAGGGGTATTTATATCTGTAATATTTTATTTTTGCTCCTGAGTGGTAGGTACACAAATGTTTATTTTACTATCTATATATTTTAATTATCTAAAATATATTTTAGTTTTTAAAAAGTTAATTTTTAGACGTAGGGACAAACTCCTAATCCATCTCTTCTGCCCATTGGCAGAGAGACACGCTGAAGAGCAAACATGAAGCTGTTCCCCTTGCTCCGGGTTCATCCGGGACATTTTAGATAGATGTGACATCTCTAAATAGGCCACACGTGCATGGTCATCGCTGTTTCTGACAAAAAAATCTTGGCCTATTTTTTTGTTTTCTGACTTGTGGATTTGTTGGGATCATACTTTGGAAATGTTGGTGGAAAGACAAAACAGGGTCATCGTAACAGAAACCCACAGCCTTTCTCGGGCTTGTTCCCATAGGGGCAGATCACTGCGATCACCTCTCCCCAATCCCTTCCTTGGGAGTTTCTGGAATTTTTTGCACGTGCTAGAAAGTGACCCTAACAATGAGCCATGGTCTCAGGTGCCTCAGGAGGGAAGGATCTCCTCCTCCCACCAGAACTGCCGGGTCTCCATGAAGCTCTCCCTCCCTTGGACTTCAATCCACAGGCAGCCAGCGGGTGGGGGGGGGGCTCGGGTCTTTTGTCAACATCCTGCCCTGGAGTGGTAAAGTGCCCGCTGCTGGGAGTAGCTTTGCTATGCTTGCACCGCCATGCTTGTTTCTCCTCTGGACACCAAAGTGAAAAGCAGGGGGGGTTAGCTCAGGTGTGTGCCTCGCGCTTTATTATAGCCCCTCTCCCTGGGAATCTGGTCTGAGCCCAACCCAAGTGATACTGTGTGGGCCTCGAGCTCCCCATCAGTCCTCCACTGTGCAGCCTCTGTCCTTGACCCAGCCTTTAGAACCTCACCTCCCAGTTCCACCACAGGGAGCCCCTGCCCAACTGCATGGCACCTGCACTGCAGACTGGGGTTGTGGGTGGCTTTCCTGTTGGCATCCCACTTGTTTCTGCAGCATGTGATTCACCTTGATTAAAAAGAGGAAAATCACAGGAAATGGGGACGTGTTGGAGCAAATCTTGGGAGCAGGTTGCTCTGAGAAGGTCTGTTGTAGTCTCTATCAGCCGGATCCAGGTAGGAAAGAGTCCCTGCTCCCCAAAGGGTATGACTGATAAAAATGTAATGAAAGGACTATGGACAGATCAGGGAGGAGAGGCGATGGTGTGGCACCCAGGGATAGGCAACTCCAGGAAGCGGTTAGCAAGCCTGTACCTGAGGGAGGGGCAGGGGAAGGGAGCCAGTCATCAGAGTCCCATGCCAGCCAAAGCCATGGAAGTGGGGCCACTTGGCAGGTGCTGTGGCTCAGCAGATAGGGAAGGTGAGGTGGAAGAACCCCCCTGAAGGCCTCTCCTCCTACTGTCCAGTTAGCTGCTCTTGCTTGCCACTGGCCAAGTCCCACTGGGCACCCAAAGCCCAAGCATTTGGGTGATCCATTCCATACAGGTGAGCCTCCAGGGCCAAGAGCATGGCAGAGGAAAGCAGGGAGCAGGCGCAGAGGGCAAGCAGAGGGTAGCTGTCTATTTCATATGCCTTGCAACTAAAAAGAGGGGTCTCTGTGGATTCACCCTGTGGTGATGGATCCGGGGCTTTGTTCTCTGTTGAAAAGGCAGGTGTTTTGAGTGAGGTTTGAAGATCCAGTATTAGTTGTGCTTTAAATACTTTGCAATCCATAGAGTGGATGTGTATTCCCTCCCGTGGCTGGGCTTGGTGGTCTCTGGTGTCAGGTTGTGGACTGGAGACCTGACTCATGGCCAGGCCAAGTGGCATACTTCGTGGTGATCATAGGAGCTCTGATGAATAAGGACATGACACCGAGGATGCTCTTGCCTGGACTCACCCTGCCAGCCTCCTCCCGGCTCCACTGTGATTGGCAACACATTACCCTCGCCCCAAGGCTTGCCCGAGCACATCTTGTGCCAGAAAGAGCCTTGAAAGAGTGTCCCTGCATGGTGGAGACCCAGTCTCTAGGCACAATGGCAAAGCACAGAGGAAGCAAATAATATTTCTGAGCTCCTGGGGGAGTCCAGGGGTTGACCTCAAGAATTCCCAGTCCATTAAGTGAATCACGCTGTACACACCAAAGGGTCACCTGAAAAACAACTTAGCAACAAGAAAAGGGTTCCTATGTACAAACAAAGGAAGGTGAATGGATGAGCCATTCAATTTGGTGAATTTTGGAGGCAAAGAGTCCCTGTTCTATATGTAGTAGCTGTGTGACCTTAGATAAGTCACTTGACCTCTCTCAGTAAGCCTTAGGTTCTTCACCTGTGGAATGGGTGAAATGAAGGTGCATCGCTCATTGGGCGACTGGGAGGATGACATGTGAGGGACAATACCTCGCACAGAATCAGAAGTGCTCCGGGAATTCTGGTTGTTACCAACATTATTGTTTTTCTTTTCTGGAGGTAAATGCCAATCATGATTTGGAAAGAGGAATAAACACTCCAAAAATCCAGGAGCCTCGGCCCCTCGCTTGACTCTGTGAATTCTCTATTCGTTGCCCTTTTCTGACCAACTTCACAGGCCTTAGTTCCTGGACTCACACTCAGGACCCATCTGCTTGGTCCCCTCTAGGTGGAAAGTCCTAGAAGGTTTAGGAGGCAAACAAATCTAAAGAGGTTATCTATTGTAGTGCTTCCCAAACTGTGTTTGAGAGAATGCCAGTTCTCACAACGGTCCTAGAGGGGGGAAAATACAACAAAACATTTGTGGTTAAGACATTTGAGCAACACCCTCTGTCTCCCCTCCTCTTACCCCTGCAGAGCCACAGTGTTCAGAGAAGCATTGCGGTAATAAACTGGTTTAAATTGTCTAAATAGCACTCCCCCATTTATTTATCCAAAGAACTTTTTTCCTGGGACACCCTGCCGAACTAGTTTTTGAGGTTTGTATCAGTTACAATTTGTGTTCAGCTACATGGAGAAGGAACTTCAGAGTTTCTCTGTCATCTAGGTTTTTGTTTTGTTTTGTTTTTATTGTATAAGCTACCCCATGTAGCTTGTACAATGAGTTCAGCAGACACCGTTCAGAGTTGGTAGAGTGGTTTGAGTGTCATCTAGGGATCTCTCTCTCTCTGCTTCAGCCTTCTTTAGAATGAGATTGTTGTCTCTGAGCTGCACTCTAAAGAATGAGACTTTTGTCTGTCCATTGTTTCATAGTTACCAGATGAATGCATCACCTCTATGTTCACATCTGCATTTCAGGTAGGAAGAAAGGATATTATGGGGCTGAGGTTGTGACTCAGTGGTACAGTGCTCGCCTAGCACGTGTGAGGCCCTGGGTTCAATCCTCAGTACTGCATAAAAACAAATGTAAAACAAAGGTATTTAAAAAAAAAGAATATTATGAAGCACAGAAGGTACATACTAGCTACTTCTTTAACAAGCTGCCACTCGAAGCCTGTCCAGAAATTGGCCAGATCTGTTCCATAGAGGTCCCAAACTGCAACAGAGTCTAGAGGGAAGCAGAACATTTTTTAACTGGGCATGTTACTTTTTCAAACAAGAGCCAAGGATCTATTAGTATGACAAAAGGAGAGACAAAGATAGAGGGGGCAATCAGCAATGTGTGCCACATTGATCAAATCTTTGCTTCTTTCTACCACCGGTGGATTCTAAAAGCATCGCAGGTAAAACAAAAGCAAAACAAAAAGCTTTGTAATCAGTAGAAAATGCCAATGGTAAACCACAAACCACTTGCAGCTCAGAGACCCCAGGTGGAAGATGCAGTTGGTGCCTGAGGCTAGATCCCCCAGTTGCCGGTTACTCTGGCCATGGCACACACCTGGGTGGACTACCCTTGGCTTACAGCATCCCTCCATGAGAGGTGCCTGGGAGTTACGCTGTAGTTGCCTGCACCTTGCCTGCATCCTGTGCCACTAACTGAAGATGAAGGGGACAGAAGCCCTGCTCCGTTGCCCCTATGAACAAACATGCACTTCACCCTCCCGAGCTCTGCGAAGACGGGCTGAAGACAGCTCTTCCCTGCCCTCTGGTTCCTCCTGCCTGGTTCAGGGTGTGCCGAGGTCAATAAACTGCGCATGCGCATCCTCAGCTCTGCTGAGGACCCAACCTCGCTGAAATGCTCTTCTTTTCCCTTCAAGGGCTTTGCCTCAACCCAGTTTGGTGGTCACTGGTGTACTTGGGCTAGGTCTAGGGGGTGGGGCAGCTCCACCTTCCACCTGCTATGGCGGGAAGGGCTGTTTGCAGGGGGCCCGCCAAGGACATCTGTGGACTCCTTAGCCCACCAGAGCAGGGAAGTCCAGCATGGCCTCCTCTCAAGGAGGATATTCTTAGAAACATTGATGTGCATTCTTAAGCCCGTGAACTGTTTGAAGGGACTTGTCATGTGGTGTGTGTGTGTGTGTGTGTGTGTGTGTGTGTGTGTATTGTGATTTTCCATCCTGTGGCAATGGCAGCTGGGTATTTATAGCTGGATCCACAGGGCCATTCTCACGTGGCTAAAGAAAATGAGAACCTCATGTGGAGCGTGTTTTGTTTTCTCTCTCTGCCTCTGCCATCGCAAGCCCTCTAGTCCTCAAACCGTTGCTGTAACTAGAGCCACCCTGAGCATCACTACCATGGAGAGGTTATGTAAATTCACTATTTCAGGAAAAAAGTGCCTGTTCTCCTTCAGACAGGCCGCAGGGAAAATGAGAGGACTGTTGGGAAGAGCTCGTGGGTGGCACCATAGGGTAGCTCTGCCCAAGACCATCCTTGCTGGAACTCTCTCCAGATAAACCCCATGGAATGTGGATTCCTTAAATCGCCCCATGAGTCCTCTGCTCTTTTGAAAGAAAGCTATTTCTTTCTCTTTGTGTTTCTGTATTCTTAGGTCTTTAAGTCTGTGTTTGGTCTTTTGAGTTGGACTGAGAATACCCTCAGGCTATGATCTGTTTGCCCAGGTCACTAGGGCTCTTGGGGGGCTGCAGTAACTCAGGCCTAGCTTCCTCCAGAATGGCTAAAGAACAGCTCCTAGACAGCAGGGTTGGGAGTTTGCCTGATGTGTCCCGAGCAGCCTGCATGCTTCCAAGCTGAAGACTTGGAGGGACCCAGGACCCCTATGAACCCTCTATGACTTCATTCTGGAGGTCTGGGGCCCACATGTCCACACTCTGCACCTGAGCAGCTGAAATGGCAGAGGATGCATTTGTGTGGTGGGGGTATGGAGTATGGTGGTGTAGAACAAACTGAGGCCCTAGAGAGAGAACGGGGAGGGGAACTTGAACTTAACTGCCATGAACTCTGGGAGTCGGGGGAACCTATGTCTTCCCATTCCCCGGCCATGCCCAGAGATGTCACTGCAGCTGACCCACCACAGGGAGGGCTTTCTAATCTCCCACTCTTCAAATTCCTCCATCAGTACCTGCCTTCCTGAGGGCCCACTTCTCTGGGCTAAACAGTTGAACACTTTCACACATTTTCATTCTCACTAGACTCCACCGGGCAGCTGTTAACCCATTTCATAGAAAAAGAAACTGAGGTTCTGAGAGATAAGGAGACTTGCCTGGAGTCACATAGTTAGTGGTACTGAGGGGGTTCCCAGTACTGTAACCCTGACCCCGGGTCCCACACTGTCCTGCCCCAGATTGTCACCCTTTGTGGTGAACTCGACCACCAACCGCCTGACTTCCTCTGTGTGGTGACTCTCTGGCCTCAACAAACATTATTCAGTCTCTATCACCTCTATTCACAGAGTGGAAGGTGACTTCTGATTATGGGGCCAGAGTCACTGTGGATTGCTGGTAACCTGAACTACCTAGTTAGTCCCGCATGTTAACCCTGCCAACCCTCGCCTCTGTTGCAAACATGCCCTCGCCTTCCTTTCCTGCCTCCTTCCTCCCCCAATCCTGTGAGCACTAGAGGATTTCCAAAACTATGGTAGAGCCAGCCATTCATGAGTCTTTGTCCTGTTTCCAAGAATCCCAAATATACAAGAATCCCTCATTGAAAACCAAGCATTCCTGAGGAAAGTGGGTGTCACTACGACAGCAGGATTCCTCACACTGGGAAACAGGATGGATCCTGGAGCAGCCTAGGACTTCAGAGTCAGAAGGAAGTGGATTGGCTCCCAGATACCGGCCAGCAGCTCCTCACCCCATCTCAAAGCACAAGTGGGGAACTCACCTTCCCAGTTCCTCCGAGGGCTCTAACCTGATGACGTTTCCTCTGGACAGAGAAGGAGCAAAGAGGCAGATTTAGGGTGTATGTGTGTGCGTGCAGACACACAGTTCTCACCTCCAGGACACAATCTGTGCGGTTCCTATCCGCATGAGCCACTAACTGCATGCAGAGCCATCTAGTGAATTTTGGGGGTGGTCATGGATCTCCCAGGGGCAAGGAGTCTTTCCATGGTGAGGAAGCAACTTCCTCCCATCCCTGACAGCTCAGTTTATTAGAGGTCTAAGGCCAGTGCAGAGGAAAGCTGCTCAAGGACTTTTAGAAAGCAGCCTCTCCTGCATATGCAAATTCATAGGCTGGAAACAGAGGACTAGAGCCCAGAGGAAGCATGTGAGGTGGGTGAGCAGCGTGGATGTGGAGTGAGTTACAATCAAGAAAAGCTTTAGAAGGATATGAAGGGTTTTTTTTTTTTTTTTTTTTGTTTTGTTTAAGCAGTTTTCTCTCTTGAGCATAAAAAAGTTCAGGTTCATCTAGAAAACCCCTAGAAGCAGAAATCAAAAAATAAAATTAGCCTTAAAGTCCATCACTAGAGGACGGGAAGGGGGGTGGATTTTTCACTCTCCCCACCCTCAGCCCCCCAGCTCCTACCTGGTCACAAAACACCACACCTGGAGAACATGTTTTCCCAGGTCAGTTAACATCTGGGAAGTAACATTTCCAGTCTTTTCTCTCTGCATACATTTTTAAAGAGGGTCGGCGTACATTGTATATACAGAGGTGAGTCAGCTTTGTATTCTGGTTTTATACCTTGCCATCTTTGGAAATTACCACTACCAACTTTGCAAATGAGAGAAGTTTTGAGCTGGGTGTGGGTAGGGTATTGGTCATGAGAGGACTCAGAACAGGGAGAAAAGGATCGTTAAACTCCGGGATGTGATTAATCCAATAGATACACTGGAGTACCCCAGGGGATGGAAGGTCTTTCAAATGAAGAGGACCTACAATTCAGCCTCATGGCTCCCGCAGGAACTGTGGACAGCAGCTGAGCAAGCTCTTGCCTTGATCATAACCGGTCTCCCCGCCCTGAATAGAGCAATGAGACCATTTCTGAGTCTTGGTGTTGAATAGGCATTGAATGGAGCACTTGATATAGGATTGAGTTTTACAACTGAGATGTAGGTGGTTAGATCTCCATCTTGCAGACTTGGGGAAACAGGTTTAGAAAAGTTAAGAGCCTTGAGCCAGGTCCCTCTTGACAGCAGCAGAGCGGCCATTTAAACTCATTCATCTTTCTCTGAACCACAGCTTCCCATTCCAGGAAAGAGTGGGGCTCCTGATTACACAGTTTTTGCTAAGACTTTCCAGATGGACTCACCACCGAACAAGGGGGCACTTCTAGCAGTTCCAACCAGGATAGGTCATCTGAATAAAGTGTGCCTCCCCAAGGGAGGGAGCTCCATTGCCTGAGCCCTGCTGTCTGGAATGTGGACCAAGCACATTTGAAGGACTCAAAGTGTCGCCTGTACCCTTTGATTCTTCTTCCAGGAAGTTTTCCAGGCTGAATTTCACACAACACTCATTCTCCACCCGCCACTCCCCATGCTTTTCAGTATTAGTCTGCTCCAGTTTGGAGCCATTCCATAGTTGATATTGTAGCCACATGTCACCTTAAGAGCCCTCTCTTAGAGATTTAGAATAAGCGAGCTGAATCCCTCACAAGCAGAGGGCAGTGGTTCTTAAACTGTGGGTGCTCTGGAACCAGTGGTTTCAACATCACTTGGGAACTTGGTAGAAGTGACAATTTTGGGCCACTCCAGACTCCTGAATCAAATTCTAGGGATGCAACCCAACAGCGTGAGCTTCATCAGGCTCCCATGGAAGAGAGTCTGGCACCCTCTGAAGTCTAAAAACGACTGGTCTTGAGATCTCAAAGAGATGGTGGTTGAGATTTTTCATGTCATCTCCATATCTGAGTTCCCATTTCCATCCAATGAGTTAGGTGTATTAATTAGCCCTTGATCACCGGCAGGGTGGCCCAGAAGTGAAGAACATGGACTCTGGAGCTGGAATACTTGGGCTTCTGTTCTGCTTCCGTGGCTCACTCAGTGTGTGGGTACCCCAGCGTGAGAGCCTTAGATTCCCTCTTCCAAGAACTCATCTCCTTAACATGGGATACTAATGAGGTCCCCCTTAGGGCCACTGTAAGCACTCAGTGAGACTGGGCATGGCAAGCATGTGCACAGTGCCTGGCACATAGGAAGTCCACGGTGAATGTCATGTGCTATTGTCAGTTTCATGCAAAACAACTCTCTTTTGCATTATGCTGACCCATTTGTGGGATCTAGCCTCCAGCCCCTGACTTATGTGTATACTTGCCTGCACACACACACACACACACACACACACACACACACATTTGCACAAGGACTTTGTGAACATGGTCAACTTTAAAGCTCTGGGGAGACTGACGGTGTTTACATTACAATAAGGCAAACAATTTGAAACTGAATACTAGACATCCTTGTTCTAAAAGAGATTGCTTGGCCAAAAGTCATGTCATCTGGCCTTCTTCCTCTCTCCCTTGGTGCTGGACAAAACCCCAAACAAACGAGTCCTCTCTCTGGATCATGCTGAGCACTAGGGCTCTTTTATTCCCCAGCCCCACTCCTCAACTCCGCTTCTTGCTTCACTTTGCAAATCTAAAGACATCTTCCAGATAATGGACCATCTCCATCTGATTCCTGAGCAGCATTCCTCCTACACAGAAAGAAGAGAGCAGCGGTGAAATTTAGTTCTCTATAGATACGAACTGGGCTAACCCTCAAAGCGCTTTGGTGGTAGAGTTTTGGTTTATCTGTAATTTTTCCATCACTCTGTCAATGTTCTTCCTGCCCTTTGTTCTAACCCTCCATACTCACATAACTAGCCATTTGTTTTAACCAGGGTTTTTTTTAACCTTGGTATTAGGCCAAATAATTCTTTGTGGTGTGGGACCATGCTGCGTACTGTCCAATGTTCAGTAGCATTCCTATCCTGTGTCCAGTAGATGATAATAGCATTATCCAGTTGTGACAACCCAAGACATCTCCCCAGATCACCAAATGTCCCCTGGAGGTAGGTTGTGGGGTGGGGAATACACCCCATTAACAGCCACTAAACTAAATTCTTCCCGTAATAGTTTAAGCTGAGAACATCTTATTCTGCCCCAGAGTTTATCTCTGCAGTGTATTTAAGGTCAGAAGACTGGGTGTATCTATTGACAAGAGAGATAACAGAGTCCCAGCAGTCTCTGGCTCCCCCTGGATTTTCAGGGGGAACCATCAGCGCTGTGTAATTGCATTTCCTCAAAGGCTCCACATGTCCCCTGTCTGCATCTGAGCAAAGGACATCTTGCTCTGGACCCTCTCCGGTCCTCTTGACCCTCCCCATGGAGCAGGAAACATCACAGGCACCAGGGAATGAATGGCCTTTGGTTTTTGGCTTATAAATACTCACATTGCATTTCTAGTACTGAGATTTTTTTTCCCTTAATCATGTTTAACATTCCTGTTGCCGTAGTGGAAACTTTTGTTCTTTGGAGAGCTTCCCATTCTAGGTCCAGGTCAGATTCCTCAGCAGAACTCTGAACATTTTCTAGGGAAGTTTTGCTAGTGAGATTGTACCTTTAATGCATTTACACATCTGTGGTTGGATTCTGGATAAAGACTCCCAGGACCCCAAGATAAATAACTGTGACTCTCAATGGGACACCAGTATCCAAATCCTTTTATGGTTCTATTAGTTCTGTGGATGTGTCTCCTCCACTCTAGCATCTCAAATCCAAGTTGAACAGCCAGCGCTTCAGTCAGTCTAATCTAGATTATGCTTGATAACATACAGTTCCCACATTCCGACAGCTTAGGATAACAGGAGTTTATTTCTTACCCAGGCTACCTATTATTGGTCAGCAGAGGCAGAGGAACCAAGGAACCCAGGCTAGCAGTACAGATGTCACCTCAGATGCTAATGTTGGCTGGGCTAGAGGAAAAGAGAGCCTGATCCTGCTGACTAAAAGCTCTAGACCACTAAGGACACTTATATTATGGTTCTCCAGAGAAATAAACCAATAGAACCTCTTTCCTTCCTTTCTCTCAATCTACCTATGATCTAGATTTATTTTAGGAAATTGGCTCACACAGTTGTGGGGGTGGAAAATCCTCTATCTGCAGGGCAGGCCAGCAGGGAAGAGCTCATGTTGCAGCTTAAGTCTGAAGGCAAGGTGGGGGTGAGATCTTTCTTCTTTGGGGGACCCTCGGTCTTTTGAGGCTTTCAACTGTTTGGATGGGCACATGATGGCAGATGATCTGCTTTATGCAAAGTCTACTGATGTAAATGTAGATCTCATTTAAAAAAAATCATCTTCATGAAACATCTAGACTCATGTTGGACCAAATATCTGTCTCCATGGCCTGTCCAAGCTAACGCATAAAGTTAACCATCATAACATTTGATTTCTACTTTTAGCTCATGGACCCGAATTAACCTTGTGGCCACTGTCAAAAACAAATTGGCCAGGAAGTATTTTCTGACATGTGCCTGGAGCTAGGGTTGAGGATCAATAACTAGCACAACTATAAATAATTTTATCTGAGGACGAAGGAAAGCATCACTCTGTGGTATCCCCATTTGAAATGCCTGCTGCTTGGTGGATGCAGAACGAGCCCTCACCTTAGACCCACATGCCCTCCTTTTATTTGTAGGAGATGTAAAGAAAGGAGATGGGGTAGGACGTGGCTTGGCCTCCCTGGTGACTAAATTTGATTACTATTACTGAACATCTTCCTCTGTTTTGTCCTGATCTCGTTCCGAGTTCTCTCTGTGGGGTGTTGTATCCAAGAATCATTTATTCCCAGGATGTATGCACCCTATTTACCTCTCTTATTGTTTCTCTTGCTGAGAAAAAACTTTTTAGTTTAAGTAAGTCCCATTTGTTGATTCTTGTTATTAACTCTTGTGCTATGGGTGTCCTATTAAGGAATTTGGAGCCCGACCCCACAATCTGTAGATCGGAGCCAACTTTTTCTTCTATCAGACGCAGAGTTTCTGATTTGATATCAAGCTCCTTGATCCATTTTGAGTTAACTTTTGTGCATGGCGAGAGAAAGGGATTCAGTTTCATTTTGTTGCATATGGATTTCCAGTTTTCCCAACACCATTTGTTGAAGATGCTATCCTTCCTCCATTGCATGCTTTTAGCCCCTTTATCAAATATAAGATAGTTGTAACTTTGTGGATTAGTCTCTGTGTCCTCTATTCTATACCATTGGTCCACCCGCCTGTTTTGGTACCAGTACCATGCTGTTTTTGTCACTATTGCTCTGTAATATAGTTTGAAATCTGGTATTGCTATACCGCCTGATTCATACTTCCTGCTTAGAATTGCTTTTGCTATTCTGGGTCTTTTATTTTTCCATATGAATTTCATGATTGCTTTATCTATTTCTACAAGAAATGCTGTTGGGATTTTGATTGGCATTGCATTAAACCTATAGAGAACTTTTGGTAATATCGCCATTTTGATAATGTTAGTTTAGAGCCCTAATATCCAGAGTATACAAAGAACTCAAAAAATTAGACAATAAGATAACAAATAACCCAATCAACAAATGGGCCAAGGACCTGAACAGACACTTCTCAGAGGAGGATATACAATCAATCAACAAGTACATGAAAAAATGCTCTCCATCTCTAGCAGTCAGAGAAATGTAAATCAAAACCACCCTAAGATACCATCTCACTCCAGTAAGATTGGCAGCCACTATGAAGTCAAACAACAACAAGTGCTGGCGAGGATGTGGACAAAAGGGTACACTTGTACATTGCTGGTGGGACTGCAAATTGGTGCGGCCAATTTGGAAAGCAGTTTGGAGATTCCCGGGAAAGCTGGGAATGGAACCACCATTTGACCCTGCTATTGCCCTTCTCGGACTATTCCCTGAAGACCTTAAAAGAGCATGCTACAGGGATACTGCCACATCGATGTTCATAGCAGCACAATTCACAATAGCTAGACTGTGGAACCAACCCAGATGCCCTTCAATAGATGAATGGATAAAAAAAAATGTGGCATCTATACACAATGGAGTACTATGCAGCAATAAAAAATGACAAAATCATAGAATTTGCAGGGAAATGGATGGCACTAGAGCAGATTATGCTTAGTGAAGCTAGCCAATCCCTAAAAAACAAATACCAAATGTCTTCTTTGATATAATGAGAGCAACTATGAACAGAGCAGGGAGGAAGAGCAGGAAGAAAAGATTAACATTAAACAGAGACATGAGATGGGAGGGAGAGAAAAGGGAAATTGCATGGAAATGAAGGGAGACCCTCATTGCTATACAAAATTACATGTAAGAGGTTGTGAGGGGAATGGGAAAATAAACAAGGAGAGAAATGAATTACAGTAGATGGGGTAGAGAGAGAAGATGGGAGGGGAGGGGAGGGGGGATAGTAGGGGATAGGAAAGGTAGCAGAATACAACAATTACTAATAGGGCATTATGTAAAATTGTGGATGTGTAACCGACGTGATTCTGCAATCTGCATTTGGGGTAAAATTGGGGGTTCATAACCCACTTCAATCTAATGTATGAAATATGATATGTCAAGAGCTTTGTAATGTTGTGAACAACCAATAAAAAAAAAGAAAAAAAAGAATCATTTATATCATTGGTGTCATTAAAGAATGCTTCGCTAATTAATTTGGTCTTTGTGGTTTACTTTGGGTTCCATCCCTTGAACTTGACTTTTCTTGCTTGGATCAGACTCATCGGAAAGGGCTCAGGAGCCAGCTGTCATCCTGCCACTGTCTCATTCTGTGTTTCTGACAAGTTCCTTCCCAGTCTGGACTCTGGTTTTCCTGGCTGACAAGGGAGGAGTTGGAGCAATGTGATCTAGAATTTTCCTCCTAACTCTGGTATTTTGTATGCCTTTGGTCTGCACCCTGTCCGGGTGGCCCCGATGCCAGGGCTTGTGCACTGGCTGCCTGATTTGGTCCAGCTGAGAGGACTCTGGTAGCAGGGTCTTCCTTCATGAAGCTGGCAGAATTGCTTTGGGTTCTAATTTGAAGCTGTGGCCTCATTAGCACCGTGACCTGCTGCACACCCCAGCCAAGAGACCACATGGTATGCACCAGCCAGGAAGGATCACCCTGGTGCCCACTGTGCCTCTGCCTGGCTGGAGAGGGACTTGAGGGCAAGGGTATGTTGAGTCAGAGCACTGGGAGGCATGAGGAGGGTGGGGGCAAGATGGCAATGATCTGGCTGAGCTGAAACCAGGAGCAGGGGTCCTGACCAGACTTTCAGTGCCATCTGGGTAAACCTAACACTCAAAGGTCAGAGTTACAAGAACTCCTAAACACTGGACCTCCTCTAATAGTCATAATTGATGCTTCTGATGTCCACCCTGGCCAGTGACATGAAATTCAAATGAGAAGATGTGTGATGAAGTGCTGCAAATCCACACGTGACCTCAAACAATAACAACTGTTATTAATCATGTGCTGTTTTATTCCACCAATGTTGGGTGCTAGGTGCAGGGGATAGCAAAGTGACCAAAGGCACTAAACTAATTGGAATATAGTGTGGTGAGAGCTCTACTATCATGCTCTGGATGGTGTCTTAGTCGGTTTGGGCTGCTGCAACAAAATACCAGAGACTGGCAGACTCACTCAATGAACAGGTTTCCCACAGTTCTGGAGGCTGGGAAGTCCCTGATGAAGGCAGCAGCAGATTTGATATCTGGTAAGGGTCTGCTTTCTGGTTCCTAGATGGCTATCTTTGCACTATGTCCTTACATGGGTAAGGGGTGAAGCAGCTCTATGGGGTGTCCTACCTAGGGGCACCAGTCCCATTCAGGAGGGCCCCACCCTCATGAACTGACCACCTCCCCAAAGCCCCACTGCCTAATGCCATCATATGGGGATTAGGCCTCAACATGTGAATTCTGGGGAGACACAAACATTCAGACCATGGGCCAGGGCAAAGCTTTGGGGAGCTCAGAGAAGGGAGCCATCATTTCTGCTTGCTGGGTTAGAAGGCTCCATAGCAGCAATGAATTGGGCCTGGTCTTGAAAGGCATCAAAGTCTTTAGAGGAGGAAAGAGAGGGCGTCCCTGGCAGAAGGCACCGGTTGAACAAATGGCAGAAAACTGGATAGGCTCATGGAAACCTCGGGTAGTTTGGCCTGGTTGCTGGGTGGGGTGGGTGGGACAGTGTAGGAGGGAAGCTGCAGAAGGAGTTGAAGATCAAATTATGAAGGGTCTTAAATAACATAGGAGGAATTTGGACTTCATTGCATTTTTTTAATTACTAGGTTTTAATTTTTTTTTTTCAGTTTTGACTGAAAGAAAAAAAAAACTGTTTTTTTTTTTTTTTGGTTTGTTTGTTTGTTTTTATATTTTCTTCAAAGCCTGCCTCTGGGTCTATAATAGGTAAATCTGTACTCAAATAGATTTAATTACAGTTCTGCTGCCCTGTCGTGTTAATTTTGGTCTCTCCTGCCTCTTAGAACTTCCATGAAGAATACTGCCCCTTCTTGATCTAGTCTGGATTGTTTGAAACATTTGAATGGGAGATAGGAGTTGGAAGCTTTTTGTTTGTTTGTTTGTTTGTTTGTTTTTACTCTTTCTAAAGAATAACTGCTTATTTGGGAATGTGGAAGATGCAGAAAACTATAAAGATGGAAAATGAAAAGCATAAGTAATTCCACTCTCCAGACAAAGTGGGTGTCAGCATTGGGGGCAGGGGGTTTCCTTCCACTGAGCGTTTTGAGGGCAGACACCTTGTCCTGAATGTCCCCTGTCCTGAGGCCTGAACTTGACCCTGGTGGGTATTTCAGCTGTAGTTGTAGATTGACATAGTGTGGCTCTCACCCTGTGTGGCTCTTCAAAGAATCTCAGTGGCCAAAACCCAGTATAGTGGCCCTTATTCAATCCTAACTTGCCCACTCATTTCCTGTGAGACTGACAATTCACTAGGCCTCAGCTTCCTCATCTATAAAATGGGAACAATGACTACCACCAATAGTGGTAACTAATTACTGAAGTTCCTGCTTCTTCCTGCAGAGCCCTTAGAACACTGTGAGTCATTCATATTTGTTACCAGGTAAGTGTTGCACTGTCCGGGTGAGTCCAGCTCCGACTAGGCTCTGCAGTGGTCAAACCCACTCCTGGAGAAGGGGCTCTCTGCCTCTGTTCTGCACGTATGGAAGATAGACAAGTTTGTGAGTCCTCAGGACCAGGCTCATGCCAAGTCAGGGTCCTGGAGCTTGTTCTGAGCTTTTCCCTGGAGGATGCTGGCTCACCCTCCCTCTCTTCCTTCCTCCCTCCTTCCTAGGTTTCCACCCCCCTGCAGACTCTCTCCAGCAGGCTTTCCCTTTAAGAAAGACAGCTGGACTCTGTGCTACTCTGACAGCCAGCCCTGCCTCCCCTGCTGGGTGCTGCCTGGGCTGCAGCTGGGACCCTCCTGGGCTTTATTTGAGAGCTGGAGCTTCCAGAGGAGGAGTGGGGGGGTTGCTTTGAATCAAGTGCACACTACCAGAAATCCATGTCCACAAAAGGACTCCTACTGTGGCCCTGGGTTCCTACTGCCCAGCTCTGGCTCTGGGACATAAGAGGATCATTCTTGAGGACTGAGCTCAGGATCCCTAAAAAGAAAGTTGGAAAATAGCTCGATGAACTTGGTAAGTGAAAGATTCTCATGATGCTTCTTCCTCCCTGGATTGGAGATGGCAGATGTAGGGTTGAGTGCTGGTGATTCTCGCCAGTGGGATTTGGCAGGCAAATGTGAGAAGGAGACGGAGGTGGGGGCTGGGATCCCCAGTGGGCAGCAAGCCTTGAACTTGGGGATAGCCCTGGTCCCTCCACCCAGTGGTTGTCACCCTGGAGGCAGGGAGCTGAGGGTTGACATCTGGACATTGCTGGAACCTGGCCCAAGGAGTGAAGATCAGGAAAGGGAAGATGTCAGATTTCTCCCTCATTTGGAGAAAACACTGTGGCCAGTAAGGGCTGTTTGTTGAAGATGCCCAAAGTCAAATGACATTTGCAGTCTAAGGGTGAGTGACCCTGTGAGTCTATCTCAGCAGGCGATTCAGGCCAATTTCTCTTCCTCCTGGGTAAGGGGACAGACCAGGCCTTGAGCTTGCTCCCTAGGTTCCCAAGAGGCCTATGTTTTCCCCTTGGACTGGGGGTAGCTGCCCATGAGCATCAGGCAGTGTCGTAGTGGAGGGGGGCAGGTCTGCCGAGGGCAGGAAAGAATGGAGAGCCTGTTACTGCTCAAGCCTGGGAACACTGCCTCGGGGGGAGGCCCACGCTAGCCAGAGCTGGCATGAGGAGGAATGGGGGAGAGGGCTGCACAGCAGGAGAATGGCTGAGCCAGCACCCCTACCCTTTGCAGAGCACATGGGCCCTGGCCCCATTTCCTATGGCATGGACACAGGTGAGCTGCTTGGCCTTGAATGCCCAGGTGCAGTTTGGAAGGCAGGGCTCTTTGCCAAAGGGTGGCCTCCCATGGAGGAGGCTGAACATAATACCATCCTCAGCCCTGGCGCTTATCCGAAGCTGGGGTTTCTGGATCAGAGAAGCTCTCTACGGAATTCTGCTTCGACAGATGTTTTCTGTGTTCCTCCTTGTGCCAGACTCTGTGCTAGAAATTTACCAAAACAGAACATGCCATGAAGGAATTGAGAGGGTGTGAAGATCTGGCGAGAGGTCTTACATATGGGAGTGAAGCCATCTTTGCAAAGTAACAATGAGAGTTACCATTTATTTGGTACCTTGAATGCACCTATCATTGTGCCAAGGGCTCTCTCTGTCTCATTTCATGCTTGCAGGAATTCTTTGAGTCATGAATAAGTTTGTAAGTTTTACAGATGAAGCAACTAAGACTCAGAGGTTAAGGATCTGATGGAGGAGACAGCTGGTGGACTGCAGAGCCAGGACTTGAGCATCTCCTTTCATTCATTCATTCAACCAAGTTGAACTGGTGACCTACCGTGCACCAGCTGTGTGTTGGTCACTGGAGACAGAGCTGGGTCAAAGGCCAATAAAAGCCTAAACCAGCCTACCTCCATAGCCTGGGTCCTCACCTGCACACAGAGTCATTCACACTGGGGCCCAAAGACCCTTGGAAGGACTGTGTGAATATTTTCTCCAAGGACTGAGAACTCTGCTTTGGAATTTTTTTTTTCCTTGAGAAACGTTACATTTTGTTTTCATTTTAGTAATAACCTAAAAATTCTGAAATCAACTGACCACCATACAATCTTCCATTGGCATGAGATTTTTAGCCTCCGAGTTGGTGTTTCTGTACAAGTTGGCACCAAGTGGTTTCCTGAAATGATAGTGTTTAACTTTTAAATGCTTTGTTGCTTAAGCTGGGTTCTGCATTGTATGCGCAGAAGGCCCAAAGTACCCAATGTTCAGAAAGGCTACACTGATTCTACTGCAGGAAGGAAGGGGTGTGATAAGGGTGTCCCTAAGAAATGTGGTGTGACATTCCATCTCCTTGGGGACTTGACTGGGCAAAGCAGGTTCCAAACCTTCCAGTCTCCTGGTCTCAGCCTCAGGGTGAATCCAGGGCAGAGACTCAGAGAGGAAGGAGTGACCCAGGAGAGAGGAAGGCCCCCAAATTTGGAACTGAGCTCCCGGCTTCTGATTCAGTGTGTCTGACCTCCACAGAGGACTTGGCCTATGGGGCATCTTATGCTGAGGCTAGGAAGTGGGAGTAGGCCTCCCAGGAACACTGTTCCTCCTAAAATGTGGTGTTCTCTGGTCATTCACAACTTCTGGCTTCTGTGGTGGGGTCAGCTGTTAGGCAAGGTGGCCATAGAGTGATCCCGGATGTAGGGAGCTATGAATGTAACTCAGCCCTCACCACCCCAAGCCTGCCCAGGACACACTGGGTTGTCTTGGTTCCTTGACCCAGATGGTGCTGGGTGACCAGAACCCCTCCTGGATCAGATTTTCCACCAGGGCAAGAGGCTGGAGAGAAGCCTCTCAGCACTTATAACTCTTCTTTCTCCTCCATCTCCTTTTCTTCCTTCTCCTGATGAGGGGTTGCCAAGAGGCAGCCTGGTGGTGCGGAGGGAGGTCAGACCTACTTTTGCATGATTGACCAACGTACCTTTGCTCTCTCTCTCTCTTGTTCCTGGGCCTCAGCTGGGTCCTGGGCAATCACCCTGGGGTTCTTTGTCCATGTTCTACATTAAGGATCTCCAAACATGTCTTGGCCAAAGGCAAGCTATTTATGATTGGGGCCACCACTTGGCTCTGCCATTGTAGCCCTGAAACAGCCACAAATGGGCATGACTGTGCTCCAGAGAAACTGTAGTTACAAAAATAGGCAGAGGCCAGGTTTGGCTTGTGGGGCATAGTTTGCTAGCCCCTAACCAGATGGAGTCAGCCTTCCATGGAAAGCATGGCCTGCTTTGCTCCTGGGCATGACAGGCCCCCGACTTTTGCACTTGCAGCCCCACCCTGCAGCCCCATTGTATTGCCACCTGCCTCGAGCATCCTCTTCTCTCCCTTCCTCCCGGCCTTTGCCTTGGTGGTGGCCTCCACCTGGACTGCCTCCCGCAGCCTCTCTGCTTGTAAGAGTTGGACTCCATATTCCGGTCAGATAGTCCCTTTTTGTGTCCTGCCCTGACATCCCACATCTTAACCCTCACCAAGAGGACTTCCTTCTCTTTTCTCTGACCCCATTGCTTGGCACCTGTCTCACTAGTGACCATTTTACGCTATGCTTCAGCAATTTGTTGCCAACTTTATCTCCTTAAGGGCCGGAAGGACAACAGGGCTTGTCTATCTGCTGCCTCCCCTACCTCCAGCTCTGTGCCCGTCAGGAACTATTGTGAGCAGAAATCCTGTTGACCTCTCTCTTTTCCTTCTGGAGTCTGCAGCAAGGGATTATTTTGGGGGGTTCAGTGTGCCATTTTGGGAAACTCAGGATCGTATCACCTATTAGACACTAGAACTAGCTAAATCCACCACTGGCCTTGAGTCCTGAGCCTTCCCAGACCCTGTGCCCCACGACCAAGGGTCCCTGTTTATTTTGATGTCCTGCATGGAGCATAAGAGATCTGGATTTCAAAGAAGGATTTTTTTGTTTTTCCTAGCAGCCACTGAAGGCCAGGCCCCTGCCAGCTCCTGGGCTCCCATGTTAGCATTTTGAGATAATTAAGAAAACAAACCCCAATCCTGGGCAGATGGCTGTGCAGCTAGGGGACCGACCAAGGAGGCTGTGTCAGCATGCTGGAGAGGCCCTACAGAGAAGGAGCTGAAAGGGGAGGTGAGAGCCAGGCAGGACCCATTGTTGCCTTTTCAGCAAGAGTAAGTGCCAAGGAAGTCACACGGGGTGACCAGCTCCAGGCTGGGTCCAGACACAGCTTCTGCTTTTCCTTTCCCTTTTCAGGGTGTTTGTAGAAGGGAGAGAGGCTGGCTGGGGGAGAATAGGGGAGGAGAGACAGAGGACACTTTCTTGGGCCTTGCTAGTCTTTTTTCAGAGCCAGGCTGTCCCCAGTGTCTAGTGACTTGAGGAGCATGACAAGAGATGACCTGGGATGGCTTTAGTGGGGGGCCAAGAGCTGACCTGCCACCTGCCAAGGGGGAGCCGATGCTGCTCATCGGGTGTGAATTTTAAAAGGGTTTTTGTTCATTAGGAGAATGACAGTTAACTAGGGCTACTGCAGAAGTAGCCCAGCTCTGTTGGGGGTGGGGGACACTCACCACTGTCACCACCACTCCAACCATGAATGTCATCAGGCATGGTGCTCCAAAGGTTGCAGGAGCACAGTTAGAAGTGGCCCTGTCTGTATGGGAGTGTCCAGCCTGTCATCCCCTCCCAGGTGTGCAGGCCCCACAGGCAGGGTGGGGTCACACGCATCCCCTTAGAAGGGGGATCCTCTCATAGTTTGCAACCTGAACTCCACATGCAGGAATCTCTGTGCCTCTTGCTTGGGCTGAACAGAGTAGGAGACCTCTTTAGACCCCACTGCTAAGTGGCCAGGGAAAATGATTTGTGAACTTCCAGTTTCTGATGGGAAATGGGCCAATGCCCACCTGTAGGTGCAGGCGAGCTGGTGAATATTGGAGAAGGGGTAGATCGTGCCTGGCTCGAGGAGCCTGACGCCCCTCTCTGTTCGACGCCTATCTGGGTTCAGCCTTTGCCCGGTGGCTTGGAATCTGGCTGCCCTGAGAGATGGTGGGGAGAAACAACAACCATGATTGGCATCTGCTCCAGTGGGAAGGAGAGGCCTGGGGAGGAAGTGGTTTTAGGGTCAGCTCTTGGTATCTGGCATGACTAGTCCAGCCAACTGACAGTTGGCAGATATTTTTTGAATTTAAAGAGCTTTCTCTTTGTCCCTGGGAATTTCTGAATTTTATCACTCATTGTACAAAGCACAACAGTGAGTAGCTGGGGCCATTTGGGGAGAGCAGGGCTCTCCAAAGGTGTGGTGTTCTACAGCTGAAGAGGATTTGGGGGGCTTTTGAAGAGCCTTGGTTCTCCCCCGCCTCTCTTTTTGAGTTTTCAATCGCTGCATACTAGGTTTCTGCTTTCAATGATGATATTTTCTCACTTCATGCTAGGATTATTTGCACATAAAAAGTTAGGAAAGTACACATAAAAATCATATGTGATGCTAAGTGAAACAAGCCAATCTCGGAAAACCAAAGGCCAAATGTTCTGTCTGATATGTGGATGCTAACACACAACAAGGGGTGGGGAATAGAAGTTCATTGGATTAGACGAAGGGGAATGAAGTGAAAGGAGGGGGGATGGGAAAAGGAATGATAGTAGAACGAACCGGACAGAACTTTCCTATCTTCACATATGAATCCACGACCAGTGTTAACTCCACATCCCATGTAACCCCAAGAATGGGAAGTGATACTCCATGTATGTATAAATGTCAAAATACATTCCACTGTCTTATATAACTAAAAAGAACAAGTAAAAATATTGAAAAAAAAAACAAAAAAGAAAGAAAGAAGCACTCTGCAGAGCCCTAGGGAAATTTAAATTAAAAAAAAAAAAAAAGATGTGAAATGTGAAAAAGCCTTCTAGTGGGAATCAAGTAATGATAGCAAGTATGCACAGCCATAGGTTTACCTATGTTCACCTTGGCAGATCTGAATCTTTAAAAAAAAGTTTCTCAGTATACTCCAGACTTCAAAGAGAAAATCTGATATACAGATTAAGAGAAATTGTAAATTAGTTTCTGAAATACAAGGGAATATCATCTAAAGAGAGAGGGGGTTCAGCTTGTACCACCTCAGGGCTCACCAAATTTATTGGAAATATTCACTAGTGAATATTGGCTAAGATTTGGGGATTTTTTTTTTTTTAATTTTAGTGTTGCGTTTTGTAGTTGTTTTCACTACACACACTACCTTAGGTAGCAACTCAGGGGAAACTAAGAATCGCCCAGGGTTTGTTGTGTGTCTGGTGTCTACTAATAGAGAAGAGCTCTGTGCTGTGAATTTGAGGGTGGGGTTCTAGAAAGGACTGTGTCATGAGTTGGCCGAGGGGCCTGGGACAGGTGGATGCTTCTGGGGCTTCAGCTTCTCATCTATAAAATGGTCTTGACAGTAGGTACCTCTGTTCTCAGCTGCTGTCCACAGCACTGTCGGAGCCCCCGTGCAGGACTGTCAGAGCAAAGAGCTGAGTTTGTTCACACGTAGGCATCCCAAGAGGGGAGGCACAGGTGTTAGGGACTGGAGAGAACCATCTTTTCGAGAGTCAGCTAATCGGAGCTGAGCTCATGCAATGGAACTTATTTGCTCCAGAGAGCAGCAGCCTTCACACCTTGGCTCTCTGTGTGTGGGTCTATGGATGTGGCCCCAGGCTTTGGAGGGAGTGGCAAGAAGCTGCTCCTTGGCTCCTTTCCTCGGGGTCCTGGGCTGCAATTCAGCCTCCATCTTTCTCTGTGAAGTGTGCTTCCCCTTGACCTTCTGAACATAAAATCTCTTAATGGGTCAAAAGGGGATTTGGAAAACCTCAGATCCAGTTTTAGTATGCCAAGAGAGTGAACCCCCATGACCTGGATGGCTTCTCAGGTCCTCTGTACTTGAGCTGCCCAGGCCTCCCATGCCCTGCCTCTTCCCATTCTCACTCCTGCCCTGCCCACTACCCAAAGGCCCATACCTAGGGAATAGCAGCCATCCTCCAAACTCAGCTCAAACATTGCCACTTTTATAAAGTATCTCTAACCCCTCTTCATTCCCCAGTTTCAGGTGGGTGTGGTTCTTTCCCACCGCCATTCCCCAATGTCACCCAAGAGCACAGTGTTTGAAAACGACTGTTCTAACCACTCAGCTTCCTGAATGCAAGGATCCAACAGGTTCAGTTTTACTTTCCTAGTCTTCATCCATTTAGGCTGCGATAGGAAAATGCCACAGATTGGTCATTTGTAAACAGTAGACATTTAGTTCTCATGGTTCTGGAGTCTGTAATGTCCAAGATCAAGGTACCAGCAGAATGGTGTCTGGTGAGAGATCCTGTTTGCTTCCAAGATGGCGCCATGTTGCTGATCCTCTGGGCGGGGGATGGTGGTGAATGCTGTGTCCTCATATGGTGGAAGGGACAGAAGGGCAAAAGGAGCCCAGGCTGGTTCCCTCCACCCATTTTATAAGGCACTTTTTCATTCATGAATGTGGAGCAACTATGACTTAGTCACTTCCTCCAAGGCCCCACATCTTAATGCCAACCATAATGGGTTAAATTTCCACTCATGAATTTTGGAGTGGGCACTGACATGGAAACCACAGCATAGTTCCAATGACAGGGTCTAGCACATGGTAGATCTCATTAAATATTTGCTGAATGAATGCATTCATAAATAAATTCCAGAAATGTGAGGGGGAACCTATGGGCTTTATAGTTTTTCACATAGAAAGAAGCAAGAGTGGCCAGTGTTTGGATCATTTATCCAGGGGCTGGCTTTATGAAATGGTGTCCAAACAGACCACTCTAATTGGCATCTTCCCCTTGTGTAATATGGCCCCTGGCAGAAGCCTGGGAAAGGGGCTGTGTATTCCATGTGGGGTGTATGGCTGGACAGCTTAGGTGCCTGTGACCTGTGCGGGTATCGAGTATGGAACAAGACTGTTTTGCTGTAGATAACAAGAACCACAAACGTTGGCACCCACTGTCTCTCCTTCTGGCCACTTCTGCAGTGGTGTGTGATCCTGTGGCTGTGCCCAGGGCATCCTGAGGGAGTATGACTTTGTCGGGGGGCAATGGAAAATGGATAGAACCCCACTGTTAGTTCCCATGCCCATGCTAGAGGCTGAGCCCTACCTTGTTTGGGAAAGTTATAGGCTGTGAAGTTTTTCATACTTACCAACAGGAAGTTGGGCAATAGGAATTTTTATGAATGTCATTGGGATAAGAGTTCCTCGGGGACAGGAGTGACCGGTCCTCCAGGGTGTTTGCATATCATGCACTTCCTGAGGGGCTTCTGCACATGTGTCTGTCCCCATTCTAGGCACTGAAGATGCAGATGGAACCATGTTCTTGCCCTCCCAGGATTTAGTTTCCAGTAAATGTCCCAGCACATGGAGAGGACCGCGTCCTCCTTAGAGCCATTTGGAGCCAGCCCTTGGTGAGAAGCACCAGATTCCCAGTGTTAGCTCCTGTGTTCTGCAGGTGGTGGCTCTCGGGGAGTACCTTGGTCCCACTCCTTCCCAGTTTTCCTGCCTGGATGCTGTCCATCCATGCTCCTGTCACACCCTGTGCAGTTAGTTTCTCAGAGATGTTGCTGCCCCTCCCTGGTGTTTCACTCACTATTGTGGCCCTACTATGCACAGTGCCTAGCACCAAGTGGGAGCCCAAGCTGGGGGACCAAGGAAGTCATGAGGACAATTCCTGGTTCCATGTTTCCTTCTCTCCATCCACAATGAAGCCTGAGTGTCTGTTTCCATCTCTTTCCGGGTCAGTCATAGAGAGGGATGAACCCCTAGGGGAAGTTGCTAATAAATTGGGGGCATTGTAAAAAGTTAGAGAAATGAGAGAAGCTCCTGGGTGGCGTCACTGTCCCTTGGTGTGTCCTCTCTGTGACTCGGTCCCATGAAGTTCATTTGCTCTAGCACATACTGCCTCCCCCAGACCAGGGCTGGGTGGGCTGCAGGGCTGGCGGGGCTGGGCTCTGAGGCTGCATCCCTTTTGCCTTCCTTTTCATGAGTGGGGACAAAGTGATGCTGGGGGCAGCCAGCCCTGCAGCCCTCTAGCTCAGGCAGCTCAGCTGAGCCGACGGGAGAGTAGGCCGCCTGGGAATAGCTGGGAAGCAAGTCCAGGCCTGGTGCTCCCCTCCTCCAAGGCCAGGATGTGGCGTGGGACCCGGGCCGGCAGAGGTTCCCACTGCTCAGCTCCTGCTCTCCCAAATGCTTCAGGCCCAGCCAGTGACTCTCAGCAAGGAGGGGTAGGGGTGGCTTCAGCTGCCTCGGTCAAGACCTTGTCAGGACCAGGGCAGCCCCACAGTCACATACCTCTGACATTTGTCCTACACCTGGACAGCTGCCAGTGGCCCTGCAGCCCAGTCTTGCCTTGATGGGGGAGGAGAGTCCAGGATTAACCACATCCAGGCCTCGCCTGAGTCGGCTGGAGGCTGGTCCTTTCTGATCAGTCAGCAGCTGTCAATCATGTACTGTATTTACAGACGTCACCTCCTGGAAGCCTCTCGTCAATGTGGGGGTACAGGCATCAGCTTCATTTCCCAGATGAGGAAACGGGGGCCTGTGGGGTTACAGAACTTGCCCAAGTTTTTATAGTGAGTAAGGGAAGCTGCATCTATTTGTTCTTTATTGCAAGGGCCTGTTATGCGCTGGGCAGTAAGTCTAGTTATAATGGATCCAACAATGAATGAGGGCCAAAAATGCCCCATGCAGTTTACATTCCAATGGGAAGAAGATAATAAATACATAAAATATATAACCTCCCAGCTGGTGATGGGTCTGTGTGGAAAATGAAGAGAAGGCGGGGTGGGGTTTCTGTGTGGGCCTACAACACGGTGTGCCATCATTCATACTCAGAGCTGATTACGTGCCTGATCACCACGTGCTTCTCACTCACAAATTCCTATTAGTATTCTCACCTTCAGAGGGGGACACAGGCACAGGGCAGGCAGATAACTTGACAGTTGTGCCCCCTGCTGAGAAGTGGCGCTGCACGTGCATGCAGGCAGTCTCCTGAGCTCCGGCTCAGTAAGCTCCGGACAGTAAGTGGGTAGAGAAGAGAGGAACAGGTCAGGTACATATATTGTGGGGACAGAGAAATAAGCAAAAGAGAAGGATTCTGTGAGGTTTGTGGAAATATAAGGTCAGGAGGGAGTGGACCCAGGGGAGGGGAGAGTCCCCACCACGCCTCCCCCCACCTCTTGTCCCAATCAGCCTCTGGGGGTCTTCCCAAGGTTCAGATAGATCTGAACAAATGGGGCTGTTCTTTTGTTCTTCTCTCTCCCTCCTTGTTAGTCTGGGAATAACCTACCAGTCATGACGATGGTGCTTACGGGATAGGATGCTAGAGCTCTATTTATTGAAGACTTAATGAAATGGGTAATGAAAATGAAGACTTTACACTCAGATATACAGCAAAAAGCAATCATTTCCTTTTTAGCTTTTTGGAGTACTGGGGATTGAACCCAGGGGTGCTTCACCACTGAGCTACAACCCCTGCTCTTTTAATTTTTTTTTTTTTTTAATTTTGAGACAGGGTCTTGGTAAATTGCTGAGGCTGGCCTCAAACTTGTGATCCTCCTGCCTCAGCCTCCCAAATCACTGGGATTACAGGTGGACGCCATCACACTTGGCAAAGGAATCATTTCCTATAATGGATAGCTTGCCATAGAAACCCTGGTAAACAAAGGTACTTTGGTCTCTGATTGAAGACAATTCTTCCCATCCAGTCGCTGTGCAGACTTCCTGTGAAGACGTTTCCCCATTCCCTTCTTCCCTGTGTGGTCTGGTCTCCTGGGAAGCTCCCGCATCCTCAAGGCAGCTGGGAAAGGGCCTTGGATATGGGCAGGGCTGCAGCTGGCTGACACTGTGATGTGCCTTGTTTGCCCTGCTGCATGGGCCCCTGCTGGCATCCACTATGGGGCCAGGGCAGGTCTGATCCTGAGGATTTTGAGGGATCTGACACTCATTGCTCCAGCTTAGGGCTTCCTCAGCTCGCCTGGGTCTTCCAGGACAACCTTGCGCCTGCACAGGCCTCAAATGTCTAGCTGTGGCTCTGGGATGTGAGGGCTGTAGGTGGTGGCCCTTGGGGGGCCCTGGGCAGCTCCCTCAGCTGTTGCTAACCTACCTCTGGCAGAGCCACACTGCTCTGAGGCAGGCCTTCCCCAGGCATTTCCCAACATGTACCCCTCTGCTGGGACCCTGCAAGTCACCAGGTGATTCCTAATGGCACCACAGTCCCCGGGGAATGGAGTGCAGTCCTGACCGTTCACTCCCTTCTCCTCCCAGGTCGGAGGTAGGCGCTCTGTTGTCCTTCCAGTCTAGAGAGAGCACCACCTCCTGTCCACCGTCCCCCACTCTATTGCCCGAGAAAACAAGGGGCTGGGCTGGCTCTGACATTAGAAGGGTACAAAAGGGAAAAGGAAAAAAATCACTTGGATTTCCCCAGGGCAAATACATTGGGAAATATTTTCAATATGAATTTATAAAATCCCCTCTCCTGAGTCTGTGGCTAGGTGGGTCCTGTTCTCTCTCTTAACCAAGAAAGGCGTCAGCCTTGAAGAAGTCAAGTGACTTCCCCAGGGTCTTGCAGTGAGTGGAAGAGCCAAGTCGAAATCCAAACATTCTAGACTCTCAAACCCCATAGTATTCCTGAATTTTTCTGCTTTTCAGGGTGGAGCCTTGTGCAAAGATTCTTTAGCTAGAAATCAGTCATGTGAGACCTGGTCCCTAAGGAATGTCCAAAATCCATAAAGAAAGGATTATGGCCCGTGGGCTACTGTCATGGGAATCTCCTTGCCTTTGGTCTTCAAGTTCTCTGCCGTCTGTATGTATTTGAATGCCAACATCTTTCTTTGTCCATTTATTTGGACACAATGATCTTTTGCTACCTGTTCAGGGGACTGTGCTGGACAAAAACACCAGGTGATGATTCCCCAGCCCCCGCCCCACCCCCGCCCCTGCAGCCGACCCACAAGCATTTACTTATTTTTTATATATTTGTACTAGGGATTGAACCCAGGGTGCTTAACCACTGAACCACATCCCCAGCACCCGCCACCCCCTTTTTTTAATATTTTGAGACTGGGTCTTGCTAAGTTGCTTAGGGTCTTGCTAAATTGCTGAGACTGACCTTAAACTTTTGATCCTCCTGCCTCAGCTTCCCGAGCAGCTGGGATTACAGAGGTCTTTGACTTGCAGCTGTGGCTCCTGCTTGCAGAGCCTAATCCAGCCCTCGCTCAGTCCCCATGTCAGCCAGAGCCCCACCCTCTTCTCTCTGCCATCGAGGTCTGTGGTACATTTGAAAACAGCCCTGGTCTTTGGCTGTGCTGGAGTTGAAAGGTCGCAGGGTATCTGGGCAGCAAGTAAAAATAATCAAGAGGAAGTCAATGTTTTCTATACAATTTTAACTTTTATTCCACAATCAGCATCATGTTGTTGGTGTTAAATAAAAGGAAGGGGGAACATCCAGCCACCATCATACCCTGTGCATATGAGCACAGGTTCATTTTCCCAAAAGCCAATGCAGGCTGAGCATTCTGTGATGGAACGGCTGGAAAGAAAGGGAGAAAGTCAGCGAGACATGATGAGGATGACCTGGAGTGTCTGGAGCCAGCCAGCCACAGGATCAATTTCAGGCTTCCTGATCTTCTTCTTTAAGACTCATCTCTGGGGTTGCCTCCTCCAGGAAGCCCTCCCTGGTGGGCTCATGAACAACCAGCTATCACGGGTGTCTCTCTATGCTCCCATCAGTGAGCCCATTCCCCATACCAGGTGCTTCCTGCATTGCATTATGACTGTCCTTTATCTGTGCCTGACTGTCCTACTAGCCTCAAGCTCTAAGTCCTCAGGAACGCACTGTCTTTGTTTTGTTACGTCCAGTGCCTGGTACATCCAAGCAGGTCAATCAGTGTTACTCAAGATGCTCATAAAGCTAACATGCCCGACACAGGGGCCAGGCAGTGACAGAAGGTGGCATTCCTCGAGGCTTAACCAATCTCTAAAGTCCAAAGGGTGGAACACAGTGTGGACTTATGAAGCACATTGCCCATGCCTGGTACAGTGGGTACGAGAGAGGGAGAAGTGAGATGAGGCTGCAGCTTTCCCGTGGTTGGGAGAGCTCTTCTCATGTTGGAGGTCCAGCTGAGCATGAGAAGGGCCTATTTTCTCCTATGACCCTATGAGCGCCCATCACCTGACTCCAAATCAAGTGCTCTGTCCTTGCCCTGCAGGAGGGCAGAGCTACGTGGCACAGAGCCTGGGCATGGAACAGGCACTCAGTGAGCCTGCGTGGAGGAGTGTGATGGACGGAAGGATCGATACATGAAGGAAAGGACCCTGCAATCATGGAAGGTCATCAGGGAACACTGGAGGGGAGAAGCATGACCTTAGCTATGAAGGAGGGCAGGCGTGGGTCAGCATAGATGGCAGAGGGGGTGTGAGGTTGGGCCATGGGAGGGAGGCCCTGGGAGCCCCCCTTCACCTGGGAAGCTCTAACCAGATGGCCACACTGATGCTGACGCAGAATGGCCATCTCTTGGGGACGAGGGAACCTGGGGGACAGGGACAGTGGGAAGTCATGCAAAGACATGGGCTTAGAGAGAGGGTTCCCCCTCTTATTCCTCTTCCTTGCCTCCAGCACTTAGAACTGGAGACATTGCTAAGATTCCTCCAGTCCCTGGGGCAGGGGTGGGGGTGGGGGCAGTTCTAAGGAGGGAGACTGGGCACAGGCTTGTGGGGCACCTCAGAGAGGAGGGGCGGGGAGGAGAAAATCACCAGCTAGGACAGAGGAAGTTCTATTTTGGGTGACGGAACCTCAGGCCCTCTGCCGGCCAGACTGCGCAGCCCCTCGCCCTTTCCCCGGGGTTCACTCCTCCTGCTTCTGTGGACTGGCTTCTGCTCCCTTTTGGCTCATGTCCCCGCATCCTTGAAGACTTGGTTCAGTCTCACTTTGCTTTTCTTCTCTTAGTATTTTTGCTGACATCTGAAGCCTCCTCCAGCCTCTCCTGATTCAGCTCATAAGAAACATGTGCGGTCACTCACTGGGATCCCTATTTGACACCAGAAGAGGCTGGTGGAGGAATCTGGGAGAGAAACCAGTGTGGGTGGTGAGGCCCTACCTGGAATCATGTGTCCCCGACTCAGGAGCCTGTGCTCACCTGTTCCTTTAGCTACACAGCCTTCTCTTGCAACCAGAAAGAATCTGGGGTGGGGATGGGCGGTCTGCACTTTGACAAGCCCACTAGGAGATTCTGGTGCACGTGGAAGTTGAGAACGACTGGTGTAGCTGATCTGGTTCCAACTTGGCGGAAACCTCCTCATCCACCCTAAATTTAGGGAAAGCCTATTTGCTGACGGCCATTACTCATGCTTACTGTTCTGTTTGTTGGCTCTGCGCGCTCAAGGCAAGATTCTCAAGTTTCCTGAACACTTGATTCCTTGATTGCAAAATAGGAGCAATTCCAACCCTTCTAGAGAAGCTCTGGCTTCTTGTTTCCAAGAGAGGATCTTTTGTGCTCCTCAACACTGACTGGTGGCATCTCGGCATCACCTGGGGAAGGAACTATTTCTTCCTCTTCAGACCAAGTCAGTGGACCCACGCCTCCCCTCCTTCATAGCTAGGTCCATGCTTCTCCCCTTGAATCTTCCCTGATGCACCTTCCATGATTGCAGGATCCCTTCTTCCATGTTCATCCATCCATCCATCCATCCATCCATCCATCCATCCATCCATCCATTCCTCCATGCAGGTTCACTAAGTGCCTGCTCCATGCCCAGGCTCTGTGCCACCCAGCGGGGATTTCAGTGTGAAAACCACACAGCCCCGCCCCCTGCAGTGTAAGGACAGAGCACTAGACTTGGAGGCAGTCATTCGAGGATAGGCTCAGGGATTGAATGGATAGAGATGGGGAACATCAGCTGCCCACTCTCCAGCCTCCCCCTCCCCTTACTTCCTCAAGGAAAAGTGTGGCATCTGACCCAGGACTCTTGGAGAAGTTATGAGTCAGGCCAACTCCCTATTCCCCTCTCTTGGATCTGTCACCTACAGGGTGGGGGCATCTGGCCCAGCTCTTGGTGGTGAAGTGAGGAGCCTGCTCCAGGGCACAGGTCCAGTTACCCTCCTATGGTGGTGATTGGGTATGTGAATTGTCCTTGCTCATGAGCAGAACATTAGGAAGGTTCACTGGCCAGAGATCCAGAACCACATGCTCTCGACTGCTTTCTCAGAAACTTGGTTTATATTTTAATCTTCCTCTGTCTGCTTTAAATATCTATTTCTCCATTGGTCCTGAACCTGAGCAAGAAAAGGAAAGTTTTCTGTATGAGTCCCACAACACCCCAGCGCCATGGACCGGACAGGGTTATTATTGGATGTAATGCAATGGCGTGTCCAGGCCTGTGAGCTCATCAGTGCTCAGTGAACACTGGTGCACTGGGTTCAAACCAAGCCCTCTCTGATCAGCACTACGTCTCCCTGAGGGACTGACCTCCGAGCCCCAAACCTCTCCCCACGGCTCCTCCCTGGATGTTAACTCCTCAATCACCACTTGGTGGAAGTCAGTAAATGCAATGCCTTTGGTGGTGATTCACAAAGGATCTGAAGACGAGAGATGCACGTGGGCTGTGGAGGGAGGCACATCTGGTTCCAGGCACAGCTTTGCCATCACCGAGTACTGTGGCTTTGCCTCGTCTGCTCAACCTCTGTGGGCTTAGCTTCTTGGAGTGTCAAATAGGGATCGATCGTGGTGATGAGACCCTGCTGGCTGTGTTTCTTGTGAGTCGAATCAGGACACCTAAAGCACCTTGGATGGTGGCGGGTCCAGAGGAGGAATGAGGATGAATTTCAGGTGTTTTAAAATAAATCCCAGGTTATGCTGCTGCTGGCCAAGGACACATGGTGAGAAGGTCAGAACAGGTGAGCTCTGACTTGAAGGGAACACCATGCAGCTGGCTGATTGTTAGAGGAGCTTCTGCACCGGGAAAGTTCAGTGTTTGGCAGTTACATACAAGTTACCATCCTCTGGAGAGATCTCCCAAAGACGGGAGCCTGGCAGGATGACCGGCCCTTTCCCTGGATTGAGAAGTGTCCTGGGAGGTGGGACTTTCAGTTTTATAACTTGGACCGTCCTGTCTCCCCTCAAGCCCACCTGGAGATTCTGTTTTAGTTGGTTTGAACCGGGATCCATGCTTCAGTACTTTCTCAGAATGCCTGGTGACTCCACCTGGTAGCTAAGTGTGCGAACACCAGGGCTTTGCTCATGATTCTGGGGGAAAAAAAGGGGGGGGTGAAAGAAAAAGATGGGGCGAGGAGGAAAGAAGCTGGTTAAAATGCTGCAAAACAGGACTAGAAGAGAGGTGAGGAAGAATTCAACAGTGTGCATCCAGAACACGTGGAGAGCTTGTTGAAGCGCAGATGGCTGGGTCCTCACCCCACACGTCAATCACAACCGAGAGCCTAAGCCACTAGGAGACTCGGGATGCACTGCAGTTTGAGATCTTCTGCTGGAAATGGGAAAACCAAAAGGTAAAGCAAGAGAAGAGAGCTGGGAAATCCAGCAGTGGTCCAGGCAGGTAGCTTGGTGAGTGCTTTTGACCTGAGGCCAAGAGGAGGACTGAGAGGGGAGCAGTGGGGTCCAGAAGAAGGGGCCCTGCCTGGGTCTGGGCTTGAGGTCAGCCAAAGGAGTAAAACAGGATGGTGTCTTGCAGAAACGGTTCTAAGCTTATAGCCTGTGCAAGCTCAGGGTGAGTGTGAGACCAGGGCACCACTGCTAGCCAAATGAGCAGGACAGTGCACGGGCGTGACAACCCAGTCACACCCCGTGTGCCCGAATGGAGCCTGAGGGTGCACACGTGGGAGAGCACGGACCTGCCACAGGAAGCATTTCCAAGTAGAGTGTGGAGAAGCTGGATAATCCTGGGGGCTTTGGCCAGCCTGTCAAAACCTGCCGCTAATCCCAGCTGGGAAGGGTACACACCCTTTTGTTTGTGACCTTGACTAGGTCATTTGACTTCTCTGTATTCAGGTTTCCTTGTCCTCAAAATTGGGGTACTAATGCTTTTAAGTTTCATGTGAGCATTACATGAGATAATACATAATGCCTAGGATGTAGCAGTTCTCTAGGCAAAGGAAGAGTTAACAGTGCTTCTGTGGTTTTGAACCTCAGGCCTGTGGTGTCATTCCCTGAGGACAGCAGGGGTGTGTGGTCTGAAGGGCAAGGGAAGGAGAAAGAGTCCATGTGTGTGTGTGTGGGGGGGGGGGGGGAGTTGAGAGGACCTGCATCAGCTCATCTGAATGGAAATGTACATAGTTGGAAAAACGGAGCTGGAGACCAGGGAAAGGAGGGTCGGAGTGATTATTGCTGAACGAATCTGAAATAAGGAGATGGACGGGGTTTCTAGGGGGAGAAAGGACATGGGAGAAGGGCAGACAGGCAGGGTCTGAGCTTTGGCAGAGCTCCAGCCTATCTAAGGGCCAGGCTTTGTGCTGGGCACCAGGATTCCTGTTAAACTGGAGAGTGTCTGTCCCTGGAGGAAGAGGGTCACAGTTCAGTGAGAGTGACTGTAATTCAGGAAGCAATAGGTTTGACAGTGGGAGAAACCAGGATGCCATGCAGGGGGAAGAGCAGCAGAAAGGCTTCCAGCAGGAAGTGAGACTGGCAGGTGAGGGTCACAGGAGGGGCAGGGATGGGGTGGGTGGGGGTGGCTCCTGGGATGTCTTCCAGGGGAGTCAAAGAGGCCACAGGAAGCATGGGGTAAGTGGGTCAGATTTCACATGTTCACACCTTGTAGAGGGAGACCTGAGCAGAGGGCCTTGGAAGGGTGACGGGATGCAAAGAGGTAACCAACGGTTTCCAGAATGAACAGGTCACGGGCCTCACTCAGCCGCCCTGAGAAAGGAGACCCCTACAGTGGGGAGAATTGGGGTGGAGCTGGAAGCAATAGGTTTGATAATGGGAGGAACCAGAGTGGAAGAGAGGTGATTTGGACAGGAGGTCATGCAGCCGGGCTTGGTGGTGCACACCTGTAATCCCAGCAACTCATGACGCAGAGGCAGGAGGATGGCACATTCCGGGCCAGCTCAGGGAATTTAGCGACACCCTTTCTCAAAAATAAGAAGGGCTAGAGATATAGCTCAGTAGTAAAGCACCTCTAGATTTAATCCCCAGTACCTGCCCTTTCTGCCAAATTAAAAAAAAAAAAAATAGGAAAAGAAATGAGTGCTGTGAGTATTGCTCCGGGGCCTGGAGACCTCTCTGGAGGTGGCCTGGTTCCTAGAGGAGACTTCAGCTTCTCAAGCCCTGGATCAGAGCCTCTTTCTCTGGGTGGAAGCACCCATCCCTTGAAACACAGAGAAGACAAATATCTCTTCCGCTTTGCTGCAAGGTGCCTACTGTTGACAGGGGATGGGGGCCAGGGATTAAAAACTGGAAACAAAGAAACCAAAGTGCCTGTGTAGAGCTGGGAATTCCAAGGTCTGCTTTACCTTGCAGATTTACAAAGGAGCATTCCTTTGCCTCTTGCTGAGTGTCACTTGAGACACCTCTCCAGGGTGTTTGGCCAAGGTCTGGATGCCTCGAGCATCCAGGGAGAGAGGGTAGAAGGGTCTGTGGCGTTAGCGTGGTGATTGCTTCTGAGGAGTTGATCCCTTTCTTCACATTCAGCCATGAGGGTTCATTCATTCAGGAGACCTCGCTGAGGACTGAGGACCTGCCACATACAAGGCACTGTGCCAGGAGCTATTCTCATGGGGCCAGAGTCAAGATAGGGAGAAAAGTTTGTTGATATAAAAAATATAATGCAAGAAATCAAATAACGCCAAGTGCCATGAAGTAGTGTATAATGAAGTATCTTATAAACAAAGCAGAAAGGGCTCTTGGGAGCACTGGGGAGAATTTGGGTAGGATGGAAGGCTCCTTGCAGAAGGTGGGATCTGCCTGGGGAATGGAGGGTAAGAGGCAAAGGCAGGTGGGTGATGGGACTGGAGGACCCAGAGGACCCAGATGGAGCCGGCAGGAGCTATCTTTTACTGTATTTCAAAGCTAAGCTCTTCTCCCACTTTTAATATCAAATTGCAGAAGGATGAAGGACATATAATCTGTGCAAGCTTAATGTAATGTTATGTCTTTGATTACATGTCTTATAATCGATAGGGTCAGGAGTTCAGGAAATATAGCAACTCATTTAACCCATCAGCTCTTATCAAATTCCTGCTGTGTTGCTGTGGAAAGATGGCCACCGAGGGAGTTGGAGATAAAAACGGAAGTGTCCAAGCCCTCTAGGAATTTCAGTCCCTTGAGCAATGGTGTATTTAGGGAGGAGTGAGTGGGACAGGGTGATTGGAAACCAGGGGGTGTGGGGTGGAGGAGTGAGGTGGAATGAGGAAGGATCAGGGTGGGGGAAGCCCCATCGTTACTTAAAAGTGGATCAAGGCTGTTTGAGCAGGAAGCCACCCCAGATTAAAGTAACTTGTCTCTGTTCAGTCCTGACCATTCGGGGACTAGAGGTTACATTTTTGGAAACACACTGGGAGTGGTTGTCCTTCCTGGGAAAGATCACTTAGGATGGGCCCCGTAGAGATGGGCAGGACCAGCTGCGTGGCCCAGTATAAGAGTAAACTGCGGGCCTCCCTGCTGGAAACTTATTTGAAATTTCAAGATGCAACAGCAGAGCCTTAAACCAAGTGCCCAGCTCACATACTCAAGATGCTGGCCCCAAGCAGACAGGACTGCCTGGACCTCTCAGGGACTGTGTGGTAAGACGGCACCGTGGGTTACAGTCTATGGCTGGGGCATTGAATCTCTCTGTGCAAGTGCTGAGTATTTCCTGAGGGCTGGGATGGGAGATGAGTGCCATGTCTCCAGGAGCATCTACTGTTTACAGCAGTGCTACCATTTACACACTGCAATCTCCACGCGGCAGGAAGGCTGTATCTTGAGTTTGCGAATTGGAGTTTTCACATGTCTTATGAATTTCACTAACTTGGACAATTTCCTGACCTTCTCTGAGCCGTAACTTCCCTCCATATAAAAATGGCATCATGATACCATCTTGGCAGGATGTTGGTATGATTAAATGAAATAAGAAGTGTGAAAGTTTGAGCCCAGCCTAGCTCTTAATAAACGTTAGTATCCTTCTTTCTAGAAATGTGTTGAATATTTATTTTATTTTTTTCATTTTCTTGAAGCATAAAGGATTGAAATAGTTTGGGATACATTCTTGACATTAATTTGTTTTTCCATCTCTGGCTTATTGAAACATACCACCCTAATTTCAAAGAGCCGAGGCAGTGGGAGGGCGTGCTCCATTGTACAGCCAGGAGAAATCCAGTCCCATCTGACTCACAAGCTGAATCTGAGTGGGATTGGAACTAGATGGCTTACTATTAGCCTCATTGGGGTATCATCTGGTTTTGCACCTCAGTGTTCCCATCAGCCCCAAGTCCTGACCTCAGCAGGTCACTGTGAGATGATAATGTGAATACTCAGCCTCTGGTCCATCCTTTGATAGTCCTTCAAATAGTCTTTGCTCCTCATCCACAGCATGGTTTGTGGAAAACTGAAGAAAAGACATTAGAAACATTTCCTAAATATTATGCGTGGGCAACTCTTTTATCAACTAAGAGTGGGTTTGTTAGAAATTGGCATGGGGGCTGCTTTTCAGTGGTCTTGTTGTTTCCTCTGGTCCTATATTTTGGGGAGCTGGAAGGTTGTCTTTCTGCTTAGGATTGAAAGTGCAATTGTGTGTATTTGCTTCTTGGAGATAAACACATGAAAACACACAGTACATGGGCTCATACACCACCCCACATGCACATGTATCACCTACATATGCACCCCACACATACCACTTACACATACACCCACACTACATATATGCAAGCACTGCCTGCACACACCACCTACACATACACACATAAACAGACATGCACAAAATACATGTGATGCACACACGCCAACCCACATAAACACCCCACCTCTGAGCCCACGTGCTAGCTTGCGTTAGTCTCTCCTCTGCGTCTCCTTCCCTCCCTCTGCAATCTTGCCTGAGCATCTCCTCTACTTGCTTATCCAGTGCGTGAGGATTAGGTGTCTCCCCGTCTCAGTCTCACCCCGTGCACCCCACTCCCAGTGCCTTGTCCTGAAGACTCCAGGTCATGGCTTCCATTCTTCATCCCCTTAGCCAACCCATTGCCTCTCACGGATTCCTGGACTGTAACTCAAGCTTCCCAGGCCCTGTTCCTGCTCTACCAGAGTCCCAGCTGCGTCACTTCTGTCCTACATCTGGAGACATTTGGGTGGAGCCAGGCCGTGCCTGTGGGTGCTCTGCTGGGCTTCTCCCTACTGCTTATCCAGTTGTGAGCACTCAGTTCTCTCCATGAGGGTCCCTCCCTTGACCTTAGCTACCTCTATGAGGAGCCAGGGGCCAGGAAAGGGGAAGAGGGCTCAGTGTGAGGCCCTGCCATGGCAGGCCCTTTGATACCTGCTCTTCATTTGGGGCTCACAGAAGCCCTGGGAGGTGGGCTTTGTCATCCCATGTGCCCATGGGAAGTAAGTAACTTAAAGTATGAAAGTGTGTACTATACAGAGTACCAGTGTACCGCCTGCCTCATGGAACAGGAGACCCACTGAGCCTCAGGCTCTGGTGGGGAGTCCTTGCTCTCCAATCCCCAATCCCCAGTCTATGGAGTCTTTCCCAAGATCTATAAGTGGCTTATTATATTAATAGTTTTCTGCAGGTTAACCAGCATCAGTGATCTCTGTCCTTGGTGGTTTTAATATAGTAAGGCTATGAGTAGAACTGTTTTGTTTGCTTTATACAATTTTATTAAGGTGTAATTGGTATGCAACATATGAGTAAATATATAATAAGTTTTGACATTTGTATAGACCCTTGAAACCATTACCACAATCAACATAATGCGTGTCTATCATCTGCAGGAGTTCCCTCTTATAAACCACCCCCCCTCCCCCCGCTACCTTTCCACAGGCAATTGCTGATTACTTTTAGTTACTATAGATTGGTTGCATTTTCTAGGATTTTAGGTAAATAGAATCACACAGTATATACTGTCTTGTCCTCTGGCTTTTTTTACATAGCATAATTATCCTGAGATTCATCCCCAGACAGTAGAGAGCAATAGTCATTCCTTCTCCTTGTTGAGTTGTGGTCTGCCATAAGGATCTACTGCCCAGTTTACTGATTTACCTGGTGATGGGCATTCAGGTTGCTTCTGGTTTGGAGCTATGGCACATAAAACTGCTGTGAGCATTCATGAGCAAGTCTTTGGACATATGCTTTCATTTCTCTTGGGGAAATACCTGGGAGTGGAAGGGCAGGGTCATATGTGAATGTGTGTTTGACTTTTTAAGATACTGCCAAACTGTTTACTGCAGCAGCCATACCATTTCACATTCCCGCCAGCAGCAGTGTGGGCGAGCTCCCTGTCTTACATGTCCTACATCCAGCACTTGGCTGTAGATCTGATTTCCAGGCTTGGTGGGTATGGAACTTGTGAGCCCCAAATGGCCAAGCCTAACAGTTGAAGCAGGTGGCTTTCAGGTTGGACTGGGAAACCTTGGAAGGATCCCAAAGCAAGGACGGCAGAATCAGGGGTTTTCTAGAAGCATTCTTCAAATTGCTGTTTGCAGGATGGCTGGCAAAGGTCGGGGAATGAGAAGTTGGCACTAGCCTCAGCATGAGATCACATGGTCTGGACCAGGCCTGTCAATGTTTGAGAATGAAACAAAACCGAGCTACATCCCCAGCTCTTTTTATTTTTAAATTTGAGTCAGAGTCTTGCTAAGGTTCCCAGGCGGGACTTAAACTTGTGATCCTCTGAGCTCAATCTCTGGAGTCAGGGGAATACAGGCATGTGCCACCATGCTTGGCTTATTTTAGGCATTTTGGGAAAAGGTGGCAAGAGTTGTTAACAAGAAGAGGCATGAGGATCAATGAGCAGTCAGAGGGGACTGTGACCTTGGGAGACTAAAGCTCTGTGAGGGCAGGAGCTGTGTCTGATGGATCTACCTTTACAGCCTCGTACCAAGAGCCAGGCACAGGCTGGGAAATCAGTGGTTGAATGGATGATGACCAAGTGCGCAAATTATGAGCTCATGGGAGCTCATGGGATATGATTCACCTCAATCAGCATCTGTCAACACCGTGTGGATTTTATGGCACAGATCTGAGTGTCAGGGGTAGAAGGAACTTCTGAGACTATGTGGTTTGACCTATTCATTTGCAGATGAGTTCCAAAGATACTATGTTCTCTTGTCCAAGGTCATTCAGATAGGCTCTTAGACCAAAGCTGGACCCTATTCTAGGTCTCTTTTAGCAATAACCTGTTTTTTTTTTTTCCCTAGGAACATAGTGATTCATACATCTTTGGGATGTCGTTCTGCAAACATTCCTTGACTCAAACGTTGGTCCTTGGCTTATCATAACTTATCCACAGTTTATTTGTCTCATTATTTCCCTTCCCCACAAACTGAACTCTTATTTACCATGTATTTTTCTAGTTCTTAGCAATGCATTTAGGTGTTCAGCAACTATTTGTTAGAATGAATGAATGAACAAATGGAATTGTGTGAACAAGGAGAGTGGGGAGGGGAGGGGTCACCTTGGAGCTACATGTGCAACCACATTTGTCTTCTAGGAGACAGCTTAGCTTACATGCCCCCCTCCCCTCCCAACTGCACCCCTAAGCAGGTGGATGTACCTATGGTCCAGGATTTCGGTCTAGCCAGCCCCAGGGCACAGGCACAGTCTTTTCTGGTGTGAATGCAGGATGCTGAGAGGAGCGAGCGAGCTGGAGTGTAAGAGTACAGCATGAGCTGGAGGTGACAGCCCAGGGCCCTTGTGCACAGGCCCAACTGGGTCCCAGGACAGGCTTCCCATCAGGATCTGAGGGGTCCCTCCCTCATGAGTGACAGACTGCCTCTTGTCCTAGGACCGCAGAGGAAGAGTACCAGAAGGAGGGGCCAGTGAGGTTTCTCATGGCCAGGCTGTGGGGTGGTGCTGGGCTCTCAGCACAGTGGGGCTGTCAAGTAGGAGACCAAGGTAGAGAGTAACGGAGGAAGCTGGGTGCCATTTCCTCTGCACCACTTCACTTCTGACAGTCCCCTGTGTGGGAACTGGAGGAGCGGTTGGCTTCCTGGAGGCAGAGGGTTGCACGATGGAGGCTGGTTTCTCTTTGGCCAGCTCGAGTGGGCAGCAGATCTTGGGTGTCGAAACTCCTTCTTCTCTCAGATCACAGCTGTCACCCACAGAGCTCCCCACACCCATCACTCTTCAGCCAACTCCTTGTTTTACGTGCCCAGTACATGTCTTGCCAAGGTCCCCTTATCTTGCACCCATGCCAGCGTCTCCCTCCTTACCCTCCTCCAGGACACCTCCAACACCATTCCTTCCTCTCTATTGGGGGCCTTTCAGGATCTCATTAACTTTCATTCCAATGGACAGAGTGGCCACTGACTCTCTCACTTGTCTGCTTCTCCTGCCTCTAATCCACCCCATGTGCTGCCACCAGGAATGTCTGGCCAATATCAGCTCCGATCAGACCCCACAGATTCTTTCTTCTAAAAGTCAATGAGCTATTCAGACACACGACAGACACTGACCATTGAAGGCCCAGCACTCAAGGCTTTCCTTCATCTGCCCCTCGTCTTGATCCCAAATGCATTTCTTTGAATCCTATTGCAGCCTAGAAAGAGTGACTTCCCTTAGCCCTTGCTCACCTGGGGACATGGTTGGTGCCAGGTCCTTGTTCTGGCACAGCCTTTGTTGAGAATACCCTCTTGGACCCCCATTGCTGTGTTCCAACCTTCTCCTCCGTGGCCCAGCTTCAGTGCTACCTCATCTGGTGAGTACTCCACATCACCCCAGCCTGAAGTCATGTCCCTCCCTGCAGTCCCAGGGCTGGCGTGGCACCTCCCCTCCTCCCTCATGTCCTGGTTGTTTGCAGACACGCCTCCCTAACAAGACTATAGGGGTAGATGACAAGACTATAGGATGGTCACGTTTGATGTTTGCTTCATCTAAAACACCCAGAAAACAGGTGTTTGTACATGGTGGGCCGGTGGGTGGCCGATTGAATGAATGAAAGCTTGACCATGACCTTAGAGAGTCACCATCTCCTGTTTCTGGCCTTGGGAGACAGCAGATCCTACGTTCTCTTTATAGTTTCTCAAAATGAGAAAACTGATGGGAAAACCCACAACTCCTCCCTCACCCCAAGTCAGGACAAGTCACTGGGAGGGACTTCCGGCTGTGCCTTTCCCGGCAGGATCCCTGTTCTCCTCAGTCTCTCTGCCTCCCAACCCTTGGCCAACACAGAGGGGACTTTTAGGCCAAGAACATTTACTGTTGCTTTCTTTGCCTTTCCCAGAGCCCGGGGGCAAACTATCATTTAGGTGACTGCTAAAAATAGCTCCCCCAGTCCTGCAAAGAGAGCTTGCTTATTTTCTGAAGTGTCCCCACCCCCTCCCCAGCCCTGCCCGAGGCTCAGCCTGCAGGTCCAATGACTCTGAGCCTCCCTGAGGCCTCCGAGGGCTGCCTTGCAGATATGTCATGGGACTGGGCTCCCTGAACCAGACACAGCTGAGGTCTGAGGCCTGGGTTGAGTCCTGGGCTCCCTCTTAACATCTCTCTGATCCTCGGATTCCCTCAACCATAGAAAGAGGAGGCCAGATTCCCAGATGAACACATCCTGGGTGGTGAACCAGCAATTGTAACTTTACTGTGATCTGAATCCCTAGGCTCGAGCACAGCTTTCCCAGTTCAGTGGGTCAGTCAAGGACAAGGGACAGGCCAGTGTGACATATTAAGTCAAACCAAATGGATGTTGATGTAGATTAAAGATAATTAGATATTGTCAATTACACAGGAATCAACCTAATAGCACAGTGACTGGCAGCGTGTTTCTGCGACAGGCCAGGTAGTAAGTATATTTGGCTTTGTGAGCCATGTGGTCTCTGTTGCTTGAAAATAGCCTCAGTCAATACTTACACCAACGGGCATGGCTGTGCGCCACTAAAGCCGTATTTACAAAGACGGTCTGCGGTCTGGCTTTGGCTCCGGTAGTCTAGGCCAACCCTTGTAATGTTATATAAAACTCATTCATATATAAACTTTTTGAAACATATAAGTCAACACTCAGGCATCTTTGCAGTTTCTATGTGGCTTTTAACAACATCAACTTCTACGAGGCAATTATTCTAGGTGGTTTATAAATGTTAACCAATTTCAGTCCTCACGGCAACCCAGTGCAGTATGTACTCTTATTATTTCCTCCATTTTACAGATGAGGAAACTGAGGCTCAGAGAGGCTAAGTAACTTGTCTGAAATCACATAGTTTAAGCTCATGGCAAGTGATTTCAGGATGGAAGTGGGTTTAAGGAGGTTATGAGGGACCCAGGCCAATTTGTTGCTCACAGAGCACAGGGGGATGGTCTTCAGATGCTTGGGGTGGGAGCAGGTGTGGTGTAGATGGAGGAGGGCCTAACATGTCGCCTGGGATGGAAAAGCCACTTCCCTGTTGTGGGGAGCCAGACACAGGGTAACCTGGGCCTGGGCCACTTCTTAGGTGACTCCCCAGGGCACACAAGGGCCAATGACAGGAAGCATCTCTGCCTGAGGAACAGGAAATGGTTTTCATTCCTTCTGCTTCTCGCAAGGGCTCAGGGAGGCTCTGGGCCCAGCCTCAGGGGACCTGGTGGAGAGAGGAAGGCAGAGAAGCAGGCTCCCTGGATGCCTTCAGCTGTGGCCGCAAACCAGGGTGTTGCCCCCCAGTTCCCTTTGCCTGTTGACTGAGCTACAAAGGGACACAGCCACCACCCAGGACTCTGGCCCACTCAGTGCCATGCTGGTCTTCCCTCCATCCTTACCCGGTGCTGTTCCCCTCTCTGGGACACCTGTGCCATCCCTTGCACCCCTCCTCAATTCTTTCATCTCTTTTAAGATTGGCCCAATGTCACCTCCTGGGAGCCTGCTCTGACTTCCCCCTCACCACCCCCAGGCTGAGCAAGGTCCCCCCGCACAGTGCCACCCCAACTCCTTTCTCTACCTTCCGTCCTGTCACTGTCTTCGTGTCCCTGACTCTCCCACTAGGAGGGTACCTCCTTGAGGGAGGGCCTGTTTGCCCCGTATCCTCATCACCGAGGTCGGTATCTAGCACTTGGGGTAGAGGCTGGTTGAAAGCAGGTGTGTGTGAAGGGGACACTACTGCCTGAAACCCAGCCTCCCCACTTACAGGGCTTGGTCCTTGGGCAAGTCGCCTGGCCTTTGGGAGTCTTTTTTTTTTTTTTTAATTTTTAATATTGACGATGGTGGTCAGTGATGTTGGTGAAGAGTTGGGGGGATTAAGGAGGTAATGCAGGCAGTGGTCGTTACCGTGCCTGGCCTCTAGGAGGCACTGTGGAGGAGGCCAAGCAGAGAGAGTCAGGAGCGTGTCCTTGCCCTGTTATCCTCAAGTGAGGAAGGCGGGAGGGGACAAGAGAAGGCACTTTGAATGCCCCAAAGCCACAACATCAACCAAAAGAACTAAAGGAGTCGTTAGGGTCTGGATCTGGATTGTCCCCCAAAAACTCGTGTGTTGAAAGCATGGTCCCCAGTGCAGCAGGGCTCGGAGGTGGGGCGTTGAGGCAAGAGTGGATCATGACGGCTGTGACCTCATCAGCAGATGGAACCACTGACAGCTGGATGAACAACTGGAAGGTGGGATCTAGTGGGAGGTAGTAGGTCACTGGGGCGGGCCTTGGAGGGGTTTATCTAGTCCCTGGACTCTCCACCCCCTGCCCTCTCTGCTTCCTGGCCACCAGCAGCTGAGCAGCTTTCCTCTGCCACACCCTGCCACCATGATGTTCTGCCTCACCTCAGGCCCAGGGCAATGAGTCGGCTGACCATGGACTGAGACCTCTAGAATTGTGAGCCAGAGTAAATCTTTCCTCCTCTAAGTTTGTTATCAGGTATTTTTTGGTCACAGCAATAAGCTGACTAACAAAGGGGCTTATGAGTTAGCGTTGGTTGCGACAGGAGCACTGGACTTGGAGTCTTAGCTCTGTCTCTGAGCAGCTGGGTGTTGTTGACCAAACTGTCACAGCTCCTAAAGACCCAACACCAAATCAACTGTGAGCGGGGGATTGTAATCATAACCACCTCCCAAGGCCACTGTGAAGCTGCGGTGAGATAGCAGAGCCACAAAACAACTGGCCCAGCTCCCAGGAAATACAGAATCTGAGTTAGTGAATCAGAATCTGCGGAATACTTGGGAAAACTCTGAGTAGATCTCAGCCTGGGGTATTGGACATGTTTCCTTGTCCTACTGTTTAATAGTTTACCAATCTACAGTTGTACAGTCCTGGGTTTGAATCCTAACTATGTCATTAGCTATCAGTGTGGCCATGCAAGTTATTTAACCTCTCTGAACCAGAGATTTTGTTGTTCTTTTTCTGTTAATTACTTCTTTAAATGAAACCACCTATCTCAGACACTTGTGGGCTAAAATGTAGGTACAGCCCAGTGTCTGGCACATAACAAAGTCTGAAGTATTAGCATTAATCAGCACTTTCCGAAGAATAAGCATTAATGATATGGTAAATCCCAAATGTAAAAACTGGTATGTGGGGTGGCTTGGGGTAAGGATCAGGCTTTTCATCTTTGCAGGCCAAGTAGGAAGAATGAGATCAAGTTAGGAGTCCTTCCTGTCTTGGAGTGGAGTGTGGGGCAGTGCTCAGTTCAGTTTGAGGAGAGTCCATTGGGAATGGGACAGTGGGAAGGGCCAAGGCTTCTAGGATCCTTGAATGACTTTACCAAAAGCCAGCATTGTGCAGAGAGGAAACTGAGTCCCAAAGAGAACACCATATTCCCCTGACTCATGACTGCTAATGACAGATGGGACCAGTCCTTGTCTCTGAGGTAAGGCAATTCATTTCTGCACAGTGTGGGAGAGGGCTGTGACAGGGGTCACAGGAGTGGAGGAGACCCTTCAAGGGAGCTCACAGACCTCACAGGAGGCGCTGGACAGATGACTGGTGGTTTAGGGGGCTGACAGTCCTGAGAAGACCTTGTCCCCACAGGAAGAAGGGAGGGAGCAAGGAGGCAGGATGTGGAGGGCAGGGAGCTGTCAGCGCCAGGAATTTTTCACAGAGAGAAAAGGGGTGACGAGTGGAGGTGGGTTAAATCCCCCCAACCCACCCCCTGCCTGAGTTCCAGTTCCCCGAGTTTCCTTCTGTTTTCTTCTGTTGCTTCTCAATTCTACTCTGAGGTGGAAACTGCCATTGTACCTGTTCCCAGAGGGCTTTTTGCAGAGACAAAACTGTTTGGCCACCTGGCCTTTCCTACTCCCTCCAGGGTCAGGACCAGGATTTTTTTTTCTCCCTCCTCCCTTTCCTTCTTTTCTTGCTTTTTAAAATTTTATTTTTAATGGATACATAATAAATGTACATTTTTAAAATATGTATTTTTTATTGTAGCTGGACACAATATTTTATTTTATTTATTTTCACGTGGTGCTGAGGATTGAACCCAGTGCCTCACGCGTGCCAGGCAAATGCTCTACCGCTGAGCCCCAGCCCCAGCCCCTAATTGTACATTTTTTGGGGGGTCCAGTACGATGTTTTGATGCCTGTATGCCTGATGCAATGATCAAATCAGGGCAATAGGCCTATCTATCACCTCCAACATTTGTCATTGCTGTGCATACGTTTCTAATAAGAGAGAACTCAGAGCCCCACGAGGAGCCCCACTCTGGCCTAGATTTCCCATTTACGGAAGGCATAGCTGGGTGACTTCTTAAATCTGGCTGGGCCAATTCCTACAAGGCCAGGCCCGGGTACCTCGGCCTGGAGAAGGAAGAGCTGCAGCTTGGGCAGGGCAGCCTTGCCTTGCTGGTGACACTGGCAGCAAAGCCCCAGCAGCAGTCTGATCTTTATCTGGTGAGTGGCCAGGTTTTCCAGGCGTTTTACTTCCATTGCTTCATAGACTCCTCACCAAAACCCAAGGAGGAAGTTGCTGTGATTATTTTGGTATCACAGAGGAGCAACCCGAGGCCCTCAGAAGCTAAGAGTCATGATCAAGGTCACCAGGCAGAAAGGTGAGGCCAGGAGTCCCAGCCCCGTCTGTCTGACTGTGCCTGCCTCTGTGCCTACCTCTGCAACCAGGAAGCTGGAGTGAAGGAGGGTTAGAGCAGGGCAGGTGAGAAGTCAGACTTTGGAAGATAAAACTGGTTCCTACAGATGGAGGAGAGACTGGTGGCCTTTGGGATCTCCCTTAGTCTCTGCGCCTCTAGAGGGGTCTTGAGACCAGAGGCAGGCCTTCCTTCCTTCCTTCCACTGATTGAACCAGGGGCAGTCTACCATTGAGCTATATCCCCAGCCCTTTTTTTACATTTTGTTTAAAGGCAGGGTCTCCCTTTGTTGTTGAGGCTGGTTTTGAACTTGTGATCCTCCTGCCTCAGCCTCCCTCGTATCTGGAACTACAGGCTCTTGCCACCATACCCAGCTGAAACTAGAGGTATTTCTAAACTAAGCTACAGAGACTGGCTTCTTTAGCAGAGGAAGGTTATTGGGGGCCTATGGGCAAGATGAGAAAAAAGGTCCATTGACAGATGAAGACAAGCTCTGGTGGGACAGTGACTGGACACAGCTGGCCGTTGGAGTGTCCTCGGTTTTCATCCCAGCTCTATCTCTAGCTGTGTGACCCTAGATAGGACGTTTCCTCTTTGATCTTCGTTTCTCCGAGCTGTGCCCTGAAGCTCCGTGTTTTCTGAGGCTCCTTCCTGCTGACAGCCTGTGGTTTCGGCCTTGGATGTTCAGATGGGGCCTCCAGAAGGGGAGGCGGGAAAAGACTTAAGAGGGCGTCTCTGGGAGAGGAGTTGTCTTTTGGAAAGTAAACAGACCTGGGAGCCTCAATCAGGCAGCCCCTTAAAAGGGCAAATATGTGTGTGCCCAGAGTGGGACAGGCCCTGCCCTTGGGGGATGGAACTTCTCTCAGGGGGGGCCGTGTCTACCTTTCCCCTCCACTCCCTGTGCTTAGGGAGATGTTGGAACTATTCAATAACAGGTGTGGCCTGGACGTGAACCAATCAGAGCAGTCAGGCTGTGAACAGGAGGTATAAGGTTGGACCAGGGTGTCCAACGTTTGGTCAGCCCAGCCCCAGCGCATGATTCTTCCAGAAAAACCTGGCTTAGGTGCTAAAGAGCCAAGAGTTGGGTGGGGCAAGTTGAGTGGGTGAGGCAGGAAGAGGGGACTACTATCCTCCCAGACATCAGCCTGTCCCCCTAGAGCCCTGTCATGCTGCCACCCAGCCTCACCACACCCTCACGCCCTACATGATGCAGTCCAGCTGACCAGCTGCAGATGCACTGCAGAGCCTTAGGAGACAAAGGAGAGCTGGTCTGGATTCTGCATGGTCATCCCCTGCTCCATAACAGGCAGGGTACCTCCCTGGAGCCTGTTCCTGTCTGCCTGAGGACATGGAGCCTGACCGTCGGCCATCAGGGCTTTGTCTCACACACTCTTGGCCCTGGCTACCAAGTCCTGTGGACGTCTCCCTTCCTCTACATTTTCCTCGGCTGCCAGCCTGTCCCAGGCCTTGGGTCCATGTGCCAGGATCGCTGTGTCCACCTGCCGTCTGCCTCCCCACCTTCAGACCCTGGGACTGATTCTCATTCCCTACAAAAGTTCCTGATGGCTTGTCACCTGGTGACAGATTTCAATCAGTATCACCTAACTGAATATTAAGGACCCATCTTTCCCCTTTTTCCATGAGCATAGGTCATTTCCCAACTGACCAAGAGACATGTACTCAGCACAAACTAAGCACAAGTACTTTATTAGCTATAGAAGTGGGGGTGGGTGTCAAAAAGCAGGAGACAGGACCCCTGCCCTCCAGGGGCCTTTGCTGTATTCATGATGGGCAATATCAATATGATAATTAAAAGACATCCTTAGACAATGTGTTTTTTGAGGGTTGCCTGGGTCCGTTAAAAGACATGTCACAAATTTTGTAAAAACAAAACAAAACAAAACAAAACATAAAAACAGAGCCAATAAAAAGTTCTAGAATGACAATTAAAATAGATCATGATTTATATGAAAAGCCAGATGTTACATTAAATTATTACATGGATAAGAGTTCAGAAATAAAGCAATGTTCTCTAGAAGTTATCTTGAGTTCACTAGGAACAAGTTATGCCACATGTATCTTATTGTTTTTTTCTTTGATAAGGTTCTAGAGCTTGGTGCAGAGGAATGCCCTAGATTTAGCATACCTTGAGTTCCACAGGGTTTTAGGAAAAATTTTTCATTTTGTCATCATAGAAAAGAGGGCTGGATAAAATCATAGTCATGTGGCTTTCAAGCTGGTTGGAGCAGTGAACCGTGAGAGTATCAATGACTAGTACCCTGGTATTCTGAGATGAGGTGGTTGTGTTATGGGGCTGAATGTCTTTTTCATTGTTGACATGTTCAGTGACGATGTGGATGATGGCCATAGACCTTCTAATCAGTCAGTGATCTGAATCAAGGAGAAACAGCTAAGAAGAAATGATACCCCGCCCCGAAATGAATACCATCCAACAGAGAGAAATAATCTTATATTTATGTTGCAAAACTTCAGATCTATAAGTATGGGATGGGGAGAATCTAGCTGGACCTTGCTGCTATTTCACATTTATCCAAGTACAACAGGCTGGGCAGAAAACTGAGCACATGTCAGAACCTCCAATCCTCGGTCCGTGGGAGGCCCCTGCACTAGGAGCTGTGCCACAGAGTCACCTTGGGACTTTCCCTGCCAGCCCACCTCCACCCTTCCCTCCCTATTGGATGGTGCTTTTAAATCAGTCACCCCCAGATCCTGCAGCGAGTCAAGTGAGTGAACCCTCTTGGAAACTGATCTTGCAGAAGGAGGGGAATCAGGTCCTGTCTGCACAGTCATGGAGAGGGTAGCTGAGTGCTAGCTCTGAGCACCTCGAAGTCACATTCCCTCCTCTAGGGGCAAAGAGAGGGATGTGAAAGTGTCTGTGGCAGAAAACACTTGGGCACGGTAGGAAGGACATATAAATGCCTCCAGGTGGAAGGGGCTGGAAGAAACAGAGGCAGGGGGGGAAGGGAGGCAGCCTTGGCTATTGGCTGTGAGCACCTGGCAGCCTGAGGGACAAGGATTCTGAAGGCAGAGTGACCTCTGCCCCCACCTGCCTGACCAACATGCCTGATTGCTGGTGCTGTCTGTCTTGCTTCCTAGATCGTAATGAGGACCTGAGCATCTGCCTGCTGACAACCCCGGCCTAAAGTGACCATGGCCCCCCGCAAGAGGAGCCGCCATGGCCTGGGCTTCCTGTGCTGCTTTGGGGGCAGTGACCTCCCTGAGATCAACCTCCGGGACAACCACCCTCTGCAGTACATGGAGTTCAGCAGCCCCATCCCCAACCCGGAAGAGCTTAATGTGTGCTTCGCAGAGCTGGTGGTGAGTGGGTGAGGGGCAGTTGACAGTGGGGAGGGGGCAGATGGACAAGCAGAATGGAACAGAGTGAGAGTCCACGAGCCGGGTCTCCACCTCTCAAGGGTTCTCTTGGGACTGAGGCAGTACCCCATAACATTTCAGCAATGCGGAAAAAGTCTCTCACTGGGGTGGGCATCATGCAATGGTCCCCAGAAGAAGAGACCCACCTCCTATTCCCTGGGAATTCTCAGTCACATGGTAGCAGTTGGGCTGTCATAGAATGGAGCAGATCCAAATTTTTGTGAAATTAGGCAGTGAAGAGTGTCAGAGAACATCAGAATCCTCAATACCTTTCTCTCTTCTGCTTTCTGGAGTTTCCTCTGGGCCTCTTGACCTCAGGAGAGGAGAAAGGACAGAGTAGGATTCTTTAGGCAAAACTGGGCACCTTGGAACAGGCTGTGAGTGGCAAAAATATGGAGGTAGAGGAGTCTATATCACACCCAGGATCTGATTCAGGTCTGGGATGACTAAGCCCTATGTCTAGTTGGGTTAACCACAGGTGTCTTTCATTCACATTGGCACCAGACCTTCCTGACCCCTGGCAGTGCCCATCCAGACCAGAGGCTCAGCCTGACATTGTGAGGATGACCACACAGAGATGGAAGAGTATGGAAGGTTCCATGATGAACCAAAGCCTGCACACCAGGGAGGCCTGGGCCTGAATCCTGACTCAGGGCCTGAAGCCCAGTTGCTCTGCCACTAGCTCTTGGTTCCTTATGCTCATGGCTGGCCAATAGTCAAGACATAGAAAAATGGTACAGGTGGTTTGGAATGTGACTTATACATGCTTTTGCTACGAGATAAGGCTGGTGGAGGCAATCCAGTCCCACACATGAGACCCTCTGGGTTATCTGAAAAAGGTGTCCAGCCTCCTTCTCACCTCAGGAAAACTCACTGTTTCCAGATTTATTCCTTTCTCCAGAATAGGATCGGGGAACAATCATTTGCTAGTGTAAGTAGTGTTTGGAGTCTGACTGATATTAGGGATGTTTTCCTAATGTAAGTTTGGAAAGGATGTGACAATAATTGTTCCCCTTTTGACCCTTTTTGTCCAACAAGTATTTACTGAGCATCTTGGGTGGGCAGGATCCTCACAAGGTACTTTAGCAAAAGCAAGGATGACTTGGACAAGGCTTGCCTGCAAGGGGATGGGTGTCAGGTATCCATCAAAACAAATGAAAAACCTTTTCTTAGAGAGACTGCCATGCTCTGGGCCCTGCAGGGTCCCAGGTATTTAGAGATGGTCTGACAGACAGGGCCCTGCATCCAGAAGGGGAAGTCATCCTGGGAACACTGGTCTGGAAAGCAGTGACAGAGTGGTAAGCCAGGACAGGGAGCCCTCGGGGGGGCGTGGGAGCTTTAGTCTAGACAGGGAGGTCACGATGGCCTCCGTGAAGCAGCAACATTTCCATTGAGACCCCAAAGCCGAGTGGGGTTAGATAAGTGGATGGGGAGGTAGAATAGAGGCTCCTTTGAAGAAGAAACAGCCTAAGTGAGAGTTTCAGGTTAAAATAGAGCTAGGTCCTTTTGGGAGGCACAGCAAAAGTCAGAACAACTAAGAATTTGGGGCTGAATTCTAGGGAATCCTAGGAAATCCACCAGGTTGAGCCCCAGTGGAAATCCACCAGAGGTGTTGAGGTGATCCCATCTGCTTTCTTAAAAGACCATTCAGGGTATCTGTTGAAGAAGGGGCTTGTGCTGATCATTAGGGGGCTGTTGTAGGCCACCAGGCTAGAGGCAGTGGTGGTTTGGACCAAAGTGTCATGAGGAAGGAGAATGGCAGATTTAGGAGGGATTTAGAAGGAAGGGTGAAAGGCAGGAATCATGGACACCCAAGCTGCTGAGATGAGGAGCTGGGTGGGTGCTGGGTCCCTGCACAGGATAGATATACAGGAGAAGGCTCAAGCTTAGGGGGCTGAGATGACGAATTCAGTTTGCTTTTCTCTCTATGCTTCAGTTTCCTCATCTGTAAAATGGGTTGTTGCATGATTCAAATAAATGAATAATAGCACTTTCAACAGTGCCTGGCACATGGTAATGTGACTTATGTGTACGAGAAACCTGAAGAGCACCAAAGGGGAAAAGTACTGGAGTCAGCTGGGTCTCAGGATCTGGTGGGCTGGAGGAATAGGTCTATGAGGTGTTGGCCTAATAACCAAGTCCTTGGGAATGAATGTGAAGGACGGAGGGAGAACAGAGAAGGACACTGTACCATGTCTCAAGCTTTTGAAGATAGAAGAGACATCATCAAGGGAGCCTGAGTAGAAACATAAAATGAAGTGCATGGGACTGCCTGAGAGTGTGACTGCTGAAGGGACCACAGAACAGGTTCCATAAGGAGGGAGACGTCAGCAAAGTCCCATGCTTCCTGGGCTGAGCAGAAAGGCCAAGAGATGCCCATTGATGGAGAAATGGAGACTGCTGGCAAGTGCATGAATACCCAGAATGCAAGACCAGACGTAATCCAGGAAGGGAGCAATGGCTCCTACCGGGGAAGATCAGAGAAGGCTCGCTAGAGGAAGCCGGTGTTGAGCCGTGGGAGTCATAACATGGTCCTTAGCATGGTTGGTAAGAAGAGGAAGGACTGTCTAAGAAGAGGAACAGATTTGAAGAAGGGCTGAGTTTGTGCTGGAAAATGTCAGGTTAGGTACATGCAAGTGTCATTTTTCTTTGGTTTCTGATCCTGACCGTGGAAAGAAAACCTCAAACAGGGTTCTGATGATTTTTTTCTTTTATTGATTTTATTTTTTTAAATACACGACAGCGGAATACATTACAATTCTTATTACACATATAGAGCACAGTTTTTCATATCTTTGTATATAAAGTATGTTCACACCAATTCGTGTCTTTATACATGTACTTTTTTTGCATTACAATTCTTATTACACATATATACCACAATTTTTCATATCTCTGTATATAAAGTAGGTTGACACCCAATTCTTGTCTTCATACATGTACTTTGGATAATGATGTCCATCACATTCCACCATCCTTGCTAATCCCCTGCCTCCTCCCTTTGACCAAGGACATTTCTGGGATATGGAGAGAACCCTTCTAGGTGTCAACCTTTGTTTGACACTAAATCTGCAAAAGTTGTTAGTTCCCAAAGCAGGTGAACTGATGGGCGTTATTTCACATTCTCATTGTACGCACGCACCATCCAAATGACAGCCACAGGCCACATGCAGCCACTGACTGGTCTGAACAGCATGAACTATCAAGGAAAATCCATACTGGATTTTTAACACTTAATTTGAGAAAAGGAATATAAAATATTTTACTGATAAATTTTTACATCAAATACCTGTTGAAACAGTCATGTTTTAGGTGTATTGGCTCAAAAATGTATTTGAGTTAACTTCACTTATTTTGTCTTAAATTTTTAATGTGGCTAGAACATGTTTAAAATCTGTATTGCCCATATTATATTCCTATTGATAGTTCTGGGCTAGAAGAAGGAAAGTCTTAATTGTTTTCCCTTGAATGGAAGTATCCAGAAACGGTTGTAGATGTTGAGATTTAAGACCCTTAAACTAACTTGGTTTTGCTTTCACTGTTGCATTTGAAAATATCAAGTGTATTTAGTAGTATTATGCTTTGTTGTCTTCTTGTGAGTTTTGTTTTTGATTTTTAAAATGTGCACAATTTAATTGAATAGCACACCATGTTCCCAGTAGCCTGTTAACTGTTATCTTTGATGAGCCCTGGGGTTGCTGATGAATTATAGGAAAAGAAACTTCAAAAAGAGCTTTTGTAGGGACCACCCACCATAGCAAATCTTTAAACTCACCCAAACTACTACAGAGTAACCCCCAAATGTGACAACTGCAGAAGCTTCCAGTTCTACTTTCCAGAAATGGTGGGTCCACCTGGAGGAGGCCCCAGCCTTGTGCACGGGCAGCCCTGTGGTGGAGAGGCTGCTTCTAGCAGGCACTCCCTCCAGGGGAGGGGGATCAAGGCTGCCCTTGATGTAGCTTGCCCTCTGCTCAGCCCCTTGTCCTCACCTGCTCTCCTGGGCCCCTGCTGGGACCCACACGGAGGTTGGGAAAGCCAGAGGTTTTCTGGGGGAGAGACTCAAAAGGCAGTAGATTTGAAGAACAGGGCAAGCATCTGAGAGAGAGGCAGGACTTGCTCTGTAAACGGCCCCTCTCTTTGTCCAGCCTTGTCCTGTGATGTTGGAAAGTATAGGAAGTCTCTGAGCAGGAAGACCCGAAACCCTGGACAAGAGGATTAGGGAGCTTCAAAGTAGGGCCAGCGAAGAGCAGGAAATGGGGTGAGCTGGAGGAGGAGAATGGACTTGTCCAGATAAGCCAGGGGTGGACAGGAAGTAAGGGAGTTTGAGTAGAAGTACAGGCTGGGTTGGAACAAGGGATAGGGAAGAAATTCCCCATCTTATCTTTGGTGTTCTTTGGGAAAAAGATAGTAGGCCAAGGCATAGGTTTGGGGGCAGTCTAATTTCCAGTAGGGCTGAATATTCTACTCTCCACCACCGCTGGGTTTCAGACATGATTTTTCTTATTGCCTTTGCAGGATGAATTGGATCTCACAGACAAAAACCGGGAGGCTGTGTTTGCACTCCCCCCTGAGAAGAAATGGCAGATCTACTGCAGCAAGAAGAAGGTGACCCCCTTTCTCACCCTTCCAGCCGCATCCCGGGGCCACAGCCAGGGCCAACTCTTGATGCCTTAGTCAAACATTTGTTCAACAGATAGTCTTATGAGCTAGCGCCCTTCTAGGTGTGGGAGGAACAACAGGCAAAAACAGAAAAAAAAAAAAAAAAGGCTTGGGGTCACATGTCCGTCCTTGGTCTCCTCACTGTCGTCCTTCCTTTTTTCCTTTAAAGAAGCTGTGGGTGTCTTGCCTGTTGCCCTCCCTACAAAGGCCAGTGCCAGGCTCCATTGGGTTTCACCTCTTTCTGCTTCCCAGCGTTCTCTCCTCCGGCTCTGCAGCCCCTCGGTTCATCTCCTCCTCTCCTAATCTCTCTTGTCTCCTTTATTTTAGCTTTTCTGTTTCTTCTCCTTTCTATTTTTCTTTTCTTGGTTCACTTTTCTCCCCTCCCTCCATTTTTCAGACTGCAGTTTTGGCTCCTTTTCCCAACCTCGGAGTAGGGGTATTTGGGGTGAGGATCTGGATACTCCTCCATCCCCTGGAGAACACAGGCAGGTCCAGGTGGGGTCTGAGCTGACCCTCTTTCCACTCCCCATGCCTATTCATAACTCTTAGTTTACTCTTCCTGGTCAGGATATTTGTCCCATCCCAGGGCTCCATACTGAGCCAGGCTGACCTTATCATGGCAGGTCATAGAATCAAAGACCCTTTCAGAACTGGAGGGAACCTGAGAAACAATCCTCTCAAGTCCTTTATTACATAGGAGGCAGAGGAGGCCTAGAGAGACCATGGGCTCACCCAGTCACCCACCAGTGACAGCACACAGCCAGACCACTGCTGGGGACAAAAGAGCCTCAAGGCACACACTGTAAGACTTTGTTTAATATTGCACGACATGTTTATGAAACACCTGCAGAATACAATGGTCAGTGTCTACTAAGGTAAGAAAAGCAGGCCTTGAAAAAGCTCAAGTCTTGGAAGAAAGGAAAAGGAAGGAGGAGAAAATAAACTTTAGGAGTAATTAATCATATTTCATGAGTCTCCACTTTCCAAATTGATTACTTCTGAGTTCCCTTAATATAATCTCTTGTGTAGCTCAAGTAAAAGATTTGTTAAAATATAAGGGCATCTCACGGTACTTTGAAAACCAAATTGTGTGTGATTTCCTCATCTACTCTGACACCTGTCTGTCTTCCCACATGGCAGTTTCTCTGTCTCACCACCTGTCTTAGCCTCAAGATTTCAATAACTCTACCCAGTCCTCTTAACCATCCCCCACCCACAGCCTTCTGTTAGATGCCTGCCCCCAGGTTCATTATGGACAGTTCTATAGAACGTGTTCCACTCTTTCTCCAGAACTGGACTGTTATAGCAAAGGCAGGATGACTTTTTACTCAGTACCTTCCAGCCTCACCATTGACTGGCATTCAGTAGGTATTCATCAAATGCATATGGGATGGATAGAATAATAAGCCAGCAAATGCAAGAAACTGTATGTTTGCTGATACCATTGTTTTTGTTGGTGCAATTCCTCCCCAAGGTAGAAGACGGAATATTTGGTATTTACTCATGAAGATTTTAACACATAAAGCCCTATGAGGTCACTAAGACCAGAACAGGGCAGGTTTTGCACTGGTCTAAAATTTGCTTGAGTAGGCAGAGCTGAGGGACCAGGGTCAGCTGGCAGCTGGCAGAAGGGAGGGTGGTTTGTCAGGGAGGTTCTGGGGGAGGTGAGTTTTTATGTAGATTTGCAAGCAGGAGATTACAAATCTTGACAGCAGATGAGAAAAGTATCCAAAGTGACCACGGCACAGGGACAGAAAGGAACAGGATGTGTGTCACGCCCAGAGGCAGATCCATTTGGCTGGAGAAGGCTGGATTTCTTTCAACTTAATGACTTTTGAACTCCACCATGCTATCTCAAGCAAGGGGAAGAGCTAAGCCTTTCTCTTAGGGGTTGAGAGCCACCCGAAGGTCCTCTGCACTGCTGCCCAGCTGGCCAACCCACTTCATTCTGGGAAGTTTGACAGTGAATGAATCACAGGCAGAGAAGGGGCTCCTAAGCCTTTCTAGAACCCATGGTCTTGGGAGTTGTTTTCTTTTTTGTAGTTGCTATTTATTGAGTACCTCCTGTATGTTTTGCACTACACCAAATGCTTTATATCATTATTCCCAAACTGAAAGACCAAATTTCTAAATTTCCAAACCGCCATAGACCAGTAGTGTTGTATGATATAAGAATGACGTCAGCCAAAAACGAAAGATGTACAAAATATAGGCAAAAATTTGTATTAGACTCAACAGTCATAAAATTACATTTTATTAAGTGTAGGTAGAACAGTTATAGCAGAAGAAAAGAGTTTTAAAAACAGTACATGCCCTCCATTGGAAGTGTCTGCCTGCATAGTTTCTGCCCGTGTCATTGGTAGGTCACGAGATTCAATGTTTGTTGTCTGATTTTATCAAGGAAGAAACAGGAGCCTGGGGAGGGTTTGCATCTTGCTCTAGTTACCCACTGTGGGCAGGGCTGGGAACATTCCCTCTGCTGACTTCAAATAGACTCAGGGTCACAGGCCATGGGTCTTGCCAGTTGATCCATACCATCCTTCTTCTTGTTCCAGGAGCAAGAGGACCCCAACAAACTGGCAACCAGCTGGCCCGACTATTACATCGAACGCATCAACTCCATGGCTGCGGTGAGCGGCTGCTCCTCCCCTTCTCTCTCTCCACCTGGGGAGAGTAGGGGAGAGTCAGGCCCTTCTGTTTACTCCGTGTCCTACTCCCTGAGGTGTAGAAGTTTTCCATTATTCCTGAGAACTCATCATATATCCACCCCTCCTCTGTGCGACTTCAGAGTGCCCCAACTATTTAAGCATTTATTAACTCATCTGGATGTCACCCAGGCTTGGGAAATAGGTTGGGCCAGTAATTCTTCCTATTTCACAGAAGAAGATAGTGAAGTCCTAGACCAGAACCTGGGTCCCCTTAGACCCTCTGTCTTAGTAAACTAATCCCTGAGGCCTCATTCTTCCTGAGGTGAGGGTGCCCCTGAGTCAAGCCTGGGTTGGGGGACAGGTGGCCCAGTGTGACCAGTTGACCAGTTATCCCCTCTTACCTGCTGGCTCCTCAGATGCAGAGTCTGTATGCGTTTGATGAGGAGGAGACAGAGATGAGGAACCAGATCGTGGAAGACCTGAAGACGGCGCTGCGGACACAGCCCATGAGGTGACTTGGCCTCTTTCCTTCCTCACTGGCACGTCCATGCCCAGGTGGTCTCCTGATGTGCTCTGCTCCTATGCTGGCCCCTGCCAGATCTACCTGGCATTCCTAGACTCGACCTCACCCTTTCACTTCCAGCTCCGTCTCCCCTCTGCTGGGTCTCTGTGAGCTGCTGGGGTGAGGTTAGGGGGAGTAGAACCCAGGAGAGGTTCAGATAAGCCTCGGGTCCTCAGGAGCTCTCTAAAGAGGGATCAAGGGCAGGCCCTTGGTATATGTAGGAAGAATAGAACAGGAGGGTGGCCAGATGGACAAAGCACGTAAGGAAGGACTTCCTAAGAATGAGGGGACAGGGTGAGTGCCCCAGTCAGGGAGAAAGTGGGTTTGGGTTAAGAGTGACTTCAACCAGGATTGGGGGATATAGAGGCAATGCATGAGCTTTGGCCATCTCTGAGTAGAAGTCATGGGGCTGGAGAAAGGAGATGGGTGTCTCTGGTGCCGTAAGAGGATTCCTCCTACCCTCCCAGATCACAGTGTATAGGTCCCCAAAAGAGCATGAGCTGTAAAGGGTTCCTTGCCTTTGGCTCTGGATGTATCCAGGCATGTGCGGGAACTAGCTGGTGAGAGATGATTGTTAAATCTTCAGCAATGGTGCACACTTGTTGTTAAACCTATTAATTACATAAACTTACAATTAATTAAATTATATCAAAACCAATACTTGGAACACATCACTCTCTAATTCTTTTTCCACTTTGCTATTACATATGCTCTTCATTTTTGAATTTACACTCTTGAATTTATGCCCTTTGTGTGTGTGTGGTGGAAACACGGCCTAAATGAGACATCTCTTTCCAACTCCATGTTCAATGACATTACCACGGATAGCTTGAAATCAGCTACACTAGGAGCGTTTATGTCATGGAAATGGGCAAACAGAACAATCAGGTCTTTTCTGCTCTCTCTCTCTCTCTCTCCCCAAGGAGCTAGTTATTTAACACATGGCAACCGTCCACTCGGGGGTATGTATGCATTGTCCTGGTCCTGGTTGAGCTCTCTGCCCTGGGACCTGGAAACAGCCTCCAGGAGGGTGGAGCATCCACATCCCTGTGTCCCTCTGCGAGGGTGGGGGTCAGTCTGGGAAGGACATGCAGGAAAGAATGAGGCGCTCACAAAGAGGTTGAGGGGAGTGGCCAAGTTCGTCCAGTTCAATTAATTTTTAATTTCCTTAATCTAGATTACAAAAGTTACACGTAGTCATTGTGGAATTTTGAGCATACAGAAGAGCATCTATTAGAAAAAAGGAAAAAATTATCTATTATTAATTCGAGAGCATATTCTAGGCATATTTGCACCATAGGTATAATACAAAATACCTATAAATATATTTATCTATTGATTATAGACAGTGTTCCCTAAGCTCAATTTATAACCATTTCCTCAGTTCATGGGGTATTATTCTACTGTATGAAGAACTGTAAACCTTCTTTTGTGTGTTGCCTTGGAATCTGGCACCCAGATGAAACCTATGGAGTGTTTCTCAGAAATGATGTTTTTTAAATAATAAAAGAGATAAATAGGTAGGGTTAAAAAATAAACAAATTCAATTAAAATATAGCTACCAATATTAAAAATGCATGAGATAGCAATAAATGTGCCTCTTTATTCTTCCCACAGCAATAGCTGGCACCAGATCTGATAACAACCACCATAATCTTGACATGCTGATGGGTATAAATGATTTTGAGATCCCAGCAAAAACTATAATTTGATATGAAAATAGCAGTGATTTGTTTGGGTGACAGAGTCACATATTCTGCTAATAGCACTCTCTTTGATAGCCTGCAGTCATCATTGAGGGAAATGCTTAATTTCAGTTAGAGGTTTTCAAAAATAAAAATGTAATTGTCTTTTCCCCTCCCAGTGCTTGGACCCCTGAATTCTATCTATAGACTCTTTGCAGAAACACAAACTACAGGTTAAGAAACCCTGAACTAAATAGATTTTAATGTTTTTCCGCTAACATTCATGATAACTTTGCTATTTTCTTGAGGATCTCCTGAAATGTAGTTTTCCAGCCTTGGTCCCTTAGCTCAGTGAGTCTGATGGCCCCTCTATATTAAAATCTTTCTTGTTCTCTGATTAAGTTCTTCTAATTCCCATTCTCATTAGAGATGGATCTTTAGGTTTGCTGGCCATAATAATTGTGATCATTCCTTCACCTCCATCCCATTTAAACTATGCAATTGACAGTCAATGCTATGCAAATGCACACTATTTAAAATGCCAATAAAACATGAGTTTTCTGTGAGGACGATAGGGTTTCAGTGCTTTGGGTAAACTTTATAAATGAACCAAGCAACTGCTGTAGACGGGACGTGGTACATGGCAGGTCACAGGTCATGAGGTGGCTATTTGCAAAATGTACACAGAATGACCTTCAGGATGCCTCTTTCGCTAACGCCTCTGGCTGATAGGTTTGTGACCCGCTTCATCGAGCTGGAGGGCTTGACCTGTCTGCTAAATTTCCTCCGGAGTATGGACCATACCACCTGTGAGAGCCGCATCCACACCTCCCTCATCGGCTGCATCAAGGCACTGATGAACAACTCCCAGGGGCGAGCTCACGTGCTGGCCCAGCCAGAGGCCATCAGCACCATTGCCCAGAGTCTGCGCACAGAGAACAGCAAGACCAAGGTGGCCGTGCTGGAGATCCTGGGCGCTGTGTGCCTCGTCCCTGGAGGCCACAAGAAGGTGCTGCAGGCCATGCTACACTATCAGGTGTATGCAGCAGAGAGGACGCGCTTCCAGGTGAGAAGTGTGTCTACAGGTGGTGGTTGGTGCCAACAGGGTGGGCAGAGGTGACACATACTGGTGGCAAGGGACAGTAATGGAAACTGGAGGAAAAGGAGTCATCATGAGCGGCATGCCTGCTTGGGGAAGGAAAAGAGGACTGGGAACCAGAGGGCTTACTTCCAAAGACATGATGGGTGTAGCTGGGGAAATGGACTGGTCTCCACAGGGCTGTGAGTTCCTGGCAGCTGGAATATTTGTCGGCCTCATCTTTGTGGTTCTATATCCCTGCGCCTAGTGCCTGGCTCATGGTAGAGTCTCAGTCAAGAACTGAACGTAGTGTAATTGCTGGGGTCAAGATTCTAGGCTCAAAGCCTGGACCAGTGCCTAATGAGGGGACACTGGGACAGCACTGAGCCATGCCATTCTCTTTTTTTTCTCTCTGACCTACCCAGAAAAGTAGAAATTAATGGACAATGTATAAAGTATCTCAGCACAGTGCCTGGCACAGAGCAGGCCTCAAACTCTGTGACTTATGTGTCAGAATAGGCTCTTGGTTTATTCTGTCAGCAAACATTTTTGAGTACCTGCTCTGTGCAGAAAGTAGCCCATAACCCTTTACGGAAGATGTAAAAGGAATGGAAGGTAGCATTCATGCCATCGGGAGCTGGGGAGGGAGTCAACACACGCTACAGCTGGGATCTGGCTCTGCAGCCCTGCTCAGCAATAAAACTGAGCCTGAGGGTCTCGCGGGCAGGAAGGCAGGTGGGACAGAGACAGGCAAGGAGAGGCACTGGAAGTTCCCACCTGAGGTGAGGTCTGGGGTGGTCCCAGATAAGCTGGAGATATGTGATTGGTCAGAGAGAGCAGAGGAGACCTCTAGGGACATCAGGAGCAAAGGGGCGGAAACTGTTCTTGTAGGACCCTGACCCCGGCTCCTGCCCTGTCCTACCTTCCCATCCAGACTCTGCTGAATGAGCTAGACCGAAGTTTGGGCCGGTACCGGGATGAAGTGAATCTGAAAACAGCCATCATGTCCTTCATCAACGCTGTCCTCAATGCTGGAGCCGGAGAGGTGAGGCCCCTTGCCCTTGCCTTTGCTGGCTCCCAATTTCTGACCCTGGGGTACAGTGTGTGTGAGTGTCATCTTCCTGAGGAAGCGCCATCTGAGAGGAGGGCCATCTGGTCCATGTGCCTGCTACTGCCAACATCACCTTGCGATTATCTTTAGAACCTATTGTTTCCTTCACTTGGGGCCAAGAAAGAATAGCTTGTCATGACCCTCACCGTCACTAGGGTAACACCATGGCAGACCTGGACTGCACGAAACTCACTGTCAGAGGCTCCTCAAAGCTGCCGTGAGGACTGTCTGGCTTTTCTTGACTTTATCTAAACCTGGGAGGGCTCCTGGGGAGTTTCCTGCAGAGGTAGCATGTGCATTATGGGTGCCGTGGACACACTCCCAGCTGGGCTAGCTGGTGATGGCTTAGGTGGTAGGGGATTGTTTATGGGAAGGTGTCAAGTTCTGACCCTTCTTTCTAGAAACCTGCTTCTGAATTTCTTTATTTTTTAAAAAATATTTATTCTTTTTCATTTTAGTTCTTTGATTGTGAAAACAATACCTTTATTTTGTATTTACTTATTTTTATGTGGTGCTGAGAATCAAAGCCAGGGCCTTGCCCGTGCTAGGCGAGTGCTCTACCACTGAGCCACAACCCCAGCCCCTGAATTGATTTCTGAGCTGGCTGGTCTTGCTTTTCTCTGCCAGCATACATTTTTTAGAAAAATAACAAGGTCAAGGTTATCTTGTTCCATCCTGCTTTAGAACCCTGGGACTTGAAACAGCTCAAGTGAGTTTGCTGCAGGCGAGGTGGGATGATGGCTGGGGTGTGGACAAGGGGTCCCCAGGGGATTCTCTTGGGCATGAGACCAGCTGCTCAATTCAGTGCTGCTTTGGTGACCCCCAGGATAATCTGGAGTTCCGTCTACATCTACGGTACGAGTTCCTGATGCTGGGGATACAGCCTGTGATCGATAAGCTCCGGCAACACGAGAACGCCATCCTGGACAAGTAAGGCCCCAGCCACCCAGCCCCACGGCAAACGGGTGGGGACAGTGTCTCAGTTGGAGATGGCCAGGACCATTGTGAAAGCTGTTCTTCCCTGCCATACCCAGCTGTGTATGGGGCAGGTGTGCCCTAGCCTGTCCCCTGTGCTGACCTTGACTCATCACCTAGTGTCTAGGCAGGTGAACCCAGTAGTTCTCAACCATGTCAGCACTGCCCCCTGGGGGACACTTGAAAATATGTGGGACTGTTCTTTGGTTTTCAAGTTGGTTGGTTGGGGACAAGAACGCTAAATGCCCTGCAGTACACTCCAGCTCAGAAAAGAAAAGCCCATCCAAGATGCATATGATAAAGCCTTTGCTGATCAAAGAGAATAGGTGGATTCTTGTGTTACCAGTGAGTCCCCTCTGGTTCTGTCCCATGAGCACAGGCTATTATTGCACTGGGTCCCAAGGGGGAGAGGATGTCTGGGGAGGAGCGAGCCCGTGTGTTGATGGGGTGGGAAATGAAGGAGACATTAGCTTGAGGGCTGACTTAGGGACAATAGAAGGACACGGGGAAAGATAGATGGAGGGCAGCAGTTCTTGACTGAGGGTGACTGCATCCCCCAGGAGACCCTCAGCCCTGCCTAGAGACATTTTGGGTTGTCACTCTTGGGGGAGGAGTAGTGTGGGCATCTAGTGGGTAGCAACTAAGATGCTCAACACTTCCACAGCCAAGGGTAATGGAGCCTAAAATGTCACTAATGTCAAAATTGAGAAATGCTGACCTTAGAAGATAGGACCCTGGGATGACCTCCCTGAAGGAAGGTCATGGGCTCTTATAAAGGGCAGGTATTAGCTTCTATCATGTGGCTTCTCTCTTTTGCCTTAGCCTCACCTGAGTTAAACTTTGAGATTTTGCCAGTTGGAGGAGGTGGATGAAGGGGCTATAATCCCCAACCTCGGATGTCCTAGCTGTAATGTCTACCTCCTCTGTTCCCCCATCCTCTCTAGGCATTTAGACTTCTTTGAGATGGTCCGGAACGAGGACGACCTGGAGCTAGCCCGGAGGTTCGACATGGTGAGGAGCCTGTGGGGATGGGGTGATTGCAGCGGGGTCCCAGGCAACCACATAACCACTGCTCCGGGCCCTGTGTTGGGGTGAGTCCAGTGTTGTTTGGGTCCCTAGGGGTGCCACATGGCTGGGTCCTATTTCTGGAACTCTTGTGGTGTGCTGGCTCTGGTGGCCCTACCTGATGGGCCACACCTGGACATCTGTTCCTAAGGAGACCAAAATGCCACAAAGAAAGACTGTCATGTTCTTGTATACAGTTAGTCTCAAAATCTTTCTAGGGCTGACTTTCTTCTTGCCTTCTGGAAGTTTCCTGAATCACCTCTCTCCATTCCCTAACCAGCTCATGCTTAGCAAACCAAATCATTTTAGCTGTAGCAACTCTGAAGACACACCCCCTCCCATGCTTAAACATCAAGTAATAAAATCCCTACCTAAACCGAAGCCGCCTCCTGGGCTGGAGGGTGCTTCAAGGCACCAAGAACTACCCCTTTGTATTTTCACAAAAGCTTGGGATTTTATACATAACAAAGTGGGGGTGGAGAGGAGGAGCATCTTGCCCGTTGTCCACAGCTGGTGAGTAGATCTGGGACTTCAACCCAGGTGGTGGGCCTGTGCCCCGGGACAGGTGCTACCCTGGAGCATCTCTGCCCGCCCCCTTCCTTCCCTTAGTTTGGATCAGTAGTTCTCAACCAGGGCTGGTTTGGTCACTCCCACCACCCAGGGCACATTTGCTGAAGCTGGAGAAGTTTTTGATTGTGACAACTTAGGGAGGCGCAGGGGAGGATGCCACTGGTATCTGGTGGGCAGAGATCAAGGACATTGCTGTGCATCCTGCAGTGCACAGGATGGCTCCAACAGCAGGCAGTCATCCAGCCCATGGTGACAACATCCCTGGTTTAGGTGATTAACATCCCTGCCCTCCTCCTTTTCTCTCGGTCTTTTTAAGTCTCAGCCAGAAGTGTGGGAGAAAAGCTGTCCTGAGAGAGGAGGCAGCGAGGAAGGAAGCAGGGCTTTCTCCCCGCTCTTCTCTTTCTCTGCTGCCTGTCTGTCCCCACTCACCATGCCCCGGTTCCCTCAGGTGCACATCGACACCAAGAGTGCTTCCCAGATGTTCGATCTGATCCACAAGAAGCTGAAGCACACTGAGGCCTACCCATGCCTGCTGTCTGTCCTGCACCACTGCCTGCAGATGCCCTGTGAGTACCCTGCGCTCATGCTTGCCTACTGGGCCTGAGATCCCCCCAGGGCAGGTTGAGATGAGACTTTGGGACCTCTCTGGGCAGGTGAGTCTGTCCACATATCCCTCTGCACTTACCCTTGGGAGGCCAGACTGCATGATGCAACCTCTCCCTTACCTCTCTCCTTGGGGGTCACGATGTCCAGTGTCACCCAGTAGAGGAACTGGGATTGGGCCTGAGCAACTCTAACATCCTTGTCTACAAAACAGTTGCTTGATCATTGCAAAATCAAATATCTCTGCTATTTGTTCATGACAAAGGCCATCTTGATTCTCAAAAGAAGTTTTGTGCTTGCAGAGGTAGCTAAGATGTGCAATGAGCGTGTTCTTTTTTTTTTTTTTTTAAGGTTCTATCACTTTTTTATTTAGTCTTTGCTGGCTCTCACCCTAACACCTTTGCCCCTGCTTCTTTATGTATCCCAAATAGCATCTCAGAAGCAGGTGTCTAAGTTCGTAAGATACAGGTGTGTGCAGTGATTGATTAAACTACCAACAGTAACCCCAGGATGCAGGTTGAAATGAGCTTTAACTACACCACTTGTACTCTAGCTTTTCACAAAATAGATTTTTTTTTTTTTGTATTCCTGTGGCCCAACCTAATGGCCAGCCTACACAGGTATGCTGAATTGGTGGTGATAGAGGTTTGGTGATCTCAGGGATGGTGTCTACAGATACAATTTATTGTGTGCCAACTTTGGGCCTGACATGACGTGAGGTTCTTCAGCATATCATCCCTGAACCTCAGAATGACCTGAGAACTGTATACTCAGTTTTGGAATTTTGTCTCCATTTTGCAACCAATGGATCTGAGGCTAACCAAATTCTTCCCTAGAGAATTTTCCTTTCTTTGGGGACAGGACTTTAGGTGAAAAATGTTCTTTTTACCTGGTGAAAAGTAAATGAGCGACACTGTCACTTGGTAACGCATGTGTTGGTGGGACAGTGGAAAGCAAGACAGAGACAGTGAGCGGGACCAGGAAGTGATCAGTTTTCTAAAACTCAGCTCAGAAGGTCATCAGGGAAGACCGGGAAGGCCCCAGAAAGCTGGCTGCTTTTGTACCCAGTGGTTCCCATGTCTGGTGTTCCATGGGCAGTGCGCATGGGTCTCTCTACTCTGTCCCCAAATGAGGTTTTGAAGACCATCTGTCAACTCTTGGGTGGAATTTGAAGTCAGGATTGCATTGGTTGACTTCTGTTGGGAGTCTGTGGAGATGAAGTGCGTGGCCTCAAGGACCAGGGAAGACCTGGGGTCTGTCATGTCGAGCTGGACTAGGACTCAAGAGGATGGGAGTGGGGCCTTGTGAGGTCAAGCACAGTGTATCATGCCTTTGCCTTCATAGTTCAAGGTCACCTCAGCCAAGAAATCCTCCTGGGTTCCATTAACCACTTCTTTGACTCATTTTGAGGTGCTCGCTGTGCACACCTGTAAGTTTCCTTTCATCTTCCTCCGTAGAACAATAACATAGATAATCCTAAAATCTTTTTAAAAAAATCTTCCCCCGAAGGCTTCATTATTTAGAGCATGTAATATTTTAGAACAGGTGCTTCTCATAGATAATGTAAAAAGCAATTTACATTCTGAGAGCATAGTAGGCCCAGGGTCCCAAGAGGGAAGAAAGGCAGCCAGGAAGCATTTCATAGAGAGAGAACTACGTTAGCAGGGTTGATTGTTCACAGAAGGTCCACTGCAGGTAATCAGGAGACGGCGGGTTCGGGGTCTCCATTCTCACAGCGGCATGGCACCTTCCATCAGACTAGGAGCTTACCGTGCAGGAGGAAGGGGTGCCTCACCAGCAGAGGGGCCGTGTCTCCAGGAGCTCCAGGGCTGTGTTACAGATATGGTACTGTCTTCCCTCAGACAAGCGGAACGGAGGCTACTTCCAGCAGTGGCAGCTCCTGGATCGAATCCTCCAGCAGATTGTCCTCCAGGATGAGCGGGGTGTAGACCCTGACCTGGCTCCACTGGAGAACTTCAATGTCAAGAACATCGTTAACATGTGAGTCGTGGCCGGCCTTTGATCTGTCTGTCTCCCACCCTGGGTCTCACCAGTGCAGCCTCTGCTCCCTCTCTCCATCTAGACACCCCCAGGTGAGCAGCATTGTTCAGTCGAACTCTCCAGGATAAAGGAGAAGCTGCACATCTGAACTGTCCAGTGCAGGAGCCAAATGTGGCTATTGAGTTCTTGACATGTGGCTAGTGTGACTGAGGAACTGAATTTTAAATTTGAACAGCAACATGACATGTGGCCAATGATTACTGTCAGGCAGCACAGGTGTGTGTGTGGGTTGGATGGAGGGGTTATTTAAACAAGTCCACACAGCGCTGGGCAGGAAACTGTGGCACATGGGCTAACTTCCACCTTCCAGCTTGTTTTTATATGGCCCATGAGCTAAGAGTAACTTGTATTTTAAATACAAACACAAGAATATGTGACAGAGACTGGACACGGTATGTAAAAACCTAAAATATTTACTCTGGCCCTTTACAGAAAGTTTGCCCACCACTGACAGAGAGCATGGCCATTTGACCATGAGCCTGTTGGATGAGGTGGTCAGAGCCTGAAACCATCTGGCTTATATTTTACTGACCCTGGATATAGAGGAATACATAGAATCTAAATTTATGCCTGTTAATTAATAAAATGACCTTAACATGCTAATTATTTTTTTCTTTTGTACCAGGGATTGAATTCAGGGAACTCAACTACTAAGCCACATCCCCCACTTTTTTTTTTTTTTTTAATTTTGAGATAGGGTCTTACTAGGTTGCTTACACTCTTGATACATTGCTGAGGCTGGCTTTGAACTTGCAATTCTCCTGACCTAGCCTCCTGAGCCGCTGGGATTACAGGCATGCATCACCATGCCTAGCTAACACACTGATTTTTAATTTTAAACTTTTACTTAACTTTGGGTGTGATTCTGAGCCAGTTATTCTTAAGGAGATAAATTGGCTCTCATCGAATCATTATATTGCTTTCCGATGCCATGTAGAATATGAATTCTGAATATTGTTTTCCTTTGCACAATTCATCGGATATTGATTTAGTTAAAACCTGAACTGGTATGTTGGGCCAGGGCAACTAGTAAAATATCAAAAGGCAGCTTGTTTTATTTTCTGCTAATTTTTTTTACACCATCAGAGGGGAAGCTTTTCTACTACCAGAGAATGACAACTCATGAGGTCTAACAAAGGCTTTGCTCTTTCTTGGGCAGTGGAAGTTCTAAGATCACGTTAAGTTGCTGTGGCCGGGAGGGCTAGCCCTAGGTGTAAAAGGACTTCTGGGCTTGATAAGGCTTTCAATCTCTCCCCTTCCCTGACTGGGGCCTGGGGAGGCTGAGATGTGTGTGTGTGTGTGAGAGATAGTTGGCTTCTTTGATCTATTTCATTTCTCTCCTAATTCCTTCTATTTCCCACCCCTCCTTCCACCAGCTAGTCAGTTTCTGACCCTTTAGAGGCAGCCTTGGGGCAAGAAGGAGAAAGGGAAAAGGTCATTATTGATTGATCAGGCAACATCTTCCTGCTCTCTGAGCACAGCTCAGGCATCAATCATAACCCACTTGATTCTAATGTATGAAATGTGATTTGTCAAGAGCTTTGTAATGTTGTGAACAACCAATAAAAAAAATAAATAATTAATTAAAAAAAATGTCATGTGTTCTTGGGATCTTCAGTAGCCCCTGGCTGGGTGCTTCTCACTGCAATAGCCAGCTCATGGCCATTCGGAGGTTTCCCTAGCTAGCTGGCCGGCTGCTTCCAGCCCTCCCATCAGCCCCTGTGTCACTGGCTGTTCTGTGCCTGTGCACATCGACTCCCAGTGTGGACATTCCCAGTTTCCTCCCAGGTGGACCGTTGGGCAGGACTTACAGTGGCTGCAGCCCAGTTCCTCCCTGAGGCTCGTGTCTGGCCCGTGGGCAATTTTTACACCCCTCATGCCAGGAAACCTAGGAGTGCCAGCAGCTCCCAGTTCATCAGCCTTTCCTGATCACTTCTCCTCCACCCACTGGATTTCCTGGGTCCAAGCCAGAACCCCGTCTACTCTGTCTCCCTCCTTTTGTCAGGGAACCTGGGCCCAAAACTCATAGGCCCAGAGAAGACCCTTTCCTGGATGGTGGAGGAGGAGGTAGCATCCCAGTAACCACAGCAATCACTGCAAAGAAACCCCATCACCAAATCCTACCCCTCTCTGTACCCCGTCCCTCTTTCTCTCCTTGATGTGGTTGAGCAGTACAAAAGTCGTGGATCTAACTGGCTCACACATTGACATTCACAAAACAAAAGACTGTGGGATCTCACTTTGCATCTTAACCCTCATATATCTTGATGTCTGGGTAAAAGCTTAATTCTGATACCTTGTGACAGGAGTCTGACATGAATGAGGACATCCTGTATTTTAGATGTGTCCCGTCTCTACATACTTGTTCTGTGTTTGGGGGGGTGAGCAGTTTCTCTTGCTGTTACACATTGGTCTTTGGAAGCCTGCACCAAGGTAGGGCTAGCATTTCTATCTCAGATGCACAGGCCTTTTTTTTACAAAGGGATACAACTAAGGAAAGCATGAGATGCAGTCCTAATTCTGTTCTGGATTAGCTGTCATCCCCATCTCTGTTCTCTGAGCCTCAGTTCCTTCAAAGGCTTAGCTTATAAGGTGTCTCCAGGTCCTTCCTACTCCATGTGAAGACTGGGCAGGGACGGAGTCCTGGACAGAGATCGGAGAAGTTAAAATTCCTGCCTCCTTGATGTGGCTAGGCAGTTTGGAGATCAGGGTTCATGAACACAGGGCCTGTCTTCTGGGAGCTGTGAATGCTGGGCAAGGGTCACATGGCCCCCTCCTTTCGTTCCCCCACCTCACCAGGCTCATCAATGAGAATGAGGTGAAACAGTGGCGCGACCAGGCTGAGAAGTTCCGGAAAGGTGAGAGGTTCTGGAGCCTGCCGCGCTCCCCACCCCCAGCCCCGCCTGGGACCCCATCTCCTGCCATGGAGAGGGTTGCAGACCCACACCCGCTCCTCCTCCTCTCTGACCCCACCCCCATGCCAGAACACATGGAGCTTGTGAGTCGGCTGGAGAGAAAGGAGCGGGAGTGTGAGACCAAGACGCTGGAGAAGGAAGAGATGATGCGGACGCTGAACAAGATGAAGGACAAGCTGGCCCGAGAGTCCCAGGAGCTGCGTCAGGCTAAGGGACAGGTGGCAGAGCTGGTCGCCCAACTCAGTGAGATCTCGGTATGTGGTCACTCTCCTCCCTTTGATGTGGCTCAGCTGAGACCCTAGGCTTCGGGACAGGGTGGGCAGAGTAGGCATGGGGAAGAGCCAAGGCCCCCAAAATGAAGAAGAAAAGAAAGGGGGACCTCAGGTCAAGACCCAAGAGACCCCTGAGCCTGTATGTGTGCCACCTTGTGTTCAGTAGAAACGCAATGCCCTTTGCTCTGGATGACATTATCCCAGGAAACGCCCTTGGATAGGAAAGTGCGGGTAGGATATCTGCTCCTCCTTACCCTCGCAGCTGGATGTCCTTGTGCAGTCTGTAGCATGGGACAACTGTATGCACCAACCCAGCTGCTTTATTGTGATGACTGTGACTGATTTTCCAGTGTCTGTTTGACTGTGTGGGAGGTAAGAGCAGGATTTGGGGTCTAGAATAGATGGAAATTAAGTAAAGAAGGAAATGGTGGTGGGAACTGGTTGGCATCAACGCTGATGGCTTGAACCTTTTGATTTTTTTGTCTCCTTACAGACGGGCCCTGTATCTTCCCCCCCTCCCCCTGGAGGTCCATTTCCCTTGTCTTCGTCGGTGACAACCAACGACCTGCCTCCACCCCCACCTCCTCTCCCCTTTTCCTGTTGCCCCCCACCTCCACCCCCACCCCCACCACCTGGAGGGCCTCCCACACCCCCCGGCGCCCCACCTTGCTTCAGCATGGGCCTCCCCCTCCCTCAGGACCCCTTCCCTAGCAGTGATGTCCCACTCAGGAAAAAGCGTGTCCCCCAACCTTCCCACCCACTGAAGTCCTTCAACTGGGTCAAGCTGAATGAGGTGAGTGGCCAGGAAGGGGGCAGCTGGTCCATTCTCCTGCAGCCAGTGGAGGTCAGGCCTCTGCATGGTCTATTGCTTGACGTCTTCCCCAGGGTTGGGCTCCATCTTTGGTGGTGGGGGGATGGAGTCACAGTGGATACAGATGAGAGGGTTGCTGCAGCTGGCAGCTCACGGTGCCCTGGGGAGAATGTCTGCATTGGGAGAGATGCTAGGCGTGTTCTCTGCCCATGTCAACAAAGCTACCTGGAAGAGGAGCTTGTGTGTGCTGAGGGCTGACAGAGTAGCAGGGAGCTCAGGGCCTGGGCCAGGCAGGCTGCTCTCTGGACAAAACAGGGCTGGGCTAGAATTTCAAGGAGAGGGTTGATTTGAGGGAAAGGGTGGAAAATATAGGCAGAACTGGGGCTGAGGTCCAGATCTTGGTGAAGATCAGGGCAGTGAGTACAAAGGACTGAAGAGTTCAATGGGAAGATAGAGCCATTTTGGCCTCCTCCTGGGAGAGCTGCATACAGTGTTCATGTTTCTAGACCAACAGTGAGAGGCCCTCATGAAAATTCTCCACTAATAATCACCAATCCCAGGCCCAGGGGTGGGAATTGATTCTTTTTTTGATTCACAAGCTTACAGATGCCCTGGGTCTCAGTGGACCCCTAATAATTGAACAATGTGAACGAAGTCCTCTCCCTGGTTCTTGAATAATGGCAAATCTTACTAAGAGAACCACTGGTTTGGTCCCAGGGGCAAATACACTCAGGGTAACTGGTCTCTGCTATCCTGGCCATGCCGTGTAGGCACCAACTTGGGGCTGGGGTTCGTGGATCTCCTTGGACTCTGTTATAGGGGGCCTGTTGAACTAACTCACAGGGAATCCATAACTTAGCATTGTGTTGGAGTGTCAGTGAACTTAGATGGAGACTTAAGGTGGAGGAGAGACTAAGTAGATAAGAGAGATTTCTAAGCCAGGGGTGGTGGACTAGCTGGCCAGCCAGGCTGAGGTCTGCTTTGCCTAGAACTTTCCACTGGGGATATGATAATGATAAAGGTGAGAGATGGCACTGCCCCATGAGAGCTTAGAATCTGGCAAATTAGGAAGGTGGTCAGGAAACAGCCAGAGATCTTGACTACATGGGTCAGGGGAGATGTTTGAACCTTGAACCAAACCCAGTTTGACTCAACTACCTGTCTACATCACTCATCTGTAACTCAGTTTCTTCTCTGCGAGGCCATCTCTACGATTCCTTCTACTTCTGGTCTTCTAAACTATGTGGAAACCCACAGCGTGGACACATCCCCCCACAGTCTCCCAGGCCTCCGATCATATCCAAGTGATTGGGTTTTACGGTCACCTATTAGCAGCCTTTAAAAACAAGACTGTAAAAACTCAGGACAGCTGTGCTGCACAGTTGTGGCCCGTGGATGCTTCTCCACTGGCAGAAAAGCAATGATAGCTGAGAAGGCAGAGGGCTCTCTAGACCCAAAGCCATGGCTATGTGGGAATGATCACGGTTCATGAGCAGACTCAATGTTTTTTATTGTGGTCAAGGAGAAATAATATTTCTGTCTCCCATGCCTACCAAAAATTTAAGGTTTTAAAAATGTCATTTTAAGTTCCCATGTGTGCTCATGGTTAAGGAATCCACACAAAGCAGCTGATTTTAGGGGAGGAATTTTTCACTGTTAGGGAGCTTTGGGCTTAGGATTTTCTCTGGGGTTCACTAATAGTAAAGGCCATAGGAATTCCCTAGGGACCCAGAGCAGGCCAGATCATCATTGCCAGACGGGAAGGTGTCATTTTGATGGAGTGGATGCTTGGGAACATTCATGGGAATTGTAGACTTTCTTGGCAGAAGCAGGGTAGAGGGGCATTGAGAAGTATTTGAGAACTTGCTATCCTGTCCCTAATTTTTTAATTGTGCAAAAAGGGCAGATTTTTTAATTGTTTGGGCTTCAGCTTCCTGATCAGTAAAATGAGAGTATTGCTAATATCCATTTCAAAAGGTGGTTGATGAGGATCACTTGACTTAATGTATGTTAAAGACTCGAACAGAGACTTGACTCATAGGAAGCCCTAATAATAATAATGTCAGATTAGTTATTAGTGACACTGCCATGTATGCCCTAAGTATGCTCTCACGATGACCCAGGGAGGTAGGCATCCTGAGACTCAGCTTCCTTTTGTGTGACGTGGGTAAGAAGAGAATCCCTCTGTGCCCACAGACCCATGTGGTGGCAGGGCTGGGGACATCAGCCAGCCGGCTCAGTCTGTTCCCACAGGCAATGCTCTGTGAGGAAGATGTGATGAAATGTGTTTCTGAGAAAGATAAAGGCTATCTCTAGAGGTCCAGAAGTCCCAGGAATCTAGACTTGAGATGATGGGGTCTTGGCCAGGGTGATGGAAAAATTAAATTTGGGAATTATGACACAAGATGGGCACCTCGGGGTGATGCAATGACGGTTAGGTCGTGGTGAATATCAGGAACACACTGACCTCTCTCTGGCTCCAGACCTCAGGGAGACCTCCAGGAAGAGCCACAAGTCCTTCTGGAAGATGTGGGGGAGCTGGGGTAGGGGGGCTGTGTTTGAGAAAAATGAGAGAGGGCCCAGGTGATCTGTCTGGTGCCTCACGGGAAGTTCTTCCCCATGTTCGACACCCAGCGCTCGGTTCTAGCCCTTTCTTCTTATCCTGACCTCATGAAGAATGAGGAGGATGGGAAGATTTACCTCTGTGGGCCTCCCTCTCCCCACCTCCACCCCCAGGCCTGGATTTATACGGTTTTCCTGTCAAGGCCACGATGCTGGGTCACTGGGCACCCCACGCGGCTGCAGCCAGCGCCCCTCCCTGCTTCTCTGATTCAGGTTCCCCTCCCATCTCTCTCTTCCTCCCACATCCCCTTGCCAGGAGCCCAGTCCCTCTCCCCAGTCTCCTTCCTCTACCCCACGCATGCTCCTGGGTATGTATGTACACACGCACGCACTCTGGTCTTTTCTGCCATGACAAGAATGCGTCTGTGTTGGGTTTGGCCAGTTGCCTGTATTCCTTACTGCTCTGAGCTTCCCAGCCAGGCATTCCTCACGAGGGTCCCTGGCCTTCAGAAGGCCACAGGAATGTCCCCACCCCCTGACTCTAGCCTAGCCTCCCCCTTGCAGAGTTTAACAAAATAAAAGTGAGTGAAAGGTCCGCTTCTCTCTCCAAGCCTCGCTGAGAGGGATGAGGAGGAGGTATTCAGAAGGTCCCCTGGCTGCCCTCTAGGCAGAGGAGGGCGGGAGGTTCTCTTTTCAAGGACAGCATGCTCTGGATGAGGTGAAGACTCCCGGGAGCCCAAGGGTGGAGCATACTGGTGGGGGAGGGTGCACCACCCTCAAGTCCTCTTAGTTTATACTGCTGTCTCCGAAGCCATTAGCAGAGTATCACGAGACTGCTGGACCGTTTCTGGCTTGGCTAACAGGACCTTTCCAGACCCCAGTGCAAGGTCCTACAGGGAGGGTGGTAGTGTCTCAACTGAGAGACATGAGGACAGAAAGTTCTGGGCCCATCCCAGTCATTAAGGTTGGGGACACCTTCCCTGGGTCTGACCACAGGAAGTTGTGGCAAAGCCTGGATGTTCTGAGCAGTCACTACAGGGGCCAGGGTGTCCCAACCTTTGGCATTCACCCACTTTTTAGTTATCTGGGAGAGGAGGAGGAAGACCTTGGGAAATAAAATGGCCAGCTATCTCATATAGGAAATGCAGCCTGTGCAAAAGCTTTGAGGATCCCAAATCTGTGTGCACTCTGATCCTCCCACGGATTCCAACCAGGGCGGGGGCAGCTTCTAGCCAACCCTGCCCTTCGTGGAGAGTCGGCCCATGCAGGTGGCCGGGACCTCTGCTTTCCTGTCTCCTACCCATCACTCAATGCTTCCAGTGATTTCTGAGATGAGCTTACAGTGGCCCCCATGAAAGGGAAGAGAAGGAAGCTGTCTTGGGGCTCTACCCTGGAGCCGCGTGTTAAAGAGGGGCAGAGGTTGGAGGGGTAGGAACTGACCCCTTTCTGAAGGTCTGAAAGCCTGGCCATTGTAGTAGGTGCCCTCGGGGGACAGATGCATTGGGCATCTTTCTGATGAAGGTGTTAGGTCAATCACAGGGTTTTCTCCCTGTCCTGAATCCTAGGAGCGTGTCCCTGGCACCATATGGAATGAGATTGATGACATGCAGGTATTTCAGATTCTGGACCTAGAGGATTTTGAAAAAATGTTTTCCGCCTATCAGAGGCACCAGGTAAGACCTTGCCCCCTCTGGCCTCTTGGGCCTTAGACTTGTGGTCTTAATTCCACACTCCACACTCTTGGAAGTCAGACCCTCGCCTTCCTCTTACCATCCTGTCCCCTTCCTCTTTACCTCCCTCCCTCCCTCCCTCCCTCCTCCCCTCCCCGATTGGTTTTTCCTTCTGCACATGAATTCTGAATGATTTTGACCTTGATGAGATTTCATGTTTGTACTGAGGACCTAGATAAGAATGGGAGGTGTGTAGTCCAGCAAGGGAAATGCAACAGTGTATATTAGTTATAGACCAAGTGACGAGGTAGTATGTTGTCCATTTCTCATTGTCATTCTGGGGCACTGGAGGTAGAGTCCCAAGGCCTGGCCACCACTGACCCTTACTGTTTGGCCTGGGATTTGGAGACTAACCTAGAAGTTGTGTAACTTTCAAACCACTTTCCCAACCATGTTCTTATCTCCCAACACCCCCACCATGGTCTGTTGAGCAGAAGATGTTAACACTGCAAGGAAGCAGGGGTTCTGGGGTGCTGCTCTATGTCACATCAGGGGGCTTAAGCTGGACCAGGCCCTCAAAGGCCGGGAGAGGCCCTGGTCTGCTCCACTGGCTCTACGTACACACAGCTGGACAGAGTCTGGCTCTAAAGCTACAAAGTTAGGGGGAGTAGGTTGATGGCCAAACACAGGACATTCCTGAGGCCTAGGCCTTCGACTGTGCTGGGCACCTGCAGAGAAGCCAGAAGTGCTGATTCTCAGACCCCATCCTCAAGTATCGAATGCACTTCAGGACATGGGTGGAGGGTCAGGAGTCTGAGTGTAACTAGCACATCTGGGGCCCTTCCCCACCACATCCAGTTTGAGAACGCCCAGTCAGGCTGGAAGGCCCTTGCTTTCTCTCTGGCCTGCTCCCAGGGGCTGCTTCCTGCTGGGGTTGTGTTACCATCCTCCTGTTCTCTCTGCTCAGTCCAGGCTTCCAGACTGGAGGGCTTCTAGTACCAGTGATGGGTCTTGGGCCTCCTGGGTCCTGGGCAGTGGCTAGATGCTATGACCTTGCTCCCACAGGTGTCCTAACCTGCTTGGGCCTGTGGATGACCCTTCCGGAGGGCCATCAGGGCCAAGGACATGTGTGACTGTTCTCCCTGGGCTCTGGTCAAAGAGGTGGGGGTGGTGTCAGGCTCAGGCCATCTTGGGATTCTAGAAAAAAAACAAGTGACTGTTTATTTAGTTGTAGGTACCAAGGCATTTGAAGGTCCACTCCTAATTCCAGGAGCCAATATCTGGGTCAGGCTGGCATGCCCACTGGGAGTGGCCAGGGCTGTGGGGACTGAAGGAGCCCTGCTGAGCATGGTGCTCGTGGGAACTGGAGCTCCCTGGTGGGTTCTGGGGACACAGGGAGTGTGCAGGAGTGGGTGGGGGTCAGGTATGATCATCACACACCTCCGCTAGAGTCTTCCTTCAGGTCAGAGTTCTGGCCTATCCTGTCCAGTCTCCAAGGCTCTGTGGTGGCAGGGCTGGGGACCAGTCAGAAGAGTTGGTCTGAGGTTTAGGACAAGCTGGGTGTGGGGCCTTCTGGTTTGATGAGTTGAGCAGAGTTAAGACTAAAAGACCCGTGCTCGGCCTGCCTCACCTCTCTGAGCCCAGTCAGTGTAGCCCTGATCTGGAGCTGGGTTCAGCCAGAATACTGTCACTCAGGAGCAGCCCAGTCTCTGGAACTGAAATGACAGCAGCCAAACTGGGGTGACCTCAGGGTCGTGTTTCCCTTGTCACCTCCTCTTCCTGTCTCCAGGTCCTGGATGGTGGGTGGTGGGCTGGGGGAGGTCCTGGGAGCCATGGCCTTCCCTCTGTGTCCTGGGCAGGTTCTGAGTTGGTAGTTTCAACTCCATCAGGGTCAGGAAGGGAGGACACAGATGCAGCTGTGCCTTCTTGGTTCCCTTAGACACTGAAGAATAAAGGGCAAGGAGCAAGTTAGGGAGACCTGCACCCCCTGCCCTGATGCACACAGCTTCCACAAGCTCCGTTTCAAGTTCTCACCTATGATGAGAAAGAGGAGCTCATGCCAGGTGGAGAGATGCCCTCTGCCCTCTGGGCAGATTCTCAGCAGAGGAGAGGGAAGAGTGGATGTCAAGGCCCGGGCTGGGGGAGCTCAGCCCGCTCCATCCTGATGGAGGAGCCGTGGTTCGGCTGGGCCCAGAGCATGGGGAGGAGCTGCCTGATCTCTGCTTGTCTGGCTTCTCTGTGGTGCATGTCCAGGGCTACTTCTGGGTTCCTGTTTCCAATCATGGGGGTCTCCAGGGGACAAGTGGACAGTGTAGATGCTGAAGGTGCCCATGTCTGTCTGGCTGCTCCCGGGTCCCCAAAACTCTTTGACTAACGTTGTGCATGTTTAATTCTCTGTTGGCTGTGGCTGCTGCCTACCTAGGAGCTGATAACTAATCCTCCTCAGCAGGTGAGTCACTCCGGGGCTCTGGTCACTTCAGGTTTTAACCCCTCTCCTGGGCTGATGCCCTGAAGTGGGCCCAAAACAAGGGCTTGCCCATTTCACCTCCTACCTTCTTACTCTTCTGGGGGCATCCAGATAGGGGGGCATGCAGGAGGGCCCCCAAAGAGAAAAAAGAAACATAGGAAAGGGAGGGTGATGCAGAATACCTCCGCCAGCAATGGGGCTCACTGTCTAGGGGGTGAGGAGAAAGCTTCTAGGTCCGTGTCTCTCCTGCCAGGCCCACGGCGAGGCTTTCCTGAAGGGCTGCCTGGGTGGGCACTGCCAACTCCAGGGGCCTAACTTCCAAAGAGAAAGATGTCAGTAGTGGCCCCTGGATCTGGGCACCATGGAGCCACACAGGTTCTGTGGAGGAAGTCTCCAGAGTAGGCAGAATCCACCCGAGAGCCTCACCACCTCCCTCTCCAAGGCCCAAGGCAAGAAGGGGTAGAATCTTTGAGTTCTTGGGAATCTGCTGGAACCCCAGAGGGGAGAATTCTGCTTGGAATTTTGCCCCCGTTTCTGCACCCCTAGCCACATGGATGCCCTTTGCCCTGGGCACGTTGGGCATCACCTGAAATCCCTGGGAGTTGGGGGCCGAGGCCTTATGGGGCTTGGACCAACGTCTCATCATCAGCTTGGGGAGGTTGTCTGAGAGGAGGGCATGATGAGTGGGGCTTGATCCTGTGGGGGACATGGTAGGTCATGTCACATTACCTAAAGTCACAGGGATCAGTCAGACCTCTCCCCGGAACAGCCCCTTCCACAGGTTACCCAGGGAGGATAATGTCTAAAAGGGTGGTCTTCACTCTCTCCACCAATGCTTTCTAGCTCGTGGTAAAGTCCCAGATCCCTCCTGTGAGAGCTGATTATTCAACACTGTCCTCTCCCCCATCTTCTTCTTTCCTCCTTCCTCTCCCCCTTCTATTATAAGTATCCCCAGGTTGGTAGGAGGGTGGCTCCTGGCGGGTGGGCAAGAAGAAGATCGGGGCAGGCATATACCTCAATGCTTCCCCTGGACTCATTGCAGAAGGAGTTGGGCTCCACAGAGGACATCTACCTGGCCTCCCGCAAGGTCAAAGAGCTGTCAGTCATTGATGGCCGGAGGGCGCAGAACTGTATCATTCTTCTCTCCAAGTAGGTGCTAGCCCTGTCCCTAAGGCCCCTCCAAGAGAGGTTCTGCTGGGAAGGAGTGGGCCCTCCAGGGAGCACGGGTCCAAGATGGGGCTAAGAAAGAAGGAAGTTGAGTGTCTAGCAAGAGGGGTGGCAGAGGAATGGGGTGATGGCATCTCTGGCCTCCTCCTTTGCTGTCCCTTGGGAAGGGAATGGACACTGACCTAGAGTCCTCTCCTGGGAGTCCCTTGCTAAGCAGCAGCCTGGGGCTGTGCAAACAGGAAACTGCCCCAGTCACCAGGCCCCTGACCAGCCTGGTCAGCGTCTGGCAGCTGAGCTGCTCTAAGCCCGTGGAGGGCCCCACTCAGCTCAGGCCACAGAGCAGCATGATCTCAGCCCCTAGGCATTTCCCGCTCCCGCAGAACAAACAGGGCAGTATCTGCACTAACAGCACAGCTTCTGTGCGGGGCCTTCCCCAGTCAGGGTCAGGGGCACCGCCTCCCGTACTATTCTTAGTGTTGCCCCCAGTTGCCTCTGGGACATCTGCCCCTCTGTGCTCCCACAAGGCCCCAAGCCTCAGTTTCTTTCATTTGATGGTGGGATGTGCTGGATCGCTGGGGCTCCCGGTGGGTGTGGGTGTGCATATGGAGGGGCTGGGGAAGGCTGTCAGGCGAGTAGGGGGCTGGCTTCTCCCTGTCCCAGACGGCAAGACTGATTGGAGCAGCTGTGTGGGAGCCAAGCACTGTCAAGGGCTGAGAGCAACTCTGTCTCCTGAGAATGAAAGGGGGAGGAAACAGTCCCCTCAGAAGGCCTGTCCTCCCATGGCGGTGCTATAGATCTTTAGGCATGAGGAGGAGTCTGCACTGGTGATGTCCCTTCTACACCCAAATGCCCCTAGCAGCTCTGACAAAGCCTCAAGCAAGACACCAGTGGCTCAAGTCTCCACTGAGACACTAAAATACCTGTTTTCAAGTAGATGGGATGACTCGTATTCGTTTAGTCTAATAAGGCGTGGACAGAGCGCCATCAGCAATACTCCCAAGTCCACGTTCAGGACAGATAAGAGGCTGAGGCTGTGTCGTCTGGAGAAGAAGTTTGGGGGTGTCTTAGCTGAGGGGCCAGACCGGGCTGCTCAGCGGTGGGCTTTGTCTCAGGTTGAAGCTTTCTAACGAGGAGATCCGGCAGGCCATTTTGAAGATGGATGAGCAGGAGGACCTGGCTAAGGACATGTTGGAGCAGGTGAGGAACCTCATGGGAAGGAAGAGAGCTGAACCTGGGGATAGCCAGCCCCACCCTTTCCCCACAGCCCCCAGAGAGGCTGAGACTCTTGGGGCAAGGAGAAGGCAGGCTGGAGTAGTTGGGGAAAAGGTTTCTAGAAACTGCCCTGAACTAACCTTTCTGGGGGAAGCCTGGAAAAGGCTGCCAGGGATCCTTGAGGCCTCTGGAAGGAGGTATGAGGTCTCAAAGCAAACTCAGGGTGAACAGTGGTCACATCTTCCCCAAATCTCTTCTACCTCAATTTGCTGTGTCCTTTAAGAGAAACCTAGAAAACAATTGGATTTCATTAAGAGCCACCATCTATCAAAGGCACTGTTACTAGAATGAAAAGACAAGAAGAAGTTTACTGCCATACACATGTGTGTACACACACACACACACACACCCCTACACATCAATGAAAAAATGGCAAACACATCAACTTTTAAAAATGAGCAAAAGACTTGATGAAGCACTTCGTGAAAGAGGATTTCCAAGTGGCCAGTGAACTTGTGAAAAGGTGCACAGTGCTATTGGCCATCAGAGAGACCAGGAACCACAGGAGTAGCTACACACACACCCAAGTAGCTAAAATTAGGAAGATGGACAGTGGCAGGTGCTGTGAGGACATGAAACCATTGAGATTCTCAGGCGGCGCATGTAGAGGCTAAATACCCGCCTACCCTCTGCCCACTAATCCCACACTTCAGTGTAGGCGCAAGAGGAACTGGTACCAATACTGACTAAAATACATACACAAGAATATTTATAGCAACTTTATTTATAAAGCCCCCAAGGTGTGAACAACTGTCCCTTGATAGGAAAGTGAATAAATAGTCTGGTATACAGCAGAATACTACTTAGCAATAAATAAGTACCAAATTACCAATACACAGGAAGGATGAATCTTAGACTTTATGTTGAACAAAACAAAACAAATAAACAAAACACCATATAGCATCATAGCCCATTTTCTGTGCTATAACAAAATATGTGAAACTGACTAATTTATAAATAATAGAAGTTTATCTATTTAGCTCATAGTTCTGGAGGCTGGAAATCTGCTTGGCATCTTGTGGGGACCTTGTGCCACAGCACAGCGAGGTGGAAGGCATCCCGTGATGGGACAGAGCAAGCATGCTTCTTGGGTCCCTTTTCCTCTTATGATAAAGCCACTCATACCATTATGGACGCCCCACCCTAGTGATCTCATCTAAACCTACTTTCCTCCCAAAGGCCCACCTCTGAATATCATTCACATGTGATTTGGGGATTAAATTTCCAACACGTGACGTTTGGGGGCCATGTTAATCCATAGCACACAGAATGAGGTTGTTTATACGGTGTTTAAGGTGATACAATTCAGCTGAGTTGTATTAGGGAGGGGCATAGAGGACTTTCTGAAATGAAGCAAGGGAACTCTCTAAGGGGAAGGAAATGTTTTTTACTTTATTCTTATTGTACAGTGGAAGGTCTTGACAAAACCCAATGAACTACACATTTAAAATAGGTACATTTTATTTCATGGAGATTATAACGCAATAAAGTTTGCTCCAAAAGAAAAATCATCCAGCTGTGTGGAATTGCTGATTTTAAGTAATTACTTAATTTTAATTCAGAATAATGTACATTACTGTATGTAAGCTATATCTCAGTTTTAAAAGGTGAAAAGAAAAAAGAAAGAGGTGCCATCCTCTGAGCACCGGTCCACACGAGAGCACCTGTCTCTGAGCCCTCCCCGTTTGGTGCACCCCATCCGAGCACCTGGGCTTCTCATGCACTGCACCCCCTCCCAGCTGCTCACCAGGTTCTTGTCTGACGTGCCCCTGCTCTTTGCAGCTCCTCAAGTTCATCCCAGAGAAGAGTGACGTTGACCTCCTGGAGGAGCACAAACACGAGCTGGAGCGGATGGCCCGCGCCGATCGCTTCCTCTATGAGATGAGCAGGTTGGGGCGGCCTTTGTAGCCGGAAAGGGGAAGGAGGTGGCAGGCCCAAGAGGGGGCCAGAGCTGGCTCCTGGGGCTGGGGCTGGTGGCGGTGGCCTTCTGATGTAGCTCACTCTGTCCACAGGATCGACCACTATCAGCAGCGACTGCAGGCCCTCTTCTTTAAGAAGAAGTTCCAGGACCGACTGACCGAGGCCAAGCCCAAAGTTGAAGGTATGGCTGAGGGCTGGGGGAGGGCTGGGATGGAGAGGCATCTGGGAATCCATGAATGGGGCAGAGGGAAGTTCCTTCCTTATTTTTAACCCAAAAGGGAAAAAGAAAGGCAAGGACAAAATTTAAACTGTGATGTTGTAGAAAAATGTGCTTATTTATATTAATCTCTGTGCCAACCATGTGACCCATTTCTGTGTCTCAGCATGCAAACTCTCTGCCCTGGAGAGCATCCTGTCCCACTGTGGAACAGAAACAAGGAGAAGATAATAGCTGCACCTAGAACAGCACCTGGTGCACATTGAGCTCATCTATTTTGCCCACCTGAGAGGTGCTAAGTTCATAGAAGACCTCTGGGCACATTAATTCATGTTTGAGCTACTAAGAAGTAAAAAACTACATACGGTGATTCATGGAGGCATCTGATTTTCTGAGGCAGGAAAACCCCTTCAAAACAGGCCATTTCAGATGGGAAACTTGAATCTCTGCCTGGTATGGTGGTGCACAGCTGTAATTCTAGCTACCCAGGAGGCAGAGGCAGGAGAATTGCAAGTTCAAGGGCAGTTTCTACAATGCACTGAGACTCTCTGTCTCAAAATAAAGAGGGCTAGGGTATAGCTTAGTGGTGGAGTGCCCCTGGGCTCAGTCACCAGTACCACAAAACAAAACAAAAACTGAAAACCAACAAGAATTATGATTTCTGACAACCATGTACCAAGCATTATGCAAAAAGAAAAAGGTGTCATTTGGTCCTTACAACAGTCCCATGTGTGAGTGCTATCATCACCCTCTATATGCCTCCTTTCTCATCTCTGTTGCCTGGTGACTTTGGCAGTTGTCACTGATGGGTGGTGGAGCCAGGGTAAGGATGCACTTGCTGTCTTCCTAACCCACGCCTTTCCCCTGTCCAGTGGTACTGTCCACAGGACATCTTCCTGGGGCTGCCTGTTGGGATGGCAGAGGAGGGAGGGGAAGAGAGTTGCAGAAAAGGCAGGAGGGCAGGATAGGGACAAAGGCTGGGAAGCCCAGCAGAGGGGAACAAGAGAGCCTGTGTCCCAGATGCTGAGGGTGCAGGGCTTGGGGCAAAGCAGAGCATGGGCCCCCCCTGCTGGACGCCAGGGTCAGTCAGCCCTCCCACCAGTCCAGGGAGTGGACCTTGGTGGAGTCCAGTGGGCTGCTTCCAGGAGGCTTCTGAGAAAGGATGGAGCATGGAGAGCTAAAGGCAGACACTTTGTGTAACCTGAACTCTGTCTCCCATCATACCATCCTCAGGCAGGGAGGGACCTGCAGGTGTGTTTAGAGATAATGGGTCTGAGAGAGAAGGAAAAACTCAGGAGTGACTCTCCATTGCTAAGCTCTGGTGGTATCTCCTCGCCCTCTGACCAGGGTGATTCCTTATCTTCATCTTCCTGCGGTAGACAGCCTTTGGGGCATGAGGCACAGATAAGGCGTTCAGCCCAAGATGTGTGCGCTCAACAGTTTGTGTGTCCTGGCTCATTGCAGCAAATGGGAGCAACTGCCACTGGAGTTTCAGAAGCAGAGCAGCTTAGCCACGGGGTAGGGTCAGTTCCAGACAGCTTCCCGTTCCTGCTCCTAAGTGCTTCCTGATAGTCTGGGGATGTTCTGGAAGGTCTCCCTTTAATATCAAGCTTCACAGAGCAAGATGAGTTGGAAGACAAAAGTGCTGGGAAAGTCACTCTCTGAAAGCTATGCTGCCTAAGACTCGCTCTGCTGGCGGATGTCTGAGGGCGAGGTAGGGAAGAGAGGGCTGGGTTGACTATTATAGAATCAGATCCTGTGCTTGATTTGGGGTAGAGAATCATGCAGCGGCTAAGAGTCACACTCTTCTTTCCAGTTCTTCCAGGAAATATTCCTGGAGGATCCAAGATGGAGCCTATCCTAGCTGGGTCCTGGGCTAGTGACACCCATACTCTCATCCTCCAGCAGGGACTCTGGGTCAACTTACCTAAAGCCAATGCACCAACTTGGACAAATTTGCCTGTTCTTCTATGAATATATTCATTAACATATCCTGAAATATATTCTTATGAATACGTTCATTGCTGAGTATACCAAATTTACTGATTCTTATTATGTATTATTATGAATACATCCTCTGAATACAGTCAAGATGAATATGGTTGCAAATGTAATATTCTTATGAATATATTCATGAATATATTCTTCCTGAGTGTATCTCAAATGTCAGGTCTGCATAGGGGAGTTTTCCCATTGACACTGATTTCCTTTGAACCCCTGTAAAATTTTCTGTTTGGCCAACATTTTAGCATTTTTCTATGATCCCTTTGCAGATTTTTCAAACAGCATAGCAACCTTAGAAAAATTATCCCAAGGAATATAAATTGCCAGAAACTTTTAGAACTCTTTTTTTCCAAATGAACTTTTTTATTGAAATAGGGCGAAGCACAGAGGAGAGCCCCACTTGATGAATTGTTATAAAGTGAACCCCATATACTCACACCTGCTCAGACCTGGAAGGTTTCCAGACCCCTAGACTCCTCTGTGCATCTTTCTCCTAAATGTTGGCCCCTTCCAACTATTAAGGCCTCCCTCTTCTCCAAAGAGACTTTTAGTAATTTTTTTGTTATGAAATTTACATAAGTGGAGTTATAGGTTCTGAATAATTTCATGCTGGCTTATTTTGCTCAACATTATGGCAGAACTTAAAATTTTTAAGTGCTAGGGTTAGGAAGGAAAAGTATCATATTCATAGAAAGGACATAATAATCTTTTATGCATGAAAAGGTTTTTTTCAAGTCTGTTCTTGGGAAAAGTATTGGTGCCTTCCAAGAAGTCTGGTGCCTTGGTCTTGGCGAGTTCGTCTGTGTCCGTGGAGCTGGAAACTTGGAGACGAGAAGTGGGAAAGCCTCTGGCCCACAAGAGTTGAAGACATTGGACAGTGGCTCTCTGAACTCTATTGTGGCATCTTCTTGGGGTGTAAGGGGAGCAGCTGCCCTGCTCAGGCTCTGACCTGTCCCCCCTTTCCCAGCCATCCTGCTGGCCTCCCGGGAGCTGACTCGCAGCAAGCGTCTGAAGCAGATGTTAGAGGTCGTCCTGGCCATTGGCAACTTCATGAACAAGGGGCAGCGCGGGGGCGCCTATGGGTTTCGGGTGGCCAGCCTCAACAAGATTGCTGACACCAAGTCCAGCATCGACAGGTGGGACCTGTTTGCCTCCTTAGCCTCCAACTCACCTCACTCTTGACCTCTCTCCCCAAGACTCCCTGCCTGTGGGTCTCCTCCTGAGCCTCATTCTGCTTCCTGGTCCCTCACCCTTGACCTGTCATCCACAGAAACATCTCTCTGCTCCATTACCTGATCATGATTCTGGAGAAGCATTTCCCTGACATCCTAAACATGCCTTCGGAACTGCAGCATCTTCCAGAAGCCGCCAAAGTCAAGTGAGGGGTCCCTCTAAGACGTCCTTATCTCCATGATGACATGCACCTTGGGCTAACTAGGAGTGGGCCAGACAGTTTGCTCTTAGATCCTTATTTCAGTGATGCTTCCAGAAAACACCAAAAGAGGAGTGGGAAGTAAGTTAGGAAGAAACGGAATGCCCAAAACAGGGACCTTGGTAAGCCAGTTACCATGGTAGGAAAGTGGCACCAAGCCCCACTAGGCGACTCCAGGAGGTTGGATATCCCACCCATGGGGTAAGGGCGCTGGGGAAGTCACACAGTATCCCGTGTCATTCATTGGCTGAGGGAGTTTCAGGAGGCTAGAACTCTCTGATCATGGGTATAGGTTGAGGAGGCTACCCCAGAAAAAGTGCTCACCCAGCTGGAAGAGTTGAGGCCATGTTAATGGATAGATGGCGGACATAGTGTGGGGCTTCAACAGCCTCTGCTACCGAAATCAGACCTGAACCCAAGGGCTGATAGAAACCATCTCCAGTGGAACCAGAAATGTAAATGGCTAATAGGTATCCAATGCTTGCTGCATGCAAAGTATACTGTGCCTTCATTCTGTTGCTATCACATAATACCCGAGACAGGGTAATTTATAAAAAATAGTTTATTTGACTCACAGTTCTGGAGGCTGGGCTGTCCAAGAGCATGGCCTCAGGGTCTGCTTAGCATCCGGTGCATCATCACATGGCAGACGACATCATACTGCAAGACAGCAAGTGTTATTGCTAGCTTGGGTCTCTTGTCCTTATAAAGCCACTGATAACATCATGGGGGTCCTTACCCTTATGACCTCATCTAATCCTGATTATCTCTCATCAGCCCTACCTGCAGATGCCATTAATATAACTTTTCGATACAGGAACTTTTGGGGACACATTCAAGCCACAGAATCCTGTTAAGAAAGAATAAGCAGTACCTGATACTAATAAAAAATAGAAGTCTGAGCCAGAGGCCATGTGTTAGAAAATATGGAGCATGGTATTTCTGATCCAAAAGGGTCTATGCAACAGAACTCTATGCACCAGCAGGCAGAAGGAAAGTGATTTTTCTAGGGCCACCTGTTAGTAGCCTAAGCAGAGCTGAGACTGAGGTCCACTGACCCCCAGGCCACTGTGCTTAGTGCTGCTGTCCACCTGAACCAGACTCAGGTCCTCCTCCACCATGCAGAGCTGGTGACCTCCTCTCCCTCCTGTCTCTCCACAGCCTGGCGGAGCTGGAGAAGGAGGTTAGCAACCTGAGGAAGGGCCTAAGAGCTGTCGAGGTGGTAAGTACGTCATCAAGTGTGCCTGGGCTTGGGGGGGATGCCGATAGAGAAACAGCTGCCCATGCTGTCCACCCTGGATTGACGGTAGACTCCAGTCTGAGGCACTTCTGTGACCTAAAGCTCCTGGCTGAGGTCCAGCAATTGGCACAGTGAACACAGCCCTCAGGAAAGGGTGATTGGATTATCTGGGGTTTAGGTTTCGGCCCCCACCGAGGGGACAACTGAGGTTGTTTCTATATCCCTGTCCAACATGATGTCCATATGGAAGGGGATGGAGTGAACTATAAATCTGCCATGTTGTAGTTCAATTCAAGTGGATATTAAAGCGGAGAACTGGCTAGGAATAGGGGTCACGCGGGGTTGCAGAGGGGTCTGCTGGCCCCAGAAAATTCTTCCTCATGTCTCTTCACCCCACTGGGTCAGAGGGGGACCCATTGCTGTCCTTGCTGGAGGCTCAGGTGTCCTGGTCCATTTAAGATGCCATGAACAGAGTCGCTTATAAATAAGAGAAATGGCTCCCAGATCTGAAGTCCAGGAAGTGTAAGATCGAGTTGCCAGCTGATTCAGTGTCTGGTGAGGGCTTGTTCCTCAGAGATGGCACCTTCTTGCTGTACCCTCACAGGGTGAGAAGGGCAAATGAGCTCCTGTGGGTCTTTACTATAAGGGTACTAATCCCATTCACATAGACTCTGCCCTCATGAACCACCACAGCTCAAAGACTCCAACTTTCTAATACCACCCAGTTGGGAGAGCAGAATTTCATCCCATGAATTTGGAGGAAACACACAGACCATAGCACCCAGTCTTTGGCCTTTCTCATTCTTGCTCTGATGCTTCTCAGCTAATACCATCTCTGGCTCTAGGCAAGGCAGGCCCAGTATTGGGATGTCCTCAACCTTTTGCCCCTCACCCCTCCAAAACCTTTCCCTCTTCCTTGTAGGGAAAGGGAAAGTGTGAGTGGGAAATGGACTTCAAGAAAGAAGTGACATTAAGTATAAGAAATAACCTTTTGCCACAATGGGGCAAGGGGTGATTTCCAAACATCCAACTTGTTAGTGTGGTCCATGGACCAGCAGCATGTGCACCAGTTAGGAGCTTTAGAAAACACATTTTAAATCTTCACATGACTCCCTGGGGGTCTTGTTACAATGTAGATTCTCACCCAATAGGTATGAGGTGGGCCTGAGACTATGCATTTATTAAGATTTCCCAGGTGATTCTACTAGACCCAGAACACATTCTGTGTAGCAAGGCTCTTGAAAAAGAAAGATGACATTGATAGGTGAGGGCATAGAGGTGGGTGAAGTGGATAACTCATACTCTGTACCACCCTGAGGACTGTGAACTCTAGGTGTTCCCTCTTTCCAAAGGGAGGCTCAATGTCCCGTGAATGGCAAATGGGGGTGGTGATGATCCCTGAATTCCTGATTCTGAATTACTCTTCCTTCTCAGGAGCTGGAGTATCAGAGACACCAGGTGCGGGAGCCCAATGACAAGTTTGTTCCAGTCATGAGCGACTTCATCACAGTATCCAGCTTCAGCTTCTCAGAGCTGGAAGACCAACTGAATGAGGCCAGGGACAAGGTAAGGGTACCCCAAGTGCCCCTTGACCCCAGCCAGACCCTGAGCACCACTACTCCTCATCTCAGCTGTGTCTAGCAGAGATCCTTCACCCCTGCCTCCCACAGACAGCCCAGGGGGAACAACCCCAGAGCCACAGAGCTTTGAGGAAGAATTGTCCCCTCACTCCTGCAGGATGCGTGAGCATATTGCACCCGTATGGATAACCACATACTGCAAAGAACACAGTCCGCTTATCAGGGTTGAGGTACCATCCTCCTTACAGGTTCACTAAGGTTTCACAAGCCCACTCAACAAATAGGACATGGAGGGTGACATGCCAATGATGGCCAGTTATAAATGATGGAATCGGCTGAGGACCCCAACTCTGCATTGCAGCTTTGGACTTGATTGCTTTGCTTTTCCCAGCTTCTTAGGCTGATCTGCACATAGGCCCCGTATGTGGGGCTTTTGTAAACTGGATTCTTATTCAGGAGGCTTGGTGTGGGGCCTGAGACTCAGCATTCCTAACCAGCGTCCAAGAAGTGCAGAGGCTGCTGGCCCAGGGAGAATGCTGAGTTACGAGGTGTTCTTTAGAGGCTGTTGCTTGGGTTGAATTAGAGATGACAGCTGATGGCAGCTGTCAGTCCAAACAGGGTCTGACACGTGTAACTATTCCCTTGCATCTATTCTCATTTACTCCCACGATAGCACTACAGATTCTATTATTTCCATCTTACAGACGAGGAAGTTGAGGCACAGAAGAGTTCAATAAGTAACCCAATAACTAAATGATCTCAGGTTCATTATGACTGGGCAGTTCCTGACCTTAGAAAGGGCTTTCCAAGGTCACTTCATGGCCTGGACCTTCACCATAGCAGACCCAGGTGTGTCCTTGAGGTGGCCTGTCAGTCAGTCCAAATCCCACCTCCCCAGGTGTGGGCCTCAAGCTTTTCCTTAGCCTTGTCCTTATGCATAGATAATGGGGTCTCCCCACTTCCTATAATCCTGGGCTTTGGACTGGGCCATGTTCTGGCTGGAGCTCAGCTACCCAGAGCTGAGCCCCCTTGCTTGATGACTCTCCACCAACCTGTTCCCTCCCCGCACAGTTTGCCAAGGCACTGATGCACTTCGGGGAACATGACAGCAAGATGCAGCCTGACGAGTTCTTTGGCATCTTTGACACCTTCCTGCAGTCCTTCTCAGAGGCCCGGCAGGACTTGGAGGCCATGAGGAGGAGGAAAGAGGAGGAGGAACGGCGGGCACGCATGGAAGCCATGGTGAGGCTGGGCCTGGGGCAGGATGAGGGCAGAGGGGAGGGCCTGAGCGGAGGGTCAGGGCAGGGAGCCACTTGGGGGTAGAATTGTTGGGCTGAGGCGGAAGGGACTGGGGCACACTGGAGGTGCCAATCCCCATCCTGGAAGACAGCAGTGAGAGGTTGGGGCATCCTGAGAAGTAAGGTGGGGGTGTAAGTGAAGCACCCCCAGTCCAGGGGTGGGCCCCCAGCTGTCAGGCCATCGGTGCAGCAAGGGGACTATGCAGCTGCCCTGCCTTGGCCCCTGTCCCTGAGGGGGCTCCAGCTTCTCGACCCCCACCCCCAGCTGAAGGAGCAGCGGGAGCGGGAGCGGTGGCAACGGCAGCGGAAGGTCCTGGCGAGCAGCACCCTGGAGGAGGGAGGAGAGTTCGACGACCTGGTGTCGGCCCTGCGCTCTGGAGAGGTGTTCGACAAGGACTTGAGCAAGCTCAAGCGTAGCCGCAAGCGTTCAGGGAGCCAGGCCCCAGAAGCCACCCGTGAAAGGGCCATTAACAGGCTAAATTACTGACCTGGGGAATGGCCACGTGGGCGGCCAGGAGACAGGGACAACTGAGAGGGGTTCAATGGAGGAGGTGGACTTCAAGCCCCAGGCTGGGCCCTGGGTGAGGCTGGGTGGGGCTGGACCAGGTGTCTCCCCACACTTACCTTAAGGGACTCTGCTCACCTCCTCCACATTGATCGTTCTGATCCTGGCTCCTGGGGGGAGCCTGTGGGGTTAGCTTGGACATCCCTGGCAAGTCCTGGCCAGGCAATCTCAGACTGAGGGGGCCCTGTTCCTGCTCCCCGCCCTGGGCAAACCCACGCTAGCGCAGAACTGTTCCAGATCTAGACTGGAGAGGTCCATGGACCTTGTCCCAATCTGATCTCCTGTGCAGTGGGGAGTAATGGTGGTTGGGCCTCTGAGAGCCAGGGGGAGGGAATCCAGGCTCCTATCGCTGAAGAGGAGGCTCAGTGGAACATGAATCTGGGAGCAAACTTTTTTCTTGGCTGGAAACCGAAGAGGCCTGATGTAAGATGAAGGTGATGTACGGACCAAAGTCAGCAGGATGGAGTAGCAGTGCCTGTTTCCCACAGTGTCAGTCCTTTGGTCCCTCTCCCTTCCCTATCCCCATGTCCATCCTATCTACTAATCTACAATCCAGCAAATGTACCCCGGGGTTCCCAGGACTATGACTCACTACGAGGTGCTTGACAAGTCTGGTGAGGAAGGGAGTAAAAGAAGACTTCATGTGTCCTCACACTTCATGTCTTGGGCAAGGGATCCTGTGACAACTCCCTATTGTCCTGAAGTGAGAGTGATCACACATGTTGCTAGAGTTCCTGGGAGCCCCTCACCAGAGGGTGACACTTGAAAACCTAGTTCCATGTAACAGTTCCCTGGGCTCCACACCTTCTGAACATCTGCCCCAGGGCAGAAGTCACAGCGGCCTGCAGCAGAAGTCACAGCGGCCTCCCGCCTGTCCAGGCTGCAGAGATTTCTTGGAACCATGAAAAGTTGGCTGAGGCTGGCCCTGGGAAGTTGGTTCCTGAGGGCCAAAGCTATCCTCTGCATTTACAGTCACCTCTAAGGATGGTCCCCCTGGAGGCATCCAAAGTGGGGGCTGAGAGGACAGGCAGGGAACACTGGGGAGATGGGGAGACAAGGCCACTGACTTCCTTGGAGAGCACAGCACTTGAAGGAGCCAAGGGAGGACAGCTGAGAGAAGGCGCCCACTTCCACCTCTGGTGGTCAGTTTGGTTCTTGCCAAGGGGCCCATACTGGTCCTCTTGTCCACCACCTTCATTTTGTCCATACTGAGTTGTGCTTGGCAGGTCAGCAGAACAGCTGTATCTGGACAGGTTTTCTTTCTTCTAAACGGAGGAGGGTGAGGTCAGCAGGGGGAGATCAGCTCCATCAAGGCCTGTATTTTCTAAACACATACCTTCAGGCTAGCCCTGCCTGATCTGCACCATCAGCTGGCTCCCAGTCCCTTCCCTTTATAGTTCTCATCTTCCAATCCCATCTTCCTGGCTCAGGGTCGTTGCCAGTGGACAGAGTGGTGGGCTGGGCTTACTTTTGAGCTGCCTATCTTAGGTCTTTTCCCTATATCAGATTCCTAGGGTGGGATCATAGTAGCTGTGGGGGAAGAAACACAGGGTCAGTGAGGCCAGCATGTGAGTTGGTTTGAGGGGGAGGTTATAAGTGTTTTGGTGGGAGGGATCCGAGCAAGTGCAAGCTTGGTCAGCATAGGTGTGAAGAGGCCATCCTGGGACCTAGGTGAGGGTAAGGCAAAGGCTTAGGCTTCTAAGAGCAGTTGCTGAGAGCTTTGTTACCTCCATCTGTACCCCAAGAACCTCTGCTGCAAGCAGTGGGCTCTGGGAGGATGGGGGTTCATGATGGGGTTTCCTAAGGTCCTCTCCCAAATTGACTGGGCTGAGTCAGCCAGGGGCAGCGAACGGGGAGGGCTCTACTTCTGTCCAACCAACACCATCAAATCTTGGCATTCCCAACTACCATGGAAGCCCAGATATTCACCAGCAAAGACATGGAATATGGAAACTGTTCAAGACACACTCAATTCTCAGCAAGGCAGGGTTTGGTTTAACTGTTTACAGGGGACACATTCTTCCAGAGCCCAGCCTTCTCACCCCCAAAATATTTTTTTTCTATTTATTATTTTCTGGATCTGGCCAGTGGCTCTGGCACTAGATGCCACTGTGGCCAGATCTCCAACAGTGCCTTGGACTATGGACCATCACGGTCAAATCAATAAGGTGGCCCTGGTGCCCAAAGTAGGTAGCGGGGTTGGTCCTTGGTGTTACATGATTAAGCCTGTATATATGTTCCTTGGTTTTGCTTTCCCCAGGATTCCTGCAACCTTCTTACCCCTTTGGGGGGTAAATTCCTCTAGCTAATTTGTGTCCACTGTAAAATTTATAGCCAACTTCATGTGACCCTTTTCAACAACGGCAGCAGCACCATCTCCCCTGCCCATGATGGATGTATTTAGGGGAGTGAGAAAATTCTTCAGGTGGATGGAGAAGGGTCTGGTCTGGGTTCTCCCCATACCTCTCCCATTGCCACCAACTGGGCAGCCATAACCATCTCTCTCCACCCTCTACAAGGGACCTCTACCAAACTTCACGGCAAGGCTGCTCTCACCAGCTGTCTCAGATGACAACTGAGGCTCATGTACAAAATCTGCAGTGTCCTTTTTACCTGCACCATTCTTTTTATAAGAATATATTGTAATACTAAAAAATATTAAATCCATACCATCCCTATCCAGGCTGCTAGAAACTTGTGCTTCCTCCCAGAGGGGACTTGAGGTGGGCTGGGAAGTGGTCACAGTGGGGGATGTGCCATAGCCAGCTGGTACCTGCTCCACAAAAGTCTGAAGTGTTACATGGAGAGCTAGAATTGGGAATATTTGTATCAGGAAATCGTTTTTCAGAGCTGGTTTTTCAACCTTTGCCAGCACACCTCAGCAGGGTCACCACTGAGGAGACCCCCAGAGGAGCCCATTCACATTAGAGAACCCAGGGGGCTAGGCCAGTGTTTGGGGGTGTGGAAACAGGAGCCTCCAAATCACTCCTGGTTACTAGTAGCTGGTGATACAAGCAAGGTGGTTGGGATGCATCACCCCTGACAAAATTTTTTTTTACAGTGCATTCCCATACCTCCCACTCCCCACGGTGGGGGTGGGGGGGAGTGGGCATATGGAGAGGATGCCGTTGGCCTTGCCAGGGTCTCCCTGCATTTCTTGGGGAATGGGTCTGCGGGATGGATTGAGGCGGAATGAACCATAGCAGCCCAACACCACCAGATACAGTCTTTGTTCTTGCCTCTCCAAATTTGGCACCGTGGCTTTATTTGTGTTGAGGGTGAAGGTCTATCTTCAACTCTCTTCTTTCCCTGACAAGTTCCAGAATAAAGAGGTGTGTGTGGGTGGAAGGCAGTGAGCAGGTGTGGGGTAAGCAGTCAGCCAAGGGTCCCCAGGGTACCCCAACATGTGCATTCTGTGTAAGAGGGGGACAAGGAAAGGGAGCTGGTGGGTCAGTGCAATTGTTAAGTCCAAAGTCTGTAGGTGGCATCAGCCACAGACTAGGGCCAAAGGAAGGGGCAACTGGCTCTTTGGAAAGAGGGATGGCAGGAACGGAGGGACGGCACAGGGCTGTGGCCACATGAGATCGGGAAGGCCACACTATTGGAGAGAAGCTGTGACACATTCTTAAGCAAGCTTGTGCTTTTCCCTTCTCAAAGTGGGTTCCTCTGCTTAATGAGCCCTTATTTTCTCCCCAGGAACCAGGGGAAGAGAGAACCCAAAATGAGTAGTTACGGGTTGGGTTTCCCAAAGCTAGTGTCTCCAACAGTTCATGAATAACATGTCCTGGTTTTCCTGTCACCTGGTGATGCTCTCTGTAGTCCCCTCCATTACCTCAGTGTCCTTGGAAGACTTAAAGGTCTATGGCATCCTCTCTGCATAAAGGGGACTTCACAGGTTATTATAAATCACCTAGCAGCAAAGGGACAGGCTCTAAGCCCGATGGAAGTCCCCCCGCTGGCCTCCAGTCTTGCTGATGAGTTTGACCTCCCCCACCACGATGTCCCTGCTGACAGCCTTGCACATGTCATACAGGGTGAGGGCGGCCACCGCAGCAGAGGTCAGCGCCTCCATCTCCACCCCGGTGGGGCCCCGAGCCCGACAAGTGGCCTGGATCACTGCTGCATGGCGTGAGCTGTCCAGCTCCAGCTGCACCTGGACATGGTTCAGGGCCACATGGTGGCACAGAGGAATGAGCTGGCTGGTGATCTTGGCCGCCTGGATTCCAGCCAGCTGGGCCACCACCAGGGCATCTCCCTTCTTTAGCTGGTTCTGTTGGACAAGCTTGAAGGCTACAGGCCCCAGGAGGACCACAGCTGAGGCCACGGCCACCCGCTCCGTATCTGGTTTCCCACCCACATCTACCATCGCTGCCTGTCCTTCCGAGTCCACATGTGTTAGGTGGTCTGAGGTCGACCAGGGTCCTGAGTGGGCAGCAGGAACCCGGGACCCTGGGCTAAGGCACTTTGAATTGGTGTCCGAGTCTGCATGGGAGCTGTAGTGTCTCTGAGGGCAGCCAGACCCCATCCATGAAGGGGTCTGGGGGATGCCACGTCCTTTCCAAAAAGTTGCCATCTGGCTGGAAAAACTCACTGTGGGTCTCAGACCCTGAACATGGAGGGGGTCCCGGGAGAAAATGCTCAGGCTGGCTGGTGGGGAAGAATCTTGGAGCAGCAAAAATAACTCTGGAAGACAAGAAGGAAGAGAAGAGAGACTAAGCCCAAAATATAGTCTTTTTTCCTACCTGTTCTCTCCAACCCTCTCCCTGCCCCACCTCAAGTTCTCTTTCACACTGGGGGAAAAGCCAAGAACAAAAAACAGTGAGAAGAAACAAGACAGAAGACAGACACAGGTGCTCACAGTTCACACTTATAGCCCTTTGCTAGGCAATGATGGTGCAGGGTCATCCCTGACTTCCCTTTGTCACACAATCTTCCAAAATTCCTTTAAGTACCACCTAAGGCCTGAAGGCTGGAGTGTGGATTGAATGAATCCTCAGTGTCCCTTCATTTTCTTAAAAGAAAACTGTAGTTGGTCTCCCCATAAATTATCAATTATAGCTATTTTCTTCTTCATGTTCCCTACCAAGAACTAGTAGAAATCATTTAGTGTACAGACCAGACATAAAAAATACTTGATCTACTTAAAAAATGCCTTTCAAGTTCCCTCCGGTACATCAAAAGTGCACATAAACAGGTTGAGTCCAAGGGTCCAGAGGACCTTGGGAATTTTGCAGGCTCTTGCTGTTGTCCAAATGGTGGCCAAGAGACCAACAACATCAGTGCCATCTTAGAACTCATTAGAGATGAAGAATCCCACTCTAGTCCTCCTAAATAAGAATCTAAAACAAGATCCCCAAGTGGTTCATATGTACATGGAAGTCTGTGAGGCTCTGTCCTAGGAACTCTGCCTTCATAGAAACAGACAAGTTCATGACCCTACATCCCTGAGAGTAATGGAATTCCTTATGAAGTCAAGGTCTCCCAGCTTCTGGCTCTCCATCACACTCTGATCCCCAGCCTTGTTGATATCAGAAGCACAGCCTCCCTTCTTGGGGGACCATCAAGGTGTTCCCCTCTCCTTGCTGTGAAGGTGCATCAGCACAGGCTAAGACCCACCAAGAGGACCACACTGCTGTAGTGGAGGCACAGGGAGGTGCTCACGGTAGCGTTTTCCTGGAGAGCTGCCTCCTTGGGTGGCTGGTGTGCTAAGGCTGTCTCTAGCTCGCTCCAGCGTGCACTCCTTTGCTCCAATCTCTGGAGAAAAGAACCCTTTGTTCCAGTTTTAATCACTGTGTTCTCTTGTCTAATGGTCTGATTTAAAGGGCCCAGGACTGGGTGTGACGCAGGGTCAAGGCCTCACCTGCTCTAATCTTGGCTCTGTGCCAGAAAGGCACAGGGCCTTCCAGCTCTTCATGGACTGGCCCAGTTCCCTTGGGTAGGAGACCACACATAGCTTTAAAAAGGGGTGATGCTTCCCGTGCACACTTCCTAGAGTTCAGGAATTGGGAGGTTAAGATCCTAGCCATCTCCTGCCTGAAATGACTAGTAACATTGTGGCAGCTGCCTCCATCTGTGCCTGGCACAGATGCACAGCACCAACCTCCAAGGTCAGTGGTCCAAGTGCATGGGCATGGATTACTCCATACTGCAGTGGGCAGAGCCCTGTGATTGTGTCCAAGCTAGAAGATTCCAGAGCTGAGGAAAGGGTCTCTACTTTAACCAAGAGCTCCATTCTCAAGGGACAACTAACTTATTGACCATTAGGTAGTCCCTAATGTTCTGCCCTGATTTCTGGTGGGTCAGAAGTGATTTCTGTGGCATGTATTGAGATGGGGAGCAACGGGCAGGGAAGAGAAGAAACAGTCAAGGCTGGAGGGGGTAAGAAAAGGCGAAGGAATAGAAGAAAAACAAAATAAAGAGCTCCAGGATGAGGTGCAGGAGCTGGGGTGCCTTGTGGCAGGGCCCCACCCCACAGGACCCCCCAATGACAAGGGTGAGTGGTTACGTACTGATGGGTCACCCACCGATGAGGATCATGGGCCGGTTCTTCATCTGGGAAATACTGAACATGCCTGGGGTAGGGAAGGATGGGGAGGGAGAGGAGAGGGAGGGGCAGAGAGAAGGCAGGAGAGGAGAGTTCACTAAAACGAACGGGAGGCCCACGTGCTCCGACAGCCCTGCACATGCGCTAGCTGTGACAAAAAGTCCCCACATGCATGTAGCCACATTACCCAAGACAGAGGACAGTCTGAATGCCCAGGGCACTGTCCTCTCTAACAGAAGACAACACGTGGAAAGAGGAAATGGCAACCCTCTCTCCCTAACCGGTAACAGCCCAATAGAATTTCAGGTCCTCCTGTGTAGCCCCTGCCATGCTCATTTCCCCAAAGGAGAACCACCACCCCAAGTCCAGAGCTCCAGAAGAGAGTTGTAGCAGGGACACTTAGACCCACCAGCTTCTTCCTGGGCTTTCAGTCTGCTCACCCCTAATTCTGAACCTCCCTCCTGCTGACCATAGCACCTCCCTGGCCTTCTCACTCCCGACCTTACCTGCATGACGTGGCTTCTTCCTGCCCACTGCAGCCCCAATGATTTTCAGCAGCTCCTCCTCAGAGGCCCCTGCCCGCAGGTGGTCCCGCAGTGATACCTCCGAGTTCCCGAAGAGGCACACCTGTGTGGGGTCAGGACAACAGGCCCCTCACCACTGAGCCTGAGCACCAGTGTCTGAGCCTCCCATGCAGGATCATACACAAAGCAGGAAACCCAGCCACGAGGGACAGAGGGTGATGAATGGAGGGGTCAGAGAGGCTGAAGCAAAAGAAGCAAAAGTAGACTTCCTGAGGCCCATGTCGGATTTAGTCATATTTCCTTTAGTGAACACATCATACTTTGAAAAGTTAAATAGAGCTGGGTGTAGTGGTGCACATCTGAATCCCAGTGACTCGGGAGGCTGAGGCAGGAGGACTATAAAATTCAAGGGCAGCCTCAGCAACTTAGTGAGGCCCTAAGCAACTTAGGAAGACCCTGTCTAAAATTAAAAAATAAGGAGGCCTGGGGTATATAGCTCAGGGTAGAGGACCCTGGGTTCCCTAGTACCACACATATTCACAAAAAATGTCAAACAGATGCCAACAGAAATAATACAAAAAATCCAGGTCCGTATCTTGCACTGAAATGTTCAATGGAACAGCCTCTTTACCACCAGTGGACCCCAATCAGTTGTAACTGAGTCCTTAGACAGGACATGCATATCCATCTCACCTCGGCCCCTCGGTCCTTTCACTGGTGGACATTACCACCTGCCCCACTCCTATTCAAGCCCGTGAGCCCCACTGGGTAGCTGGGCATTTGAGGGCTGGCAGAGATGACACTCTGGTCATTCAAGCTTCACGCAGTGCTTCCCAGCTTCTTTGAGAGGCTGGGCACTACAGGGGCTCAGGGACGGATGAGGCAGTCCCGAGATGAGAATCAAGAAGAAAGATGGGCGGGACATTTCCTCTCTGCTTGATATCTCTGGTGGGAATGGCTTCTTTTCACAGCTGCCAACAATGCCAAGCAGGCCCCCTTTCCTCCAATGCCGAGCCCTCACTGGGTGATATCACATCCTGCCTTTTCCACCTAGGTGGCAACAGCTATTCGCTGCTGCTCATCAGAGTGCCTCTATGCGACTTGCAGGTTCCCTTCACCCACACACTACAAGCAGCCTCCTCCTTACACTCTTTCCAGAAACCCACCGTGCATTTCCTGCTGGGATACAGGCAGCAGCTTCAGTCCAAGTCAGTTCCACATTTCCAGCCCAGGAAAGTCCCCAAACCTTTTCAACAACCCTCTGGGTGGTTCCTTTTGGATGTTAAACTTGATGCACCCAAACTCAATTCCTCACCCCAATCCTCGGCAGGTCTTGAGGCTCAGCAGCCACTTCAACACCTTCCTTTCCTCCTCTCCAGACCTCGAGCTCTTGGATTCTCAAATCCTCACCTCACACCTCTGAGTGCTTGGGGCACTGCTGAATCATCGTCTAATTAGTCTTCCTTATCTTCAAATCCAGGATGGATGGGACTCATGCCTCCCCTTGTTCAGAAACCTTACAAAGCTCCCTACTGTCAACAGAACTCGTTCTGAACCAAAGTCCTGTATAACGTGGTCTCCTCGCCTCTGACTTCAATCAGTTATGAATCTCAAGTACACACCCTCCCTCCTCACTCCTACCCCACCATCATTCGAGGTCCCCGGAGATGTAGTGCTCTTCAGGGTCCAGCACCCACACTGCCTGTCCAGACACACGCCTGGCACAATTGTGGGCCTCTGCGTACCTCCTCTTTGGGCTCACCAGTGAGTTTTTATGGCCTTAAAGGGAGCAGGCTCTTGTATTCCCCACAGGACTGAACACACAGAACATGTTTATCAGATGGGAGGAATAGATGTTGGCTTCAGAGCTGAGCCCCAGGCCCGATGGAGAGGCTGATCCGGGTGAGTGTGCAGCAAAGTGCACACTGGGCCTTCAGCCCTCCCCTCTGGGAGCCCTGAAGCTGGATAGGGGCTCCCAATAAACCAGAAACTACTTTAGGGGCCCAAGAGAAGAAAAGAGGGAGGGAGTCTGGGTCACAGTGCCTCAGGGGCCATGAGTCCACTGCTCCCATGCTCCCTCCAGATCTGACATTATTGCATTGACTTGTAACCTGCTGCCTCCTCTCCCGGCAGCGGGGGGAAATGAGAACATAGGGCAGTGAGGGGTCCTTGTGGAGGAGGGGTGCTCACCTTGAGGTTCCCATCAGCTGTGATCCGCAGGCGGTTGCAGGTCCCACAGAAGTGCTCAGACATGGATGTGATAAAGCTGACCTGGCCTAGGAAGCCGGGGATTCTGAAGGCCTACGAGGAGAAGGGCAGCAGAGGTGGGGGACAGGCTATTGGGCCAAGCATGCCCTCCTCCGATCAGGACCCCCTACTCCACAGCCTGCTCTGAGGAGCTCGTGGGAAGGTGGCACCCAAAGCCCTGAGATGACAGACGACACCAGTGTGATGAATGACTGGTGCCTGGCTTGTCCTAGAGGGACCTGCTGACAATACAGGGACCTGTGGGCAGCACGTCTAGAGAGACCAGTTGGAGAGGGACAGCAGGCCCTCTAGCTACCTGCTGGAGTGTAACCCTCAGAAGAGATGAAGCCTCATCCCAGCCCCATCTGCTGGTTCATCCAGGCACAGGAGGAGGTCACCAAGGCACTGCTGAAACACACCACCCTCATGCAGCCCCTGCCTGCTCTCCATCCGGGAGCAGAGGCCAGTGGCCTCCCCAGCCTCTCCCTAACCTTGGCTGTGCTGCATTCCTCCTCTGGCAGCTTCTCCAGCTCTGGCCACTGCTGCCGGATGGTGTCCAGCATCTCCTTGTAGCTGACCATCTTCTTGAAGTTCCACTTGTTGCCTATATTTGGGTTGGGGTAGCAGGGGGAGCTCTTGAGTCACAGAATTGAAGGTTCTTCCAGTCCATTTTCCCATGCAGCACAGGGACTAGACTCCAGCCCCTTGGATGGGAGGACAGGGACCCCTGCTCAAAATGGCTGGACCAATCACACTCCACTGAGAATGCCCAGCACAACACTGAGCCAGCACCAGCCACGCCCCTCCCACCATCCCTGCGGTCAGCAGTACCCACAGGGTGAGCCCAACCTTGTACACTTCACTCAACCCCAGACCCAATTTCCTTACCCTTGCCTGCCACCCCGTCACTGACCGTCAAAGGGCATGTACTCTATGAAGCGTATGTCCAGGGGGAGTCCCTTGGTCAGGGTCACGAAGTCCAAGAGCTCGTCCTCGTTCAGACCTCGCATCACCACGCAGTTCACCTGGCCAGGGGCCATGGGACGACCATGAGGGACAACCCAACATTCTCTTGGGATGACCCACCCCAACCTGAGTCTGATCACCTTTCCTAGCAACTGCAGAGGTCTTCCACTGGGGGGCCAGACGATACCTCTCCCCACAATTCTCCTTAAGTTGAAGGATTCCCTGGGGCCATGCAGTGTGAAGGGAAGTAGTGGGAGATACACTTCAGCTGTCCTGGCCAGGGACACTGTCCCCAGGGCCAGGGGGACCATGTGAGAGTAGAAGGCCAAGTCAGGTGGGGGAGAGAGGAGAAGTCAGCGATGTGGTAATTCCTCACCTTCACAGGGCTGTAGCCCAGCTCGATGGCCTTGTGGATGCCCTCCAGGACCTTGTGGAAGCCTGCAGGGCAGGAGAGAGAATCAAGGACCCAGGAGCTTCCTCTCCCCCCCCACAAGGATTCTTGCAGAACACTTCGTCTGCAGAGGGCAAGCATTTTCTATAACAGGTCAGAGAATAAATACGTAAGGTTTTGCAAGCCAAGAGGTACAATCGAGGATTCCACATAGGTAAATGCCATGTAGTATTTTTTGTCTAAATTCAAAGTTTGATAATGAAGAATCTTTTGTAATACAGATCTACAATAGGATGGAAGGAGGGAATAATGTTTTTTTTTTTTTAATAAGGAGACTATTTTGCTTAATTGGGGTTCACAATTAATGTTCCCAATCATTAATTAATTCCAAATGTTATCTGTAAATCCATTCTAGGTTCAAAGGCTATACAAATAGATGGCGGGTAGATCTGGCCTGTGGGCTGTTGTGTGCCAGCCCCTGATCTAGCTGAACCCTCATGTCTGGATGAGAAAGCTGAGGGCCAGGGGAGGTACTGTCCTGTGGAGAAACCGGGGAGTAGTCTCCCTCTTACAGAATGCAGGTTTCCCCCTCTCCCAGGTCCTTTCCTTGTCCTTCATCAACAGTCCATCCTTCATTCACTCTGAGCACCAATCGTGTGGGTGCTGCTCCAGGGCTGGTAAGCCATTACTGTGCCTGTTATTGTCACCTCCCTCTGTAGTTAACCTTGGGCTGTGCCCAGGCCATCCTGAAACTCCTCAGGCACCCAATCATCTGAGCACCAACTGCAGGCGGCCCCTCCCCACCTGAGGTGCTGCAGTCTGGGTGGTAGCCCCAAGGGAGGGCACCTGCTGATGGTCTCTGTTCCTTACAGCATTTCTGGTTTCCCAGTGAGGGAGGACAAGGACAGGAATGTGCAGTTTTTATAGAGGACACTGCTAGCCTAACCAAGGACCCAGAGTTCCCTTCTAAAGCACTGCTCCCAAAGGCAGTGACGAGGAAGTGAACAGAGGGACGATCTGATGTCAGGACATGCTATCTCCAACATATGCGCCAGGGAAGGACAAACCAGGAGAGGGGAGTAAATGGACATGGAGGTCAAGCCCACAGATGCCTCTTCTGCTTCCCACCCAGAGCCTTTGCAGGTTCTCTACTCGCTGTCCCCTCAGAAGGGGCTCCCTTGCACCAAATCCTCTGGGTTCTTCAAGGTCAGTACAAATGCCTCCAGGTTGACAGGTGGCACTTCGTCAGTACCACCAGACAAGCAGTGGTTGTCTGGATACTTCAACTTTTGGTCCTTAGTAGCCTATCGGGTCAGAGCAAGGTCATGTGTCTTCTGTTTCCTGCAGAGCATGTAGAGCAGCCCTTTGTAGAGGAAGGAGGCTTGGTGCTTCCTCGACACTCAGAAGAGTGCAAACAGGGAGGCACATACCAGCAAGGGGGAGGAAAGAAGATGGGAGAAGGATATTAACACTTTTTCCAAAAATGTGTCCCAGCCCTGAAGCTTCCATGCCTAGGAGACCAGACCCTGGCCCAGGGAGACCCATAGGTCAAGGATGGCTCTAACTGTCTACCTCAGCGCCCCCTACCCCAAACCCTCCAAGGCCACTAAGCAGGAAGAGGGTGAGAGAGTGTATACAGGAGGGGTGAACGAGAGAGGCTTATATCTATAGTTGGGCATAGGACAACCACAGGGGACTGCTGGGGACCCCCTTCCAGCAGGGCCCACTCTGGCTCTGCCATCTCGGGTGATTACTTCCATCATGGTCAGGCCCACATTTCTTCAGAGCTCACCTTAAGGTGACCAACTTAGCCAGCTTGCCAGAGACTGGTTTTAAAACCCAAAGGCTTTCATTCTGGAAATTCCCTCAGTCCTGGGCAAACTGTGGCTGAGTTTGGGAGTCAGGGAGAGCTGGGTCGCCCTGGTTCATTAGTATTTCATCCCCAAACGGTGGGCATTTGGCTCATCTACAGCCAGTGACTGGGCCCCTCACTCAGCCCCAGCCATGCAGGAACTTGAGAAGAACACCCACCCCAACCTGAGTCTGATCACCTTTCCTGCGGACGATGAACTCAAACTTGGCTGGCACCAGGGTGTCCAGGCTGATGTTGATGGCAGTGAGACCTGCTTTCTGAAGTGCGGGCAGCAGCCGTGCTAGGTTGATGCCATTGGTGGTGACCCCGATGGTCTTCAGCCCTTCCAGCCGGTGCAGCTGGGCTGCAGAGACAGCACAGGGTGGGAGACATCAGTGTTTGCCTTGGTGAAGCCAGGAGAAAGGCTGGAAGGCAAGACTCAGACCAGACAGAGGGAGGGAGTAGGGGTTCTCTCGACCTGTTAACCAGGCTTGGCTAAATAAAAAGTGTCAGAATAAAAACCATGGCAACAATCACCAAGAAATGAAATATTGACTGCTCACTCAGGGCTGGGTGCTCTGCAGGCACAGCTCGCTCAAGCCTCCCACAGCCATCAGCATTATTTAGTTGATGCTATGGGCTCAGGTCTGGAATTTGCCCGAAGTCCCACTTGCCAGAGGCTTGGTTCCTAAGGTGGTGCTATTGGAAAGAAGTGAAAGCTTTAAGATGTGGGACCTAGTTGGGGGGTCCAAAAAATTTTGTTCAAAGCCACGCAGCTTCTAAGAACAGCTGAGATTCAGGTCCATGTGTCCTTGAATCTAGGACTGTGTTCCCAACAACCAACAACACAGGGCCTGTGTGACTCTGTCTAAAAAAAACAAAACTCGAGTTCAAATTAAGTACTGTTTGACACCCCCACCCCACAACTCCCTAGGAATAAGGATCAGAAATTCATAGCTGCCCTGGAAGGTGAGAAAAATTTCATCGATGGCCTAGAGTGACAAAGACTAGAAGATAGAAAGTGGATGGAATCGATGGAGAGATGACCACAGCCCAAAGGCACTGAAGAGGATTCTGTAAAAAGGTGCAAGTGACCAGTATGTGCCAAGCTTGGTGGTCTGTGTACAAGAAGCAGAGGGATCTCAAGGCAGGTCAGGAAGTTGCCTGGCTGGGGAATCATATCTGGATAAACTGGGCAAGCTGGACTCACTCCCTCCCTGAGAGCAGGGGAAGGGGAGTGGAAGCAGGGCTACAGCAACAAGGTGGACACTACGGCAGCCCGCAGGGAAAGCCCTGGAGTGCTGCGGGTCCCCTTGCAAATCAAAACCCACAGACGCTCCAGTCCCTTTTATAAGAGGGCAGAGAATGTTCATCTAACCACTGCACATCCTCCCGTATCTCTAGGTTCCTTATCATACCTAATACAACCTAAGAACTATGTAAACAGGTTATACTGCAGAGGTTAGAGAATAACGACAAGTCAAGTCTGCTCATGTTTAATACAGGTGAAAACGAGGTAGGTCGAAGGACCTAGTACATGTCAGCAACAGCTTAGTGTTTTTCACTGAATAACTCTGATCCATGGTTGGTTGGTTCTGTGCATGCAGAAACTGATACAGAGGGCTGACTATAGCTACAGAAAGAGAAAACGTGACAGGAAGCAAAATGTACACATGGAAAATGAGCAAGGTGCAAAACTGAGCAAAATGAATTCCTGAAGAACTGCACATGAAACAAAAGACCAAAAAAAAAACCACAACCCAAACAAACAAACAAACCCCACCTGGTGCTAAGGATATAGCTCAGTTGGTAGCGTGCTTGCCTCAGATGCACAAGGATCTGGGTTCAATCCCTAGCACTGCACACCCACCTGCTCACATTCAAATCCAATTAATGTCCAGAGAAAAAGATAAACCAACCGTGTGCTGTAGTTTAGATGCTGAATGTCTCTCAAAGACCCACAGGTTAAAAGCTTGTCCCCAGAGTCGCACTGTTAGGCAGGGCAGGGCCTTAGGGGAGGTCATTAGGCCACTGAGGGTGTGTCCTCAGGAAGGGACTTTGGGACTCTGCTCATCTTATCTCTGATCCTGGTTCAACACGCAGGGGGCTGTGACCACTCACTTCTCTCTCACAAGCTCCAGCCACTGCCATCCACTGTCCTCACCAGAGACAGAAACCCACTGGATCTCGAACTTGAACCTCCAGAAGTATGAGTGAAATAAATATTTTCTCTTTAAAAATTAGTTGCCTCAGGTATTTCACTGAAGTAATATAAAACTGGCACTGTCAACATGTTCACAACAATTATCTTTGTGATTATAGAAGGATTATAGGTGATTTTTTTTAAAAAATTTACCTACATCTATTTTTTTCTATGAATAATTTTTCTTTAATAATGTCAGAACACACACACACACACACACACACACACACACACACACCCTTGGTTTGTAGTTGACTTTGTGCTACTGGATAGTAACACTGACTAGGTCTTTCCATCCTGAGACAGGTGCTTCCATCAAACTAGGGAATGGATGGCTCCTGGTGGAGAACCAGCCTAGTTTCCCATGAGAGCAGACACCAGGAGTATTGCATCCTAGCAAAGCTGGACTGAGAAAAAGGCAAAAAGATTACCAAGTTAATTATCTGTTTTGATAGGATTGCATGGGAATGCACATGCTCATGGTGTAGGGGAAAAAATCCTGGGGAGAAGTTAGAGTATGGAACTTTAAAAGGCTTTGACCTGGAATTTCACTTCTATGAATTTAACTTAAGGAAATAATCGTGGCTGTGAACTATAGCTATCGACAAGCTTATGACAAACTGCAGAGCAACACATAATAAAGCAAAGGCAGGCAGGACACAAAACAAAATGTTGACAGTGGTCACACACATGGGCAGTGGCAATATTCTTTTTGCTCATCTTAAATACACATATATTAAAAGAACATAAGAGTTTAAAAATAGCGGCTATGTGAAAAAGCAGAGAGGAACTTCACTCTGGCTCTGCCAACAAGGAAAATTAGCAGTGCTCATTGGATCCCTCCACCAATCCATCCTGGAGAAATGTAAAAAAAAAATCTTGAGAAACTCACAGGAAGATGAAAGCTGCTGTGAACTGGTGTCTGTGGCGGGGGGGGGGGGAGTGGCGCAGCTGGGGCCACTGGCAGGGAACTTGAGCAGAGAAAGGAAAGCAAGGCAGTGTGAGCCCCTTTCTTGCTCCTCCACTGCCACCTCAACACAATCACTGCTGTCCCCTTACTGAAGAAGGGGTCAGCAAATGCTCAAGAGAACCAGTTTGGGAGCCCACGGGAGGTGAACTGAGGAACCTGCCAAGCCCTACTAGGAGAGGAGATGGGGACAGCAGGTGGGGACTGACCATCCCCTATGTTCACTCCCCCCATGCTCCCCCTCCAAAGGCTAGGGGACTGTGGATTAAAATTAGGGGTGACCGCCTCCTCCCAACTCTACTTCTCACTGTGGACTTCAAGGCAAAGACCCACAGGAGGGCCACCTGCACAGTGCCGCAGCACGCCCTCTCATTGCAAGTTCAGTGAAGGAGAGATCTGGTGAGCTCCAAGACAAATAATATTAATATGAAATAAAGTAGATCCTAAAAGTGTAAAAAGGAATAAGACAAAATATTAAATAAAAACATAATTGTGATATAAAGAATGCAGATGACAGAGTCATGGACACAGAGAAATCAAGTGATCTCGAAGACAGGGCTAGGCAGCCCTCAGGAAATGAGAAGGAAAGGAAGAAATCAAAATATAACTTAGGATGAAGGCCACAGGTAGGAGGAGCAACACTCAGCAGAGTTTTTTAGGGGGAAGATTTAATGGAGAGAAGGATATACATGAGGAAATAATGGAGAAAATTTCCCCAAGCTTATGACAAACATTTTAGGATTAAAAGCAAAATGTTGGGCTGGGATTGTGGCTCAGCGGTAGAGTGCTTGCCTAGCACGGGCGGGACCCGGGTTCGATCCTCAGCACCACATAAAAATAAAGGCATTGTGTTATGTCCATCTACACCTAATAAATAAATAAATATTTTTAAAAAAAGATTTAGGGAAAAAAAAGCAAAATGTTGCTGTACGAGGTGCTATGGGAACTGTTTGCCTAGCTGGGTTTGTGTTTTCTTTTGGTTCCATTCCTTTTTTTTTTTTTTTAATATTTACTTTTCAGTTGTAGTTGGACACAAAACCTTTATTTTATTTATTTATTTTTATGTGGTGCTGAGGATCAAACTCAGGGCCTCGCATGTGCTAGATGAGCGCTCTACCTCTGAGCCATAACCCCAGCCCTCACCCATCCCTTCTTTCTCTGCCACTATTTCTTCATTTTGGAATGAGAATGTCTACTCTTGCCATTTTATAATGGATCTGTGTATCTTGCTTTTGGTTTTTACAAGAGTTTACTCTGAGTCTCAGATGAGACTCTGGACTTAGACTTTTGGGCAATGCTGGAGCTGTTAAGGCTCTGGGACTCCAGGAGATAAACTAAATGCACTTGAACTGTAAGAAGAAAATGAGCTCTTGGTGGCTCAGGGCAGAATGTTAACAGTCTGGATATGCAGCAATGTTCAGAGGTGAAATGACTGGACTGTGAGAACTATAACCTAATCAGTCCATCTTAATTTGAATGGACCAACTGGGTGGGAACTGCAGGCAGGTGGGACATGGCTGGAAGAGAGTACAGAGGGACAACTACTTCATAAAGCAATGCCAAGTTGTTTTCCAAAGACAAATATTCACATGTTCTATGAGCCAGCAATTCTGCTCCTAGAGAAATCGTACAGGAAATGTGAGAATAACAGTGTTCAAGGGTGAATTTTCCCCACAGCCCCTTCCCCTTTTCTCTCTGCTTTGTGGCCACCATGAACAATGGAGCAGTGCTTCTCCCGCATGCCCTTCCACTAGGAAGGTCTGTGTCACCTTGGACCACCATGAACTGAACCCCTGAAAACATGAGCCAAAACAAACAGTCCTCCTGTAAAATGAATTTTAAAAAGCAAAATTTTATTGAATACCAACAGAACAATTGAGGAAAATCTTATTCAAGATAGTCTACTAAATACTACAGTAAAATTCAAGGAAATCAGATTTTTAAAAAAAGATTATTAATAATTTTCAAAGTAAAAGAATGGAACACCTTAAAGGACCAAGGACCAAAATGACATGAGACCTTTCTCATGTGATATTGACTATAAAAGACAACTGGGTGGTATTTTTTTTGTGTGTGTGAGTGTGCCGGTTACTGAACCCAGGGTCTCACCTACTTTGTAGTGCTCTGCCACTGAACTACACTTGAAATACAAACAAAGTACAAGAACGCTAAAAAGTTTGAAGTAAAAAGATGAAAAAAGATATAGCAGACATAATAAAAGCTGATACAACTTTGGTAAAATAAAACTCATATATTACGACTAAGGTGTCAATAAAGAGAAAAATGTAGTTAGTACATAATGGCAAAAGGTTCAATTTACCAAAAAGACACCACACCTCTAAACATGTATGTACCTAGTGAAGTTGCTTCAAATGTATAAACTAAAAAGCAACAGAGGGGCTGGGGTTGTGGCTCAGTGGTACAGCGCTTGCCTCGTACATGTAAGGCACTGGGTTCAATCCTCAGCACCACGTAAAAATAAATAAGCAAAATAAAGTTATTGTGCCCATGTATAACTAAAACAAATATTTTAAATAAATAAACATAAAAAGCAACAGAATCCCTGGGAGAAATTAACAAACCTATTCATTTATTATTGACAGGTCAAGAAGACACAAACCCAGCAAAGATCATGACAACACAAAGGGCTGAACACTAGAATCACCAATTTTATAACCCAATGGATGAATATATAGAATTCTATATGCAACAATCAGAGAACAGTTTTCTCAAGTATGCTCAAAACATCCATGGAAACTTCCAAATTAGGTCATAAAACAAGCCTCAACAGATTGTGAAGAAGTAGTGACTTGTAGTTAACATTCTCTTATCACCACTAATTATCCAACACTGCACACCTGAGGTCCTGGATATGGTGATAGAACAAGAAAATTAAAGGCATATTGGATCAAAAAGAAAAGACGCAGCTTTTAGTTACAGATTATACAGTTGTTAGCATAGGAAAATTAAAAGAAATTAAACAGCCATACTAAACGATCGATGAAAGAGTTGGGTAACAAAGAAACGTACCAGAAAAAAAAAAAATCAGATTTTTTTTTTTAATGACCCTGTCAGGATCCCAGCATAAAATTGAGTTCATGTCAGATGGTTAAATTAGACTACGATGAAAGCTGCTTATAAAGGTATGAGTAGGATGCAAGGACCCAACAACGCACAGTATGGTACTCGGACTAGCGACACCAGGGATCCATTACCATGCCTAGGGCCAAAGATACAGGGGAAAACCCAGCAGAGAATAGGAGAAGGGGCCAAAAGACAAGGGACCCTACACAATGTGATCCCTGAGCAAAGAGCAGGGCAAAGGAGGAAGATAGCTCTAGGGGCTATGAGCAAAACTGATGTTAATTCTTCCCAATTCAATGTAATTAAGACCCCAGGAGGTTTGTCCATGTTACTTGATAAGCTTTGTCCATTTAAATTTTAGGATCAGTTTAACACAGCTAAAGCACTGTTGAAAAATAAAAAGGAATTGCCCTACTTGATAATGGATATATTCTGAAGCTAGAATGATTAAGATAGTGCAATACTGGCATGAAGACAAAAACTGAGCAATAAATAGAACAGAGTACAACATGAAACAGATCAATACCTATATGACAAATTTATGGGAGGAAATGGGGACTGTGCAATACAAGGACCTAGAAAAAGTGGCCATCTGTATGGAAAAATATTAAATTGGATTCCTAAAAATCAACCATAGATGAACAAGGAATTTTAATGCAAAACTTTAATTTTTTTTAAGCAGAAAAAGAACAGTTCATTTGACCTTGGGTTAGATGTTAATTAATAAGAAAATGCTTAATTACTTAATATCTGCTACTGTTCAAAAGTATCATTATTCAAAGTAGAGCTTATTTTTGCAAACTGGGAGAAGATATTTGCAATATATACAAATAACCTTTACCAAATCAATGTGAAAGGACAAATAAGCAAGTAGAAAAATGTGAAAAAACATGATCAGGTATTACACAGAATTACACATGGCTAGTTAACATGTGAATATAAATTGAGAACACAATGAAGCATGATTTTACACATTTAACTGGCAAAAATCAAGAATAGTACCACAAGCGTTAAAGAGGCTGCTGAGCAGAATCTGTATTGTTGGCGAGAATACAGAGGGACAACTGCTTCATAAAGCAATGCCAAGTTGTTTTCCAAAGTCAAATATTCACATTTTCTATGAGCCAGCAATTCTGCTCCTAGAGAAACCGTACAGGAAATGTGAGAATAACAGTGTTCAAAACAGCACTATTTACAAACCCAAAAAACGGTAACCAACTCAAATGCTCACTAAAACATACAGCATAGTCATATAATTGAACAGTAGCTCACAGAGAACAGGGAAAGGATGACTCTGGATACCACGTATGAATTTCACTGACATCAAAACTGTAGTCCTGAAATGCTGTATGTTTACGTACAGCACATTTATGAAGTTCAAAAACACTATATCTGATTTTGTAAAACCAAGGGAAAGATAAACACAGTTTATCAATGTTTGCCTCAGGTGGTAGTGGGGGAAAAGGGGACAGAATCAGGAAGTCCACAAAGGTGGTTAGAAGTTGTTACCAATGTTCTTACTCTTAAGAAAAAAGATTGGTCAGAGAGTGTTTCCTTAGGAACTGATAACATTATTAAGACAAATGAGAGTAAAGGCAATCAAGTCACATATAGACCAGTGATGAAAATACCTCAAGAACCAAGGAGTTTATTTAATGGTTTATTTAATAAATCAAGGAGTTTATTTAATAGATTTCTACACAAGTGGACTCCATCAAAAATAAAAGAAAAAACATCACACTTCTCAAAGTCTGTCAGTGGCTGCCCACTGCAGTAGGCTCTCCTGGGCTTTAAGGTGTGAGATCTGCCTCTTCTCTATGAGCAAGAGAGAAGGAGTGAGGGGGGAAGGAAAGAAGAAAGGGAAGACAAAGACAGAAGGGGAGAGAGAAGAAAAAGTGGAGACTGCAGCACTGACAGTGACAAGCCATTCTGAAGTCACCACACGTACAAGGCTTGTGCAAACCCCTCAACACCATCAGGCATGTGCATTCCTGGTTTCCTCTCCCTTGTTTCTTTTGGGGAGTCCCTAACTTTCACTCTCCAACATGGCAGCTGCTAGTCCTGAGGCTGTTCATACCAAGAGGGTAAAAAAACGAGTTTCACAGCCACATTAGTCACATGTTAAATGCTTAAGAGCTACTATGCCTAGTGGCTACCATAGCAGACCACGAAGACCTTCCCATCATCTAGGACAGTTCTAGTGGACGACAGGACTTCACACCCACCTGAACTGAAAGGAAGGGGCAGAGGAATGTGTGCAGAGGTAGAGTGGAGAAGGGCTGGGGGAAGAGGGTGGCTGTGAGTGTCACAGGGATGGCAGACAGAGGGCGCCAGAGAGCTGCGTGGTGCAGACCCAAGGGAGAGCCCCGCAGCACTCAGGTGGTGGGAGCTTGGGCAGGGCTGGAGTGAACAGGCCTCAAGCACCACTGAAACCTGTGAGCTGCCATCATCCTTCCACTCTGCCACCTGGGAGGGTGGGGACATCCTTCCACAGGCTGGGCTTCTACTTCCTACCCCAGCCCCAGCCCTCACTCCCCAGGAGCACCTACCTGCCCTGCCCTTAAGGATGTTTTGCTGTAAGGAAGCCCCTCTAGGGAAGACCAGAGGGGCCAGGGGACAACAGAAAGCGCTCCACAGGAGGCCAAAGCAGGGCGGCTGCATTCTTTGAAGCACTGAGGGAGGGAGGAGGTGGGGAGGAGGAAATCCTCAGGAGCAGGTCACAGTAGGCAGGTCCTTGTCCTAACCTGTCCTGGGTGCCTGTCAGCACATCACAGCAGGAAAGGGAAAGGTCCTTAAAGTTGATGAGGAGGCTGAGGAAGGGAAGGGGAAGAACATGAAGAAATTCATGGGAGCAAGGAGTGGCGGAACTGGGAACTAGGGCTACCAAGCTCCCTGGCTCCTGCTCTTCTCACTGTGCAAGCTGATGGCCGCCTTCCATGGACAGCTCAGAGTCCCCACGCCATGCTGACCAGCCAGTCATCCTCCCTCCCTTGGCTCCTCCTCAGGCCTGGCATGGAGCACCGGGTTTGAAGGTGGAACCCACCCCACGCCGTGGCAGGGGGCCAAGGAAGTGGCCTAAATGAGGGGGCTGGACTTGGCAACCAGCAGCGGCTACAGCCCTTTCCTGGAATCGAGGAAGTCTTTCAGTTCTGAGGACCTGCAGCTGCATGGGAATGATAGCAGGAGCCCAGGTTGAGTGACCTGTGGGGACTGAGGGTTTTCAGAGGGCCCTGGCCCTGGGCTCCTCCTTGGTACTCCCACAGCACCTGGCCTTCGCTAGGTCAGCCTCCGCACAAGGCCAGCAAGCCACTCCAGCAGCTGCCTCCTGCCGTGGGCTGCACAGCAGCGAGGCCTGCAGCTCGGCTTCCACATCTTCAAGCTCTCACACGGCACCAGGCCTGTGAGGAGGTTCTCGCCAGAACATCTACCGAACCTGTGAATGAGGCAGTGCTGAGATCCCATCCAGAGCAGCTGGGAAGGAGGCAGCACCCAAAACATGGAGCCTTATTTTCCTTTGATTCCATTATTCATAACAACATGAATGAAGGTCTCTCTCTGCCTGTCCTTGGGGCTTCGAAGCAGCACAAAGTGAGAGGTCTGTAGAACACCAGCCGAGTGCTGGTCACTCCTTCTCACTCCCTCCTCAGGTCAACCCTGTAAGATTGTACCCTCAAGGCCCCAAGGCTTAGGATGAATCTTAAAAGTTGCCTAAAGATATACTGTCAGTAAGAGTCATAGCTGAGATTCAAACAGAAGGATGTCTTACTCCAGAGAATGGGCTTTGACCTACCCTTCTTTCATTTGTTCAACAGTGAGCACCAAAGTACACCTCAGGCCCAGATTAGGAGATGGGAACAAACCCTGCCCTGCAACCTGAGTGTCCATGGTAAAGGAAGAGCTAGACCACTGAAAAAAAACAAATATGCGGACAAATAATCCAGGATGAAATAAATGTTACAAAGAAAATTAAACTAGAGTAAGGGGGAAAGAGCAGGGATTGCCATACTTTTTTCTGAGAAAATCCAAATAATAGACATTTTCAGCCTGTCTGGCCAGTTTTGCAACACAGTCTTTATTGCCCATGGCTGCTTTTGCAGAATTGAGTAGTTGCAATATGGAAATAATTGGGCATGGCTATGTTCCTATAAAACTATTAATGGACAAACTTAGGATTTCATATGAATTTCATGTGGTAGAAACTGTTAAACTGTTATTCTTTTGATTCCCCCCCCACCACCATTTAGAAATATAAAAACCATTCCCAGTTTGTAAGTCATATAAAAAACACGTGGTGAACCAAATTTGGCCCCTGGGCTTCCTCTTGACAATTTCTGGGAGGAGGAGTGACTGGATGTATGGGTGGGATGCACTTTAGACAGAATGGTCAAGGAAAGCTTTGCTGAGGAGTTGAAATTTGAGCAGAGACCTAAAGGAGGTCAAGTAGTGAGCCCCAAGCTCCCCTGGAGGGAACAGCAAGCATGAAAACCTGGCTGTGTGTCTGGAGAGGAGGGAGGAGGCAGAGAGGCAGATAAGAGGTCATAGATATCAGTCATGTGGGCCAACTGGGGGGGACTTTGGTCTCAATGTGACAGCAAGCCACTGGGATTTGGATTGAGCAGCTTTGTGACCCTGGACAAGCTGAATCGCTCCATGACTCCTTTTCTCATCAAAAAAGGAATAATAAATAGCACTCCTTATAGGACCAAGTGAACATAATGTCCAAATGTCCAAATGAATGACAACTGCCAATATTAAGGTTAACATCTGAGTTCAGCTGGAGGAGGCAGGAGATGCGAGATGGTGATGACATTTGTCCAACTCACCCACAATGTCCACCACATCTGGTCGGATGAGAGGCTCTCCCCCTGTGAGCCGGATCTTATCAACACCTTCTTTCACAAAAAGCCGGGCAAGGGTCAGGATCTCCTCTGTAGTCAGCAGGTCAGCCTTGGGGGTTAAGGGGACACCCTCTTCAGGCATGCAGTATTGGCCTGAGGGAAGGAAGGGGATGAGGTGGTAAGAAATAGATATTGCCGGCAGGCAGGCCCAGGATGTCCCTGCTCCCCAGCTTCCCATTAGGTCAACAGTTCCCCTAAACCCTGTCTAGACAATGGGGAGAGATCGCACCAAGTCAGAAGTCCTATAAATCCCTGCCTCCCTCTTCTCATTTTACTGGGCCCCGCAACCTGGCCTGACCATCCCTCTGTGGGAAGCTGAAAGTAAGGGTTTAACCAAATCAACTGGCTGGGGGCACTGGAACGCTGGTCCCTCAGCCTGGTCGGATGAGAGGCTCTCCCCCTGTAGGGTAGGGTCTGCCTAGAAGGGGTAAGGCCCTGGGTAGGGTCTGCCTAGAAGGGTTAAGGCCCTGGGCCCACTTCTGCTGGTGTTATTCGCTCTCCTCCCCTACCTAGTTGTGGCAGTCACTTCTCTTTGGGCATGTCATGAATGAGAGTATTCCTCTCCGGTCTGGTGAAAGCCACTGTCCTCTGTAGACACAAGTGCCCTCAAATCCACCCTATCTATTACAGGTTATGAGTCTCACTTCACAGGCTGGAAAACTGAGGTGCTCCTTGTCCAGGGTGAGGTAGCAGAAGGGGTAAACAGGTGAGCTGCGGAATGGAGGGGGCACCATTTCCTGCCACCACTTCCTAGAGAGCAGCTTTCTTAAGGGTTGGGTCAAGATGTTATCACAAAGTCAAGCAGCATGTTGGGTCCAGATGTGGACTCCAGAGACTGGGAAGAATAGGTTAAAAAATATAAGAATGCAGCACATGTAGTATGTTTGGTTAAACATTTACCAAATGTGTGTGTGTGTGTGTGTGTGTGTGTGTGTGTGTGTGTGTGTGTTTACTGACCCATGAAGCAAATATATTACTTATTATGAGGTAGAGTAGGAGGGAGGGAAGGAAAGAAGGGGAGGAGAGAAGAGAAAGGGAGAAGAAGAAGTAAGGGACAAAAGAAGAAGAAGTAAGGGACAAAAGAAGAAGGAGTAAGGGACAAAGAAAGAAGGGAGGAAGGAAAGAAAGACTCAACTCTGGAAGTCCCTGTAGCAGGGGTCACTCGCCCAGAATGCTCCCTGCAGGAAATTATGAATGCTCTGTGTTTCAGCATGGTTTGGGGTGACCAGTCACAGGCTTGGGACATCTCGTGGCTGGCAGTGTTGACCTCAGGCGCTGCTATATATATCACCTATTTATAATGTAAATTACCCCGACCCTGGCCATGTCCTGGACTTTTAGAAATGGAAGGGAAATAGGAGGAAGGAGGACTGAAGACTGAGAGGTCCAGGACCCAATCACATTACTATTCTCAAATATAATTTCAGTAGGGCTGACCTTCCAGAATCCTGAAACTCAGCCTTGACCTCTCTAGGCCCTCAAAGCCTGCCTGGCTTGGCCAGCAAGGCAGGTGGGTGAGGAAGTTGGAAGACCAACATCAGAGGACCAAAGTGGCTTTCTGGTCTTGGGGAGATTTCAGAAGCCACTTCAGCAAAGGACAACAGCCCAGAGTGAGCCCAGAGCGGGCTCAGGATGGAGACTCACATCGGAGGTTGCACTTCTCAGTGAGGGAGATCCGCAGGTAGTTGTGTTGCCGGCCGAAGTTGTCTGTGAGGAAGGTGGAGAAAGGGGCCACGTGCTCCTTCAGGAATGGCCTCTGCCTGGACAGGTCCTGCAAGGACAGGGCAGGGGGAATCATGGGGCAGACTTCCAGGATAGGGGAGGCAGGAGGAGACCCACCTGGGGTGAATTCGAGGGCCCAAGGTGAACAGCCCCTCCCCCACCTCTTACATGTGGATAGCACTTCTAAACTATTTATCTGGGCCCTGCAACTTCAGGGGAGTTGGAATTGTCCCTCTAATTGAGAGACTAGGAAACAGGACGGAGGGAAGGACCCTTCTCCTAGACACTTGGCTGAGGATGGGGAATTCTAGTTGGGCAGAAGGTGGAGTCAAGGGTGGGTAGGGATTCTTTCAGTCCTTATTCTTTGTTCTACCTAGTGCCAGAAGGAAGGATTAGCACCTATTGTGTGGGGCCTACAGAGAGGAGATTGCTGCAGACTCTAAGCAAGGCCCAAACCAGTTCTGGGGAGAGAAAGGGAGCCAACCCTGCTTGTTCCGCAGCTAGTCTGATCTGTCTCCTGCTCAGCCCTCTCCCCTTTCCAGAGCCCAAAGAATGACAATCCAAACAGCAGTGAGATCACTGCTCCTGGTGGTAACACTTACCAATTTTAAGGTTCCCAAAGAGTGTTCTCTGTCCAATTCCCACACCCACCCATAAGGGGTCATTATAACCAAGTCGAGGATGGAGTCCAAGAACACACTGGCAGAATCAGGATTCAAATTCAGGACTTCTCATTCTAACTTTATGTTCTTTCTTCTAATTACAATCTAAGGTAGGTAGGACAATGACCAACCTTTAGGACAAAGAATCACAACCCTGGCTCCTGTCTGTGAGGTCTATGGACAGAGCTCTGGGCTAGGTGCAAGAACCTTGATTTCTGGGCCAGAAGTGACCAGATATAAAAAGTTTCTTGACTTCTCCTGGTCTGCTTTCCCACTGTCAAATAAGAACAAGGTTATAGGTCAAGGTTGTCTTGCTAGAAGTAAAGAAGCTGGTAACTTAATAACCAGGATCATCATGATCTTGCCATTTAAGAGTGGAAGGCCTCTGGCCTTCTAGAAGTCCAGGGTAGCTGTGTGCATATACCTAGGAGGAAGAAACTGATAAGTCACCTCAGCCCTGGCTGCACATTAAAATCATTTGGGGAGGGCAAGAAAAAAGTTCCACTGGATTCCATTCTGAATCCAGATATTTGTGATCTTTCCAGGAGATTCTAAAGTGAGCCAGGTTTAGGAGTCATTAACTGAATCAAAGATAGAAGGGGCATGAGCATGAGAGTGGGTAGGTGGAGTCATGCTTTTTCTGGGTCCATAAACTTTCCTCACTACTATCTACCCCTCCAAGGGTTTCTCCTTGTAGAAACCCTGCTCACAGTCCCATAGGGAGCAAGCAACTTTCACTTCTCTAAACTGCAGGCTGCTGTGATTCTAAGTCACTTCCCTTAGAAAAGTCAGGGGCTGCACTATCATCTAAAATCCCACTGGCCATTAGAGTCCAGGAGATGAGACAAGGAGGTGAAGCCAGAATTAAAAGAGGCAGTCAGTATAGATAGGTAAATCAAGTCAGGTCGGATCAAAGAGGCCAATTTAAGTTCAGGAAGTTGGAAACTGCCCCCTGAGGGACTGAAATGCCTTCAGAGCCCTTCCTCTACTGTATCAAGATAACCTGCCCCTGCTTCAACCTGTTGCTAAGGTAACCTGTCCCAGGAATTGCCCCCCCCCCCCAATCCATCTACTTCTCACCTTTTGGATATCCCACCATCCCACCGAGCATCTCCTGGGCCTAGTCACTAGGCAAGAAGAACAGAAATAAGAGAGCAGGAGAACCAAGGAAGCCTAGGACATATAAAAAAGGCAGAACACCTGACTTCTTGGGATACCAGGATATCAGCTATGGCCCCCCCCCTCCCTCCTGGGAGAAGTCTATGTTATCCTTTTTAAATGAACCCTGCTTTATATGCTTGCCTTGGCGTGCTTCTCTAATATTCAAACTTCCACATGTGAGGGAGCAGAACTCGTCATCAATAACCGTCGGTATCAAAGGGACCCAGGTTTATGGCAGAGCTGCAACCCTTTCCCCTCAACAGCTATTTGCAATGTAATCATGTTAATCACCACAGGCTCTCTACCTCCTTACCTGCCAAGATGTTCTGCTTACTCTAACATAAGGTGGGGAGTGGCTAGGTGAAGAAGGAGCCAAAATACATCTGGGAATCGAGCAGGTGAGAGGACCAAGGAGCATGACTTGGCAGAAACCAGAGAACTGGAGGAGCAGGGAGCGGTGGGGAGTGCTCTTAGGCCCTCCATCCTGCCTCTCCTCCCACACTGCAGGTCCTACTTGCCTTCTCTCACTCTTTTCCTCTTTCCTTAAATCTTCTGGAGGGGAAAAAAAATATTCACACCAAAGTTATCCAGGATTCAGAGGGGATTACTGGGCAGACAGGGGCCTCACTCACTCAGGACTGGCTGGGGCATGTCAAGGAAGCAGAAAGCTCCAGGCTGCCCACATTCCCAGGACCCCAACCTGGAGCAGGCAGCCTCCCCTGCAGGAAGCCCTCTCACAGGATTTCATATCTCCAGCATGGAGCAAAGTACGTTGGTACCAAGTGTTGAACTGTCATGTCAAGGCCTATCTAATGGAATGAGAAAGGTGGCATATGGGAAATCCACTTACACTTGCTTCTGGGCTGGTCTCTGCTATAAATACAGCTTAACCTAATACAAGGTTCTCAACCTTGGCTGCACATCAAAGTCACCTGAAGAGCTTCTAGAAGTCCTAAGATTCTCACTCAATTAGGTGAGAATGCAGCCAAGGTTCAGGTGCCATTCTAGTTTGAGGGTGGTATTCATGATTCGTGAAATAGGTAAACCTGGATTATAAACCTCAACTTGCTATTGAGCAGGTGTCCTGAGTTCTCTGAACTTTTAAGTTTCTTCCTGTAGAAAGTGTAGATAATAATCCTATTATTCTACTCTTAATCCTATTATTCTATTCAGTTGGAGGAGTTCCTGACACATAAGTAATCACTGTCACTTTCTTAACTCCTAAAATGGATGTATGTGTCCAACTCTACTAATGGCACATGGCTTGCGACTGACTTTCAGATCTGCCACCACATCACCCAAAGAAGGACACAGGGGGTCTAAGTTCCTCTAAGACCACTGATACTAGTGCTACTAACCAGGCTCTGGGCAGCCTTCCATATGCTACTGCTTATCTCTTATCTATCCTATACTCACTGGGGTACAGGAGGTGGGAAAGGGTATTACCAAGGTAGTTAAGGGAAGAACCTCACCCTTAAGGGCATTTGACTGGAAAGGTAAAGGCCAGCTGCCCAATAGCTCTAGAATCTAGATAGAATAGCAGGGTTACTTAAGAGAAAAAGAACACATGCCAAACTCATTTATCAATAGTCCCAATTTACCTGCTATTGGGATGATGTATTATCAGGGATTCCTCAAAATTAATCTATTCAGTAAGAGGACACAAAGTACCTGGAGCTTCAGAAGAAAGAGGGGTAAACTTGGGCTGCACTAAATCCTGCAGAGAAGGTTGTGTGGGCCACCCCAATCACTGTGGCAGGTCTCCACTTACCCAGACACCACCATGACCCTTTTGTACCTGTGGAAGCTGTTCAACCTGTCTTCAGACCCAGACAAGAACTTCCCCCTTCCACTGTCTTCACAGCCAATTCCCACTTACTTCTCCCTCTCATGGCCACATCCGGACACAAAAAAGCCCAGTGACTTTTCATTCTGGCTCTTCCAAAACAGATCCCTGCGAGGGGTGGGGAAAGGGACTCCACTGAAAGGGAAGGTGGGACAGGGGTTCCAGATGCCCCCACCCCTGCTCTTATCAACTGGAAAGCTCTGTGGATGAGCTCATCCGGTATATATATCTAATCTCACCTCTGAGATTCTCTTAAAGATGGATTTCCTACTGCATGAGCTGGTCCAACCTTCTGAATTTATAAACACGAAGCAAGGAAAAGTGACAGTCCCGCAACCAGGTGAAATTGGAGGCAGATGGAGAATGACAGTAGGACTTCCTGTCCAGTGCTCAGCCTGCTATTCCCATACTCTCTACTTGCATTTCAAGAAGCCAAATACATCTGCTGATGCCCCTGCCCACACAGCTGTGTGTCAAGTGCCATAGGGAAATACCTAGAAAGGCAGAGGAGTCCCTGGCATTGAGGAGCTCCCAGTATTCAGAAATCAGATGTGATTGTTCAGCTGATAGAATGACTATCCTGCATGTCTGGGGGACTGGGGAGAAACTGATAGACAGCACCTGCCAAGGATAGCAAGGATAATAATTAGCACAAATGCTTATGTAACACAGAGGAAAGTCTGGCACATGGAGGTGCTAAGTATATATGTTAGAATATATTAACTGTTAACATCCTATATGGCACAGATGCTGTGAGAAAACCGAGGTTCTGAGAAGTAACTTGCTGAAACTCAAACTTCTAATAAGGGGCAGGATTCAGACCCTGGTATTCTGCCCCAGAGCCTATCTCTGTTCTTCCTGCTACATCCAATCTGCCCTTGCAGAGTAAACAAAGAATAGCACAGCTCCTCTCCCCAGGATCCACATAAAGTTCTTTCTCCCTTGCTTTACAGTAATCTGAGGAATGATATAGCTGAACCATTTCACCTGAAAATACAGGTCCTACCCACCTGATTCTATTTATTGTGAGGACTAAAGGAGATCACTTATTATTAAGTCACCTAGCACAGGCCCTCTCATGAAAAGTACAAAATAAGGGGGAGGGGTAAGGAAACTTCCCTTTTTGAATTCTTTAAAGATCTCGAAGTCATCTCTGAACTTCACTGAGGAAGAGATGGGAAAACAAAGTTCAAGGATACTAAAATTTTTCTATTTCCAAAAGCAATGAGCTGGATCCTAGGATCTCAGGATCCTAGAGGGGCTGAGATTTAGGGAAAGCAAGTGCTCTGGACCCAAGCCCACCATTTCATTGAGAAAGATGGAGAGGTCAATGATTGAGTGATCCAAAGAATCCCAGGACATGCTCTGTCCTCGAAGACTAGAAAAGAAGTAGATTAATCTAGAAAAGATGTTTACCAAATGTAAAAATATGCTGGGCAAATTTTTCTCTAATCACATGACCAAAACAACAATAAACTTAGAACTTGTTATGACATGAAAGGCTCTGTGGGGCACTGTCAAGGATGGAGGGCTCCTACCCCAAATCCTAGAGAGAGGCAGAAACCCTTAAACTGGAAAAAGCCACATCCTGCTCTGTAACCTCTAGAATGAGGCTGAACCCTCCCAAGGGAAACAAAGATGAGGCAGAAAGAGCAAGCAAAAGGACACAGCACAAAGCCCTGCGATTACAAAGTAATAACTGACTGTTGGTGACATTTTTAGTGTCACATTATGATGAAGCTGTTATCACAGGAACACCTTATCACACACAGACACCCTCCACTCAGGGCATAAGGAGAGAAAAAGTAAAAAAGTGAGACAGGGCTGTGGAGTACTTACAAAACACCTCACTAGATGCAAAGTGCCATTCCTTGGTTGCCCCTATTTTCTGCAAACTGAGTCCTGGAAGCCGGTAACAGGTCTGGGACGGGGGTTCTGAAGCGAGCCTCCAAGGAGCCGCTCCTGCTGGGCTAGCAGGTGAGCCCAGGTAGCCCATCTGGGGAACATCACTCGCTGCCTGCCTGAGCGCCAGGGGGATCCCAGAAGGGGCTCAGAGTACAGATCTGGTGCTTCTCTAGGGAAGGGGTGAAATGCTCGGGCCTGGACCGGAAAGGTGCGGGTGCAGGGGGCTCACCTCTGTGGCGGGTTGGGAGGGCTCCCCGGGGTGGGGCTGCGTCACAGGAGCCCCGGAGCTGCAGCCCCGGACACTGGACCGCACGAGCCGCTCCAGCATCCGGGACACGGGCCTCGCCGCCATGAAGCCTGCCCGCGGGGAGCGCCTTGGCGGTGGCCGGCCAAGGAGCGCAGTAGCCCCGGCCTCCGCTGCCTGGGTCGTCCGGGAGAGGGCGGCGCCCGCGCAGCCAATCGGCGAGGGCGCCGCGCGGCCTTCTGGGAGCTGTAGGCCCCTTGCCAGGGCAGGGTGCGCTTTCTTGGGCAGAAGCGTCAACTCCCGGGTAACAGCAAAGCTCTTTTCGTCCAGCCTTCTCTGGTCCGGAATTTAGAACGTGCTGTGACAGGTGGAAAGCGCTATAGTCAGGGTAGGAAGAGGGCCAGGAGAAAGGAGCACTGCCTTGGGTGCAGGATTTAAGGGCGTGCCAGTAAAACTCGATTACTAAGGTCAAATTTCAGTGCTGTATTGCGAAAATTCAAAGTCAACGCAAAAACAAAACAAACAAAACCCCACCAACCGTGAAATATTGAATTTTACACAAAAACGAGACCGATCTTACAGCTGGAGGACTCGCCTCACTCACTTTGAAGAAGGATAAAAGAAGAAATAGGTAGACATTTGGGAAAGAAAATAGGATTTTAATCCACGAGTTCTGCATATTTATTCAGGCCTGTCATGCTCTAAGCCAGTCTCTCTTCCAGGCCTGTTATTCCCACAAATTCCTGGGAAGTTTATAAATCTACCAATGCACTGTTAATTCGTCCCCCAGCAATTAAATTAAGCAAAGAGGTACCACATCTTTTTTTTTTTCTTTTTTTGGGTACAGGGGTTTGAACCGAGGGGCACTCAACCACTGGGTCACATCCCCAGCTCTATTTTATTTTTATTTAGAGACAGGGTCTCACCGAGTTGCTTAGCGCCTCGCTTTTGCTGAGGGTGGCTTTGAACTTGTAATCCTCCTGCCTCAGCCTCCTGAGCCGCTGGGATTACAGGCATTGGACACCTTGCCTGGCAAGGTACCACGTCTGGTTGAACCTATAATTTAGGGAACTTTCTGGTGCTATTGATCATGTAACAAAGACCATATCAACGTAAGAATCCTGAGGTTGACCAGACCACCAGACACTATCTTGAGATGACCAGACTGATACCATTCCTATATAACCTTTCCATACCCACTCCTCACCCAGTTTCCTTTAAAAGAAGAACTAGGAAACCCCTCCCCCCTCAAAGGCATCTCTGACATTCAGGATAGCCCTATTCTCCCTTAAATGTCTATTTCTTGCTTTACCACCCAAATCATCTCTTTTCAGATCTCTCTCCCTCTCCCTTGAATTTGTATCTATTTTCCTAAATAAACCTACCTTTGGATAGTGCTAAAATTCTTTTCTGTTATGTATGTCAAGAACCCCACTGCTCCAGAGTCAAATTTACCCTTCTCTCCCAAAACTCTTCTGACCCTTCTTAGGAGACACCTTTTCATAACATCCTCTCTGCCCTAGCCCAGACTCTGGTTGTAGGACAGTCAGTTCCCTCTTTCAAGATACCCTTCTCTCATTGTGCCCACAAAGGACTCTAACAATCCTTCCCTCTTGTTTCAGAAAAGGTGTTAATAGAAGAAGTCAAAGGAGGAGTGGATATGGCTTTTGGAATGCTTCCTACACACCAGGCACTATAGTAAACATCATTGAAGACAACAATGCTGGCATCAATAGAGTGTTCATTTTGCAAGTGAGGAAACAGGCTTAGGGAGGCTCGGCAACTTTCATGAGGGCACATACCCGATAGGTGTCAGAACTGGATTTCAAATTGAGAATAATCCAACTCCAACAAGTATACACTTAAGATTCAGTATGTGTCAAAGGAAATAGTGGTGGTTTCAGAAAGTCTCTGAAAAAAACAGTCTTTTGATATTTTGGATGATAATGCATACTTAATAATGAATTTAAATACTAAGCAGCATTATGCTCAAAACACTCTGATTCTGCAATTCCATGATAATTATGTTTTGGATATAAGGGACAAACTATCAGAACAGACTTGCTGCCAGTGTATATTAGGAAGTGGCATGATCCCTGTCTCGAAGAATTGAGAGATTAGTCAGGGAGGAAAGAATAATTGACTATAACTGACTTTTACAAATGCAGAGAGGCTATCAGAAAGCTTGGGATGATTTTAGCTTTAGATTCAGGCTGAGTTTCTCATAGTGATACACAAAGTTCAGACAACACATGGTAGAAGTAGTTATGTCCAATCTGTTTGAAACTGGTGGGATAGGTCTGACAATCTATTTTCAAGGGGCCTGAGGACCCACAGAGGACTGATCAAACTCTGCCCACTTAAATGGGTCTGAATTTTTCAGCAGAACTGAGTTGGGAGTGAGGACAGCCACCATATTTAAAATGCATGAGGCCTGAAGAACCCTCAGGAGTGTTCTCAACCTCAGGCAAGAAGGACCTTATTTTCATATAACAAAATGAACTTGATACAGCAGAAAATCCCTAGAATTTGAAGGAAGTAGAACATCTGTGTTGGTTTTTAATCAGGTCTATTAGTTTCCTATGGCTGCTATAACAAACTGTCACAAATAGTTTAAAACAGTATATTCTCTTATGGTTCTGGAGGCTAGAAGTTTGAAGTCTTAACAGAACAAAAATCAAGATATGCTGACAGGACACACTACTTCCAGGGGTTCCGTTAGAGTGTTTCAGTTGCCTTTTCCTGTATCTAGAGTTACGTTCCCTGGTTCATGTACCTCTCCCTCCTTCAAATAGTGTAGCATCTTCTGTGATTGCTTCCATCACATGGCCTCTTGTTTTAAGTGTCTTTGTAAGAGGGAGGCTAAGGGAAATGTATCATTTTACTTAGGGTTTACTTAGATAAGTGTTTTTATCATGAAACTTTTTGGGGATTGAGGAATGGAAGACAGTTGGGATCAAGGAATTGGTTATAGGATAATGAGAGAAGTATCCTTGCTGGCCAGGGACTAGATAGACCACTAAAGGTAATTATGGTGTGTTAAATCTTTGAAATGGGTCTTCCAAGGCAATCTTATGCCTTCCAAAGGCATCCCCCATTTTTGAGCCCATAAACTGCCGCCAGCTGCAGGATTCCAACCTCTTCATCCAAATTGCAATAGGCCCAAGGGAAGGGATAACTCTTTAAAATGTTTTTATCAGTGCATTATAATTCTACATATTGGTGGAATTCACTTTGACACATTTATATGTACATGTAGTATTTTTTGCTACATTTTCACTCCCTAGTTCTCTCCCTTTCCCTCCTTTCTTCCCTCCCTGTTCTTTTGTAAGGGTCTGGCGAAGCGTCGAGGAAGAGACCACCAAGAGACTGACTCATGCAATTGCAGAAGGGGATTTATTGGGGATCCATTCCAGCGCGCTGGGGCTCCGTGCTCACTCAAGAAGAGAGAGCAGCCCAGAGCCCCGGGGAGGGGTCGAGCAGTGCTTAAGTACACTTTTTGGGGAGGGCGGGGGCTTTGCATACATCAAAACACATCAGCATGAGGCGCGGGGAAAATTGAACAACTCTCATACATGATTAGCACATTCATTGGCGGGAACAGGTCAGGCGGGGGTGACTGGTCACTCCTAAGCGGGTACACATTCAAACTGATTGGTTCGGGCCCTGTATGCCTACGTGACAAGCTGCACAGGGCCCTAGGCTAAATGGCCAGTAGGGCGTTGTCTTAACTGCCTCAGGAATTTCAGGTTCTGGGTGTAGCAGAGGAACTTAACAATACCTGGTCCTTCACTTTTTAACTCAGGCCTTGCAGCTTAGAAACTTTATAATGCCCGGTCTTTTACATTTTAACTCAGGCTTTGCAGCTTAGAAACTTTACCCTTTCACTTTTACTTACTGGTCTTCATTTTTCAATGGGTGCATTATATACATAAAAGTGGAATTTGTTCTGATGTATTCAATATACAAGCACATGATCACAATTTGGCTAATTTCTTTCCGCAGTTCCTCCCCTTTCCCATCTCTCTTCCCCCCCCCCAAGTCTTTCTCTTCTCCACTGTTCTTCCATTTTTGTGGATCCCCCACATACACATTTTTAATTCCTTATTTCTCTGTAGTTTCTGCATACGAGATAATATTTGACCCTTGACTTTGAGTCTGGCTTATTTCACTTAGATGTTTTCCAGTTCCATCCATTTACCAGCAATTTATGTAATTTCATTCTTTATGAATAAAACTCCATTGAATGAATAAAGAAAATGTGATAGATATGCACAATCTGTTGGCAGGTCCCTGGGCAGGTTTTGTAACTTGGCTACCATGAATTGTGCTGCTATAAACATTGACATGCATGTATCACTATAGTGTGCCGATTTTAGTTCTCTTGGATAAGTATCAAGGAGTGAGATAGCTGGGTAACCCAATTCAGTGGGATAGCTGGAAAGTGAATTAAATTGACATTTCTGGAAAGAAATACAAGTGGCCAATAAATATAGGAAAAAAGTTCCAAAATTCCCAGCAATCAGGGAAATGCAAATCAAAACTACATTGAGATTTCATCTTACTCCAGAATGACAATCATCAAGAACATTCATAATAAATGCTAGCAAGGATGGGGGTGGGTAAGTATACTCATACACTGTCGGGTGGGACTGCAAATTTGCACAACCACTTTGGAAATTTCTCCATGAACTCACCTGTTATAGACACTTGGAACTTTGGTGTTGAACAAGACCTTTAAAGCTTACTCAGGTGAGTTTGTAAGATGAAATCTCTATAATATTGCAAATTTCGACACCTCTAGTGCAGGTAGACTCACTGGCTTCCTGATATTCCCATCTTAAATGCTTTCCTAAAATTCTGATTTGTATTGAGCAAAAATATCTCTCTCTTTGTCAACATATGGTGATTATCTTTAGGACTGATCCTTTAAGTTACCATGTGAAGTCATAAGATTGCCTTTAGGGACCCATTTCAAAGATTTACCACACTATAAACTATAGTAGTCTGGTCCCTGGCCAATTGATAAATATTTCTCTCATTGTTCTACCACCTGTTCCCTCCCCACCTGTCTTCCATCCTTCACTTCCCAGTATGGATTCATGATTAAGTGTTGTGATAGAGATTTACTTCCACATCCCCAGGCATTAAGAGCTCACAGACCAGAAAAGGACTTTGATCTGAAGAGTCCTTGGATATATGGGGGGGGGGGGAATCTAGAGACCCCTGATATTGGATGCATAGTATTGTATATATACCTTTTTTTTACAGGTTCAAAGAGGCCCATGACTGTGCCTCCCAGATATGGGGCATCCTGGTCCAGAAATCACCCTCTGTAATTTCCTCCTGTTGTCCCTCTATTCTGCCCCTGGAGCCCTCTCTATGCCCTCTTTTGTTCAAGAGCTCTCCTCTCCACAATAGCAGCAGTTATTGATAAGCCTTGTAGACATTATGGGAATCACTGCAGCATTGTCGTCTATCTTCCCAAGTACAACCGAGTTTAAGTCCCATGGCTGATTGCTCTTTCGCAAAATGATGGCAATAGTAACTCCTTTCTCACAAGTTTTTCTAGAGCTTTGCTACCCAACAGAACCTGCAAGGGTGGAAATATTCCGAGTCCTCCTGTGGCTGTTGAGTACTCAGAATGTGACTACTGTAACCGAGGAATTGAATTTTAAATTCAAATTAATTTTTGTGTCAATAGTCGCATGTGAATACTCTCTATTGTTCACTGCTGTTCTAGAACCTGTTTTCCTCCAAAAAGATGACAAATTAATCCTCCCCTGGCATCAGTTTGTAACTTGCTTATAATCAACACAGCAAGACGAAAGTGTGCTACAAGACATCTGAGTCTGGATCAGAAAAAATAGGATTTAACTTCCACCTCACAACTCACCTCTAGTAATCTGTTCTTTCACCGATTTGGAGATATTTGCTCCTATACCCCATCCATTCTCTCCCCACATGTGTAAACTCCTAACTCTCCAAAAAGATCTAGGATGGGATTTCTGATCATTTGTCAGTCAAATTTCCCTTAAAAATTCTGCTGAGACAGTATCTTGCCAACTTGCTTAGACTGTCCTGCAACCCATGATCCTCTGGTCTCAGCCTCCCAAATAGCTGGTATTACAGGCACACACCACTGTGCCTGGCTGCCATCTGTTCTTGCTGGTTCCCCAAGTCAAAAATTTTCCTTTATGTCCATTGCTAATAGTGGCCATTACAACAGAGTGATATAATTCATACCTTCTGCATTATAAGCCTGGTGCCAAATCTAAATCATCTGCAATCAGAGCACCTGGTGTGGTGTTTAATGAACTGTATGCTTCCAGTAAGAGTGGTTTCCATATTCTTGGATTGCCACTCCAGTGAGGTGGCTGTGTCAGTCAGGAGGGTCCAAATGGTATTGTTAATACTTGTAGATTTCGGCTGTTGAGGTGTTAGGGTGATTCTCTCACTTGTGTACGTGTCCAGCAAGGGCTAGCTGGGAACTTTGTTTCCCATCAGTGTTGTTGTCTCTCAGGGTCCCAGGCTGATGGGGCAGTGAATATCTGCATACAACACGGATGGTTACCAAGAGGGGAAAAGAGTGGCAAAGAACAAATGGTTTTAGAGCTTCTTCCTGAACTTGCCACACATTACTATTTGAAGTATGTCACGTGGCCACATCTAATTTCAAAGGGAAAAGAAGTTTAGTCTTATCAATAGAGGAAGCAGATATTTGTGAGCAGTAAGATGAACTTGCCACAGGAGCAAATTTTCTCTCACACTCTAATGTATCATTCAGGTTTCCATTCTCCTGGACAAGGCTTGGGTTTTCTCGATCCTGTCACTACCATTGCAGGCTGGAACAGTCATAGCAGCCTGGGTCCCTGTCAATCATAGTCCTAGCACCATGACATGCAGGGCTCAGCATTCTCTTGTTTTGAGTCTGTCAGTAAAATTAAGAACATTTCTAAAAATCTCTAATTCAGCTGTTCTCAAGCTGGATTTCCAAGGTCAAAACAATTTTCCTAATAACAGAAAGATATTGTTTGCCATTTCCACTTTCCTGCTCTTATGACTTTCTCAGGGGAATTTTCCAGGGGCTACAAAATGGGGCGATTCTAGATGAGGCTGCATGCAAAAGCAGAGATGAGAATCCAGCTGCCTTCTGCTAAACTGCACATTAAAGACATCTGCAAAAATTAAGTAAATGCCATTCCTAGTTTGTTTTGGAAAAGTTACTTTAATAAAAGCATTCTGTTAATGTGTAATCAGTATTATTGGCATTTTAAATGAGTTCAGTATTTTAAAGACTTCTCAGCTTTAATTTGTAATATTATAGCTGTAATATAGCCAATTAATATTAAATGTTTCAAGATACCTATTGTATGATGTGTTTGCTATAGTAATTGTGTATTCTTGAAAATTCCCAAGAGTAGATTTTAAGGGTTGTTACTACAAAAAAAAATGAGATAATGCAAAATACAATATGCATTATGGCCATTCCACAATGCATATATATTTCAAAATATTGAATGTTGCAAAATATAATTATTTTTCAATTAGATTTTAAGCTAAAAAATTTGAGACAAAAAGTTTGATAATTGTTGCCTTAATACATATCCCTGTGTCTTCTGGAGACCCAGAAGCATCCTAACAATGGGATTTTGTTTTGTGGAACTAAACTCAGGCATGCTCTACCACTGAGCTGCCTCCCCAACCCTTTGAGATAGACTCGCTAAGTTGCCCAGGCTGGCCTCAAACTTGTGACTCTCCTGCCTCAGCCTCTGAGTAGCTGGGATCATAGGCATATCTCACTGCATCTGGCCTAATAGTTTTTCATAACTGCTGTGTGTCCACTCGTCCCTTCAAACTATTAAAATAGAGTGGAACAAATACATGCCTCTCCTCCATTCCCTAGAATCTTGGAGTGGCTTTTCTAAGGAGATAACATGGGGATGATGGCTTCAGGGGTTCTTTCATGGCTGACCAGGTTCAACATGAGCCCCGTGCTGGGCAGTTAGCTCTGTGTTTCACTTCCACCTTCTTGCATATAATGTCTCCCTGCCCCCATTTAGGATTCTGATTAGAAATCAAAAACTGGTCTTCAAATTTGTTGGGAAGTCAATCATAAAAACAACAGAGCACTTGCTTATGTGTTATGATACTGTTTAGGGGGCAAGGGGTCCTTTACCATAGTCACTGAAACCATCTTTTCCCATATGAAAGAACTTGAAGAGATTAGTTCCTTGGGGTCCATCAAAACAGTTTTTATTATAATTGGGTGATTCCTATAAGGGATCCACGGGTTCATTACAAACCATGAATACCTCAGCTCTAATTAGTTTAATTATGTGCCTAAAATGGGTAGCTGCTGAGAGCATTAATAGGAAGTAGGATAGGTAGGTATGGAAATGAGCGGGGAAGACTTAGAAGGTTCAGGGACTGCCAAGGAGGATGGGTCCCAACAGGGCCCCATGAGACAGATCTTCTAGATCTTTCTCAGCAGTCCTGTAATCCTATTATGAAACCACCCTGAACTGTTTGTCCTGCTGATCTCCTCCTGGTGTATGGTAGGTCTTCAATGAAAAGAGAGGGCTTTGATCTCTTCCCTTAACTGGGGGCTGGACTACGACCCCCTCCAAAAGCAAGATCCGGTTATACAGTCTGGGTCATGTGATTGATAGTTACTCCAACCAGCTTTAAGTGAGTGGGGATATAAGATCAAAGTTAACCTTTTGGGAAATATCCCAGGAGGTCTTCCTGCTTGTAGAACTGAACTGGCCAGAACCTGTGACTTGCCCTCCTGGAGCAGCTAGGGAGGGGTAAGCCTTTGTGGGTAGGCAAATAATGAATCGGGAAAAGCTCTGACTTGGCAGTGGGGTGATCTGACTGCCAGTCCTCACTTGCTACAAATGTATTGCCTAATCTTGGGTCAGTTAAGTTCTCCGCTTTCCTCATATGCCTGTTTTTACCTGTTTCATAATGTGGCAATTGTCAAAAACAAAAAAATTTAAAAACACAACCAAACTTGCTGTATTATGAAAATCCAAGATGAAACAAAGTTAAAGAAACTGTCTAGAGCCAGGCACCGTGGCGCACTCCTGAAATCCCAGCAGCTTGGGGGCGGGGGCTGAGGCAGGAGAATAGGTAGTTCAAAGCCAGCCTCATCAATGGCGAGGTGCTAAGCAACTCAGTGAGACCCTGTGTCTAAGTAACACACAAAATAGAGTTGGGGATGTGGCTCAGTGGTCGAGTGTTAGGGTCTGTAAACAAGTCAAGATGGCGCCTGGCATTTTGCAGAGGGAGTGGTTTATGAAGTAACACCAATATGGAGATTCCTTATTGTTGACTGCTGTATCTATTTTATGTTAATTAAGATAAGCTGTGTGGAATGTATATATACCCCTCCTGTCCTACAATAAACGGCTCCCACTCCTGATGTATCAATGTACACAAGTTTTTCGTCACCCCCCGGGTTAGTTTGCTGCAGCCGGACTGCGGCAGTCAAGTACCCCCGAGTTCAATCCCCAGGATCAAAAAAAAAAAAAAAAAAACTGGTCTACGGGTACATAGCTAGAAGTGGCAAGGCTTGAGATTGGAATCTGAAAGTCCAGCTCCAGAATCCAGCTTGAAGCACTATGCTCTGCAGGTGTCCTTGTCCCTAATTGCATTCCTGCTCATAGTTCCTTTATAAAGTCTCTTCCAGTATCCCTTTGAGTCTCCCATCTTTCCTGCTGTTCTGCACAATATGCTGTTGTCTTCCACAATGTCACATCACAGTTAAGAGGGGCAGAGGAATACCTAAAAAAAACTAAGGTTGAGTTATAAAGAACTTTGTTTTATCAATGCCAAAGCCAAGTTTTAGGTAAATAAATTCTATTAATCTAAATGTAAAATATAATCTGATTTATTAAAAAATAATATTATGGAGTTGAAGTGAATGAGATCAGGAGTTCAAAATTTCTTATATGAAGGCTGAGGGGCTGAGGTAAATTTTTGGAATTTAGAAGTATTTCAGAGTTTTGAAAAATCATACTGAATATTGTACATATTGAATGCATCTGTGAAAGTGGATGGACACAGCACCTATGACAGACTAGAAAAGCCTCCAGTAGTCAATTAAATTTTTTGGAAGAAAACATTCACAACAAGTGATATAGATAATTGTTGCATTTCTCACAACCAAAACACTCAGGGTCACTCCAGGTGAACTGGGCTGCATGAAATAATCACACAGAGACAGAGATTACTTTTTCTTTGGGTCCTGTGATGGCTCCTCCGATCTTAGGGGTCCATGGAAAGAGATAGCGAGCACTGGCTGAACCCTTTTATGGAGGAGAAGCCACTCAAATAAGGCAAGGGGTTAGATATACCTTCTATTTCCCAGGCTGGAACAATGCCCAAGTCACCATGAAATGTAGTGATTGGTTAGAGCCTCTTGCTTCAGGACTGGAAGGCGTGGGTCATTCAGAGCGACTCCCCACAGATAATGTTTACACATAGTTCACAGCAGAAGGTCATGCCATGCTGACATTGAAGTAAAGAAATGCTTTCAGTTTTTAGAAGTTGTTTGGATTCTGGAATTACATCCAAAGGACTACAGTCTCGGTAATACAAAACTGAGCCAAAGGGAGTTAAGATAAACTTGTTTCATCAGCAAGAAAGTTGTACACTTTCCTTTTCTACTTCTAGTTCTCTCCCCAGGAAAGATCAAGGTCTACAGCTGTTTTTCTTTGGTCTTGACCTGGAAGATTTTTTTTTTCCCTCTGAAGATGGGTGATGGGGGCAGACCCTGCACCGTGAAACTCCTTGATGCTAAGAACTCAGAGTTGCTTTGGCCACAGGGTGTGCATCCAGAAGACTCCACCTTCTCCACGTTGCTCTGGGCTCAGAAGGCGGCTCTGCAGGGATGAACTTCATCCTATGGCTTCTGAGTTGGTGCCGTGGGGAGACCTGGCAAGAGACCAGAGGGAGGAGAAGAGATGTGGGGGCATCAGGCTTATAGCCCTTTCTTTGGGTGGCTGCGTCTCTCAATGTTATTGCTTCCCTCAAGATGGTTCTCCTGGGCCTGAGATTCAGATTTGTCCCCACAACGCAACCTACCTCAGACCTCGGGCCTCAGCAGCTGCCTACATCTCTGGCCAGCAGGGATTGCAAAGGCAGCGCACCCTGGCTGGCCATGCACCACCAGTACTGCCCATTCTGTGCCCAAGGAGCTGCAGAAGCTCAAGGCCAAGACCAGCTTCTCATCAGAGCAAATGGAGCTGCTCCCCTGGAAGTTTAAGCATCTGAGGGTAGACCAGCCCACCATTTACAAGGAGAACTGCAACAACACCCCCAACCTGGAGCTTAGCCAGAGCCCATTCAAAATCAGCCCCGCCTTCTTTAATAAGAATCAGTGTGAGGGGCCCAGAGGCCTGGCTGATTAGAGCAATTTTGAGGACTTCTTGACCTTCGCATCCTAATTTCAGCCTCTTGACCGCCACGAGCAAGGGTTCTCTGAGCCGTCTCAGAAGCCGAGATTTCTGTTCCACCTGTAGGACTCCATAGTGACAGCCGCATCATGCTGGAAGAATATTGAAATGTGAAGTGTTTGAGGAGCTTCTCTCTGCAATATCCCATACTGAGAAGTGTCAGTGTGCTCCATGGCACATGGGGCCACAAAGGAAGGTGGTGTGGGGTAGATGGAACCCCATCAGGTGCACGAGGGGATCACTTCCTGATAATCTGGCAGGGACTTGACCTCCAGACCAAGATGCACCTTGGCTTCCTTAACATGGAAACCATCACCCTTTGCCACTGACCTGAGAGAAGCCACCGTTTGTGAGGTGACAGCCTCCACGTGGCCTGGAACAGCTGAGGCCTGGTGGATAACCTTTTGCTGCAGGTCCTATAAATAGTCAAAGCTCATCAACTCCTCTGTGCCCTGAAGGGCACGGTATGTGGGACTTCGACTTTTTATTTATCTATCTCTAACAATTTAATAAAACAGAAGGTTAATGAAAGGGGGGGAAGATTTACTAATGAAGGGGGAGGAGGTTTGTTAATGAAGGGGGAGGAGGTTTGTTAATGAAGGGGGAGGAGGTTTGTTAATGAAGGGGGAGGAGGTTTGTTAATGAAGGGGGAGGAGGTTTGTTAATGAAGGGGGAGGAGGTTTGTTAATGAAGGGGGAGGAGGTTTGTTAATGAAGGGGGAGGAGGTTTGTTAATGAAGGGGGAGGAGGTTTGTTAATGAAGGGGGAGGAGGTTTGTTAATGAAGGGGGAGGAGGTTTGTTAATGAAGGGGGAGGAGGTTTGTTAATGAAGGGGGAGGAGGTTTGTTAATGAAGGGGGAGGAGGATTGTTAATGAAGGGGGAGGAGGATTGTTAATGAAGGGGGAGGAGGATTGTTAATGAAGGGGGGGAAGATCCTCCCCACATGGCCCTGTCTCCTCCTGGATGCAGTATAGGATCCCCTCCCCTTGCTCCTTCAGCCTAGGAATGTACACCCCATGTCCCAGACACTCATGTGCAATTACTACCTCCAGGAGGTCACACTTTCCCTTGGGGGCTCCCTACACCCAGTTATCACTTTTATCTCACTTTATTAATCTCTCCCCAATTTGAGTGTGTCCTCTGGGTCCTCACAGGACTGGCATAAAAGCCAAGATCAATTAAGAAGGGATAGCAGTTGAACCTATCTCTGCCTATAAGTTGAATTTAAATATTACTTCTAAGAAGTAATTTAATTGACACTTATGCAGAAATAGTATCATTTAAGAACCATTTGTCTATTAAGGAATGGTTTTATAGAAAAATTATGAACTCAACTTTCTCACTATGGATAATTGATGCTACGCATCTTAAATCCTTCCTGGAACCATACAGGCATGATGTTGCAAGTCCTAGGGACTCGATGCCATGACTGTGGAAGATGTCTGAGGCTGACCCTCATCCTGCTTGGTTGTAAGGGCAGGACAACAGTACTTGGACCAGGCTGTACTATCCCGCATGGTCTGGGGATGGTGTCCTATCTGGGCAGCGTCTCCAACAATCACATTACATTCTTTATCACCACAAGAAAGATAATGCAAGCCTGGCTCAGAGGAGGGGGTCTCTACACATGCGCAGGTTACGTGAATACAAAGACTGACCAGGACTGATGTGCATAAGGGAAGCCTCAGAAGAAAACCATTTGTGCTTCCAGAAGGCCCCCCCACACACACACACTCCTGGAGAGGCTCAGTAGGCCAGGGAACTTGCAACCCTTCCAAGGTGGAGGGGTAGATAGCACAGGGCAGTGATTATGAGCATTAACTCTGGAGCCAGGATGCTCAGGGTCAGATGCTATCTCCAGCGCTTACCAGATATGTGGCTCTGACAGGTGAGTATATCCCTCTATGCCTCAGTTTCTTCATAATCAAAGGGGGCAATGGTACCTTTGACTCTTGGGAGTCAGGAGAGAGGAAGGAAGCAATCATTGCCTGCTGGCACATCAACTTTCTGAGTTTTGTTCAAAAAGAAGTATCACATGATCTCACTTATATGCTGAATAATTTGAAAAATAAATCAACTACAGAGATGGAGAATGAACTTATACCATGGGTAGAGAAGAGGAAATGGGAAGATGTAGATCAGAGGATACAAAATCATATACAAAATCATAGAATGGAGGATGAACAAGTTTAGAGATTTGATTGCAACATGAGGACTAAGGTAGTAAGATTTTATTAGGCATTTTTAAAATAAGTAGATTTTAGGGGTGGTAGGTGTAGCTTGTCTAGTATATGTGAGGACCTGGATTCAATACCTAGTATTGCCAAAATTAAATTATTTAGAAAGTTGGTTTTCGCTGCTCTTGTCACCTTGCCACATACTCAAGAAACTGAAATGATGTATTAACCTGCTTCACTATATGAATCATTCCACTATGTGTCCAAACATGTTATAAACCTCAGATTTTTTTTTAAAGGTTGATTGACAGTTCTGGAATCAGTAATTTCCTGTCTGGGCCCAAGGATCCTTGTTTACTTTCAGGACAATTTTTCCCCTGGCACATGGTTCATGATCAATAAATGTGGAGGAATGATGCCGGTACAGGTGTATGCAGGAAAAGAGGTCAAGACATTGGGCTCTGTTTTAACAGAGCATACAGCTCAGCTGTGGAAAGAAAAAAATGTATGGCTTAACAAGGTGCTGACCGTGGCCCTCCCCAGCTTATGCAACCAAGGGTCAAAGGGCGAGCTCTGGGGTAACTGCTACACCTCTCCCTGCTCTCACCCCTGATTCTGGCCTCCATTTCAGGAAGAGAAAGTGAAGCAGAGAAAAGCTTATCTATAAGTCAATTGGACCAGTCCCTTCTCTATTGTTCTACAAGGATTACTCCTTGGGCACATTGTATTTCCATCTACTTTATTACACTGAAGTCTCTAGCTAATATCTCCTTGAAGAGACTTTCCAAAGGCCCCTTTCATGACTTTAGCCTTATGATAATGAAAGAATAAAAGGGTCCTGGGTGGGGTTGGTGTGCATGCACTCAACTAACACGCTCCCCCTGGCTCTCTGGAGTTCATGGAGGGTGGATAACTCCACAGCTCGGCTGGTTCTTGCTCTTTGCACTGAGGGTTTCTTCCATTCAAGAACTTGCTTTGTAAGCACAGGGGCATGAGCACTGGTGGAAAGCATGCCTGCAGAGGCAGCCTGCACCAACAGGGCATGGACATCGGTGGGTACATGGTACAGCTTCAGTTTCTCAGGGGGTCCAGAAAAATTAAGGCTCCAAAGTATAAAGCCCCTTCTGGCTGCCTTTTTCCCTACCTCCCTTATCTACTCCACCTGTCATTGTAGCATTCTCCTCCCAAATAAAGTAGCAGGACTCAAGTACCTGTCTAGGATCTGCTTTTAGAGAAATCCAAACTAAGACAGTTGAATGGAAAGAAAAATATAGTCGGCATTTGCTCTCTCTTACATCCTATTTACTTTCCTACCCACCCATGGCCACAGAAACTGTCATTCTGAAACTCCCAAGACTATCACGCGTCCAGTGATTTTGTTCTCTTGATCTCCTGGTAGCACTTGACTAACCCTTTCCTCCTGGGAAACACATTTCTCTTTGCTTCTGGAATAGAATTTTTCCCTAGTTTTCCTCTCACTGCTGATATTTCTGTCATGGACTCATTCAAAGATGCCCTTTCCATCTCTCCCTTAAGTGTCCATAGCCCCCCAAGCTTCACCATAACCCTCTTTCATTCCCCCACCCCCACACTTACCCCCAATTTCAGTGGCTGTGATGATGAATGCCTGTCAATCCCTGTCTTCCACCCAGGCCTGTTTTGAGCTCCTCTTTCTGCATTTAACTGCTTAACGACGTAGAAATCCTAGAAGAGTCCATGGTTTGTCATTCACCTACACCCACCAGCTGAAGTCTTTGTGGTAGGACATTCCCTTCCTCCAAGAAATTGTGCAGAGGAGGAGAGAACAATGAGAAGGCAGAGTTGAGAGCACTTATGGGCTGTTTTTGATAAGCACTCCAACTGAAATCAAAGGTAAAAATACACAAGCCCAGTTTCTAAGACAGAGGAGGAAAAGACAAGGAGGAAGGAGGAAGATAGGTTCAGATTCCAAAGCACTTAAAGGCATCAGCAAAGTAAGCCAGATGACTTGCATTTCCACCTTGAGGGGAAGGCAAAATCATTTGCTGGGGGTGTAGTCAAAAAGGGAGATTCAAGGATGGAAATAAAATTTTGGAATGGGTTATCAGTTTGTGTTAAGCTTTCCTTTGCCTAAATCCTAACTTATTTTAGAAAAGCAATCAGCTGATATCCTTGAAAGATTGAAGGCAAACCTGGGTGTAGACAGATATCGCTCCCTGGGCTCAGGAGATCATCCAGATTGTGTTCCCTGTGGTTCTCTTGTCCTCCCCAGATCCATGGGTTTCAGCAGCCATAGTTATCATACTCACACTGTGACATCCAGAGGGAGAGTGTCCCCTAGGGATCCTGCAGAAGAGACGACACGTGTTTCTCAGAAATCCCTGCATTTGTCTGTCTCATGGCCTGACTGGCTTTAAGCCCATTGGTGCCAAGTACCCAAACCTGCCCAAACAGCCTCATTGAGAGGGGAAAAGGTACTTCCTTGAAAGTCTGGGAAAGGGGAGAATGGATGCTAGAAGTCCACCAACAAATATCTACACTCTTATCTGAGTAACCCGCAAGTAGCAAAGGTCAGAAGATTTGCTAAGGTGTGACTGTGAAGCGAGCCTTCTGGTGAGCTTGCAAGAGAGGCATCTATAATGGTTGCAAGCCTCCTTGCTTTAAGATCGGCTCCAGCAGTCCCAGTAGGCAGTGGTGGGAGTGCAGAGTGAGCGATTAGATTGATCCAAAGTTGGAGGTTTTCCAGGTACACACTCTGTAAGGAGAACTGGGCAAGATTCAAGTCGAGGGTAATAGAGTGTTTGAAGTGATGGATGGAAGAAGAAGAGAATTTGGAAGGGAGCTGATAGATAAAGTGGAGTGGGTTCAGAGACTGAATGTTCAGATGAGCTCAGACGGCTGATGGGGAGGCAGAGACGCCTGGGTGCATACACATGAGCCAGCAGGCGAGGCCTGGTGTGCTGCAAAGAGAAAGAGAAAGCAAATGAGAAAGGAGAAGGGTACAATACTGCCATATAAAACTCAGGGACAGTGATAGGGGTTTCCTGGGCTCTATTTTATATATGAAGACATTGCCACATGTGTGGCAAGTTATAGAGGCTTGATAGCAACAAATGTCTCAAAGTCCACACCGGCCTCAGAAATCTGATATTCCTTGATATTTTCCATGCCCCGAGAATCATTTTCTCCAGATGTCAGTCCAGCTGGGTTCTTTAAGTCCAACAACTACTGGACATCTACCCTCTTGCTTTTGAAATGAAACCTAATAATTCTGAGACTTCCGTTTTCTTTCAGCCAGGGAATCTGAAAAAGGGTTGGGCTATTTTACCCTTTTCTTTCATAGATGTGTCAGGCCACCTTGGTTCTTAAGACAGAAAAGAATGGATTGGGAGGATGAAGAAATAGATATATTCTATCCACTTACTTTCTAACCAGACTCTTACTCCAGGCTCAGGATATATGCACAACATTTCTATATAATAAGCAGGCAGAAGGAATCTAAAGTCCTAGGTTGAATGATTTGCTCAACCACTTGATAAATTGAATCGAATGATCTGAATCAGCAGAGCCTCCGTTTCTACATATGAAGAGTGTGATATCAGGCTCTGTACTGGGGTCAGTCTTTTCCCATGGAGGTTCAAACAGAAAATTTTCATATCATATACAAAAATTAAGTTGAGATGAAACATAGGCCTCATTGTAAATACCTTAGGTTTGGCAAGCCATGTGGCCTGTATTAAACCTACTGAATCTGTTTTTGGAGCATCTAAGCAGACACTTAATACCTTAAGAAAATGAGAATGAACTTTTTCCATAAAATTAAAAAAAAAATTCATGGCACTGAAGGATTTGACCCACTAAAATATAGAAAGGGTTATGGAGAGGATCTCGTAGCCAGGGTTCCTGGCGTCCTGGTTACCTAACTTTGGCCACTAACTGGACTAATCACTTCTGTGGGCTGAGCTGAACTCTGACTTGTTTCTGGGAAGGTCAGTGGATGTGTCAAAAATGCTAACAAACAGAGCAGACACGATTTCCCTTGTTCATCTTCCCCACACCCATCCTCAAATGATGTTAGTGACCAAGACCTACTCTGCCAAGTGAAAGATTCTCCACCTGCCACTGCTTCCCAGAGTTAGCTTAGATGCCTGCGCTACCTGCACCACTGGATAGTGTTGCCTTGAGCCCTCAAATATGATCCAAATTACCCCATATCCATAGAAAATAGTTGTGTTAACATACACCAGGACTATAAAAAAAACAAAAACAAGTGAACAGATAAACTTGTGCTCCGCTTAGGCCCCATGTAGTAGAGAGACACATTTAAGCCTGGCATATGGTACCATTAAGTCTGACACGAAATACAAGCTAATGTAATTGACAAAGCAACACACATAAGCCTGACAGAAGCTTATCTTTCATTCCCATCATGGCTGGTGCCTTCTGCGGTTGGAGGGTAGGAGGGGTAGAGCCTGTTCCATGCAGCCACTCAGGGATTCAATCTTCATGTGAGTCCATCATCTTTGCCTAAATACAAGAAATTGCAGATTATGCAGTGTAGGAAAGGGGTGGGAAGAGGAAGGAGATATGGAGGGTGGTGTGGGGAGATTTCCCTGGATAGGACAATGTCTCATCTGTTTCATTGTCAGATCACATGGCCAAACTGGAGTGCAAAGAGGATTGTGAAGTGTAGTTACACTGTGGGTCTAGACAAAGGCAGGTTTGTTGAATCTCAGAAGGTCAAGGCTCATATGTTCTCTCATATGTGGAAGCTAGAGAAAAAAAAGGAAAAAGCTGTGGGGGGGGCAGATTCTCATGAAAATGAGAGATCAATGGGAGAAAAGGGATTGGGAGGAGGGAAGTTGAGGGAAGTGCTGGGGAGTCATATTGGCCAATTATACTGTGTGCACGTACAATTATGTCAATAAATTCCACCGTTATGTGCAAGTATAATGTACCAATAAAAAACATGGGGGAAAAAAAGCAGCAGTCTTGTTGTACATACAGGCAAATGACCACAGTGGGGATGCGCCATACAACAGGCAGGATGCTCTAAGAATTACGTTTCCCAGTGGACCACCGACGCTATTTCTGCTGGGATGCAATTCTCTATGGGCCTCATTGTTGCAGTAGAGGCTCTTTTTTATGGATGTCTGTACTACAAATGGTCTTGGGAGGTGGAGAGCAGTTTGCCTTCCAGGATAATAAAGACAGTTTCTCAGTGGGGTAGTGGTTAGGCAGGCTTCCTGGCAACCTCTTTAAGAATTCAGGTTTTCAAAGGTTGGGGCTTCTAAGGTGCCACAAGACCTATAGTATGCTCAGCTCCTACTGCGACCAGGGTAGCACTGCTCCATGGCATTGGTAGGCATCAGGAGGGCTCAAACACTGAACTCATGCTTCCTGCTCTAAGTGATTATGTCCTTTCTCTCTCGCCCCAGCCTTGTGCCTCCTGGAAGCATCATGAAACTGTCAGACTAATGTCCTAGCTTGTAAACAATTCAAGTCTTTTGAGAATTACCTGCTTAAATTTATTATGGTCAAACCTAATACATGTCTCTGGCTAGCTAACCATTTTTAACCTATGGGATCCCAAACAGTAGACTTGGTTTAGGCTTAAGTTAAAACCCCTTGCTTCAGCTAAATGAAATGATGGAATGGTAATGGTATAAACTTTAAAATCCCTAAGCACATGTAACCTGATGTGAGGGCCTCCACAGGGTGTAATTCTAGTATTCACATCATCATCTACAAATAAGCAATGTGGCCATGGTAAAGATAAGATCTCATTGTATTCAAAGTAAAAGGTGCCATTATTTTAGGTGTCACTGAGAACGAAAAAAGCTACCAATTATGACTAAATGTTCTCTTGTTATTCTTTTTTTATTGTATAATTAATGAAAAAGCTTTTTTCTACTTAAGACAGAGAAAGGAAAATTCTACCAAATAAAGTACAACAAAATGTTCTCTTGCTATTGTGACTTTTTAATTGTATTTATTGAATGAACTCTTGTTCTTAAGGCAGATATACAGTATATCAACCCTGCGTACACACAAGAGAAATAGCTGTTTCTATTCAACATAATACTGGAAAGTCTAGCCAGCATACTAAGAAAAAAAAAAGACAAAATTAGAGAGGAAGAAAAACCATTGGCAGACATTATTCACATAGACAGTCCTAAAGAATATAAAATAAAAGCTACCATTAACTTTGCCATACAAGGTGAATTTACAAGTAGATTTTATTTCCATGTGCTAGCAATAAACAATTATTTGGAAAGAAATATCATGCACAATATGACCCAAAATTCCATGAAGGATTTAGAGAGAAATCAAATAGAACATGTAGAAGATTTATGCTCACAACTATAAAACAGAGAAATCAAAGACCTAAATAAACGGAGAGCTAGACTGAATTCATAGATTGGAAGACTCAATATTGTTGTCAATTTTTTCCAAATTGATCTTTGAATTCAACAGAATCCTTAAATCCCCAGCAGCTTTTTTTTTTTATACATAGAAGAGCCAATTCTACAATTTATAAAGAGAAGCAAAGCAACAAAACTAGTCAAAACAGTTTTAAAAACAAGAACAAAGTTGGAAGACAAACACTCCTTGATTTCCGGATTTACTTTAAAGCTCTTGCAATTGAAATAGCATGGACCGGTAAGAGTAGAGAAATAGATCAATGCAAGTGGATAGAAAATAGACCTACAGCTTACATGGTCAATTGATTTTTAATAAAGGGACACTCTTTTCAACAAACAGTAATGAAAGAATTGGACATTAACCCATCACTTGTACCATACAGAAATTAAACAGAGATGGACTATTGGCCTAGTCGTAAATATCAAATCCCATAAAACTCTTACAGGAAAACTGGAGAAAATCTTTGTGACCTTGGGTTTGGCAGAGGTTTCATAGATGAGATGCAAAATGTATGCCCCATAAAAGAAACAACCTGAAAAGTTGGACTTTGTAAAATTTAAGTATTCTGTTCTTTGAAAGACCTTAAGAAAATGAAAAACCAAACTACAGAATGAGACACACCATTCGTAAAGCATGTATTCTATAAAGGATACTCGGGATACAGAAAGCTCTCTCATAACTCAAAAAGAGCAACAAACCATTAAAAATGATTTGGAAATTCCATCAAAGTAGATATATGGGTAGTAAAAAAAACTGATGAAGATGTCCAGCAGGATTAGCTCAGAAAAACAAGTTAAAATTACAAAGATGGGGTAGGGGGAGGAGGTGGTGAATAACAGGTACTAAATGCTGGTGTTCTATAGCACACTGGGATGACTAATTCACAATAATCTTTATGTATTTTATAAATAACTAGGGGAGGAGCTCGCAAATTCCAAACAAAATGATATAGAAATTTGTATCTACAATGGATGAACTCCACTGTATGTAAATTATACCTTAATACCAGTGTTTAAAAATGTAAGCCAGGTCTAACTTGTTACTAAAAACTTTCCCATTGAACCCAAGTTCTGGGAACCATTTCCAGGGGGAGTTGATGTTGGTTTTTACGGAGTCTCGCATTCTTCTGGGTTACCAGGACCCTTGGTGATATTCTTCAAAGTTCTCCATTATTGTCTGAATTTTTCTGCCAAAGCCTCTGATGCTCATTCTGTAAATTTTGATGCATTTTACTGATCTAAAAGATAAAAAAAGACGTTTTCAGACAATACTCCTTTCTGATGGCATACCGGACTACCATAAACCCTCAATGCTTCAGTCAACAGGACACTTACAGGCCATTTCAACAAGTATCTAAGTGTGAGGAGAGACAACAACCGCACCACAGCAGCCTCCTGGCCAGCAGTGATTGGCTGAGTGTCACTTCAGAGCTATTAAAATGTGAAAAAGGCTCATCTTCAAACTGATGAGGTTTCATTACTGGGAGGGAGCTGGATTCCAAATGCCCTTTGGAAAATCTTGTGGAGGAAAGTGACGTGATAGAATAACTAGTGTTTGAAATTTTACAGAGAGTAACTACCTTTTCAATCATTTTAGGTGATGATTACATCTGGTATGAAATCCAAAACATAAAACAATATAGGGAAAATTATGTTTCCTCTAAGTCCTAATCCATAAAAACCAAGTTCCCCTCCTCCCTGGGGAACCACTATTTGAGAAAGATTCTGGAAACAAGGCAAAGAGGAACAAAAGGCCATATGTCATCTAGGATGAAGTAATAGGGGTAGGGGCAATGAAGCAAATTCAGAGTAGGGGAGTATCAAGAATTGTATTAGCTATAAATAAAAGCAATCTAAAAGACAGTGACCTAAAAAAAAAGTTGATATTTTTTTCCTCATATAAAGGAAATCTGGGTGGGCCTGGCTGGCTGATGAAGTCTGTTTTAATACTCAGGATGATGTTATGTTTCAGCTGTACCATCCTTAGCATGTTGCTTTCACCTGCAAGTTGCCTCAAGGCTGCAAAATGACTGCTGCTCTGAGCATCACATCTAAGTACAAAAAGGAAAAAAGAAGGAACCAAAACATGTGTTTGCCATCTCCCATATGGCCTAATGCAGATGAACTTTGTCCTTCTCCTGTTTGCTATCTGTACCACATGCTGTTCAGGATGGGCTACATCACTGCTCTCATGGATTTTCTGATTGGTTTAAGCTAATAGGGATCTGTGACAAGAGGTTAGACTATGGGAAGGGAACCTTCTTCCTACAAAATCATCTCTTGTTGGCTTTTGACATGAGGGCGTCTGTTCAAGGCAGTCTGCCCGATCAGACCCTTATCCTTACTGAGCATATTCTAAACCTGTGCTATTCGTGATTTCTACATATTCTTGTCTGTTTATATACCACTTCTAAGTTAGACATGATAGCTAAGAGATAAGAGTGGTGGGAACATGAGGTTAAGAGGATAATTGTATAAACTGGTCCTACTGCACGGACCCCTACGTGTTCTCTTTAAAAAGAATTTACCTGCAGCCCTGCCTGCCTTAAAAAAAAAAAAACCACAATAGGATATGCTACATTCCCCAGCAAACCACCCATCATCTGCAGGAGAAGTGGATGGTTAGAAGAGCATGTTACCCTGAAGGGGAGCTTTGGTGACCCTTACATAGACCAGATTCCAAATCTCATGGGGACTGGATAATTAGAAGCGAAGTCCCAACCACAAAATCTGCAAGAACAAGTTCCAGTTAGAACCCGTCAGCATGGACCAAGGTGACTCAGTAACTGTGAGGTCTTTTTAATTTTATAATATCAACCAAACTCCCCTCCATGGGGTAAGACCCTGTGTCATGAGGACTTGAAAGTCTGATGCAGGGCTGGGGATGTGGCTCAAGCGGTAACGCGCTCGCCTGGCATGCGTGCGACCCGGGTTCGATCCTCAGCACCACATACCAAAGATGTTGTGTCCGCCGAGAACTAAAAAATGGATATTAAAAATTCTCTCTCCCTCCTCTCACTCTTTAAAAAAGAAAAAGTCTGATGCAATTCTGCCATCAGTTGAATGTCAAGAGATGGCCACAGGCAGAGCTCTCTGGAAACTTCCCTGGGACTCCCCCAGTAAAACAGGAAGGTCATGCCGTCTCTTTCCCCTTGAGAGAACTCTCTCCCTTTCTCCACAGTGTCCCTTTTAACTTTTTTTTATATCATCTAATAGACTCGTGGCCCGTTATGCGCAACTCATCTCAAATCCTCCTTGTGTGGTTGCAGAAGCTGGTGACTGAGGACATCTACAGTCGCTTGGGCTCCACAGATGGCCTTGCTGTGCAGCATACCGACTTCAGCGAGCCATCTGGCAGGAACACCAAGGCAGACCTGTTCCGGGAGACATGGGACTCCCACGTTGGCTCAAAGACAATACAGCAGCTTTGCCTAACTTCATTACAACATTTCCCTTTGTTTCTCCTTCACTGGGAACCAAAAATTTAAGGTCTAAAGGTCTAAAGAGCCTTCAGCCCTTTCCAACTCTTCCCTATTTTCTTTTCCAGTCATTTCCATAAGTAAAACCTTTGGACATTTATTCTGATCTTGGCACTTATATTTGGAGTGACCCAGACTAATACAGTGGCAATTGTAACAGTACCCATCTCACAGCTGTTGAAAGGATACATGAGTCAATTTAATATGAATACATTAGTGCTCCACAAATCGTGATAAGTCAGTCCATTTCAGTTATTCCTATTACAGAACTTGTATTCCATGTCTATTATAGCAGATTAGATAATCCAAAACTCTGCCATTAAAAAATACCATTAAAGTATGATTAAATATAAGAAAATAATCTAAATGCATGGCCGAGTTATACGACAATATAAATCCTAGGGACCAAAATGGAGAGGGAGTGAAACAGAGCACTAGTCTTACATTTTCTGCAGCTGTCCTTAGAGGGACTGTTCCCAAGGCCCCAAGGAAGCCTTTGCACATTAAGCCGAGAGCTGTCAAGAACTTTTTCTTCAGAAAAATGTAGGAATGAAAAAAAAAAAAACAAGTTATCCCGTCAACCAAGAAGGATCCCAAGGGAGCCTGTTGGTCTTCACTTGTATCTGGACAATGACAGAGGATGCCCTTTTCCCTGAAGGAAAAGGGATGTGAGACTAAGAACCCCTAAGCTGGTAATATCTGTGACAAACTGAATGCAAATCCTCTCTGGAGGGACAAAACCTTAGTTCAGGATTTCCAGGGTTCCCTTCCAGCTCTAAAGATAAACCTATAATCCAAAAGTCACAGAATATACAAGGAAATAAATCCACCACGAGTAAGACTTAGCAATGCAAAGAGCAAGGCTAGGTTAACAATAAGGACAATTGTTTCTCAAAATTTTTAATCTGTTTAATCACTATAATTGGAATTTTGTAAAACGTAAGTTTCTCAAAAAGAACCGGATACATTTTAAAAAGTTTCTTAGCCAAGGTTCTACATAATACTCGTCTCAGGCTCGGCTTTGAGATGGTGATATTTTCTTCCTCACCTTCATTTTACTGGCTTGCAACCCCTGGGTAGATTATAAAAGCCAGTGGGACAGGGAAGATGTGAAGCAATGTGGTGTCACGAGAAGTCATGAGGAGCTGGTCACTTAGCAGGTGTGTTTGCTTAGGGCCTTTCTGAAAAGTTTTCAGAAACATCTGATTAGAAGGGAGAAGGGGCAATTTATCTGCTTAGCTTCCTCCTGTTTCACATTTCCCATGGTGCAAATGACTCCCCATGGATACTTTTTCACCCTGTGCCACTCAGGAAGCCAGATCCTATTCCCAGAAGTGGAGGAGCAACTTGGTGCAGACAAGCATGTCCTGTGAGATGTGAGGGTCATGTCATCACAGGCCTCCAGCCAGTCCAGGGAGCTTGGTCAACAAAGCAAGAGTGCCTGCTCACTTTAGCCAGAGTTCAGAAGCAGGATGGATTTTGAGAAAAGGGAGGCAGTTTGAGGATACACACAAAGTTTGCGTCTGATGAGCCACCGAGATGAAGAAAAATTTCCTGGTGGATAGATTAATCAGATCCAGATAAAGATGGCATTGAGAACGGGAAGAGAAAAGTTTAGAAGTTATTTCTCTGTGCAATACTCTGGGCAAGGAAACAAACCACCAACAAAAAGGCAGGAAGATCAGAGAGAAGTGGTTCTTCCACATCCAGCGAGAATTTCAGAAGGTACAGTGGGCAAGAATCAGCAGATTACATTGATCAAGGATATGGGTCCTTCAATTCAGCTTCTATGTGACATTTTTGACGTTCAAGGGCATCTTTTAGGCACAGGGAAGATCACTTGGTTGGTTTGGTTTATTTTTAAAATGCCAATTTCCTTAATTCCTAAATTAAATCAGATTTTACGTGATTTTTAACCCAGTAAGTTTTATATAAATTATTTTCAGGAAGCCTTTAATATAAATTGGACTGATTACTTAAGTTTACTTAATCAAAATCAAATTCCCTTGAGTTGAACAGACTAATATCCTTTAAACACTTTAAAAACATTTGTAAATTTAATATTCAGTTTTTCTTTACTAAGTTAAAATGCCTAAACTTATGAGTCAAGAAATTAATCCTTCCCATGTTATTAAGCAATTCGTAAGATGGTTAAAGGAACTTATTTAACAGTGATTATAAATTAAGTCACTTCCTTTTATCGTTCAACTTCAAATCAAGCATACATTTAATTTGAAATCACAAGCCAATCTGTCATTTACTTTAATATGCCAAATTCAATTATATTTTACAAGCATTTTAAATACCCAACATTGCAGAGATTGTCTTGAATGTAACAAGCTAATGCCATGGGTTTGATATGCTTCATAGTTTCTATAATTCTGGGGTTAAGAGATACTTAACCCATTAAGCTTTACTGTAACTTTAGGTTATTGAGACAGTAAGTCACAATGACCGATTTTCACCAGAAGTTGGAATTTCTTATTGGTTAGAGAGATTTGGTACAGGGTTATCAGGCCCAGAGCTTTCCATGTCCAAAGTGATTCTTCCCATAGTGCAGATTGCCATGTCTAGTCTAGTTTTTGACATGTCTAGATTATAGGAGACCCCCCTAGGACATCCTCTGATGGGGTTGGCGTTTCCTGTCTAAATTATCAGGTAACAATGTAAGCTTTCAGTTTTGATTACTTGATTTGAGGTATCTGAATTTTGCAATCCCCTCCATTAACTTCGTTACTGATTGAACTATTTTTTCTCCCCCAAAAGTACGGAGAATCCCAGCACTGTTCTTTTTCTTTGGCTAGATATACACTAGTATGCAGAATAAACACAAGGAAAAAAGTCTTAAACCCCCCAATAGATTATCAGATTGGAGTGATAAAGATACTTAAATAGCAGATTTCTAACCAATACTTAAGTGCTGAGAATAATGAACCTATAAAATTTTATACCCAGTCAAGCTATCATTTGGGAATAAGGAACAAGTCATTTTCAGAAACCAGACTAGATTTACTAGGCTCTTACTGAGGAAAAAAAAAAAAAACAACTGTTGAACTACATGGATCCTTCACTATGAAAACTCTTGCCATTTGCTCTCTGAAATTTAGGAATGAAATGTATTTGCAATAACATGTTACACATTTCTGTAACAGTGTCCAAATACATTATCCAATCCGGGAACCAAAAGTTTATGTGGTGAGGAAGATTTATGCTCAAGATCAAAAGAAATGAAACTCAAATGAAACTCGAGAAGGAATGGAAAGGAAACTGAAAAAGAATTTGAATCTAAGTGACCACTGATTGTTTAAAAAAATAAGTCACTCTTTGGAAGTTTATACCAAGTAGAAATACAACGTACACCAACAAGCATAAAAAGTTCAACAGGTGATATGTTCAAGTTTGGGCAGTGAGTAGGAGATTAGAATGTAGATACTGTTGATATAGCACCAGATCCCCTCAGCTCACCCAAGTTCCCTGGCAGTTGTAGTAATTTCCATAAAGCTGACAGCTACTGTTTATACTTGACTATGTAGGATGCCTTTCTCCTGTATCAAACTTGCTCTCCTTCAACAGATGCAGCCTAAAAAGTTTGGAGGAGTTCATTCCCAGGGGTACTTTCAAGCAATGGAGTAATCAATAGCTAAAATGTCCTGACTTCCTTATCCCCTGCTGGGAGAATTGTCAGGCACATTGTTCTGGATTGCTCTGGGGGTTGTGCCCCAGTTGCCCACAGTACTGAGTAACCTGATCACAGCTGCTCCCTGGGTTGGTTCTGTCTCACTTTCCCAGGGCTTCATTTCTGTTTCCTGACATCACTTTCCAAATGCTAGTTCCAAAGTACTTGTTTGAAGGGCAGCTTTTCAAAGAATCCAAATGATATATTAATTAGCTTTAAAATTTAATTCAGACATGCCTGCTACAATTTTAAGAACAATTACTAAGATGATGGATAGAATGTGTAACTTCCAAACAAGGTTAGAAGGGGGAGAAAAGCCCCAAGTAAGTTAATAAAGACGAGAAAGGAGTGGAGGGGAAGAAATGAACTTCACAAAGGGTAGATTATTATATTTTAGACCGAGATGACAGGAATATACCTAGATTTTTATGCTACCAAGAAAAATGCTCATTACAACAATTATAAGCATTCTAATTTCAAAGATTAAAATGTGTCTCATAGTTGATGAAATTTGGTGGTACAAAGAAGTATTCTAGAAATATACTCAATAATCATAATTAATACCGACGGGCTAAGTCATTTAAAATATCAGATTGTCTAATTGGCTTATACTTAAAAGATTAGCTGTATGCTGTTCATAAGTGATTACTTCAAGCATGAAGGGTCACACATAAAAGAATGGAAAAAAAGATAATACTATGCAAATACTAACCGAAACAAAGCAAGCGTAACTATCTCAAAATGAAAGACTATTTCTAGAAATTTTTGCATAAGGTTTAGTCCCGAATAATAAAACTCATAGGCAGATATGACATTTCTAATCACTATGTACCTAAAAGTCTCAAAGTATACCAGTAAGACAAAAAGGGAAAATGTCAAATGTCTGCAATGGAAGAGTTTGTTTAAAAAAACTTAAATTTTGGTAGATCAATAAAAAAATAAATCCTTGGAAGATGTTAATAACTGATAAAATGAATATATTTTAAAATTTGGGGTTTAAGTTTCAATGTAAACTTTATTCAAACACATGGAACAATTTTGAAAAAAGTCACATAAGAAACTGCAAATCCTCACACATATTCAAAGAATCAATGTACAGATTATATTATCTGACTAAAGTACAATTAGGTTAGAAAGCACACGAAAATATTAAAATACATTAAGAAATTTTAAAGCATTGCTAAGTTATTCTTGGGTCAAACATGTTTTAATGAACCTTAGAAAATATCGAATGAAAATCTACATATCAAAATTCACGAGGGACAGATAAAGCAGTATTGAGAAATTTACTGTCTCATATGCTTAAAGTGTGAAAATTTGAGTTCATTATTCAATTCAAGAAATTAGAATGAGAACAGAGTCCAAAGGTAATTAAGTTGAGGACAATAAAGATAAGACCAACAGTTGTGATAGCTGCATTATTAGACTCAATTCCTCACTCTTAGGATTACTTTATACACCTGCACCTTTGACCCACATAGATACTGCATGGAAGGAACTGCCGAGTTCTCGTGGAATGTAGTAGTTCCTGCCCCACTGAACAGGGCAGGAGTCAACGGAATGCTGGTAAATCCAACAGGAGCAGGGGACTGGTCCGACATCCGCTTATGCAGTTCAGCTTGGTGTCCTGCGTGTTCGCTGTTCAACAGAAGATCATGCCCCAAATCCAAGGGGAAAAAGACCCAAATAGGATCTCCAACTTGGTGCCTTGAGCCCACATTTCAGCCTACACCAGCCAAGTACAGGCGATTCACCACCTTTAGTAAGAGATGTTTAGTTAGATTCAGAGTCTTGGCACTGTGTCACGCAGCATTATTGCAGCAATATCCAATGCTCTAGTCACAGTATGTAATAGGGCATCAAACCTAAAGTATCTTTTGAAAAGACAATTACAAACTTTTGCCAAAAATGGAGTGGAAGAGAACGAACTAGAGCAAGAGGAACAAATGACCCCACCCAATAATGAGTCTTCTCTAGAAGAGTCATCTAAAGTCCCATGTCAGGGGTCTTTAGAGTGAAAGAATGCCTTGAACAATGGTGCTAGTAAATTTGAAGACAAATAAAACGGACCATGTCCTAGAGAAAACAGCTTATTGAAATGGGTTGGGAAAAAAAAATAGAAAGTCTGAATAGAAAATGACTATTTCTTAAATGAATTAGTAATTTGGCTTCTAATACAATAGGTGGAATAAATATTAGACAACCACTCTACTCCATCTAAACACTACAGAAAAAAACCTGTAGCCTCACACCCTAGTTCTCATGACTTTTTTTCCTTCTTTTTTAAATCCCACTGAATAGTTTTTACTATTTCCACAAGGTCAGTGGAAATCACGTGGGAGTCTACACCTCCATGTCCACCCAAGACTAATGCTGTGATGGTCTGAGGAGGCCTCACGGGGTTGGGATTTTCACCATCACCTCTACCCCATGGTGGTACTGGGGACCCTCTGGGGCACCGAAGGCCATTTTGTCTGCCAGTCTTACTCCTTCCCCTTCCAAGGGAGTGGCCTGTGGGAGCCAGAATTCCCACCCTTGCCCAATAGCAATGGGGAGCCCTCCCTCCCAGGTGTCCTTGAGGGCCAGATGGAAACCTGAACTTCTACCTCCATCAAGAATAACTCTTTCCCCTACCTGAACAGGGTCAGAGGAAGCCAGATGAACAGAGGGTTGAATAAGATTCAAGTCTCATGACATAATATCCCAAGTGTTCAGAATTCAATCCAAAAATCATTCCCAGAAGATCTCACACTGAATGAAAAAGACAATCAATGCTCTTACCAATAGGAGAGAGATGTTAGGATTCCCTGAGAAAGTGTTTGAAGAAGTCATAAAAATAATTAGATAAAAAGCAAATTGCCCATTTAGTATAGTTAAGGACTTGAATAGACATTTCTCCATGGAAGATATGCAAATGGTCAATAAGCACACAAAAAGATACCCAACACCACCGATTTGGGAAATATAAATTAAAACCATAGTGAGATACTACTCCACTATCATTAGGATAGATACTATTGTATTGACAAGGATGTACTATCTATACTCTGGATGGGAAGGTGAAATGGTACTGCCATGGTGGAAAAATATGGTGGTTCTCCAAAAAAAAAAAAAAAAAAAAAAAAAAAAAAGGAAGACTTACTACATCATGCAGCAATTCTATGCCTCAAAAAAAATTCAAGTAAGGTCTCAAAGATATTTGTCTTATAGCAGCATTATTCACAATGGCTAGAAATATGAAAGCAACTCAGTTGTTTAACAGATAAAAAAGTGTGGGATGGAATATTGCTAAGCGAAGAAAGTCACTCCCGCAAAACTATATGTCAAATGTTTTGATTAGTGGACACTGATCTATGATGATGGGGGGCATGGAAAGAATGAGGGAACTTTGGGTTTGGCAAAGGAGAGGGTGGGGAGTGGTTATGGGGGTGGGAAATATGATGGAATGTGATGGACATCATTACCCTAGGTACCTGTATGATTGCACAAATGGTGTATCTCTACATCATGTAGAACCAGAATTGAAATGTTGTGCTTCATGTACGATAGTCATGACCGAATGCATTTCAGTTTAAGTAGAACAAAGAAATGAGAAATAAAAGTAACATGAAATTTCTATGGAAAAATAGACCAGAATAGTCAAAGCAATCCCAAGTAAAAGGATAGAAGTTGGGAGGCATCAAGATATCCAACTTCAAATCACACTACAGAGCTGTAGAAATAAAAACAGCATGGTACCGTTATTTAAAAAAGATACATAGACCAGTGGAATATAATAGAAACAGACAAATTCACGTATCAAAAACAGAGATTGGAGAAAAAGACAGCTTCTTTAGCAAACATAGATGGAAAAAATGGATATCCATAAGTTTAAGAATGACAGTAAATCCCTTTCTCACACCTTTCACAAAAGTCAACCCCAAATGGATCAAAGATCTAGATATTAGACCAATAAATGGGATGACATTAAAGTTTTTTCAAAAAAAAATTACAGCATCAAGAGACAGTTTATGGAAAGGAAAAAAAATCTTTGCCAGCTACTCTCCCCAAAAAGGATTAATATCTAGAGTATATAAATAATAAAAAGGAACCCATTCAATAGGCAAGTGAACTGAACAGACAATTCTCAAAAGAAATACAAATGGCCAACAATTATATAAAAAAAAAGTTCAACATCCTTAGTCTATTAGGGAAATGCAAATCAATACTAGAGATTCCATCTAGCTCTAGTCAGAATCGCAATGACCAAGAATACTAGTAACAACTGCTGCAGAGTACATAGGCAAAGAGAAAAACTTACACACTGTTAGAATTGTACGTTAGTACAGACACTATAGAAAATCAGTATGGAAGTTCTTCACGGACCCAGCTACGTCATTCCTTGGAAGTTGTCCAGGAAAATTAAAGTCAGCATACCATATAGCAATATATGCATGTGCATTCACAATAGTCAAGCTATGGAACCAGCCTAGGTATCCATCAACAGATGCACAGATGAAGAAAAATGTGTCACACACACATTGGAGTTATGTTCAGTCATGAATAAGATTATGCCATTTTGCAGGAAAATGGATGGAACTGGATAGTGTCTTATTAAGCAAAATAAACCAGTCTCAAAAAAAAAAAAGGTCATACGTTTTCTCATCTTATGTGGAAGTTAGAATAAAGGGAAAACAAAGAGGAGTCTCATGAAAACAAGGGAGTGGAGGAGGAGGCCTGGGGAGGAAGGAAAGAGGAGATACTGAGTAATGAAACTGAATAAAATATGTTATGTACAAGGATAAATATGTCAATACATTCCACTATTATATATAAAAAACAAAGCAGACAATTGACCTGGTGGCACATCCTGGTGCTTTGAAAATCGCTTTAGGAGGCAGAGGCAGGAGGATTGCGAGTTCAAAGCCAGCCTCAGCAATGGAGAGGCGCTAAGCAACTCAGCAAGACTGTCTCTAAATAAAATGCAGAGTAGGGCTGGGGATGTTGAGAAACTGATGTGACTCCATTTTTGAAAAGCCAGCCTCTACCTCAGAGCAAGGCCTGTCCAAAGGGGGAAATGAGAAACTGAGAGGACCCTTGTTCTTGGAAAACCCACAGAGTGTTCCTAGGCACATAGCTACCCTGCTGTCATTTGTCCATGAATAACAGGAAAGGCCTTTGGAGCCAGATATCCCCGACTGCAGTGCCAGATGTCCTCGACTCAGCCATGCAAGTTTCTGGAAAGACCAAAGAATGCTTGAGGCCCAAGTTCTGACCATAATGACACACAAAAACAACCAATCAGCGTGAGGCAAGGAAGCTATCTGGAATGCCAGGCAGCCCTCCCAGTAGTCCTGGTGATAACATGTTAAGAAATCGTGTGGTTTAGCACGTACACCCCTTGAGACTTGAGTCAGTTCAAATGAATCTACCTCTTGAACTAACCAATCACCCCCTTCCCAACTTATTCCTGCCATGAATGTACTAATCATTGTACTAATCAATGCTAAGAGTTGTTGATTTTCCCGTGGTATGGAATGATTTGCTGTGTGATGTTCAGAGTATCCCCAAAACAAAATCTCAGACTCACAACCATTTCCGAAGCAACGGTCCCGAAGATCGAGTCCAGGCTCGAGCTTGTAATAAAGACTCGTGTGACTGCATCGAATTCGGCTCCTGGAGGTCTACTGGGGTCCCAGGAATCTGGTATAACAATGTGGCTCAGGTTAAGTGTCCCCAAGTTCATCCCTGATACCAAAAAAGAAAATGAGAAATGAACTTATTTGAAAAAATTGCAAGGAGATAAAAATGAACCCAATAGAAATCTTAGAACTAATTTACTGTATTTTTTTAATTGAAAACTCCTCATCTTGCTATTAAGACAATTCCCTGAGTCAGTAAACTTTAAGGTAGAATATTAGAAATGATGCAGTATGAACAATAGTAAATAAATTTTGACAGCCTTGGGATTTGTGGGACTATAAAAAATATCCAATACCTATATCATTAGTGTTTCACATGGAAAGGGGAAGGAAATTTACCTGAATAATGCCTAAAAATTCCACAGATTTGGCAAAAGACAGTACTACAGATTCAAGAAGCTCAGAAAACTCCAAGTAGAGTGAACCTAAAGAAATCAGCACCAAGAGAAAAGTAGTCAAACTTCTGGAAACTAACAAAAAAATCCTTGAAAGCTATCAGAAAAGTTTTCCATCTGTAGGGAAAAGAAATCCAATGATGGCACTTTCTCAAAAAGCAGAGGCCAGAAAGAAATGTCACTATTTTTCAAGCATAAAAGATCTGTCATCTAAAAATTCTACATGCAGCAAAAATATTCTTCAGGAATGAAGGGGTAAAATTAAGACATCCCCAGATGAAGGGAAACTCGGGATTTGTCACTAACAGATCTGTCCTGAAAGGAGTTCTGTTCACAAAGAAATAAGGAATCTTGGAACATCAGGAGGCAAGAACAGTTTAAAAAAAGTGTTTAGTGTATTATTTCTCTTGAATTGTTTAATTTACTTGAAAATTAGAACATTATCTGACATGGTTCCACATGTGGGTAGAATATTTGAGACAATTTATTATAAATTGGGGAAGGTAAAGGGGCATAAAGGGAACTAAAGTGTTTAAGCTTCATGATAAAAGCTCAGAAAAATAGACATGGAAGGAAATCTCTTCAATTTGGTAGATATAGGATTGGGGGTGTAGATGCTGCCTAACATATCTAGTAGTGAGATTTAGTTTCTCCCCCCCACCCTTAAGAGCAAAACCAAGGCAGGGATGTCCTTGGGCACCACGCCTATTAGAATTGGTACTAGAAGTTCTAGTCAGCACAATAACGCAAGAAAAGGAAATAAAATGCATATAGATAAGGACAGTTTTATTTCTTATTTGCATACAATAATTTACATAGAAAACCTCAAGAAATAGAAAACAGCAGGCACAGTGGTGCAGACCTGTAAATCCCAGCAGCTCAAGAGATTCAGGTGAGAGGATCTGAAGTTCAAGGTCAGCTTCAACAGTTTAGCAAGGCCTTAAGCAACTCAGCAAGACTGTCTCAATATCAAAACGACTGGGGATGTGGCTTAGTGGTTAAGCACTCCTGGGTTCATCTCCCCCCACCCCCCCCAAAAAAAAAACCTCATATGAACACCCCACCATACAAAAACCAAGAATGAAAAACCAAGAAAAAAAACTTCCAGAACTAATCATTGAACTTAATCTTACAAGTATGTAAGTATTTAATAAACCATATACTGGACATGTACTCTGAAAACTACAAGACAGATTAAAAAAAATCAAATGTAGAGATATACTGTTCATGGATTTGGAAGAGAAGATGGCAGTAGTAACTGGTAAAGATGCCATTTCTCCCCAGGTTTAACCCAATTCCAATGAATATTTCAGCAAGTTTGTTCCAAAATGCATACAGAAAGGCAGTAACTGGAACACCAACTTAAAAATGAAATTTTAAGACTCACTGTATAGCTATAGTAATTAATACGTGATGTAGCAGAGATCAATACAACAGAATTATTTTAAAAGTGATATGATCAACGGATGCAATGAGATTTTTAAGCAAGGAATAAGACCTTTCTTAAAGTGTATCTTCCAAAAACCTATGAAACTTAATATTTTAAGATATCAAATAAAGCAGGGCAGTGATAAAGATAAAAGTCAAGCTTTCAATGATATGTTATCCTCACTGAAAACCCAAGAGACTCTGATGGAATGTGTTTACATGCAGAAATCAATGGTTACATACAGCAAGAAGATTTTTAATCCCAATTTCTCCATTTTTATCCAAGAGAAGGGTTTTAAAACCCACTCCAAAGAGTGGTTGAAGTCCATCCTTCTAAGCAGGTTGTTGGCTCAACTAAACTATAGAGAACTCTGTCCCAAAAGGATGGAATTCCAAAGTTAAAGGCATTTCCTGCTGTCTATAGAGATTCCTTCTGCTCTTGTCTTACAGCTTTTGGTCATTTCATCCTTCCCTCAACTTCTTAAACTTAGGTTGTGGTATGCCTTACTGAATGTTTGAGAGTAAATTACAAAGCAGAAAGGGAAAGTTGGTACTGGGTACAGTGTATCATTGTTTCTAGAATCTGAAGTCTGCTCATTCATGAGAAGTCTTCCAGGCTTTGGCCAAACCGTCTGTCTCTTCTCCCCTGCCATTAGCTACAGCGGGAGGACCTTTCCCCTCACAGCCCTTTCCTTTTGCCCTTGGAGAACTGACAGCAAGATCCACTTTGCATCATTTGGTCATGGCTCTAGGCCCTAGACAAAGTTATCAAATATCTGAAACTCCATTCTTTAAAGTTTTCTTTCTGTGCTCAGCATGGTGGTGCATGCTTATGATCCCAGTGGCTTGGGAGGCTGAGACAGGAGGATTTTGAGTTCAAAGCCAGCCTCAGCAATTTAGTAAGACACTCAAGCAAGCTTAATGAGACGTGTCTCAACATAGGATGGGGATTTTAGTCAGCAGGAAGTGCTCCCGAGTTCAATCCCCAGTACCAAAAAAAAAAAAGGTTTTCTGAACTAACCTTATACTTGGGGTTTATGTGTGGGTATGAGCTTTGACTTCCACCTGTAATTTTGGTATTCTAACAGCACAAGATAAAAGGTATGCCTCTGATCCTTTCTGCTATTATGTGTAGTTCAAGAACTACCCACAAGCAATCAGAAGCAAACCTTCCAAGAACAATTCAGAGGCAGATAAACTAATTCATAAACATCTACTTCAGTTACACTAAGGACGTAATCTTGAAGTTCAACCCAAGCCAGCATTACTATACAAAATACCTACTAGTGTTTTAACATGAAATATCTAGACTCAGATTGAGCGACTTTTGTTAAAAATGATGAATGAATTCTTGTTTTGTGTTTAAGTAACTGAAGGGTCTCATACTTTTTCTGAGACAAGACAGTTTTAAAAATGCCAAGTCTCTAGAGTGCCTTTTCAACACTTAATCTAAAATGACAAAAATTAATGATAGGCTTAGCATGAGAAGTATAGAATAGTATAAAACAAATTAAGTTTTCCCTCCCTGGCTTCACTTTCCAAAAAGAGCCACTGAAATAACCAGAACTGCAGTCTGAAATTTAAGTGTCACTTTAAATAAATATATCATGTGACGGTTCAGATATGAAGTGTCCCCCCCCCACCCATCGCAAAGCACCTATGTTAATGCAGAAACGTTTAGAGGTGAAATGACAAGGTGAGAGCTGTAACGTAATCAGCCTGTTCTAGTTTGGATTGTGTGGTAACTGTAGGCAGGTGAAGCAGGACTGGAGGGCTGGGTTGCTGGAGGTGTCCTGTGGTCCCTTCCTTCCCCTCTCTGCCTCCTGGATGCCATGAGCGGAGCAGTTCCCTTTGCCGTCTCTTCCACCATGATGTTCTTCCTTACTTTGGGCTCAGAGTAATGGGTTTGACAGACCATAGACTTAACCTCTGGAACCATGAGCCAAAATAAACTTTCCCTCCAAGTTAGTGTTAGGTATTTTGGTCACAGTGATGCAAAGGTGTCTAATACATGTTACCAATTCACATTTAGGCATACCTGTTTGGACAGGTGCCAGAGTTAGTGAGCTTATGCTTCTGACTCCTTTTCCCTTTGATTTGCAATGTGATTCCTAGTCACTTTGTCGAGGTTTAGAACACCTCTGTTCTGTTCTTTTCAACTCACATGCATTTTCAGTAGACTGGGTTCCCAGTTTTTAAGAATCAATTCTTGTATTTGATTCTCATGACTTGGCTTTTATTTATAGCCGAGTCCCAAGCTGCATGGTTCAAGCTTTACTGAAAGTGCTATGATTTGTTCATGCACTTGAAGGGTATCCTGCCAAGCACTGAACTACAGGTGGGCTTTTCCACATTTTTCAGCTTCTTCTGCCAATCCTGGGGTCTCCTCAGCTCTTCCCTTCTCTCCTATTTCACCGTTTCTTTTTGGATTTTTTTCTTGGTACAGTCTTCACCAAGAACACAGGGTTAGTGGGATGCTAACTTTGTGCATCTTTGCATATCAGAACACACCTGAGGCCGTCATGGGAGTGTGCCCCTCAGCTCTTCAACCTCAGGGAGTGCAATTTACCCGAGGCGTCTGCAATCCGTCTGTGCATTCATGTCGAGGCTTGTCAGAGGCTGTTCCAGGGCAGAGCAGCTGGGCGGGGAAACATCGACTCTGCTTGGACTTGAGGTCTTCCCACAAGCCTTTTTGAACTGTGCTAAAATCACATGCAGCCCAACACTCCTACCCTGACCTCCTTCCCCCTCTTCCTTTACTTGGAGTCAGATCATCTTGGTGCATTGCTTTCCTGGTCTCTCCTAGACACTTGTTTGCCCCGATACATTTCTTGTACACTTAATCCCACTTAGAATGTTCTCCTAGGACCTGGATTTACACATCACCTTTAGTTTTCCTTGCAATTTGGCTTGGTATTTTGCACCTGGCATCCTCTGCCCAGCCGTTCCTCTTGGCTCTTTGAGGGCAGGCTCCCTTGCCACTGAGCATTCAGAATTGCTGATGTGGTCTTATGTCTTTGATTCCTGTGCCTTTATAGAAAAATGTTGTTTCATCTCTGAAAGCTTTTGAAATTTTCTCTTTATCCTTGAGATACAGAAATGTCACTAGTACATATCTAGGTGTGTGTCATTTTAGAAATTCGTTCTGCTTAGTACTTGATGGGTTCTTTAAAGGCTTATTTTCCTAGCTATTATTTCCTTTCCTCTCGTTCCACCGTTTCTCCATTCTGTTCTGAGAATTCTCTATTAAAACCACTGCCTCTCCAACTCCGGAGAGCCATGTGTTTGAAGGGGGGAGGGTTGGGGTTCATTTTTCTGTGGTAGGTGATGGTGGAAATGAGAGCAGCTCAGGGCAGCTTGTGGAGCCACAACAGGATTCCTTGGGGGAGAAGGTTCGAGAACCACAGGAAAGAGGATCCTAGGACAGGTGTGTGGCTTCGCATTCCCACTAGGTGAGAATGTCTGCTCAGAAACATGGCTAAGCCCTTTGCAGATGTGGGCGATTTCAGTACAAATTGCCTTTGTTTTCTAGATTTGGTGATGAGAATATATAATTATGTAATGAGGACACTCCACTGTGTGAAAGCCCGGCCCTTCCAGCCCGGGCTTTGGAGCAGCACAGGCCGTTTTCTGGAGAAAGATGAGTAGCAGGGGGAAAAAAAAAAAACAGCTCGGAAGACACTGGGGGTGGAAGACAGCCCATTTCTTTATGGGGACACCGGAAGCAAAGCTGGTACTCAATGACCCTAGGCTACCTCTGCATGCTGTTAGGAACTGGGAACACAGTTCTGGGGGTTCAACTTGGATTTCCTGAGCTCAGTGCTCACCTCACTCATCTTCAGCATCCTCACAGGAGTGAAAAGGGCCATTGGATTGGCAGCTGTGAAGCCCAAGTTATCATTTTAAAGCTTAGGTCTCTTCAAATCCTTAGGCTTCTCATTTGTTTACCAAGACACCACCCCACCCCACCTTCCTGTGAGGCACGGGATCTCCCAGGGCCACCTTCCTTGTGTTCTCTGCTCCTGGGTCTCCTCCCTGCACTAACAGCCTCCCTATTGGGCATCCCTCTCCATTCTCCAGCACCACTCCAGCCTGCAAACTTCTCAAAGCAGCCTTTTTCCTATTACAACCCTGATCAGCATTACTCTGCCAAAGAGCTGGGATTTCTGGATAGATACCAGGCAAGCACAAAGTCTGATAGGACAGTCATTGAAGTCTGGAAAATGAGAAAAACACTACACCTTGAGCCTGACCACGAAGGTCCTTCATAATCCACCCCCCTATGCCATCGTCCCCAGCATCAGAAACCTCTTCCCGGGCATCTGGCCTGCCCATTGTTCACACAGGCCAGGCCCATTCCTGCTTCAGGCTCCAGCCTTGTCACGCCCCTGACCTTAAAGCACTCTGCCTCTGGTGGCCAACTCTGCCCCAGCCTGCACAGTTGGAGATCTTGCCGAGGACAAGGCCCTGTAGGGTTCACAAAGCTGAAGACGACCACTGGCGAACCAGCCGAGTCTGGGGGTGACAGAGGGGACAGAGGAGGCGACAGTTCTGGTTGGTAGATGAGCAGACAGATAGGAGACAGTCTAGACATCCAACACCCCCGTCCTCCCTCCAGACTCTGCCAGCCATTCTGCTTCATCTGATTCTGACGGCCGATTCATACAAGTGGAATCACGCTTGGTTCTCTCGTGACTCGATTTTTCCTTCCACTTAGCATACCATTAATTTCCTTCCTGTTGTAGGATCTGCCAGACTCCCCTGTGTAGAGGCTCAGGAGTATTTGAGTCTAAACCACACTGTGGGAGACCAACCTTGCACGTGACCGAGTCACACTCCCCGGCTGGGCGCTGAGGCGCTCAGTCACAGAAACGTGGCAGAGCTTTCCTCGCCCTTCTTGGGTTCGAGGGTCGGCGTCTCATGCATGGGTGTGTCTTGTTATAGCCCCATGGGTGAAGCGATGCTTACCTATTCCTTTGTAACATAACCCCTTACCTATTCCTTTGTAGTATAACCCCTTTTAGGATAGAACCTTCCGTGGAAGTGCCTTGTGCGAGTCCCCCTTCCCTTACTGTGCCCTTGGGTGTGGCCTACCCAGGTGTCAGTCAACCTGCTGACAGTGGACATCATGAAGATAGGGGGACGAGTCTGAAACATGACCCATTGCCTCATTTGAATAGCTTCCCAATAGAAGGGGTCAGTGCCTGCTCCCCCTCTTCCTGCGGAGCCTTAAGGTCACAGGAGCCGTCACAGCAACCCCAAAGAAAAAGGTGTTTGTGTCTCTTGTGTGGTTATTTTGTGCAGCCCAGTTAGCCCAGTTTAGTCTTTTTAGTTGAGCCTTTTAGTCGCAAGAACAGAAACCCGGCACCACATCTTGCCATTCCATCTTGCCGTTCCACTGGCAACAGACACTGGGCTGATCCCCCGTTTTGGCTACGATGAGTCACACTGCCGTGAACCTGGTTGTGCAAACCTCTTTGAGAATCTGCTTTCCATTCTTTGGGTGTGTACCCACGAGTGGCACTGCTGAATCCTATGGTAATCTGAGGAGCCACCATGCTTTCATTTTTCCACAGTGGCAGTACCCTTTATGTTCCCAACGTTCCCATCAGGGATTCGGTGTCCCCACATCCTTGATAGTAGTTATTATCTTTGTTGTAGTATCCATCCGAATGCTGTCAGGTGGTTCCGATTTTCATTTTCCCCGATTAGTGATGTGGAGTCTTTTCAGGCATTACTGGCCATATTCAAAGTCCTTGGCCCATTTTTAAAATCAGGTTATTTTTGTCATTGAGTTTGAGGAGTTCTATTTATAATCAATAGAAAGTCAATCATAAGATTTGCAAATGCTTTCTTCCATTCTGTAGAGAAAAATCTTTTTACTGTTAGTGTCACTTGATGTACAAGTTTGATTTCTCAGAAATCCAGTTTGTTTCTTCGGCGACCTGTGCTTTTGGCACCTTATCAAAGAAGTCACCAACTAATCTGGCGAAGACTTTTGTCCCATGGTCCTTCTACGTTTTAGTGTGAGGTCTTCTATCCACTGAATGGACCTAGGTATGGAGTGTTCAGTATGAGTCTAGCTCCATTGGTTTGCATGTGGATATCCAGGTTTCCCAGCCTGTTGAAAAGTGTCCTTTATTGAAAGGATAAGACCTTGTCCAAAATTCTTTGACCCTCCATGTGAGGGTCTATTTTGGGGCCAATATATTTTCACTGGTTTATGTGTCCGAGTTGGGGGGAACATCTTCTTGACGGATTAATTTGTAGGTAAAAAGTAGCAGATAAGACATTGCTAGGAACTTCTTTCCAAGACTTGAAATAGACATTCCTAATTATTAAACCAGGAGACCACATGCTGAAGTGCCGTTTTAAGTCAGGGTTTGGACCAGCAATGAATGGCTTCCCTTAGCTGAGAAAAAATAATCATTCATATCTTCAAATAAGATTTCATGGGGAGATGCAGAGCACTTGAGAGAGCTACACACTTCCCTCTCCAGGGAGGGAAGCTCCTCCTAGGCACTCCTGATGTGTATTTTAGTATCACATTAATTCTGCGTTTGTAGCTTTGTAGTAAGTTTTGAAAACGGGAAGTATAAATTCTCTACTTCTGTTTTAAAGATTGTTGGTTCTTTGAGAATCTATATAATTTTGGAGTGGGCTTTCCCGTTTTCACAAAACGGGTCATTGGAATTTTTATAGGAATGCACTGAATCTGTAGACCACTTTGGGTATTGTTGAAAACTTAATACTGTTAAGTTTTCAATCAATGAACCTGGATTATATTCTCATTTATTTATGACTTCTTTAATTTCTTTCTGCAATGTTTTATAACTTTCATTGTATGAATTTTACTGCCTTGCGTAAATGCTTAAAATAGCATAAAAAGGAATACCATATTTAAGTGGAATTGTTTATAGTTTCCTGTTAAGATTGTTCATTTGTTGGAGCATTCTGAGCTCTTTAGCTTCTTCCAGGCTAGTTGAAGTCCTTCCCTGTAGGAGACTTTCAACTCCTCTTCCCTTCAGGTTCTTCCCCAGCAGATGGCTGGAGAAGACAGGCCCACATCTTAGAAAAGCAGGATGCCATCAGCCAACAGGAGAGAATGATGATAATCCTTGGGATTCATTGATGACAAAGCAAGTTTGCAAAATGCATGACCAAAGAACAAAGTGTCCATTCACACTGTTTCACGACATGGAGACAGAAAATTACAATTCCACATTACAGGAAAGGCATCAGTAAGTCATGTTAAGATCACATGACCCGAGAATGACACCTCCTTGTTTTCAAATGGAGCTTTGATGGCATCATCCTCATTCTTTCTGCCTTCTATACCCCCATTTCTTCCCTCCCACTATTCAGGGTGAACCTACTATTTAAAGTAGATGGAAGTTAAGGCATTTTTTTTGGTCCTATCGATCCATCTGGAATGGTGCTGGGACTCGAGATCCAAGGATCCTACACCATTATCCCTTCTTTCAAGATAACAGGCCATCAAGGCTGGACTGTCTTCTTATACCGAAGCATTTCAGAAAGGAAAGAATCACAGCTGGCTTTGGAGAATGGTGCCAAGTTGCTAATAGAGGTATTGTTCTTGTGATGCTAGGTGCGAGAAAAGTGTATAGAAGTGAGGACAGACAAATGATAGGACTGGAAGTAGAGGTGACTTTCCTTAATAGAAATACTTTGCCAGCCTTTGGACAGAAGAGCAGAAGCCTTACATCCTCAGGACCTAAGGTTATAAGGGCACCATTGACAACATGGCAGATTGTGACTTTGTAATAGCAACTCCGGACTAGCTAACACCTTTAGTAGCACCAGTAACAGACCTTAGGACATTTGATGATGCTATCCCTTGTTGCAGAGATGCTAGTGTACCCTAAATCTCATGGATCCCCATCTCTTAAACCTGGGGTAGGGGGTGATCTTCAAGGAACCGCAGAAGTCATCACAGTGAGCTAAAATGTAATCAAAAACAATAGCAGACATTACAGTCACTCAGGGGAGTGGAGTTGTCAACTAGCATTGATAAATTCCCCAAATTACTGGATTGGATCATGAGGCTGAAGGCCATTTAAAATTGTGAAAAATCCAGAAAAATGCCTCTTTTGGACACGATTGTCATCCCAAGTTTGAATCAAGACAGATGGAGCCTAGGAGCTCAGGCAGTACCATTTTTGACGGGGACCACGGAAGCTGCTGAGTGAGCATAGCCTGCAGATGAGAGAACACAATTCTCACATAGGGAGTTAAGTTCATGGGCACAGTAATGGAAAGACTAGGATCAAAGAGTCCGAATTTAGAAGAGAATCAGTGAGATTAGGCAGAGTAAGAGGCATCCTTTTCTGCCTCCTAGATTGAGGAGGTGCAGGAGCTGGGGGTGGGGTGGGGGGAGAATGCTGTGAGATGATTTCCAAAGGTTCCCACTAGATGGCGGTGTTGGTCAGAACATGAGTCAGCAAAGGTTTCCCCAGGACCTTTCCACCGACTGAGAAGAGGGGTAATCAGGGAGGCAGGGTACACTGGGTCCAAGACTGCCAAGAACATTTGTTTATTTTCCTTTGCCTCACACCTTTAAGGACAATGTGTCCAGTTCAGGTTGTTTCTGGAACTCAAGTTACTGTTCATATTTAATCTCTCCATTACTGATTAAAACAACAAATACCAGCCTGAGGCATATCAGTTGTTTTGACTGAAGAGAGGTGGGGGTCATGGATGGTAAATTCAGTGACTCCCCCTGGCCTATGAGCTGAAGTTCGAATGCTTAGGAAATTCAGAGGAATACTCACAACTTTTAACTAGTCTGTTACTGATACTCCTTAAGTTCCAACATGGTTCTTTTTGTGTTCTGAAAACCCATGACTTTAACACACATGCTTCTTTAGAATGCATTCCCTGACCCATTTAGGGAGATTTGATCACCGTTGACTTAGTGTCATTAGGTAATCTATACTGGATGGATTTATGTTGGGGGTGGTATGATGGCCAGGGACCCAGAAATGCCCACATATCCTTTCTAATTCCCTAACTCAGGACTCCCTTGCTTGTGACAGAAATCCAATTAAGTCTATCCTAGACAAAAAAGGAAATGTTATTGGCTTCAGGAAGAGTGTGGGTACAGCTGGGAACATTTGATGAGCAGGGATTATATGATCTTTTTGGAACATTCTGCAGATTTCTGTTGCTTTGAGGGTTGGATTCCGTTTTCAAAGGCAGGCAGATTCCCCCCACACACACACACACTGGTGGGGGACATATAGACTGGCTGCTTTCTGCTCATCATTTACCAGCTTTAGGAAAAGGCTCTTTCTAACCAGGATTTCATTAAGCCAAAAAAAAAAAAAAACCTGCAAAAGATGGCCATATGACCACCACAGGCCAATTATTGTTCCTTGTCTGCTTGGTCTACCTTGGGTCATGTGCCCACTCTATAGCCTGTGATTGACAATCTCCAAACTTCATAATTGGAGTTGATCAATTTAAGAAAAAATTCTCTCCCAAAAAACACTGGGCAAGCAATTTCCCTGATCCCTATGTACCTGAACAACACATTTACCAAAAAAAAAAGTGCAGAATTAGAGTCAAGGTACCTGTATTACCAGATAGGTCAGGGTTATGTGACCCTCAGAGCTCAGAATTAAGCCCAGACTTGGTTTGAAGTCTAAAGCAGGCCTCCTAAACCTCAAAGTCAGAATGGTAGTTAAAAAAAGAGGTCAGAATTTCAATTGCAAAGAAGGAATTTGGAGAAGTTACCATGAAGACCATGAAGCTTCCTGGGGCTTCCTCATTAAAAGTGACAATCGGTGTGCGCTACAGCAGGACCTCTCACGGCCCAGCCCTTCCCCAGCTAGTAAGGGACGCCCAACTGACCTCAGCACTCTGATCAGGTAACAGGTCCTCCCTGGGTGGTGAGGAGCTGGGAAAGGGTGGATTGGTTAATGGAGCGTTTCCGCCATTTGTCCACTCTGTGCTCCGTTAGCCCAGTGAGTTCGACTTTATGGTCTTCACTCAGGTTTATGATCATCCAAGGAAGACTACCTTGGGCAGTAGGGGAGACCCCCAGTCATCTATAGAAAGCCCCGGAGGCCGCCTCTTGGCACTTACCTCTGATTTTTATGAATTCCTGGGACCAGAGGAACGGGCAGTTCTGGTGTTGGCTCTAGAAGCTTCTCAGATGCATAGACTAAGACACTTAGCCCAAGTTTTGCAGAGTGAAATACGGACCCCCTATTTCTCAACTCATCCCTGGTCTTAATAGAAACTGGTTTGCTAGAGCCACAAACACCCAGTGCCCACAATACTAAGAATGTCTCCAGTGGAAATTGCATGAATGCCCCTCCTTGTTTCCATCCCTGTGGGGATACTGAAGTTCCACTGATGAACTCTCCCTTTCTTTGTTGCCATGGAGAAAAATAAAGTCTACTTTCTCTTGGGGGAAGTTAAAACCCCTGTGAAGTAAAGGGCCAGTAGTCGCTGCAGGTTTCTTGTTTTCATTAATCCCATCTAGAGTCTCATGGTGTCGATTCCATTCGCTGCCAACAACCCCACATCTCCGCCACGTAAGGCTGGTGCCTGGGAATCACGTCACTAGCGTTCTCTTGCTAGCCTGCTTGTCAGGCTTATCCCCCCCCCCCTCCGAGCCCCACAGAAAGGAGATTGGCAAGGGGAAGACAGATGGAATGTTTAGTTCTCCCATCTTCCTTCCCGCTTTGGGCCACATTTTTCGCTGTGGCTGTACGTTTGAACATCTACAGATCCTGTTTGACAACCCATTTGCCCCAATGCTAGCTCTCCTAAGCTAACTCTTCATTATTTAAGAGAATTACCAGCTTGCTGCTGATGCTGGCCTTGGGCACCTCTAGAACTTGATTTTATTCATTCTGCCCATATCTGACACTCCATTAGGTCCTTTCCTTTTAAGGAATTTCAGCAGCCTCCTTTTCCCTGCCGTGACCTTGACCTCTCACTTACCAACCATCCGGGACCAGGCAGCACCTATAGATGGCCTCATTGGTGTGTATCGGATCCTTCTAGCAGTTGCAGTTAATTCCACCTTTGAGCCTGATCTCTTCCACTCTGGAAGGGTACCCTGCCAAAGGGTAAGTGGGACCTGCAGATGTCACAACATTGACCCTAGACCCATGCTATCTACTTACAGTAGCATTTCCTAGACGAGACTGATGGTTTCAGAACACAGTACATATTTAGTCTCTAGACCCACATTGCTGTTGTCAGCTGTAGACACTAATGCAGATGAAGTGCTGTCGGGGGAAATTAAGGTACGCAAGAGAAAAATCTGGGTTCAGTTTCACTGGGATTCCAGTTGTAGTTGTCAATAATACTGTTCACCAATACACACCAAGCATGCCCACTGAAGACACATAAGAGGATTAGATTTCCTGGCCCCTTCTGGTTAGTTATGGTCATAACCAATTCAGTCAAAGAATTAGAGGAGACTGGGAAGGATGTATTCATTTGGGACTGGGCATTTAACTCTGGGGTAGACTCCAGAGTGCCTTTTCCCTCTGGCATCATCACCTGCCAAGTTCCAAATAGTGACTGTCACCAGCCTGGGTCCCTGCAGTGAGCAGAATGCCCAAGTCTACCTAATATTGTCACGAGGTGGAATGAAACAGCCAAAACTTGGTGATTGTGGGGTACTATAATATAATCTATCCGGTCTTGACATTTCAACATAAGCCCAACTTGAACAACTGTAGAACCTGCCTGTGATTTTGAGATATATATTTGGTCTTCATCCCACTCTCTGGCATACAGATAATTCCTTTGTTCCCGTCATATGTACACAGTTCAAAATACTTGGACTCTCGGGAGTGATGAGCGTTTTGTATGCTAATCAGCTTCAGGATGGGGCTGGTCACTGGAAAGACCAAAGCAGGATTAGAGGGTTGGGACTTCCAGCCCTATTCCCTTCTAACCTGTGGGGTGGGGAATAGAGACTAAAAATCTAGTTGATCACCAATGGTCAGTGATGTACATATATGAAGACACAAATAGTGTGAAGCTACTTTGTGTACAATCAGTGACCCGAGAAATTGTGCTCTATGTTTATGAAATGAACTGCATTCTGCCATCATATTAAACAAATTAGAATAATTCATGAAAAAATTCTTGAGCAGCAGCCGAGAGTTTTTTTTTTTGGTTAAAGGTAGAGTTATGACCGACAGCAAAATATACTCAGAAATTAGAGAATTTCTGGCCCAGGCCAGAGCTCTGTTCCCTCCACATGGAACGAGGTAAACTTATAAGGACTCATTATGCATGAAGCCACTTTCACAATCTAATGTCCCGGAATGAATCTCCCCTGACCCTGGGAGAAAACTCTAATGTAGGCCAAGAAAAGATTCAAACTCGATTTAATAAAAGTCCTGTACCAGAGACCTCAAACCTTCCAATGTAGTACCTGCCTCCCAGTTTTTATGTATTCTTGATCTTCCATGATTGTAGTTTAGTAGCATTAGATGGGTTTCTATGAGACCTCATCTTTTTGGTTCTCACTATTCCTTAAGAGTTATAAGGCACAAGAGCTGAACCAATTGAGTGAACCAGGAACTCCTCCATTACTTGCTCTTCAAAGAATGGGTAGAAGCATTCAGCTTCTAAAATGGTGCCCAATGATTCCCACCTAGTGGTCTTCACACTCTTGTGGGGCGTCTCCCCACTTTTTACCACGATTGGTCAGTGTACACACTAACATGCCACTTAAGTTATTAGAAGTCGCTGCTTATATATTAGGTTTTGTGTCTTGATTTCTTGCTCAGGGGAAATCCAACTACCACAATTTGAACTATCAGGATCTCTGGTGAGACCCAGGATGGGGGCGAACCGAGGCGTTCATTTTAACCACCTGGGAGAAACCAGGCCTACCAATGGCCATTTTGGTCAGGTTGGAACTGACCCTCCAGCCTTGGATGCTTTAAGCCCCAGTCAACAGCTCGACCTTAACACTGAGCCAGGCCACCAACCTAAGCCACGCCTGAATTCCTGACCTTTAGAAACTGAGTGTTTGGAGTGCTGTGTTCCATAGCTACTATGCTTTGTCCTATTCACAACTCCTGTTGAAATTTAGTCCCCACTGAGATATTTAAGAGGTGGGACCAGGAGAAACCTTCGAGATTAGACCTTTGTCCTTATAAATTAATTCAATTAATATAATGGATTATCTAGAGAATAGGTCTGCTCCAAGTCAGTTTGGCTAGGTTTCTCTTGTACATACCTGCCTCTGCCTTGGAACTGTTAGATAAGATTATCAGATGTGGCCCCTTGACCTTGGGCCAGGAAAGTAAACTTCTTTATAACTTACCTAGTCTGATATTGTGTTAGTAGCAGAAAACATACAGGGACAATAGAAATAGATAACTAACAAGGTCAAGGCTGACTCCTGGGACCTTTCCAGACCCGATATCTACACTGTGGACTTGGAAGCACTAGTCAGCCTCTTGGTTATTCATTTTGGGGTTGAGAGGCATGGCTCTGGTCCCTAGAAACCATGGGCCACTTAGGGACTCTTCTTTTGGAGATAGGGAATAGGTAGGAAATGGGTAGATGAAAATATGCATGATACCTATATTAATACTCCTCACTTATTTGTATAATAGCTGTTGGCTGAGCCTTGTTTGTTATATAGATGAAGCCTCACTCTCCCCCGCAAATGTACCAATGTGCATCAATACACAGTCTTTGCTACGAAATTTAAGGGAGCAGTTTTGATTGGAAAGTTCAGGAACCAAGTATCGACAAAGGTAGCAAGATCCAAGTCCCGACGAAGCAACAGTAAGAGGCGAGACCGGCTCTTCACGAGCTGGTGAGGCTCTAGATCCAAGATCCCCCACTCTAGCTCTGGGGAGGATCCTTTTGCGTTTCCTGTTGCAACCCCGGGAACTTGGGCATCACTGCTGTGCCCACCTGGGATGGGAGCCCTGGGTTGGTGCCGTGCGTCTGACAGATGGGCAGATTCGACATCACCAGAAGCAGAGCAGCCGAGTCCCACCCTGGGTTAAATTCTCTTTTGAAATACCTGGAGTGGTTTTTGCATCGCTGACTGGGTCTTTGTTGATCCATTATTTAGGAGATCAGAGGGGGAGGGAGATGGACAGAATGAAGACGAGACTCAAGTGGCCAAGAACTGGAACAGCTTTCTAATATTACCAGGTGCACACAGAGGCCACTGTTTCGAGCCTCTGCCAGTCCTATTCCAGGCTGTGTCTGACAGATCAGCCTTCTTGCTGCATAGCAGAGTAAAGGAACAGAAGTGAGATGTTTTTAGAAAAGAATCACTTCAGGCAGAACTGAACACTTTGAAAAACGCCTTGCTCTGCCTGTCGAGGGATTACTTCAGGCAATGTCCCAGGCAAGGGCTTACTTTGCACGAGACCAAACCTACGGCATGGAAAGCATACAGACTATTCCTTTGAATATTTCATATTTTACTGGGAGGTTTGGAACATAAGGAAATGAGACAGTAACACAGGCAACCAATGATTCTTGGTTCATAGGAAAAAGAAATCAAAGCAATCATACTTTGATTTCAGGGCAATTGAATCACTTTAATTTGCAAGCAAATCCTATCAGAAGCCTATAAGTTTCTTAAATGGTCATTTTTTAAATGACTATAAAGACAAAACAACCTGAAAGCTCTGTTGTCAATACTAATGTCTGTTTACGATTTCTTGATACCTTTAGTTAGATGCAACTTATTTTGTTGGGTTTCCCATGAGGCCGCATTGCACAAGTAGAGAACCATGTTAGTGCTGGCTGTCAGGAGAAGCGGGTCTCACCCCTCCCTGGCAGTAGAACTGTCTTCAATTGAGACCAAGACAGGGTGCACCTAATTGCAAGGAAATAAAAGCCTTTCATTTGAACAGTTCCCTACGTGGCAAAACATCTTGGAAGCAAACAAAACAGTTTGAGAATTACTGTGACATTTCAATGCACGTGAGATCCCAAAATTAAGTGAGCCAGTGAACCGGAGTGACTTTATTTTACATAATGGGGAAAATATATGTAGCTATGGTAATGTAGATAATCACAAGTGCCAAAGTGTGTGTATTATGGTTGTTCATGTTTTCATGTACTTATAAACTGAGATGGAAAGTATTTTAACCGCTTGTGTTCATACACAAGATTTGCGTTTTACTCGTTAGAAACCCCCGGATGATTTTGTGGCTTACAGGACTTCCTAATTCTTGTTTGTGACTTCTACATATATTTTACATTTTTGTCAAGATTTGCTTTTATTGTTTATAAAGGTGGCTTAGTCAGGATATTAAAATATTGAAATATGAGATTACACAGTACAGGGTGAGGTCACAAATAACTAAGTTAGGCAATGAGTGTACCTGGGACATGTGGGTCACATCTGATTCGCCCTGCAACAATGATTTATTAAACACTAGATATCAGCCTTAGTCTCGAGTATTTATTGAATTGAGTGAAGAAAACGAAATCTGAATTAAGTGTTTGGCCATGGCTTTAACTTTTCCGACAGTTTGCTTGTCTGTAATTTGAGCATTTTAGATCAATCTTCTAAGGCCAGGATGAAAGAAGTGAATGTTTTAGAAAATGCTTTGAAAAAATGAAAAACCCCAGTTGCCTGAAGTCCACCATTTAACAGTTTCATCTTTTAATTGTATGTCAGGTCACTAGTTCTTCAACTTGGCTACACAGTGTGGTCACCTGGGGAGCCTTAAACCACCTTAACACCCAGTCTCACTCCTGGATTCTGTTTAATTGGTTTGAGGTATGGCCTGCATACTGGGAGTTGTGGAAGCTCCCGGGGTACGTAGCTTGAACACTGATGGAATTAATGTCAGCCGAGCTGCTTCTTAAAGGTGAAGCCACTCAGCTCTCAGGCTCAGCAGTTAAGACTCAGTAGGTGGAAGTGGAAACCTAGAACCTTTTTATCAAGTTCCTTCCATGCTTGGTGCAGAGGTCCTCAAAGCCACACTTGGAGAAGCACCACTTGAGATGCTAATTCCTGGGCTCTTTCTATAGGTTGCTCTCACTTGCTTAAACTGTAAGAAATAGCTTCCCTCAATTAGAGACTCATAAAGGGACAAGAGGCCATCCCTTGAAAACATCATAGTCTGAGGCATGCTTCAGAAACATCAGGACACTGAAGCCAACTGCCTGAGGAGGGCGGGAGAGCAGCTCCAAACAAGAACTCCCCCTGGACAAACAGACCCAGAGCTGAACTTCTTGGACTTGACCTCAGGAGACGAGTCCATAGGTGAGTGTTTGGGGCTCAGGCTGCCTGTTCTTTTTATAACCCCAGGTTCTCACACTTGGGTTAAAGCAAGGTGGTCAATAAAATCCTGTGGTCAACACTTCCTGGCCCAATCTCCTTGGGTGGACTCCTCACATCTGGATACTCAACAGGCCGTACCCTCCTGCTGTTCTGGCCCAATAAGACCAACCATGAGAAGCCTCTAATGGCAAACGACACCCTACATGGATCCCTACCCTTCCTCATCTCACGACTCCATTCCACAGCCAGTGTTTCCTGGGATTACATACAAAAGTCAACCACACGCACTTGAATTTTAGTTTTGGTTCCTTCAGAGATGTGCAAAGACATTGCGATTATTGGCTTCTTTTAACAAATCTCCATGTTTATAGCTCAATTAGCTTCTGCGTATGTCAGTGTGAAGCTCTTGCATAGGAATCACACTATTTCAGTTGTAGACAAGGTTTTGGTGTTCCTATCTGAACTAAGCACCTTCAATTGTCAACACAAGGGGGTTCTTGAACTTTAGACTGTATAAAGCTACTCTTGTCTTTCTATACATTGAAAGTGTTTTTGTATAGTCACTTGTTTTTGACATGAAGAAAGTGGCTGGTGGGATGTTATAGTTTACAAACATCGAGATTGATATCAGGTCCATGCCAGATGTCCATCTTTTGTATAAGAATCTCTCATCTCCCCATTGTCATTGTTTGGATCTGGAATGTACCCCATGTGATATCAGGTCCATGCCAGATGTCCATCTTTTGTATAAGGATCTTTCATCTCCCCATTGTCATTGTTTGGATCTGGAATGTACCCCATGTGTTGAAGGTTTGTCCCCAAAGTGGCAATGTTGAGAGGTGAGGCTTTTGGGAATTGATTGCATTCTGGGGGCTCTGACCACAATGGATTGATCCATTGATCGTCTCATAGCTGAATGGACTATAGCAAGGTAGGACATAGTGGAAGAAAGTGGATCCTTGGAGGTGTTCCCTGGGGGACCATATTGTTCCTGACCCGTTGCTTTATGTGCTCTAGGCTTCCTAGTATCATGTGAGATTTGTGGTCATGTGCTTCTGCCATGATTTTGTTGCACATCAACACAGGTCCATAGCAGTAAAGTCAACCGACCATGGACTGAAACGGATCTAAGAATCAGGAAAATTTATGTTGGCTATCTTATTACATTGACAAAAAAATTGACATCCCCGTTTTAGTCTGCATTTTTTTTTTTCCAGATCCTTCTTGGGCCCATGCCGTTTCATCCTCCCCCACAGATCTGAATCACATGTGGGTTGAATCCAAATCAAAGGTTTCTAAGGATTTCTACCCCTTTGGAGAAATGTTGGCCTCTAAAGCAGAATCACTGGGCAGATGCTGTGGCCAGATCATAGGTGGTGCTTGGCTTAGCTCATCAAGTCTACCCATGATTGAGATCTGCCATGACTTGGATGCCAGGTGTGGAAAAAGTCATGCCACATAAAGGCACTGACAATGACCCCGTGAATGTCAGTCTGACCTATCACACTAGCCATTTCCCTCCCCCGAGGAAGAGTTAAAGGGTGGTAGAATCCTGCGCCCCCATTCGGCCTCATCGAGGGGGAAAGAAGGTCCCCTCTACTTGCCCATTTCCCCATTTATTAAGTCTGCTACTTGGACGAACTTACTAAATAAGTTGTATTTTTTAAATCTCCCATGCCATGCCCTACTTCAGGCCACTATATTTAGTGAATGATCATTGGAGCCTTCTTAGTCATCTCAGACTAACATAAGCTACCACAGACTGGGAAGCTTCAATGATATTTGTAGTTCCAGAGGCTGGCAAGTCGAAGGCTAAGGTACAGGCTGACTTGGTGCCTAGGGAGATCCCTTCCTGGTTCAGACTTCTCACGCATCAAGGGGAAGGGAAGAGGACAGAGCCCATGTGCATGCTCTTCTTAAAATGATACTAAACCTAGTCTGGGGGTTCCACCCTCATCTCAACCTACTTAACCCCAAACACATTCTGGTTAGTGGCTTGGTTTTGATCATGAGTTGGGGGCAGGTAACAAACATCACTTCATAACCATGAAAGTTCTCTTCATTTGTTCCCTTCAGTTATACCTTTCTCCTGCCAGGGAGGCTGAACTTCAGACTGCATCACCCCGTTTCCCACTATTGGTCTTCTGGTTGGTTGGGCCTTGGAAGGACATTGCAGGGGGCTATCCCTTTCCTTTCCTATGGCTTGGTTTTGGCAGTGGCCACATGCTTGGCCTCTGCTCAGCTTGGCCCATGGGCATGGCATGTGAATCTCGCCCATTGCTAGTCCCTAGCTCTATTCCCTCCTTGGCTGCTTTCATCTGCCCCCACCTTGGTAGACAGCCTTCCATTAAGCCTCCTTCACATCCTCAGAGCGCCATGCATTTCCTGGGGGAACACTGACACCCTCTGCACGACTCCCTGCACACAACAGCCCACTGTTGCTTTTCTAAAATGTCAATCACATCTTTGACATGCTCCAAAGACTAACGGCCCTTAGTGCAAATCCAAGCTCCCACAAGGACCTGCAAGATGTGTTCACCCTCACATTGTCATCTTCCCTTTTGTTCTTTTAAGTTCAGCCCAACCTAACTTCAGAGTTGCTCAAGAAACTTCTGTGAGTTTTAAGGAAAATACTGCTGTTTACCTGCGGTAACCTTTTTCTCAGTTACCTTCCACCCTCGATCCCAACCCTTTACCTGGGTATCTCCTACATGCAGGTCAGGTCTCAGCTTGGAGGCTACTTGTTCTCTGATCAACAGTCTGTATTAGGGAACCCCCTTAGCTTCCATAGTACCCATTATTTGCCAACATCTCAGAAAACAGATCTCCCTGTCCTTCTGCCCTCAAGTCCCTGGAATAATGCTTGGCCAAGGCACAGGAACACAGGGATAGAGTGACCACCATTTGTCCACCGTCTTTCATGTAGAAATCATTTCCTGCTCAGCCTTCAACTGTGGTAAGAACTAACAACCATGTAGAAAATGTGATACAAATTTCAAGCAGATCAGGATCCAGATCTAATGTCCATTCTAACTGGGCAACATGATAATAGCTGGAGATGGAGAAACAGGAGCTCATACACCATTGTTAAGGTTGTAAATCAGTATTCATTATGGAGAATATGGAGGTTCCTTAAAAGCCTAAGAACAGCACTAGCCTATGATCCAGCTATCCCACTCCAGGGTATGTATCCGAAGGAAGAGAAATCGGTATTCAAAAGATACCTACATGCCTTGTTCAAAAAATTTTGAAGAATCCTTTGGCCACAGTTCACCCTCTCATAATAGCAAGGATATGGAATCAGATGTCTATCAGTAAATGAATAATGAAAATGTGGTAAACATGAACAAGAAAATCTGACAAGCAGGCAACATTAACTTGTAAAAATGAAATCCTGTCATTTGTAGGAAAATGAATGGTACTGGAGGACATTAAGTGAAATAAGCCAGATACGGAGAAATACCACATGTTCTCACATGGAACCAGAGAAAAGTAACCCCCAAAGTAGAATAGTGGTTCCATACTGGGAAAGGGGGGCATGGGAGGGGAGGCTGTGAGATGATTAGTGTACACCATGTGCATGTACTGAACTATCATGTTGACTCCCATTTCTGTGTAGTACCTATGTATCTTCTTTGTGAAGGAAGACAGCAGGACAATTTCTGTTTATGTTCTTTAGTAATCTCAGGTATGTAGAATTGGACTATGGATTACTTATAATCTTGGTTTATAAAAAAAATGGCCATTTAGCTATTTTTAGCTTAAATGAATATAAATTACTCCCTTCCACTTCCTACACCCCCCAATTCTGATAGTAATCTACCAATATAGTTTTATCTATTGCATACCCCAGTTCTCCCTGTCTCAGGAACCACAATCCCGAGAGTCCTGTATTTATCACTTTTCTTTCCTTTTATATAATTATGGATATGTATCCTTAGAGTGTATTTGAGTTGTTTCATAGGAGTATGTAATGTTTTGAAAGTATCAACTCTTCAGGATTTATTTTCACCTTACTTACGTTTCCAAGTCTCACATGGATTGTTATGACATGGTCTTCGTTTTACTTGCTGAATAACCTCCCTCTGAAGTAAATTTACCATCTACTTCACTCTTTTCAGGAATCAGGTAACCGGTTGCTTCCAAAACCCCAGCTAACATTGGCACTCGAACAGTCTATTCTAATAGATGTACAATAGGAAATGTGTACAAACTAATGTGCTGCACTAACAAATCCCAGATTTCAGGTTACGACCACATCTCATGCTATTAAGTTCTTTGCAGTCAACAGGGAAGGCTCTGCTTATTGAGACCCAGTCACTGCCCCTAATATTGCCAGCTGTGCCAGAGAGGAGCTTTGGAGAATCTGGAATCCACAGATCCTCTCCCCAGCATGGAGGAGATACACATCACTTCCATTTACAACTCATTGCCCGAAACTAGATCTAGGGTCCCACCCAATTTCAGGGACCAGGAGGTACATTTGATCAGAATGGGGATATTCCAATGTATTTGGAAATTCAGCTTTAGGAATGAATGCCAAATACCTTTTAACCCAGCAACACCTCTGTATATAGGCAAAGAATTTAACATTGTGGCATTAATGCTATCCTCTGATGTGATTTTACCAGTTTATACTTCTGCTTATAAGCTACATCTTGTGTATTTACAGTTTTCCCAATTTTTGCTACTGTTAGTGAGATAGCATGTTATGGAAGATTTAGTCCGACTTTGGGTTTGCGTTTTTGTAATAAAATTCTTGTGTTTTATTGGTTATGTTTCACCTTCTGAAAATACCCATTATCTTTCGCCTATTTGCTGTTTGTATAACAGTAAAAAGTTAGTATTAAATAATCACAGAAGTCTTCAGTTCGTAACTTAAAATTAAAGTAGTTCTTAGAAGTATCATTTTTCCAACTATGAAAGAATTCATGAAGTATTAACTTCAAATTTCCAAGAGGGAAACTTACAAGTCTTCAGTACAAGATAGGGTTAAATTCTTTAATTCATGTGAAATTACTGGGTGTGGTATAGGTAGTAATCAAATTTCATATGGGTTAAAATTTTCCAGCTCTATTCATTGAAAAATTTTTCATCTATAGACAATGTTCTGTCATGAACTGTTTTGGGACACTTTTCCATTTATAAGTTTCCTGTACTGTCAATACCAGTTAAAAATTAACAGCATCACAATGATTATACCTGATCCAGAAATGCACCCTCTGTACAATTCTTTCATTGTAGAACATACTTAGCTACTGTTTCATATAAGATAGTCATCTTGAGTTCCATAAAAATACCAGCAAACTGAGACATGTTAAAAATATTAGAGATCTAAACAAATGGAGATTTATAGGATTTGTTTTCCCCTATAAAGGTTTTTTTTTTTAAACACTTTTTGTAAGTCTTATGTCCTTGGTAGTGAGGTTCTCTTTTCTGATCCTTATTTCTTAGTTTATTGCCCTAGCTAGGGTCTTCAATGCAATATTGAATAAGTTCAGTAAAAATTCATTTTTAAGATGCTTTAATATATCCCTTTAGAAATTGTATTATAAATGGTTATAGGATATTATCACATGCTTAATCTAGTTCACTTACAGATAATTGCCCAGAACTGTGAAGGGTCTGAGATTTTACCCTACTTGCAGATTAATAATTTAGTCTTTTCAATTTTGGTTGCTATGATGTTTGAGTCTTTAACACTATCCTTTTGATTTAAGCGTTTCTCTGGTAAATTGTGTATCTGGAATTAGCGACTTATGGGATTTAAGAACAGTAACAACTTGTTTTGTAAATTTATTGTTACATTCTGAATATAAAGTTAGTCTTATTGTCCTACTCCAATGTCTTTTACGCAATTTATATCTATATCCTCAACATAATTTTAGCAAGATCTGACATTTTGTCCCCCATTTGTGTTGTTTTGATATATAACATCTTAAAGGGGAAAAGTTACAATAACCAGAATTAAGACAAATAGCTAGCATCAAGGAGATTTGATTATTAATTTGTTTCTCTTGCAACATTTCCTATTCTCATTTCTGCATAAGTGCTTCATCCAAAACTTTTCCTAATTTGTCAACATGATAGTATAGAAGCATGCAAGATAGGGTCTTCTGCTCCACTAACAGTGATCTGGCAGTAATTTGCAGATGAGAGCACCTTTGTGGCAACTTTGGAATCCAGGTAGGGGTATGCAACAGTCCCTGTGAAGCCCAAAACTGTAAGGAGACTTTGAAGTCATGTCTACATCCTGTTGACTGGATAGAGAAACATGCTCCGCTACAGACCATAAGCAACCCTGGTCCTCCACTTGGTTATAGTTTGACAAAGGACCTGGAGGAGCCATATCAATCTGAACCCCAACAGACCCACTGACCTCAGACTCAACTATGCATCCTGAAGGAATCTTTCAGCCTAGCTCTCGTTACCCTGTGCTATGGCTCTGAAGGCAGTCCTGCTTGCCCCAGGAACCCACCCTAGGAGCCAGTAGGAGGCACATTTATACTTTTGGTAGCAGCCCACTGTCTGCAGAGTTGATCATGGTACCAAGAGCAGCCCTGATGTGTCTCCTATCTGGAGACTTTCCAGGAACTAGGCCCAACTCCTCCCTTAGGAACAGGTGTGCCAATTGATGACCTCAGTGTGAATTCAGCAGTAGTGATCTTATCTTGCTCCAGTACCGATTCTAGAGGCAGTGCATCAGTCCAGAGATTTGACAGGAGCAAGTTTGTACCTTCCAAAGTTCCTAAAGGTATGAAGCAAACATGAACAGAACTGAAGGGACAAATAGACATCTATATCTATACAGCAATAGAAGATTCCAGCACCCTACTCTCCATAATGGAGACAAAACACAAAAGCCAAAACCCAAGCCAATAACAACTGAAGGCCACTATGGATCAAATGAATGTGACATACAGAATTTCCCACTCAACTACAGAAGATTATGCTTTCTTAGTGCAAACAGAACATTATCCAGGATGGATCACAAAACAGATCTTAGGTTCAAGATCAAAATAAAGTTTTTCTAGTTTCATTTGTGATCAGGCAACGGCACTAAGGATTTAAAAATTCAAGTATATGAAAACTACTTTGGGAAAGCTAGGTCAAAGGAAATTTTAAAAATTGAGAAGTTAGTGTGAAAACAATATACCACAACTTATGGGAAGCAGTAAAAGCAATACAAAAGGGAAGTTTATAGCAACAAGTGTCTACATTAAAAAATACCTTAGCTGAAATTCATACCGAGAGGCAACTAATAGTAAGCTCGAAACTAGAAGGAAATAGAGAACAGAACAGAATGGAAGTAAAATGAAGAGCTGGTTTTTCAAATCAAAATGGCAATTTTTATTAGAGTACCAAAGACAAAGTTGGAAATGAAAGATTACAACATTAGCTACTTCAAACAAAAGTTAAATACATCGAATAATCTAGAATAAATTCCTAGAAACATAAGCTGCCAAACTATCAAGAAAATTCAAGCACAAACTCAATTACATGCAAGACTACAAAATACAAAGCTTCCCAAAATAAATCCCAACTTCTATCAAATTGATATCAATACTTCATTCAAGAAAAGGCAGGGGGGAATACTTCCAAACTCACAAGGCTAATATCCTAATAGCAGAGCCTAGAACATCACAGGAAAGTATAGGCCAATATTCCTGATGAACATGGGTGTAAAAATCCTCCTTAACATACTAACAAAATTCAACAGCATGCTATAAGGATTATATATCATGATCAAGTGACATTTTCCCCTGGCATGCAAGGATAGTTCAACATACAGATCTGAGAAATACATTAAAAAAATCATCTCTAGCAGAGAAATGCAAATCAAAACTACTCTAAGATATCATCTGACTCCAGTCAGATGGCAGCTATTAAGACAAACAATAATAAGTGTTGGTGAGGATGTGGGGGAAAAGGCACACTCATACATTGCTGGGGGGACTGCAAATTGGTGCAGCCAATAATGGAAAGCAGTATGGAGATTCCTTGAAAGTCTGGGAATGGAACCACTATTAGACCCAGGTATCCCTTTCCTTGGACTATACCCAAAGGACTTAAAAACAGCATACTACAAGGACACAGCCACATCAATGTTTAGCACAATTCACAGTAGCTAAGTTGGAGCCAAACTAGATGCCCTTCAGTGGATGGATGGATAAAAAAATATGGCATATATACACAATGGAATTTTACTCAGCAAAAAAATAAAATCATGGCACTTGCAGGTAAATGGATGGTGTTGGAGAAGATAATGCTAAGTGAAGTTAGCCAATCTCAAAACAAATGTTGAATGTTTTCTGATAAGGAGGCTGACCCTTAGTGGGGTAGAGAGGGGGAACATGGGAGGAATACATGAATTCTAGGTAGGGAAGAGGGAAGGGAGGAGGCAGGGAATTAGCAAGAATGGTGGAATGTGATGGACGTCATTATCCAAAGTACATGTATGAAGACACAAATTGTGTGTCAACCTACTTTATATACAGAGATGGAAAATTGTATCTATGTGTAATAAGAATTGTAATGTAAAAACAGTACATGTATAAAGGCATGAATTGGCTTGAACATACTTTATATACAAAGATAATACACATAGAACACGATTGTTCATAAGAATTGTGATACATTCCACTGTCATGTATTTAAATATAAAAAGTTGTCATAAATCAAAGAAATTGAAACAAATCTCTACAGAACAGAAATAGAAAAAGCATTTGGTAAATTTCAGCATCTATTCATGACATATGCTCAAGAAGCGATGTAGAAAGACTCAAGGCATATATGGAAATCTCATAGCCAATTTTAAGAACAGGGAAAGCTTGAAAGCAGATTAATGGAATCAAGTAGAGCACCATAGAATTCACCATTACAGTCAGCCGATTTTGACACAAGGGATTACTCTTCAATAAATCATGTTAGAGCCGAATATTCACAGTGCAAATTGGACTGTTGTATCACACCATGTTAACCAACTCAAAAATGGTCTAAAAATACCTGGAACCACAAAACTATTGTGACAAAACAAAGCCTCTTGAGGTTAGTTTTGGAAAAGTTTTTTTTTTTTAATATGACACCAACATCGTATGCAACAAAAGTAAAACTTGACAAGTAGGTTTGGAACAAACTAAAGATTCTGCACACTTTAACATGAAAATCCCAAAAGGAACTTGCGACAAGAATGAAAATGGAGCCTCTGAAATAGACTACTGTAAATCATTTATCTGGTCAGGGACTAGTATCCAAAACTATTTAAAAAGTGTCACAATTTAAAATTCAGCCAAGGACCTGGACACTTTCAGATCACCTATAAATGTCCAACAAGTGTATGAAAAGGTGCTTATCATGCGTCTCATCCTTGAGGGGGTTCATCTTGTCCTTGGATGCTTACCCCTTTACTTCTTGGCTACAAGACAGACAACTTTGCTCCTTTATGCCCTTCTATAACATACTGTCTCACCACATGTGCAAAGCAATGGGACCAAGTGACCATGGGTAAAAACTTCTGCAACATTGAGCCCCACAGTCTTTCCTGTTGACTTTCAGGTATTTTGAAACAGCAATATAAAGATGACCAACACAAAAAGTTGGGACCAGAAGTGGCATTGTTGCTGTGGCTATCTTGACCAGGGAGTTCAGAAGACTTTGAAACTGGTTTACAGGAGTTTGGAATGTTTGGGAGATGCAGGCTAGAGAAACCGTCCGATGTTGTAAGCAGAACTTAATGGGACATGCTTAGGTGAGCTTGGAAGACCAGAGTTATGACAGCAATGTGAGCAGTAAAAGCTTCATGTGGGAATGTGAAGTTTCAGGTAGGAATAAGGAAACTGAAATAAAGGCCACTTGTGTTACACTCTGGCAAAGAACTGGTCTACAATTTTCTCCATGTGTTGAGTCTTTGTATAATGATGCATTTGAAGATGTTGGGCTGTTTAATCTAGTGAAGAAATTAAGGGAGCATAGCATTCAGATTGTGTCATGCGTATTGCTGGATGCTTTTAGCCAACTACAGTGAGAATTTGGAGCACACAGCACAGAGCTGAAAGATTTGGAAGACTTATAATCTGCTCCCCCCCACCCCCCCCCAAAAAAAAAACCCACCACATATGTGTTTGTGGTCAAGGAAGGCATTTTGCTGAAAAAATTAGTGACTTTATGCACAGTACTTGGCTTCTTTTTAGAGACAATATAGTAGATGCCTTGAGAGCATTTGAGTTTGCCAGTCTCCAATCACAGGCTCAAGGGTATAAAGTTGTAAAATTCAGTTGAAAGACTTTAAGAGCAGTGGGGGGCCTCCAAGAGGAGGGTGTGGTACTGGAGATGGGGTGAGGGTGGTGGGGGAAGACCAGGTGGTGGGGCCAGGTCTCTGGGAGCAATCCTTGTCCCTGTGCCCTTTACCCTGCTTTCTGCCACGAGATGAGCAGTTTTTCTGTGCCCTACACTCCCCACCATGGTGCTCACCTAACTTGAGGCCTATAGTAAGGAGCCAGATGATCATGGATCAGAGTCAAAGGGTTCAGTCTAAAGTGACTCTTTCCTCATTTGAGTTGACTCAGGCATTTTGTCAACTATTAAAGCAAAGATAACAAGTTTTGGTGAGTATATTGAGAAAAGGGAAACTCATGCCATTGGTGGGATTATGACTAATATAGCCATTGTGAAAGCAGGCAAGTTTCTAAGAGACTACAGAGAATCATCATATGATACATGAACTCCCCCTCTGGGGATATACCTGAAGAAAACTGAAATCTTGAAGTGAGATGCACCCCCAGTTTTCTTGCAGCATTATTCACAATACCTCAGCCATGGAAACAACCCAAGTGTCAACGGATTAAGAAAACATACACATAATCAATTACTATTGAGTTATTCAGCCTTGAGGACATCCTGCCATTTGTGACATAGATGAACCTGACGTAGATTATATGGCTTATTCCAATTAGCACACGAAAAAAATACATGGTCTTACTTGTATGGAATTGAAAAAAGTTGATCTCATATAGGTAAAGAGTAGGGTGACATTTCTAGGGGCTGAGGGAAGGGAAATGGGAAGACACTTAAAAAGCACCCAAGTTCAATTATGTGGGATGAATACATTGATATCTAGTGTACAGCATAGTGACAGTGACTAGCTGATTCTGTTATATTCCCTGGAATTTGCCCAGAAGTGTTCTTAAATGATCTTAAGCAGTCGGTTATGATATGCTAGATGTATTAATTAGGTTGGTTGTACTGATCATGTCAGCATATTTTTAAGTGTTGTATGCCTTAATACACATGCAATTTTTATTTCTCAACTATACCCTCAAAGTTGAGGTATGGAGTTGAGGAAACTGTTTGCAACGTGGGCCTTAGGGCAAGTATCTTAAGCTTTGATTGCCCAACAGTGTTTCAATCATGTTCGTTTGACTGGATGCTTTTGTAGAGTAGAACCGATTTTCCTTTAATACTTTGACAAGTTTAACACACTGAACACACAAAAGATGAATCTCTTTGTAAGATTTAGAATGATTTTTAAAAAAACTTTGTATTTCATTGAAATCTGTCTGGGTATGAGTTTGATACTCCATCAGCCCTTTCAATCTGAGTCTAAATTATAAGGAAAAAGTTGTCTCTATTATTCAAATGTTTCCCTACTCTCCTCATTGAGCCCTTTCTAAGATTCCTATAATCCAATGTTAGTACCTCTTTCCTCTTATCCTTCAAGTTTAGAATTTATTTATTGTCATTCTTCAGGCTGCTCTTTCAATTTTAAGTGATTTCTCACTTATATTTTGCCGTTTGTCTACTGTTGTATTTACAAGTAATGCGTTATTGCAGGCATTCTGCTTTTCATAAATGCAGGTTTGATACTTTACTTGAAACAAAGAACAAACCAAAAAGAATAAACTCAGCGTTTTAAAGTATGCTTATTAGAACAAGATTAGTTTCTTTCCTAGTATTTCTACTTTTGACAGAAGTTTTAGTGGATTCCTCGAACTCCCTTTGACCTTTCAGATGCTTTCCATCCCTCACGTCATTCAAAGCTGATGGAAAACCCGAATTTATGTCCAAGTCTCCACTACAGAGCTCAGAGATTCTAGAGGGGAACCTCTCCTGCAGAGTACCTCAGGCAACAGCAAACCCAACCTCTGCCTTTTGCTCCTCGGCTAAAAGCTACGTGAGAACTCGTTTGAGTCTCAGTTAAACCCGACAGAAGCAACTGTGCAAATTAGTCAGTCCCTTGCCTCTGCTTCCCTGGGTTAGTCATGAGGATACTATACACTTGGCCTACGACCTAGTCTATTCCAAGGTCATAGCTAGAAGCAGGCATCTTCAAGTTTTTCTTATCAACTGTTCTCTCGTGGCTGTAGATGGTCCCAACCCTCCATACCTCATGGTTTCACCACTTATGGTATTTTCCTGTATTATTTCTCAGTATTAATATACAATAAAGGAGGGCACCAGCTAGCTTAGTGCCTTGGTGGGCTCCGTTAGGCTTCACTTGTTTTATTATTAAGAATTGTATGAGTTTCATAACAATTTCATGCATGCGATTTGACTGTATCCACCCTGTCACCTGTCCTACTCCCTTCCCTTATTATTCATGTCCTTTCTTATTCTAGATTCCATCTATGAGAAAATACAATGCTTGTCTTCATGAATCTGACTTAGCTCAACATGATCATCTCTAGTCGTATTATCCTGTTACTTATTTCATTATTTATGGCTGAACACTCCATTTTGTACATGTTGCATTCTTCTTTGGTCATGTAGTCATGGGCATCTAGGCTGATCCCGTTACTTGACTATTGTGAATAGTGCAAAAATAAACTTGTGTATGCATGCATCTACAGTGTGCCAAATTTGAAGTCTTCAGACATTTAGCCAGGAGGAATATTTGAGTTGTGTGGTAGACCTAGTTTGAGGAACCTGTTTTCCTTAGTGACCATACTCATTTACATTCCTAATAGTGTAAGCTTTCCCTGATCTCCCCCACCCCCTCACTAGCATTTGTTTTGATACCATCTCACCCCAATTAGAATGGCTATCAGTGTAGTTTTGACTTGCATTTCTCTGTAGACTCCTTTTTTCTGTTGCTTTTCTTTGCTATGCAAAAGCTTTGATTTAATCCTATTTGCTATGCTCCAATTATTTCCCTAGCTATTGGATTCTTGCTCAGGAAATCATTGCCTATATCTTGAAGTGCTTCCTCTACAGGTTTCTGTAGTATAGGTTTCAGGTTTTACAATTAAGTTCTTTCATCTATTTCTAGTTGATTTTGTACAGGGTGAGGGATAGGGATCTAGTTTCATTCTTCTACAGACAGGAGTCCAATTTTCCTAAATCCATGTGCTAAAGATGCTATCCTTCCTCCAATTTTTTTGGGGGGTGAGGGGGTCAAGAATCATGGCTGTAGATGAATTGGCGTCTTCCTGAGCACTATTCCATTGGTCTATACATCTATTTTCATGCAAATATATTAGATTGGTGAACTGTAGGTTTTTTCCTAGGTTTAGAGTCATCATATGCAAATAGGAAAAAAGTTATTCCTATTTTTATCCCTTTTTCGTGGTTTACTCTGAAGTCTCCAGTACTATACGAGTAGAGATGGTGAAAATGGATACCCTCTTATATTACATTTGAGAGCAAATGCTTTCAGTTTTTCTGCATTCAGCACAATGTTGGCAATGGATTCGTCATACAGCCTTTATTGTTTTGAAGTATGATCATTCTACACCCATTTAGGTATTTTATCACGAAAAAATGTGAAAGTTTGAGGAGCACCTGCATCAGGTCTTTAAATGTCTGGAAAAATTCAGCTGTGAGTCTGTTCCTGGGCTTTTCTTTGCTAGGGAACTTCATTACTTCTTGTTGAGATATGTGTATGTATAGAAAGCACATATTTACACTTTAAATCTTAAAATTCAGTAGCTTACATGTGTCCAGAAAGTTGTCCATTTCTTTAGATTTTTTTAACTTCTATAACATACTCAAGCCTCCGGGTTTCAACGGTTACTGATAATCTCCCTTTCACCTCCAACTTTGAGTCTTTTAAAGAAAATTGACAAACCCTTAGCCAACTTTTTTCAAGGCATCAACTTTATTGTTTTTTAGTCTATTTCATATACCTAAGTTCTATTATTTCTACCAATTTTGGGTTTGGTTTGTTCTAATTTTTCCAAGGCCTTCAACTTATAATTAGTTTATTCGGAGACCTGCTTTTCGTATGTTGGCATCTATAGACTTCCCTCTAACTTCACTATGCCCCAGAGACTCTGGGGTAGGTTTTATTTTCATTTCATTTTAGGATTTTTTCAATTCCAATTTCTTCAAGTGACCCACCGCTTGTTCTAAAGTGTAATATGCATGTCTGTAAATTCTACAGTCTTACTGTTGACTAATTTCATTCAATTATATAGTCTTATAAGATGCAAGAGATGTTCACATTTGTTAGTTTGCTTTGTGGCCTAGAAAGGGATCTCTTGGAGGAAGTTTCACGAGATGATTAAAATATGTACTCTGCAGTTTGGTGAAGTAGTCTGTAAGTGTCAAGTTACACTATAGGCCAAGTGGACTTAACCGATGTTTTTTGTCTGGAAGATCTATATTGGTGAAAGTAGGGTATTAGAGCTTTATTAAAGAAATCTTAAGATAAATGAGCAATTTAAGTCATTCACCTGTTTATTTGTATCTTTGAATTTGTTGATTATCTTACTAGTGTTTTTTGGGGGGTACCAGGGATTGAATTCAGGGGCATTTGACCACCGAGCTACATCCCCAGCCCTATTTTGTATTTTATTGAGACAGGGTCTTACAAAGTTGCTTAGCACCTCATTGCTGAGACTAGCTTTAAACTCGTGATCCACCCATCTCAGCCTCCTGAGCTGCTGGGATTATAGGCATGTATCACTCACTGTACCTACTGTACTAAGAGCATTTAAGAATTCTTGGCATATAATCTTTTATGTCCATGGATTGTTACTGAGGAGTTATGAACTTCGAGGAATTTGGTTGACAGTTTGCATTTCTATGTTGGAAATTGTGCATCTGTCGGGAAGAATCTATTTTCTTAGTGAGCCACACCTTTTGACGATGTGCCCTGGGATATTTGTTGTATACTGTTGGGCTTAGTTCTAAGTGGACTTCATAATTGTCATTTCCCTGAAACTTCTTAGTAGAATCAAAATCCACCAATTGGCCCGTTAGAACCCAAGGGACTCCTGTGAGTGGGGCCCCTTCACTAGTTCAGGCAGGTATGAAATAGGTAGTAGAGCAGATGACATGAATTCTGATTGAGACTCATCAGCAGAGTGTAGCCAGAGACCACGTGGGAATGATCTATGCTAGAGCTTCTGGTGGGCGGGGCAGCTACAATAGTTGCTTTGTTAAAGGTCTAGTCACTAGACATTTACCCCTTTAGGGGGCTCCCCCATTTGTGCTTATTGGGGTACGGTTTATTAGCTAGGGGAATTTTGTCTGTTAAGTCAAGGTATCCACAGCTTTAACAGGATTAATGTTGGATATAGTACGATTTCTGTGAATGGGGCTGGAGCTATAGCTCAGCAAAGCGCACAATGTGTCACCACTTTGAGACAGCAACCAGTGACAGCAATAATTTATAGCCAAACCAGACAAAGACATGCAATAACCTACTAAAGTTACTTCATGTTCAGTGGCATAATGTTATGGGCCAGGCTCTACAGGCAGTGACCAAACTCCATTTTGTCCACATTGTGTAAGGAGTACTTCTCCCATGGAAAGCTCTGCCTCTGTTCCCATCAACAGTTGCTTAGCATAGCATGTTTGGCAACACAAAGTGGCAATTCTTATACAATGTAAAAGTCTTCTCTTTGGTTACCCTTTTTCTTGGGCAATGTACCGTGTCAGAGAATGATTGTCTAGATGTTAGTAACCATTCTTTAACCTGTACACAACTAGGGATGTTTGGGTCACTCCCCCTTATGTTTTTGGATTATGAAAAGTACACTCAACACCCCCAAGGGGTGTGTCAAAGGCTGTAGACTTGCAGCCTACCCCTTGACGCATCAGCTGGAGGGTCTGGACCGCCAGCTGGTGAATAAAATTCCCATCTCCTGTTTTAAGATGGACTCTGATTTATGGCAATCTTGCCTTAGTGTTAATGATCGTAGTAGACTAAGAAGTGACAATAAAGGTAAGATACTAAATCAAATGGGAGTGACAAAGTCAAAAGCGCACTGGGGTGGGGTATAGGGAGTAGGGGCCAATAAGTGTCCAAGCCCCAGAAGCAGTGTGTCCTCAATACCTTTAAGCATGGAGGAAGCAGTGGAGCCAACAGGATCTGTGTTGGTGTTTCGGGTTCAGAGGGAACTAAGTGATCAACAAGCCTAAGCTGTGCTCCTAGACAGTTCCATTACTGGCTTGTTCCTCAGAGATCCAGTTTTAGTCTAGTGCCTTCTGTGGCCCTCTACCTAGTGGGCCATGCTTCCTAATGCCCCAGTTTCCCCCATCATCTGACAAAAGTCACTTCCCTGGGCCCGTAGTGCCTCTCTGTAGGTGCCTACAGAGCCAGTCAAGGGCAGAGGCCATTCATCTTGGTTATATTAAAGTGCAGGGCTTCTGATCTAAGCAGTATGCTTGATGACAGGGCCCTTTTAAGATAGCTCTCTGCCACTACCCTCAACATGTTGGGAGGTCCCAAGGGTCCCTTCTCCCAGTCCAGCCTTCTATACAAATTCCAGTTATCCTGCCTGCCCAGCCTTCATGTTTGCCAGGGAGTGGACCCAGAATCCTTGGAAGTCCCTGGGACTGTTTGCTGAAGGGATACTCTCCCTCCCCACTGAGCCGTCGAGCACTGGGCGTTGGTGTACTTTACTCCTACCATTCTAAGAGCCAGTATTCCTGGGTTTCACCTGGTCACAGGTGCACCTTAGTGGTATTCTACTGCTTTCCTAGGACCCCCACAGGCCGTAACATGGGTCTACATGCCCGTTTTGATTCATTCTCATGGAGCAGGTTAGTGCCGAGTGCCACTGATCTGCCGTCTGTCACTCAGCCTCATTTCTTGTAAGTGCCACAACTTTGTGTTCCTCACCAACTTCATGTGGAAAAGGTAAGGTTTACAGGTTTCAGTGACCGACTAAAGCCTAGAGTGTCCTCCATACCCAACTCATCCCAGTGGAGGTCTGGGCCACCCTTCCCACTGTTCCACCTGCAAAGGTCTCGAGCACCTTCTACTTTCCCATCCAAGCCCCCAAAGAAAGATACACGGCTTGGGCGAGTGCTGGCATGAAAGCAGCTGCCTGGCAGCTGGGGTCAGGAGCAAGGGTACTTAGAGACTTTAGCACACCTATAGGTACAGGGCCGAGCACAGGAAGAAACTACAGAGGATGTGGTTTCCCATTGCTCAACTCCAAAGGCCACACTCATTGTACAAACTATCAGACTTTTCACATCTGACTGTATTCTTTGCAGGAGACACCCCAGAAAGGACTCCATGGGTGTGCAGCCACCCAGGGGCTGTACCAGTAAGTCACTGAATCTGCACCTGAAGTGTTAGGAAGGAGGGGAAGATCCGTTCTGGATGTGTCACTGGGGGCATGTCACATGGGGTATCATTTGTTCTACCCATCCTGCTGCTGCCAACAGTGATGCCCCCCAAAATGGGCCAGTCAAATTCCTTCGAGTATCCACAAACATGGCTCCCTCTTCCTTCACCTGATCAATCAGGCCTGCTAAGTGTCTCAGCTGTCATCCATGAAGCCTTCCAACAATCTCTCCTCTCTGATCAAAGAGTTCTGTTTACTAGCAGTATCTACCAAGTGTAGAACGTAGGGTAGGTGGCAGTCATGCCACAGGGCCTCAGGTGACCACCTCACTTAAGTAGCTTGTTAGAGGCAATGACTGTCCTCTTAGTCCCCAATGCCATGTGACAGCACTTTGCTCAGGGGACAGTTTTCTCTGCCTCGTCCTTGCTTTGTGTAGAGCCCCCTTTCAAGTAAGCCTTCCTCTGGCTCTAATGTCAGCAGCCATCTGTATCAGTTGGGACCTTGACTTATTTATAAGGTACAGCTTATGGTTTTTATGTTGTTTTGCAGTTTATAATATATTTATAGTATAGTCACAAGTGTAACTAGAGTGATAGCATTTAACTATATTATGTATCTAAAATGCTTCTGGAAAGTAATGCATTAAGGGACCTCTGAATTGACACGGCATGTCACAAAAAATAGACATGAGCTGAAAAGCCACTCAGCCTGCTGGGGTGCTACTCTGCTCCAGCACTCCTGTCTCTTGGTGCTCAGCCATAGTAACATCTGGCTTAAACCCCATGCTGTGTGCTCTGGTTTGATGGAGGAGTTGGCTGCAGCCAGGATCTGTCCCAGTTCCTGGGCAGCTGCGGGCAGCAGCCCCATAAGACTCTGCTGCAAGGTAGTCAGGCAGCAGCCACCACCCAGACCACCATACCCACTGGCTCATCACCTGCACAAGAGGGAAAGGGAGAGGGTCTTCTGAGTCGGCCACAGACTGGATTCCCAGCCCGAGGCCTCATCTATGGGGGAGAGCTGCAGTCACCCAAATGGTGCCAATGTCCTTGTTAAATATTTATACTTCATTTGCTGGAACAGCAGGGAAGATACAATTATGGGAAAAGATGTTTCTGAGGAGGGCAAGCTCCTTTCATATTGAAGGATGCCAATCTCTTCCATGTCCTTTCAGAGTAGCATCCATCAGCCACCTTGAAGTCCCTCTCAGATGCTCTCGCGTCTGTAGGGAGTGGGAAAGTGGGAAGAAATCAGTCCGCGGTGCAGATGGCAGCCAAGAATAGGTATAGCCGAGAAACATCTCGGTGTGATCCAATAGGAACACCTGTTTACTCTAGGACAGGCCATTGGAAGCATCCAGGGTGACCCTTTCTGCCGTCTCCGACCACTTGGCAGACTCCCTTACTTCCCCATAGTATGGCAAGTTTTGATCTTTACAATTGGCTTCAGTGGCTTATACAATTACGATTGGTAGACATGCTCTATATCAACTGTAGCTCTTCCGCAATAAAATAAGCTCAGTGCCACCAAGCCCGATTCCGGAGTCTGTTCATGTGTGTTGACTCCGTCACCCCACCTACTCACAGGAGGCAAACCCCCCAACCACACCCCAACAGGAAAAGGCATGAGAAGGGGGAATACAGACTGGATGGAGGACAGAAAGGGCCAAAGAATTTCTTATGTGTGGGCTCTCACACATAGGAAGTTCTATTATAAAACACTAGTGAGTCTCGGGTATAAAATACTTTCATAGTCATTCTTACTAAACCCTCAGTAGGTCTCAGTGGGGTCAGGTTATCAGTTATGAAGAAGCTTAGCATTTGAGACCGTTTCCCCAAAGGCACAGACTACAGGCCAAGTCTGCACACATTTTCCTGACTGTAGTGTTACGTATCTGGTGACCTTCCTCACTCCAGCCACTGCTGTCACACCAGCTGGGGTAGTGCCACCTGCATCTCCCTTGACTTTTTCATGCACAGTCACCTAGGATCTGTATGGAGTAGTTAGTGCCCACCTAGGGAACTGTTGCACAACCAGCGATGGGGAATAGATGCTCTTGTTTCGTCCTTCAGATGGACCGTTCTGGGGGCCTCGCCGCAGCTGCCTGGGAGTTCCAGTGAGAGCAGACCTCCATGATGCACAGGGGGCCAGCTTGCTGGGGAACGTGTGCTTGGTTTGGCATCCTCCCCATTTCAAGTTATGTTTCCTTGTAAGACTTCCTACAATCACTCTTCAGACACGAGTCCTCGCTTTGAGTTGTGATTTCTGTCTTTCATGACGAGCCATTACGATTCCTTCTTCCACCGGGTCAGGTGGGAGATGGACTGATGTTCTGCTCAGCACGACCCGTGTTCATTTCTTATGGAAGTTAGTGACCACACACTTGGCTTACATCGTACGTTTATTCTTCCGTGGTCTCCGGGGCCAGGTCTGAGGCGTTGCATGGCCATGACAACTCTGAAGGCTTAAGGAGTATCCTTCCTTGCTTCTTCCAGCATCTGGAAACTTCAAGTGTTCTTGGCTGGCTGCAGCCAAGCTCCAAGCTCCATCTCTGCCTTCATATGGCTGCTTCTTTCTCAAACCTCGTTCTTGTTCCTCTTAGGATGCCTTAGGACCCATCCTAACTCGGCGATTTCACCTCACTATCCCTAACTTCATTATATTTGCAAAGACTTTCTTTTTAAAGTCACAGGTACAGAGTGTTTCTATCAAGGCTTTGGAGAGGTCAAGGCTGGGGCCATCGCTGCAGATAAAGCACCCACCCAGGCAACTCCAGAGGCACAGGAGGACCAAGTTCAACAGAAGTCAGTACACGGTTCTTAGTAAGGCCTTTGGTATGAGAAATGAACTGGCCAAGCTGACCCAGATTCCCGAGCCTCGAGTGCAGGTCTGACTTCAGACCTGCTGAGATCAAAACTAAAGAGAAGCCAGAGAAGCTCTGCAGGAAGGCAGATTGGATTGATTATGGTTATATTGATCAGAGATCCTTCTGGGGACCCCGAGACATGAACTACTTCCCCTGGGAACTGGAGCATGCTTCTGGTCAAGCTGTCCTCTGCGGGCATGCTGGTATCCTGGACATGGATATGACTTGTCTGGCCTGGAGACTCCAGCCTGCAGGTGGAGTGAGCCTCTGTAGCTCTCTGTTCGAATTCACCTGTGTTATCACCCCCTGCTTCGCCCAAGTTCTTTTCACAGCTGGGTCCTACTGGTGCTGGGACTCAAGTTTGTGTGGAGGGACCTGGGCTGCTACTACCTGGGAACTGGGTCCTGCATGTACAAGAGCAATATTATTCTGGGGAGCTACAGCCAGGAGTGGCATGTGGGAATAGGGATCCCTGTGAGCAGCCATTACTGTCCCCTTCATCCAGCTTCTTTCCCTCTGCTGACTTCAACCACAACCATTTAAAGTGACAACCGAGTGTCAGGAGCAACTGTTCCCTCCTTCAGGGAACCTTTATGGTGCCCTAGAGTGCCCAACCTCCAAGTGGGTCTATAGAGCAAGCCGCTGCCACAGTAAAATGGAAATGATGTAAGTATATCCATTGATAAGAGATGGTGAACTTAGTGATGATTCTACATTGAAAAATTGAATATGCAAAATTTGTTTTCTCTGCCATGGAAATTTCGGTCTCTCAGGCGTACTGTTCAGTGAAATTGAGACAATGTCCTTCAGGAAATGCAGGGAGACAAAGTAGGCAGAGAACCTAGGGTTTTTGTTTAGATGGGGGAAAGAAAAGATCTTTAAAAAACTTGCCCCCCGCCCTTCCATTTATTAACAGTATTTACAGTGTCCTGCAAACTAGACAGAGGGTTCAGGGACAAGATGAAGATTGTCAAATAATTCAGAATAATGCCCTTCTTGAGAGGCGTTAATAAGGCACGATGATTTGTGCAAAAATAAAGTCGTATTTATAGGTTGAGGATTGGGACTCTGGGGGGCTGCTGTTCAGCTCACTCCATCATCCCTTAGGCAAGATATGGGGTATATAAAAGGGGAAGAGAAAATGCTACAGAAAGAACAGCCAGGTGAGCTGGGTGCAGATATGGCCAGAGGCCAAGAAGCCTTCTGTGCCTCACATGCAGACAACCTCCCATGGAATCTTGGGCACAGGCCTGGGAGTGTGCTGCACATCTGTGGGCCCGAGAAGACCACCCAAAGTTTGGGCTCAACATTTAAGCCAGAAAGAAACAGGTATCTTCTTCTGGACTTAGTGGTGCCAGTGCATCCATGAGATGGAAATATAAAGAGACTACAGAGAGACTACAGAACCGAGTCTTGGTGGAAAGGAAAGAAGTGAAGAGTGAGCATTGGCAGTCGGGGAGTTGAGCAGCATGATAGGTACTGCTCTAGGTCAAATTAGAAGGGCATAGCAAGGTAGCCAGGTATTTAACTTGCGCATGCCAATTGCAAACATGCCACCCATACAATGTGTCCTTCCTAGAACTCAGGAAAGCAGAAGTGTTGCTGTAATTAAACCTATCCAAGAAAGCCACTGTTATATTTAATGCTTAAAAATGGATTTTTACTCCGTTTAGTTTGTTATTGCTTTTCCCCATGTCAAAATAAGTTTTATCATTTTTTCATGGCTGTAGAGTATTTTGTTGTTTAGAGCTACCATAACCTAATCACTGCCAAGCATTTAAGATTACAAATCATTCTTTTCCATTAAAAAAAAAAATCGCAGCAATGACCGTTTATACTCATCTGATAAGACAAAAATCTCAGGAATTAGGTAAGCTCATAAAAGTATGTTAAGTTTTCCTTCTCCTTCAAGCTTTATTCTCTTTATTGGGGTAAAAAAAAAAAAGAAGTGTACAGATCTTAAGTGTACAACACAATGAGTTAACATACTCACCTAACCACACATTGAAGATAAACTAGTTCATCACCCAGAATGCTTTTACCCCCACTTTATATAACTACTCCAACACCCTAGAGGCAAACCAATTTCCATCACAATAGGTTAGTTCCATATACATGGAAATCAAGGACAGGCAAAATTAGTTTCCCTTGTCTCATTTCTTTTACTGAGACCCATTATTTCTTCCATATTGTCCCATGTAGCTCATTCTTTTGTATTAATTTGTATTGCACATTTATTCCATTGTAGGAAATAACAGCATGTAAAATCAGAAGGCAAACTGGTATCTATTTTTGTTGTTAGCCACATGTATGAATATGCCACAATTTGTGGCACTGCTCCGTTTTGTTTTATAGAAAGGGTCCTGGGAATTCTAAGTACTACAATATCCAGGTCTTAAGGATTTGCCGTGTACAAATGCCTTTCCTCCAAGTCATGATGAAATCTACCAATGCCATGGTGTTGGACATGGCGCCTTTGGAAAGATTAGGTGGAGGGTAGAGCCCTCGTGAATGGGATCAGTACTCTTAGATTCACCCGAGAGCTGCTTTGTCTCCTTCATTAGCAAGCAGGCAACATCCACGATCCAGAAAAGGAGTCCTTGCCAGATGCAGCCTACTACTGCTGGGGTGGAATATGTATTTCGCATGTAAGAACATGCGCAGCTTTGAGGTCAAGGGCGGAAGGCTATGGTTTGCCCATTTGTGTTCCTCTAAAATTCACATCTCCAATTTGATGGTGTTAAGAGGTTGAGACTTTGGGAGTTGATTAGGTCACAAGGATGGAACATTCATGAACAGGATAAGTTCCCATATAAGATGAGCCCCAGAGAGCTAGGCACTTTGTGCCTTCTACCATGTGAAATCACAGCTAGCAGGTGCTATGAATTGGAAACAGATTCCGTGGCTATGAGGACCTATTACCTTCTTCTTGAACTTTCTCGTCTCCAGAACTGAGAATTCATTGTTTAGGCTGATAACAATCAGCTTGGGTGGCTTACACAGACATGAGCATCTGTCTTGTCTTCACCCCTGAAGACAAATTGGAGATGATCTGACACCCAGGGGAACACATTTGCTCATGGTCACAGTATCTCAGTTCTTGGAGTCTGGGTCAGACAGTTCACATAACAACTTCTTTCAGAAATGAATGGATGAGATGTGGAGCAGAGAACTGGGAACATGTGAGGGTTGGGCTTCTGGATATTGGAATTTCTCCCTGCCTGGTAATTTAACAACTCCAGTACTCCAGGGGGCAGTAACTCTGGAGGAGGTCTGTTAATTATTGCCAAGCTGCAGAATGAAGTTTACCCAAGACCCCCGTTTTCTGGGCTGCATTTCATACCAATTAAAAGTCTAATCCAATGGGACCCTTTTCTGGCAAATTAACACCATGGACTTTGATGAACTGATGCTTTTAATAGACTGGTATTTGATGGACTCGGTCACAGCTGTAGTTGCTCCCCTTTTCAGACCCGATCCAGAGATCCCGGCCATTGGTACATGGAGGGTCAGAAGGAAAGCAGATGATTAAAAACTGAGCTCAGTTTACTAAACTAACTCAGTTACTTCCTATTAGCTATAACTAATAGGAAGTTATGTTGTACATCTTTCAGTCATTTGGTTCTCACATGCCAAACCGGAGTTAGAAATAGTGCTGTTCCCATCCTCTGGGACCTGGGAGTTCAGAGGGGAAGAAACCTCCAGTGTCCTTTTGCCCTTGACTCATTCAGACCCTGGATCATGTACCTTATTTCCCTTATAACCTTTAGTTCATAGGAACTATGTATCTAGAATATTCTGCTTAATAATCTGTCTCCCCTGCAGGAAATCTATCTACTGCAAGCTATATCCAGCCATAGAAACCAGATACAGAGAAGGAATAAGGATAAATGAAGACCAATCCAGAGTCAAATGTTTGAGAAGTGACTTGGATGATGCCCTGGTTAATATGGTTTGGTTCTTAGCAAAAGAGACTTGAGTAGTACACTCAAAAAAGTGTATACTTACTATTCTCTTGCCCTGCGATTTTTAAAATACAGTTTTAAAATATGACATACCTGCTATAACAGCACTCTGTAGAGGTTGGATAGAAAGTCTCTGGTTAAACCACCATTTTTTTTTTTTTTTTGCTGGCTGGTCCCATAGAATCTTAACTACAATCAAATATGCCATATTGTATCTGAAGTTAAGGCCAATTACTCCATGGTCTTCATAATTTCATGTAGATGTCAGAACTTGAGTTTGGTAACATGAATGTTCTCAGAAATTTGTTAGACTTAAGAAGTCTACACTAGAAGGATTTAGCCTGAAGTACACAACTCTGGTTTGAATGTTTATTCCCATTACAATTTCAGCCTTTTCCTTCCTGTTGTAACTTTTTTTTCAGGCAAGAAAAAGCAATTCTGAACACTCTTGGAGACTTCAATCTGGCCGTCTCTCATCTGGAGACAGTGGTTCTAAGTAAGTTCCTATTGAAGTCGGACCCTGTGAATCATTCAAGATGATCTTAAAGATGTTTACCATCCGAGTATAAAATTCAGGAGAAATGTGATTTAGATGCTCTGCACTTTGAGCTAGGTGCTCTTCACCTTTGCCACTGATGGCCCTAAACACATAGCAAGCTTGTATATACCCAATGGTTTAGGACAAAAAGAAGGTAGGGAGGAGAGATCAGAAGTACCTTCATTCCAAAAACACCACCCCTGACACGACCTTAAGGCATCACTTTGTATGATTTTGCACAGTTGTGTGGCCAACTGTGTTCTGTACTAGATGGCCTTCCCCAACCACTGACTGGACATGTCAGTTCCTTGAATGTGGCCAGTTGTCCAGGTGAGGCAGGTATGGATGGAAGGGAACTGTGGTGGACACCACTGTGTGGCTGCTGGGAGGGAATGAGCTCAAACAGGAACACAGAAGAGACTCTTCCGTCCCCCAGACACTTGGCTGCTACGCTTCCAAATGGCTTCCAAAATAGCTCCCTGGGCCAGGTGCTCTCGCGAGCTCTGCCTCAGGTTCCAAATGTCAGGACTGTAATTGCTTCTCGCCTCCAAGGACTCTGACATTTACAGGGCCCAGCTCTGCAGCCCAGACACCACTCAGGAGCTCCTTTCCTCATTTGGACAAGCATTTTATGACTACAGCCGTGTGTCACATTTATCAAAACATCTTGTCACCAAGGACTCAAGACTGATGGGACGGTCTTGCCTTCCTTATGCTGAAGGCTGCTACCTGGCTCAGCTTTCTGGTTCCATCTGCTCAACCTGCAAGTTCCGTAGAAAATGGCCCCCCTTGAATGGTCCACTCGGGAGTGAAGATGCTGAAGACACCGACCCTGGAATTGTCCATATTCCTTCCTGGGGACAAAGGTTAAGCTCCTTGTCCCCTCATACCTTCGGCAAAATTGACTTTCCCCTTCTCTCCCACAACAGTGCTCGAGATGAAGTTATTTAAATTGGAGAGGAATCCGAGTATACAAGTCACAGGAGCCTAGATATTCTGGATGAGGAAACCAGAGGAGTTATCTTGAACAACTCAACTTCTGGGATCATACTGCCTCCTTAGCAAACCAGAGATAGGAACTCTGCCACACTATCTGCTTTGCCTTGTCCTCTTTACAATGCTAAGTTAGGGATCCTTATAAGAGTTCTTTGCCACCTCCTATTACCAGTGAATCAGAAAGCTAATGGGGACCAATGTGATGACAGCATTTTAGTATCCATAACTCGCAACATTGTTAGCTTGTTATTTCCAAGTGACGTCTACTTATCAAGAACTTGACACCGTTTTCAAATTAAATCTTCTGAGTCTCCCTCGAGAACACTTGTGGTTTCTCTCTTACAATCTTGGTACCACTAAGCCACCATGTACTCCATACCAGTTATAGTAGGGAAGAAGAAAACCACTGAAAAAGAAACCACTTTTTCCTCCAAGGACGGCGAGATTCTACACACTTCTCTCCCATGCCAGTGCCCATGGAGTATCCATGGAAAGGAGAGAGAATCCATCAGCATTATGTGAAATGCAGCCAGACTAGGTCCAAATGTGAGTGGCAGTGAGCCATCTTGGGCTCTTCTACCTGAAGAACAATCTGACCCCCACCCAGAAGTTGTGCCATTGCTGAGTGTTATACTTCTGCGGAGACTGAAGCAGCCGATATGCCTAGTGTGCTTGAACCAAGAGGCTTAGTTACCCATTGAACAATGAGGAGTGTTTGTAGAAGGAATTAGGCTCAAGAAATACTTTATAGATAAGGGGTGTGTGTGTGGGGGGGTAGAAAGACATTTTAGTGAGAACTTTCATTCCCAAGAAGTGGCTCCTCAGGTTCTCCAACTCTCCCCAGTGGTCTGTGCCCTTCCCCTTGGGAGCGGCAAGGCATGTTAAGGATAGCCATGACAAAGTGTTGCTTAACATGAAAAACCCTCCCCTTGACAACTCAAAGGGTACAGAGAGGACTGCCTAGAAACAAGGCAAATCCTAAGGGATCAGAAAGACATCAGACATCCTCTCTACTAGACTAAGAGTACAGAGGCTACAGACTCACCTGAAGGCTTTAGAGTTGTCTATGCCTTTCTGGCAAAGACATCAGTTATTGGGCAAGGGAAAGCATTAATACCTCTCCTCTTAGTACCAATCTACACCCCAATTCGAGGGCAAGCTCCCGGCAGATAACCCAGTGTACCCTTGGCAGTTTCCTTGAGAAAGCTTCCCTAGTCTCAAATCCCATGATTATCATGACACAGGGAGGGCTGTCCTGTGGCTCCTCAGGAGCTTATGATAAAGGACGTGCTGGTGTGCTTGCACATGTATGCACAGAGACCTGATGTAGTCTAATACATGGCTGGTAAGAAGTGGATGAAGCCCAGGATTTAGTTCCAGTTCCACTAGACAATGCAAGTAGTTAATTTGGGAGATCCAGGGAAACTGGTAAGGTTATGGGAAGGGATACAGGGAAGGAAAGAAAGCCAATAGTCAGAGCAGGAGCAACTACAAATCCATTCCTCTTGGATACTGTAGGCCATGGTGCAAAGTTAGTGTCTCAGATTATGTCACTCAAGTTGGGGGGTGGGGTATACGAGAGAAAGGTGGGATGGGATGTTAATGCTCCTACCAGTCACTGAAAATGTTTGGCGAGTGCTACCTTCTGTCCATTTTCCTGCAGTTTCAGAAACAACTGTCAGGTACCAAGACGCAGATACTGACCATTGAAAGTCACCCCTGACGACTTGAAGTGCCCTCCACTTCCCTTGGACCTGTAACAGATCCTACCTTGGATGTTAAGTCAGTTAAATTTAACTGTCACAGGGGAAGAGTTATCTCCAGATGAGGGTCTGAAGAGTTCCCAGAGAAGAGGGAATTCAGCTCAGCACCAACAGGGTACTTGGCTTATGTAAGAGCATCAGTACGTGCCAGTCAGAGGTTTAGAGAAGTAGATACAAGGGAGAACGAGGGGCACCTGGAAAGTGGCTATTCCTTTACCAAAAGGGATAGGTCACCTCAAAAATAGGTGCACTTTGGGAGTTCCCAGCTCTTTTATAAGAGACTTGGTAAGGGGTGGCTATGGGAAGATACGCAATGAGGGCATCAGTCTGGTGATTACAAGGTGCTTTATGGTGGTCTGGTCATTCTCGGGATCTTCATTCTGTTGTGGTCTTCGTTATTTGAAGACTAGATGGAAGTCATCAAGTCACCAAGCGCTCATAAATCCCTTGATAAGGATTAACTGAGTCACAACTGAAGGCAGGTAGGGTGCAGCTTGAGCTGGGGGGATTTGGGGGGATGCCAAGTACATCCTTAGGGATATATTTTGTCCCTGGAGACATCTGCCTCAGCGTCATGCCTTAAGTAGCTTTCCTCTGCCGTATGTTACTGGGGTGTTCTTCCTCACCTCAGGCCTCAAAGAATGGAGCCAGCCATCTATGGACTTCTTTCTGAAATTATGAGCCCACCAATATAGTTTTCCTGATGTAATCGTTCTCATCAGGTCACTTGATCACAGCAGTGAGGAAGCTGGCTACAACAGCAATTGGCACCAGAAGTGGTGTCCTTACTTATGGTTCAGAAGATTTTGAAGCTTTTTGGAATTTGTGGGAGGTATTGAGAATTTTAGAGATGCAAGCTAGAAATGCATATCAAAACCACCCTAAGATACCATCTCACTCCAGTAAGATTGGCAGCCACTATGAAGTCAAACAACAACAAGTGCTGGCGAGGATGTGGAGAAAAGGGTACACTTGTACATTGCTGGTGGGACTGCAAACTGGTGCGGCCAATTTGGAAAGCAGTATGGAGATTCCTGGGAAAGCTGGGAATGGAACCACCATTTGACCCAGCTATTGCCCTTCTCGGACTATTCCCCGAAGACCTTAAAAGAGCGTACTACAGGGATACTGCCACATCGATGTTCATAGCAGCACAATTCACAATAGCTAGACTGTGGAACCAACCCAGATGCCCTTCAATAGATGGATTAAAACAATGTGGCATTTATACACCATGGAATATTTCTCAGCACTAAGAAATTACAAAGTCATGGCATTTGCAGGGAAATGGATGGCATTAGAGCAGATTATGCTAAGTGAAGCTAGACAATCCCTAAAAACACAAATGCCAAATGCTTCTAAGATACAAGGAGAGCAACTAAGAACAGAGCAGGGAGGAAGAGCATGAGAAAAAATTAACATTAAACAGGGACAAGAGGTGAGAGGGAAAGGGAGAGAGAAGGGAAATTGCATGGAAATGGAAGGAGACCCTCATTGTTATACAAAACTACATAGAAGAGGAAGGGGATAAAGAAAAAAAACCAAGGTAGAGAAATGAATTACAGTAGATGGGGTAGAGAAAGATGGGAGGGGAGGGGGATAGTAGAGGATAGGAAAGGCAGCAGAAAACGGTCACTAGTATGGCAATATGTAAAAATGCGGATGTGTAACCGATGCGATTCTGCAACCTGTATACGGGGTAGAAATGGGAGTTCATAACCCACTTGAATCTAGTGTATGAAATATGGTATGTCAAGAGCTTTGTAATGTTTTGAACAACCAATAAGAAAAAAATGGGAAACTGGCGTGAACTCAGGAGAGTTTTCATGGAACTGGAAAATAGAGACTGGCCTCATGAGGTTTGAGGAAAAGGTAAGCTCTATTGGAAGTTGGACTGGAGGAGATTTTTGTTGCATTCTGGCTAAAGTTTTGTGTTTTCCCCATATCCTGAAACTTTGCAAGGCTCAGTTTGAAGGTGATGACTAATCTGGCAGAGGAAATTTTAAAGGAAGATAGCTTTCAGGGGTGGTATAGGATATTGCTGGTAGCTCTTAGCCAAGTTTATTGTGATAATAAGAAAGCGGAGCAAAAAGAAAATTTAGAAGGTTGAAGTTTGATCAAAAAGCTTCAAGTAAAATGGGCTAAAGAAAGCATGGTTCTTATAGATGTAAGTCACTAAGACTCTCTTAACCAGGAACAGGAAAGGCAGCTTGAAGGGATCTCAGGCTCACATGTTTCAAGATTTTAAAAAAATCCCTGGAGCAGAGGTCAGTGCAGCCTCTTCCTTGCATAGGGAAGTTGTTTGACCATGCTCAGGCACTCAGGCCGCTGCATCTTGACTACTGCTCGAGATGGCGGCAGACCTTGTTGTCAACCACATGATACCGGTTCTGCAGGATGTTGGAGTCATGGAGACTTCCATTGAAGATTTCAAAAGGGTCTGGGATTCTAAGCCAAGTGTAGAAAGGTCAGAGCCTGAGGACATCCTTTGAACAGTGGAGCCCAAGATTAAGAAGTGCCTCTTGCTAGTCCACCTGCCGAGGAAAGAACAGAGTACAGACAAGCCAACAGAAGTCACGGGGGCTGCAGTCCACGGGGATGGAGCTATGCAAGCCTGGAGATCATGATGCCATGTGCTCCAGACAGCAGACATGTAACTGACGTTTCCCTGCTGGATTTCAAGCTTGCTTTAGTTCTTTCCCTTCTTTATATGCCCCCATCTCTATTTTGGGATGAGTATGTTCACCATGTGCTTTTATATATAAAAAAAGCAACTTTTTTAAAAATAGGGTCTCATCCTCAGTTTGCCTCGACTCTAGGGAGACTCTGAACTTGGACTTTGGGGCAAGGCCAAGACTGTTTAGACTATAGGGACTCTTGAAATTCAGCTGGAATGTTATGGTTTAGATAACTCTGTGTCCCACAAAGGCTCATGTGAGAGAACGCAAGGTTTAGAGCTAAAATTGGGTTGCGAGAGCCTTAACCCAACCAGTGAATTGGTCTCCCCCTAAAGGGATTCGCTCAGTGGTAACTGAGGGAAGGCAGGGTGTGGCTGGAGGTGGGTCCCTGGGGGATGCCTCAGGGGGTCTGTGTTTTGTTCCTGGAGAGTACAGTGTTTCCTGTCGTCCTATCCTTAGAGTCTTTATTCTGCCACACACTTCTGCCATATTTTGCCCCATTTCAGTCCCAAGGAATAGAGTCAGCCACATAGACTGAAACCTGAAACCAAGAGCCCCCAAATAAATTCCTCTCTGCTGGTGTCAGGTTTCTCTCAGCAGTTGAGAAGCTGTCCAAAACACTTTCTATGCAAAGTCAGGTCTACAGGACTTGCATTTTCCCTTTCCCACTCTTAGGCAGTGGATCCCAAAATATACTTCCCAGAATGTAACTCATTTTATCAGCATCTGGAAGTGTAGTCACTAAATCTTACACAAATCCAGCCATCTTTATATGAATCCTCTAACACGAGGATCATCCTCCGAGTTAGACAGTTCCCTCCTGGTGCGTTTTAAAATGATTCAATTTGCACAGGTTCAAGAACATGTCTAGAGTGGGCACAACGATGTGTGGAATCTCAATTTAACAATTTTTCTGGGAGGTAATTTGGCTTTTTCTTGGGTTTAAAGAAGGTCAAGGCATTTCATGCTTCTTATCTACCTCCCTTCTAATGAAAATCCCCGATTAGGCTATGACAAGGTTTTGACAGGAAAGATGTCAAAACAAAATTTGTTTTCAGAGCTCTTGATCAGAACCGGGTCCATTCAAAACTTAGTGAGTCTTGAGAAAGCGATTAGCATACATTGCTCGTGGGGTTTTAAGTGACCCGAGACCACCCATAGCTGTTTCAAAACCCTTTAAAGTAACAGCCTAGTCAAGTGGGGGCTGCAGCAACCACTGCTCAGTGCTTCTAGAAAGGAGCAAGTCCTTTACTCAGGAGATCCCTTCAAATTTATACAGCCCTTATAATTCCAAGGGAGTCTGGCTTCCTGCAGCTGCGGGGGCCATGAAGAACAATGTGGCTCCTATTCTACTGGCCAGCCTTTAAACAGTATCAAACTGACAGTGATCACTTGTTGGCCATTTGAGGAGCAGTCCACCTACCTTAGCTGTTTAACCCTCTCTATAGCCTTTGGAGAAAGTTATGAATCCCAGTTTTATATACACATGGAAAAGCTCATGAGATCAATGGGAATCATGAGAATGGCCCCAGCTCTCTGCTGGCATGTGGTTGGGCCAAATTCAAACCCCAGGACTGATTAGAAGGCCCCATGCCTCACATGACTAGATGGACTTCAAAAGTAAAGACTATCTGTAGTTCTTAAACTTCCTCAGAAGTATTCTGCCGGCCTACATTTCCCTTAAGTCCTGTCTTGCTTACTCTTCATTCACCTCTGGATATCCTTAGCCTACATCCCGTCTAGAATTCTGCTCATTTGCACTGCTACCTTGTCTACCTTTGGAAGCACTCATCTGCCTCCCCAACTAGCTCTGAAATTCCCTACAGAGATCATGCTCTCCCAACACCCTTCTCGCTGTAGCTTTCCTAGCCCGTGATGGGACATTAATTGCAGTGTCATTGCATGGTTCTCCCCAGACTCCAGGTCTTGGTGTGGTGTTAGATCAGCACCAAGGGTAGAGTTGGTTTATGTTGTGCATTGGTGTATACAGGGATTTGAAAAACCCTACAATTCAATATTTCAGTCAATGTATATCATCTTCCCCATTTCCAGATACTTAGACCAGTGGCCTACAGATTTTTCATATTCCGTAATCCCTTGGAATGCCCTTCCAATGCCCCCTTACTAACAGAGAACACCAGTAGATTTGGTCGATGAAGTTGTCCCCAGGCTCAGGCTCCAAACATGGATCTTAAGTCTAAGAGGGGCATCTTCCACGTACTCTGCTAGAATCAGCTACTTGCCCCAGTGGGGCCGAGGTAAGCCTGTGACTGCCTCATTCACATTTCCTCTTCCCAGAGGAACATAGTTTCCTTGTCACTATCCTTTGGCTTGACCTATTCAGTCACCTGCAGAGCAGCACACTTGACCATAGCATCAATTGGAGAAAGTCCAAGGTGTGGTTACTGTGCCCACATCAGTGACAATGCAGATGTCTCCAGCCTGTGGGACAGATTGAGAGATCATGACAGAAGCCTTGGGGTGGGGGGTGGATTTCTGATTACTCTCATCATTTCAGGGACGTGGCATTCTCTTGTAACAGCTAAGACCAAGACGAATATTTATCTCATCAGAAAGCCACAGGAGGTGGCTACCAAAACTCAGAATTCTGAGGCCAACATCACGTTTTTCAGGCAGCCTCAAGAAGGGTGCCGCATCTTAGGTTGGATTTTGGCAGGAGCTGCTGCAAGAGAAGTTTGCAGACAAGGTGTTTATTTGGAGGGCAACTTCAAGATGCTGATAAGGGAGGGGGAAGAGCCAACGCGAGGCAGTCACCAAGCTTGTCACCGCGGTGGGAGACTCCACTAGAACTTTGCTGAGGAATTTTGAGAACCCAGTAGGACACACTCCAAGTTATTTCACCAGAGGAACAAGTCAATTCCTATCAGCCATTGACTGAGGGACATGCCCAGTGGCCTTAGTTCCCTAGCTCGCCATATGCTGGCTCCCTACAGCCAGAGAAAGCCCTCGGGGCAGAGTCATAGGTGCCCCAGTTGGGAATGGAGGCCCAGTGCTCTATGTTAAGGTGGAAACCATGAAGTGGTCATGAGCTTCCCACTAACAATGTCTTCAATGAATTTCTCACGTAATGACAAGTGTGGTAACTGCTGTTTCAAAGGACATTACCACATGTATTAAAAGATATCAAGGCTCCAAAGCTTTAGGATCCTCAGCCAGGTGGGATCCTGGGACTCTGGCCCATGGAAATGGGCTTAGCTGAGGTGGAGGAGCATTTAGGATATCTCCACTCAGGCACACACTGCTATGGATATGGGAGCTGAATGGCTTTGTGTCTCCACTGCAGTTATTTCCAGCAGAAAAGTTCTGCCAACCCTCGACAGACTTCTATCAAGTAACAGATTCTAAGTATTTCAGAACAGGCTTTTCTGTTACAGCATGACACAGTGGCTATAGACAGTAGTCCTGGCCAGACCAGGGTAAGAGGGAAATCACTGCTGCCCAGAGTGGGGCAGTGGTCCGCTGTGTTGGAGCAGCCCCTCCCTTTCTAGGCAAGCCTTCAGATGGCTGCAGCTTCAAGAGCCCCTAAGCTACAACCACAAAATTGAGCTGCTCCAGGTTCCCTACCTATAGGAACTACAACATGCAATTCTCATTTTAAACCATCAAGTGTTAGGCGATTCTTTTTAAGCCTAGCAATAGATAATAAGCACACAAAACCCAGCCTTGCAGCCACGCTTTGGCAATGAGCTTTGATGGGCACATCCACATACAGGAAGGAGAAGTCAGGAGAACTGTACTGGATGTGCTTCACCTAGTCAAGATATATGGTCTTTCTCTGCCCTTTAGAAATGCATGCGTGGATGCCTTTGAGAAGCCCCCTTGCTCAGCTCCTCTATACCTTCAATCTTGGAAGCAGTAAGGTCTGTCCCATATTATTGGCTTAGTCCTTGTGGTTTCTGCTATGGTCTGAATGTTTGTATTCCCTCCCATTCTTGAAGTTTTAACTTCCAAGGTGAAGCAATTACAAGGTGAGGGCATTGGGAGATGTCATAAGGGTGGGGTCCTCATGAATGAATGGGATCCGAGCCCTTATTAAAGCTTCCATGCGCTTGTCCCTTCATGTGAGGGCACAGAAAGATGTTCTCTATGCAGAAGACAGCATACCAACCCATGAAACTCCAACTTATTGGCCCCTTCAGAACTGATAGTGGCTTATAAAAATGAACTTAAGTTCATGGCATTTTGTTTTGGCAGCCCAAACAGACTAAGACTTCTCCATCTCTTCCCAGGCTTTGAAATGAGCCCTTTGGAAGGCAACCTTCGATTCCAATTTGACAAAGCCACCCACTCCCTACAGGGACCCTATTAACAGAACCAAAGGGTAGGTTTCTGCTCAGTTTGATACCGAGCTGTTGGCCTCACCTGGTACCAGCAAGATCCTTACAGAAGGAGAGGCTTAGGAGTTGGTCACATCTATACCAACAGGTGCTTTAGTGTGGGACAGAACACTCACGTTGTCAGCACCTGTCCTACCACCATTCTGAGCAGCAGTGTTTCAGGGTACCCAAGTGATCCCTGCTATACCAAGAGGTGGTGTCTTGTCCAGCCCTGTAGTTCTGGGCAAACAATGGCTCTCGGGTATAGGGGCCAGGCAATACAGCCTTGGAATCTCCAGGCGAGACAGACTCTGGCCCCTGAAACCAAAGGGAAGGGTTTAGCTCAGTCCTGAGGGCTATCTGGGGAAGTCACTCCAATGGCCTTTCCAGCTACAGCTGGGAAAAGCTAGCTAACAAAAGCCCTTGTCTAGACCCCATCAAGGGGTCAAGTGACAGGAAGTCAGGTGGCAGCAAGTAGGACAGGGTGAGCCATGGAAGAAAATGGGCCCTGCAGTCTATTCCTGCAACACAGCACTGCCTTGCAGGCGGCCACATCCGCTTCTGAGCTCTGTGACCCTGCCCTAGCGTCCTAGTCCCGTGGTGGTGTCCGTATGGCTCTCCTGTTCCCGCCTCCTGTTCTACAGGGGGCAGGTGGTAGGGGAAGGCTGGTCAGAAGGGACCAGGGATCTAAGTGGCAGCCAGTATAACCCAGCTCTTCCACTTGCAGAGCCAAACTGTAGAACTGCCATCTAGGTGACGAAAAGACAGAAAGTAACCAGTGGAGGGAAGGTTTTCTCCCCTTCAGGGGACGCCAGACGCACTAAGCCTCAATTACCAGTTACCTAGCTTCTTGATGCATCTAGTGGAGTATAATTACAAGCTCCATGCCCAAGTTTGTTTCCCAGGGCCTCTGTCCCACTATCAGTCTAGTTCTGGCGATTTCAGGGGCAGAGTTTGGTGTTGGGGGCCGGGATGTATAAAGGAGGCCGAGTTTGGGTTCAGCCAATCTTAAGTTTGAGCCATGTTTCAATACAGAACCCATGATTACTAGGAATTACTGTGCATCCAGAGGATTCCATTATGTGGGAGTAGCAAGCCCACCCCTCACGCTCCCTCACTAGGGATTCGGGGGCTGTCCTCCCCTTCTGCTGTCTGGAGTCAGCAGTTAGCAATCAGCCCCATCCTGCAGACCTGAAGATCCACAGCTGGGAGCATGTTTTAGACATGGAGATGTGCCACCCAGAGTCCTATTGGGACAGGCTCGAGATCATGCCTTACTGGGGCAGTCTGTTCCCGTCACAGATGGCAATACCCGGATGCCTAGAAGCTCTAGTAGGCTGGAATTGCTTCCGAGTCCCAGTCCACAGGGATGGCCAAGGCTTTTGACAGTGTCCAGTCTGCACTATAACATCTCCTTAGTTCTACCCCTCTTCCTCCTTTTCATAGGGGATCTAAACACCCTGCCTCCCACACCCCATCTCAGTATCTCCCTGTGACAAGGAGAAGTCTTACAGAGGGATCAGAGTCACATCCTTTGATTGAAAGCAAGTCTGAATGAAATGTCGAGTAACACAAAAGGGCCAGAAGGGACTCCCGACAGATGGCATTGCAGCATTGACTGGCTCTGTCTGAAGCCTGCACCAATCCAACAGCTCCCCAGCTCTGGGCTAAGGCACACAGGGACTCAACTCCCCTCTGAGCACAGACCCCCTTTGGGCACAGGGGACTGCTCTCCAGAAGGCAGACTGGACCACTATTCTCCTGGGAAAGGTGTTTTCAAGCTCCTTCCCCGGGCCCTCAGCCAGCTCCCTTCACTACAGCTCCTCGCTGACACACTCAGGCATGTCCTTTCATCAAAGGATGTGACTCTGATTCCTCAGGAGTCTCCTGTTGCTCTTCTCCCTGGGAGGATGCTCCCGTCACTGAACTGTTTAATCACCTCACTTAGAAGCGCATCATTTAGCATCAGTGTGGCGTTTCCTTGACAACATTCGCGGGGGGGGGGGGAGAAGAGTCTCACAGGGGGGGAAGAGTCTCACAGGGCTGGTGTGCACATCTGTCAGAGGCGGTGACAACCATGTGCAGACAGATCTTGCCACACCATGTGGAGTGTGTGACAGGCATGCACACCCTATCACAGCTCCCCAGATTCCTACAGATGTTTCTCAGTGGTCCAGCACCCCCCACACCCTGCCCAGATTGAAGGGCACCTGGGTCTTTCTCACAGCAGAGAGTCTCAAAGCAGAGGTGGTGGGGGCAGGTCACCTTAGTTGTTGTGTTTGCTCCTGCACAGCTGCTCACCTGTGGGAATTATGTCACCCATCTTTTGCTGTTGTGGATTGGTATCTCCGGAAGGAGGTGCTATGAGTGTGGGTTGCAAGATGTTAGGTATCAACACCTGTGTGAAGGGAGCCAGGAGGAAGGAGGCCGAGAAAGCTCTCCAGCGAGGGTCCAACAGAGCTTTGGCCAACTTGGGAGGCGCTCTGAAGCCAAGGGCTGCCTCTCCCAGTGTCCTAGGTGGGGACAACATAGCTAGTTCTTGAGGGAGTCCCCTCTCAGTAGGCGAGAACGACTTCAAGTTGGATATGAGCTTGGGCGAGTGGTTCACTACCTCAAGCCCGTCCTCCAAGGGGTTCTTGGTGGCCTAGCTACATCTTATACTCATTTCTTGGCTTTTAGTGGGATCAGCCACCTGGGCACCCTCAGATACCAAGGGGAGGAGGTAAGGACGAGATATTTCCTGCTCCCTTCAACAGTGCCTTTAGCAGAGACAGCTTCCTTTCCATACCCCCCACCCCACCCCCGTGTCCGTCTTGGTGGTGACAGCTCTTCATCATGAGCATACCCCTCCACTTCTTTAAAGACTCCCTTTATTAAGTACTGAGTTATTTAACCCACTGAGAATGGGTTAATAATGACATTTTTTTTTGCCAGGATCTTACTGGCAGAGGTGCGTGTGCATGCTTCTGCCACTTCAAAGCCAAGTGCATACAATTACGAGCATACATGCATTGAACACCAGAGCTCCTAGACGTGATGCAAACATCGAGAGCTGGGTGACTATACAACCCTACGATGACAGTACGGATTTTCCATACTCTTAAAGATGGAAGACCAATAGAGAAAAAGGACTTTACTACCACTGTGGATCCACGGTACCAGACATGTCCAGAACATTCTACAGCAGCATCCGACCATATGTTAGGTCTTTAGAAGGGATTAAGATACTAGGTATCTTTGCATCGTCGTTACCATGAACCTTGAGGAAGCTGGAAATCAAGGAAAAGAAATTAGAAAAACTTGAGATGAATGAAAATGAAGACAATGCCCAAGTATGTTGGAGATTTAGAACTGTAGGCAGTCAGGGCAAGATGGTAGAAGTTAGGGGCAGGTCCAACAGACCACAAGAAGCACTGGCGTTCAATGCATGTATACTTGTAACTGTATGCACTTGGCTTTTAAGTCACGTCAACTTCCTAGCTAATGAGAGCGCTCATGCGTACAAGCATGGGATCCAATACACAGACTAGGACATCAAAGGGGCGTGTGGACACCAGAAGTACCAACGAGCTTAATGAGAGCTTGAAGGGAGGAGATGAAGAAAACCTCAAGCCCCTAGAGATAACAAGTCAGTATTTCCTATGGACTGGAGCTAGGAGGAGTTTAAGAATTGAAGCCACTTTTGCTGAAAGCTACAGCTCTGCACCGAGACCTGCAGATGCCCCGTGGATAACTCAAAGCAGGATAACTCTTGGCATCTCTGCCTTCATTTTGTATCTATCTCCTTTGACTTTAAAATCTTAGGCCAGATTCTTAGTAATTCTCACATAAACACATTAGTCACTGAAGGAGTGCAAGGCAAGGCTTTGTCACCCTGTCACGACCTATCCCATCCCCCTTTCAAAATTCAGGGCAGTGAGGTAAGAACTGAAGCGTTCAAGATTCAGGACATTCAGCTTCCAGACCTCTGCAGCGATACCTAGAAGTTTCCAGTCATTGCCCAAACCCCAGTCGCCTTGGGTTTCAGGAACAGCCCAGCTTCAGACCATGGGTGAGACTGTCTCTCATGGAAAGAATCATCCTGTAACAGGAAGGGGGGTGGCCCCTAGGCGGAACCAGTCCTGATATGATGACCAACCAAACCATGGTCTGACCAGGATGACTCAGCTGTGTAGACAACCCTTGCCTTTGAAACTTTAAGTGGAACAGTTCGTCAGTCCCTTAAGACGTCTTTGTCACTACATTCCTGTGTTCTTCCTGGAAGAGATGCTCATCTTAAGCTCCTTTCCTGCCTTTACCATGGCTCATGCGAGTGGCAAATTGCAACAGGTGGAAGAGTTGCCTTTTGGGACCACCTGAGCTAGAACCCTAGGCCAAGAGCTCTCATAATGAGGGAAAAAAATCTTGAGTAGAGATGAGACAGGGAAAGGAAACTTAATTTGTTCTTTGCAGAGAATATTGACTAACCCTTTCTCTTGAGGTTCAGTACAATCGATTTTAAGAAAAATTGTATATCTGCAAATATGGTAGAGAAGATGGGTATTTTCTTAAGTTTAAAGGAGTAAAGAAAGACTTCCTCAAAATAAACCCAGGACCAGACAGCTTCATGGTACATTCTACTAGACATTCAGGGAATCAAAAATCCAAGTGATTTTTTACTTTCTTAGAAGAGTAGGCACAACCCAAGCAACATACATGCAAGAATTCTACAGAGGCAGAAGCAGCTTCTGGGTACTTGTTGTAAGAAAGCTCTGACAGACCAAACTAACAGTTGAGTGTTTGGGAGAACATCCTGTCCTGGGTACCCCTGTAGCAAAGAATCTACTGGTTTAGAAGCAATGATCCCTCAGAATGCTAAGGCATTATCTATTGGTAGTGTCCTTGTTGCCAAAGGGTGTCTGCCCCGACAGGTGAAACTGCAGCCTGCAATGTTTGGGGAGTCCTTGAGTGTTCCATCTGCTGGTGGCGACTATGTTACCCATTTCTCCACTGTCAGTTGGCCATTTTGTAATAACTGATATTACATGTTTCCAACTCGCTAGGGCCTCTTGGGATCCATTTGTAACTGTGCTATGGAGAAACTGGTCAATTCAATACTGTCTTTATCAATATGCCTCTTCTAGAGAGGTAACTGTCACAAGAAAAGTCAGTCCATGAAGAGCTCCGAGTTGGGGCCTTTTGCTTGCCCATGCCGGGTGCTCTCTGTAAATGAATAGATTCTTCAGTGTTGTCATGGCCCATCTGATCCCTTAGGCACGTCCATTACAACCCTGCAGGGAGAGGATATTTTTCTCCTTGCTACGGACTTTCATCTTCCCGATGCTGTTGATTGGGAGCTAGTATAGTCCATTTCTAACTTTTGCTTCATTTTAGTCTAAAAATCTCCTGTCAACAGTATGTTTTTTTGCAGTACTATGTCTGATAGGAACATGCAAGCTGAAAATATTGCTTACCTGACTTCAGCTATGTAATCATAGGTGGCCATTTACATTGTAAGCAACTCAGGTCTATTGCAACAGCCATCAGGATTAGCTACGCAAGCCTGGTGTCAGAAAAATGGCAGTTTAGGTGTTCATGTAACTCCATACTGAAGTGGCAGACATTTTCTGGGTAGTGTGTTAAACAGGTGCTTTCTCATGTGAAGCTGGACACCAATCTGTCTGCCAGCCCAAAACTCTTGGTAGGTGTAAAGATTTAAGTACAGGAAACTGTTAAGTTATTAAAATGTTACTATATGCAACAAGCTAGAAATTGAAACTTGTATCAGAAGCAGCATTGAGTATTTCCAAACTTTGTTGGTCAGTAGTATTGAAAGATACTAGTGTTTTGTTTTGGCATGTGGGTGAGCATGTCTTGGGATTTCTTTAACTGCCAAGTCATCTAGTCTTAAACCACCACTTTTCCCCTTTTTAGAGCCAATACATACTGCTGCTATTTTGCGTATTTGCCAATTTTTTTATATTATTGCAATGTTTCTTTGTAGTTCAGGTTTTCATTCTGTATCATCTTTGTTAGGCATCCTTAACTGCTTATCAATGGTAATGTTTGTGTTCAAGACGTGTTCCCTCATGTTAGTTTTAGAACAATTTTAAATTCAGTTCTTTGTGAACTCGTGTTTCCTTTCTGGGACATACATCAGGAAAATTATCAAAAGCTATTTAAAGCAGCTATGGAGTGGTCTTTTCCAGAGAAGTCATCTTCAGGCTTACAAACTAGGGAATTTTGATAAGTAGTGAGAAAATGACTATTCTTTTAAGTCTATTAGAAGAGTCATTTAAAGTTTGTAATGTTTTTGGCTTTGCAGAAGGCATATGCAGTATTTGTAAAAGAAAACCAATTATTTGTTTAAACAAGGCAGTTTGCAAAAAGTGTTTTTGGTCTTTAGAGTTCCCATTACAGATTAGTTTTCTAGACAGTCTTCAAACCCTTCTTAGAAGGGGACATTTCCAATCTCATTAGGCCAGCATTACCCTGAAAACCAAAACCCAAAGATACCACACACACAAAAACAGAACTACATATTAACATCAATGAAAAATATAAAGATCCCACAAATGTTACAAAGAAATTCAACAGCAGAGGATCATAGACCACAACCAAAGGAGATCCTGGAATTCAAGGATGGTTCAGCACTTTTTTATGTGATGCACCAGACTCAGTGAAGATAAACATGGCCACATGGTCATATGAAAACACATTAGGAAACTCTAGCATCCTTTTGTGACGCTAGACAAACCTGGAGTAGAAAGTTACTTCTGTGTAATAGAAGGACCCACAGCTAACATGGCGTGAAGCTGAAGTTCTGAAGCAGTCACAGATCCTGTAGACTGACCTGGCTGAGCTGAACATGATTACGAAGAGGTGTTGCATGCCTGAAGCCAAAACCATCTCAGGCCCTTTAGAAGACTAGCCATTTATTTTTAACCTTTGTATCTGACCTAACGTTGATTAGGTAAGCCTTGCAGACATACTATTAAGGTTAGTGGACTGCTAGCCTCTACCCACCCCACAGCTCTGAGTGCTGGAATATCCTAAACCTATAGAAGGCTTCCACACTTTCTATAGGCCCTTTGCCTCATACCCCTGGTGTATTTAATGTATTGAGTTATCCTGGGCTATAGTTTCACACGACCTCTTTCACCTCAGAAGACATCATGGAGGGTAACTTGAATCTCTTTCAGGCTATAGTTACTCATTTGGCTCAGAATACACGATTGCCATCTAAAGTAGAGTTTCCATTTTATGTCCAATATTCAGTGGTGACAGATTGCAAGCACTTTCTGAGAGGCTGTGCCCTTTTCCATGACCCTGACCTCTGGGTCCACCATCCTCTGGTCACATCTTCATTTCAGCATTCTAAACCGGGTCTGTCCTGAGCTGTGGATGCTTTGTAGTGTAGGGATGGTTGATCACTGGCCTTTAGTGATCAATGTAACCCTCAATTTTCTCCCTGGAAGTGGGGCTGAAAGTCTCGAGTTTCTAATTATCCCTTTTCCTCCAGCAGCCAATCCACATTTAGACCATGGGTGGAGGGTGGGCAGTCCACTCATTGGCCTACTGTCATTCCCCAGATTAAGGATTTTAAAAGCTTTGTCAAAAAAAAAAAAAAAACTATTCACATTGTAACCAAGGGAAGAGTTGAAACCCTCTAGCTTTACTTGCTTTTAGTAGACTTCAAAGATTAGTTTTGAAGGTCATGCAGCTGGGCAATGTGTAGGTACATGTAAGTTCTTTTGGTGAGATTTCTCCAACTGTGTGGTAATGTGTAAAACCACTTAAGGCACCTCTGAAGCTGGTAATGCAAGATTGACTACCCTTAAACATACCTAATCTCTCCCCTCCAAGACTGAAGACGAGGGTCAGATGTTTAGGATTTACAGAGGCATCGTGATCAGATCACCAGCCACCAGGTTTCACAACATCCTGTTCCAGACCACCGAATTGGCTCCTTGAAGTCTCCGGCCAACTACCCTTTCCTGATCCAAGCCCCCCTTCTCCCCCCTCACCTAGGGAGTCAAGGGAGCTTAAGTTCCAGGCTGGGTGAACATACTCTTTGAACAATAGCCTTCCATCTTTGATGGCTTTCCAAGTAATTCTTTCTCCCTGCTCAGTAACTTGTCTTAAGTCACTGTCCTTTGAGTTGTGAGTAATAGCACGTAATTAAGTCCTATGGGGTCCAATCTGTTCCTTTGGAAGGATTCAGGGAAAAGCGAGTTGTTTACATGAGCTCCAGGCTTTCTTAAAAGAAGGTAGTAAGGTGCTTTAAATATTATCCTCACCGACACTTCATCCCCCCAGGGTAATAAGGACTTCAACTATTCACTTTTGCCTACAAACGCCTAATGGGTAGCTCAAAGCAGGATTAAAAACGTAGCACTTCTACCTCCATTTTGTATATATTCCCTTTGCTCCGAGTAATCTTGGATTCCAGGAACAACAGGTCTGATTGGTAAGCATCTTCTGACGTGTGGTAACTACCTCTCTACCAACCACCAAGGAAATGGCTTCTTAAGAAGCCAACACAGCGATCCTTAGATAACAGCCAAATTCTGCCCAAGACCTGAACAGTTACCCTTCACTTTTGCAGTAGTTTCCGATAGCCAAGTTGACTGGCACGAAAGTGACGAACTCCTTCGTGTTTTCCTCCGATTATCTCAGAACAAGGTACTCAGGATGGCTGAGATGAGAGGCAGAACACTTACCATTGGACCTTGTTACACTGGTGACCGTTTTCTAAGTTAAGCCTGTGTCATGCCACATGCTCCAGGACTGGATTAACATGAACGATGTAAGCTTAGCTATCACCATTCTCCCTGAATGACTCATGCTTTGAGGGAAAAAAAGTAAGCATGTTAAGTGAGACTTCACCAGGTCTCCCACACTTTGACGTCGTCTTCCGATTGTCCCGACTGTGGAGTGCCCCTGGGGCAGGCAGATCAACTAGGAAGACCTCAACTGATGCTGCTTTCAGACTGTACTGAAAGTCACTAGAAGGGGCAAAGGAAGCGAGCCTTTCTCACAGTAACACCAATTCAACACCAAGCTTCACTGTCGCAATAGTGAAGAACTCCAAGTTTTCACCTGCTTTGCCAGCTCTGCAAACCCAACCCTGACCTTCTTTCCTCCCCTAAAACTTCCAAGTCCTTGTCAGTCATGTGACAGGGCCAAGATGCTTCATCTTGCTTTGCCCTCCCATATGACCACATTTACTGAAGTTTCCTCCTGGCCCTCCACTGCTTTTTCCTTTTGGCCCTTGGTGTGGGGTGGCTGCAGGACTGCCAGGGTCAGGCCTAACCTAGGACTGATAACTTGGGCAGAATTTGGCTGCTTTCCGATTAGCCTAAGCCCTGAACAGTTACCCTTAACTTTTGCAATAGTTTCTCTATGATAGCACACTGCCACAAAAGTGACAAACTCCCAGTTTTCATGTTTTCCTCCGATTATCCGAGTCAGGACAAGGAACTCAGGATGGCAGAGATGAGGGAGGGACCGGTACAGGAAGAACACTTACTATTAGAAAATGGTCACCAGTGTAACGAGGTCCAAGTTAAGCCTGTGTCATGCTGCATGCTCCAGGACTGGGTTAACTTGACATAAGCTTAGCAAACATTATCAAACATTCTCCCTGAAAGACTCATTCTTTGGCAGGAGGGGGATGTAAGCATGTTAAGCGAGACTTCACCAAGACTCCCTCACTTTGACATTGTTTTCCAATTGCCCTGACTACAGAGTGCCCTTAGGGGCAGATCAACTAGGAAGACCTCAGTTGATACTGGTTTAAGACTGTACTGAAAGTCATTAGAAGGGGCAAAGGAAGCGAGCCTTCCTCACAGTAACACCAATTCAGATGTTTCTGGGAGGTATGCCAGGTGTTCACCATCGAATTTCCACGTAACTACTCATAGGCTTCTTAAGCGTTACACTAAAGACGAAAATCTATGATCAGAGAAGTAGGCTAGAGACTGGTATTCCCATCATGTAAATGGGAGACCCTATGGCTTGGGGCTTACTTTTCCTGCAGTTGGATTGTCATGTAAGTATATCCATCAGCTCTGGGTAATTAGGTAACTTGGCTCAGTTGACCAGTGACGTTGGTGCTAATGTTGAAATAAGTGTAAGGATTGTATAAACCGTGATTAAGAATGTAGCATTTGAAACTGATCCTTTTTAATGTTTATGTAACTAGTGGGCGTGACACTTTCTCAGCCGTGTATTTTCAGAATATTCCGGAAGTATCTGCAACTTTCTATTGGGAAATGGAAGTACATTTGGTATTATCCTGTATTCGGGCCTCAGGGCACCCATTTATTTGCCTGTAAGGTGCCCAGACCCTGACTTGCTTTTTCTGTCGCAGGATCCCAAGGCCACTTTAAACCATAGCTTTCATTTCCAGTCAGTTCTGTGAGTGGGGGTGAGGCAGGATGAACACCCTGCAGTTGTGGAATGTGCGTCCCTTTTTAGCCATCATTACAGATCAGCTATTGCTGACCCTTTTCAAGCTGCATTGCCTCTTCCTTCTGGCTCACAACCCCGCCTCTGAGGAAAGAGGCTGTTACGTACCTGTCAAGTAATATCCAAATGTATTTGCTATGTGAGGAACATGGTTTGGTGGTAAGAACTTGGATCAGATTCTCTTGCCCTCAAGAGCGGGGTCTCTTATCAGGCCACACTGGGAACCTGGGGTCATCTCAGGAAGGCGATAGCCAAACGACTCAGCCAAGTTACTGGACTTCAAAGAGTTTGTGGAACACTCAGTGCTTAGCTGTGGCTGGCCATGCTGTCGGCCACCTGTAGAAGACCAGAGGCATCTGCAGACACAGGGCTACATGTCAGCTGCTTCACCTTCAGTCCAGGTCACAGTGGGGCCTCACACCCTCCCCCACCCTGGGGGCATCCAGGGACTGGGCACATCTTCCGGGAGCTCAGCTGTTGGACAACATCTCCTTCTGAAGTCTGATTTTAATTTTACTTTCCTTTCTAAAGGTCTTCCATCCCCAGTGTGCAAGTAGACTGCTCATCTTGCAACTACGTGATTGATATGCTTCATCTATCAAATGCATTTCTTGATTTAATGTTCTCATTCTCTCCAGCTTAAAGCTTAGAGCCTAAAAAAATCCCTTGTCATAAACTATGTGACTTATGTTTCACTCATTTTAATCAGGTAAAAGCTACAGGTCCAAGTGTGAACACCAGTTCTCTCATCCCTCATGTTTTAAAAACAATGAGGGCAGATCCTTAGTCTCCTATCTTAAAAATCAAGATAAAGTCTTCCCTGTGCTTTCCAAATCCAACTTTGACATGTTTTGATTTTTCCCTCTTGCCTCTTCAACTTTTCTTCCAGTGGTTCCTTCTCAGCCTATTAGATTCTCACCTCCTCCTGGTTAAAAAAACACTTGTAACTTCCTGTTGCCCTATGACTGGTTTCCTCATAACAAGCTCTAAAAAACAGGTTAGTGATACTAGCAAACTCTAACCTGAGGTGGATGTAGCCCTATTCCACACCAATAAAGTCTATAGTGCTAGGTAGAAACATTAATGGTGGTCACTTCCGGTAAGTCGGCCCCCACTTGGCTGTGCAGATGGTCTGGAGGTCCCTACAACAGTGTCATGTGTGAAAAGCAAGTTGTAGCCTGGACATGTGGCCGAGGCTTCTGCTAGCACAACCCCGTTTTTGCCATGTTGGTGTCAGGCTGCCCAAGTCGACCGATGGATTATATTTGGGATTAATTAATCCTTACACGATGTGCCTGCCTGTTCTGTAAGGACTAGTGTGAAACTGCAGATTTTAGAAAAGCTAATGAGCCCCTGATAACCAGAGAATTACAAAGCTGATCTATTCATAATGGTTCTTAATGCAGCTGTTGTAGAACCCATCAGCCCTCCCAAGTAACCTATAAGACAGAGTATCAAGACTGAGTAAGATTTGCTATTAGTAGCAGGTAAATCCCTTCTGTAAGTGTAGACAGTGCCTCACTATGATAGTCCTTTTTGATAAACTCATCCTAAGCATATAGAACCTGTGGGAGACCAACTTTGCATGTAACCGAGTCACACTCCCCGGCTGGGTGCTGAGGTGCTCGGTCACAGAGGTGTGACAGAGCTTTCCCCACCTTTCTTGGGTTTGAGGGTCCGTGTCTTGTGTATGGGTGTGTCTTCCTGCAGTCCCATGGGTGAAGCTATGCTAACCTATTCCTTTGTAATATAACCCCTTGCCCTTTTAGGACGAGATATTCCTTGGAAGTGCCTTGTGTGTCCCCTTCTCTTACTGTGCCCTACCCAGGTGTCAACCTGCTGACAGTGGACATCTTGAAGATGGACTCAGCCCCCTGAAACCTGACCCCTTGCCTCTTCTCAATAGCTTCAATAAAAGGGGTCAGTGCCTGCTCTTCCTGCGGACCCTTAAGGTCAGAGGGGCTGTCACAGCCACCCCAGTGAAAAAGGTATTCGTCTCTCTCGTGTGGTTGTTTTGCGCAGCCCAGTCAGCCCAGTTAACTGTAGTGACCCGAGTCTCGAGAACAGAAACCCGGCAAGAATCCAGTCTTCAATTCTGTCATAATCAGCTTTAAGCAGGAATAATGCCAACCTTCTACAAGATTTCTTTAAGTTTAGCAATAAGTGGTTAGGAGTGAAAGAAAAAAAAAATAATCACTGGGGAAACTGTTCTTCCTATCATGATAAGAGTTGCTAGAATACACTGTAAACAAGTACCAACCAAGTCTTTATCACCAGATATTGTTGGCAGATACACAGAAGTGTGGAATTGAAGAAATAAGGTTTAGAACCAATTATGTTGTGTGGGAGAGGTTGCTACAGTTGGATGAAAGTATGTTTTGAACATGTCTCAGATTGTGGTAGATACTGCATTCCATTTCAAAAAATGGAATGTACTTGAGATTTTAAGCCATATTCAAGAAATGACCCCTTCATGAAAAAGGTCAGTGTGGGGAGCCATTCTGACACGTGATTGGGTGACTCCCGTTAAGGGCCTGAGGCGCTTTGGCTGTGTCGAAGTTTTCCCAACCCTTTCCTGATGAGAGAGCCCATCAGTGTGGGGGTGTGCCTGACCACTGACCCCGGGGACCCAATCACTGACCCTGACCTTGGAGTGCAGCCTTCATTGGATGGCATTCTCCCCTGAATCTCTTGTTCCAATAAAGGGCTACTCCCAGGTGTGTTCACTCTCTCCTGCTAGCCCTGAGTAATCCTCGCTGCCCTGCTGGGCGGCTAGAGGTGGGAACCAGAGAGGTGAGCCGTCTCGGACCTAGCAATATAAATAAGGTACTGGTTTGTGCGTTTTATTTCGATCTCTAACTTTATGCCTAGAACCTCATTAATGAAACCACTGCGCAGGCCGCGTGGTAGAGGTCAGTGTAACCACTGTTGATACCAGGCCAAGTTTACCGATGTGGCAGAGGCAAAAAAAACTTCTGGAAGGGACTTTACCAGGAACAATGCATATTGTGCCAAGATGAAGTCAATGAGATTAGTCCTTTCTTGGAAATTATCCCAAGACTAACCATAGAGGACAACTTATACTTTGCAAGTAGAACTATTAATGAGAGAATAATAAAAAACTTCATGCCACACTTAAGGATAAGTCAGCTCCCTCTTGGCTGTGCAGATGGTCATGAGGTCCCTACAACATAGTAGCACATGGGCAAATCAAGTCCAAGCCTGGACATGTGGCTGAGGCTTCTAGCACAACCCTGTCTACTTGACTTCAATGTGTCTAGTGTTCCATGTTTGCTAACCTTGACCCTGAAGAATGTTCTTTTGGAAGATGTTATGGCTTAGATGTTTCCTCCAAAAGCTTACGTGTAAATCAATGCAAGAGTGTTCAGAAGTGGCTTTGCTTTCTGGTCATCATGTAAGCTGCTTCTCTCCACTATATTCTTCCACCATGTTTTGCCTTTCCTCAGAAGGCTTAAAGGAATGGGGCCAGCCGTCTCTGGACTGAGTCCCCTGAAACCATGAAGAGGACGGTGTTAATATTAATGGGCCAAAAGATTAGAAAAAACACTGACATAAGTCGACAAAGGAATTGCAAGAACTTCATGAAGCGTTCTTGTAGAATCTGTACCCCGGTTTTTGAATCGGAAGAACTATCAGATTCCATTGTCTAGTACATGTTATTAGTAACTGGTTCCAAATACAGCCCAGCTTTCACCTGAAGAGGGGGAAAATATTTGCTGTGCAGATGCCCAGGCTTCGTCTTCCAGCCGTACCACTCCTGGCTCTTTCTGTACCCAGAAAGCTACACCGGGCAGAGCTGGTGGCCTAACTCTAGATCAACAGCGTCCCAGTCAACAGATGTGCTCAGGTTGTAGCTTTGTAGGAACAAGGGTTTCCCAGTCCAAAGCTGTGCTTCAGGGGCTCCTCTCTGGAGAGAAGGGGGAGTCCCTGTGGACAAGTCAGCTCTGTTGCTGCCCCTTTGGGAACAAGGGTTTTGTAGTCCACAGGTGTGTTCCCGTCAGTGTTCTCTGAAGAAGCTTCAACAGATGGGCTCCAACCCCTCCATAGTGGCAGGCACTGGAGAGCATGTGGGCTGCCCTTTGGAGTGGTGAGGACACAGGGAGTAGACCTCCAGTCTTTCCTTTTCTGTGCATCTCAGCAGTGTATCTTCATCCTTGTCTTCTATGCAAGCCTTTTGACAGGGATGGGCCCGAGGCCAGGCAAAGCCAGTTTCCCCATTTTACATTATGCACATAGAAAGTCAGACTGAAGGCAGGCATATGAAGAGAAGGACCACTGTCATTGTACTATACCGAAAGGTCAGTGGCAGAAAGGGTGATGTCACCTGCAGCAACGACGTCAGAATTTAGGTACAGATGCTCTTCCACCAGCAGCTACTCATGAGCCAAACTTGGGGATCTAGGGCAGCTGCTGCTCTCCCTTCAGCTGCAGGGTCATTTACCCTCCCCCCCGCAAAAAAAAAAAAAAACACCATTAAGGCAAGTGCTATTCTCAGCTCCATCCAGTGCCTCCCCGACGTGATTGGCCACTATCCATCCAATTGGTATCCATCACCCCTGCTGGAACAGTATGTAACAAGGGACTTTAGAGCAACTCAGGGCTCCAATATAGCAGCTCTGGGATGAAGGGTCTGCCAGAGCTCACTTCAGGGACCAGGAAATGCAGTTCTAAGTAGTAATAGCAGATAGACCAGCCCCCAGTCACCCACATAACAAGGGACCAGGCCAAACCTTCCCCAGAAGCATCCATGTAATAGCAATTAAAAAACTTCAGGGAGGCTCCATAAGGTTTTATTTTGTTCTGATGGAGAAATAGCCTCCATGTAGGCTCAAGCCATGTAGTTTCAAGCATCCAGAAAAAGCCCGGCCTAGCACGGAGTGCAAAACCAATCAGCTTGAAGGTAGCAGGAGTAGCCTATGGATAACAGCATGTGCAGAAGTTTACAGTAGTCTCCCTGTCAAGGGCTCTTGCCCAGCTCTGGCTATGACTCTAGCATGTGGGGGTGGAGCAAGTGGGAAAAGGTTCATAAATGGGAACTAAGTCAAAGTTTTGGTGTTATATTGCACCCTGTGACAGCTATAATGTTTATTTCAAAAAAAGGATTTTGAGTGTCTTTAATAAAACTCAAATTATAAAGAAATGATAGCAGGGCATAGGTGCACACCTGTAATCCCAGCGGTTCCGGAGGCTAAGGCAGGAAGATCGCAAGTTCAAAGCCAGCCTCGGCAATTTAGCAAGGCCCTAAGCAACTCTGCAAGACCCTGTCCCTTAAGATGCACGTTTCGGGAGATGTTTATGTTCACTCGAATTTCAACAATATGCCATTTAAAAAACATTGTCACTGTGGTGTACATGCCTATATTCCTAGTGATTCGGGAGCCTGAGGCAGGAGGATCATAAGTTTGAGGCCAGCCTCAGAAACTTGGCCAGATCCTGTCTCAAAATGGGAAAAAGGTTTTGAATGTAGCTCAGTGGTAGAGCCCCCCCACCCCTAGTTTGATTCCCACTACCAAAGTAGTATTGAGAGGTGGATCCATTGCGAGTTGTGTGTGACCTAACGGGTCGACTAGTCTATTGGTATGGATTAGTGGGGCATTAACAGAAGAGATGTGGCTACAGGAGGTAAGTCACTGAGGGCATGCCTTTGCGATTTACACATCTAAACATTATGTGGTGCTGGGGGTTGAACTCTTCAACTGTGCAGTTCCATGGTAAGTGGAGCTCCCTGTCTGGTGGCTATATCCTGAGCCACTTTCCTCCTCATCCTCTCATGTGCCATTTCACCTTGGGCCCAGAATAGTCTTCTATAGACCAAGACCTGATACACCCAGAGACAAACTTCCTCTTCTCTATGGTTGTCAGGCATTATTGTATTTGATGAAAATGCTCACTAAGACAGGTAAAGCAAAGGAATCTGTCCCTTCAAAGGTTAAAAAAAATTAACACCGCGTTTAGAAACCCATGGTCTTGAGGGAGATTGTTGTAAAATTTAACCACAGGAACATGCTTCCCAAGTTGCAATTTTGTTCTGCAAAAGTGTCAAGTTGGGCAGTTCATTGAAGTCTGGGATAGTGTTCTACAGGTTAGGGGGTTTCCAAAACCATTTTAGGAGGACTTGGACTAATTGGTTTTCAGTGTATGAAATTGACACCTTCCAGTTAGTTTGCGACAGCTGAATGACAGGAGTCTTCCACAAAAGCCAAAGAATCTTGCATGATTGGTGAGTGAACTAAACAGCATCCTCAAGTTTAATAGAAATATCCAACAGTGGGTTTCTTTCATTTAGGAGTTACCACTGTATCTTCTCAGCTGTGACAACCCTTAAAACTAAGGATCAAGGTAGACTAAGCATAGGTCTTTCAGAATACTTCATCGGTGTGGAAAACAAACTTGGAAAATGGAGCACTTCTCCCATGAACATCTTATTCAAGTTGGTATTTCTTAGTGAAAAGAGTTTACACTGCTAGATACTAAGTGCTCTATACATTTTGAGAATGTTAAACCTAGGCTGCATTGAGATAGTGTACAAGTAGGAATATACAAACATCCCTGGTCTACCCAGATCACAATTCATTTAGTGCTTATTATGTTGCGTGACTTCCGTTTTTCATTCCAGGAACCAGGGTTTAGCTAAATTCATTGGTTACAATTCACTTTTTTTGGTGGGGGGGGGAAGGGGGGTGTTTGCCATTTCTCATCCCTTGAGAACCCTCGAGTTTTGTGACTGTTCCTTGTGCTACCCTCTTTCAGGTATTCCTTCAGCCAGTTTAGCTATCTCCGAGTTTGCTCCCCGGGGTCTCCCATTTCATTTGCTCTATTCCCACCCCCGTGAGTGTACCGGAAGCATTTGATCACTACTTCAGACCCCTTGACCTCACCTTTCCTTTGAGGCATTGCTGCACGAACAAGTTTGAGCAGCAGCAACCCCACGTCTCACCCACCTGGCATCCCATCTTGGACCTTCTGCCATTACCATGTGCTATCCTGGGAACCTCCTGGCACATGCCAACCGGAGAAGCCCAGGGGGTTATGCTTGGCAACAGTCAAGGGGCATATGGAAGCGTTCCTCTAGAGGTTTCCCTTCTTTCCTGGAGCTGAAGCCTGGCCTGAAATCTTACTGGATGTCACCATCAGTGACCTGTGGCGGGGTCAATTTATATCAGGAAACAAGGGAAAGACGGGATGCTTTTCACCTGACACGTTCAAGTTGCTTCTTGCAGAGTAGCTTCAGTTTGGGTCCCTTTGAAAGCAAGGTCTTAGAAGGACGTGCGTAGTCACTAGCCATCACCCCATACTCTTTAGCGGGTACCCTCTGCCCCAGCATCAGTCCAGCCAGTACTCTATTTACTTCCATACTAATGAACTGGAAGTTAAGCTCCATAATTTACTTGTGGTAGGGATTGAACCTAGGGCCTTGTGCATCCTAGGTAACCACTATCACCTAGTTACATCCTAGCTTTAAGGTCTTGGAAGCCAGTCTGGGCAACCTTTTCAAACTTTTGATCTTCCTGCCTCAGCCTCAGACATTTGCCTCTATGCCCAGAAGCTCTTGTTCCTTATTTTAATGGATACCATTTCCAGAGTTGAGCACTGCTGAGGACCTTGAACTATTAAGACTTTTGTTTCCTGAAGTTCTCCACGCTTTACAGTTCCGGTCATTGTATTTGTTAGCCACCTAACAATTGTGTGTATTTCCTGCCACCCCCCAACAGCCTTTAGCTCAAATTCCTCACTACAATGTAGTAAGATCCCAAATACTCTCCCATCTGATTGTTTACCTCTAGCTGCTTTTCAGCCTGTTTTCATTGCTTTCATATATAGTAATTAGCCTCTATAATTAAACAAATCTGTACAAGCAAGTCACTTCAAGAGATGGAATTTTAGTAATTTTGAAGCCCCTACTTTTCAGTCAGGATCAAGTCTATTAAGTTCTTTGTGTCTAGTACTTCCTTGAAACTGGGTCATCTGATCTGAATGGTTCCAGAGTCTATTGTGGCTTTTTTTTCTATGGTGTAAAATGTCATGTTTGTCTGCCCTTCTCTTATAAAAAGGGACCCAGACTTGATGAGTTCAAAGTTTTGATGAGATTAATAAAGGAGTAGTTTAGGCCAGGAGACTTAGGGTTTTGATCCTCAGGCAATAACGTTAGCTGACATCATAGTGAAGGACAAAAATCCTAACAGGAAACAGAAGAGGATAGTAAAGTTGAGAAAAGGTGCCAAGTGCGCCGTTTTCCTGACAAGCTGGTTGCTCCATCTGCTCGGGTCAGGGTCTAGCCCAGGCCTTGCCTACGCTAGGCAAGTACTCTACCACTGAGCTGTATCCTAGGTCCTTGCCCAGTCTAAAGGAAGCCCAAGGAAGTCACCTGCCCAATGCAGAGATTTATACACCAGTTTCTCTCTCAGGGTCAGCGTTGGCCCTCGAGTTTGGGCTGGATAGACAGCCACACATCTGCATTCAGAAGCTCCCACCCACCCCTCAGATTGCTGCATGGCCACAGGGCCGAGTACCACAGGGTATGGAGCAAGGCAGAGTAACCTGAAGCCTCAGAGAAGCCTCGGATGGAGTCCTATGCAATTTATTCGATTTGTGGCACCATCTGAGGCTGCAAGCCTCCCCTCACTCCCAGACTTCAGGAGAGTTGTGAACCAGTGTTAGAGCCACCAGAGCCCAAACTCAAAGACAGGTGAGCCCTCACCAGTAGGTGTTTCAATGAAGAACTGCTGTGCTATGAACTCCCTCAGTCTCAAAGAGAGGAGACATTGAATTTTCCAGAATCATTTCATCTGTGGTTCAAGACTCTGATGTATCTTTTGCAAGATTGTGCACCATTCATATTTAGTTGTTAGTGCTTGTTTTAACTTAGATGTCAGAATTCCTGGGTTGATGGCTTCTCCGCTCTGGATGTTCTGAGCAGGAAGTGGGCACCCGTGTTCCTACCTATAAGCCATTCAAGCCCCTTATCAGTCCTTCCCATCCCACCAGTCAGATGACCCAATGCAGATGGGCATGAGAATTTTATGGCTGGGCCCTGGTCAGAACCTATGCTGTAGCAAGAATAGGAGCCATAGGACCACTACCACCACCAGTTGAGGGGACAGCAGTAGGAGCCCAAGGCCATACCAGAGAGTATAGCGAGATGAAAAAACCCATACTTCAAGTAGAGGCAATAGGTGGCCTCCTAGTGAGCTTGAGTGACAGCCCAACAGGATAGCCATGGTAGTCCAGATTACAGTCCCCATGGGCCAACAGGAAGGCCAGCAATGGGAAGTGCAAGGACGTGGTCTACATCCCCACAGGCTTCCCACAGACCCTGTTACCCCCACTCAGTCTCTGGCACCAACGGTCACATTTGGCTGGTTCCACTCACATGGAATCCAAGTTCACCAGCTCTTTCAGGTTCTGCATTTGTCAGCGTCTCCTTTATGTTCCTTCTTGGGCAGTCCCACCCCTTCTAACAGTGCTGAGTAGTCACAACATGGGACGCCAATGGGGAACACTTACCACAGCTCCCCCATTGGGGAGATTGGACTTCTCTGTCACTGAAGTCGTCTAGGGAACCTCCATTTGTTTCATCCATGTTCCTTCCATAACTCGACTCCTAATAGTCATCTTGTACCCCAAACTACATGCATACCTGCTTAAGACTCAAAGTGTGGGTATTTGGTTTTGTTTACTTTTTCCTTTCTCTTATAACTGGTCACTGTTTATAGTCTTCCCCTACCACCTATAGAAACCACACACCTCCAACCTGATCTGTACATTCTAGGTGGCTTGCAAAGAAAGTTTTCACACATTTACCCTAAAGGATTGGGGTTCTTGGTCAAAAGCTTTTGTCAGGCCATCATTACTGAGATGTCTCCATTTCTAGTCCTGGGAGCATCATGGTCTAATAGACCCCACACAAGCTACTGCCTGGATTCCCGATTGGTTAGCTTTAATTTTGCCTGTCGATCCGAAGCGACTTGGTGGCATCCATTACCAAGCTTGCGTTCATGACACAAGGTTCTAACCGAAGTTTTCTTTTTCTTCCCAGAAAAACTCAAGTCCGATAGAACATAAGATTATGGCAAGGGGAAGCACAAGTTCTAAAGTATGTCCCTAGGTGGTTTGGGAATACTTCTACTTATACCCCCTTGGTGGGGGAACACCGTTGCATTCTGCCTGATGTTCCAAGTAGTGGTCGATTGGTTCAAAATGCACATCTCTTGATAGCTGGAAAAAAACCAATGCTGATGAAGCAACTTTGGACAAGAGGTTGCCAGGCCAGTCACTGACCTGTAACATACCATGTTAATCACATCCTTTGCTGTCTAGAGTTACAGTCATCTACAGTGATTCCATCCGACTTTCAGGGGTTAGTGAAGGAGATAGATGCAGGAACAGTAGTCCCAACCAAGCCTTTTAAGATGCAACTGGTCAGTTCAGTTGTAGTACTGATACACTTATTATCTTGACCATAGGGTGGTTTTATGGGTTCTCCCTTTGATCTTTACAACCATTATAACGGTCTGTGGAACAGGAAACAGCATCAAGTAGATTCAATTTTAGGCATACAGTTGTTCAGAGTTAATCTGGAGACTCATTGGATTTAGAGACTAATGAGGGCTTAATTTAGTCTTAAATCTTGGCTCTAGTAGGAATGTATGGCATCTTTCATATTGGTATCTGAGACCCCATACCAAATAACTCATGAAAGATCTGAGTATTTACCTTAGTATATAGTTCTTTAGGCCAGTGACTATACAGTCATGGAATCCTTCGTAGAAGAAATGGAGGAAGGAATACATGTTCTTTAGGGTGGTATTTAAATCCCCCAAGGGGAATTACAGGCTTTCACAGCAAGGGAGGACTTCCCATTGAGGCAGTTGATGTCTGTTCATTCTCTTTGGATAAAAATTCGTCTAGTGGTAACCAAAGGTGTCAGTGTGTAGCCCCGTGGAGTAGGGTCCTTGCCATTTTGTTTACCGATTTGAATGTGCTCTAGATTGTGTGGGAAATAATCCCTAGTGCAACTGTTGGGAGGTAGGGACTACGGGAGGCCTTTAGGCCACGAGGACTCCACCCTCATGAGTTCAGCTGGTTGTGGAAGACTCAGAGATTTCACTTTTGACCACTTGTGCTGCCTTTTCCACAGCAGAAAGGCCCTTACTGATAGCTACTGACCTTGAACTTCCCAGAACTAAGGAAGTTACCAAGTTTCCCAGGATATTCTCTTAAAGCAGCCCTAAATGGACGAACAAAATCGGTACCGTAAGTGGAATTGTTGCCATATCAGGTACCTGAGAGTATAGAACTTTGGAATTGTGTAAGGAAATGGGTAGACCTAGATCATCTGTCCCAGCCTCTAGGAGCAGATGGCAGCCTAGAGAGTCCTCAGTGGAGTGATAAGGCAGATTCTGTTGAGGGCTCAGTATATTCCAATAGAGGGATTGACTGAACTTACATGGTCCCGATTAGAGTGTTAGGAGTGGGTGGTAAAAATCCTTCTGAGGTATCAGAAATGAGGAACAAGGTATTGGAAACAGCTTCTTTTGTAGTAAGTTGGAGTTGTGTGCTTTTCCTCACCTTCTTCCCTCTTCTTGGAGGGAAGGGCTGAAGAGCTATGAACCAGAATATCTGGCAGAAGAAATAGCTCAGCAGTAAAGCATTTGAAGTACGTGGCTTCTTGTCACTTATAACGAGAAGTGATTAAGGTGAAATTTGACTGCAAGGAAAGTTGAATAAGACTTGGAAAGTCAGGCTGCTCACGTAAAGACGAGTTTGGGAGAGAATTCGAAAGGTGTGGTCTCAGCACCTTTTGCTTACAGGGATTAGTGTGGGAGGAAGGAAACCATGTTCTTTTCCTCAAGTCAACGGGAGATTTCCCCTGACGATCTTCTAGGCTATTGCTCCCGTCACAGGCCAAGAGCTCTTGGCGGGTAGAAGATGTACTAGAAACGGCTATCTAAGCCCTCTTCCCAGAGCTGCCTTGAGACTGTTCCTTGTACTCTAGTGTAGGGCTCAGTTGCTCCAGCTGGGGCTCAAGCAGGCATCCACCATGCTGGAGGATGTCCGTGGTAAGCTTAGTGGCATCTCCATTTGGTGCCCACTCCACAGACATGAGAAATTTAAGAGCTGTGGGATCTTGGTGTCCTCTACCCAGATTTCAGCGAGTATTGTGGACAGTCTGGGGACCTGGGCAGAGTCACTGCATACAGCCAATACTGGGGCAACTCCTAGAGAGCTGCAGTAGTGATATGGCCCCACACCCAAGACTGTGGGGCCGCTAGCATGCACCTCCATCTTGGGAGAGCTGGCTGCAGGCACAAGATTCCAACCTAGTGGAGTCGCTGGGTGGACTGAGCCCTGTAAGGTCAGGAGCAGGCCTACATGTCCAAGATGAGGATCAAAGTCAAAGGAGATAATTCTCTAGCTGTGAGACTTCATGCTCTCTGTAGGTTTTGGACTTACTGGGGATCAGTGTACCTCTTTTTTCTTTTGTCTTACCTATGCCTTCCAACATTGTTTTGGAAGCATATAACTTGGTTTTAGAGGTCTCACCTGTTGGCGATTTTGCTTTTGGAGTCTCACCCGTGTCTGATTTAGGTTAGACTTTGGATTTTAGTTGGTGTTGGAATAAGCCTTTAGGGCTACCGGGATCGAGTGAACATATCCTACACACGCTTTGGGAGCCAGAGGGAGTGTTAGGTATGAACGTATCCTCCTAAAGTGTTGAAGCTTAGTCCTCAATGCAACAGTTGGGACCTAGCAGGAAGTCTAAGCCCTGAGGGGTCCATCCTCCTAGGAGTGATTGAGGCTGTGATTTGACCTCTTTACACTCATCTGATGCCTTCTGTCACATTTTGATGCAGCAAGATCCTTACCAGATGTCAATATCTTGATCTTCCCAGTTTCTAAAACCAAGGAAGCAATTTAATCTCGTGTTCTGTTATAGCAGCTGTGAACATACCAAGATGGGGATCTTGACTGTAAGTACATCCAAGTTACCTCTCATGGTTAAATGCTGTTACCTGGCTTCTTATTTCTAGACCTGACCATCCACACGGACACCAGGAAGCCTAGTTCTAACATCACACCTAGCAGCTGTCCTTTGCAGGACAAGACTGATAAACTTCTCGGTGCCCTCTTTGCTACGACTTTGTTTTGGGGGGGGGGAACTTAAATGCAAGCCAGAAACTATTCCTGGGATTACTCGTCTCTTCAGGCCACCTACCAGTGCTTTTACCATTGCTCATTATGGCCTGATAGTTGTGCCCAAGAATTCTATCGACACTGGGCCATGTAGTGAACCCATACTAGGGGCATGGATAAGACTGCAACTACCAGGTGAAGAGGCAGCAATGGGAAGCCATGGTTAGTCTCAGAATAAAGTTATCTCGAGATGTTTATTTTACATGGAGAATTCTCCAACTTCATCCGTTTACCTGCAAATGACATGACTATTCTTAATGCAAGTAATATTCTGTTGTGTATATATACCAGTTTCTTTGATCTTCTACTGAAGGGCATGTAGGTTCCACAGTTTAGCTATTGTAAATTTTGCTGCTATCAACATTGATGTTGATGTGGCAGCATTACCATTTTAAAGTAGTATGCCATTTTAAAGTCCTTTGGGTATAGACTGAGGAGTAGGATAGTTGAACCAAATGGTGGTTCTATTCTAAGTTTCCCAAGGAATCTCCATACTTTCTATTAGTTGCAACAGTTTGCAGTTCCACCAGCAATATATGAGTGTCTTTCTCCCACATCCTCGCCAACACTTGTTTGTATTCCATAGCTGACTGGAGATGAAATCTTAGATGTAGTGCATTTTTTTCATGTATTCACCTATTATATAAGGATGGAGTTGGAGACTTATGCGAAGTGAGCTAATCCCAAAACAAATGCCAGACGTGTTCCTATATGATGCTGATCCATAATGGGGATGAGGGGGTGTCATGGGAGTAATGGAGGAACTTTAGATAGGGCAACGGTGAAGGGAGGGGAAGGGAGGCAATAGGAGCATAGGAAAGATGGTGCAATGAGACATACATGTCCTTATGGTAATGTCTGATTACACAAGTGACATGACTATACAACCAGACATGAAAAATTGTATTCTGTGTATTATGAATTGAAGTGCATTCTGCTGTCCTAAGAATTAAGACATTAGCTATTCAGGTCCTGGGCCCATTTGAGTTATTTGTGCTTAGCTTTTCGAGTTCTTTATATACCTTAAAAATTAGGTCTCTGTAAGGGGTCAAGATTTGCTCAAGATGTAGGCTCTCTTCAGATTTTTTGTGAAGCAACTTATAGTTTGAGTCCATCCCATTTATTGATTCTTGATTTTAATTTTTGTGCCACAGGAGTCTTTAAGGAAGTTGGGGCCTAATCCCACAAGATTAGGGCCTACTTTTTCCTTAGACGCAGAGTCTCTGGTTTTATTCAAGTTCTTGATCCATTCTGAGTCAAGGTTTATGCATGGCGAGAGACAGGGGTTTCATTTCATTTTGTTGAATGTGGATTTCCAGTTTTCCCTGCACCATTTGTTGAAGAGGCCGTCTTCTCCAGTGCATGTTTCTGGCATTTGTCTAGTTGTACTAGTGAGAAAGTGTTCATCACTAGCAGATAAATGCAAATCAAAACCACTTTAAGATTTCATCTCACTCCAGTGAGAATGCCAGCTATTACGCACACAAACAGTAAGTGTTGGCGAGGACGTGGGGAAAAAGGTACACTCATACACTGCTGGTGTGACTGCAGATTGGTGCAGCCAATATGGAAAGCAATATGGAGAATTTGGCATGGAACCACCGTTTGACCCAGCTGTCCCTCTCGTTGGTCTCTACCCAAAGGAGAGAATCAGTAGTACAGGGACACAGCCACTTCAGTTACAGCTGAGTTCACACTAAACTTGTGGAACCCCTAGATGCCCTTCAAAAGGGCAATGGATGAAAGTGGCATATATACAATGAAATCTTACTAGCAATAAGATCATGGCATTTGCAGGTAAATGGAGTTAGAGAAGATAATGCTCAGTGAAGTTGGCCAATCCCAAAACACCAAATGCCAAGTATTTTCTGATATAAGGAGGCCAATTCATAGTGGGATAGGGAGAGGGAGCTCGGGAGGAATAGACAAACTTTAGATAGGGTAGAGGGGTTGGAGGGGAAGGGAGAGGTCATGAGGTCATTAATGATGGTGGAATGTGATGATCATTATCCAAAGTACATGTGTAAAGACAAGTTGGTGGATATACTTTGTATATGACTAGATGAAAAATTGTGCTCTATGTGTAACAAGAATTATAGTTGTAATAGTTAGCCAGAGAAGTTATAGTTGTCATAGTTAGCCAGAGAAAGAAGAATACCCAAACTTTTAAGGGAGGTACTAAGTGCCCTGTTGGAAGAGGCCATCATTTGATAAGATTTGGCAGAAGTAAACCAAGACATCTCTTTGGACCAAAGCTTTGGACAAGAGGCCATAAATTGGGTCAGGCCAACAGCTTCTGGCCTATTACTTAGTCTCCTTTGTTCCCTCAACCTTTCACACCACCAGTCCTTGTTTTTGCAGGTGCCACACAGGTATAGCAAGTAAGTGACTGATGGCAAGCCCTCATCCCGAATCCTTTAAAACTGTAAGGAAACATTAATCCATAGTTTCACCCAGATACAGTATTTTTTGTTTACTATTTTGAAGAGGCAGTCTCTTGGGTTTCCTCTTGGTCTTTCTTCTGCAGCTCATTTCATTTGTAGATTATCAGTGGGGGATACGCCAACTGCTGCCTCTGTTTAACCCATTCAGGCATTCAGCTAATGTGAAGTGACCACAAAGTAGAGCTAGAGATTCATCGGATTGGTCGTGAGACTTCCCTGGGAGCAAAGATTCTTACTTCCATAGGAAGGTCGTGAGGGTTTTGGGTCTTTCAGTCATTTGTTAGGCCTCATTTCCAACTGTTTCTGAATCACCCGTTTTCCCTTTCCTAGGATATGGTTCAGGTAATCAGATCCCTTTGGAGAAGTATGGGGGTGGGAAGTCACTACAGTAGGCACATTGGTGTTGTAGGTATGTTCACGTGGACTTGGCTTCGGCTCAAGTTTGACCATGAAAAGCAAAGTCACTTCCTTCTGCCAGTTAATGTCAGGCTTCTCATCGACTCTTGGGCAAATACTTTTTTGGCTTCCCATCTTTCTTCTAGATTTAGTAGCTGCCTTGTGGATTAGGACTTCTGGTTACCACAAATAGTCGTCAAGCAGAATGGCAGTCATACACTTGCACAGTGATGGCGAGATGCAATTTCCTGGCTCTGCTATTGAATTCGTCTCTGGAGACTAGAGAACTCCGTTCCTTAACCTCCCTTCTTCATCAGCCCTGGCCTGTAAGAGGACAGCACCACCAGCTTTTCAGGGAGGCTAGTACCTTCTTCCCTAGTGCTTTTCCTTTTGTATTGTGGAGAGGAATGGCTCCCGAGGCATCCCGAGATCCTCCTGGCTTCTGATATTTCATGAGTATCTATCAGGCCCATCTATGAGCCACTTGGGCCCCTTTCTCAAGGCTGCCAAGGAAGCTCTGGCCTCTCTTCCTTGTTCTGTACCCTGGTGGCCTCCAACTTGGCTGCCTTATGTATCACTTGAGATCTAAGACAGACTGGTGCTGAGGTCCCAGAGATTGACCTATTTCCAGATGATTGGAGGGAGGATCATTTTTAAGGAATGCCATGATTTGTTTGTGTACCAGTGTTTGAAAGCTGCTGTAGGCCATAATTCCTTCCCCTGAAGTTTCCCATAGCTCCCCCAGCACCATGCATTCTTCCTGGGACAGTCCACTGCCGATCCCTGTATCAAACTCTGCTCTCCGGCCTTATATTTAACACTCCTTTCCTTCAGATCCAGTCTGCTCCGTCATCAGGTTCTATAAATTTGAATAATCCTTTCCCATACTCTCAGTTGGGTCATGTGATCAGATACCATTCAGAAGTCTAGAAGCCATTAGAAAGACAAAGCCATATCTTGATAGTCAATGCGTTTCATGTGAGGCCTCGGTTTCCATTGAGAAAGGCCCAGTGCCTTCTGGGAATCTGAGGGCTTCGAGGATTTGAGGTGTATCATCTCAGATGTCCCAGTGCTAGCTGCTCACTCCTCCCTCAGGCCCAACTTTAGCCAAGAACCTTGTCAGGTCTGAGAATTTGACATCCCTGTACTCTCTTAAGTCCTATTGGGCTTGATTTTCAGTGATGGTTACAGTAGGTAAGTCCTCCTGTAAGTGTTGTCATAGTTTGCAGGTTTCCTGGCCCGAATTTCCCTTTCCTTCAGTGCTCTCCTAGGAGAATTTAGTCAAGCTAGAGGTTAACCAGTTTCTCTACCCTAACACCATTTCCTGTGCCTCTCAAAGGCTGGCAAAACTGATCATCATTTACCTTGTGACCTGTTCACAGGTGAGAAGTCTCAAGTCATTATGATACTCAAAATATCAATGTCACTTGAGGAGATAGGAAACAGAGCCAGACTCAATGAAGCAAGAAGTTGCCTTTAATAAGCTTACCAAGGTCCTCTGGGGATTATGAAACCCACCAACATGTGGGAATCATTGCCATGGTATACTGGGAGTTACCAGTCAACACCTGCAGTCAGCACCAGCTTATTGCCATACAGCTGGTGAGTGGGTGATCCAACTCCCAAGTTCCATCTACTTGTAGATGTTTCCAGTCAAAGATACAATAATGTGGACATCAATAAATATGATGTCAGACTTTAGTATATTAAGACTAGGTAGAACAGTAAGGTACAGATCATCCTTGGAATAGTCAATGCAACATTAATGCAATGATTTGGGAGCCTTTATTACTATATAAATATGCAGCTATTGATGGAAAAATGAAACATACTTAGTTGAAAGATTCAAGGGAGGAGAAAAGACCATATAGAGTTAATTCTAAGTTTTAACAATAAGTGCTAAATACTTCAGATACTGTGAGACCTCAGAAGATCTAGCCAGGTATTTGAGATCCTTGACATGGTTGAGGTACAAAAACATACCAGTGAAACAAGTCAAGCACAGCTGTGTTAACATGTCAATAAACTGAGGCAAGAAGCATTGTACTTCAAAATGGCAAGTTTTCCTGTTTGAATACATGTGATGATTGATATAACCCAGAATTTGTATTTAAGTTATAGTAATATCTTTAAGTGTAGCGAGTCATTAATGTCTCTCCCAGTAGTTGATGGAAAAGTAGGCAAATCAGTAAGGGTAGTGAAGACTTGACGGATTAACTAGGATGTATGTCTAGAACACTAGACTCAGTAAATTAAGAAGTTCTTGAACACATGGACATTTTGCAAAAAAGAAGTCAGATATGAAGTCCGATACGAAGTAAAGCCAGTCAGATTTCAAGGGGTAAATTGTATCAAGTGAGCTGCAATGAAATGCAACTAGAGTTGAAGTGAATGATTGAAAAATATTATTCTGTATTTGGAAGTTAAGAGTCTTATTTGTAATATAGTCCATAGGTCAAAAAAAACCATATGTTTTCAGATTGAGGCATTGCCTCTTTAAAAAAAGAGAATCTAGAATGTAGCGTTTCACTTACCAAAGGGTTAAGTAATTAACTACATTTTCTTAATCCCAGAGTTGATGTTGCAAGGCATCAGCGAGTTAGATTCCAAGGAGTTCCAAGCCCCTCCAAGGGCATAGGATAGCAGAATACAGGAAGAAACAAAGTAGCTAGGAATCAGGCAAAATGAAGGATTTCAGGTAGGCCAAGTGTGGGTCACAGTTTGAATTCACTGGGGCCCAAGCATAAGGAGGGCATTTTAGTATAAACACCTCTTAACTACATCCTAGTTAATCAGTGGCTGTGCTTGACAGGTAGGGCCCAGAGAGCCCTGCTTATGGTGTAAGCACGAGAACAGGACTGACTGCTGCCGGAGGCTAGGGGAAACACTCCCATTCCCCAGACTAAGAGGTGAAAGCTTCAAGTCACGGGAGGAGAGAAATGCTCTCCACTCAAGCCTGGCAAAAACCCAAAGCTTTGGCGGAGGAAGCAAGACTCATTTGCCTTTCTAGGCGGGAAAGTATGCCCTCTTCCATTGCCAGTAGTGAAGGCCAAGTCCAACTTCTCAGGGAGGAGAGGGGCAGATACCCTTTTTGAATGCCCAGGAGTGCACATGTCATGAGGCTAGAGCAGAGCTGCTCAGGAACCCCGCCCCCCCCAGAGGCGCAAGCTCCCAGGGTTGACCTGAGGCTGAGGCCAGATCAGGCCAGAACACCCATGCCCATACCGTAACTTCAACACTGGGAATTCAGTCTAGTGGTGATGGAGGACAAGAGCATGGGCACACAGCTGGAAGCTTAAGATGGGCAGAGGTACCATAGAGAAAACCCGGTTAGCATAGGCACATGGTGACAGAGGCCATAGCAGAAACAAGGCAGTTTAAGGTGAACAAAGGTGACAGCATCAACAAAATCCAAGACCCAACTTGGCCCTCACACAAGTAGATTGAGCCTTTTTTAAGAGTTCATATTGCTTATCCAGGTCTATACTGGAAGAGCTCGAGCTCAGAAGTTGAGAACAGATGGAATAACATTGTAAGGAGTTAAAATTTAATAAAAAGTAGGAAGTCTGAGCTTCCACTTGTTGCTGCCGAACAGTATTAAGAGTTTGTAGTACTGTATCTGCAGCCTGGGACAAGATAAACATTTTAAGCACAGTTTGAGTGCCTGTGACTTTTACTTCATTAGGTTAAAAAAAAGCACGTTACTACTCATGGACTGTATTGCAGAAGGTCAAGACTGAACTTAAACAGGTTCTCGTACCTTCAAAAAAAAAAAAAATCAGAATGCCAAAAACAATCCCAAACTCCAAGTTTTCCATTGTAGTTATCAGTTTTTAAAACTTAGGTGGAAAAGGGGACAATAGGTAATGAACTGAAGATATCGAATGTCAGTGGAAACCAGAGGGACAAAGTCATAGTTGAAGTGACTACATCTGAAGGAAACAGTTGCCCTAGCAGCGTGGGGCAGGAATAAGCACAGTGGAGGCCAGGCAAGACACCCTTGTTCTCCAGACTAAGGTGAGAGCTTTAAGTCACTGGAGCAGGGGAGCGAAATGCTCCCCATCCTAAAGCCTGGAGAAGACCCAAAGCTTTGGAGGAAGAGTCCTCAGCTTGCCCTCTACCTCTTTTAGAAATAGCTCTAGGCTCTAGGTGAGGCTGAACACTATGAACTGAAAATCTTAGACCATGAGCCAAAGTAGAATTTCTCCGTTTAGTTGCTCTTGTCAGATCTTTCATGGTGATGAAGTAACTAAAATTGGTACTAAGAGGGGTCATTACTGTGAATAATGTGACCATGTGGATCACAAGTGTTTAGAGTTCACAGGAGAAACATTGGAAGCTTTAGTGATACAGGCTTAGAAAGCCTAGGAATGTTATGAGTGGAGCTTAACGGACGGTTCTGTTGGGGGCCTCAGGACCAGACAGCTCATAGGACTGTGGATAGTACAGAGTGTTCGTGAGGTTTCAAAGGAGGAAAAGTCTATTGGAATTAGACTAGCCGCCATGTGTTACATTCTGGCAAGAATGTCTATTACGTTTTTCCTCATGTTTTAAGACTTTCTGTGAGGCTGAATTTAAAGGTTATGGCCCAGTTAATCTGGCAAAGGAAATTTCTAGGGATCATAACATTCAGGAAATGGCATCTTTAAGTTTACTGTGATGATCTGAAACAGCATGAAGATTTCTAAATCTTGCATTTTCCACAGAAAGTACAAGTAAAGTGAGTCAAGGTACAGCTGTGAAAGACATCGCAGCCACTAAGATGCAGAGATAATAGTAAAGATGGCTTGAGGGTATAAGGAAATCGGCGAAAACCATATTAGTCTCAAGTTCAAGGGTATGAAAGTCAGAGTTCCTTTAGGAAATTGGGGCATTTTCTTTCTGTACAGGGAGCCTGAGGTGTCACTGAGCTCAGCCATCCAGGCACTCGGGCAGCTGCAGCGATGGTCCAAGGAGACTTGGTTACTGCTCAAGATGGTAGTAGTAAACCACGTGGTACTAGTTCTGCAGGAATACAGGATGCTGGATGGTCACGAAGGCTTTCTCCAAGGTGTCAAGGGTTGGGAGGCCAGGCAGAGTGTAGCAGGATCAAAGTTTCTGTGGGCTATCCAAGAAGGTAATACATGAGATGTTGGAAGGAAGCCAAAGCTATCATGCAAGTCCCCGAGACTAAGGGATACCAGTGCCAGGGGTGGTCTTCCGAGGTAAGCCTGAGGAATCGAGCAAAGCAAGCTCAGACCACATGGGTTGGCAGCCAGCAATCATAGGGGTAGAGTTACACAAGTCCTTTGGAGAGGACATCACAATGCCATGTGCCCCAGAGGCTGAATGTACAGTTACAGAACTAGTTTGCCCAGCTGTGTTTTGGTGCCATCTCTGTTCCCATTTCTCCATTTTGGAATGAAAGTGTTTATTCTGTGCTGTTGGGTTTGGATGAATGTAACTTTCTTTTGATTTTTATAGGGGATCATGATAGCTGTTAGGAAGCTAACAGCTTCCCTGGAGTTTCTGGAGACTTTGGAATTTTGGGTAATGCTGCAACTTTTAAGATGAGGATTCTTGGAAGTGGACTAGATGTTTTGTTAGAAGATGAACACGAGCTTCTGGGGGACCAAGGGTGGAGTGTTATGGTCTAAAGTCATGTGTGAGAACAAAAGTTTTCCGGAAGTGAAATGATCAAAAGGTCTAGCCCCATCAGTGGATTAATCCACTGTTGTCGATTAACTGGGTGGTAGTTAGGGAGATTATAGGTTGGAAGAGGTCACTAGAGGTGTGCCTTGGGTTTTATATTTTGGCCTTTGTGAGAACTTCGTTTCTTGGTTGCCCTGCACCGAGATGCATCCTTCAGCCATATTGCTCTGCCTTACCTGAGGTCTAGAGCTATGGAGTCACTGGACCATGAACTAAGCCTGAAACAGTAAACCAAAAAAACTTCCTTGAAGTGTTTTTAAAACCAGGTCTTTTGGTCAAAGAATCTAAGGTTTATTTGGAAAGGAAATCATTGGCTGTTGAACACATTAATAGTGTAGTAGCCAAGGGGAGAATCTGGCATCTGCCCCAAAAGATATGAAGGAGCAGTTCTTTCAAATCTTGGCTTTCTTGCCCATGTTTTTTGTTGGTGGGAACCAGACTAGATCAGAAGTCTGGGACTAATCCAGACATCTACTGGCATTCACTATCTGCTATACCCCTCTGTCCTACTAAGGGACAGACCCCCTTATTTGCAAGGCTGTTATGCCAAACTTCGCACGTCAGCTGGCCCTCGGTGCAAGGTCTGGTGGGGTTGGGACAACGTGTAAAGCCAGTGCAGTCCTGTCCCTTGCTCATCTCAGGTGGCACCTCTCACACTTAGGCCACTGTGGTTTCTGTTTCTCAGTGTCCCATCCCAGCCTGTGGGCCACAGTGCATCCCAGAAGTTATTTCTCAGTTCATATCTGTACCCTGTGTAACTCCTAGCACCTCTGTTTAGTAATTGCCTGGATAGAATTTGTGGCCATTTGAAGTGTTTTCCTGGTTTGGACACTGAATATATTGCCTAGAAGAAAATGCCAAAGTGAGGATTAAGGTTGCCTATTTTATGAAACTAAGTTTGGATAACTGAGATAGCTTGGTTTTCTTAACAGACGCAAGGAGTCTAGAGATTAGATTACAACAGTGTATTAAGTATACAGGAAACAAGTATGGTTTGTCTTGAAATGCAAGGGTACATCAATAGATTCAATCTCACTGCCTTAACAGGTTAAAGGTGGGGATCACCGTTCTCAGACCTCAAAGGCATTGCAAGTTTAAGAATAGTGCCTAAACTTCATCAGGAATGAAGGTAAACTTCTAGAAACTGAAGAATCCTCCCAAGACGAACACATTCAGTGTTGAATTGTAAGTATTCAATATAGTCCGGAAGTTACTGCTATTACTTTTTCTACATTATGTTGTCCTAGCAAATAAGAAATGCTAATATTGAAGTACTTTATTACCCCAAATTTGAATTCTGACAGCTAAACTGAGCACATGATTAAAACGTTACTTTAGTCTACATCCCAGTGTTTGACAAAGGACACATTCCTAAATGACAGTGTAGCCCAGCTTAAGATAGAATACAAAGAGGTATTTTAGAGTACTCTGAAAAGAATTCTTGGGACAAGAAACCTAAGTGACTGGTGACAGCAGGATCTTCTGATGACAGAACTTCCCGTGAATACCTACTTCCATCCCCTTAGGAAGATGGAAATAACTTCCAGTGGTCCATGCTCAAGGTGGGGAGAGATCCAGTAGACTAGCCACAACGAGTCATTTGTGCGTGCCTCTCAACATCCATGAGCTCAGGCACTGGCTCAGTTAGCAAGGCAAAATTGTTATTACTAATGGTCTGTATAGTCAGGTTCTCTCCCCTTTTAAGTCTCATTTTAGCTTCAAGTTGGTAAGCTTGAGGAGAGAATTTTATTCAAAGCTCAACGACCAGTTCACAGGGAGGTCTGCAGACCCAACTCGCATCGTTAGCCAATATGTTTACTCCATGACTAATGAGTAGACCAGTTGAAGTCTCTTCCTCAAGCATGCCCAGCCCTCTGAAGAGCCAGCTCTCAAATCTGATTTAATGCATTAGTTTCTTTTATTTAGTAGCCTTCAGAAGTAGAATTAGCTTAACTTATCATTACACTCGAATATTTTGTAGTGCTTTTCAGGAACACATTTTTAAGAACCATGTTTTAAGTATTTAAGGTCCGGTTTACCTCTGGGTATTTGATTTATTCTTTGACCCAGTCATTACGAGGCAGAGCATTTTACATTAGAAGGATAAGGAAATTTTATTTGTCACTAGAGAACATAACTTATGGGATTTCAATGTGGTTTCTGCTTTTTGAAACTTAAAAATCATTTCTATAGACAGGTCAGAATCTTAATCCTTAGATACTTCGTGCTGTTAATTGTGTTAAACTGTATTCTAGGAACTTTACAGTTCAATGTTTCCTATTCTAAAGGAAATTGGGTACAAGAGCCAGAAAGGGAAATATTTGACAAAGTAATATTTCTAGATGTAATCTAGAGATTTATTCTAGAATATTCTAGGAAATTTATTTGGTATTGGTTAATGAAAGCTAAGAAAGCCTAGGTTCTCATTACGGAAATGGGGTGGGGAGAATCACATGCAGCCCATGGACTCCAATAACCAATCTTGGAGTGCTGCATTTGAACATAGACAGCAGTCATGTAAATTCAATGACATTTTATTACCCTAGATTCATGCATGTGTTGGCTGTGGGGATGAAGAAATTGGAGGACTTATGAGAAGGGTTAAGTAGTTCTGGTTTATGCAGTTTTGTGTTTGGAACCTAGGTCATATTAATGCTAGTCAGTTTGTTCCTGAAGATCCTTACCTCCCTCATCTTTTAGGCTACTTTTCAGGTTCTACTGTGATGGGCAACCTCTAAGTTGGCCCTCAGACACTATCTTCTAGTATTCACAACATTGCATAATACTCTTCCACTTCAGTGTTGGCAGAACCTGTGGCTTCCTTCCAACCAACGTAGAAGTGATGGCTTGTCACTTAAGTACTTGTGACATTGGACTGTGACCTTTGTCTTGCGAGAATGCCCTTTCCCTTTCTGGAAAAACGGAGCAAGCTAACATACTGGGCCAACCCACCTGATAAGGAAATTAAAGAAGCCTCTGGAACTGAGGCCTGCCTCCAGCCAATGCCAGTAAGAATCAGGGTCTAACTCCTAGACTATGAGGAACTAGGTTCTACCAACAACTATGCCAGTTGGGAAGTGGATTGTTTTCCAGTTGAACCTGGAAAACCAAGATGAAAAGGCAGCCCAGCTGACACCCTGATGGTAGCTTTGGGATATTAACAGAGGACCCAGTGAAGCTGTGCCCGGACTGTCATTCCCAGAAACTTGAATGTGTTGCCTTCGACTGCTAAGTGGTAATTAGGTGGGCAGAAACTTGCTGAACGTACTCATAAGCTTCTTGGCAAATGTTGCATGCTAACAGGATAACAGATGTTGGTGGCAGAATCTCAGGTATGTAGCCTTTTTCACTCAGCTTTAATCATCACCTTATGCTGGGACAGCATACTATGCAAGTTGCCAGTTGACCTCAAGATGGCCCCATTAGTAGGTTCTGGGAACTCCACATCCTTTGTTTAGTTAGCCTAGGTGTGTTGATCTATGAGACTTTCTTCTCTTGAAGTCCAGAATGCCACTGAAGGCCCAATAAGGACAACTAAGCCCACATGGATTGGTAGAGGACTTTAGAAGACTTGATGATATTAATGCTGTATCAAAGGATATCGAACTGGAAGATTAGGTACACAGGTACTATATTCATGGATTTCATAGTTCAGAGGCATAGATCATTGGGAGATGTGGGCAAACAATCCCAAGTAAAATGCCAGCGTTTCCATAGAAATTGACACTGGGGTTCACATGGATGGCTGAACTAGTTGTAATGAAGATTACCACCCGATTAGATTTGTATTCAAGGCAGTTCAGTATGGGCATAACAGACAAATTGCTTTGTCAGGTTTTCTGGAAAGTAGATGCTGAAGAGTTAGCATCAAGAGGATTGGACAAGAGAATGCAGATTGTGATCTAGACCTCCAAGACTCTGCAGTGAAAATATCTAGAGAAAATGACCCACTAGGGGACGATACATAATGGGAAGTAGCTGGGTCTTGAATCAAGATGGTGGCAGATGAGGTCAAGTTCTCTGGACATCTTTCAGCTCAAGAACTGACCAAAGTTATGGTTTTGTCATTTCGTGTCCCGACGAAAATAGCATCCAACTGTTATAATCCCACATCAAAATAAGTGCTATCATTTTATACCAACACATTATATCCTCTCCTTAGATCAATGTAACTTTTAGAAAAAAAAGCCTGTACTTGTGGTGGGTGACAAACAATTCAAGGGAGAATGAGTCATCTTGAGTAAATGGACTACAACAATTAGATAGTCGTGACGAAGTAACCAACTTTTCCCTTCATACAGCTTAGTCTTTTTTACAAATACTTCATAAACAAAGGTTAAGCATTTTTTTCTTATGGCTGTGGCAGACCCGTTCTTTCTGGAGTAGTCTTGCTTTTGCACTACAGTGCCAGGGCCGAATTTTTTTGTGTCAGAGTGCACGTGGCCCAAGAAGCATAAAGTATTTCTCTCCTTCAGAGGAAAGTTCCCAGCCATGCTATAGGTTCTCCTACATCGTCCGGCAGAGCTGGCAAGGGCTGGATCTCAAAAAGGCAGGTTCTGCTTTGGGTCCCACTTTGCATTTGCACTTAGTGTTTGCTATTCAGTGATTGAGTCAGCAGTAGATGCTGGTGTGGAATTTGTGCTTCCAAGCCTAAAGATTCCCCACCATGTATTCTGCTTCTTAGTGGGAAGTGTGGTAATACATTTTACTTTACAGAAGTCCCAGTATGCTTGATATTGGACTAACAAAAAACTACTCAGTGTTTGAAAGACTGTCTTAATGAAGCCCACTGCTCTTCCAAGGCCTCCACTGATGGCAGAACTAGGAGAGATCAATATTTCTTTTAATACATAGTACAACTTGAAGGATTCAGGACTGCCTATAATAAGGAAGAGTTTATGTTTGTGATGAAAACCATAAGTATCTCATGTTACTAATATGGAAAAGGTAGAAAACATTTACCATATAATGGTTAACTTGTCCACATATACGGAATGTAACTGTTATAGCAGCCACAATTGGAGGTACTCTATTAGATCTAGCCAAACAAATATATCAGGCCCATGTAGTCTCAACTATTTAATTAAATGGGGATATTCCTAAAGGGTACAGCAGTGGTAGCTGTAAGTGGCATTCAACTTGTTAGTCCTTGGGATGTGATGTTGCTTTTGATTGGCTACTCTGGTTGCAGGGGAAGATTGAGGGTTTTTGGCCCATCAGTAAGATAGTCAGGGGATAAGTTAGTAAGTCAGTAGGATAACAAGGGTTCAGTACAGGAAGCGCACCATCGACAAGTCACAATTCCGATTATGTAAGCTTAAGAGTGTGGTAATGGGAAGTGTGGGCCAATAGACCAAGAAAAACAGGGAATTCATATTAACTCACGCATATGGAGACTTGATTTACCTATGTTATATATGTTGTATATCCCCTGGCCAATGGGGGAGGGGTGGACTATTATGCGTTACTATCCATAACAGAAGTGGATGTTTGATGTATGGATGAGTTGTAACGAAGTTCTGCCTCACTTAGATGTTTTTATAAGGACTTAAGATCATCCATGGAAGAACAATGTCAAGGACGTGAGAATGAAAAGAGAATTGGAATGCATTTTGGGGGACAATAAGAACTCCTATAAACCGGCATAAAACAATGAGTGACTTTTCAGCTGATAATTACTTCAGCAAGATACAGAACCATTTCAGTCACCTCTTAAGTTTTCCCTCTAGGAAATAATTACTCCAGTTTCTTATAAGTTAGTTTGAACTGTTCAAGATCTGTCAAAGCAAAATTATGAATATTTATCCTTGCTAATCTGTTGCTTCATCTTGTTCAGATTCTTGGGTTTACAGTCACCCAAGAACAATTGGGTACGGTATTAGATATCATTCTAGGTAAGTGAAGCAGAATATATTTCTGACTAGACCTTGACTAGTTTGTCAAGTTTGACCCAAATTTACATTACTGGAAACAGACCAGTTTTGTAGTTTATGACTTATCTATAAAAGGTCGCCTTGCTTTAGTATTTTTTATCTAGGATTTCGCATTTGTATTCATAAATATTTGCTCAGTAAGTTTCTTGTGCTGATCTTGACGTGAAAATAAGGTTATTTGAACTTCAAGACAGGTTGGGAAGCGCCCCATTTTATTCTGGAGGACTTTGAGAAAGCTTACTTATGAAATGGTTTCAGCCCTATTTAGTTTCTCATGGATAGAGAACTATTCAGATGAGTCATTTGAGTTCCTTTTCATAAGTTTTCTAGAGAAACATCTTCAGTCAAGTTCTCAGATTGGGCATGAAGTGACTTGGAACATTCCGACATCTTGATATTGTTTACTTATGACATGTTTTAGCATGATTTTAGTTTGGGTTTCCCCAAAAGCAAGTCTTAAGAATTTGAGTACAAGTGAAATACCCATAGACAAGGTAAGTGAGAAAAGGTAAACAAAGGACATGTTATTAGGCCACTTACCACTGGGACCCACCAGCACTTAGTCACAGAAAAACTCTGGAGTTATCCCACGTAAGCGGCATACTGCAGGGGTATTTGGGTTTTGTACCCTAATCTCACCCAGTTATTCGTCAGTACCAACTTCAAAGATAGGCAGATTCCCCCAACTGAGATCAGCCTGCCCTAGTAGAGGCAGGAAACTAAAAGCTTCTGGCTTTGCAACAGTCCTTAGGCAGAAATGCGGCACACTGGCAGCTGGAGATTAGTCTTACAAATTAAGAAGGCTGGAGTCGTGTATGGCAACGTTCACCACAGTCAGAACGTATCCGTCTTCTCCGTCTTCCCAAAGGAAAAGAATGTTTGGTTTTGTCAGTTCTTCCCGTTACACCCTTTAAAAAAAAAAATCAGAATCCAATGAAATTTATCATTAGAACCCGGAAGGGTACAAGTTTGGGGTTTGCTCACCACCATAGAGGAAGAAATGCCATACTATGACCCTGTAATTCCCGCTTAAGTTTACCTTTCTATTTCAAGTTGTGATTATACCACTATTCGTTTCTGGGATCTCCTCATTTATATTGAGGAAAAAAATTTGAAGTGTTTGCCAAGTTCGAGACACATGGGTTTTAGTTAAGGTGACTTGAGCCACAGAAGGTGGCATCTACCTGAACTCAAGTGTTGGCGGCAGAACTCCATCTTTGGGGCACATGGGATTTCAGTGGGGCTATGAAGACCTAGAGGCCCACAGCACCCTTTCCCAAGGCTTTCGCGGAAACCCAGCCAGTTCAACCTGCACACAGGAAGCTCAGTCGGGGAGTGAGCATTCCTTGGCGGCAATCCTTGGCCAGCAGGCGGTAGACAGCTAAGGCTCTGCCTCAGCCTTCCCACCTACCAACGCAAATCTGAAGCCCGTTCTCCAGGGTTTCCCGGAGGTGCCCAGAGGAATCCAGGCCCAGGTGCCCACAGCAGTAACCAGTTGACTTCCCTCTGTTGGATGCCAGAGTTTGGGTCCGTGGGAATAAAAGTGGGGAGGGAAGTAGAGGCCAAGTTGTTTCCTCAGAATCTCATTTCAGGGGCAGAGAGGAAATCCACCAGGACCGTGTTTGGGGGTTTGAGATTTCCTTTGTGACCTAGTCGCTGGTCATTTTTAAGTGTCCCATGTGTATTTGAAACTGCATTGTTTGCTATTGGGCTCAGTGACCTTAAGTGTCCTTAGGTCATGCCTGTTAAGACTCGAGCAGAAAAAAGCTTAAACATTCTCACCTGTATCTTTACCTACACTTCAAGTGTCAGGAACAGCATGTATTAGACACCTGTGACATACCACTTCAGATATACCACTTCAGATCTCTTCAGTCTCCCCTGTCCCAGTACTGACTTGTCACTGGCATAATCTTAGGATAGATGGCATCGTATCCATGTTTACACCTCACATCCCACCCTACTCAGAATGGGGAACTGAGGAGGAATCTGGGACTTTCTAGGCCCCAGATACATGCAGGGGATTTTGAAAGACATCCTTTCTGTTTCTTAAGGATCACAATAGCGTCTTCCGTTAGTCTCCAAGACTCACTTTCCAGGATTAGGTACAAGTACAATGGGAAGCAGCAGGCATGCAGCGATTTTAGCACTTGAGCAACGCGGAACGTTGAAAGCTCAGGACTAGAAGAGCTTGGCTTTAAGACCAACTTGGAAGCCTTAAATGGCTGGCTTAGATCAGGGAACTAATTCACAACATGCTGTGAAAGCCAGACAGTCTAAGAGGACTTAGAGACTGGATTATCTGGAAAACGCCCACACTTAGACAAAAGGCTAAGGGATAGACTAGAGAAGGCAGAGACTCAAAGGACACCAAGAGTGTATGTAGCCTTGACAAATCTATGCTAGATTCAGAGCCTCGACAGGCAGAGTGGGACCCGAAACTCACAATGGATTCAGATGGGTGGATGCCCCAAAACCAAGCCTCTCAGGTTTAGAAAGGTAGTACCTCTCCTGTATACTAGTGTTATGGTTTAGATATGAGGTGTCCCCCCACCCCATAGCACATGTGTGACAAGGAATTTGAGGTGAAGTGATCAGATAAGTGTGACCTAATCAGTAGATTAATCCACTCAAATGGATTAACTAGGTAGTAACTGTAAGCAGGTGGTTTCTAATTAGAAGTGGATCACTGGGGGCATGCCTTTAGGGTATATGTATTGTCCTTGGTGAGTGGAACTCTGCTTCCCAGTTGCCCTGTCCTGGACCACTTTCCTTCTCCACACCCTTCCACTCCATGATGTTCTCTGCCTCACCTCAGAACAATGGAGCCAGCCTATGTGCTGTGAGCACAAACCACAAGCCAATAAAGTTTCTCTATATTCTTGCTAGGCCTTTGTCACAACCGTGAGAAAAATGTACAGGAACAGCTAGGATGCATCCTTTACTCATTCCTGGACACCAAGAATCCTTGCCCTCAAGGATATACTCTTCACCCTTTATGTCTGTAGCACAGCTAAGTTCAGGTGCCCCCAGCCAGGCATTCAGTCTGAGGGGAAATAGACTCCTGACAGAAGGGTTGCAGTCTGGAAAATACAGTATACTGGTGAAAGCATGCGAGGAGTCGATTATACCAAGCTGGATAGTGAGGAATTTGACGTAATACTTTCCTGAGTGAGGTCCTGCTCAAGACATCTCGACATGGTCCTAGCAAGATGCTCTTGGAAGTTCTTTCCAGAATTAAAAGCATTCTGTGTGGGGTTTTGCTAACCCCAACAATAATTCAGGCTTAAATTACGGACCTCCAAGCAAGATTAGACTCACAGAAGTTAATCCTGGAGTGCAAGGCCCTTGTGCCTAGTACTGAGTCAATACCAAGTGGTCAAGTGGAACCGTCATGCCAACGCTTGGTCATGTTCATCAAGTCATGATGCTGCACCCCCACAACAGTTTATCCTGCAATGGACATTGCTCACTGGAGATGGGATCAAGTAGCCAAGTTCTAGAGTTTCTCAAAGGTGGAGAGAGGCGAGAGATCTACCTTTGTCTTCCCTACAGCATGATTCTAAACTGGATGGGGATAAACGTTTTAAAACATGCCTGTCACTGCAGAGAAAGCATTCGACAAAGTACAGCATCCCTTTATGTTCAAAACATTAGAAAAACTAGGGATAACAGGGACTTACCTTGACATTGTAAAAGCTATCTATGCTAAGCCTCAGGCTAGCATCATTCTGAATGGACAAAAGTTGAAGGCAGTCCCTCAAAAATCTGGAGCAAGACAGGGATGCCCTCTCTCACCACTTCTATTTAATTTAGTCCTTGAAATACTAGCCAGAGCAATTAGACAAAATAAATTAAAGGCATAATAGGAAAAGAAGAACTTAAATTATCACTATTTGCGTACGACATGATTCTATACCTAGAAGACCCAAAAGGGTCTACAAAGAAACTACTAGAACTAATGAATTCAGCCAAGTGGCAGGATATAAAAATCAACATGCATAAATCAAAGGCATTTCTGTATATCAGCAACAAAACCTCTGAAACAAATGAGGAAAAACATTCCGTTCACAATATCCTCAAAAATAAGACACTTGGGAATCAACCTAAGAGGTGAAAGATTTATACAATGAAAACTACAGAACCCTAAGGAGAGAAGTAGATCTCAGAAGATGGAAAAATATACCCTGTTCATGGATAGGCAGAACTAACGTCATCAAAATGGCGATATTACCAAAAGTTCTCTATAGGTTTAATGCAATGCCAATGAAAATCCCAACGGCATTTCTTGGAGAAATAGATAAAGCAATCATGAAATTCATATGGAAAAACAAAAGACCCAGAATAGCAAAAGCAATTCTAAGCAGGAAGTGTGAATCAGGCGGTATAGCGATACCAGACTTCAAACTATTACAGAGCCATAGTGACAAAAACAGCATGGTACTGGTACCAAGACAGGCGGGTGCACCAATGGTATATAATAGAGGACACAGACTCATCCACAAAGCTACAACTATCTTATATTTGATAAGGGGGCTAAAAGCATGCAATGGAGGAAGGATAGCATCTTCAACAAATGGTGTTGGGAAAACTGGAAATCCATATGCAACAAAATGAAACTGAATCCCTTTCTCTCGCCATGCACAAATGTTAACTCAAAATGGATCAAGGAGCTCGATATCAAATCAGAGACACAGCGTCTGATAGAAGAAAAAGTTGGCTCCGATCTACATATTGTGGGGTTGGGCTCCAAATTCCTCAATAGGATACCCATAGCACAAGAGTTAATAACAAGAATCAACAAATGGGACTTAAACTTATTGTTTCTCTTGCTGAGAAAACTTTTCAGAGAGGTAAACAGGGAGCCTACATCCTGGGAACAAATCTTTACTCCTCACACTTCAGATAGAGCCCTAATATCCAGAGTATACAAAGAACTCAAAAAATTAGACAATAAGATAACAAATAACCCAATCAACAAATGGGCCAAGGACCTGAACAGACACTTCTCAGGAGGACATACAATCAATCAACAAGTACATGAAAAAATGCTCACCATCGCTAGCAGTCAGAGAAATGCAAATCAAAACCACCCTAAGATACCATCTCACTCCAGTAAGATTGGCAGCCACTATGAAGTCAAACAACAACAAGTGCTGGCGAGGATGTGGAGAAAAGGGTACACTTGTACATTGCTGGTGGGACTGCAAATTGGTGCGGCCAATTTGGAAGGCAGTTTGGAGATTCCTGGGAAAGCTGGGAATGGAACCACCATTTGACCCTGCTATTGCCCTTCTCGGACTATTCCCTGAAGACCTTAAAAGAGCATGCTACAGGGATACTGCCACATCGATGTTCATAGCAGCACAATTCACAATAGCTAGACTATGGAACCAACCCAGATGCCCTTCAATAGATGAATGGATTTAAAGAAATGTGGCATCTATACACAATGGAGTACTATGCAGCACTAAAAAATGACAAAATCATAGAATTTGCAGGGAAATGGATGGCACTAGAGCAGATTATGCTTAGTGAAGCTAGCTAATCCCTAAAAAACAAATACCAAATGTCTTCTTTGATATGAGAGCAACTATGAACAGAGCAGGGAGGAAGAGCCGGAAGATTAACATTAAACAGACATGAGATGGGAGGGTAAGGGAGAGAAAAGGGAAATTGCATGGAAATGAAGGGAGACCCTCATTGCTATACAAAATTACATATGAGAGGTTGTGAGGGGAATGGGAAAATAAACAAGGAGAGAAATGAATTACAGTAGATGGGGTAGAGAGAGAAGATGGGAGGGGAGGGGAGGGGGGATAGTAGGGGATAGGAAAGGTAGCAGAATACAACAATTACTAATAGGGCATTATGTAAAATTGTGGATGTGTAACCGACGTGATTCTGCAATCTGCATTTGGGGTAAAAATTGGGAGTTCATAATCCACTTCAATCTAGTGTATGAAATATGATATGTCAAGCACTTTGTGATGTTGTGAACAAAAAAATTAAAAATTTACACAAAAAAATATGCACCATTACATATAGTTATAGTGCACTAATGAAAACATTTTCTAAACAAAAAAAAGTGTCATAAAATGGCAGCATCTAATTATTCTAGGAGCCGGGCAGACTGAAGGTTGGGCAGAGCCGAGTACCTGTGTGCCTTTACACAGGTTCCTTGACTGGCTAGGCCTCAGACTTCCTCCAGGCACTTTTAGCCAGGTAGTCAGCTCAGGCAAGCTTCTAGGATGTAGTGAGAAGTGGGACATAGGGACAGAAGACCCATGAGGCAAATCGTGTTTACAGCATTTTGGTTGACACCAGATGCCAATTCGTAGCAGCAATACAATTCTCTGCCAGGAAACTTCGTTCTGGGAACATACAAGGGATATGTGTCTACATGGACTCATCTCAGGATTCATTCTATACATCCAACCCGTTTTAACTTCTCAGCCTTCACCAACACTTTCACTGCTGAATGAGATGTAGTTATCATGAGGCTGTGGACTAAGTATTGTCATTAGGCTTTTTTTAAAAAAACTGAACCCTCACTGATTCGTAGGGTTAGGAATAGAGGCCGTCTTTCCGTCTGTAGTAAGCGACTTTAAGACTGAAACCAGTCAGTTGTCTGGCAGTGTTTGGGGGCAGGCTGTAGGCCCCTGTACTTTGAGTCATTCAGACAATCAGTTCTACTTGCTCCATATTCATCTCCCGAATAGAACCCTGTGCACCAAGTTTGCTTTAGCTACCAAAATTGAGATTGGTAGCAAATTCTCTGGCAGATCCTTGTCCGTTTGTAGAATATTCTGTTCTTTCCAGCTGTTTGAGCCTCAGCACACCAAAGCTCAGTGGTATTTTGAGCTCTGGCCTCAGCTCAGATGTTCCCCTGGACTGAACTTACCCAGGGAGGATGCCTCTCCCATTCCACTGGGCTAGGAGTTGGTAACTCAATTTTCCCAACCCAGGAAACTGCTGGTTTCCCGAAGGGTAACGAGACCTTAGTTGGAGGTTGTTTATATAGGCCAACTTCTGAAACCTCATCTGCTTAGTAATCTGCTTGAGAGGTAACACTTAGAGAAGCCCACATACGAGTTCAAGACCTATTAAGAACAGTTTGTCATATTGCTCAAGCCCACTGGAAGACTAGGTTCCTAGGGCATCGATTTCTTTCTATCAGAGATTAGTGGTTTTGATATCCTAAAAGGTCCATTGGATCCAAGTTCACCCCACATGTTAACGCCTGAAGACAGACATTGAAACATCCTGCTCAGTTCCCCTGCAGTGAAGCAGTTCCTGCTTCAACCTTCACAAGTTGCTTGTCACCTCTGGGTTATTTTGCCCAGCTGGACTGCGCCCAGTGGTACTACTTTGGGGAAGTCAGGTTATTTTTCAATGGTAAGAATCTCCCATAGCCAACCTCCGCGACTTCAAACTACCAAGGAGCAGGTTACACCCATCCTGGAAAAGAAAAGATCAAGTTTTGTGGTTCGAGTTGCAGTTGTCTCCCAAGATTGTGTATGTAGGATATGAATTCCGATTTCACCGAGGCACACCAGCATCTCCCAGTGACCTTGAGAAATGCTGTTATACACGTGGAATATTCCAGGTCAAACTGGGATCTCAGGAGGGTCATGGGTGGCAGACGTGTGCGCCTGTAAGCACAGTAGACTAGTTTTTAGGCAGTCCTTACTCCGAATGTGTCTTAAGACACTGAAAGCCATCAAGGTGGCACTGTGAGCATTTTTGAAGATGGCGCTACCCGAATCTAGGTTCCTCGCAATAGGACATAGAGGAGCCTTTCACTCAGGCCAGCGTTTCCCCATTCCAGAGGGGAGCATGACTGGCTCCACTTAGCACCCCCTTGGGCTTGCACCTGGGACTCGTGTCTTAAATTCTGAAGGGACATGTTATTAGTCACCTCAGTTGCTCTTCACGAGCACAGTCGAAGACCTTGGCCCATCTTGTGAGAGCTGTAATGGGGCCCTCATGTTAGACCTTTCCCCACCTTCAGGGAGGGATGAACATATTGGACATTAGGTGCATCAACGTTCAGTCCATTTAACTCTGGTAGAACTGTATCCACCACATGGTGACCCGTGTTACTGTGATACTCATTTTTGCAAGGCCCTTTCAGTGAAAGGGACTGCAGGAGTCAGGCACAGCATTTTAAGCCATCCTAGTGTGGACTATGCGTTGCTTTCAGGATTCTCAGAGAGTACACATAGTTCAGGTTCCTCCAGGAGGACCTTTAATGTTTCAGATACAATTTACACATAGCAGCATTGTCAGCTTCAGTAGCAAAGCCGTGTCTGGGTTATGCTAAAAACCTTAGTTTTCATTACAAAATCCTTTCATGAAAGTTAGGGAGAAGTGTTGTATTTTATTGCTTTTATTGCAATCTGTCAGAGTTTCTTTTTACTCTCGTTGGGTAACTTCACTTGTAATTGGTGGAAAACTATCGACAAATATACCCAGTCTTTTTCTATAGTTGGGAGAATATTCTACCTTGTGTTTACTAAGGTTTACTTAGTAGTCATGGTTAAATATTTAGTATTAGCATTTTTCTCAGCTTTATGTGGCTTAGCTTTTTCCCCACGAGAGTTTAGACTAAACTGTTACAAGTTATTGAATCCAGCAGAAACCAGCCTGCTGATTCATACTGCCGGATCGCCTTCCCAGAAGGATTCCATCAACTTAGCCCAACATGCAAAGTGCAGGGAGGCCGGCGACAGTGGACTCCAATGTCAACTACAAGCATTAGAATAGCCACAGCTCAATCTTAACATCTACTCAGCAGTTTGAGAATTTGTTTACTTGCTGGTTCTACTTTGTAGGGTATGTGTTCCCAGGCCATTAACAAGTCCTTTTTATTGAGCCCTAGTTCACATGCTGTAAGATTCACCTTGTTACGTATTCCATGATTCAGTGTGTTCGTGTTTTTAGTACAGTCACAAGGTGTTGACACTCCAAGTGTCCCAATTCAACTCAAAGTACCAGTTCTGTTAGATCTGCTATTACCCCGATGAGGTTTATTTCAGTTTAGTATTTTTACCGAAGAATCAGAAGTCCAAGTTTTTTTTTTAAGCAAGACAATTGTTTGATCATGGATTCTTTGAAATTATTTGAAGTTGTGTTTCACTGTTTGCCAGTTCTCCACAACTTTCATGAAAGAACTTTGAGGAAACCAGGATTTTAGTCATCCAGACTTAGCGTAACAAAGTAAGTGGGTATTAGCAGTAGGTTAACTGTTATGTTACTTCCAAGTCGTAGCCGAGATTTATATGTTCATTTAGAAGTTACATTCATCAAGGGTTGCTGTTCGCTTATGAATTCCATGAAATCTGAGCGGGTTGCTGCGTATGGCCATGAAGCGTCCGTTCTGTTTAGTTGTCAGCTACTGAGGGGACAGATACCAGGAACCAATGCCCCCCCCCAATCTTTCCTGGGGTCTCTATGTACTAGGACCTTTCAGCACTAGCCCAACAGTTGGGAACTCTGCCTCAGCCTTTATTTCCTACTTGTGCAGGATTTCAAGGTCAGCTAGAACTTAGAGCTAAAGCCATTGTCAGACCACTCCTTAGCCCACACATAACCTTAAGTGCATGCCTGGCCTTCTGGATTACTAGCAAGGTATTTTTCGGAGTTCCCTAGACACCTCACTTTGAGTTTTTTGTTTAGCCTGTTGCCTTTATCCACAATCTCAGCTGCCGTGTTCAACAATTGCCCTGTGGAAAAGACTTTTTAGTCAGGTCGGATTAAAGGTAGCTTTACGAGTTTGACCCTCTGGTGAAGCCACTGAACAGGTCTACTAATGATTCTCTAGATCCAGCCTCGAAAGAGCTCTGGTTCCATTATGCCCCACTGATGGCCGTTTCCAAGGTGTCTTTTTAATTCTGAGGTAGAGATGGAAGCTGTTGTATCTCAAAGCACCAGATTACCTAGGTTTGGTTTCCCCTACATTGCTATCAGGGTACTTAATGTCCAAGTTAAGAGAAGTGTCCAATGGGACTCTTGTAAGAAGAGAACATGGCATTTTCAGAAGTCTCTCTTCTGCCGCTTTTCTTAATGTCACTCCCAGTTAGCTAGAGGTTTTTAGCTAATCAGTTTTAATATGCTATGTAATAATGGATACACATGCATGTAGTATCTTTATCTTCTTGTGATATCAAAAGGGAAGGCCAAGTTGGATGGGGGCACGTAGTATTGTCTGCTAGTTGCTTTCTGGGTTCTCTTGTGTCGAGATGGAAACCTAGCCTGGATCTGGCCACACCGCAGCCAAGTGACGTACACCAGTGCCAACAACTCAGCCACACATTGGTGTCCATCTACAAAATTTGGATCAATCCATGATAACCCAGTCACCTGGTGCGATATGTAGTTCCATATATGTTCTCCATTGAGGAGCCTTCTTGGTTTAAAAGAACTGAATTAAGCAGTGTGATTAGTAGTGTTTTTAACTTGTTTTCTGGTACAAATTCTGCATTATGTAATTGACAAGTTTTCATTTCAATACCTATAGCAGCAATACCATGTCCTTCCAGATCTGGCTGTAAACCATCTGGCTCTTTGAAGATCTTGGAAGAATTTGTAGGATTTCATGTTCCTCAGTTATTCTCAGTGGGTTCCATGGAGATGAGCTACCTAACCTTTATCACTCCAAAAGAAAGGAAAACATTGATACGCCACTGGGATCTGGGGAATATTTGTAATTACATCATGTTCTGTGCCACTGCACCGGAGTATATTTGCTACAAGTTCCCTGGCACCATAGACTAATTAGTGTCTGTTCCGTCTTTGCTGACGTTCAGAAAAATGAAGTGCTTCCATCTCTGGAAGTCTGATAGACAATAAGCCATTTTTGTCCAGCTTCTAGTTTATCATTTTAGTGTGGCATTTGTTCTACAGCATCATGTAGAAAAGCTGCCAGATCCGCTTTCCACATTGCTCACCTTGATTACAGGTGTCACTTCAGTCCTTGTGTTGTCCATTGATTTGTAACATCTGACAAGTTTAGATGTGTAGCTCTGAGCAATTTCACCTTTGCTGGGTAAACTACATGACATTAGAATAGGACTTGTCCTTAACTACCTCAACATACATTAAAAACCTTGGGACTGGGTGGATTACATTCACTATTAGCATTAGCATTATGTAAAACGCCCAGACGACTAGTCGATAATGGAAGGTTCAACTCTGGAAACTACCCAGCTGTTGGAAAGGCTCAGATCATGGCAAAGATGTCACAATAAGCAGCTGAAATAGATGTGAAGTTGGGCCTGACTTCAGAACTTTTTCCAGATGTGCTACTTGCTGTAACTTCCTTAAAAGGGACATAGGCGACAGCTTCGGCTGAACTGGTCTACCAAACTCGCTTGTTACAGGCTTACAGCCTCTAGAATCCTGTGCATCACTGGTAGATGCTGTGCTCCCAGCCAGAAGCAAGAGTTTCCCAACGAGAAGTAAAAGTTTCTTTACCACACGACAGAACACCCCTTCTTATGACTAGAAGACTGTTTCCACAAAACCTACATTCCCGACCTACACTTCTCAGTCCTAACCCCACTCCCTACTTCAGTAGCTGCCAAGAAATTGAACGGGGTCAGGAATACACCTTGGCAAATTCTCCATTTGAGTTAGCAGGACAGGAGCCAGCTTCTGAATGGAGCTAGCTCTTGAATGGTTGGGGTATTGTGAGCCTATTGGGTCACTTCAAGTTCATTCAGTTCAGAAATACTATGTATCTCAGAAGAGCTGCCTTGGGAGAAGTGTGGCTGGCATTGAGGACCCCTGACCTCCAGATAGTACTCCAAGCGGGACTGGCTTACCAAGGCCCCGAGTGTCATGGTTCAAATGTGACATCCCACCAAAGTGAAGCAATTCAAGAACGTTCAGAGGTGAAGTTCTAGCAATCTGTAACCTCAGTGGATCACAGCTTTCCGGAGAAAGCTCATATGCAAACAGTAGAGGCCTCGTTGAATACTGGTTTAAGATTCAGTTTCTCCTCCAGCGTTCCTACAGTGTCATGCCAGGAGAGAGTGCAGAAGTGGCAACATGTTATACTACATGTTCCTTTCAGGCTATAATTTCATGTAGCTCTAGTTTACATTACTCATTTTTATCAGTATTGGCACAAGTACGTAATTTTGAAGATGCCAGAGATATCTTGATACTTGGTTTTGGATGCAGGGTGTCCCACACAAAAGCTACGAGTGCAGGAATATTCCTAAATGAATATATTAGGAGAGCCGTAACAGTAGCCCATCCTAGTTTGGACCCACTTGTTGTCAACTGCAGGCAGGCCATAGCTGGAGATGGGTGTCATTTCCTTCCTTCATCTCCGCTTCTTTGCTGCCACAAGGCAGCAGCTTTCCTCTGTGCCCTTCCCCCACTACGTGCCGCTTCCCCATAGACCTAGAGCAGTGGAGTTCGCCATTGATGGCCTCAAGCCTTTAACACTGAGCCCCAAGTACTCCCAAATTATTGTTGTATGCTTTGGTTAAAACGATGCAGAGTCTAAGACACCCAGCAACCAAGATCACTTGTTTCAGCATCTGGACAGATCCCTGCAGGGCGACATTCATGCCTGGCAGGAAGGCCTGGGAAACATGGCCAAGGTGAGAATTTGAACCCCTGGTAGACACTGAAGAGCTCCAGGACCCCACCTTGCATTCTTTACTTCCGGTCTCGGATGCTGTTTTTATAGGTAGCCACCCCCCACTCCAGATGTCCTTCCCCCCTGCCCCCAATCTCTTCTTGTGTAACAGGAAGTGGTTAGGTATCTTGGATGGCCAGCCGAGTTCCAGTCAGACTGAAGGACCTTGCAAAGGTCACCTCTGGTCCACCACCTTTCCAGTGACTGCAGCGTTTGTATGTAGCTGTCAGTAGGAAGCTCGTCTCCTGCCTGGGCTCACATTTGGAGCTCAGCTGTAAGGTAAGCCCAGAACAGCTCCAGCTGGGACAGTAGGACTTTGCTATTGCTGTTCCTATAGAGGAACCTTGTAGAGGTCAGACGAGTGTAGAACCGGGGTTTTTAACCACGTGAACTAGAAGTACTTAAGGATTAAGAAAACGTTTTGTATCATGTTCTCCCGATCCACTCATTAAATTTGGCACCATTGTAAGTGGAATAGCTAGATCTATTGCTTCACATTTGGAAGCACAGCAAGTGTAGATCACCTTTGGTTTTCCATCTAACAGTAACAAGCTGACTAGATCCGAGTTACCAATTTACAGTAAATTTAGGAGAAAGGAACAAAGACATTGAATAACTTGTCAAATCTAGACTACAAGGCATTCTACTGGACAGCTGACCAGTTTCCCTAGCATATCAGCTGACACTAGGTAGGGACGAGTGTCTTAAGAAGCCTAAGTACTAGCAGACATCCTATGTACCCCCTCAGATTCTTTTGCAGTCCTCTAACTCAGAAGGGATGGTCAGAAACTGAACACATGCCAACCTGTAACTTATGCTGTTTGAGTGGCAGGCTGGGCGTAGCTGGAGGTGGGTCATTTCCTTCCTTCATCTCCGCTTCTTTGCCACAAGGCAGCAGCTTTCCTCTGGGCCCTTCCCCCACTACGTGCCGCTTCCCCATAGACCTAGAGCAGTGGAGTTCGCCATTGATGGCCTCAAGCCTTTAACACTGAGCCCCAAGTACTCCCAAATTATTGTTGTATGCTTTGGTTAAAACGATGCAGAGTCTAAGACACCCAGCAACCAAGATCACTTGTTTCAGCATCTGGACAGATCCCTGCAGGGCGACATTCATGCCTGGCAGGAAGGCCTGGGAAACATGGCCAAGGTGAGAATTTGAACCCCTGGTAGACACTGAAGAGCTCCAGGACCCCACCTTGCATTCTTTACTTCCGGTCTCGGATGCTGTTTCTATAGGTAGCCACCCCCCACTCCAGATCCTTCCCCCCCACCATCTCATCCTGTTTAACAGGAAGTGGTTAGATATCTTGGATAGCCAGCCGAGGTCGAGTCAGACTGAAGGACCTTGCAAAGGTCACCTCTGCTCCACCACCTTTCCAGCGACTGCAGCATTTGTATGTAGCTGTCAGTAGGAAGCTGGTCTCCTGCCTGGGCTCACATTTGGAGCTCAGTTGTAAGGTAAGCCCGCAACAGCTCCCGTTAGTACAGAAGCACTTTGCTATTGCTGTTCCTTTAAAGGAAGCTTATAGAGATCAGAGAGCAGTGCAGAACTCGGGTTCTTTACAGCCACATTAGCTAGAAATACTTATGAGGATGAAAAAGCGAGTGGTTTTGTATGATGTTCTCCCAATCCACAATTTACAGCATCGCTGTAAATTGAGCCATCAGGTCCAGAGCTTCCAGATGTGAAGCAATAGAAGTAGAGATGGCCTTTGGTTTTCTTGGTAACTTGGATCTAGTCAGCCTGTAGCCCTGTTACCAGTTTATCGTAAGTGCTGGAGAAACAGACATTAAAGTAACTTGTTAAATCTAGACTACGAGGCATTCTACTGGACAGAATGACCAGTTTCCCTAGCATATCAGCTGACACTAGGTAGGGAAGAGACTGTCTTAAGAAGCCTAAGTACTAGCAGACATCCTATGTACCCCCTCAGATTCTTTTGGAGTCTAACTCAAGGGTTGTCAGAAACTGAACACATGCCAACCTGTAACTTATGCTGTTTGAGTGGCAGGCTGGGCGTAGCTGGAGGTGGGCATCTTTATGTGGAGCTTTTGACTCCTTTCAGTGCTTCTGGGCTTAGAACAAGCCCAATGTGTGTAGGACTTGGGTGTCTGCTGTCAAACAGGCTGAACATTTGGAGAAGTGGGAGGAGTTCTCCTGAAAGAACTATTAACCAGAAAATGCTAGAAGAGGGATTCATTGGGAAGCTCCCCGTGCCCCATTGGCACTCCCAGGAATCAGCTGTCATCTGATAAGGACCAGCTGAGTAATGCATACACTTGCATGCTTCCCGGTCTTCCTTCGTTATTCTAGTATTGCACCCAAAGTAAAAATTCAACCTTCTCAGTTCTGTTTTCTAGGGCACTTGGATTAGGTCAATAAGCACGTGCAGAAGTGGGGTAGCAATGGAGCCTGGTTTGAATAGGCCAGCTGTAGGGCCTCTGAAGTAGTGAGGTCTGAACTAGTAGACATTAAGAGTGATTTTTGTAAGGCACGTGACAGTGCTAAGGTCTTTGTCATCAGCATTTGCTAGTGAAAATATGAAGCATCACATTTTTAAATGATTTCTAGCAATCAATGGCAAAACCACCCAGGGATAAATTAAATGGACAAATGTTTCATTACTGAATCCGAGTTATTAGGTACATGGCTCATTGTAATATTCTACTTGTTTGAAGAGTCCTATAAGACTAGTTCTTTCAAGTTGTCTCATCTAGTACTTTGTGCTATGCAAGAAAAATTGCAGTGCTCTGTAGATGATCCCTTGGAAAGCTTAACACTTATTTCTTCCAGTTGTGGAGTTCTTTATATACGAAACTCTTGAAGCAGGGTCATTTATCATTCTAGGAAGTTTTAACAGTTTCCTTTTGATTCAGTTCAATAGGAGATAGTGAATCAAATGATTAGTTTCTGTCCCAATTTGTTCAGCTCCACCCATCGTCCTGCTCGTAGTTGTTCTGTCAACTTGTGTCTCATTATGTCAGATTTGGATGTAGTAATGCCACACTGGGGTAAAGATCTAAATTTTACTTCAGAGTAGCTTCAGTAAATTCACAAAGGAGAAAGCCCTTGGAGATCTTGTTTTTACAAGTCAACTCATTAGGTCTTGGTTTCCCTGGAAGAGTGAGGAAGAAGGCTCCATGGGCCAAAATCCAGTCCAACAGAACAGGATGCAGCAGATATGAGTGTCCGAAAGCTTATGAGCTTCTGCTCGCTTACATTGGCCCTCGAGTTCTCTTAATGACCTTTAATATATCAAGTATCCTGTTAGCATGCAAGGCAGTTGCAATTCATGTTCGTTTGACAATTATCTCAAATAATGCTAAAGAGTGGAACTGAACCCCCAGCCCCAACCCCATGACATCTTCATGGCTTTTCCTGCCCCCTGTTCCAGGTCCGACATTGCACTAGGGGGACCACATGTTCCAACTTGTCTAGACAATGCTAGGTTGTGCCTGTTGTCCCAGTGCGACTTTTTGTTCCTCTCCCAAGAGTCCTCGTTTCGACAACCATGGAGACGCTCTTCTAGTCTTCGTCTGGATGTATAATCATGGATTATAGTTTGCCTCCAGCCTCAGCACCTTTGGGATCAGCCACAGTGGTCCAGTTCAGGATATACTTCCTCCAGGTATCTCCTGGTCAATGATTGGGCCTTATTGCCCCGTGCTGCCCTTTGTACCCCATGTAAAACTTGTTGCAGACCTCTCAAACAACTGCCTATTAGGCTGGTTGGTGCTCTCTTCAGAGTAGTACTGCAGTCTTAGTACCTTTCTGCTGGACTTGAACTCATCCAGTCCTCTCATCTACCCATCCCCCACCAGAACCAGACCCCTCTTCAATTCTTCCTGAGTTCCATATTTGCTTCCATGTTTCCTCCAGGATTAATGGTAAGGGAGGCAGTAGTCAATGCTGGTGTTATCAAGGCAATAAGTCCCTGACTAAGCGGGGAGGAGGTAAGTATTTAATGCTTCGTCTCATTCAGGTGATAGTTACAGACTTGTGGTTCTTTCTAGTTGCTAAAATTACCCTCGAGAATTTTGTCCCAACATCATAGGCTACTGGGTTATGTGAGTGCACTCGTTTATAGAGATTTGGGTGTAAGGGTCCCCCCAGAGCCACTTCCAGAAAAATGGAGCCACTTAGCTCCCCGGAGAGAAGCCAGTTGATATCAGGATTTTAACTCTTGGATCCGATACCGCAAATTGGATCAAGTTTAGATCTCTATTATGGTATTTAGTGTTTACAATCCTGCTTAAAACCAGTTCTCATTCGAGAAGTATCCCTATGGATTTTACTAACGGGAAATTGTCAAATGCATTTCTCATTAGTTAGAAAAACTAGAGGAACCCCAGAGGTTGAGTATGCTCATTTGATAAACGTTCTCTTATCTGGGATGTCTTATGTCCATATAAGTCACTAGGCTGCTGGGCTACCCGTTTTCAGTCTAGCACAGCCCAGATGATCCCTGCATCTTAGGGATGGACAGGGAAAAGGGGAAGTCTCCATTTGAGGCTCTTACCATCTGGTTTCCAGCTAGATTTGGCCAGTTAGGTGCCCTGATGGGAACTGGAGGGCATGGAGAGATCAGGACACTATTAGCATCTCCAAGTAGGATTGGCCATGAGCTACTTCCCTTAGAGTTTCAGTCAGCCCCCATCCCCATGTCCCCTCAGGCACTCCCTGAATGTCTCTAGCCCTCTGCTCAGACTCTGCTGTTAGGCTATAGAGACACTTCTGCCCTTTGTCTCATGATTTGGATAGCTGAAGTGGCTTTTGCTGTTGGTCTATTCCTATGTTTCTCAATTGGCTTCTCGCTCAAGATGTTTGTAGATTTTTGCCCACATTACATTCCCTCTATTGAACTATTTAGCTTGGGCTCTGGTTTCCCGAGTGGACCTGAACCATTTTACTAATTTCAAGAGTAAGCTGTTAAGTTGCCATCTTTTCAATTGGCAAGGGTTAGTGTTTAGGACACAGGATGTTTAAAGGCATATTAGCATTTATGATGCTATAGTGGCTCATTTACCAAGTAATATGTTTAGAGACAGATGTATCCAGTAACAGGAGTTTATTCCCTGACCAAGGGTCACTTACCACAAAGGCACTCAGGAGGTCAGAGCCAGCTTGCAAAGTTCCGCACATCCTTAAAGCAAATACAATAGCTTTTTCAGAGAACTTTGAGTTTGCCTAAGACCAATTTCTAGTGAGGGATAGTTCTTAGTGTAGGTGTACCAAGTTGATTCTTGGACTACGCTCCAGAATTGTAGGTTTCAGACAGGCCTCTGGGGAAGTCATGTTCCAGAAGTTTAAGGCATGAATAACCACCATCTCTTAGTTGTCCCTCCAGGACAGACAAAACGTTGTCCCTTGTTCTGACTGTCAGTATCATGCATTCTTATCCACTCACCTCACTGCTGGCAGAGCCAACTCTACCCTGTATTTGCTCACACAATAGAGCACAAGGAAGTTAGGGAGTCTGGAGACGGGCATTTCGAGATGCTCTTGTGATCATTTTTAATCCACCCTACTATTGGACCCAGCAGCTAATCCATATCCCCGTGGTATTTGGAGTTCATCTTCAGCTCCTAGACAGCTCCCCTACGTTGCATATTCTATTAACACGACCCCCAAAGTACATACTCTGACCACCTTCCTGGGTTCCCGCCTCATCTACGAGTCAACATGATCTAGTGCATGCATGGGGGTATGTGAAGTACTAAAACTTTCCCTAAAGCTTTAGTTTTCCCTCGTCATTTTGCTGGGGTAGCAGAATAGGTCAAACCAATGATTTTATGTTTTTCCTTACCCTTAATTCCCTGTATCTAAAAAAAGGAACAGGGCCTCAATGCTTTTCCCAAGGCTTCAAATATTCCAAGCCTGTATTACTGTCCAGGTCTGATCTTGACCCCAGTTACATGTTAGCTGCTGTGTGAGCAGATTATAGGGAATAATGAAGGCATAGTGCTTGTAAGAATTTTTTCCGTTGCTCCACCGTTTCCTGGAGACTTCTCATTAGCTGTAAAAATCCAGCTTTCCTTACTACAGGGTCTCAAGGATCTGCACAATATAGCTTCTGCCCATCTCACTAGTAAGTCATAGTTTCAGTCCTTCAAAACATACCATGGGGCTTCTGCCTCAAAACTTATGCCAGCTCAGTCTCCGCAAGGACACATCTGAAGCCTCTGAAGATGGAGCCATGTAGATGTCAAGAAAAAATTTTGTCAGTTTATGATGAATTCCTGCCAAGTCATCCGATTCTTTAAGAACTTGTCACTAATCAAATGCCTCCACACTTCTATTGGAGCACAAGACTCTACTCCTATGGACCTCCTTTGAATCAATATTAAAGCATAGAGATTCTGGATCGATTCTTCACAGAGCTCACTATTTAGTCTTGATGAGCGTATTAGCCAACAGATCATTAGAAGAACCTCCAGGGTCCTTCCCAGCATTTAGGCACAGGTTACTCTTCCTGTAGTTGGGGGGCACTCGGATGGGTATGATGGGTGTAGTGGAAGTTTCTGAGGGCCTCTGTTCTTTATGCTAGAGTCTGCCGTGGGACTACCATGGCTAAGAGGCACTACTGTCCAAGTCTGTCCCTGTACAGTCTTCTTTCACATGTCAGAAAAGCATGGTCTGAAGGCTTTCCTTACCCATTCCTGCTCCTTCAACTGTTTTCTCCCAGCAGTGTATCTTCCACAGGATCAACACAGCTGGTCAACAACCGATTTGAGATCTACTGGAAAGGGGGTTGAAGGACTGAATTACCTCACTGATGGCTAGGGATATCTAGTTCTCATTGATATGAGTAGTTCTTTCCTGAGACAAAATGGCAAAGCAAACTCATCAGTAGTGATACTGGAGTGTTCCTGTAGAGAATCCCTGTGTCAGTACAGTGGTTCATGTCTTTGAGGCCAGAAGAAATGCAGTTGGTTAATGCAATTATGTCCTACTGCAGAGGAGACTTAACTGTCAAGGCCATTGGAGCCAGAGGATCTCTGGCAGCTAACTTACAAGAAGCCCTTGTCTCCTGCAATATGGGACCAGATACAGCCGAGAGCAAATTCAGGTATGATAGTCACCAGGCTGAAGAGATGATTGAATGCTCTTCAAGGTAGATTTGCTCTGGGCGTCAACCTTGGCTGGAAAAACCTGGATGTTATGAGACATGAGATACATGTATCTGGGTATGTAGTCCCGAGGGTTGTGGCTCGTTTTGTAGCCCTGAGCCTTCACAGCCTGTACAAATGAGCCACCTTTATTAGGAGCCGAACATCCTTTGTACAAGTTATACTGCAAAAGTTTCTGCCCCAGGAAGCAGGTTCGCCCATGGAGTCATTTCCAGGATACAGGACTGATATGGAATTCAATCCTTGATCTGTGTCCAGAATGAAGCAATTCTCGTCAGGTAAGCTTAAGGAACTAGATAGAAAGACAACAGGAGCCCAAGGACCATCTGTAGGCCTGGGTTTTGAGGATTCTTGTCCAGACAGTAAGATTTTAGGAACACTTAGGATACTTTCAGCCCAGGCAAGAGTCCCCAGAGAATAATGCAAACTCACTGTCAGGGGGCTCTTAGGAACGCTAGAACCAGTAGATTAAGTTTGTGCTGTTTTCATCTGTGAGCGAGTCTGGTCCAAACCCCTATGAGGGCAGAAGGTTCATAGCACATTGGCTGTTGCCTCCTTGATGATGCACGTATGGATAGATGGAGGCCCTACATGATCAGCCCAACATGATCAGCTGAAAGTATAAGCTTCACTTACAGGTGAGCTGGCCCAGGGTATGCAGTTTCATTGGTTCCTTCTAGTTAGGACAACAGAATCCATCCATCATTATACAAGCATGGCATGCTCTTGTTCCAGCTGAAGTCCTATTATGCACATGGTGAGATTCACCGTTCTCATGTGGGAGAACTGATCCTTTCCACTGTACTCCCTTTACTTCTTCCCCCCACCCTTTCCTCCACTAGGGGAAGCTTTCTAATGGACACTCTGGATGGCTTTGTGAGGCAGTGGCAGAGGGGAATTTGGGTAGCACACTGTGGAAGCAACAGTGACTTGAAGTAGGATTATATGCAGACTTCCAGGCAGTCATACCTGGCTAACCGGAGGCCTAGTAGAGAGCTAGGAGACCAGAGGCAGGAAGTCTGGCACATGCTGTGGAATAACATTGAAGAGCAGGCACCAAGGGCCAGGACTCCTGTCCTTTATTTGTGCCGACTGGACTGCATTCAACCAAATAGCAAGCTTGCCTAGTTGGTGTCAGCCCCATCACTGGTCATCCAAGAACTGCTGTGATGGTCCGATATATTTAGGCATGTTAGCAGAGACGGTCACTGTGCAAGGGTATAAGCAGCATGGGTTCCATATGCCAAGGGAATTGTGAATTTCATCTGCCAGCAAGAGACTTGCAGTCTCATAAAACGTGAACTTTATACCAGGTAACTGTCAGGCCTCCTTAAGAAACCTAACTCCTGTAGGCTCATTCCACAGGAGAAGGGCCAGAAGTGACTTATTATGGATACATATTTGACTACCCTGCTCACATCCCGTCTTCGTCTCTAGGGGCCTGAAGACTCATCTACAGTCGTAGAATCCCATACAATACAGCACCCACCCCGAGGGCCTATACATAGGCAAGGCATTAAAGAACCCATGAAGACCCAATACAAGTATTGGGTTAACAGTTGCTGAGGCAGACTAGAGGGATAACTTCAAGAATGGAAAAGTATCTCCAATTTGAGATCAAGTTAGGCCCGTGTATGGCTTTGTGCTCAGTAGGAGGGATCTTGGGGACATGGGTTTCAAGAGTGTGAACAGAAGTTGTCCCATATGATGTTATTTGCAGGGATTTACTGGGGATTTCACATCTCTACAAGTCTGGAACCTGAAATGCTCGAGGTCTGGGTTCCCATTGGGAATGTACTTTTGTCAAGGGATACAGAGTTCAATGAAACAAATCCATGTTTCCAGAATTTAGAATCCCGGTGTTTATGGACCAGAAGGTTAAAATACGAGATGTTAGAACCTTGGTCAGACAATGGGAACAGGAGAAAAAGTAAATCATGTGATTTCTATATTTGGGTGCCTCTGTGGTAATCCATTACCCATTAGTCAAAGTGCCAAACACTTCAAGAATTAGGATTTTCAGTCACAAGTGAAAAAAAATGGAGACCAATAAGTTATGATAGAGAAACCAAAATTCACCAAGAAGTGAAGAGGTAAGCAGTCGTGGCCTTGAGAATTGTAGGCTAGGGTAGTTATCTAGTGTCTCAGCTTTCCCATCTAACGCATCTACTGGAATTCTAGGACAATCCTTGAACAGCTGCAGAGCCAGATCCACGTGGTACAAGATGTGGTTGGATATATCCACATCTCCCTTGGAGAACCCCATACAGTAGCAAGTATAGTCATCTGCATCTAGCTCAATGACTGAGAGCTGCAGTAGAACGTTTGATGAGGCAATCCTCCCCTGATCAGTACGTCTCCAGCAAAATGGAGTAGGTCCTTAGGCCCAGCTTTCTCTTGGAGGAAGCCCCTCTATAGAGGGGACTTGACCTTATGCTGCGACCCGAGATCATTTGCACATCCTGGTTTAACATATGCCACCTTGCATTTGCAGTTTGAATGCTTTCCCTGCTTTTTGGTACTCAGTTTTTCCAAAACTGAAGTTTCTTATACTTCAGACTCCAGAAGTTTCAAACATTTAGTATATACCTAGTACTTGGGTAGTACCCAATGTAGGATTGGTGTTCAAATATTTGAAGTTATCACTTGGTGCTATGATATAAGTTCCTCCACTCTCCAAGTGTTTATTTTGGCAAAGATGGTTAGAAACAGGTTAATCAAGGCTGGGGACAGATATTCAGTGTAAATGTTCATTTTGAATGTTTCGTCTCCTAGTCCTTGAGTTGGATTTATGTGGGTACCGTTGGAGATCGTTTTGTCTTGGTGAGGCCCAAGAGTGTAATACCAGTAATAAAAGCGGATCCTCAATTTAGCCTCTGAATTTTCTTCTTATGTTTTGGTACATTGTAGTTGTGTATGTTGAACATTGATATGATAATAGTAGTGGGCTATATCACTCCCCAGCATTTCCCCCGCCTCCCTGCCTCATACCCCTCGGTTCCTTTTCTGACTTTGATTTTTTAGGTGATCCACTTCCACCTTACTACCAGGCCCCCTCTAGCTTTTGCTTGAGGAGGAAGAAGCCACATCCAACTTGAACTTCCAATTTTGACTTTTGCTGAACATGAGGGTCTTTAGTTCCATTTTCCCTGCAAATGCCATAATTTCTTTTGAAAAGAAGATTGCGTATGCCGTGTTTGTTCATTCCTCTGTTGATGGATACCTAGGCTGGTTTCATAGTTTGGCTATTGCAAATTATGCTGCTATTACATGGATATGCATGTATCACTGCAGTTGTGGCCAATTCTTTGGATAAATACCAAGGAGTAGCTGGGTCATATGATTGTTCATGATTGTTCATGCTTAGTTTTTGTTTTTGCATTACAGTTCTTAGTACACCATAACTTGTATACCATAATTTATCACGTCTCATTATATACCATGCTTAGTCTTTTGATAAACTTCCATACTTCTATAGCAGTGTACTAGTTTACAGTTCCACTGGCAGTGGAAAAAAGTGTTCCTTTTCCTCCACATCCTCTCCAGCATTTCTTGACAAATGTCATCGTGACTGGTAGAAGGTATGAGATGAGGGAAATGCAAATCAAGACCACCTAATTGCTAGAGAACATTTGTTGGCCTTTCTGCCCCACCCCCACCCCCACCCTGTGATACTAGGGATTAAACCCAGGGGCATTTAGTCACCGAGCCAAGTCTTCAGGGTTTTTGGTTTGAGACAGTAACTTGGTGAGGCCCTAAGAAACAGACTGAGGTTGGCTTTGAACATTCATGAGATGTTCCTGCCTCTGCCTCTCGAGACTGGGATTACAGGTGTGCACCACCATGCTTTGCTTTAGTTAAAAGCCTGTTCATTTCCCCCCCATTAGTTGGGTTTGATTTTATGGTTTAATGTTTGAGCTCTATCTATGCTAGCTAACCTTCTGACGAAAATACATCGAAAAGAACCCCATTCTGTGGGTCCTGTTAAACTTCTACACAAAGGAAAAAACTAGGAATGGTAATTTGATGCTGTTCCATTTGTTATTTCCTCAGCTTAGGGATCCTAGAGAGTCATTGCCTGTGCCCAAAAGCTGGCATTCCAAGCCTATGTTTTCTAGGAATTGACATTGGATCAAGGACCTCAGCCCAGAAAATGAGTTTTGTACAGGGAAGCCAACCTCTGAAGTCGTAAGGTATCATTTACCAGAATCCTGTAAGTCTGTCACCGAACTCAAGGAAGCTCACATTTTTCATTCTTGATCTGAACCCAGCAAAACCATAGCTATGAAAACAGTGTATCTCCCATGTCATTGCTTCTTGGATTACTCGAAAGGCAACTTCCAAGCTATAGACAGGAGGCGGGCATGCCAGGACTGACTTAAGTTTTACTTCTAAGACCTCTAGATGCAGCTTCCAGTCAGGTATTCTAGCACCTTCCCTTGTGGTCTCTAATTTTTCCTGTGCCCCGCAAACCAAGACAGACTAGTACCTGGTTAAGCCAGTTAGATCCCTGAGTAACTGCTTCCTGCTTCCCATAGGCCCCGAAAATTAAAAGTTGGTGTATCAAAGATATCAGAATTGTCGTGTGGTTTGGGTTGTATAGTGCCTTTCAGTTCTCATTAAGTCCTCTGGAAACTGGACACTTGCCTAAGTTCAAGACTTAAGTTACAACATTGCTATTAGAACATCCTGACAATCTTGATAAGTCATTTTGCCTGTAGTCCATGTCAGTCAAGAATTCCAAAGCCTGTTTTTACCCTCAATTGTAAGTGGAAATGTTCAGTTGCTTCAATGTTCAACACTAGTCACCCAAAATATGGCCACGCCGAGTAGCGTCCATGGCTGTGCCAGTCAAACCGCTTTGGCTTGGAGCCAAGAAGACCTCCTCCGACTTGAAATTCATCAGTATCAACTCAGACCGAGTCAACTTCAACTGCTGTTTGAGTTTAGTTGGGACTTAAGTTGGGGGTTTTTGGGGGGAGGGAAGGAAAGCAGTTAAGATTTATAGTATGTGGGACAGGAAGAGATTTTGCCTCCTGCTATAGGTGGATGTAGGAAGTTTTCATATGCCTCAATGTGGTCTAGAGTACCAAGTTCACGGCTATTATCTGTAGGACCTAGCACCAGGATGGGTTTAGGGTATTTCTGGGATTCCCAAAGAAACGAATACTTCTAGTTTGGGCTGGTAGCCTCTCCCACTCCAGGTAACTGGCTGGGAGATACCTCGAGCATATCAGGCTTGGCTTGGTATGAATCGGGCAGGACTTCAGTTCATAACCTGGGAACAGTTCACTTGAAGCAGCTCACCATCATCATCCCCAAATGCTGGATTTGTCCAAGCTTGACCTGCCTTTGGGGGAGCCACTGACCAAGTCATTCACTTTCACTAGACACTAGTGTCATCATCTATACACATTTCCAGTGTAAGTGGTTGACATAAGTTTTGCCCTTATCATTGTTATGGGATGCGAGTACCTAGGGGACTCCAACCATGAGATTTAACAAAAGCTAAGTCCTAGGACCTAGTGAGCACAACTTTGAGGAAGTATTGCAATTGGGACAGCATCCTTTCCACCAAGGACTAGATGAGAATGTCCCTGCCTCGAGTCTACCTTGGAGATGCAGCTTACTCCAGGACACACGAAGCAGAACCTAGCATTCATTAGTCTCGGCTACAAAAGTTCAGTTCAGCAAGGTCTTGGAGAGTGACCACTACCAGCAGTGAATTGCATTGCAAGTCCAGGAGTGCACAAGGTGTTTTAAGTATTTCTCAGACGAGAAGTACTCTCACTTAAGTCAAACGATACTTAGTGACCATGCTGCTCATGAGTTCATTAGTATGTGCTTCAATATCAGCACTCCTTTAACACGTCATTATATATAAGGGTGGACCAAACGTGTCAAGTGATAAGTCCAGTCTTTGGTTCTTATTTGCAACTATTAGTGTTCTGTTTACGTTTTGAGGTAGGCGTCTGCAAGTCAAGCCAACTCCTGGTAGGGATTCGTAGCAAGTACTTTGTAGTGTTAAAGTCCAATGGCAGTAAGCAGAGCTGGCAGGACTTAGGTCGTCTGCCAGGAGCACCACAGGATCAGATTGGCGTCAGGAAAGCTGTTCTAAAGCCATGCTTAATGAAACAAGAGCAGCCAATTGAGGCATGTGAGGGCTGCATGTAGCCATGTAGGGTTTGGCCAGCTGGATCCACATGAATCAACGTCTGTCCTCAGCCGAGAGGACGGGTCTGTGTATAGTTCATGCTCTCCAGCCAGAAAGTTGTTGGCTCTTAAAGCCAATCTACTTTATGCTGGAATAACTAGCAGATCACCACCGATGTCAGGCACAGACAGGTCCCACAGCCTGGCCTTCCCATCAAAGCCAATTTCTCCCAGGCCTGCCTACTTGGTGCTAAAGCCTCCAAGAACATCCCAGACCACAACCAACCACTTCTCCCCCTGCCTTGCTGCTGCATTGGCACAAGCTACCTAATTCTGGGTTAGGGTAACATTACCTAGAACCCCGAAGATCTGGCATCCCAGGGCTCTGCAGCCACTAGAAGTTGAGGCTAGAGAATGTGCTGTGCCTAGTTACTGGCATCTGCTCCAACTCAGCAGTGGAGAGCTGGACAAAGTCTGTCGGATTCATGTACCACTCAGTTAAGGTTTGCCTTTCAACTCGAGCTCCGACAGGGACATATGCTATAGCAGGGTGGAGACTGACAAGTATGGGAATGCATCTCTATCATAAGGATATTTGAGCATGGCCCCTTGCTGCTGTAGTCTAAGTGCATCACTGCTTTGTACTGAGGTCGTGTTTGTTATGGTTGCTCCTAGCCATTAACTAGTCACAACAGTACCATTTATGGTTTGGTTATGGCATTTTCCTCCCCAAGTTCCTGTATCAGTACAGTAGTGTTCAGGGGTAATAAGATGATTGGGTTGTGAGATGTAAACAAGTTCGTCTTAGTTGGAATAGACTCAGTGGTAGCTATTAGGTAGGCAAGGTATTGCTAGAGGAATTGGATCATCAGGGATGTACCCTGTGGAAGGCCATTCTCGCACGTGATTGAGTTACCTCCCAGGTGGGTGAGAGGCACTCGAACACTTGTGTCCACACCCTTCTTGGGTCCAAGGGCTTGTCTGTGTGGAGGCATGCCTGGCCACAGCCCTTGAAGATCCAGTCTCACCTGACCTTCGAACACTGCCTCCCCTTTAACCTTCATTGGGTGATGTTTTCCCCAGAATTCTTTGTTCCCCAATAAGAACCTTTGCCCTAGCATGCTCACTCACCTCTTCAGTAAACCTCGGTACTTTAATGGGTAGCTTGAGGCTGGGGGAAGAAAAAAATCGAGCCATCCTGGAGCTGGTATAAAGGTAATTGGAGTCCTCTTTAGTTTAAACTCCCTTAGGATTTTCCCACATAGCCAAACCTTCATACCATCTGTGCTGGCCAAGTACTTAAGTGCTCCAGGAGGGTTTAGTCTTCCTTTCAACCTCGTTCTCTGCACTTCCTGGATGCCAAGGACGTCCTTCCTTGACTACACTGACCACGATATCCTGCCTCACCTTGGGCTCAGAGTAGTGCAGTCAGCCAGCCATGGACTGACCTGAACTTCAAGTTATCTTGGTCACCGTGATGAAAAATCTGAACAATACCAATGCAGATCTGTCCCTGGGGGACAACAGCATCTTTGTCTTGATGACTTCTTTAGACCATTGTTGTAGCTAGGATGCTTCCTCAACTTTTTTCTTTACCCAAGAGCTGCATTGTAGTCTGACAGTGCTCTGGGACTCTGGACTGTCCCGTCATTTCCACAGGTGTTTTCCCTAAATTGTTCCATGTCTATTCCAGCCTTGGCATCTTGGAGAACCTCAACTACTACTTCAAGTGTGTAGGATTCGTTGTAGGAGACACTGAAGTTTTGTGCAGTGTTGCAAAAAAAATTTCGACTTGTGTATGTCAGGAATAACCCCGATCAGTAGCAGGAGAGGAAAAGAGACTTGAGACATTGGTCTCCAGTTCAAGTATTATAAAGAGAATCATTAAGCTTCCAGCGAACAAGTCAAATGTGAAAATATCACCATGTGGAGTTTGTTTCAAGAATGCTGGGTTAGTTCAACATTAAGTCAACAGTCCATTAACAAGAGAAATCAATGTAGGGAGAGCATGAAGTTTAACATCCATTCACATTATTTTAAGTCAGGACAAATCCCCTGTTCCTTAAAATGCTTGCTTTCAATACCACTTGGTTATGAAACACTAACCACTTTCCCTATAGGACTGTAATAAGGCAGCAATCTCAACACTTCTATCCACCTTAGAGGTCCTTGTCTGGGCAGTAACAAGTGTACATGTGATGCACATGTATTCTATGGCAGCAGGGTTGGTCGAGTTCTGGCATCCACACACTGCCTCATGGCTGAGAGGCATTCCCAGACCCCTCACTGCACATCCCTCTCGGCCCAGTACAAGATTGCATATTGTTCCTGGTAAAGAACGTTCAGTGCTTCCCTTTCGAAGCTCAAGCAAGAATAGGGTATGACTTGGAAGTGGTCCAACTTAAATTCAGATGTTTAGCGAGAAGTTGTAGCAGGCGATTCTTGTCTGTTCTCACCATTGGCTCATAGTTTCAGTTCTAGTTTTCCTAGAAGCCGAGATTGAAACAGTAGATGTGAAACTTTCCCTAGATTTCCAGGGAAATACCTCTCAGACAGTACTTGGGAGGAGCAATGATCTACCAGTGTATACCAAAATACATTAGGTGAATGCCCCGCTTCTGACTTCCCAGCAGGCGGTGCTGCCAGGCTCTCGTGACTACGAGGTTTCAGTCGAATTAAGCTCCCTTTGCCAGTTGGGGAAACCTTCATAATGCTTTCATTCCTTTATGTCCCACAAACCTCCCTCCCGATTTCAGGACACACAGAACTTGGAACGGTAGTGGCATCTTGAACTCTGCTTTCAAGGAGTATGAGCCAAATGGTTTGTGTGTAAGATCTTAGAAGCAGTTTAAGGATATTAGTGTAGAACTGAGACACTTTAGTAGCCAAGAACATTCCAGTGGTGATGGTGGTAAGTGGAAAGTGGATGACCAAGTTTGCTGCAACATCACAACCATGAAGACCCACTTCTGGTGCATTTGAGTAAGGCACAGGCTCAAGGGAAGGTGTTTGGGCTCTGGGCTCTGCAGTAGTCCCATCACTCGAGTGGTCAGTATGATGGAAATCAAGTTTGGTGGAGTTGGCAGATAAATTGCTTCAGAGTTGGTATGACCGACTCCATGTCTGTAGACTCAGGACATGCCCTGTTCACAGAAAGCCTCTGACAGCTTTGAAGACCGTCAAGTCTCACGGCTGGTGGGCTAAACAGCAGAGCTTTTAGAGGCAAAGGCTCAGTATGGGCAGCATTCAGGAAGGATTTGAGCTCTGGTATATGGGTCAGAGTTCCCAGGTAGACGAGTTTAATATTGGCTTATTCCCTTGAGGCATCCAGGATGGCCCAAGCAGGCTCTGGCTTCCTGTGAAGAGAACCGCTGCCCATCACGTCATTTGAAGTAGACACCATCCAAGATGAAGCTTCCCCTATGTTACCAGGGTCATCCACAGCAATGCAACTATAATCCTTCCCAGTCTCCAGATCAGGACCTTTCCTCTGCATTACGTTGAGGCGAGTAACTCGAGTTAGCTTCCAGCATGGACAGGAGAAATGCAATGCCCCATTCAGGAGAAAATAGCTTACGAGAAGCTTTGCATAGCCTGACAGATACCATGAGGAGCTGGTGAGTACTTCTTGGAAGTCGGGAGGGGGTAGCCTGAATAGAAGGCTGGAAAATGCAAAGTGATGAGATGGCGCTTTAGTATCATGAAATTATGAAGGCCTCATCACTGCCGGGGCTTTCCCCTGAAGCTTGAACATGCTCTCCTTTAGCAAGTTAGGTAGGCATAACTGCAATTTTGTCAGATTATAGTTGTAAGGTTCAAATACTCAGCAGGGTGCAAGTCCACAGATGGGCAAGTTCTTGAAAATCAGCTTCATTATCCCCATAAATTCAGACAATAAGGAATTTCACTGGAGAACAGCAATTTTAAAGCTGAGCATGGGACTGTCCTCTGTAGGCCAGGAATATAAAGGAGATACTGCCATGTGGCAGGACTTCCTAGTGTATGGGGGATGATTAAGACCAGAGTTGACCCTTAACCTATAGGTGTTAGGTGAATGCAGTCATGACAGGCAGCAAGTCTTGTGTAACCAGTGTTTGGACTGGAGCGCTCTATGGCTACTGTACCATCATGCTCCTGGGGATGATAAATGTGGGCAGCTAATGGGATTAACTTAGATTGTGGTGGGGGGGAATTCAAGAGCTGAGCGACAGTGACAACCACAGCAGTGAGATTAATCCTTCCCGATCTCCAGGTCTTAAACCTGTAGGAGTTCATTGCTTGAAGCAATGTGGTCCTGTTGACAGTCAACTCAGGAATGCTTTAAGTATAGGATGTATTCCCTGCATTCTTCCAAAGTTCTGTGGCCGTTTACTGTAATTGTGTACCAGAAGAGTCCGTAACAGGCTACTGATTTAAAGTACTCCCCCGGAGAGTCAAAGTGACAGTTCCCCAGGAGAGGGACCAGAAGAGTTAAGCTCAAGGCAGTCTACATGGGGAATGTATCTTGAGACCCCACTAGTTTTTCCTCAACTCCTGAATGAGGCGACTCAGCTCCCCTCATTATAACCCTTTTAGAAAGGGTAGTCCTGAATCTGGCAGAACTGTTGATTTCTTGAGTTTAAGGTGTAGAGAAGGGCAATTTCAGGGACTCTGACTTCATACTTCCTAGCATAGTTGTGCTAAGCATTGTTGAATCCTGGCAACAGAGACTTAAGATGGGAACCTCTAGCATTGCATGGTTTGTCACATCGATGTTCTTGTCAAACATGATGTATTACAGATAGTGATTCAGGTGACAGTTTTCCACAATATCCTGACGGCCACTTTGCCATTTAATAGCACTATGTTACATAGTCTGTACTGTAAGTCTGGAAAGTTTTTCCAATGCTAATACAGAATAAAAAGTTCACATTCCCATGGGAAAGTAATGCAACTTCAGACTTGCATGTTAATGCTCCCGTTCCTTCCCTGTGAGCTACAGGGGTCTTGACCACCTCAACGCCACAGTATAACCATTCTAGTCCTTATTCGCAATGCCATGTTAGAAGGGTCTGAAGATGAGTGGTAAGCTCTGCATGTCCCATAAAGGCATCCACATGGGAGATGATGAGGAAGCCCCTATGCAAGTTTATTTGCAAGGATTTTAAGGTTAGTCATGTGATACATTCAGGAAATCCAGAGTGCAAAATATTGCATTCCACCCAATCAAGAAGGTAGAATATTTGGTGAGTATTTGCATGCAGGCAGAACCTAACATCCTTGGGAACATTGTTCAGCCACCTGTGAGGCTTAATGTTTTAAGCATCTGTCTGTGGTGCCTCTCGTTCCGTCTTGTCCATAAATCCAGACCATTCAGTGATGCCAGCGTCACCTCTCGCATAAGAGGCGGCAACCTGAAGTGATTGGCAAGTCACAATATGAGAACCCTGAAGCTTCTGAAATGAGGTCATGCTATTTGCAGGTGATAACTCTTCACCCTCAACATTGCTTTAGAGACTCGGGGCTTCACTTTGGGGCAGCATGTGGCTATAACTAGAGCTGGCCATCATAAGGCAGGTATGGACACTTGGTGTTAGGTGGGCATGTAGAATCACTGAAAAATGGATATTAGGATTAGGTCTGAGGCAGTCTTGGGACCACAAGTTACAGAAATCATCCCAATCACATATTGCTTACCTCCCCACCTCAGTTCTCATCTGGTCTCCAGGGGAGCAGCTTCTAGGCTAGTGACCAGAGTGGGAAAGTGGATCTAGTTCAGAGATCAGCTTGGTGAAGGTGCTGTTATGACAGTCCCGTTAGGGAGCAAATCTGAAGGTAGCAAATCTGAACGTCAGTGTTAAGGAGAAACCCCCCTAGGTATCAGAACTTCATAGTTTATTGTTGGGAGAAATCTGTCCTTGGGTCACTTCTAGGCAAATGGCTTTGATATCTGGTCAGGTGCAAGGAATGAAGTGAGGTTGGAAGGACAAGACTCATTGGACCTGTGCAAAGTGACATAATTATCTCACACAATAGTGCTCAAGTTACTCAAGCAGAAACATCAGCAGATCAACTGCCCGTCTGCTGTCAGCTAGACTCTTTATCACTACCCTAGTGCTTCCTCAGACCCACGAAGTATTTGTTGGGGCAGAAATGGAGATCATACGTGGACCCGACTCGAAGACCTGAATTGCTACTGCTGAATAGTTAAGTCTTAGTTCAGGCTTTTCCCACCGATTTAAAGACGACCGTTCCTATACACAGTTGGCCAACCACTTAGGCAAGTTCAATACTAGTTGAATCGTTTCCCCCACCTCAGGATAAGGGACTATCCCCTTGTTAGTAAGGGATTCAGAGGATGAGCTTGCTTTGCCTGCATTTAGTGTTTTGGCCAACATCACTACCAGGAAAGTCCATCAAGCTTACTGAAGTGACATAAGAAGTCTGACATTATCTCAGATTGCCTATTCACAGAACTGGGGATTTTAAGAGACCCGATTGAGGAAGCTATAGGTCTTGATTACCAGAAGTCAACTTGATGTCAAGCCTCCTGAAGAGGCAAGCCTAAGTTGTACATGACACTGGGACATGATCAGTCTGAGGTGTACACTGAAACCAGTGGTTGTTTTTGTCTACAAAGTAGCATGACCATGCCAGTCTGGGAGGGATGACCGAGTATCTCCCCTTTATCATTCTGAAGGCACTCAAATTTGCCCTCTTCCCCCCATGAGCTTAAGTTCTGTTGGACTTGGTCCCTGGGAAGAGGAATGCCCTTGTCAGGGCACAGTGAGGAGTCTACCTAATCTGACTTGTGATGGTGGACCAGCAGATGAAGGAAGCAGCTAGCTTATTGGCAGGAGTAAGTGCTATTCTGAGAAGCTAAGGTGGGTGCTGTACAGTGGGCATGAATCTGGAGCACATGGGACCTTGTTGGGTCCATGTAGGACCAACAGCAACTACAGTAGAATGAGGACTTATCAGGGGCTCCATCCTGTGAGCTAGTATTGGGTTTCTCCCAATAGATATGCCACCCAGCCCAGCAAAACTAGGCAGAATGCAGCATGGTGGTAAAGGGAGAAGATGAACGTTGATAAGCTTCAGTATCTCAACCCAATCATGTGCTAAGACATCCTAGTCAATACAGCATCATAGGTCAGAAACAAGCTTAAGGTTTATTTTCATGAACTCGATAAGTCAGTATCTGCTTCTAGGTTGGTGTTAGGAGTTATGATAAAGAAAGTCTAAGTTTAGGTTTTTGATCCAGTTTTAGTCAGTTCCTTCATGTTGAGTTGTGGTATTCAATAAGTGACTAATGATTTGTCAACAGGATTGACTGTTAGGTTTTATTTTAGTGGGGTGGCATGTGGAGGGATGCTCAAAGTCATCCTTTATACAAGGCTTGTCCAAGACTTAAGTTGGCTCTTTAAGTATACTGGTTTCCTCAAGAAATGTAGAAATTCACACCATCTGTAGACATCTGTCTTTTTTTTTCCATTATGAGTAGTCTTACTCTACCCTTAGCACCAGTAGTTAGCTCGTGGTAAGATTGTCAATTCAACTTCCCCTCAGACTTGCAGGAGTTAAACCCTGGTAGATAATAACCAAGAACCAGAGTCTTTGGCCCACTTGAAAAGATTTCTACCTCTTCATTTTTGTGAGTGTGAGCACTGCAAGAAATTCATGTCAAGGAACTTTTAAATTGGTCTTTGCTGTTGGATTTAACCACCCCCACCCCTCCGTCAGTAACTAGCTATTGACACCTGCATGAATGGTCTTTAGAGGCAAGGAACAGAAATAAGTGAATTTAAGTGGAATCCTATGCCAGATAATTACAAGTGGGTTAGTACTTTATCTCTGCAAGTGCAGAGCACTCAGCTCAAGGTCAAATATGGTGTCAAACTGCTAGTGGGCACTTAATTGTTTACTTTCCTTTTGCAGTGATAGATTCCAGGCACAGGCAAGACTAGTTGATGTAGATAATGCTTTTCCTAAGTCCAAAACGTAAGGTTAGGAGTGCACACAAATTTAAGCCATTGCTTTAAAGGAAGAAGCTTTAGTTTGATACACTTAAGCGTAACATTCATAGAATTTAGGCCCTCAAGACAGTACAAGAATTCGTTAAATCCTTAGCTTCTGTATCAGACTTCTAATGCTTGGACCATTAGGAGGAAATGAAGTTTGAAAACTATTGATTTCTTTGTATCAGGATATCATTGGCTGATATAATCTGGTATCCCAGAAACTTGATTGATGCTTCTCTTGACCCTGAGCAACAAGAACTCCTTGCGAGTATAAGGTTTCCCAAGATCATAACATCTAGTAGTAATGGGCTACTTAGTTTAGATGATCCAGTATGTTCCATTACTGGGCTCCTTGGAAAGACTTAAGGCTCCTCAGGAAGCCACCCCCAAGTTAGAAGATGTAGCCAGCACTGGTACACCACCCCATGTTAAAACCCACGTGTCTAGACCACGTAGGTCCTTTGAACTCCACTCCTCTCCAGTTGGGCATTTGCCTCCCTACCAGGATCTGAATCTATGAGATGTCATCTTAGACTTTGGCTCACATAGCTGTAGCTAGAGATCAGACTTAAGTGTCGTCTGTTTCTTCAGGTGGTCTAAACCAAGAGACCAAGTCAACTAACCATTTTCAACCAAGCCCATAATGGCCATCCTGGCTTCATCAAGGCACTGGAGCTGATGTGTAGAATCTGGTTTTGTGATGGAGACCCAACCCCCAATCCCAGGATTGTTATGGGAAAGCTTTATCCTCCTCTCCCTGCACTTCTTGTACTCCATGTTCTGAAGATCCACGATGATTAGTAAGGTAGTTTCAAGGTTGGGCATTTTTGCAGGCTATGGCTGCTGGGTGACTCTGCCTTACCTGTATTCCTTTTCCGTTCTCAGGCCATGGGCTTTACTTTGCATTCCCGTGATCTTTGGTCTGAACTCTTCCCAGGAGCCAGCAACTGACTCAACAGGATTATTCTTGTCAAAGAAATTTTCGTATTGGGGATTAACAAACTCTGATGTCAAATGCCCAGTTCAAGCTCCTGGGAGATGCCACTTGTTGCACATATTGACCCGACTGTCCAATCAGTACCCCATACTTCCCTGCAAGACTAAAGGAATTTGGAGACATTAGTCTGTCCTTTCTGGATTTCTAGCAATCCATGCTTTCACCCCACACTCATCTCTGGAAGCCCCATCAGTCAATCTCCAAAACACATGCTTGGCAACAGTGAGTGGAAAGGTAGCCAGCAGAAAGGATAGCAAGTTAGATCGAGGGGAAAATTTTAGTCATTGCCTTGAAGTGAAACCAGAGAAGCAAAAGCCTGTCAGTTCACTTGAGGCCAGGATCCTAAGGATGAAGGACCGCAGGATGGCTAGCACAAGTCTGCACCGACTTGTTATGTCTGCACTAATGCTAGACAGTCATCTCCATCAGAAGTGCCCAAGAAGCACTATGAAGTGCCACAGAACTTTGGAGAAGGAAGCTCGTTTATCCATTGGTTCCCAGCTCCCATACATCAGGGATGTCCCCAGATGCCAACTGCCCCATACTTCTAGTCTGTTAGAATGATTTCACCAACTCAATGGTATATACATAGTTTTGTTCTACAAAACAGACATTTCTCTGGTGTTGATGTGGCTCTTGATTATGAGACTTGGAACATGTCTGCCAGCATGTTGTCGCTACAGGGGTTAGATCGATGGCTTTCTGTTTTCTGCTAAAACGACACCCTTACAACCCGAGTCTCATAGGCAATGTTGTCTTCGCTCTCTGATGTCTGTCTTGCTTCGGACTAAAATATCTTGACCCAGATCCAGCACCTGACCAGCTCTGGTGAAGCTATTCCTGCTCACAGTGTGGCTATCGAGTTACAGGATCTTGGATGCCTTGTGTTTTATTTCACTTGGTCATTATTGGACTTCCTGGTCCATCTTTGAGATTATGATGACTTCTAATACTTCAGGAAATTGATACTTCCACTACACTGTTGCCTCAAAATTCCCAAATTTTGCAATGACCGAGGATAGAGCACCGAGTCTCCCTAGGTTCCAGAAGATATTCTCCCCAGAGATGGTAGGCTACGAGAACAAAGTCAAAAGGCTTCTTCATACATTTTTTTCGATCCAGAATACCCTCCCCAAAGCTCATCTGTTGGGTAAGGCACTGTTCAGAAGTGAAGTAGTTGTGTGGGCTACAGTCCCATCAGTAAGTTAATTCAATTATTAACGTATCAAATGGATTATGAATGATTACTGGATGTGACTGCATATGGGTCAGATGGAAGTACATCACTGGTGGCATGGCCTTAAGGAAATTGTCCCTTGACCTTTTGTTTGCTTTCCAGCTGACAAAAGCCGAGCACCCACCATGCCCCATCCACTTTACCTCAGATCCAGAGCAGTGGAGTCAGCTAACCAGATCTGAAACTGACCAACATAAGTTGGCAGCCGTTTCCGTCATAGCAGACACTTCAGGTAGTAGGACTAGAGTGCTTTAGGTTTCTCTCATTTTAGAGAGCAATCAAGTGCTCTTAGGTTTGAGTACAATTCTCATTTCTTACTCCAACTTCAGTTGGGACACAATTCTAGACTGTTCTGTTAGTGTACATATTTCACTGTTTTGCCATCAAGCCAATTCCTACAGTGCCTGTAGTTTAGAGTTTGACATTAACTTACTTTCTAATAGGCCAAATGCTCAAGTGAACAATAGGCTTGTATTCTTGAGGACCAGGAGTAACTACCTCGCCAACAATCTGGATGACATCATTCCCGTCCAGATGGCTTAAAACTGACCTCATTTTCAAGTGTAAGTCTTTATTTACCTTGACACACGTGGCTTTGTAGACCAGACTTATGTCGCTTTCCCTAGAAACCCAGGGAAATAGTCTAAAACACAGACTAAGAAAGGCTCATGGGAACTCTTGAGTGGATACAGCAGTTGTCAGTACTCACCCCATATCCTCAGGGCCTTTGCCATTTTGCTATGACATTCCTCCATTCACACCACCTTTATCAACTTTTGTAAGCCTGGTGACCCATGGAAACTGAACCCATTATAGTAAGCCTCTTGACCAGAGGCCTGCTTGTTCATGCTTTCTCATCCAGATTCTGACCTTTACAGGATTTTGTTTCTTCCCTTAGCTATGGGCTACGATTTCCCATTTTCTTCAGTGCACTCAGTTTTTTTTTTTTTTTATTAAAGACTCTGCCTTAAGTGTATGAAACTCAGTCCTGACCCTGGTTACCTGTGGAGACACCTGAACAGCAATGTAGGGGCCAACTATCCACGAGTTTCCAAGTTCACTGGAGACCAACATTAACCCCAGGTATAGATCAGTATCTGGGAGGTTCACTTAGACAGTCCAGAGCACTTACTGTTTGGCAATGGATGCCAAAGGATTCCGATTGGCAGTGCTAGTGTTCATTTGTAGAACACATTTGTTGAATACCAAGTAGTTCACTTGTAATGCTCAAGTCATGGGGACAAGTGATATTCTGCCTTAAGACATGCCTTTATCCGTAGTCCACTATGTAGGGAAACCAACTCATTCTAGACTTAGAGTGTCTGGTTCTCAAGCAAAGCAAGGCACTTGGCCACCCCGTTTTTAGTGACCTGTTCACAAGTCATCCCGTACCATTCTTCCACCTAGTCCTGCCAAGAATAACCAAAGTACATTTTAGAAGCAGATGGAAGTTTGATATGCACACTACTGTCAAGACCAGTTTTAGCCAAGGAAGTTGGGAACACCCCAGTCTCAAGCACCTTACTCATGGGATTTCTGAGCTGGACTATTCCAAATTCCTTCAGGGCCTACTGCCAATAGTAACCAAGTCAAGAAGAGCTGAATGTAAGCTTAGATACAGGGCCTGTGAGCAGAAGTTAAAGGCAAGACCTTGATCAGGATGTTGGCCTGGGGTTTGAGGTCTTAACCACCAACTGAAGAGGAGGTGAACTATAGCTCATGGGAGGGAGCAGGGCAATACCTAATGCCAGATGAGGCTTCAACAAGGCAGTGCCATGGAAAAATGGCCGAAACCAAAGAAAGCAGACACTGAAGCTGACAGAGCCCCAACTGATTACTATCTTGCGCCAACAACGGAAGCCCTCTGTCCATTCAACAGGAACGTTTCCCGAGGTGGGGCAAAGGAAGAAATAACTGACAACAGTTCCTTCCTCTTACCCTCAGGAGATCCATGTCATTTGATTTAGATGATAGCACCATCATCCAGCCTTCAGTACCTGTGCATTTGGGGGTTTAGTGATCCCAATTCTGGAGTGTCTTTTGCTCATTTTTATGAGGCAGCACACACATCCCTGTCACCACTAGTTTCTGTGTTGAGGGCAAGTCTAACAGATGCCATGGTTTGTTCCGAAGGGCCAATTTAGATGCTATAAATCTAAGTGACAATGCACATGGTTGTTTTTCCAAGCATGTTTAAAAGATTAGGATGAGTCCAAGGACTACCAATGCTGCCTCTAAGAGCAGTTTCATTATATGCTACTGTAAGTGGCCAGTCAAGTCCAAAGCAGATGGACCTTCTGTCTTCAGAAGTTGCTTTCCTTGTTTTGTTTATGCTAGCCATTTACCGTGGAGCTTAAGCGTTTCCTCTGGAAGCTTCCAGCTACACTGGTGAATCTGTCATTTCTCTTGGTCACATGTCCTCTCGATTATTCCTAGGGGTATTCCAGGATCAATCCTGAGATCCACAGTTCTACCATTTTAGTGTAGGCAAGATGTTGCTTCAAGAAGCAACTGAGGTAAGTATCTAAGATTTGCTTTAGGATTTCCTTTAACAAGATGGAAAGCAAGAGGCAGCCAACAAAACCTACTTTGATTTCCAACTAATATTCAGTCATTACTTAATCCTTTACCCACTCAATAGTGATGCTTCCTTCACAATGAAGTGTGGTTTCTGTTAACAGTCTGTCCCATTTTTAAATGGCCTTACAACATGAGAGTAGAAGCAGACAAGCCACGTGATGTGTAAGTAGTCTACCATGTTTACTGTCTAGTAGTAACAGGTTCAATTTAGGAGTGTCACTGGGTCACTTTTCAGTGACCCTTCCAGAGTTAGTCTGTTCCCAAGGCTTCAGAGTAGAGACTCAACCAGATCCAAGCAACTTCTGCATGTCACCATCCCGGCTTCTAACGTTTACTTGATCTTGGACTCATGATTAAGTTGTCTTTTGGATTTGACTAGATTGGAAGATCCAGTTTTAAAACTGCTGCTTCTGTGTCTGGGATAGTCAGGGTACGGTGGTATCCCAGCCGACCAGAATCTATGGAAAGCTGCAAGAACATGGTTCCATTAGTTTCTCTGTAGTGCTGCTTCATGGTTGAAGCCACTTTTTGACAGCCATTTCTATATACCCCTGCGTATAGCAGCTTGTGTATCTTGAGAAGCCCCAGGGAACTTCCCATGGAATGGTAGGTCACTATTAAGTACCAGAATAGTAGACTAATCCTACAATAGGCTACCTGGTTTTTTAAAGTGCCTTGGTGAGTCTGGGGACTTCAAAGTAGCATCATGTTCCATGTTTATCGAGATGGCTCAAGTCTGAGTTATTATGCCCTAGCCTTCCTTGGCAGGGATCCCTTGACCTGTAACAGGTTTTCTGGGAAGGACCATCTAAATCCATCTACCCTAAGTCGATTCTCCTAGCCTTGGGCAACCTACACCTGCTAGACTCAATGTTTGACTCTGGCACAAGAGATCTTTAGCCAAGATAGGCTTCAGACACCAGTAGTTAGAGCTCTAGCTTCTCTAAGATCCTGTTCTAGGGCTCTGGAGCAGAAAGAAAAATATGAGACTACTTGATCCAATTTAATAGTTACACTTAGGTCTATGTGCACATCATGTTCAGTCGATGGGCTATTGCAGCCGACAAGCCATGAGTGAGCACCTGACAAGAGAAACCCTTAGGACTCTCCTGCAGTTCATTACAACATTTGAAGGTTATTTGTGAAGGGACACAAGAGCACAATAAGTGTCGATTCAGTGTATCAGTCATCAAGCTGGTCCATCAAGGATAAGATGGATGCTCATTCCAAGGACACCCATTTAAGTACATTTGTTCCAGAATGTCCTTTCAGGACTACTTTCTCCCATTCTCCCTAGTGTCGAGTGCTTTGAATGTGCCCCAATTTAGAGGTACCTCAAGACATCTTCATTAAGTTCTCTTCCTGTTCCATGGTCTAACTAAGACTACTTAAGCCAAGAGGTTGGTTCTGTTAAAAGTTACTATATTGGAGCTCAGTTTTCACGTTTAAAACCCACCTCTAGTTTCTCTACACATTTAAAGCAGGAACAGAAACCAGTGATAATGTGATTCAGTAGATTCTGCTAGTTGGCCGATATAGCCTACAAGGCTGCCTTACATTGCAACATTCAGACTGCCGTCTGGTATCGAGTTCTAGATCCTTGTCTATAGGAGACAGGGCTGGGGTCCTGGGTCACCTAGCAAATCCTAGATGTTAGGGGCACAGCATGAACACCCCTATGTGAAGGCCTCTTTGTCAGTGACCTAACCTCGTTTTTTTGAGTCTACTCCGAGAGTTCTCATTTGTGGGGATAAAGGAGGACACTTGAAGTGACGAGTCGGGTGGCATCTATTCATTTGTTGCTCGTGACCACTTATGATTCTTTCATTCTAATCCCTGGTAACTTGCCTTGAGAGTTTTCCCAAGGTCAGCTGCAGTCTTGAAGACCCAGATTTTAGAGGTACTTTAATGCATCTGACCTGTAGAGTAACTTACGTTTTTGTCCTGGTCCATGGTTGAAACTAAGGCTATTTAGTTCAGTCAAGAGGTTGGTTCTCGGCTCCAGGAATTTAACTAGAGTGCTAACATTCCTTAACTTCCAATTAAGGTCTAAAATCTGGCATTCACTTGGTTAAGCCAACCAACACACAGGATTAGAAAGCCACCCTTGACACCCTCAACCTTGAGTTAAGACTTCTTGAACAATTTCCTAAGCCAAAGTCATTAGCATGGATGTTGGCACACGCCACATTTTGTAAAAGTGCCATTTACAGACCTTTCATGGGTCATATGGGACATGTTTGTATAGTCACAAGTGAGCATCTGTGAGGGCTCAATTCCAGTCATGAAGTAGTCTCAAACCCAGGCCTTTGGTAATTTCCAGGAGACATCTAGGGCCAGCCCAGGCAGCTTCCGGGATTTATTACTATGTGAACACCTACATTTAACTACAGGCAGTTCTTGTTTATAGGGTCAGGCCACACTAGGGACAATGAGGTTTCTGCAATAGGGAGACCTGTTCTAGAACGTTAGAACCCATTTGATGTAGCCAGGAACTAGTACTTCGGTAAGATAAACTTGTACAAGAATATATCATGGAATCCTTTACTATGGCTTAGCACTTGACATCTCAGCAAGTATTTTTACAGTAGCACTCTTTACTTCATGTCTTGCGTATAACTGGCTTTAGTGAGAACTTTTCCCTTCTATTATTCAGGAACTGGTCGTAAGACTCAATTATGATCACAGCAACTTAAGACCAGAGAATCCTATGACCTGGCCATGTTCCTTGGAACATATCTCCCTTAAAAGGGGAATGCATCCCAAGGATCTCCATGGGGCTCTCCCACGTCAGCCATAGCTGGTAAGAGTGTTGCCATAGATCCAGGCTTCCTGGTGTCTGTGAGGATGGCATTTTAGAATAGGGGTCAGGGGGCTGCATAGTCGATGCTTAGTAGACATGGCATCCACAACAGGTAGCCGCGTCAGGATGCTCAACTTGCAGGAATTTAGCAGGAACTTGACTGGTATACTTAGGGGCAAGATAGATGGGCAACAATAATTCTGATTATATATGTATTAAGCAGTAAGAGCAGCTGAGGTGTCAGCAGTTAGAAGCAGTCATCATCTTTGACATCTTTGGAGCCAGCTCAGTTAATCGTCAGGTCATTTGACCAAGTATTAAACTGGTCAAGTTTGATATAGTTCAAAAATCAAATGAGAAGGGGCTTTGTGTAAGTATTTCACTAGTTCCACGTTCATTTCTGCTAGTTAGTCCTGTGTCATGTGATCCATGTTCAAGTTCCAAGTTGCCTGTGACAGTCCCTTAACCAGCCACGGATTTTAGACTTGCCTCAACCTCAACAGCTACGTAGGTCAGAGTCCATCCCGTTGGTGTGTCCAGGTTGTAGGCTTTGCTTCTGTCAAGCCCTGCCAGAGTTCTCAGTTCGTGTTTTCAGTCGGTTGAAGGGAAGACCCGAATCCCGAAAAGTGACGTGTCAGATATGCAATCCTTTCACTTACAAGGGCCATCTCTGCCCATTTGCTTGCGTGACTACAAACGCGGAAAGGGAAAAAAGGCCCATGATGGACTATTGACAGAGGGTCTGAAGATACTGGCATCAAGGACTCAAGAGCCAGGTTAGTAGCCTTGATCCAACAGGGAGGGGGTGGAAACTAGGTGATGAGATGCAACCAGAGACTTCTCAGGGTGGCTCCAACACGTCTGTAGACGTCTGATCATTTCTCCAATCATCTAACCAGGATTGACAAACTCAACCCTCCTCATGCCGTTTCCTTGACCCATGTGGCAGAGTTATGGTAGGAAACACCAAGTTTAATTCCCTGGAGAGAATCTTTGCCCTTTGACTCCCGTAACTATCACATCTTAAAACTGTAAGGACACGGGCAGTTCCCATCTTAATTCACTTGATTGGCATATACACTACTCAGCCGAGTGGTCAATAGTAACTGCTGTACCAGAGGTAGTCTCTCTACTTGTCAGCTGTGGGCATTTTGAGGATGTTAGTGATCATCTTTTGGTGGCCAGGCAAGTCTAGTCTTCTAGACACTCCACTGACAGATGATCTGGACTGTTCCAATATCACTAGTGTAACTCGTGAAAAAAAAACACGAGTCTTCGGGGGGCCTGGAACATGTTAGGTAGTGAAGCTGTATTCGGGGTGAAGACATTGAATCATGAGGGCTCTGACCTCACCTTCGATTAATTGTCAATCCATGAAGTTGACGAGAATGAATTGTTGGGCGACCACGGTAGGTGGGTCGTGGTTTGATTAAACAAGACACCAACACCCAAGCACAAGGTTAGAAGCCTTTGGAAACAAAAATTCATCTCGCCCTCCTGTTCTGTCAGGTTTTGACTGCCACAATAATCTGACTTAGAGTTCTGAGATTGAGGACTTCCATTCCAGTCCTCTGTAAGTGAGGAGATGTTCAGCTTGTTGAGCAAGATGGGTCCATGGCTTTGGGACACACGCATGGCAGAGTCTTCTCAGCATAACGTGAGTCAAAAGCCTTTGATATTCAGAGGGTTGTCCGATTTAGGAGGCCAGTGGTTTTGGGGGGGGGAGTTCCAAAGTTCACTGGAAGACTGAAGGCTAGTTAAGCCTCATGCCTCCTCACTTTTAGTAGGTGGCTTCAGATTTCAGAAGGGAAGCACTTGGGAGTAGTGCTGTAACTCCCCAGTACCTCAGCAGTCATTTAGACTCCTGGAACAAGGGATCCGCTTCAGATCCGAGGTTCAGAACAAGTTTCTCTGCAATGTGTTCATGACCCTTCATCCTGGTGGTGCTAAAGGTACATGCCTTAGACAATTCCAGAATGCTACAGGAAGTTGAAAGCATCAACTCCTGCCACCCTATTCCTAGTCCCCTTATAAAGGCAGGATGACCGAGATGACATGTGTCCTTGAAGCCAGAGCCGTCTTTCTCTTTGGCCTTGCATATTTCATGCACAGATCAAACTCCTTGAATATGGTACAGCAGGCACAGCTCAGGGGCTCAAAGCCCTGTCACTGTGAACAGGCCTTAAAGCGTTTCCTCATGTTATGCTGAGACTAGGATCAGATTTGATGTGGCCAGGTAGATCCTGTGAACAGACGTTGTCCTTCTGTGCTGCAGCCTTTCATGGCTCTGAAAGTGATGCTCTAGCATTTTATCAATTCATGTGAATCATGAATCCGACCAGAATGTGGACTCGGGGTCAAGATGACTCACGGTTGGCTACATGGTCAAGATTCAAGAGCCTAGAGACAAGGCTCCCCTAGAGGAAGGCTATCGATAAGCTTGTGGGAAAAGGCAGTGTTTTTTTCTCTCCAAAGGCTGCTAACCTTGTGCTTGGCCCCTGGGGCCTTCGAGTCTGGATAGAAGTTTGAGTGTTCTGAACCAGATATCCCAGTTAAGGATCTCAAGCTAGACCATCACCAGGAACTTAGTAGATAACATCGTTTCAGAGTTGTGACCCTTGGGCTGCAGCTTCAAACATTAGCTTCATTTTTTAATGTGAAAGTGTTTGGGCAACGACCTTCAGATATTTTTGTTGGTTATGGTTTAGGCGATTGGTAGACCATCGCCTCTCTCCAAACGCCCCCCTCCATCTGTGGGCAAGTGTCTTCCGCTTTCTGCAGAACCGTTCACCTGGAACCACTAATTGGTAATTCCCTGACCCATCCTCCGGATGCCCGAGACAAGTTTTAGTCTGGCTGTGCCGATCACGGCATTAATCTAGCATGTTCGAGTGAGAGGCAGACGGGGATAAGACTGGTTTTGAACAGCTGGGGTGAGGGAGCGCTGCTCTCCAGAAGTAGGTCTCAAGAGTCAGGCCAGCAATCTATGTCAGATTGATGACTGCAAGCTTTCTTTGTATTCAGGAGTTTTAGAACTAGCAACATTATGCTACTTATTCTACAGTTGCATTGCACAGTTGCAGCATGCAATGTTTGGAGCTTTATGTAGCTCAGGGGAGTCGAGTGTTTAGTGTTACTGTTATGCCGGCAGGTTCAGTAGCCGAGGAGCTTGGTGAAACATGGTGGTTGTCTAGCACGACAGTTCCTCTGTTCACAGGAGCTGTGTGCCGAGATCAAGGAGGCTGGTAGGACTAGTGAGCCTGCTCACTGAGGGCAGTACCACAGCAGCTAGGCATCCTGCCCCTTTGCGTAAGATGTTTCCTAGGCACCGAGCATGCTACAGCCATGAAGTCAGACCCGAGTCTGAAGCACCGCGTTCCATATTGTGTACCGTAAGGGAAGAGGATCCCACTTCCCTCAGAAGTCGGGGCAATGGGATTGCGGGGGCTTACTATCTTCCAAGCTAAGACCTGTGTGCATGTATCAGTTCCAGCAGGAACCGAATCAGATGGTTTAAGGTTTAAGGAGGAAAGTCCTCTGGGAAGAGAAGCTTAAGAAAGGAACAAAGTATCAGACTAGGAGTGGTGGAAAGCTACTAGCAAACCTAGAACCAGAAGAATAAAGTTACCTCAGCCCAGTGAGAACTTCGGCAGGAGCAACAGGTTTAAGGACTACCATTCAAGACATGGCTCCTTCCGAGAAGGAATTTGGGGAAGAAGTGCCCAACTCCTTCCCGCCAACACTCCACTCCCCTAGCTAGCATTGGCAAGCGGCAAATCCAATTGCCTGTTAGCTTTCAAGGGAGCCGGAGTGAAATATAGTCCAAAGCATACCCCTCTCAGGACAGTGGAGAATGGATATGTGTAAGGTCAGAAGCCAGGTCACCTAGGAGCTAGTAGGAAAGTGGAAAGCGTCACAGTGCGAGAGGACGTGAAGTTTATGCGAGGCAACTTCAACCCAGTCCCACTTGCCAGAGGTCATGTCACCTGGCGTGACCCCAAGCTGGATCAGGGGACTTTTTATTTTTTAACAGGAACAGTCCTTTCCCAAGTATTTCAGAGCATAGTCATCGGGCTTGACCTGCCTTTTGTTCAACTCAAAGGACCCTCAATGGTGGGGATTTGTTTGCCCACGATGTCATAGAGGAAAACATTGGGCTAATGAATGCCATTCTTACACTACTGTAGAAGGTACGCCATTGCCAAAAAACAGACAAGGGGGCCCGATGCCCTGGGGCCCACTACTACAAATATATGGGGCATTGAAGGATCCCAGCAACACCGTCAGGGTAGTGCCCAGGACACATTATCCGTTAACTCCCTTATCAGACAAACCGGAGGTAGTGCAGGATTGGACATCTGCGCCTCCGCCAGAGCAGTAGTGACTCCAGAGATGGGAGTTCAAATCATTCCCACAGGGGTAAAAGGACCTCTTCCCCAAGGAACAGTAGGCTTATTGTTGGTACACAGTTCTCTAAAAGAGTCATAATCGGGATCAATAACCCCAGGACTTATGAATGTGAGTAGAAGTTGTAGCTAGTTCTCCAAGGGATATCTCAGTCATTTCACCAGGAGATGGGATTGCACAGTTATTAATACTACCCAGTTGACAAATTTTCCATTCATATTTTAGAAAGGTTCCCGCTACCTTGGGCTCCCGCTCAGTTCCCCTGCAATAAATGAGTTCCCGCTTCAGCCTTCAAGTTGCTCGTCACCTCCCGGTTATTTGGCCCAGACGGACTGTGGCAGGGACTGAGTGCTTAACCGATGACCTTTCCTTGTGGGTTCACTGTTCACACAATGTCTACAGGGTTAGGCTGTGTCCAGTTCAGTATTGCTTTTCCAAATCATTAGATTATTTAGTCCAGTTATCAAGGAGTTCAGCTGCCTAAGTCAGACTGATAAATCCCAATTAAGGGGGCATTATCCCAATAGGTAGCACCTGACAGGTCTCAAGTTGGAACACTGTAGGGGGTTTTTGAATAATTTTATGGATTTTTGTTCTCAATCTAGAGAATTTAAGACATGCTTTCCTTCGTCTATGCTTTTATTCTTGTAAAAGCACCCTGTGTACGTTCATGCTGCACACATCATAATGATGTCTAGCAACAGAGCAGTATGGCTGGAGGAGGGCATGAGAGTTAGTGCCTTTGTTGCCGTTTCTGGAGTTTCAGCGTCACACCCGTTAGTCCACCTGAGACTTAGCCCATCGACAAATCACTGTAAGTAGTTCATCTTCAAACCATGTTCCCTGGCCACTTGATACTTTGCTGAATAAATAAGCCCCAAGTTACGTGACTTATGTTCTGGCATCAACTCATGCTCAGACTTCCAGCTTCCACTACGGCCTGGTTGGTTCCAGTGCAGGCAACAACTCACTTCAGGTTGATGCCCCTTTGCCTCGAGGGAATCCCTGTGCTCCAGTTCCAGGGATCCCTGCTGCTATGAATCCAGGCAGGAGCCATGATTTGAAGCTAGTCCAAGGAGCCGAGTGGGGGGGAAGATCCTTTCCAGGAAAACCTTGAGGGACTTCGAGTATACCTGGCTGGCAGTGCTCAATCGTCATGCTCCTTCGCATTGTTTCTCCCCACTGCTCTGGGCCACATTTCGTTTCTTTACCCATATCAAGTCCTCATGTTCGTCTGCAGTCTTGAGAGCAACCCAGGTCAGTGTCACTTCACAACCAGCCAGAGAGTGTGTAAGCCCCTCTTGGGAGGGTCAGTGGAATGACTTTAACCACCCAGTGCAGCATGGACTGGTCCGAGATGTGGTACCAAGTAGAAAGTCACTTGGTGTTCACCTCCAGCCACTTCTTCCAGTTAAGACTGACATAATACCCCTCAGGTACAGATTATATGGCCAATCAAGCCTAGGGGGAAGATCTGGGGACATTCCACTAGGTGGTCACCTGTAGTGCCTCAAAGACAGGCAAGTGAGTTCAGCCCTCCTCAAGGAGAGTTCTGGATCTCCAGTCTCCCATCTTGTGCTCGTTTTATTGTTGTTTGGCCATTGTACATCTTTCCTATTCATCAACTTTGGCTTGATACTCTTCAGGAGCCATTTAGAGCTTCTTTCATGGAACTTGACTGGTATAAGGATTGAGGAGGACTCTAACCTCTTGTGGATATAGTCATTTCACAGTTACCTGCCTTACAGACTTAAAGGTTTGTGTTGAAGCAGGTTGATCGCATAGTAGTGAGTATGAAGAGTTTAAGCTGGCCTGGCTAGGTACTTTGAGGAAAGCTGAGGAAGAAAGTATTGTACTTATATGCATTAAGCTCCATGTAGTGTCACTTTGTTACCTCATGGAGCTGCAGCGATACAGTGTTTGGTCTTCACAGCTCCTAAAACCCTTGCAGTCTCTAGGGAGAGTTGTCCTAAATGCTGATAGGATGACAGGATGACTGGAGGCCCCTAGACAGCTTTGCAGAGATGAGCAGCTTGGGATTTTTCAGCCCCACCCGCCAGCCTCTGAGAGGAGGTCTGGCTTGGCCCTCTTATTTGATAATTAACTGCAAATAAGATGCAGATGAACAATCACAAGCGATTTTAGTGTTGAGGTCTGTGGCCCATTCTAGCAAATTAATGAATCAAGGGAGTAGTGGGAGCTGTTTGTAGCCAGTTGGAGGTAATGTAGCTCACTGCAATTGTCATCTAATACAAGGGGTTTCTGATGGAACCCTCTTTAACCTGTAGGATCTAATGCTCTTCAGTCACTAAGATGGATTGGAACACACCCAGCTAGTGTTCACTAGAAAATTGTGAGTGAGGCGACCCCCTCCCCCTCATGTCTGTTAGAAACATGCAGTGGTGACTAGGAAAGACTTCTCCAGTAGGTAAGCAAATGGCAATGCATGGTGGCTTTCATTTAAAAAAGAATGCTCGGTTCCATATCTCATGCTTCTGTTCTGCTAGTGTACAACACTTCAGAATTTGATGGTCCTTTGCATTTGGGGATCTTGTATGACCTCACAGCTTCTATTTAATCACAAGCTCTTTCCCTCCATGTAGTTATGCACAGGTCTTGGTATACCCATTAGTTTTATTTGCTCAACCTTTCCAACTTTCGTCTTTGAATACCCTGTGGTAATATCCAGTCCTCTGAAGCTTTTATATTAACCTCAAGGTGGAAACTTAACTATTCCAGCTTGAATATTTTGTACAGTGTGTGACGTCTACGTCTAATTATCCCAAGGATGAGGGTTATGGAGCACGCTTTCATTGTGCCTCTTAGAGCACAGAGCATGCTTTAAGGCTAAGACTTCTAGAGGGTTCTCAGGGTTGGTGCTGTGGGATTGACTTCTCCCAGTTCACTGTTGGAAATTTAATCCCCAATGCAGCTGTGTTAAGAGGTAGGACCTTTGAAAGGTAAGGTTTTGCCCTCATGAATGCACTCAGTGGTGTCCATTTATAGCAATACCCCTGTGGCATGTCTGAACCTTTTAGATGAACACCTTACCTTTGCCTTCTACCACAGGTTACATCCAGAAGGCCCTCACTAGATGGCCAGTTGTGACGTTCTGACTTCACAGCCCCCAAGACAGATTCTCATTCATTGTGAAATCCCCAGTGTATGCTTTTTATGGTAGCATACTTTTTACTGACAGTTGGGCTTAGGACTTGTGCCACCTCATAAAATGCCAAAGTCTCAAGTGTATCCCCCCTTGAGTGCACCATAGGCCAGAGCCATACTAGGTATCCAGGTTTAGCTAGTTTCGGACTCTACTTCCAACATAAGCCATCTTTCAATGTTACAGCCGAGTTGTTACATTCTACCTTCTTACCGGTTTGAGATAATGCTCCCTTTCAGACTAGGTCGTTGGGCCGATAGTGGGAAATTCTGGGTAGAGGCCGTGTAAGTCACGGCTCAAGTCATGAGGGACAGTAAGTGTGGCCAAGAGTCCAGTGTGCAGACAGGCAGAAACCTCATCCTCCACCCACACCCAACTTCTTAGCCCGGGACTCGCAGAGCTGGTAGAGAGAAGGCTCCCTGGGTTTCTCTGAAATGAGACCTCAAAGTATTTGAGACAGTTTTGTTGGTCCCTACTGCAAGAAAACCAGTGCCTCAGTGAAGGGTTGACAGTGAGGTCCTTGTGCTACAACGTTGTGTTTATCTGTCTTCCCTCCAGCCATTGCCAATCCACCCAGCTCCCGAGCTCTTGACCCCATTTCCACTCGGCTTTGTCTTGCCTCCACCAGTGCCTCGTAGTACTCGTGTGGTATATGTTCCCTTTGGCAGTCCATGTTGTCCGTTAGTCCTGCGTGGACCTACGGCCACACCACCTGCGGCTCTTCAACTCTGTACGTGGAACCTGGTTACTTGTGTAGGAAACTGAAGTCCAACAAACCCGACTTTCAGTTCTGTAACCTTTAGTTTCTCTGCTTCTAGTTCAGTTCAGAGCAGAATCTCCAGTTTCTCCGACTCCTTTGGTAAGTCAGGCAAAACGTTTCTCCCATGAAGTTCCTTGAGGGATGCTCACTCAATTCATGTATGCCTGGGGGCTGCTGTCACATGGAAGTGTGACACCTTCCCACCAAAGGAATTACCCTAGCAGGTGGATTTGTTACGCTTGTGGTGATCGGTAGGAACATTTTCCTAGTTAGGTCGTCTGAATCTTCATTTGTAAGTGGCTATGTGAAAAGATGTCGATAGCTAGTTGAGGTTGAAATGGAGCCAGTTTCCTAGTAGAGTATAAAAACACATCACGGAGTAGGGATTCCCAGCTCTGGTTTGGGGAACATCAAGATAGTTCCAAGGTACTCAAGTTTGTGCCTAATCTTGCATTGTTAGCAAATGCATGGAGTTTATTTTTGGCAGCGGGTCTGCTCTACAGTTCCCTGGCTGATGGCCACATTTGAGACCGAAAGCCTGGTACAGCAGAGCTAGGCCCCACCCATAAGCCTGTGAAGTTGCTCAAGAGGGGTGTGTTCACTGCAGCCGTAACTGCTAGTAGGCAGTCACCTTAACTGTTCATTCAGGATCACTCAAGTAGAGAGATGTACAGATAAAGCCAGACGTTTAACAGGTTCACTTACATCGTCAGGTAAGCCATGTAACACAGTACTTCAAATTCCGTGCATGAGCCAAGTTTCTTAAAATGTACAAGATATTCCCCTCTAGCTGGAAGAGAATATTAAGTCAACGAATTCTGTAGTGCAGAGATCCAGTAAACCCATGCCAGATTTAGGAATGGCAAGCTCTCCATACCCCACTCCAATCTGAGTTGAGTTGCCGAGGGAGACTAGATTCCAGGTTTGGGAAGCTGAGATTTAGGAGCTTTGACAGTACCCCCTTTGTTTGAAGTCCCATGCTGTAGGATCCTGAGATTATTCTCATTGAGAGCTCAGTAATGGTCTGGTACCTAGGCCTATCTTTGCATGTAATCAAGTCCTCCATGTATAGGACTCTGAAAAATGAAGCTGTATCTAGACGATGTTAATTGAGTCAAGCTGTGTGTAATCAGTTGGGTATATAAGCCTCTGCTGTCTCGCAATACAGTGTCTCCTGCTACCTCGGGTGCCAGCTACTTTGAGTAAAGTGGTTCCCTTCAACCTTCAAGTTGCTTATCACCTCTTGGTTATTTGCCCAGCCAGACTGCGGCAGGAAGCAATCTTTTACCTTTAGGACTTACTTTGTCTAAGTCTTCAATGTCCATTCCAAGTCCTGAGAATTATATCACACCATGGCAAACCCGTCTTTGGGACATCTGAAGAGGCATGGAGGAATCTAGCTCCTTGGTTAGTTCATTGAACTGGCCAACTTATGTCTTGCCTGGACAATGGTATGAGGCATTCCTAGCCAAGACCCTACCCTAGGGTCTACGAGGTTAAGGAGTAGCTTAGAAATGAGATGCTTAAAAGCTGAAGAGATCACAGGACAGTGAGCTTCTGTATCCTCTCCCAGCACACCCACCTGTGGAACAAGTGACCTCGAAGTTTTGGCAGGTTAAAGTGCTTCAACTTTCATCTCGGTACATAACACTCCGTAGCAAACCGAGTAGCAGGTTCAAATAGCACTCATGACAGGGATGACTGCATTTCACTTGTTGAAAATGCACATCGGAAGTTCACCTACGGCAAGAGACCAGTGTGATGGATTCACAAGGCCATGTCTCTTCCCCCAGAGGACCCAAGTCTGTAGGTGAACAAGTCAGGTAAGGCACAAGTTTGCAGCAGACTCAAGCACGTTGAGCTAGAAAGCACCTGGTCCTAAAGAGCTCTGAGGGATTTTTCTAGCCACTCATGGTTTGTGCGCCCTACTTACCCCGTCTATCTGGATGCTCGCAACCGATGAGTGGGCATCTGAGGAGTTACTCTAGCGACAAATAAGTGCACTGTGGGCAAAGCTACTTCATCTCTGCTTTCCGAAAGCCAGGCACGTAGAAAGCAGAAGCAAAGCACTCAGTAAGAAGCCTACTATCGAAACCCTGGAAACTGGATGGACTGCCACAAAAGTGCCTCACTGTTAGATGGCGCTCCGAGTTCTACAAGAACCTTTAGAACCTGGTCTTGCAGTGTCCCTCCGACCATGCTCATGCACCACACCAGCCATGTACAATGCTGGTGTAGACTAAGGCCATGTGGGGCCTGTGGATCCCGAGAACTGACCCCTTGGTGGTCCTTCCTTACTGCCTCCCCTTGACTAAGGTTTGGGTTCATCTTCAACTAGGCAAGATGGATTCCCAGGTTATTTCTTCCTATTGAGCTGGCCAACACTGGATTCTTCTCATTTCAAATAGGGAAGCTCATGAAAAGTGTGGAGACATGCAATATTGAGAACCTAGGATCTAAGACTCAAGCTAGTTCAGACTTCAGGAAGTAGTTACCCTTCATGCCCCCACTGAGTGGTTGCTGGCTCTGACCTCCACTACTGGCAAACCGGTTCTCCATACTAAGCCAGCTTTGTAGTTTCTCAAAGAAATCGTTTGCCACATCACCTCCAATTTCAGTGGCTCCAATATATTTCCAGTTTGTTCTTTCTTGCTTCAAGGACAGGAATGAATTCCAAGCTCTAGACACTGGAGCTTGAAAAGGTCCAGTTGAGACTTACTTAAGGTCAGTGATCCGATATTGTTATACTACCAGAAGTCCCTATGTATTTAAAGGTATGGAAGCCTGAAGTTTTTCCACTTCATTCTGTGATTGGCCCGAGACAGTGCAATTCTAGCCTCCATGAACAAAATGGACTGAAACACTGAACCCAGCCGTTTATAAAGTCATGAGGTTACAATGGACCAAGTCTGCAACACCTGCAGTTTCAGCTGCCGTTCCAGATGAACGTGGGAGAAACTTCTGTTCAAGTCAAGGGAGGGAACCATGTTTGTCCTAGAAAATGATAGGCCCACAGAATCTCCAGCTTGTCTTTGATTCTAATATACCAAAAGAAGGCAACAGGAAGCATCGTGTCCACAGGATACTCCCGCTAATTACGGTTCACTGGAGAAAAATGACTTCAATTTACACGATTGTTCGTATGCTGATCTGAACTGATTTAGACGTCTAGAAAGCCATGAAAACCTGGAGTCTTGATATTTAGGCCAAGCACCACTATCCTTGATCTGCACTGAAGTTCAGTGTTTAAGTGAACCAGGAATGGAAGACCAATTCTAATGAGCTTCAGTCCAGCAGGGTTCATCCTCACGTTTCCTTGAGGAACTTTAACTTTAGAAGCCATTCGTTTTCCTAGCCTGCTTATAGCTTTCAGGCAGGTCCCTGCCGTGTCTGAAACCTGTTTGAGACCCATTCTTGGTGTACCATGGTGCACCCATCTTTGATAAGGTCAGGCTGGAAATGCTACGTCAGTTTCAGACTTATTCCAAGTTCATTAAAGATACCTATTCAGCCCCATGTGACCAAGGTGGTTTGATTCCTCTGGCACATGAAGGGAAAGCCTTCCGAAACTCTTGATCAGTTTTCAGAGGGACCCTCATCTGAAAGGGACACTAGATTATTTCTTGCATGACCTTCAACCGAGGCCGAATTCAACGTCATCTGACCTTTCCGCTTTTCCCTTTCCCTGTCATTGGCACCCCCTGAATGGTACCAAACCCCCTTTCACTGCACTGGCAAGAAACACCCGACCTCTCAAGAGGCTTTGTTCTGGGACAGACATCCAACAAGCGAGTTTTTCCTGTGAAACATACATAGGATGTATTAATGGCATCTCTTCCTCTAGGTATCACATAAGCCTTATGAATTATGACAGTGCAGATGTATTCCCCAGTAGGCAGACAAGCCTTCAGAAGGTGTGCTATGTAGATCCGAGTTCAGTAGGAACTACGGATAGTCATGCATTTCATTAATCAACCAGTCCCAAGCAGGACAATGATTGGCGCAAGGACAAGTTACTGTTAGTTCTGAGAGGACTTTCAGGTATTAGAGAGGCAACAGGTGGGAAACGGGGACTTAATACCAGCATTTAAGTTCCCGAACCCAATTCGCAAGGCGACTCTAGCCATCTAGGGCTAGAAGGCACCTGTCAGTGCCCCTACCCAGTAATGGTGTTTTACAGTGTGAATGCCCGTCATTCCCGTTAGGATGACCAGTGGTAATTCTAGTCAGACCCCCCCCCTTTGGCACTGCTGGAAGGTAACCACCAGGGAATGTTGAGACCCGAGTGCCCCCACAGCTCTGGCAGCTCTGGATCAACATTGTAGAGGATCTTTGCATCACTCTCAATGCTGTGGGTAGAATAGTTACTTGGTACTTGAGCTTCTGTCCCAACCAATGGTTTCCTTAACAAACCAGATGTGTTCTATAACAGGAGTAGGTGGTTGACTTAAGATGCCTCACGTTCTATTTGGAAAGTTCCCTCTCAAACCGCTTGTGTTTTAGAATTCCCTACCCCTGTTAGAAAGGGACCTACTTCTAAGAAGGTTAGGAGCAAGTGTTATTAGCCAAAAATTCATGTTCAGGTCAAGTTGCCCCAGAACAAGTCATTTTCTAGCCTTTATCCTTCATAGATAGGATTAAGGGGAGGTATGGAATATGGTAGAGGTTGCTTTCCAACTGCTCCATGGCATGAGACCATGAAAGCTGATAGTCATAGACCCAACCTGATCTTTCATTAAAATTGGAGCCATCTTGCCACAAAGCCATGAAAAGCTAATTTCGGCTTTACTATACATTACTGCAAATTCTGGGCTGGGTATGTGGCTCAAGCCGTAGCGCGCTCGCCTGGCATGCGTGCGGCCCGGGTTCGATCCTCAGCACCACATACCAAAGATGTTGTCCGCCGAGAACTAAAAAATATTTAAAATTCTCTTAAAAAAAATTACTGCAAGTTCTGAACCTGCTTGGTATGCCTGCCCGTGCCTTGAACTCACCATGCCTGGCTCTCTGACCAGATAGCAGCCCTCTGAAACTTTAGTGACACCTCATAAATATTGGCCTTCCCTGGCCAGACAATGACCCTCAGGCTCTAATGGTCCTCAAAAATTCCCATGTTGGCCAGCAAAAAAAAGATGTAAACTACCATTAGTGTGATGCTTGTCAGTTCTGTTATCTGTAACTACCCTTTCGTGCAAATTTCTGGGCTATAAAGCTGGGCTATAGGAAAGGTGGGGGGGCTGTCTGGTTCCCTCCGTTTCGGGAGGGAAAGGCAGCCTGGCCGGTCGAAATAAGCTTGCTTTAATTTTATTTTAATTGGAGTCCGTGGTCTTTTCTTGCATCCTGGTCTAATAGGATAGCTTCTCAGCGACGTGGGTCAAGGAGGGATTTTACTGGGATTTAATACTGGACTCAGAATAGTTTGAGGATTCAAGGTTGGATACGGAAGCACACACTACTGCCACGGTCGAATCCGGGAGGTGGTATAAGAACATACGTTTCCGCTGGCACACAGTGATGTTGGGAGAATTCAGATCAAGTACACTGCACTGATCCGGAGGGCGAGTTACACTAGCCTCATCAGGGAAAGAGACACAACTCTCAGTTGTCTGGAGGGCCAAGGCAGAATATTCCTGCTGGCATTAAGGGCTGGGGGAGCTTTTCTGGACTTCGGGGGAAATTTGAGCCAGTTTGAGCTGGGTCGTGGCCTCCCTTTGGATTTTGCCAACTTACAGAAGTCTTCCATGTTTTGGAAGAACTTTTAGCTTTAGGGGGTCCTAATCCAAAGTTGGAGTTTATGTTCCAGTAGCATGTTTCTTAGTAATTAGGACCATGGGTCGAAGCATGGTCCAGTTGAGAGCAGTGGCTGCAGCTATTCTGCTGGTTAGCGGGCCTCCGAATTAACCTTGGTATCTACGTAGGCTCAGATACCCATCCCCAGCCAGTTTGAGAAGTCAAGTCAGTCACCAGCTCAGAGGGAGGACTCAGTCCCCCCTGGCCTACTGAGGTTATGTTAGACCAAATCCAGTTCGTCTACTCAGAACCTCAAGTCCCTTCGAGAGTCAGTAGACTAATGAGCCAATTCCAGTCAGACTGGAGTTCAATTCAGCCTTCCCTTTACAGCCTCCCATCAAAGCCTCTTGATAGAGGGGCCTGGTTTTTACGTAGTTTTGTAGACAGCAAACTAGTGAAGTGACCATCCTCTTCCCAACACCTGCAACACCTGCTCTTAAATCCCTGCAGGTATTAGGGCTCCCAGCTGAGAGTTCCTACACTCCCCATCCGTTGTCTTCCACTGTAGTCAGCATCAGCTTCCAGAGATCAAGGTAGGCAAGCATTTTGAGCTCAAGAAACAGAGCTTTCCTTCCAATCATTCCACTGTGTTGAGATTCCATTGCTTTCCCATCTGAAAAGTTCAGCCTTCCCTTTGATGACCCCCCCCCAATCCCGTCAGCTGAGGATTTCAGAGGAACAATGGGAGTGCTTGGAAAACAAGGGCCGTCTGCCCTAACCTCAAGTCTGCTTCTAGTTACCTCGCCTGCATGTGCTCTCCATGATCAAGCCCTCCTTGTCTACAGGATACTCCCTTGTCAGGTAACTTATGGCTTCCATTCCCCACTGCTCCAGAGATTATGGAAAGCCGTGCGATTTTCGCATTGAGAGTCGGGCAAGAAGACTTTGATTCTCATTTGGCTTCTGATGTTGGATGTTGTTGACCATCCTCCCTTTAAAATATTTTGTTTCCTTTGGTTCTGTGAAGACTAGTAAGCAAGCCAACTAAAAAAAAACAATTTGTCTCCGGTAGTCAGCTTTGCATTGCTAGGACTCAAATTCTCGAGTACTAACAGTTTGAGGTTCAGTCCACCATCTGCCCAGCTTTCTCTTGACGAGAGGTGGGGCAGAACATCATGGTGAGAGGGCAAGACAGTAAACCTAGTTAGGTCATAGTAGCAGAGCAGAGGAGGATTGGAGATAAGCCCCTAAGGGCATGTTGCCTCAAGGGAGCCACCTCCAGTCACACCCCATATGCGCAGTTGTCAAGTTACTCCATCCAGTGGATTAGTTAATGGTTTAGGCTGTGTTTTTAGTCTAATCATGACCTCCCAGGTATCACATCACTATCAAGTGCTTTGTGCCAGTTTTCTAGGCTACAAAGAGTCATGGTCCATGAGAACGTTTCTGAACGCTTTAAGTTGCTTTGCCACCTTTCTCAGAAAAGTAGGGGATCACCTTTGTGGGGGCTTTGCTTTCTCCCAAGAGGACGAAGTCACAATCCTGTTAAGGACTAACAGAAGTGTACTTAAGAGATTTGTGTTCCCGAGTTCTACAAGTTTTAGATATCCCCGGGGACGGGCTGGGCAGGATGGACCTGGAAACACTTTCCTTAGTATTCAAGGTCAGGAGTTCAACGTTGCTTTGTGAGCTAGGTTGTTCATTTATCATTTCCTTGTTCCTTTTAGGGGATTTGACGTGCACCAAGGTTAAGCAGAGGAAGGACTTCTGTCTACACTCAGGACAGTTTGAGGAGACAGAAGGATGTAAAACGACTAAGGCTCCTCAGTCTCCTCCCATGTCCTCCTGCCTGGATCCTATAGGCCTTAGTGTGAAGACTTATGCTCTTCTCCAGAAGCGTTCTCCCCCCTTACACTGAGCCCATAAGCTCTGGGTTTCACCGATTACGTTAGTCGCTTTTGTCAGGTCTCCTAGTTGATGACTACCTTACTATGGTTATTCCTACCGAGTTTCCACCTGATGTTGCATAGAGTTCTCCAGCTTAAGCACACCTGTGGGCTGCTAGAGGACCTCATGATCTGTTAGGATCAGTCCACTGGGGGAAACAACCTGGTCATGGCGACTTGCAGGGGCCCTGTTCAAGGTCATTAACTGGTGCACGCTCACCAGGCAGGTTTGTATCACTTAGGTGTTCATCATGTCCCTGTACAAGCTAGGAACGAATGCAAGAGACTTGCTCCAGGCACGTGATAGGAGCCACAGAGACGGGAACAAAGCACTTCTGACAGCAGATCCTGGGATGCTCGACACACCCTACCCTTAGGCAGTATCCGCTTGTCATTTATGACGGGGTGTCCTGTGTTCAGGTAACTTCAAAGAGTTGCTTTTAGTCAAAAGGCTAGTTTGTCAGTACTCCCACACTTACAGGTCATCTGTAAGGCTAGTTTACTCAGGTGCCAGCCTGACATCTCGTTGTAAGTAGAGACCCCAATTAGAGCTTCACCTGCCCATTTACTTGCCTGACTTGGTTTTCATTTTTCTTAGGTAAGATCCAGGAGTCTGGCATCAGCCTCATCCAGCCACCATAAAGCCTCAGACTAAGCTCGTTTCTCCTGTTCAGTAACTCACAAAGCTAGTAAGTGACAGAGCCAAAGACTGAACCCAGGTGAGCTCAAGCCCACAGCCCCACTGTCACATGACATTGACAGTTTCAGTTCAAGTGGTCAGTGATCAGTGGTCTGATCATCAGAACAGCTCATCACCTACTACTACTACTGAGAAGAGACCCTAGCTTGCCCACTTAACACAAGTATTCACAGCCCCTGAAGCAGTTACAGTAGCCTTCATGAGGTATGACCTTGCCAATTCTTTTCTAGGCTTTTAGGCTCAACTGGCTCAGCTGGGCATACCCCACTGCCTTGCCCCATCTTCAGAGGGGCGTTTCCCAGCTCAGTGGGTTGAGCCCTTTTCGATCGAGCCTCTACTTCAAGCTAACCGCATAAGCGGCCCCCAGTCTGTTGGTTCCCGGAGGTTCTTGATAGTGTCTAGAAAAAAAGGAAACTTCCTCCATCTGAGTTTTGAACTGGACGCTTTTAGACTTGTGCACTGCTGCCCCTGTTGTACTTGAATTTGATTCGGCCACCACACTGCATTGTGCCTACTCAGAAGGCAGTTCCCGGAAGCTACCAGGAAAAGCACTCTGCTCTTAAAGAGAGTTCATCCAGGCAGATGAGAGCTACAGGTCATGCTCAAAACCGCAATACTGTAGTCAGCTGGGGCATGGCTTCCACATCCTTTTCACTTTCCTAAGGTGAGTGAGATGGATACATGGCATCTCATACCCAGGCTAGTAAGGATGCCTTTAGAAGCTGTTTAGCCCCATAGTTAAGGGGAGCACTAGTCAGAGCTCACAGCACACTCAGCTGTCAATCCAGATTATTAATTCTCCCACCAGATCCTGGGGACAGCATGTGTAGTATACCCACAGGGTTAGATGATCATTTTTGAGGCTACTTTAGCTCCAGTTTGCTATGCCAATTCAACATTTTTTTCAGCTGGGAGAGAGTTCTCCGGACTTTAGAAGACGTGCCTAGTTCAGTTCACATCTTTGTTAGTGTTTCACAATAGAATACTTACTCCCAGTTTAGGGGAACCCTTATATCTGCTCTATCCCAAAGAAAGTCACCAGGAAGCTTGATGGATCCAGAGACACCAGCAAGGGCCATCAAGACCTGGTCACAGAAGCCACACCACACATTTGCTCAAGCTAGAGGGACCTCAACTAGCAAGAATAATAGAGCCAGGAATATCACGTTGGTATCAGGATAGAAAGTTACTGCCTGCCAAAGCTTGAAGTTTGAATTTCAGGTTTTCCTAAAGATCAGATGAAGTCAGCACCCCGGACCCAGACCCTAGTTCAGCCTATTTGTGTTAGTTCACAGCTTAGTAGTTAGAGCTAGACCTCCACAGCCCTAGCACAAGGCTACCGCTTCCTAGAACAAGTTAGGACGTTCAGTCCTGGAAGAAGACTACTTCCCCAGGAAGAAAAGCTAGCCCTGCTTCAATTATGAAAAAGTTGTAGGCACCGTTCTGACAGAGTTAAGCCTGTGAAAAATTTATTTCCCTGCTAAGTTCAAAAACAACAGACGAGTTCCAGGGAGCAGGAGCTCTTGCTTCTATATTCAGAAGCATGAAGCAAGGAGAAAGAAGGGATGGGGCAGCCAACAGCTTAAGAAATCTGCACCAGAAACTACAGAGACTGGCTTTCCAGCACCCTCCCCTCTTCCGGACCTACCCTTCCCCTCTTCCGGACCTCCCTCCTTCTCCCGTTCTTATCCCAGCCCACCCACTTCCACGAGACCCTACCCACTTCCAGGAGACCCCACTGCCCTCAGAGCTCCTAGAGGCACAACTGCCTCCGCTCTGCGAGCAGCAAAGACCTCCTCCACCTCCCCCACCCTGGAATATATAGGCTGTGGAGACTGAGACCGCCCCCTGCCCCAAAGCACTGTGGGTGAGCAGCTGCCCCTCTGGTTTCTCATTGGCTCTCTCCCTCTCAATCACTGGCTAACTCCCGCCCACTCTGTTCAAGACCTGGTCTGTAAGTCCTCAACAGCAGCAGAGAGCGGAGACTCTACTACTGTGCTGTATCTGTTCCCCCACGGAAAACTCGGCTTCCAACCTCTATCAGAAGCCTAATTGGAAAAGCAGGGTCGCCTCTAGATAGGAAGAACATTACTGTACTCTGTGTTCACCCAACTTTCCTGTTGTGAAGAAGTACCTATAAAAACCCCAGGCTACCGGGGCTCTTCTCTGAGAGTAATAATTCCGGTGTTGGAAAACGACCTGGGAGTCGGGGGCTTTAATGAGCTTCCCTGAGGTTTGCGTCTTTAGGGAGGCTGGTATAGTATTAAAAAGTTAGAATTCAGAAGTTCCCGTCTAGGAAATGGCTTCTGTTAGCCTATTATGTGTTCTTGGACGTGAAAGTAATGCCAGCACTCCTCCCCCAAGTAAGTCCTTTTCCCTTGAAAGAAAAAAGCATTCAAGAGGGGAACTGCCTTGTCCTTATTTTTTGGGCCACATCGGCCCCACATTCGTCTGCTCAATGTAACGAGCCACAGGTGTACCTCAAGGCATGCTTTATCAACCAGCTCACCTGGACCAGTTTGTGAGTTAGACCTCAGATTCCCCATCAGACGGGGGAAGTGATAGCCTAGGGAAGGGGCACAAGAAGAAAATGTGATGGACTGAGAAAGTTTGAGGACATGAGTGTAGGCGTGAGTAGCCAGAAGACCCTGCAAACCCTCCAGGGTTTTGGCAAGTGAACTTAATAAGATACCCGCCCTGTGATGGCAAGCATTGCAAGAAGTGAAAAAAATATTAACTTTCTTGGGAATAATCAAAGCTTTTCTTTCCATAAACATTTCCTAATCAAAGTAATAACTAATCCATTCTGAAAGTTTTCTTGTCTTTCCTCCTGTTTCTTTAAGAACGTCCTGTAGTATTATTTAAGATGACTAAGATGCTAAGTCTTTGTGGAATCCTCTGATTTTCCAGCTTGAGTTCACCTGCTCACTAGGTGCTTGTTATGGTTTTTCTGAGGTGCTGGGGATTAGGGAATTGGAGGTGGCCAAACTATGGTCTTCTCCCTGGGAGTCCTTGGACACTGATCAACATTTTTCTTGATTTGCTCTGTGCTGGCATTACTTTCACGTCCATGTCATATATACCTTCTGTGTTTAGTAATTTTCATATTCTTTGTTTCTGAAAGGGTGGTAGAATAACTTCAACCCCAAGCAAAACATGTGATGCAAATGTGATGTTTCTTGGATAGATGAATGGGTGGGGGAGAGAAGGAAAGGGGAGATAATGGAAGAAATTACCCCTTATAGTGTCTAATCTGTAGACCCAGAGTTGGGTCATGTAATGACACAGGAGAAAGTTCTGGAGTTTCTTGGGCTATAAAAAAGGCTTTAATTCTATAAGCCTAGCCTGCAAAATCGGGAAAAACGAAGATTACAAGCATGATAGAAGGAAGAGATTTTTGAGCAGGAAGTAGGTTGCCTCTATCCTATCCTTACTCCAAGCTTTACCTGGCCTACCTATGCCGAGACCTTGGAAGGAGGTATAGTGATAGGATTGTGTATGCAGTTTCTGTGTTTATACCTGGTTCTATAGTTTACTATGTGACCGTATGCAAGTTCCATGATCTCTCTTGCTTCAGGTTTTTACCAATAAATAGGAATGATTATTACTATAAACGCACTTTCTTGGATTATTACAAGGTTGAAATGAGTTAACTCGCAGAAAACACTTGAAATAATGATTTGTACCTAGTAATGAGCTAATTACATGGAATATATTCTTCGCTAAATACGTACCTCAACAAGATTCAGCAGTTACTCAACCCTAATTTAAAAAGTAAACTCAACACAGATGTGGATCAAAGACAAGGCAAAGAGGCTGATTGGGAATTGCTGTCAAGTTTATGGGTTGCTGGGCGTGGTGGTGCTCACCTGTAATCCCAGTGGCTCGGGAGGCTGAGACAGGACAATCACGAGTTCAAAGCCAGCCTCGGCAACAGCGAGGCACTGAGCAACTAATAAAATACAAAATAAGGCTGGGAATGTGGCTCAGCAGTCAAGTGCCCCCGAGTTCAATCCCCAGTAAAAAAAAAAAAAAAAAAAAAGTTTAATGGCAAAGATCCCCAGCCCATTAGGCCTGTGTGTCTCCTCGCCCAGCCCTGAAGACAAGAGGATCTTGTGTGGCTCAGGGTGCAGAGGCAGATTGATGTTTTTGTATTCTGGTGTATGGAGATGACTTCTCATTTCTTTGCACAGAAATAGAATTATTTATAATCTGTTGTCTGTGATGCATAATGACTTTGCATCCTGAAGACTGCTGTTGCAGCATGACAAAACTATCTTCTTGGTCTCTAATTTTTTTCTAGAATAAAATTCTAAGAGTGAAAGGGGCATCATGACTGCCCACTTCTTCCTTGAGGAGAAACCAGTGAGCAACTGTGGAAATGGGGCAGCATGGTGGGTCTCTATGCAGGCAGAGAAGGCCTAAAACTAGCCAGCAGTCTACTCCCCCAGCAAAATTCACTTGGAAAATGTCTGCCCCTGAGTTGGGGCTTTCACAAAGAAGGTAATTACATTACCACCTGCTGGCAGTAGCCGAGGTTTGGGTGAGGAGGGTGGGCGAGTCAGAGCTGGGAGGAGGTTCTTCTGAATTGATTTCCTAGCAGAATGGAGACAGTGATCCCTTTCCATTCTCAATTCATAGGTACCTGAGATCGTGAGCAGTTCTTTACAGCAGTGCTTCTCACACTTTGCTGTGCACGGGAATCACCTGGGTAGCTTGTTAAAATGTAGATTCTGACCAGTAGGACTGGGCCGGAGTATGAGATTCTGGTTTTCCAGGTGATGCTCATGATGTTGGTTGAACACATTTTGAATAATAAGGTGGAGCTCTTGTCTAGAACATTGTCACAATCAGAACTTTCTAGAAATGCAAATGCTCAGGCCATATCTCAGCTGAGACTTGCTTTAACCAGTCCACTAAACAATGATGGTGCATGGATGATCTTGAGGACCATTTTTCCAGACTCCATGAGAGCTGTAACCAGAAAGTGACACACAAGCTTTTATAAAAATGCTACTCTGCTAGCATAGACCTGCCCAAGAGTTAACCAAATTCTTTCAGGTGGTCTCCGGAGGAAAGTCCCAAGTCCCTTGCTCAGGAGGTGTGACTCGGAGGATGCTGGCATTCATACCTTCTTGTGACCCTCCATAGAATGGGCAGCTATGTCCCTCACTCTGACAATGCAGCATCTCTGCAAAACTAGCCCCCAGCATCTAGGAAGGGAGTGTTTTGGTGGGCGTTTTGTGGAAGGGAGAAAGGAGGATTTCTTGAGGCTGGTAGGAAGGAAGCAGACAGAGGGGGGATTGTCCAGACTTTCTGCTAATTCACTGCAATATACACAGACGTGGCCATGCTGCCGGATGGAGCCAGCCTCTGCACCAAGTGAGGAAACACCCCAGTGCTGCATGGCCTGTGGGATCCTGGTGCCCGGAGGACAGAAAGGACAAGGGATTCCTTTTCACAAAATTCCCCAGCTATGTTCTCATCCAGTTAATTAACTAGGAAAACTAAATTAAACCCTAAAGCCTTATTCATTCTGGAGAGGACCTTTGTCTCTGAGCTCGGCTGCCTGGGAGGTGGGTGGCACTGGGCTGTGACATCTCCCATGGATGGCCGAGCAGGGTTCCCTTAATCGAGGCTATTAAACTGCTTTCTTGGGAGTTGTTTCTGATTCATGTAGAATACATTGAGAGTCTGTTTTGAATCCCCCAGGGTCTCCCTGGGCAGCATAATCATAGATGCATTGGAATAGGAATTCAGGTCAACAATTACGTGAACGAGATGTCTGAAGAGTGTGGCCCAGCAGTGGGGAGGCCAGAAGAGAGGCCGGGAGCAGAGGGAGAGAAGGAAACGGGCAGAATGAGGGGAGCAAAGACGAGGAGATCTCTGAAGAGGTGAATGGAAGAGGGCAAGAGGAATGGTGAAGGGGGTGGGAGAGAAGAGATGACCAGTGCCCACATGTCCCTCCACGTGTTGGGCATGTCTTCAAACACCAGCAGACAACAGGTCAATCAACAAGTTAAAAGAATGATATTGGCATCCCGGGAAGCTTCTCAGTCTGATTCTGACATTCCTGGTGTGACTATCTGGAGACACTGGGGAGGTACGGAGAATGACTTTGGGATCAAACAAGCCAACTTTTGATTCCTGACTTTCAGCAAGACAGATTTCTCATGGTCAAGTGAAGGTTAATTATAAATGGTTTATAACACTCCTTGGAATTGACTATTTTCTGGTGTGTATTAGGTGCTCAATAAAATGTGACAACGAGGAATCGGTGTGACGGGTTAGCTTCGCCCAAGGGATCAGGCTAGTCAGTAGCAGAATTGGAATTTTCTCCAATGCTCAGTCACCAAAGAAATACGATTAGACTGTGGGGGAAGATGAGATCTAGAGTCCACAGAGGGACCTCAGCCCACAATGGCAGTCCTTGTAAGTTGGTGTGGGTGCTTAGGAAAGATCCAAACCACCTTCAGTCTTTCATGAGCTATGGAAGGACTCTAAAATTCAGTACAGATCAGGAGATACCACTAGCACAAACCAGTTTTCAGGATGTCCACCTTGCCTACATCCCCTGGTGTGTAAAGGCCCATTCATTCCTGAGTTCCTTCTGGGGCTGAGTCCCCACAATTTGCCTGGTGCTCTTTCAGGTCCCTGAAGGACACATATCTAGCATGTGAACTGTGGCAGTCTTGGCTAAGTGGTGTTCAGGCCTCCTTCCAAGGTCTAGAATCTCTAGAGAACACCCTCCATGAATCCCAAAGTCAAGGTCCTCTGCAGGCTGCTCCCAATCAATGACAGTGTGGCAGAGGTCTCTGGCTCCTCTGCACCCGGAAGCTGCACTGCAACCTGAGGCCCTTCCTCTCAGACACCCATCCCAGTCGGAAGACGTTCCTTTCCTACCCCAGGAATTTCTACGACTACAATTTCACAGGAATTTCTCCCCCTAGAGCTCTCACACCATGGTGTAAGATTACTTATTTTTAAAATGAAAACTGAATCAAATTGATAACTAACCAACAAACTTCTTCCTCCTAAGTATGAACTTGAATTTGGCCACTTCTCTCTTGCTCTACAGTTGCCACTGTACGTAATTCAGGCCATTATCACTGATAGTCGAGATGCTGGCAGGACACAGATGGTATGCTCAGACTCGATAATTTGTTGAGGTTAACAAAGGGATAGTTTGCAAAACCACAATCCCGCACTGTGACGTCAGGTTAAGGAAACAAGGGATACAGCCTGCCTGTATCTACTTGGGGTGACCTCACCCTCCTCCCTCCCTCCCTCCTGTCTGGTGCTCTCCCTTGGCCAAACCCAGCAGAAGGCAGAGGGGACAGGAGCTCACTGATGGACGTTCAAGTTTGTTGTCACAGAAACAGTGAATGATGGGGAATGAATCAGAAGGACCCAAAAGCAGACAGCTGCTGAAGTTGTCTTGCCCACCAGTTTTGCAAACACTTGCTGTTCTCCCCTGCTTCCCTTTTAAATGTTTGAACCAGAGTGACATGTAGAAAGAATGTCAACCCTCCAGGGCTACCTAATCCCATATAGTGGCATTCCCCACATCCGTACAATGAAGGATCTGACTTCTCTCATGTCCTCACTCCTTTTCCAACCCTACCTCCAACAGGGATTCAAAACCTGACTTTGCCCTCCTTCTGGAACACCTTCCTCTACCCACAAGGGCAGCCTTTTGCCCCTTATTTCCAGCTCCCACGTCACCTCCTCTGGGCAACCAGATCCCTCAAAGACCCTCCGCTGACTCCTGGAATTTTGCCTTTGTAGCATCCATTATTTTGCAACTATTCCCGCATGGAGCTATTTGATGAACGGCACCGCCCATGAAGACTAATTCCTGCAAACTCAGGGGCTCTGTTTGCCCGATTCAGTGTTGCATTGCCTGAGCCCCTGACCGGGTGGCACCCCACAGATACTTGTTGGAGTAAATGAAATGTCATGGGAAACCATAGATCTTGGAGTCCAGGATGATGCTGATTACAAACATTTCTTTTTGTTCTCAAAACTAAAAAATCCTGGAGCTCTCAATATTGTGTACCCAAAGTCTATCCCTCAAGTGCCATTAGCTGAGCCTCTATGAGGATCCAGACACTCTGGGAAAATGCTGTTATGAATAGAAGGCTAATCTGCACAACAGGGGCACCTCGCTCACATTAGGAAGTAGACTTCGAGGAAAGAAAATAGTTTCCTATCATTCGTCTGATGCTGAGCTATGGCTACCCAGCAAGCACCTGTTGGCACAGTCAAAGCAATAGCCTGCCAGTTCAAGGCCAGTTAGCACCTATGACCTCCAGGGGTGGAAGTTGAGGCTCCCTCTTATCCACTGTACACGTCCTTGTCAAGAGCAAGATCCAAGTCTCTCGTTTTTCTGTGCCAACCTGTTCTGGGGTATATCATCTCCAAGATGCATCTCACCTTTGAAACTGTTGTGAGGACTGGGTGAATTAACTGATAGGAAGGGCTTAGAACAGTGTCTGAACCGCCATAAATGTTCAGTCACATTTAGCTCTAACATGCCCTCCTCTTGAACCTCCAAGCTTTGGTACAGAATACTATTCCTGCCAAGTGGATCCTCCCCTCAACCCTGCAAATCATATCCATGTAATTTCATTTAAAAATCTATGCAAGACATATGGCCCCCTGGATGCGGTCCAAAACGTGTAACTCTGATTATATTGGCTTTAGGAACTCTGAAGGATTTATCAGTAGCTCTGAGAGTACAAATCCAACCCCTCTTAGATGAGGAAGCTGAGCCTCAGAAAGAGAACCTGGCCTGTTGTCATATCGGGAAACTGTACACATCCACCCCACTCCCCAGTATTCATTTCTGGCTTCTAATGTGAGCCCTACCTCCTCTGCCCCTAACGACTGAGCAGGTGCTCATGAGGGGTGCAGTCCCACCTCCCATCCAGCATTTCTCCCCTGCCACCTCTGCAGTCACACAGGCAGACTTCTCACTGGAGGTCAATTGCTGTAAATGATGAAGGGGAAATGGCACATCACAGGTATCCCCTTCCTTCTCCCCATGCCTCTTCTCTTCTGCTCCCACTGTCTGTACAAGCGGAATTATCACTTCCGGGTCCAAAGATCCTTGAGTTGCCCTCACTTCAGCAGAATCCTTCCAGCTTCTGGAATAGGACACCCCTTGGGCACTACTTCCCATCCTTTAGGCCCCTCTTCTCCCAGCCCCCACCTTGGTGGCCCCTTCCTTGCAGGCTCGGAGCTGCTCCATGCAGCTGCCATCTGATAGCACCTCACCTGGGCTACGTCACTTGAACTCGTGCTCTTGGAGCTTGCCTGATGAGTCTGGCAACCCTTGCAGGCACCCACTGACCCTGTCGGAGCTACAGCACATCCTAAGCTGGCTTTCCCCTCTTCCCTGATTCGCTCCCCTGGTCCTTCGCTCCTGTCTCTAGGACCACCTCCCGTGTAAGCTACCTGTCCACGAGTCTTTCCTCAGTTTGGATTTCCCCAGAGTAGAGACTAAGACACCTGGAGCTGCCATGTCCTTCTTCAGACTACTATTTCCCTAGGCTCCCTCAGGGGCTCTCTTCCTCCTTGGAAAGTCCTACCCATCTGCTACAGTCTGACTATGGCTTGGCCTCTCTGAAACTCATGTTGAAACTTCGGTCACCATTGGGAGATACGAGGTGATGAGGGCTGGGCTCTTAATCATGGATGAATCCGTTCATACAACCAATGGGTTGATGGGCTCTCTGGAGAGCAGGCCTGCTCTCAGAGCCAGCTTGGCTAGATCTCGTGCACTTGGACCTTGCCACCTTGGGGCTGCCAGGAAAAAATGTCATCACCAGATGAAGCCCCTTAACCTTGGACCAGAACCATGAATCGTCAGCCTCTTCTTAAAAAACAAAACAATCCCACAGTCTGGGTAAGTTATTAGCAACAAAAAAGGCATTAAGATGGCATCCTTCAAGGATCAACTGACACTTCACACCCATCACATCAACCCACAGGAACCACTGCCCTTCCTGGGTAGATCTGGCGCTTTTTGAAGCACTTGGAACAGCTCTTGTTTCATCCTTAATGATGATGAATAACAGTAACAATTATCCCTGAGTGACTATCCGCTGACGCCCTAAACCCTCCAGAGATTATTAACACCTTGAGGCCAGGCCTCTGCCTCGGGCCCCAGAGAGCCCAGCACAGGGTCTAGTCCAATTCTGGCTCTCCTGAACCTCTTCAGTAGAGAGCTTTGGCCTGGCACTAGCGCCTGCTGGAAATGCCCATCTCCCTGCACTGCTGTGCCAGGTTCTCGGCTGCAGGTAAGACCTGTACCCGCAGCCTTACTAAAAGCTCTATCAAGAAAAGTGTGGTGTTGCTCAGTCTGAAGTCTGCACATGATACTCAACCTCTAGGGCCCAATCTTCTCCCTCAGGAAGTCTCCCTAACCCTTCCAGAAGAACTGTCCATGCTCTGAATTCCTGCAGCCTGTATCAGCAAACTTTGAACTTTGTGTGTGTGTGTGCTGGGGATTGAACCCAGGGCCTTGTGTGTGCGAGGGAAGTACTCCACCAGCTGAGCTATATCCCCAGCCCCAAAGCTTTTCATTTTTAATCAAGTATTTCCACTAGTTACAGACACAAGTTGGCTCCCCTTTTAACAAGGAATAACTTCAGAGAAAGGACTCTTCACGGTTCATCCATCATGCCCCAGGGCCAAGCACTTAGTAGCTGCTCAGTATATTAGTTTCCTATTTTTTTATTTTACAATACAGGGGAATGGACCCCAGGGTATTGTTTGCTAGACGATTGCTCCATACTGAGCTACACCCCAGCCCCTGATCAATGTGCTTTCCATGAATAAATAGCTGAAGGGGAAAGGGAGACTGAAAGGCTATAGGCGAGATCACCAGGCCTCCTGGCATTCTGGGAATCCCCCAGCTGCAGATCTATAAAGACTCTGCCTAGCCCACGATTTGTCTCCCATACCATTTTTCTGTTTTTACATAAAATGCACACAGCCAACAGAATACATTTCCTAGCCTCTGCACCTTATGTCTAAAAACTGACCTATGGTATATGAGCAGAAATTTGAGGAAATGACCAGCTAAGTCGTCAAAAGAAATGGCCTTGCATCCCCTGGAAGGGCAGGACCATGGCAGCCACCTTGGACCAAGTGGGGGCTGGCTGAGGAGATAAAAGAAGTCTGGATTCCCGGTGGGTATGGAGTTACCCCGCCAGTACCAGACCACTAAGAATTCTAGGTGAGAGAAAAATTAACTTCTATTTTGTTTAAGCTATTATTCAGTTTCTAAGAAAAATGTTGAACTTGCATTTTAACCAGAACTGCTCTACAAGTCTGACGAGTCCTAAAGGAGTGAAGGAAGGCATATGCCAAAGAAGTCTCAGATCCAGGACCGCTGATAGGTATAGGGTGGAGGGGAGGGGGGAGTACAGTGGCCAGGTAAACGGAGCATGATGTGTGGGTGTTCTGAGGCACCATGGAGTGGCCTTAGCTCTTCAAATTGGGCAGAGCTGGCTGGGCTAAATGGGAGGCCAAGTTAGAGGTGGACTTCAAAGGGATGGGGGTTAAGAGTTTGGCATATAAGGAAACTGAGGGCAGAGAAAGGTGGTGGAGAGACACCTGGTGGAGGTCCGTGAAGATAACCAGAGGCTTCAGGTCCCCAGGCCACAGGGGCCTGAGCACAAAGCTGAATCCAAGCCAGTTTTACCCTGAATACAGATTGCAGAATCACATCAGTTACACATCCACATTTTTACATACTGCCATACTAGTGTCTGTTGTATTTTTGCCTTTAAATGGGAGTTCATAACCCACTTGAATCAAATGTATGAAATATGATGTCAAGAGCTATGTAATGTTTTGAACAACTAATAAAAAAAAATAATCCAAGCCAGACCCAAGAGGCAGGGACTGGGTTGGGGCAACCAAACAAAGTCTGGGATGATGCCCAGGCACCGAGGTGAGCGACCTGGTGCATGATAGAGGATGGGTTCCCTGCTGGGCTCAAGTTGGAGGAACAATGAGGCATGACTGTGCTCCTGATATGCCCCCTGCTTGGAACACCTGCCTTCCACTTCATTCATTCCTTAATTTCACTTATCTTAAAAGACTCCGCTTGGCTGTCAGCTACTCCAGAAAGCCCTCCATAGCACCACTTCCTCTAGACCCCATTTCTCTGTAGTAATTAACAATCCACAGTGGCACCCAGGGTGAGACCCAATTTAATGGGGTTCCCTGCAGACAGCGATGTTTGCCCTCATTCCCTCAGTGAGTCTCATGACTCCCATCACATGGGAGCTCTGTAAGCCACACAGAGGAGACTGTTGGTGAGGAAGCACAGTATGTGGCCTCCTACCTCTCACGGGATAAGTGGTAAATGCATTTTCTAACATCCCACTAGGATTCTGGGAGTCCTGGGGTGGTGGGAGCAGGACTGGGCTGATATCAAGGCCCTGGAGAAGGGCATGATTCATCACTCTGCGTTCTCGGAGGCTGCTCCCCAGAAAGGGGGTCATCACTACCCCAAGGGGCAGACACACTTAAGATGGAAGAGTGCACACCCCACCTTGCACACAGCTCACCCTGTCCCCGTCCCCTGGGAGAGAAGCTGCAATACACTCCCCTCTCTCACATCCTGAGATGTGTGTCCTCTGGGAGGAAAGTAAAAAGGCCACAATTAAGTCTAGGGAGAGGACCCGGTGAGAGGAACTGTCATCTGATGGCTTCTATTCCTATCTAATCATTTCATTACTAATTAATGGGGTCATTACTGCATTTCAAAGGGAAAGAACTATGATTAAAGGTTAATGCCATTGCCACATGTATCATACCTCAAATTATGTTATAAAAATGTCCAGAGTGTCTAATTGAACCTATAAGTAACAACTTAATTACACTTAATGTATGTGCTCCTGTATTTATTCATCTCCGAGGTGCGGAGAGTCCCATGTGGGTGGGTTAAGGAAGATCGGGGTGACTCCAACATGTTCTTCATCTCCCTGGTCCTCGGTTCTCCACAATCCCCAGGGCATGAATCGTAGGTGAACTGGTCATAAGAAATCTGGGCCCTCTTCCCCCACCCTCACTTCTCAGTGAGACAAGTTCTTGAATCAATGTTTCCAACAAGGGAAGTGAGGAAAGGAAGGGGAGGGGAAGCAGCAGTGGCTTGTGCCCTTCGTCAGCTAATGGTCTTGCCGAGCAGCCCTGATTTTTTTTTTTTTTTCCAAAGCTAAGGGACTCTCGTGACTCTTGCACATGTCCTTCTTGGAATGTCCCTTCCCCGTTTTTGCAAAGCATGGTGCCTGCAGCTACTGGGTGCTCTGTTCATTGTCAACTCATAACATTCTGTAGACTAAAAAGGTTAGACAGGTTAGTCATTTTCAGACTCCCTTGCAGCTAGGATTCCAGTTATAAATTTCATCTCTCCACTCCCAACAGATGAACTTTTGAAATTCTGGAAGGTGGCAATGAAATGGGCATTGGCCTGTTACTTGGGTTGTTTCAAATTATTAGCAGGATGGTGGACACCTCTGTAAGCATTCTACATCTTAGGGATGTGGGCCAGAGTGGTGAAGGAGAACCCATCTGTAAGCCTAGGATGCTCACCCACCACTATACTCAACTGGTTTAAACAAGACAACTTTCATTCTTGTTATTTGGGGTTGTTTTGTTACTTAATTGAACCTAATTCCAACATATACACCCATGCTAAACTTACGTCCATTTCCTATCCACCCATACAAGTGCATAGTTCCTATATAATACACTTCTCTGCTTAGCCCTAGACTTTCCCAACAGAGTGACATCATTTACAAACTCGGATGATGCTGCAGTTGTCCTCTGTGGTTGGTGGCAATGGCCTGGGTCTTCACCCTTTACCCTGTAACATGACAGTAGCACCCCTCTGTGGGCAGGATGAACTGCCCCAGTCCTTGACTTTGGGATTGACCATGCAGTATGCTTTGCCCAACAGAATGAGGCTGAAGAGATGGTGTGCCTGCTCCAAACTTGGGCTTTATGTATTTCATTTTTTTTAATTTTTTTAGTTGTTGATGGGCCTTTATTCATTTATCTATATGCAGTGCTGAGAATTGAACCCAGTCCCTCACACGTGCAAGGCAAGTGCTCTACCATTGAGCCACAATCCCAGCCCAAGCTTTATGTATTTCTAACAGTGCCTTGGCTGTCACCTGGAGAACATGCCAGGCCACTTGCTGGGTCCAGGACGAGTGTGAGACACGAAGAATAATTCCTCATGATGAATAAGTGTTTCATAAGCAATCCATGCGCATCAAAATCTTAAGTCTCATTTAGGAGATACTATAAATGGTACTTAGCATTCTGGTTTTACAGAATTTCTACCCATTTGGCTGTGACCTGGGCAATTCCTTTTTTTCTGTCATGTCTTAAATGACAAATGTTTTCTACCAATTTCATGACTGTCTTGAAGTCAGTCTTAAAAATCTTTGGGTGGTGGAATCAATCTTTCTGATTACAAATTGGTATTTATCCCATACCGTTGGCTAGCTTATCAGTTTTTATTGGTGCATTATACATACATGTATATATGAAATAGTGAGTTTCATTAAGCCATAGTTGTACATGCACACGACACAATTTAATCAATCTCATCCCCTAGCACAAGTCTGTCTTAAGTAGGTTTCTTCAAAGACAGCTGATGTTGGATGATGAGTTTTGATTTTTCTTAATGGTTTGAGCATCTAATTCTGAGGGCCTAGATTCATTTCCTCTAGAGGTAACTCTGCCACTCTACGTATGTCTCCACAGATTCTAGAAGATGGTGTCAGGAGTGATTTCTGTGCCCCGCTCCCTCCAGAACCAAGGAGCCTTCCTGTCTGGATAGTGGGTTTTGCTGGAGATGCTACTCTTCATTCTAAATGGGACCATCTGGTCTGGTTTCACAGCCAGTCGCCAGTTCCCAGGGCTTTTGTGGGAGGCACAGCCCCTTCCCCTCCTAGTTCTGGCACCCTGGTATCCCTTTGTAATGAGTGCTCACACATTTTGGCCAACAATTCGCCAGTTTCACCCTTGAGTTCCTTCACTGCTCTCGGGTGAGTGCCATCTGGTCCTAGTGATTTATCTACATTCAGTTTGTCAATTAGGTATAAAATCGCTTGCACATTTACTGCCATTTGAGTTGGTATCTCTGCCATGCCAGTCCTGAGAGTCAGCGAGTGGAAATTTTACAGAATCTAGTAGAGCTGTGGCACCTTGGAGATGAGAGGGATCTTGGCTTTTAGAGGAAATATCACCGATTCATTCAGATCTCACTGAATCAAGAAACAATGATCGAGCACCTACTATGTGCCAGACCGGGTTCTGGGATATAGCAGTTGTCAAGATGGATCATAAAATGGCCCTGGTGACTTTCTAGTCACCACTGGCTGAGTAGGGACGGTAACTGAGGCCCTCTTGATCCTGCTATTCGGACTCCCAGAATCATCCCCAGGGAAGATCAGTTGGAGACAAAGAAAAAGATGGAGATGGATGAAGGACACACATGGCAAACGGGAATAAGGTGACCTGGAAATATGAGGGGTTGGAATAGGATCAAAGAATATGGAAAGTCTCAGTGAATGGGAGAGACACTAGGAGGAAAGAGAGTGTATGGTTACTTGATTGAAGAGAATAGCTGAGAAATAGGTGGCAGAGGTCTCTGATTACTTTATTCTTGTTTTATTCATCTCTTCCTGTTTGGAAGGAAAGGGTATGGGTAATGTATCCATTATTGTGATTTGAAGTCTTTCTGCTTTGAGAGATTGTTGCCATAATTAAGGGGTACATCTGTGGGTCTGATGGATGTGCCTCTATAATACCAGAGTTTATCGTCTGCTCCCAAGGGGAACTATAAGAAACCCTGGAACTCCTACAAACTGACAACATGAAGAAATGGCCTGTGAAATTGTCCCAGCCTTAATCATTCAGGGCTGTGGCAAGATGGAGTCGGGCATCTGGGGCAGGGAGAAGGATGCAGGTATCATGTAGGAAGTGCTGGGAACTGTAAGGAAACGTCTTGCCTCGTTTCCTGGACTTGAGATAGTCATAACAGGCCCATGCTCTTGCAGACAGCATTCCAGTAAGAATTTTCTGCTCTGGAACAGAATCCAGAAGCCCAGAGGCAAGGTGAGGATTTTCCTCAAGGATGAAGGCAAGGAGACCAAGAGTTACACGGCACATCCTATTCATCCTACTATCGTTTGAAATATTTGCTGCCCATGTCCTCGCACCCCCCTGGTGGTAACATGATACTCCTTCCAACCCCATGGACAGACTTGGGTTACGTGGCTTCGGATGCCCTTCCCTGCAGAAGGGTAAAAGTCGCTACTATGGAATTCTGGGACAGCCACTGGGCTTGCTGTAAGCCATCAAAAGTCAGTCTCCTGCATCACTTCTAGGCAAAAGCTTTTAGAATCGGCCATCCCCTCGTTTTTATCTTTCTCTTACCAAATGTCTAATGGTATTGGCCTTCTCCGCTAGCCTGGCTCCTGGAGTGAAAATAGCTTGGAACAGAAGCAAAGGGGACAATTGAAAGTTCAGACAACAGGGAAAAACATGGATCTATAATTTTCATAAATTCTCAATCTGGACATGGTATGTGGGTGAAAGATGAATCTGTTTGTGCGGTGGCAACAAACAATCCCAAAACATAATCTAGCCCACACTGACCCAAATAGCTGTTGAGAACTGACAAAGCAGGATCATATGGGTGTCAGTGGCAAACTAGAAAAGGTCAAAACCACGGAAGGATAAATCATGACATAATGGGAGGCCTGGGTGTCTAAAGAATGGGGGTTAAAAATTGAGAGGCAGATGAGTCTTACCTGTTGACAGGATGGGGCTCTGGTGCCAAATCCCACGTCTTGTCCTGGACAAGTTACTTATGCTCTATAAAATGAGGATAATAAATACCACCTAATCGTAGGGTTGTGTTTAGACTAAGTGAATTACCCACGTGTAATGAGTTACCTACTTGTGCAATTCAGAGGAGAGGCTCTACACGTTTGCTATCACTACTATTCTTTCCAACACTGGTATTTTTCGATGATAATCAAACTGAGTCGCCCAGAGGTTGCAGACTCGCTGGAGATCACACCACTGCCTGGTAGCAAAGAAGTTTTCACTGCTGCCAGCCAAGAGGTGGGCTGGCTCTGACCGCCATGGGTGTGGATGGCCAACGATAAGCATTTAATTTGCACTTAAGCCAAAACAGTTGTTAGTAAATTAAACATTGATTGTAAAAGGGCCTCCAATTAAGATTCACTAATTATATCACCGCTCGATTGTCATGCAATTTATATACAATTACCCCAGAACAAATATTTAATTACTTTCCTCTTAATACATGGAACTAATATTGTTCCTCAAGCTGTCGGATAGGAATATGGAAACAATTGAGGTGGAGACATGAAATCGGAGAATTAATGAGACAGCAGCCACATTGTCCTATCAGTTTGGCATAGCCCTGGGGTGAAGAGAAGCAGAGGGAAGCCTTTTGTCTCTGGAGCGCCTGTGTGAGACATAGAACCATGGGGCAGCCCCTCAGGAAGTGGTCCAGAGGTCTCACGGGGGGGATGTGACTCAATGGTAGAACACTTGCATAGTGTGCATGAATACCTGGGTTCCATTCCTAGTCCTAAGGGCAGCTGGGGTTGGGGGGGACAGTCCTCCTTGCTTTCCTCCTTCTCCAGTGACATTGATCCCAGAGGTACTCCCAAGTGCACTGTCTGCACACCAAGTTGGCTGGCAGAAAATTCAACCTGTAATATGAAGCCAGTGGATTGTTGTGGGCAGAAAAGTAATGGCCATGATTCGCACGTGAGCATCAGACTGAAGGGAGGTGAGAAGTGACACAGAGGCACCCTTCTGGAGATGATTGTTGGCAGTTTGTCCAAGTCCGAGACGCTCTGCTCTGATGGCTGAAGGAAGGTCAGAGTCGGGGCCCCTGGAGGTTCACCCTGCAGGTCTGGCTGGCGTAGGAGAAAGAGGGGAACGAGCCAGGGGTGATAGCGGCGGAGACTGCAGGCAACTGTGTCTGGCTGACCCTTTGGCTGGGATGGGGTATAGGTTATGTCTTCAAGGTAGAAGTCATGTGCACCCAGCAAGCAGCTTTAGCATGGGGTTGTCCCCTGACACTGTCCCTTGTCTACAATGGAGGCACTGAATCCCAAGGTGCCCCAGCTGTGCGTTTGGTTTGGGAGCTATGAAATTTATACTACATAGACATTTCATAGACTGATGTAATAGATTAATAGTCTGCAATATAAAACTTATTACTTACTTAAACCTGTCTGTTCAAGAAAAGCTGTTTGATTCATAGACTTCTAGAAGCAGAGAGAAAACAATAAACTCACCCCTAGAGGAGAGGGGTGGGATATTGGTTATAAATCTATTCACTTCAAGTCTCCTGACACATGGGACTTTGTTCAGAATCAGCCAGGTTGCTAATTAGTGATATGACTCCAGTCAAGTTATTTGACCTCTCTGAACCTCTTGCCTCCTCTGTAAAGTGGAAATCATTACAGCACTGGGCAGTCCACCTCTATGCACTTGAGGAACACGGGAGACAGAGATGACCCGCATGTATAACCTGTTAAATGACAGAGAAACGTGTTAAGGGTGTTAGGACTCCATGATCTTTCTGAGAAAAGTGCGGCTAGAGAAAAACGAGATTTGAGATGACCAGATTCCTTTTACTGAGTATTTTCCAGCCTAGGTTATTGTGGGGCCAGGGAAAAGATAGGCCTTCCCAGGGGCAGCTCCAGTGACCCATTTCTTGCAACTAGGCCCCACCACCTACAGTTTCTACCACCTCCCAATAGTAATGGGTCCAATTATAAATCTATTAATGGATGAATTCTATTGATGAGATCAGAGTCCTCACGTTCCATTCACTGCCCAAAAGTCTCGCCCCTGAACACTGCTGCACTGGGGACCAAGCCTTTGACACATGAGACTCGGGACATTTTGAATTCAAATCACAACACAGACAGATGTGGAAATTCTCACCTCCAGAACTTGGAGCTATTACGGCTTATTTCCCTAGCAGCATTTGCCTCGGAGAAATTCTCTCCCTGCGATTTGATTAAACTGAAAGACGGACAAGGGCATTTTCCATATTGAGTGCCCAAGAGATGCTAAAAACTGAGCTGAGCATTTTAAATGCATTACCCCAGGCTCAGGTAATAGCCCTCTACTTGTGTTAGGAAAATTTGTAAAAAGACTTTGAATTGGAGAAAAAAAAGTTAGTGATGAGTGTTGGCCGTGGTACAACCTGCCCAGTTACCCGATTCTGCGGAGGCCTGTGTAGGGCCTTGTTTTGGAGCTATTTTACAATTCTAAGTCTGAGAAAACTGATAGTAGTACAAATGATTTTCATCCTAGAGATGCAAATGAACTATTTCTGCTGGAGATGCAGCTGAATATTTCTCATCAGTGATTGACCAATTTGGCAGATATTTGTCAATTTATTTCAGTATTCCTGATTGCCTATGTATATCCTTCAAATTCTCCCTTCAACTAGTTGTGACTTCTTACTGGTACTCTTATTAACCAGTGAGTTGAACCTTTTACATGTAGTTGTTTTATGCTTAGATGAAAGTCATGATTTGATGGTTTATTAAGATATTTTTTAATACCAGAAAATCAAAGATTTTTCCCAAGGTCACAGAACTAGAAATCTTAGGGCTGGATTTCGACCACATGGGTCTGTCTAGTTCTCCTCACTTTGTGGAGGAAAAAATCTTACGCCAATTCCTACTGATTCATACGTGCATCTTTTCTCCCCTGCTTTCTGTGTCCTGGAGGACTGGTGGTGGAACTTAGACCCATTAACAACCACCTTTCATGAAGGAAATGTGGGGCTGACTGGTGGAAGGGTCCCACAGATGTGCTCTGGACAAGGTCCTGGTGTGAGGTGGAAAGGGAAGGGGGTAGTTGGGAGAAATGTCCAGAAAGCCAAGCTGAGGCCCTCCCTGGACTCCCCTGCCTACACCACTACCTCCCACTTCCTGCCAAATCTAGAATGATCTCTGTAACTATGATGTCAACTGAGGATTAGGGAAATCCCTGTTCCCATTCCAGAGGATCTTGAATTTAGTTCTCACATTGTCTCATGAAATGCAGTCTCGGTGCATTCTCCTGCTCCCACAGCTGTCGCCTTGGATCAACCTGGATGCTTGGATGAGCCTCCAGACCTTTGGCTTCTCCCTCACTGATTCACCTCCTATAGCTGCTACTACTACCAAATTAATCCTCCTCGAAGAAACTTCAACACAAACGGCCCTCCCTGGAGGACACTAAAATGCTCAAACTCTTTGCTGAAGGAATAAAAAAGGTCCCTCTGCTCCTTCCCTTGTTCCTTCCTTTATTCACTCAACTAGCATTTTTTATTTCAAGATTAAGCCCCCCGTGGCCAACATCGTGAAGCCTCACATGGTGGGGGCGGGCTCCTAGAAGTGATAAGGAAGGTTCTTTCAGAATTGCATCTAAGACCTTTTAAAGTAAATCTTGGAGTTTCTCCTTGCCCAAACACGTACTTGATCAGTCTCTAAGCACCTTCCTCCTCCTAAATCTTTACTTGTGATCTGTCTCCTCCATGAGAAATTGAGCCCCATCTGGGCAGGGGTTTTGTGGCAGTGGGGGTGGGGGAGTGTCCTTACTTTTTATAATGTTTCATTGACAACTCATATCCATCCAGAGTCCAGGGTGAGGTCCGGTATTTTCACATACTACTTCAACATCAATTCAGGAAAAATCTATTCAATCATCTTTTATTCTGGGTGAGGAATCGGAGTCCAGGGGCTGATTCTTATCACTGTAGCTCCCTGGAAATTGATGGAGCCCAGGTTTTGATAAGGAAGTCTCAGTTGCAGCCCCTGATCACACTAGTGATAAAAGAAATTTTTCAGATGTCCTAAATAACTTTTCTTTCCTCCCCTCTCCTTCTGCCCTTGTAACTAATCAGTTAACAGCTGTGGCCAAATCAACACAAGACTGCTCTGCATTCCTGAATGCACCTTGAAACCTCTACTTACAATCACAGGCAATCTGCCACCGTGGACATCATGCTTATGAATGAACTTTCTGGACTCTTAACTCCAAGCAGCCCAGAACCGCACACACTGCTCCTTAGGGACTTTCATCCTATTATAACAGAACTAGAAACTGCTTTTGCTAAAAGCACCAACTCTTCCTCTGGGCTCCATGCTTGGCATCTCTGCCTCCATTTTGTACCTGGCTTCAGATTCCTGCTTGAGCTCTGCAGCAGGCCTGTGAATCCTCGAAGGAGTGTTCCTCTGAAAACGGGTACTGCAAGGCTTAATTAGTCCTAGCTTTCCAATTTCGTCTCTCTTCGAGACTGAGGACACCAAGGTAAGAAAAATGAAGGCATCTGAAGGTTTGTAGGGACATGCAAGACTAGTTCTTACAACATCCTGTTCAAGACTTCTGGAGTGGTGCCTTGACGTCTCCAATCGCTGCCCTACACCTTCCAGAGGAGCCTCCAGACATACTACCCACCATGAGACTGTCCTCATAAGCAGGAGCGAGCATCTTGTAGCAACTGCACTGCACCCTCCTAGGATCACAGTTCTGGTAGATGAACACTCTGCATCCTGAGAAGCAGATGCAGATGGAGATTGCTCCCTTAAGTGACCAGGACTTGCCCCTGAGCTGCCTGGAAGAACCAGAACTGAGATATTGACCAACCAAACCAAATGTGGCCAAGATGGCTTAATTATGCATACCTCTCACCTTGTGCCAATTCTTCCTGTATTTAACCCTAAAGTTCCTGTAAGGCCGTCAAATACAGGGCTGAGACTCTTGATCTCACTTTGCCTCCCCCATATGGCCTTATTGATTAAAGCTCCTCTCCTGCTTCTCACCATTACCTTTTCTACTTGGTTTTTGGGGACAAATGCCTAGATCTGATCTATTGGAACCCCCAGAGTCAGACCTCTGGCTTAAGACTCCACCAACACTGTCCCAAAACATCCCAATTCGCTGTTATCTAGAGTCAGTGTGGGTCCATGCAAACCCTTCATGGTTTTCTCCCCCAAATTTTCGTTCTAAAAATGTTGATGGCACATGAGTCCAATAGGCCCATTTCTCACAAGTATCTAGTCCTGCTGCTGGTGGCTACAGAACTTGACCTGGGACCTGGTCCTCTTCCAGCTAGCATCTGAAATGGCTCCCAATATCTCTTATTTCAAAGAAGTCCCTATCTCAAGAGTCTGAGTTTATTGTTGGTTGGGCAAGAGACAGCCACGGGGACCAGGCTGTCTGATCTGACCATGGGGACCAGTTCAGATGTCCAGCAGGGCAGGGGGTGAAGGTCACAGAGCCACAGCCACCTGGGAGCTGGAGTTCAGAGGTGAAGGGGCTTCATGTGGGCAGAAGGGAGTAGTGGGCTGCCTCTGTGGGAGCTGGGGTTCAGAGGAGAGGGCCAGGAGAAAATGAGCTCAGAGCTGGAACCAGTGAGGTGGGCTGAGGTCACAGGGAGAGAAAGGGACATGCTGGGAACGTAGGGGTTGGCTGTTTATTCCTTGAATATGTACTGGGTGTAGGAGGAAAAATCATGTTCTCTTTATCATTTTTGAGTTATTACCTGGGTCCCTTGTAACAAAAGACAGGTTAGCAAGAGAAAAACACCCCGCGAGTTCATTGCCAGGTTTACCTGTATGCAGGAGAAGATACCTGGAGCAAGCAGTAAATCTCAAGTGGGTGACTCGGAAATTCAGACTTACACACTGTTGTCTACTGAAACAAGGGCAGGCAAAAAAAAGGTCAGAACACAGAAAAGCACCAAACAAGAAGGCTTGTTATTTGGGTTTAAGTTTGTATCTTCTGCATTAATCAGTTGGAATTTATGATTGATTTATTCACTTGTCATCCTCTTCCAGGCTGATGGGGAAACACCCTTATAAATGCAGAATCTATAAATGTTTTTCTATCCTGTTTATTTATAAACGTTCATTTTTCTTGTCAAAAGATAACTTCCACTTCATTTTCAGTTTCTCCTCGATCTGCTGTTTCTCAAAATAACTAGCTCAAAATAATCCTTTGGCCACAGAGGCACATGTTGGGGTGTACCTTCTGTTCTTCTGCACTGCTGTATTCCAGATCCATACCAGGGTCTGATCAAGCTCTTGAACACCTGATCAAGACATAGTAATGTGTCCTCCAGGGACCTGTAATCTAAAGAGGGAGACATGTATTCAGAGGCAGAATGTGGAAGAAATATTTGAGTTCAGTCAGCAAAAAACTACAAGCAATGAGTTCAATGGGGGCTGGAGAGGGGGTGGCCCAGGTAGTGGTTCAGAATGGCATCCCCCAAGGGGCTTGCCTTGAGCTGAATTGAGTGACTGGGGTTTGCTGGGAGTTTGAGCATGCAGGAGAGAGCACCAGGTAGAGCAAACAGTCGCAGTGGGCTGAAGTCCTCCAGTGCAAGATGGGCTGGTTACAGGCCCAGGGAGGTAGCCATCCACTTACACCCAATGGGGCTGCAGAGGAAGGAAGCACAAGTCAGCAGGCAGGAAGGGCTGGGAGAGGCCACACAATAGAGTCTGAGCCCTCGGCTGAGGGATACAGACCTCATTGCACCACAAACTCCATCTCTGAAAGACTAGATGGTCAACATTTGAGGCTTTGAACTCTGCCATTGTAGTTTACTGGAGAGAAGCCAGAGACATTGTGTCAATAAACGGGGGTGGCTGCATTCCAGTCATACTTTATTATTTACAAAACCAAACAGCAGGCTGGACTTAGTCCCCAGCCACACGGTAGTTTGCCTGCCCCTGTCATAGAGTGGCCAGCCCTGAACAGAGTTTGGCACAGGAGAGCATCCAGAGATTTATGCAGCCATTATGTGCAAGGTAGATTGAAACAGGAGACTCGATGCGATCCTGATGAGACAGCCCGATTATGAATTCAGTAGAACGGCAGCCATAGAAGATGAGAAGCCACGCAAAGCCATCTTGTACAGAGTAAAAGGCCCCAGCAGCTAAACAAATGTAGGAGACAAAGAGTTAAAAGTGGATCCCAGATCTGAGCCTGGGTGGTAGAGAGGAAAACAGCCACTTTAGGATTTAATTTTAGGCAGTACCTGCTGCTCTATAACAGACGTGGATAAAGGTATTCATCAGGAATTGCAAAACAAATCAGAAAAATTACTTCCATGTTACAGCAAAGGCAGAAACTCATTCCTAGATGCAAATATTACTTGCAGGTGGAGGGAAGGGGTTGCGGGGTGGTGGGCACGGGGAGAAGAGATGGCTTCCAAATAAGCTTTTTGCTAACTTGAAGGGAAATGGATACATCTGGAAAATTCAAAACTGTTTGCATGAACAAGTGCGGCTGTTCAGGCTGTTTCCCAAACCCCAGGTGTTACATAAGATAATGTTGCTAAAATGTTTGGGACTTAGGGAGAGAGATTGTATAAACATGTGGTTTTACTATAGCTCATAAAAGATAATTGTGTAGAAACCTTAGAAAAATTGAGAGTCGGCACAGTATAAACGAATGGCTTTCCTTCCTGTTTTATCAAAAGGCCTTGCTCAAGGCTTCAGGGTGTGATTACAGGTGGGTGTCGAGGGGCCAGGCCAACATACTAGCATTTAGCAAGTTGCCTCCATCTCTCTCTTGGTCTGTGACTCTGCGGTTGGGGGGGAAATAGAGAGGAAAATGCAGTTCCATGTAGGTTTGTGTCTGTGGTACTCTGAGCCAGGAATAGGAAGAAAAATAACTGTCTAGTAACCAGTAGAGGTGTAAGGAGTTGTTCTGTTCAGGTAGCTGAGACTGCAAAAATTCCAGAAAACTTGACCTCAACATCTCTTCAGCATTTTCCATTTTCTTAAGCAAAATGAAATGTGAATAGACCTGTTTTTAGCAGCTATGTCTTGTTTGTTTGCCCAAGAGGGGACAGAACGGCACTGCGGAGAGCTTGTGTGCTCTCGAATATCCTGGAAAATCTGGCAAGAAGAAAAAGAACGGGAGGGTAGGAAAGCCTTCATTTCATGGGATTCTGCAGATTTCTTTCCTGGTATTTGGTGCCGTTTTGTGGTTTCTTCAATAAGACCCAGCTCTGTCAGTCCCTGGGTACAGGAGTGACGGGATGAGAAAATGATCAAGGCAATACCTATGAGGCCACTTGGAAATCATTCAATGGAAGAATCCTCTTCCCACCCGGGATATGCTGTGTTGCATGGAAAATAGGCTTGGGAAATAGGTGGCTGGGGGTTCAAATCTTGTGTCTGCCACTTGCTAGATGTCATGTCTCAGGCTACTCGCCTTAACCTCTTGGAACCCCTGTTCTGCATGGGTTAAGTGAGGATGCAAAGATCTCTCGACTTTTAAACACTAAACTACGACACCCAGATCGTGCCCACTCGGTACGCATTAACCAGTCAGAAGATGATTGCTGGCAAGAGCCAGAGCTGACCAGAGGCCAGGTTCCACCCAGGGTTCCACTTAATGGTCTCAGAATGGCTTCGAGGTGTTTGGAGCCATGTAGTGGAAACCGTCTGTCCGTTTGCATGTCCTAACAGACTCCACGCGGTGTCTGGGCATGGTGGAGCACACAAAAGGACATCAGTCACACGGTGTGCAGGCTGAGCACAAGCCTCTGTATGGAGAGGTGCAGGGGAGGTAGATGGGCAAGTGGCGAGGGCAAGGCCCAACAGAGGGAACATAAGCCATTATTTAGCTTTGAAGATTCTGCCCCTTGCTGGCTGAGTACCCATGAGCAAATCACATGACCTATTGGAGTCTGTGTCCTTGTCATCGGCAGGCTAACGTGATAGTTTGGAGGTTGCTAGGAAGAATAAAGGAAATAACATGAAAAAGCATGTAGCTAAGTGCTGATCTGGGTTTGATGGTTATGATGAGCCAGGTGGAGCCCAGAAGTTCATTTCCCTTCTATCCTTCACTTGGCAAATCCTGCAGCTGGAGCTCTGGGGTGGGAAGGCAACGGCTAACTGTGCCAGGAGAGCGGGATCTGTCTTTAGGCTCAGGTCTACATCAAGCTTCGGCAGATGTGAGTTATATTGCCAGTCAGTTCATGGAAAAGAAGGCAATTAACAGGCCAGAGAGAACACCAATATCAACAAGAAACCTACCTGGTCATTTCCTTTGTGCTCTCGGGCCCACTTTGACCCTCTGCACCCTCCTCTGCCTGCTGTTCTTTGCTCTGAGGCTTCAACTAGGTGGCAGTAGGTGGAAGCCACCAGCAGGAGGGCAGAGAATAAGTACCCCCCTATCCAAGTCTCTGTGAGTTGGAAATTTAAGCCTCCCAAAGACCATAGCTGCCGTGACAGACAGCCTTTTCCCTACAACTACAATCTGCAGTTCCTCCCCTTTGCTCCATTGGGCCCAGGGGAGGTGACAGCATCCTGTCACTGCAGCATACCTTACTCTACTGTACCATTCTAAGTGGTTCCTCTGTGGATCTCCCCACCTGGATCTCCTTTCCGTTATGAGCCAGGTACCTTTTAAACTACAGAAAAGAAGTTAGGAAATACAAGAAATACCATGTGACCAGAAAGGGAGGTTGTGGAGAGAAGAGCTTGGAACAGCAGGCAAGTGGGACCTGGTGGAACTCATTTAAGGTCCTTTCTGCATGCAAGTAGGAAGCGATCATTCTGAGTGTCAGAAGTGAGGTCTGATGGAATGTGAGGACGGCATGGAGAGTAGACTCCATGATGAATTGGCTTTTTCAGGAGCCAGGTGAAGGGGAGGGAAGGCTCTGGTTTGGACATGAGTAAGAAGGGCAGGAGCTAGCAGCTCAGCCTCCTTGACTGAATACAAAGAGTGAAGTCAGATTCAAGGCCTGGCTCCTCTCCTGTAACTTCGTCTTAGCTACCTGGCACCCTGTGAGTCCCTTCTAGCTTAGGACACATTGCATTCTGGAGGACAAATGGCCCACTGTGCAGAGGTACACAGTAGGGAAGTAAAGAGAGAAGAGCCCAAGGTTTTTTTTGTTTTTTTTGTTTTTTTTTTTTTTTTTGAAAACCTGAGTCCCAAGGCTGGGTTTGTGGCTCAGGGACAGAGCACTTGCCTTGAATGAGAGGCACTGGGTTTGATCCTTCACATCACATAAAAATAAACAAAATAAAGATTGTGCCCATGTATAGCTAAAAAGAATCTAAAAAAAGAGAACCTGAGTCCCAACGGAGAGTCAGCAAGCCAACTGGGAAGGGACTTTAGACATTTTTCCAGAGGGTATGGGGTCCCTGGGACTTTGGTCTCTCACATGGTTTGTGGCCAACTTGTTTGAGCAGCATGGCCCTAGGAAAGGGATTGCCTGGGATTTGGAGGAAGAGTGTGCATGGGGTAGAGGGCTGAGGAATAGCTCAGACCTGGAATTTAATGGTGCGTTCTCAGGCAAGCAAAACAGTGGCTGGATTTCCATGGAGAACCTTAGTCATTTTACTGGAGACAGATTATCTTCTAAACTATTCACACCTCCGCCATGTCTTTGGGTCCCTTGTGCTGCACGACAAGGAGTCTACACTGCTCTCTCCTAATAGTGAACACACATACTGGTATGTATATGTGTGTGTCCGTCATCTCGGCAAGACTAGGTGCTCCACAGGGACCAGGTCTGTCTGGCCTCATTGCAAGATCCACTACAACTAGGGTCTTAACCTGTCCTTGGGGAGCCCCAGCTGAGGGGCAAGACACGGCCTGGTCCTCAGGGAACCCCAATTTGGTGTGGGATGGGATCCTGCACTGCAGAAATGCTGATTTTTTTTTTTTTTTTGTTGTTGTTGTTGTTGTTTTTGTTGTAAACTGCAAAGGGTCATTCTGGAGACGAGTCCCAGAAATGTTGAGACAGGGATCCATCAATGCCCCAAGTCCTCATTAGTGCATTGTGGAGTCAAAGTCTTCAGGGAGCCACAGAAGGCCCTCAGAGGGGTTTCTCTGCGCTCGGAGAGCCCATGCCAAGGCCTGACGCCTGTTGGCCTAAGCTGCTTGCAGATGTTCATCTCACAGGCTGATCATTTTGCACGGTCAGTTTATAATATGGGCTCTCCGCAGACTGCCAACCATGTCTAATTCTGTAATCTATGTATCATGCTCAAGTTGGAAAAAACAAGCCAAGGGCTAAAGGTCAGGTGGCCAGTGCCCAGCTGGCCAAGAAGTAAAGGAGGGGTGTGGGAGAGGGATCATGGTCCATTAATGTGACAGGGCAGGTAGGGGACAGCATGACTGGGTGCAGGTTGGGGTCCTGGTGCCAAGAGCAATGCATTCCCAACTCTGCAGCTGCTAGAAATGCCTGGCCTAGAGTGGTCTGGCAGGTGTGTGTAGGATGGCCTTCACAAGGGCACAGGGAAGGCAGAGGAGAGATCCACAGCTGAACATTTGGACTCTCATTGCCTTGGAGACCCACACCTCCAACCAGTGCACACGCACTGACTCCATGTCTCCCTCACACAGCATGGCAACCTGCCTCTCCTGGCCTCTGGCTCCTTCCTCATGGTAGAGGTAGGGCAGAGGAGGTCTCCAGGCTTGGGGACAAGCAGGGGCAGTAGAGGATGGAACTACTCCGGTGTAGGGGTTAGCCAGGTCTACTAAGCCAGGCTGGAGCCCACGATAGGGCTACGGCCACTCCAGGGCACATGTGCAATTCCTGATTCCCTGGTACAGATGAGCGACCTCCATGATTCAGACGGAGCCTCCTTTTCTACCTCCACAGAGGATCCACCCACAGAGGATTGTGTGCTGGCTACAGGTCCTCTGGCTAGGGTGTTTCCTTTATCCTTGTAGCTCCCTATTGTCACCAGAGCAGGGTGCTCAATAAATACTTGGGGAACTCCTGGGACAAGAGGCCAGATTGTCCCTTAGAGAAATCTGCTTTTGACTGAGGGATAGAACTTTCTCCTTGCCTGGGAGGGGAAGGGGCTAGAGAGACAAAGGGTTGACCTTTTTTCTTTTTAAGCATCTTTAGGAACCGGAAGCTGTAATTGAAGCCTCATTTTCTTGCTTTGGCACTGGGTGCTGACATCCTCGCACCTTGTCACCACGCTCCAGTGGTCTGTGATCGGGAGGGGGCTGCTAGAAAAACCCTCTGGGCATGTAAGAGGCCCAGCTAGAGGAAGTGGCTCTACGAATGACGCTTCCCCCAAGCCAGGGGTGCTTCTGTGGGTGAAGATGAGCACCAGGTGGGACAAACCTAGGGATGCTCCCTGAGCTGCCTGCTCAGGACCAGGAGTGGTCTGTCAAGAAATTCCAGGGACCATGTGCTAAAGAGACCAGAATTGCATCCTCCTTCCCTGCTACCAAGTCGGGGGTTAGAGAGAAGATTCTAGAAAGTGCTGGAAATAAGGGCTCAAATTCCAGCTCTTGATGTGATTCCTTGATTTTTGTGAGATCAAACAACAGAAGTTGGGACTCCTGGAATGTCCTCTGCTTTCTTGGATGTCACATCTGTGGACCTTAGCTGTCTTGGGAAGCAGATTCTAAGATGGAGATTGGGGACAGGAGGCTCCTGGGGAAGGGACGGGGCAGAAGCGAGGCTGGGTAGAGGGAGGAGCTGGGCTGCGATGTACTTTGAATGGATATCCTGGCCAAGCCTATGGGGAGATACAAAGATCGGAATGGTCTGGAGAACTCTGTCCCCACAGGCCTCTGTCATGGGAGGTGAGCTGCTCTGGGAGGGAGGCCACCTCGGGTGAGGTGCTCTTTTGCTGAGGCAACCCTCAAGGGGCTCCTTGGAGCCACCCCACTGGTAGAAAAGGAAGCTTGCATAACTTAGGAGGGGCATGTGAGGATTGAATCCAATGTCACACAATAGTGTACACTGAAGTCTGAAGTAATGCAGGAACATTAGGCGGTCTTGGGCTCTGCGGCTGGCCTGCTCTGTGCAGCTCCCATTAGAGTATTGATGGGAACAGGAACCAGGGAGAGGAGCTCCATTTGTCTCTGGGCTTCCCTGGGGGACCTCAGAAGGGAGGTGTGTGGCATGCAGACCTATTTCTCCTGGCCCAGTTGGCATGTCTCCTGATGGGACAGCTCTCTCCCAGTCCAGCAGAGCTCGGCACCCTGAAAAAGAAAAAACATTTCATGACGGGGCTCTGTGCCTGCTCATGAGAGTACTACTCCCCTCCTCCTTCAGACCCTCGTGTTTGGCATCGGGAAAGATAGTCCCACAGCCTTTGGGGTGAGGTGCTACAATATATAATAAGGCGCCACCCACTTGATGAGTGAAGTGGTGTAAGCTTTGGACTTGGGCACACGGTTGTCTTTAATCCTCTGCCAACACTGTGGCTCTGGGCAACTGCTCTCCACTTGAGTTTCTTCATTGGAAAAAATGAGACTAAGAATGAAATGACCTGGTGCATACAAAATGCCTATATGCAGGGCATTTGGAAAATTCCAGATCCCCTCCCACCTTCCCCCTTTCCTGTTGGAAGATAGCAGGGGCAACAGCCTGAAGATCAGGATTAGGGAGCCTTTCCTGCCAAGGCTACTTAAGAAAGTGGCTGCCACCCCTCTGTCCTCTCACCTGTGTCATGTTCCAGGGATCAGCCTGTCTCTCACGGCTCCTAGCCTATTGCTGGGCCTGGGACAGGAGGCGGTAACTCGGTGTGGTAGTCCAGGAGGGGGCCAGGACAAGGGAGCTATGTGAGGGAGACTTTCCCATAGGTATGGGGACCTGCTCCAAGGCAGCAGCCAGGCTGTGTGGAGTGACTCACTTAAGAGCAGCACAAGAGGAAACCTGGCTTCTCTGTCTAATACAGCAGGTTGGGCTTTATAGACTGGTTGATTGACAACTGGAGAGATTAAGTGGACAGGAGCTTCGAGATTGAATCTGTTTCCTTTCCCATGGACCCCTGTGCGTTCCTGAAGTTCCCAGCCCCCACTTCCTGTCAAAGGCACATTCTCCCCAGCCTGGGCCACTGGACTGGAGATGGGCAGGTCAGGAGCTCGCCCTCAGTAGGGACAATTGGGGAAGAAGTCTTCAATAGATTCCCAGCCTGCCACAGCGGACCCAGCACAGGCTTTCAGCAGCATCTGACATGTGGACCTCATTAAGGCCTGGTCAGGATAGCATGGGGCCAGACGGGAAGTTGAAACTGAATGATGACACGGAAAACCTATTGTGCTGTTCAGGGTGAGGCAGGGGGATGGCTTTGGGGAAGCAATCCTTGATTTCCCTCTCAACAAGAAAGGGGACTCTTAGCTGAGTGACAACTCAGCCCCCACCTGTCTCTATGCCCAGGTTGTGGAGGTATAAGGGACACAGTGGGTATGTATTTAGGGACTGGGAGAGAGAAGCACATATGGGTATGACAGGGAACCTCATGTAGGATGGCTAAGGAGCATGTGCAGAAGCAATATCAGAAACGCACAGATGAGACCAAGCACCAAGAAAAAGACCCAATTTTTTAATGATGAAAGAAATAATAAAACAGTACTACCCAACCCAAATGCCTAATTTTCAACATTAGGAACAAGCGGGTGGTGTGTAAAGAAAGCTGGTGACGGAAATAGACAGCCTGACCCTCACAAGGAGTCAAAGGGATATTTTAGCATTGACCAAGTCTTCAAGGTGACGTTCAAGGTGACGCCAGCTAATATGCTGTTTCCATATCAAGCCTCAAAGGCTTGTCATTCTTGGGTGGAAATCGTCTCTGCACCTCTTTCGAGCACGCATTCCCAGTGTTTGCTTGTACCTGTATGCAATGTGAATTTCTGGTTCCCTTCCTACACTGGAACCTCCTGAGTGCAGGAATTAAGCCTCATCTAGCTCCTTTCATTCATCTGCCAGAGTCCCCTGAAGTGAATATAAAAAGGACTACAGGATTTGGGGTGGCGGGGCGGGGGGACCACAGGCCAAGCTTGTAATACTGCAGGGGGCCTATAGAGGGTGCTGTTAGTGCCCCACCGCCTGCCATCTGCAGGTGTGGCTGGTAGCAATAAGCCCCATCCCTCAAGACTGATCTAGAAGTTGACCAGCAAAGAAGGCCTTGGCTGGAGGAGGCTGTCTTCTCTACCCACTCCAGTCTTCTGCCAATGACTGACACAGGGGACTTAAAAAGGCTGGTGTCAAGCTGGGTCCAACTCTGTGCAATTTATGCTCCAGATATCCCCATGGATCAGGCTGAAGTGAGGCTCCACCTCCACTGAACTCCATCCTTCTTGGCCCTTCATTCCCTGCCCTATGGCCTTCCCATTCCTCTCCCGAGTGTGCACCAGTACATCATTTAGACGGCACCTTTCCCAGGCTGTGCTCCTTGGGTGCTGTTTTGATCAGCTTTATCACTGTCATGACCAAAAGACCTGACGAGAATAATTTTAGAGGAGGAAATAAATTTGTTGGTTCATGGTTCCAGAAATGCCTATAGATTGCCGATTGCATAGCTCTGGGCCGAACATCACAGCAAAACATCACGGCAGAGTGTGATAGAGGAAAGTGACTAGACATGGCACCAAGAAACAAAGTTCCCCTCCCACGGACAAAACATAAAACCCAAGAGCATGTCCCCATGGATCCACCTCCTCCAGCCACACTCTGCCTGCAATCGCCACCCTGTGGATTAACACACTGATTAGGTTAAGGCTCTCATAACCCAAACACTTCACCTCTAAACTTTCTTGCATTCTCACACATGATGTTTTGGGGGACACTCACTCGCATCTAAACCACAACAGGCGCTCATTTGAGGAGGTGATCCCAAGTGCACGGGCACTGTGAAAACTGCCCAGATGTGGCAACCCTGCAGACAAGGAGGTGTGTAAAGTAGGTTATTGGAAAACCAGGACAGACAGCTTAGGGGGAGGTGGGGATATGGGGGAGGGCAGGGAGCCCCGTAGGAAGGAGCACTTATGAGCAGGTCAGCCCCGTGGACCGCCGGCATCAATCCTGCTGGGAACTGAATTGCTGAAAGAATAGACCTAAAAGTTGTCCAACTGGAGGGGCAAGAAGTTGTGGCAGGTACCCACCTACTACGGCCCCTGTAAGGCAGAGAGGTGGAAAGCCGTGAGTGGCCAGCAGAACTCTTCACAAGTGACCTCTTGGGGAGGCCAGAGGACATGGTTGGACACCAAGAGCCCATTAAAACCAAAGTTATAGCTCAAAACCCTGCCAACCTGACCCCTAGGTATCTTCAGGAGCATCGCCCCAGTGTGAGCTCATGGCTTGACTCCTCCTTACCCAACCCCAACTACTACGTCCACTTCATTTTCTGCTCTGGTCTTTGTGTTTGTTTCTAGGGCTCTAACCTATCGACGTCTCATTCATGCCAGGCAAGTCCTGAGCCACCATGCTGCATCCCCAGATCCCTGCTCTAGGCTTTTGAATAACCATCCAACCTGTCCCCACCATCCCCCTGAATCACGAGGCGCACTGTCCTCTTCCTGTCCTCTGTCCACAGTCATCTATGAGCACGCCTAGGAGGCTTTCCGCCTTCCTTGCCTGGTGGCTTATGGCTTGTCACCCAGAGTCTCTCTGCTACTTATTGTCATCATTTTGCTTCTAGGTACATATCTACTCCTTCCTTGACAAGATAGATTTTTGCCTATAAAACAGCCTGGCCTGGTAACTGGGGAAAAGACAGTGCCGAACCCCAGCTTCTGCCTTCCTCTCTACCCACAGGAACCATTTCTCGGAGAAACGAGAAGCCCTTACCCTGAGAGGCTGAGGTTTATGTTGGGTACCTCAACCCTTCTCTTTCTGAGGCTCCCCAGGAGAAATTTCTCTATTTCTGGAGCCAATACTTGCCGTGTTCCTCTCGAGCAGCTGGGGTCCTTGGATCTTACAGGTTCTGGGAATCAAGTGATGAATCGAGCCTCTTTTTGTACTGAGTGTTAGTCAAATTCCTGGCCTATCTTGGGCACATGTAAAAGACCTTCCTGTCACAAGGTGAACTTCTTTCATGACCTCATATAATTGTTCCTATGTTGCTTTTCTATTTATCTTTTTCCTTCTATATTTAAGATTTTAAAAGTTGTATGCATTCATCCAACCTGCCTTCAATCCCTTTGAAACAAAAAAATACAGACCCACATATCAGAATGCAGTTGTTTACATATCACCTTCTCCCACTGCCGTCTCACTGTCCCTGTCTGGTCCTTGTCTTGCTATTCTTTGCTATTAAATAGCCACCCACATCACAGGGAGATTCCTGCTTCTGGTCACGATGAGTCCCGATCCACGCTCTACAGATCTTAGAGGATCTTGCTCTTGGCACATCCCACAAGGTCACCCTTCTCAAAGTCGCCAACAGCTCCCTCAATGTCTGGAGATACACTGAACTCTTGTGTGACAGAAGAGGCTCTCCCTCCACAACACAGGGACCCTGCCTGCTTCTGTTCTTCCTCATTTCTCCCTTTCCTCTCCCCCAATATACCCCATTTGACATCGCAGAAATCTTGAAACCTGTAGAACCCCTTCCCCCTGCTCTGCTTCCTGGTGCCCTGTCCTTCTGTTAGTCCTCTGAGGCTAGGCTCAAAACACCTCCTCTGTGAAGCCTTCCCAGGTGCCCCAGGTAGGCTGTGGTGCTGTAGCTCTATAACAACCAGGACACATATATCGCCAGGCCAAGTGTGAGGACACTCGGGCCCCAAGGCTTGCATTGAGAACTGAAGATGGAAACACTTGGCCGGCAGAGTAAGAGGTGGGCTCAGTACAGGGAGACGGCCACGCTTTCCCCCTGTGGCTCTCTGCAGAAAGAGTTGGTTAAGGGTGTGATTTGAATGCAGGGGACATGAATTGAAAAAAACCCACTGTAAAGGGGAATCTCCGTGCCATTTTAACAGCACCCATGAGGAGGAACAAGGGTGTCTGTGCACTCGTTCCCATGAACTGCCACAGCCTCTCTGTCCAGCCAGGAGATGGGACATTAAACAACTTCATCCTCCATCAGATAGTTTCTGTGTTGGTTATTTGTCACCGAGATAAAAAAAGCTGAGAACCACTCTAAGGAGGGAAGATTTATTTTGGCTCAGTTTCAGAGGTTTTAGTCCATGATCAGCTGCTTTGGGCCTGAAATGAAATGAGGCAGAACATCATGACAGAAGAGGGTGTTGGAGGAAAGTTGCTCAGTTCTGGCAGCCAGGAAGGAGAGGGGGAGGGAGGGAGGAAAGGGGGGGAGGGGAAGGGACCAGGAACCACATTAGGGCTTCCGGAGCATGCACTGTGCAACACAGGTGCTCGGCCTTGGCTGTACCTTAGAATCACCAGGGGGAGCCTCAGAACAGGACACATTCCCAGGGCTGAGGCCCACTGCTTTCAGAAGAGGTAGTGAAACAAATCAAATCGGTGACCTACCTCCTCAAGCTAGGTCCCATCTCCTGGGGTTTCCACCACCCCTCAATAGTTCCTCCAAGTTATTAATCCACTGAGGTTAGAGCCCTAATGATCCAATTATTACCTCTCAACTTTGCTGCATTGGGAACCAAGCCTTCAACACAGGAGTCTGGGGACACTCCAACATCAAACCATGACGGCTTCAGTGTGATGGACCTGAATTATTGACTTGGTAACACTGATGCTCTTGAGGTAGTAAATATCCACTTGCCTTACGACAGTGATTCTCAAAGTGTGGTCCTTGAACCAGCCACAGCAGCATCACCTAGAACTTGTGGTAAGTGCCAACTCTTCTTCCTTGTCACAAACATAGGAGGCAGGACCTCTAGGGATGAGACTCGGCATGCTGTACCCAGTCCTCGGGTGACTCTCATGCACTGAGTAACACACAGGTGCTCGGCCTTGGCTGCACCTTAGAATTGCCAGGGGAGCCTCAAAACAGGGCACATTCCTAGGGCTGAGGTCCACTGCTTCGGAAGGGGCAGTGTCTTGTCAACCCCGAAGGTTTTTAGGAGTCTATGGCATGAGTGCTTTTTGGATTAATTAAGAAATACATTTTGGAAAAAACGGGGAATGGGTTCTTTTTTTTTTATTATTGGTTGTTCACAACATTACAAAGCTCTTGACATATCATATTTCATACATTAGATTGAAGTGGGTTATGAACCCCCAATTTTACCCCAAATGCAGATTGCAGAATCACGTCGGTTACACATCCACAATTTTACATAATGCCCTATTAGTAATTGTTGTATTCTGCTACCTTTCCTATCCCCTACTATCCCCCCTTCCCTCCCATCTTCTCTCTCTACCCCATCTACTGTAATTCATTTCTCTCCTTGTTTATTTTCCCATTCCCCTCACAACCTCTTATATGTAATTTTGTATAGCAATGAGGGTCTCCCTTCATTTCCATGCAATTTCCCTTTTCTCTCCCTTTCCCTCCCATCTCATGTCTCTGTTTAATGTTAATCTTTTCTTCCTGCTCTTCCTCCCTGCTCTGTTCATAGTTGCTCTCATTATATCAAAGAAGAATTTGGTATTTGTTTTTTAGGGATTGCCTAGCTTCACTAAGCATAATCTGCTCTAGTGCCATCCATTTCCCTGCAAATTCTATGATTTTGTCATTTTTTATTGCTGCATAGTACTCCATGGTGTATAGATGCCACATTTTTTAAATCCATTCATCTATTGAAGGGCATCTGGGTTGGTTCCACAGTCTAGCTATTGTGAATTGTGCTGCTATGAACATCGATGTGGCAGTATCCCTGTAGTATGCTCTTTTAAGGTCTTCAGGGAATAGTCCAAGAAGGGCAATAGCTGGGTCAAATGGTGGTTCCATTCCCAGCTTTCCCAGGAATCTCCAAACTGCTTTCCAAATTGGCCGCATCAGTTTGCAGTCCCACCAGCAATGTACAAGTGTACCCTTTTCTCCACATCCTCACCAGCACTTGTTGTTGTTTGACTTCATAGTGGCTGCCAATCTTACTGGAGTGAGATGGTATCTTAGGGTGGTTTTGATTTGCATTTCTCTGACTGCTAGAGATGGTGAGCATTTTTTCATGTACTTGTTGATTGATTGTATGTCCTCCTCTGAGAAGTGTCTGTTCAGGTCCTTGGCCCATTTCTTGATTGGGTTATTTGTTATCTTATTGTCTAATTTTTTGAGTTCTTTGTATACTCTGGATATTAGGGCTCTATCTGAAGTGTGAGGAGTAAAGATTTGTTCCCAGGATGTAGGCTCCCTGTTTACCTCTTATTGTTTCTCTTGCTGAGAAAAAACTTTTCAGTTTAAGTCCCATTTGTTGATTCTTGTTATTAACTGTTGTGCTATGGGTGTCCTATTAAGGAATTTGGAGCCCAACCCCACAATATGTAGATCGGAGCCAGACGCAGAGTCTCTGATTTGATATCAAGCTCCTTGATCCATTTTGAGTTAACTTTTGTGCATGGCGAGAGAAAGGGATTCAGTTTCATTTTGTTGCATATGGATTTCCAGTTTTCCCAACACCATTTGTTGAAGATGCTATCCTTCCTCCATTGCATGCTTTTAGCCACTTTGTCAAATATAAGATAGTTAACTTTGTGGATTAGTCTGTGTCCTCTATTCTATACCATTGGTCCACCCGCCTGTTTTGGTACCATTACCACACTGTTTTTGTTACTATTGCTTTGTAGTACAGTTTGATATCTGGTATCGCTATACCACCTGATTCACACTTTCTGCTTAGAATTGCTTTTGCTATTCTGGGTCTTTTATTTTTCCATATGAATTTCATGATTGCTTTCTCTATTTCTACAAGAAATGCCGTTGGGATTTTGATTGGCATTGCATTAAACCTATAGAGAACTTTTGGTAATACCGCCATTTTGATGATGTTATTTCTGCCTATCCATGAACGGGGTATATTTTTCCATCTTCTAAGATCTTCTTCTACTTCTCTCTTCAGGGTTCTGTAGTTTTGATTGTATAAATCTTTCACCTCTTTTGTTAGGTTGATTCCCAAGTATTTTAATTTTTTTTTTGAGGATATTGTGAATGGAGTGTTTTCCCTCATTTCCATTTCAGAAGTTTTGTCGCTGATACACAGAAATGCCTTTGATTTATATGTGTTGATTTTATATCCTGCCACTTTGCTGAATTCATTTATTAGTTCTAGTAGTTTCTTTGTAGACCCTTTTGGGTCTTCTAGGTATAGAATAATGTCATCTGCAAATAGTGATAATTTAAGTTGTTCTTTTCCAATTTTTATGCCTTTAATTTCTTTCGTCTGTCTAATTGCTCTGGCCAGTGTTTCGAGAACTATATTGAATAGAAGTGGTGATAGAGGGCATCCCTGTCTTGTTCCGGATTTTAGAGGGAATGCCTTTAACTTTAGTCCATTCAGAATGATGCTAGCCTGAGGCTTAGCATAGATAGCTTTTACAATGTCAAGGTAAGTTCCTGTTATCCCTAGTTTGTCTAATGTTTTGAACATAAAGGGATGCTGTACTTTGTCGAATGCTTTCTCTGCATCTATCGATGATCATATGGTTCTTATTCACCACATCAATAGATTTAAAGATAACATTTATTGATTTCCGTATATTGAACCATCCTTGCATCCCAGGGATGAATCCTACTTGATCATGGTGCACAATTTTTTTGTGTTTTTGTATTCGATTCGCCAGAATTTTATTGAGGATTTTTGCATCTAGGTTCATTAGAGATATTGGTCTGTAGTTTTCTTTCTTTGAGGTGTCTTTGTCTGGTTTCGGAATCAGGGTGATGTTGGCCTCATAGAATGAATTTGGAAGAGCTCCCTCTTTTTCTATTTCCTGAAATAACTTGAAAAGTATTGGTATTAATTCTTCTTCAAAGGTTTTGTAAAACTCCACTGTATACCCATCTGGTCCTGGGCTTTTCTTGGTTGGTAGTCTTTTGATGGCTTCTTCAATTTCATCCATTGATATTGGTCTGTTCAAATTGTGTGTATCCTCCTGACTCAGTCTGGGCAAATCATATGACTTAAGAAATTTATCGATGTCTTCACTATCTTATTTATTGGAATATAGGTTTTCAAAATAATTTCTAATTGTCTTCTGTATTTCTGTAGCATCTGTTGTGATATTGCCTTTTTCATCCCGTATGTTAGTAATTTGAGTTCTCTCTTCTTCTCTTCGTTAGTATGGCTAAAGGTCTGTCGATCTTATTTATTTTTTCGAAGAACCAACTTTTAGTTTTGTTAATTTTTTCAATAGTTCCGTTTGTTTCAATTTTATTGATTTCTGCTCTGATTTTAATTATTTCTTGCCTTCTGCTACATTTGTGTTGTTTTGCTCTTCCTTTTCTAGGGCTTTGAGATGAAGTGTGAGCTCATTTATTTGTTGGTTTTTTTCTTTTTTCGAGGAATGACCACCAGGCAATGAATTTTCCTCTTAAAACTGCTTTCATTGTGTCCCATAGATTCCGATATGTTGTGTCTGTATTTTCATTTATCTCTACGATTTTTTTGACTTCCTCTATGTCTTCTGAAACCCATTGATCATTCAGTAACATATTCATTCTCCAAGTAATGCATGATTTTTCCTTCTTTTATCATTGATTTCCAGTTTCATTCCATTATGATCAGATAAAATGCAAGGTATTATCTCCACCCTTGTATATTTACTGAGGGTTGCCCTATGGCATAATATATGGTCTATTTTTGAGAAGGATCCATGTGCTGCTGAGAAAAAAGTATATCCATTTGATGATGGTTGATAAATTCTATATATGTCAGTTAAGTCTAGGTTATTGATTGTGGTATTGAGTTATATAGTTTCTTTATTCAACTTTTGTTTGGAGGATCTGTCCAATGGTGAGAGAGGTGTGTTGAAGTCACCCATAATTATTGTGTTGTGGTCTATTTGATTCTTGAACTTGAGGAGAATTTGTTTTATGAATGTCACAGCACCATTATTTGGTGCATAAATATTGATAATTGTTATGTCTTGTTGGTGAATGGTTCCTTTTAACAGTATATAATGACCTTCTTTATCCCTTTTGATTAACTTAGTCTTGAAGTCGATTTTATTCGATATGAGGATGGCCACCCCTGCTTGCTTACGAGGACCGTGTGCGTGGTATATTTTTTCCCATCCTTTCACCTTCAGCCTGTGTATGTCTTTTCCAATCAGATGTGTCTCCTGGAGGCAGCATATTGTTGGATTTGTTTTTTTTAATCCATGATACCAGCCTATGTCGCTTTATTGGAGAGTTTAAGCCATTAACATTCAGAGTTACTATTGATATATGGTTTGTACTTCTTCCATGTTTGATAATTTATCCTTTTTTTAAAAAATTTAGTTTGTTTCTCCATGATTATCTTTCCCCTTGCCCTCTGTCTTTACCGAGGCACTTCCCACTGATGGTTTTGGTTATTGTTTTTCATTTCTTCCTCGTGTAGTGTTTTGCTCAAAATGCTTTGCAATGCTGGTTTTCTGGCTGCAAATTCTTTTAACTTTTGTTTATCATGAAAGATTTTTATTTCGTTGTCATACCTGAAGCTTAATTTTGCTGGATACAGAATTCTTGGTTGGCATCCATTGTCTTTCAGTGTTTGAAATACATTGTTCCATGACCTTCTTGCTTTCAGTGTCTGTGATGAAAAATCCGTTGTTAACCTTATTGGTTTACCCCTGAATGTTACCTGCCTCTTTTCTCTTGTAGCTTTTAATATTTTCTTTGTTCTGTATATCGGATATCTTCATAACAATGTGTCTTGGCGTTGGTCTACTGTGATTTTGTGTGCTCGGTGTCCTGTGTGTATCTTCAATTTGTATGTTTCCTTTTTTATTTTTGGAAAGTTTTCTGTAACTTCATTCAGCAGGTTACTCATTCCCTTGGTTTGAATCTCTGTACCTTCTTCTATCCCGATGACTCGTAAGTTTGGTTTTTTTATGTTATCCCATAACTCTTGGATGTTTTTCTCGTGATTTTTTTACCAGCCTTTCCGAGTTGGCTAGACTCTTTTCAAGATGATATATTTTGTCTTCATTATCTGACGTTCTGGCTTCTACTTGCTCCACTCTGTTAGTGATACTCTCAATTGAGTTTTTAATTTGGTTTATCGTTTCCTTCATTTCTAGAATTATTGTTTGATTATTTTTTATAATCTCTATCTCCTGATAAAGATGCTTAACTTCTTCTTTTATCTGTTTATGTAATTCATTCTCAATGTGTTCTTTCGCTGCTTGAATTTGCTGTCTCGTATCCTCTTTAAGGTTCCATTCCATCTGTCTAAGGTGTTCCTTGAGTTCTTTATATGACCATTTTTCTGATGACTCTAGGTCCTCCTGAATATTTAGGCTGTCCTGCATTGTTTGTACTCCTTTTCTTCCTTGCTTTTTGAAGCTGCTCATGTTACTTCTTGTTCTGTTTGACTGCTGAGTTACTGTTTACTCCTATAAATGTATTTGATGCTTGGTAGGAAAGGTATTAGAAGGGAAGGGAAGAAGTCACTAAAGAGAATGAGAGTAAGCAGGTAGAATTCAAGGAAGGGGGGATAAGATAATTGAAAAGAAATGAAAAGACAAAAGAAGAAAAAAATAGGAAAAGAAGAAAAAATTTAAAAAAATATTAAAAAAATTAAAATTAAAATTAGAAGAAAATTTAAAAAATTGTAAAAAAATTTAAAAAAACAAGAAAAATGAAAATGAAAGAAACCCAAATCAAAAAAAAAAAAACTAATAAATGCAGTCTTAGAGTTTGATTAACTTCTCTTCCAGTCGGTGGCGCTGTGCCCACCAGGCCAAGTTTCTCCTATCAATATGCGGGAACCAGTCACTGTGCAGCAGCTCCTCCCAGACTGGGCGAGTCTCCAATCCTGAGTGCCTAGGGCCTCCTCTTGTGTCTAGTCACTTCCCACTTTTCCTCTAGCCAGGCCCCTCTCACAGGTGCCGCTCACCACAATACTGGCTACACGCCAGGTCTGCTGCTCCCGGGAGCCCTGTTTTCATGAACGACTGGGCACACTCTTCCAGTTTGCCGTTCCCTCAGACCCTAAGTTTGTAGAGCTTGGGGCTGAGAATCCTCAGCGAATTTTACTTGCCCTCTGGTAGCCACTCCCCCAGTAGCTGGTGCAAGAGACCTCAGCAGTCAACCCTGGTGGGAGCGGTAGTTCCGCGCCACGGGTCCCGCGCCACCTGATTCCCTCGGGCTGGCTATCCCGCTCACGGGAGAGCTGGGAGGGGCCCTTAAGGTTTCCCCATGTGTGGAGAGGGAAGGCTAGGGAATTACACACCTGTAGCCGCAGGTTTCAATGAAGTTATCTCCTCCGCCTCAGTCTGATGTCAGTCGGGAATGGGTTCTTGAAAATATCTTAAGGAATCGCACAAATCTCTTTAAAATTCCCATGTGATGTTTTGGAATTCGTCTATTAAGCAGAATTGCAGTTATGGCATCGTCTAATGAGCATTCATGAACCCACTGCCTCCCTTCAGCAACAGCCTACTCATGGATAATCCTTCCTCATCCTGATCTGCTTCTCTACTCCCATTTAATCTATAAGAAAAACATACATTATAGTGAGAATCATAGCATGTCATATAATTTCCTTAGCAAAAATCAAGGGTTTGGTCAGTGTTCAAAGTTCTCATAATCTCATGAATGTTATGATATTGTTGTAAGTTTTGTTTCTTGAATCAAGTAAATAAGGTCAAGTTAAGATTAGTTAAGATTAGTAGTTTCTTCAGATATTACCTGGATCACTGGTTTATATTTTTAAAACATTCCTTGTAATGCATTTGTTAAAGAAACCAATTGAAAATTCGTGAGATTTTAAAAGTTGAGTGGCAAAATCATTTTACTACTTTTGTGAAGATGCTAGTGTTTGCCTGATTGATTGATAAATCAATTCACTAGAGTTGTTTAAATACTTAAAGGATTTCTGAGTGTTAAGGCCTTCAAATACATGAGAGAAACTCAATTGATTGCTACTATTGCAGAGAGACATGGCCAAGTTCGCCCCCCTTCCCACAGCAGTCCACACCCCACTGCCCTATGATGGAGTCTGGGGAACTCCTCTGAAGTGCCGGCACTCCCGTGGCTTCCTTGGCCTATATTACAGCTTAGCCTCTCCCTTTGCCTTCTCCGGCTTCCTCCCCTCCCTGCTGTGCATGTCCAACTACCAGGGCTCCCCTAAATAAACCTCCTGCCTACTAAATTCTATCTCAACCCCACTTTCTGGGATACCAAATTGCCACAGCACCTGATCCTAGATAGAGTATGAGAATTATTTCCAGATTAAAAAGGAAAATCTGATCAAGTATGCTAGTCAGACTTCTGTTACTGTAACAAACAACTGAAGGTAATCAAATTAAGAGGAAAGGTTTACTTTGACTTTCTGAAATTGCAGGTCGTTGACTGAATGACTCATTGCTTTGGGGCCTGTGGCAAGGCAACACATCATGGCAGGGCACATGCAGTGAAGCCTAGGAAGCTATTCACCTTATGACCAGTGAGAAAGAGTAGGTCCCACAGTTGCCTTCCAGAGAATACCCCTAATGATCAGAAGACCTGGGCCCCAGCTCTTCATGTTTCCATAGCCTATGTGGTGAATAAACATTTAACACATGGGTGTTTGGGGGACATTCTAGATGCAAACTGTACCAAAGTGTAAGATTTATGGGTCCAACATGCATCTTAAAATTGCCTGTAGCGAGCTCTGGCCAGGTCTTAGTAGCTCAAGGGTGCTGTCACACACACTGGTTTGGGCACAGGGGCTGGTACAACCAGAGGATGGGAAGGCAGCCTTTGTGGCTTGCAGCACTGTGGGTTTGCATTGACTCCCCCTATTCCTTTCTGGCCTGTTTCTGATCTGACTGCTTTAACAAGTATACCACAGACTGTGGCTTAAGCAAAAACATTTATTTCTCATGGTTCTGGAAGCCAGGAAGTCCAAAATCAAAGTGCCAGGACATGATGTCTGAGGAGGGCCCGCTTCCTAGTTTGCAGATGACCCTCTCCTGTGTCCTGGCTTGGTGAAGAGCAGAGAGTGCCTGTGGAGGGTGCTGATCCCACTCGGGAGGGCTCCCATCTCGGGACCAATCACCTCCAAAGTGCCCCACCTCCCACTACATCACAGGGGGGTTAGGTTTCAACATGTATATTTGAACACTGTTGATCACACAGCACCTCCCAACCCCCTGGCCCCTTATCTGGTGTCAACATGAGATATGCACGCCTTTAAACTCGGATTAACTCTAAACCTGTGGATTCCAGTCACTCCCCTCTGACTCTGGGCCTGTTTATTCTCCAGGCTCTATCTGAAACCAGTTTGAGTCTTGAGCATTGTAAGTCCAAGATGATGGTCCTGGCAGATGCAGGGTCTTGAAGACCCACTTTCTGATTCATACATGGTGACTTCTTGCTGATGCAAGAGGTGAGACTGCTCTCTGGGGACCCTTTTACCGGGCACTAATCCCACAGGTGATGCTCTGCCCACATAATCTAACCACTTCCTGTCCACCTCCCATTATCACATTGGTGAAGAGGCTCCAATGTAAGAATTCTGGAGGGTTACAAACCTTCAGATTCACCATGAGAAACCTGTACTATAGCAGGCAAACATATATTTTTGTTAAATGGATAAATAGAAATTTATGAAACTCAAACAAATCTTCTGAAAGTGTATGAGAAGCCACAAGAAGCACAGAAAAGTGCTTAAGACTCATTAAAACATCATTAAGCAAAAGAAGAATCATGAAAGGGGAAAAAGAAAAAACTCCCTAAGGTTTTTTAAGTAAGGACATTGCTCAAGAGACCTCCTCCCACTCCCCAGAAACCAATTGACTAATCTTTTTTACACTTTAAAGTCAACGAATTTTTAAAGTGGCCAAGAAGGAAAGAAGAAAGCATTTTTAAAAGCTGGCAGCATTGCAACAAATCTGGGCCTCTCAGACTGCAAGACTGAAGCTGTGCTTAGGAAGGAATCTCTAGGCATACAGCCGACTGGAACTTTGGCCCCCACACAGCCCGACACGGGCAGGAGAACATTTCCAGGTGGGAAGACCTTCATAGGAAGCTGGAAAAACTAAGCAAAGGGGAGAAAGAATAGACTTGAGAGGAGTAGCTCTGCACCTTGATAATATCAATACCTAGTCACACAAAATAAACATCAGGAAACTAAATGCATGGTAGGAGAGACTACAAGATATAAAGATTAATTTTTACCACTATTACAAATATCTAAGCCACATTGACACTTAACTATTTTTCCACACTTCTTATTATCTTCAATATTCTTATTCTTTCCTATCTTAATCTTTTTGAGTGGACAAGATAGGAATCATTAAAATATTTTTTCATAAAAGGCATTCAGTCTCCCAAGATAAAGAGATGGGTCTGAATGGGAATAAAAGAGGGACAACTTTGCAGACTCAGTTTATATTGCACACAGAAGGGGAATGGGCCTGTATTTCACTCATTCTGTACACATTTGCTTAGTGCCTACAATAAGTCTGATATCTGCTTTGGTTTAGTTATGATTTAAAGGTATCTCCCAAGAGTTTGTGTGTTGCTGCTTAATCCCGTTGTAAAGCATTAAGGGTGAAAACTGAATGCATCTCTGCAGTGTAGAAGTGGAGCCTTCAGGAAGTCATGAGAATTAGATAAGGTCATTAGGGTAGAGTCCCTATGAGTCCCGGTGGGTTTTTACATGAAGGGGAGAGACTAAACGCTCTCTCACACACTCCCTGTCTCTCACTACATGGTACCTTGTGCTATCCCAGGACTCTGCCACCAAGAAGGTATGGTCTCCAACCCATAGTTTCCTTTATAAAGAAAGTTGTACTGGTTTCAGTTGTATTGGTCTATTCGTTGCTATTATAACAATATAACTTTAAACTTGGCTCTGCAGAAAAACTTGAAGAAATGCCCCTACCTCAATAGTCGGCAAATGAGAAAGGAGATATTTTTGTGTTTGTATTTTAGTTGGAGAATTATTCTGTTACATGGTAATAAGGGTGATAGCTAACCAAAGTATACAATCCCTTATATTTTTCAATTCCTAGAACTAATGTGAAAAGAACAAAACTAGTCTAATGACTACATAAGAAATAATAAATTCTGTTAAATCCTTATCCTTCACAAGGAACCATCTCTGGATCCTATAGGTGGTTTATTTAAAACTCAGATATCCTTGATTTTCTTTTTTTGAAAGTTATGTGGTCTTTAAGAATACTTTTAAAAGATGGAATGTTAGCAAATACCTATTAAATAGGCTAATTCTTGCCGCAGTCCGGCTACAGCAAAATAACCGGGGGGTGATGAGGAACTTGTGTAGATTGATACAGCAGGAGTGGGAGCCGTTTATTGTAGGACAGGAGGGGTATATATACATTCCACACAGCTTATCTTAATTAACATAAAATAGATACAGCAGTCAACCAATAAGGAATCTCCACACTTAATGGCTTGCTGGTGTTACTTCACAAACCATTCCCTCTGGCAAAATGCCAGGCGCCATCCTGACTTGTTTACAGACCCTAACAAATTATCAAGTATAACATACCAATCATGAAGGCACGTGAGAACAATTCACTTTGAAAACCCAGATGCAACTGGGCACGGCAGCACACACCTATAATCCCAGTGGCTTGGGAGGCTGAGGCAGGAGGATGGCGAGTTCAAAGCTAGCTTCAGCAAAAGCCAGATGTTAAGCAACTCGGTGAGACCCTGTCCCTAAATAATATACAAAATAGAGCTGTGGATGTGGCTCAGTGGTTGAGTGCCCTTGAGTTCAATCCCCAGTCCAAAAAAAGAAGCAAAAATTCCAAATAAAACTTACTGATAAAATTAGCACCTTTTTAATAGAATTATTCACTAAACCCAAACCAAGTTTAATTGCAGAGTTCTAGGCTGTCCTATAGAAATCAAAAGCCTCAACATAGTTTTCTCCCCATATGGTCAATTATCAAGTATCATGTTAATGTGTCCCAAATACCTTCGACATGTTTAAGAATTCATTGTGTATGATTCTTGATAATTAGGATAGATTCTTTAAATTAGTTACTTACAATTGATTATTCACCTTGTTTCAACCTACATTTATACTGAGTTTCAGATTTAAGGCATATTATGCATGCTGGAGAAACATTTAGTCATTGCCTCTAAAGAGGGGAAAAAAATCAAAACGGATGCCCTTTTCATGGTGTCTGGTATCTATTTAATATAGTACCAGAAGAGCTCCCACCAACTGCAGGAGTGGGAAGACAAACAATATAAATAAAAGGAATATTTGTATTGTTTTCCTTTATCGGTGACCTAGAATATCAAAAGAAATCAACAAAAACATTATTAGAGGTAATAAATGAATCCTCTGGAGTTATGGGGGTATGAGATGCAGAATCAAAGCACCATTTATGATAATAAAAAAAAATTGAATATCAACATGTACCATAAGAGACTCATTCAAATAACATTATAAATATGTAATGGCAAAAAGACACTAATGACTGGGGGGGAGAGCTACCTCATACCTAGGAATACCAAATGCACAAAGGTAAGCGTTCCCTGCATTTCCTCAGCCTTCTGCAGCCCCTGAAGCACTTGCCCTTTGCTTACAGAGGTTGCCAAGGTCATTGTAAGAGGAGCCCCTTCTTGGTGCCTGGAATTGTAGACACTGTCATCAATATTGCCAGCTTTCCACTGCATTTATTTAAATTACTTATTTTTGTTAATAACCACTGATTAACTGGAAAGGTCCAGTTATGATTCCCGTTCATTGAGTTTTGGGCTCATTTTCTTTCTGCTTATTCATTTTGAGCCTCCCACCATGAGCTATCTGATGGTCAGATCATTATTGGAGGCTGATCTTACTGGTCAGCCTCCAAACACCCTCACTTCTTGGGTCTTATTTGACCCAGCAGTGCCCTAGTGCACTTGGACAATATAAATGTGAGATTCAATGCCATTCAAGTTAAAATTCCACAGAAGGGTGTAGAGTGGAATCTGATTGGAAGAGTGAATGCTGATGAAGTGATTATTTGGAAAAGTTAGAGTGTGCATTTGTTTTACAAACTTGTATGTTTCATTAAAATGTTTAAGAATGTGGCATATGAGCTAATGGATAAAATAGTTTCATAGATAAAAAAATGATTTATTTCTAAGGTCAGGAGAAAAAATAGAATTTGAACTCATCTTTTTGACACTAGAGTCCAGATGCTTGAATACTGCTTTCTATAGACTCCAGTGGATCGAAGATATACATAAAAATCCAATTAATAAAAAATTATCTAGAAGGAAAATAGAACAGAATATTTATCTTGGTTCTGGGAAGAAACAAATTTATGAATATTAAAAATGGAAGCTATCATCATGAACAAGATGGATGTGTTGAAATCCATAAACCAAGGACTTTTGTACAATAAAAAGCAATAAAATAAACATCAGAAGGAAAACAGAAAAGGGGAAATATATTTGATAACTATAATCAGAAATATTTACTGTCAAATACATGAAGACTTGATAAATACATAAGGTTGATACAGATTCCAGAAAATAAGATCAAACAAGATGGGAAGAAAGTGCTAACTCAAGGAAATGTAGATGGTAAATCATCTCAGTATGAATGCCTTTTTTTCCCCTATCGATTAAAGAAATGCAAACGAAAACAAGCTTAAGCTCAAGGTGTAATTATACACATTTAATGAGTAGAACCAAACAAACCCTTCAGGGAGGTGGGGAGAGGTTATTTTCATAGATTATCCAACTGTTACAGGATTTTCTTACCCATAATTTACATAGGGGTCTCTTACGGGGGCCCCCAAGCTGCTTAGAAGCAGCTCATTTTTTTCTAACTGATCCAGACTTAGCACAGATAGAAATGTGAAAGCCGTAAGATGCTAGATGACCTACCAAGAAGTAGTCATTATCATTATCACCCACTTATACGACTCATGTACCTTCTGTCCACCCCCCTCCAGGCTGAGGGTGGTGAACAACAGACCTTGGGTGGAGCCCCAGGTGCCCTAAAAACTGGGCATCTTTTGGGTCCTGCAGGGAAGCCAGAGGGAGAAAATGGGAATTCCCTTCCATGTGTGCTTTTGGTGAAAGCCACAAGGGAAACGTGCAGGAGCTTGGAAGGTAGGAAGCTTGACTACTGCTTCACTTCTCCCTGAAGGATAAAGTTCAGGCGGGGTTGTTTTTGCAAATCCGCTGACTTCCTTCACTGGCACAGGCAGCAGCAGAAGCGCCATCTCCTCCAGCTCCTGTGAAATCTCTACCTCTGGCTCCCCCAAATCCTGAGCCAGGTGTGAGTCCCAATTTTCAGTGAAAAGGGCCGGGTTCTCCTGCATGTCATCAACAGAGGGAGGTGGAGGCTGGGAGATGGGACTGACGGTCACAGGTTGCACATTTTTCTATTTGCTTCTCCTGCTTTACAAGCTTTATCCTTCTCAATACTTGCTCTGCTACTTTCAGCTCAGCACCAGGCAGACGCCGCGCGCACGCGCGCACGCACACGCACACACACACACACACACACGCACGCCCCTACCCCTGAATTGAGAGTTTTATCATCTACCACATGTTAAATCCCTCAGATAAACCCATGGTCTCAGCCTGTTTGCTGCTGCTGTAACAGAATACCACAGACTGGGAAGTGTATTTGGATCATACTGGGAAGCCCAGATGGAGGGGCCACTTCTGATAAAAGGTTTTATGCTGTATCATCCCATGGCAGAAGGCATCTCGGGGCTAGAGATTGGGTGGGACAGGAAAGGGAGAGCACCACATCCTTTTTATCACTAATTCATTCCCTCAATTAACCTACGCAGTGATAATGGTATGAACCCCCACCCTTTTTTTTGTAACTGGGATTGAACCCAGAGTGCTTAACCATGGAGCCACTTCCCCAGCCCATTCATTATTTATATAATTTTAATTTAATTTTCTTTTTTTAAATATATGACAGCGGAATGCATTACAATTCTTTAAATTTTTAATATTTTTTTAGTCATAGTTGGACACAATATTTTTAGGTGCTGGTGAGGATCGAACCCAGGCCCTCATACGTGCTAGGCAAGCACTCTACCACTGAGCCACCATCCCAGCCCATATAGAGCACAATTTTTCATATCTTTGTAAAGTGTGTTCACACCCATTCATGTCTTTATACATGTTTATACATCAGTATTTTATAGAGACAGGGTCTCAGAGTTGCTTAGGGCCTTGCTAAGTTCCTATAGCTGCCTTTGAACTCCTGATTTTTTCTGCCTCCACTTTGCAAGTGGAGACTCCATGACCTAAACAGCTCCTTAAGGTCTCACCTCCCCCAAATCATCAGTTGCAATTAAGTCCCAAAGAGGGTGCATTTAAACCAGAGCACCCATATTCTGTGACTGGATTATTGTGTCTCTGACCCACCCAGGATTGGATATCAGAAGTGATTCCAGAAAACCAAATCATACTGATGGGTTCTCTGATGCGGAGATGTTAATGACTGTTCCCAGTGGTCCAGAGGACACATCTATGGCATACAGATAGTGTGGATATGTGGAGAAGTAGGGAAGTGATCAGGCTTTTCAAGGATTGGACACTGACTCTGAAGTGAGACCAGTTTCTGGAGACCCCAAACACCACTCTGGGACACAAGTAAGACCAGGGGCTCGTGGAGGTGAGGTGATATTGTAAGACATGGTAAGTGTGCTGCTCCATTTATGGACGGTAAAAGAGAAAGATGTCTGTGGACATCAGGTCTTAAGGGGCGCACTGTGGTGACTTTGTAATGTGTCAACTTAGCTGTGTTGGAATTGCATTCTCTAGGATGTATGGTTTCCGGCTAGAGTTGACTACAAGAGAAATTTGAGTCAAGTCTGGAAGGCAGAAGGGAAATTGTAATGCTTCCTCTCTGAAAGTCGTCATAGGTAAATCCATTTCTTTCACTGAATCCTAATACAGTTCCTTTCTGCATCTAGCATATTGCGCACTGTGGACAGGGAGGGAGCCAGTTTTCCTTATCCGTGAAGGGGACTTCCATTATATTCTCCAGGATGGCTGAGTTTTGGAATGGCTGCTACTGGTCTTCTGATGGGTGTGGGTGCCAACATCTTTCCATCTTGGCTCCACTAGTAGGTGGGGCCACTGCTCATGTGGGACTGAGTATACCCTCCTCTGCTTTCTGTTCCCATTTTCTTTCAGTTATTTAAAGAGATTCCAGGTGTCATTTCATGATGAATAGTAACAGATTCTTCCACCTTCTCCAATATAACTGTGTGCACACACATGTGTATGTGTGACTGGACACTAGTTCAGCCATTAATATAGCTGATAATCAACAAAATTAAAAGTATTTCATTATGCTGAGGTTTAAAAACATGCAGAAATCAGTTTTTCTTTTAATCTCTTCTGCAGCAGCAAGATAACAGTGAAACTGTTCATCTTACCATTTGGAATTTTCACTGAGCATTTTTTAATATGGAGAATAATGCACCTTCAGAAGTATAGCAAGCACTGTGGCTGGTTTATTTATATCCAATGATACATACTTCTAAGATTAAGAAATGTATCATATCCAGAAGACTTAAAGTTGAAAGAAGCATTATAAGCTTATTGAATGTAAAATACCAGTAGAGTTGGCCCTCTTGTGCATTTTGCCTCTGTGTGGATTCAACCAATGGCAGATAAAAAGCTTACATCTGTACTGACATGCACAGATGTTTTTTTTTCATTTTTTAAACAATATAGTATAACATGCATTTTCATGGCATTGATATTTTATTACAAGTAATCTAGGGATAATTTAAAGCAATGTGAGGATGTGTGCAGGTTGTATGCTAATACTACCCCATTTCATTTAACAGACTTGAGCATCTATGGGTTGGGGATCCTAGAACCAATGCTCTGCAGATACTGAGGGGTAGCTGTAACTGACATTCCCCTATATGTCCTAATTATTTATCCCTCACAATCAAAGGTGAGCATTTGGGTTTCATCATTGTTTTTACTTGTTGCCACCTATGCATGTATCCCTAAACGAGTAGGCACAAAACCTACTGTGAGGAGAGGGCAACACGGCCCCTGATAGATGACGATTTCCAAGGGCAACAGCTGAACAGTCTCATCATAGTCTGAAACCAGGGAACATAGCTAACACAAACTTAGAGCAGATAAAAACCCAGGTTAGGCACATCATAAATTTTCATCTGTAGATTAAAAAATAGCTCTCCCAGTTTCTCCTTTATGTGTCCTCAACATATTATGAGTCACACACATCTGGACAAATAGTCCTCCATGACTGCTGTACAGCTGTATCTGAATGCTTCCTTTATTTTCTTCACCTCTCTCCAAAATAATATGTTCCATTTTCCTCTTTATGGTCTATTCTCCTCTTTGGGTAGAGTGTATCACTCAAGAATATTACTGAGAAACAGTGCAAAAATACATTTTTTGACATTCTGTGTACTTGAAAACTTCCTGTCCTTATATTGATAGTTAGGCTGGGCATAGAATTTCATGTTAGATAATTTTCCTTCAGAATTTTTATGAATTCTTCATTCATTGCTTTATAGCTTCCAGTTACTACTAAGTCAATAGACATCCTGATCCCTAATACTTTATAAGTAAGGTTTATTCTCCTTGGAAACCTTGAGGATTTTTTTTCCTTGTCCCTAGCCTTCCAAAAGTTCACAATAATATATCTCGCCTCAGATCTATTTGGATCCCTGATGCTAGCTAGACCTCTGGTTGGTTTTCTCATCTGGGAACACAACTCTTTTAACTGATCATTTTGAACCAGCAACAAAGAATAAAATTGGAACCTCTCTACATCTGAAAAAGACAGGTTTTAAACTGGCCTATAAAAAACCAGTCTGATCAATCGGTGACAACTTGCCTCAGTGTAATCCAGCCATGAAAACTTGCTTCATTGAACACACTTTAAAAAACCAACCCATCAATGATAACCTTTGAGGGTGAGTCAGTCAGCAGCCGACTTACACTAGTGAAGTCGTGAGTAAGGAAACGTACTTCTGAGGTTGATGTCGGCCTACTCCCATCTCTAAAACCACCAAAATCCCCAAACAATCCCTGACTCCAGAAATAAATCAGCAGACTGCAATGCCTGGAGAGATTTTCCCTAACCGGCATTTCTCTTCATTCTTAAGTAAATAATGAAGCAAACCCCTATGTGATTCTCCCAATTGTGTGCTCTTACACCTAGATGTAACCATTATACTTCTAAAATTTTATTCCCTTATTATTTGGTGCCAAGTGTTGAACTCAGGGGCACTTGACCATTGAGCCACATCCCCAGCCATATTTTGGATTCTATTTAGAGACGGGGTCTTGCTGAGTTGCTTAGTGCCTCGCTGTTGCTGAGGCTGGCTTTGAACTCGCAATCCTCCTGCCTCGGCCTCCCGAGCTGCTGAGATTACAGGTGTGTGCTACTACACCCAACTCATAATTTATTTTTTTACTTTTTATACCTATGTTTGTGTAAACTAGGGATCAGACATGTACCTAGCCACATAAGGACAAGGCTATATGGCCTCAGTTAGACTGAGGCTCTGGGGAAGCTGAGCGGAGCAGGGCCTCTTGGTCATGGGTGTGTTTCAGATATTGACTGACAACCTTTTTCTTAACATGACTTTATGTTTAAAGCACAATAACCAAGAGCTCACTGGGTTACAATCCCAGACACACCAGAGACTGACATGATTATGATGTAATGTAGTTTACAAGGGGTCTTGTGGGGAAGGTCTCACTGTGACTCTTCCAGAGTTCTTTCAGTTCAAGGGATTGCTTGCCCTGGCCTTGCCCTCAGCTGAAGAGCCTCTTCTTGGCTCCATGCCAAATCCAATAACTTCTTCCTAAAGCCTTCCAACTCTTTATGGAAGAACAACCACCAACTACCCAGGGAGAAGAGAACTGAATGGATAATGGGAACACTTGGGTTCAAATCCTAGTTTGGCAAATACCCAGTCAAAGCCCTTAAGCCCTATCTTCATCCTCTTCCAATCGTTTCAGCCAAATCATGGCTCTCAGCCCCAATCACACATAAGAATCACCCCAGACCCCACTCTAATTAAATCTGAATCTCTGGGTAGGGCCTGTGCATCAGCATTGAAATATCCCAGGTGAGTCTCATGTAGACCCAGGATTGGGAACCACTGGACCAGGTAGGTGATCTCCGAAGCTCTAGTTTGTGTTCACACTTGGAATTCTAAGAAGTATTGGTACTTCCTTGAATAAGTCAGACCTTGGGTCAGTAGCACTCTGTTCTTTGGCATTCTAAAGGACTAAGAAGCATGCAAAGGGTTCAACACAAGAACCTCTGTGATGCAATTATTTATATTGATGAGCCATAAGCAAAATGGAAGCATGTAGAAATCGATGAACACAAAGTATAGATCGCCATCTTTCTGAATTGTGCTTGTTACTGGTAATCGCCATGGCTAGTGATGAACAGGGCTGACACCCATCAATCATCCTCGAGCTTGCTAAGGCTGCAAGTGTTGGGAGAAGAGGCCAGCTTGAGCCAGTCAGAGCTCACTCACAGCAGCCTCCAGGGTCCCCTCAGAAGCAAAGTTTGAGCCCAAAGCTGGATGTCGTTCATGACATCATCCCTGTAAGTGCACCCTGAGATGGGACTCTGTCCTCAAAGACTCCTTAAATGCTGGTAAAGGCTGTGGTGCCCAGGAGGGGACAGGACTCCTGCAGCCATGTCTGTGCCGTGTGCTTTGCCCTCTTGGGAGCTGACCTTTCCTAAGAGGGGCTTCTTGAGAGAATGTACTCCTCTGCTATCAAGATACCCAAAGTAGTCCTGTTGCTTACTGATCCCACATCCTGGTGGTAGGCTATCCTATGATTCTTCAAAGTTCCTTTTTCATTGAACTAACTTGTCAGTTTCTGTTGCTTACAACGGAAAGAACGATAACCATTACTGTCCCTTCTCCTAAGGAATAATATAGTTCACTGTCGGTGAACATCTGTTATTCATCAGGTACTTAAACACATCATTGCTAATCCCCAAAACAACTTTATATGCCAGTGTTTCCCCCATTCTAGAGTGAAAAAACTGAGGTCTTGGATAAATTGCTCACATATAAAGCTAGTAAGCGGCAGAGCCAGGATTTGAACTTGCTTCTCTCTAACCACAGATCCTAATTTGGGAGGATTTTCTTCTTTTTGTTCTATGCAGCCTCTGACAAAGATTTTATCACCTGATGACTAGTCCTCTACTACCATCTTACACCCTCCTTCAAACCCGCTCATACTCTAACTAAACCTCAGAGGTGGGAAAGGGCAAGAAGATTCATCTGTGCCCCCCATGTACCCACTTTCCCTTGATGACGGGAGCCAGGCTCTCCGGAGTGCTTGTGGGCCCTGAGTCGATACTAATCAAGGGGGATGACGGGGACGAAATCTCCTGTTCCCCAAACTTCAGCAAAGGCGGATTCAGTCCTGGGAAGCGTGTGACTTGCGTGGAATCCCAGGATAGACGAGGTGAGGCTCCTGTGGTTGAAAGAGGGTGGTGTTCAGGAGGACCACGGGAGGTCTGTCTCTGAACTACTGCATCTTTTAACAGGGAAAACCGAGGTCAGGAGAGGGGAAGAGGTGTGACCAGATCATAGCCATGAGGTGGCTGAGGCAGCCAGACGTCCACCTCTGTGGTGGTTTCCACTGGCCACACCACTATCCACCTCCCATCAGCTCTGACACCTTAAGAACCTATCTCTGATGGTCGTGCTGCTCGCCAAAGACTTGAGATAAGCTGGCCTGGCTTTGTCCCCCATCACCCGAGGGTGGACACTTGGACCTGGTGTTGTCCTCAGGGCACCCTGGCCTGGAAGAGGGATCCCTCTCGTGCCACCGGGAGATCCTGTCCTCATCTCTTGACATTCTAGGAAGGCATCTCTAAGGGAGACTTGTTTTCTTCTTGGATTTCTGGGGTACTCAGGAGTGAGAGAAGTGGCACTTGAGAGTTGAGACCCCCAGAGGGGCTGGATTCCCGATGGACACTGTCCCTGCCACCGGTGATATGATCCTAATGACCACATGTTGGACTTCAGGCAGGCTTCCCTGATGACCCAGCCCATCAGCCTATCTACCCGACATGGCAGGCTCCTGTCATCTCTGTCCCCAGACGAGGGACCCCCTCAGCAGCAGTCGACTGTGCCTTGCCTGGCTGACTTCTGCACACGGGCTTGGCCAGAGTCCTGTCTTTAGGATCCAGGGCAGGGCCTAGGAAGCTCTCCTCCAGCTGCCTTCTCTGTCCTTCAGCCAGGCCCAGTCTGACCTTGTGATCTGTTGGCTCTCCAAGCCTCCAAATGGTTTTGTTAGTTTTTTTTTTTTTTTTTTTTTTTAGTTTTCTTTGTTTTTCCCCCAGAGCTGGGGCTGGAACACAAGCAAGCACCTGACCAGCCTCATGCCTCTAAGACCTTCTCGGGAGCTGTGGTGTGCAGTTCACTCCTAGGCTTCAGTTTCCTAGGCCAGGAACCATGGGGGACTTAATCAAAGGCAGCCCTCACTGGGGAACAGAAGTCGGTGGACAGCTATCCCAGCCTTCCTCCCTTCAAAGGGCAATTCTGAGGTCTATTTCACATAGTTCTTCAGAGTGGCCCTAACAGGATTGAACACCAGCTTCCCACTCCGGTCCCCAGCTCAATAATCTCAATAATGCATTCTATTTTTATTGGTTCTTTTTAGTTATATGTGGCAGTAGAATCCATTTTGACATAATTATACAAGCATGGAATAGATCTTGTTCTAATTCAGACCCCAGAACCTCTCCTTCCCCTTCCCTCTCCCCACCAGGGCTCCCTTCCCTCTACTGATCTTTCAATAATGCACTCTTCTAGAGAACTGGAGAGTATGTGATAAAGTGTGCCATCTTCAACATTTTAAGTGCACAAATAATGGCATTCATTACATTCACAATGTCCTGCAATTGTTACCACTATTTATTCCAAAACTTTTATATCATCCAAAATAAACATTGTACCCATTAAATAAAATCCCCTTCCCCTCCTCTCCCCAGCTTCTGGTAACCTCCAATGTCCTTTGTGAATTTGCCTGTTTTGAATATTTCACATAAGTCGGATCACACAATATTCTGACTTCTTTCACTTAAGGTTTTCAAGGTTCATCCCTGTTTATTAGAACTTTATTATTTTTATAGCTGAATAATGTGTGCATATACCACGTATTTATCAATTCATATGTTGGACACTTGGTGTGTTTCCCTTGGGCTATTGTGAATGATGCTATAATGAACATGGACGTACACATATCTGTTTGAGGCCCTTTTTATTTCTTTTGATGTATATATTCAGGAGTGGAATTACTGGGTCATCTGGCAATTCTTTGATTTTTTAAGAAACTGTTGAACTGTTTTCCAAAGCAACAGTACAATTCTGCAATATATGAAGGCTTCAATTTATTCTCATCCTTGCCAATACTTTGCCATTATTATTATTATTATTATTATTATTATTATTATTTATTATTACTTGAGTAGGTGTGAAGTGGCACCTCATTGTGGTTTTGATTGCATTTCCCTGATTAATGTTGAATATCTTATGTGCTTATTGGCCATTTCTATATCTTCTCTGGAGAAATTCCCATTTAATTCCTGTGCCCATTTTAAAAATTAGGTTCTTTTTGTTGACTTGTAGGACTTTTTAAAAAATTATTTTATTTTACTTACAGGAGTTCTTTCTATACCCTGGACATTAAGCCCCTAACTGCTATAGGAATTGCAAATATTTTTGCCATTTCACAAGGTTTTCACTTTCCTTTGATTCAGAGAAGCTTTCAGCTTTGAAGCCCAATGTACCTGTTCTTTAGATGTTTATGCTTGTGGTGACCCAAGAATCTATGACCGAATCCAGTGCCATGATTTGACTCATCTTTCGAGAGTTGTATGGTTTTAGCTCTTCCATTTAGGTCCTTGATCCATCTGAGTTCATTTCTGTATATGGCATGGGGTGGGGTTCCAGATTCATTCTCTTGCTTGGGAAAATCTGCTTATTGTACCTAGAATCATTTGTTGGAGAAACTCTTCTTTTCCCTTTAATGGGCATGGCACTTTGTGGAAATCAATATGCCACATATTGAGTTTGTTTTTTATACTCTCCACCCTATTCCATTGGTTTCTGTCTATTCTATACTAACACTACACTGTTTTGATTATTGTGGTTTTGTAGTAAGTTTTGAAATTGGAGAGATGAATCTTTCAACTTTATTCCCCTTTTTTCAAGATTGGTTTTGCTCTCTGGGGCCCATTGAAATTCCATATGAATTTGTGAATCAATTTTTCCTTTTCCCTTTTCTACTTAAACAATTCAAAAAGGCTTAGTATTTTGATTGGGATCATGTTTTATTGCTTTGGGTTGTGTTGCATCTTAATGAGATGAAGTCCTCCAAGCCATGAATAAGGGATGCCATTGTTATTATTGTTATTATTATTCTAATAGGTGTGAGACCTACTAGAAGACCTTATTTATGTGGGTTTTTTTTTCAGTGTTTTGTAATTTTCAGCCTACAAGTCTTTTACTTCCTTGGTTAAATTTATTTCTAGGTATTTTGTTTTTTTAGATATTAGAACTGTTTCTTTTTAAATTTTTATTAGTTATTGATGGACCTTTGTTTTTATATGTGGTGCTGAGAATCGAACCCAGGGCCTCACACATGCTAGGCAAGCGCTCTACCACTGAGCCACAACCCCAGCCCTAGAACTGTTTCTTAATTTCTTTTCAGATTATTCATTTCTGGCATAGAAACAACCAATCTTTTGTGCATTGAAATTGTACCCTGAAACTTTGCTGAATTTGTTTATGGGCTCTCATAGTTTATTTGCAGTTTCTTTGGGATTTTTCTCTGTCTAGAATATGTTGTCTGCAAAGAAGGTTTTACTTTACCAATTTGGATGCTGTTTATTTTTCCTTTGTTGTTCTGGCCAGAACGATGTTGGATGCAGTGGCAAGAGCAAGCCTCCTTGCCTAGTGCCTGTTCTTGGGGAGAAAACTGTCAGGCTTTCACCACTCAGTTTAATGTCAACTGTGGGCTTTTCATAAGCTCCTTTTATTGTACAGAGGAAGTTTCCTTCTTCTAGTTCCCTGAGTATTGCTATCATAAAATGATAGAAATTTTGTCAAATGCCTTCATGCATCATTCAAATAATCATACAGAAGTTTCCCCTTTATTCTATTAATGTGGTATATTATATTCATTGATTTTTTTTCCTTACGTTAAACTACCCTTGAATTCCTAGGATAAATCATCCTGGATCATAACGAATAATCCTTTTAATATGTTGTTGGACTCAGATTGATAATGTTTTGTGGAGGACTTTTGTTCCTAAAAGAGATGGGCCTATAAATTTCTTTTTTGCAATGTTTTTATGTTGCTTTGGCAATGCTGGCCTCAGAGTTAAGAAGTGTTCCTTGCTCTTTATTTTTTTTGGCAGGGAGTAGTAGAGAAAAAAAAAAAAAACATTTTTTCTCAAAGTGTTTGGTAGAACTTACCTTGGCAGCCATCTAGCCCTAGACTAATAATGAACTTTCATAATCCGTCCCTTCTTCCTTGCATCTCTTCCTCGCATTTACTTGCTCGCCCCTGTTTCTTGAGATCCCCTCCCAAACAAAATACCTGCATCCAAGTTCTTGACTCGGGTTCTGCTTTCAGAGGAACCCCAGCTAAGGTGGGATGAGATGAGAATGAGAAGTGTCCATGTGAAAATATAAACATGGTGAATGAAGAACATCCACTTGCTGGAAAACCCCGGGAAGACGGGTAGAAGAGGGAGTTTCTGCCCAGCACTGGTGAACTAGGTTTCATGATGAAGGACTGCAGACTCCGGAGAGAATCGAGACCTCTAGGAATGACTGGATCCAGCAAGATGAGAAGTAGCTGGATGAGCTGAAGAGTGAAAGGTCTGGGCGAGTGGTAAGGGCACATGAAACAACTAAAGGAAAAGCCAGCCACATAGACGTTGGAAAGCTGATGGGCACCAAGAGCACATTGCAAGAAGGAAGACTTGACCTCAGACACTGAATCGGGCAGAGTGAAGTTCCTGCCCGTGGAGAATGGGGTGAACAAGGGAAAATGCTGGGGGACTGGGACAGCCCTGGGAATGTCTTGAAGACCCTCCAATACAGGGAGCTTAATTGTCCAAGACTCCAGCTGCCATCAATTCAGATGTGGTCGTCTGTGCCAAGGCTTCTGTAGCCAGTGTTTGGGTGCAGCAGGGATACAAAGGCAGGCCATCCCCGAAGACTGTGACACCTCTCTAGAAGACTGACTTGAGGACTCGGCAGTGACATTGCTGGCCCTTCACTAGTTTTCAGGGTGGCCTAGGAAGCTCTCCACCAGCTGCCTTCTCTGTCCTTCAGTCAGGCCCAGTCTGACCTTGTGATCTGTTGGCTCCTCCAGCCTTTCCCAGCTCCTGCCTCATTTTCTATGCCAGATATTTTCAAATTGTCACACATTTAATCCCATCCTGGTACCTTCCTTTTGGAGGACCTGGACTGTCATATTGTATGTGACATGTCCATTTGGACCTAAAGCTGAGGAGGTAGGCCAGATGCCCCCCACACAAAGGGGCTGTGCTATAAGGCTCCAGGGGAGAAGGAAGGATCTACATGGCAGGAGGGAGGTGATCCAGCAAGATGGAGCGGTAGACAGTCCGAAAGGCAGAGGGAGATAAACACCCAGCAACTTGGAGGACCTTGGAAATAGGTCCAGATGAGTCAATCCCACTTAATGTATTAGTGGTGGTAAGTCACCACTAAAATGAGTTGATACTTCATATTTGTTAACTTATCTGTTTTGCAGGGTACCTTACTCTCCCACAGCAGCTGATGACACCTAGGTCCATCTTTTTGGTTCTTTAGATGGAAGCTGCAGGCAATTACAGTTAGTGGGTACCTGGCCTGAAGGATGCCCCCAAAACCAATCCAGCTACTACGGGGAATTGCCCAGGGGTGTCGTTTGCATCCATCCTCCCTGGAGCCAGTGTTGGACCTTATTTTATCTCTATCTCTAAATGCCTCTTTCTTTAGACCAGTAGGGGGGTTCCTCCTTGATTGAAACCTATTCCTTCCCATTCCCTGAGAAATATAAGGAGTAAAAGGAATTTTTAAAGTGCCCTTGAAGCCATTTAACTTCTCTGCAGATCATTTCAGACTTAGTACCCCTCTGGGGAATGTCTCCACAGGGGAATTGGGTTTGCATTGGGCAGGGGAAGGCTGGTTCCCTGAACATTCTCCATTTCCCACACAGCAAGCACCCAGAGGGTATGGATAATTGCTTTTCTACCTCCTCCAAGGACAAATTCCTCTTGGACTAGATAAACATTCCCTCCAGATCCAGTCCCCACCCTGCTGTGTGCCCAAGAGGGGATCCCTAGGCACTCCTTCTCTGCCTCTTTGCTTTTTCTGTCTTCTTTTTCTGTAATTCCCGTGCCCTTGACTTTTGAGTTCAGCTTATGTGGGGGGGTGGGTTAGAGAGCAAAAGAGAGAAGTCAGGGTATTGATCTCTACCTTCCCATACACCCGCCTGTCTCTTTGGGATCTGGTACCACTCCCTCCTCTTGGTTCTGTAGACAGTGTGGAATGGTACCCCCTCCACACTAATACTGAAGCATCACTTAACATTTCCCACACCCGATCACAGCTTGGGAAATACCTCTGATGGTTCATTGACTGGGCTAAAGAATGCCCAGATTGCTGGTAAAACATATCTGGTTTGTCTGTGAGGGTGTTTCTGGAAGAGATTGGTATTTGAGTGAGTAAATGAAGTAAAGGAAATCCACTCCCACCAATGTGGGCAGCTAATGTGGAGAGTAGTGACAGAATGGGAGAGAAGTGACCGAGATTGGGGGTCTCTGACTTCATGGATGTGGCATGCCTGCTGCCTGGGAATGTTTTTGGTTAGATTCTCATATTTCCAGCTGCTATGGTAATGCCCTGCCTGAAGAGGCTCTGTGCAAGAGTCTTACCAGCTTCGACTTTGATCTTGGGAACATAGCTCCCAGGGATAGAGGAATTCTCATGCTAGACAACCAGTGTTTCACCAGCTCGGCTCCTCATGAGCCCGCCCACTTAACAGGAACTGTAAAAATGAGCCTCCTTGAGCACTACACAAAGCTCCAAACATAGCACATTGCAACTGTGGAAAAGCTGCATAGATATTTCTAGTTCTATAACTTTCTTGAGTACAAAGAATGTTTGCATAGTCTTTAACCTGATAATAAGGCATATCTAAATAAAGATTGCTGACATAACTTTTTTTAATTGATTTTTTTTTAAAAAGTAAATGACAGTGGAATGCATTATAATTCTTATTACACATACAGCACAATTTTTCATCTCTGGTTGTATATAAAGTATGTTGACACCAATTCGTATCTTCATACAGGTACTTTGGATACTGATGTACATCACATTTCACCATCCTTACTAATCCCCTACCCCCTCCCTTTCCCTCCTATCCTTCTTCCCTATCAAGAATTCATATATTCCTCCCATGCTCCCCCTCCCTACCCCACTATGAGTCAGCCTCTTTATATCAGAGAAGACATTCGGTTTTTGGGGATTGGCTGACTTCACTTAGCATTATCTTCTCCAATGCCACCCATTTACATGCAAATGCCGTGATTCTATTCTTTTATTGCTGAGTAAAATTCCATTGTGTATATATGCCACATTTTTTTAGCCATTCATTCACTGAAGGGCATCTAGGTTGGCTCCACAGTTTAGCTATCATGAATTGTGCTGCTATAAACATTGATGTGGCTGTGTCCCTGTAGTATGCTGTTTTTTAGTCCTTTGGGTATAAGGAGATGGATAGCTGGATCAAATGGTGGTTTCATTCCCAGATTTCCAAGGAATCTCCATACTGCTTTCCATATTGGCTGCACCCAATTTGCAGTCCCACCAGCAGTGTATGAATGTACCGTTTCCCCCACATCCTCACCAATACTTATTGTTTGTCTTTATAATAGCTGCCATTCTGACTGGAGTGAGATGATAACTTAAAGTAGTTTTGATTTGCATTTTTCTAATTGACATATGAAAAAATATTTATTACCTCTGTTATTTGATTGTATATCCTCTTCTGAGAAGTGTCTGTTCAGGTCCTTGACCCATTTGTGGACTGGGTTATTTGCTTTTTTTGGTGCTTAGCTTTTTGAGTTCTTTGTATACCCTAGAGATTAGTGCTCTTGTGTGAGAGGGGTAAAAATTTGCTTCCAGGATGTAGGCTCTCTGATCATCTCGGATATTTTTTGTTGTTGTTGTTTTTTTGTTTTGTTTTGCTGAGAAGAAACTTTTTAGTTTGATTCCATCCCATTTATTGATCCTTGGCTTGATTTCTTGCACTATAGGAGTCTTATTAAGGAAGTTGGGGCCTAATCCCACATGATGAAGGATTAGGGCCTACTTTTTCTTCTATTAGACAGAGTTTAATTCCTAGGTCCTTGATCCACTTTGAGGTGAGTTTTGTGCATGGTGAGACATAGGGATTTAATTTCATTGTTGCATGTGAATTTCCATGGAAGATGATCTGTGGAAGATCTTTTCTCCAATGCATGTTTTTTGCACTTTTGTCTAATATAAGATAATTGTAATTTTGTGAGTCTGTCCTCTATTCTGTGCCATTGGTCTACCAGTCTGTTTTGGTGCCAATACCATGCTGTTTTTATTACTACTGCTCTGTAGTATAGTTTAAGGTCTGGTATAGTGATGCTACCTGCTAAGGATTGCTTTAGCTATTCTGGGTCTCTTATTTTTCCAAATGAATTTCATGATTTTTTTTTATTTCTATGTGAAATGCCATTGGGCTTTTGATTGGAATTGCATTAAATCTGTTTAGTGCTTTTGGTAGTATGGTCATCTTGATAATATTAATTCTGCCTATCCAAGAGCAAGGTAGATCTTTCCAAATTCTAAGGTCTTCTTTGTTTTCTCTTTGGGGTTCTATAGTTTTCATTGTATAGATCTTTTACCTCTTTTGTTAAGTTGATTCCCAAGTATCTTTTTTTTTTTTTAGGTTATTGTAAATGGGATAATCTTCCTCATTTCCTTCTCGGAGGATTTATCATTGATATACAGAAATGCCTTTGATTTATGCATGTTAATTTTATATCCTGCTACTTTCCTGAATTCATTAACTAGTTCTAGAAGTTTTCTGGTGGAGCTTTTTGGGTCTTGTAGGTATAGAATCGTATCGTCAGCAAATAGTGCTAGCTTAAGTTCTTTTCCTATACATATCCCTTTACTAATTGCTCTGGCCAATGTTTCAAGACCTATGTTGAATAGAAGTAGTGAAAAAAGGGCATCCCTTTCTTGTTCCAGTTTTCAGAGGGAATGCCTTTAATTTTTTTTTCCATTTGGAAGGATGTTGGTGTGAGGCTTAACATATAGCCTTTACAATGTTGAGATATGTTCCTGTTATTGCTAGTTTTCTAGTGTTTTGAACATAAAGGGATGCTGTATTTTGTCAAATGCTTTTTCTGCATCTATTGAGATGATCATATGATTCTTTGTCTTTTGATGTGATGAATTACATTTAATGATTTCCATATGTTGAACCAACCTTGCATCCCTGGGATGAATCCCACTTGATCATGGTGCACAATCTTTTTGATATGTTTTTGTATTTGATTTGCCAGAATTTTAACCAGAATTTTGCATCTATGTTCATTAGAGATATTGGTCTGAAGTTTTCTTTCTTTGATGTATCTTTGCCTGATTTTGGGATCAGGGTGATATTGGCCTCATAGAATGAGTTTGGAAGTGCTGCCTCTTTTTCTATTTCCTAAAATAAATTGAAGAGTATTAGTATTGGTTCTTTTAAAGGTTTTGTAGAACTCGGCTGTGTATCCAGCTGGTCCTGGGCTTTTCTTGGTTGGTAAGCATCTGATGGCTTCTTCTATTTCATCACTTGATATCGGTCTGTTTATCTTGTCTGGATATTTCCCAGCTCCTGGTCTCTCTGGTAGGCTCCAAACTTGAGTCCCATCCCCTCTCACTTATCAGGTCCCACCTGCAGGACTTCTCACCCAGGCTCACACCAGGTGGGCAGCACCCTGGTCACACTGCATACCTGCCCTACTGGGAGCTGTTTTTGTGTTGAGTGGTCACTGTGCCGAGGTTGCCACTTGGGGTGGGGGTTGGATACCCGGTACCTGGTACCTGGCCAGATAGATCCAATCTGCAAGCTGCCCCCACCAAATAGGGGAGAGAAAGGTTCTCCAAGATGGAGTTGGTCTGCTTCCAGTGCAGGGGTGTCTGAGGTGAGGGGACCGGGTGGTAGTGTTGTGCTGTGGCTAGGTAGTAGCTGAATGACCTGAGTGGGATCAGAGCACAGTATAGAGTTCTGCAGAAGTGCTGATAAATGATTCTGCTAAGCCATTTGAGAGCCATACATGGACTAGAACTGTGGGCTTTGGATTTTGGGAGTCGGGGGTATGGAGTCCTGCTCAAATGCTGAGGCTCTGAGCCCTGAGTGGGGGGGGGGTCACAGCACTGGTGACTTCTGTGGAAATCGTCTGTATAGTGGTCCTCTTACACTCTGAGGTACAGTATTTCAACTAGGTGAGATCTGGGTCACGGAGCAACACGGGATGCTGCATCTGGCCCACCATCTTGGAATCCCTGGCATAATTCTTTAGATCTGCTTCTCCATCAGAGCAGCGCTCCACCTGATCCCAGCTCTTCATATCTGCATGTGTGAATTTTTCTTTTCTAATCCCCCATGGCCTCTAACTGGTACCACAACTTTGGCCGTGTAGGATGTGGCAATCCAATCCACTGAGGACCTGAATAGAACAAAAAAGCAAAAGAAGGGTGAATTACCTCTCTCTCTCCTTGGGCTGAGACTTCATCTTTTCCTGCCTTTTCACATCAGAGCTCCTGATTCTTGGGCCTTTGTACTGGCTTTCCTATTCTGCAACTCTAGAGAACAGACTATGGGGCTTCTCAGCATCCAGGATCATGTCAGCCAATCCTTATGGTAGATCTCCTCTTACAACCCATAAGATATGCATATAGATATGCTTCTCTGAAAAACCCTGATTAATAGTCTCTATTTAAATCTCCCAAGTGACTCAAATGGAGGGTGCCTTCGGTTTTCTGTAATGGATCTTGAGGGATACAAATCTTTGCCTAAAGTGGAGGGTGGAACACTTTTTCAGGGAACTAGTACACAGATTTCCTTGGTGATGGCCATTCCCAGATTTCAGGAGAGATGTCTGTCTCCTGCTGCCCTGGATAAAGAGCTGGTCGGAGCAACTGGGCAGGAAGAGCATGGCTTGGGGCCAGGAGTTCTGGCTGGTTAGTACTGTTTTCCCACTATTCCCACTGGGACCCTGGGCCAGTCACTTTGCTGTTTAGTGTTTAAACTGATGCTGGCTGCCATTCTTGATAGCTCTGCTCATGACTGCATCCAAGATGCCATGACAGACAGCCACCTCCAGTTGGGACTGGTCCTCAGTATAGAATCCCATGGCTCCCCCTCATCCTGGGAATAGATGAGATATTTCTTCAGGTGACCTACAAGCATATCCCTTTCCCTCAGGAACTCGGGGATAGGAATGTGCTCTGTCATTGTTTTCTGAGTGCTCGGATGGAAGGGGTGTCACACCACCAATCCTCAGGGCTTTCCAGGTTATGGGAATTTTCCTGGGGATAGCTTTCCTCCAAATGAAGCCTTCTGGTTCTCAGTTTTCCAGAGGAAGCCAGAAAGCCTCTTTAAGTATTTAAGGCTTCCCCAGAACTGAACAGGGTTCTGACCAACACATTATGAGACAAAGCATTTCCATTTGTAAATAGATGCCTATAGCTTTAGAGAAATCAGTTAACCAACACAGTGGAGACTGAGCATCAGCACCTGAGGATAGGATGGATATCCTTATTGTATAGGGAGTACTTCCTCGATGGGCATATTGAGAAGGGGGTTGCATACTCGGGGAATCCAAGAAATGTATCAGTCAGCTTCCATGCAAGAAATGAAAGATGGCTCTAGGAGATTTAAGTGGAAAGAGATCTAAGACATGCAACTGAGTGCCTCAATCTCTGGGAGGACTAGAACCATATGGGCTTCAGACTGGGTGCAGGGGAGCTCTTTGGGATACCTTGGACCTGAACTGTCAGTGGAACTGCTCCTGAGTTCACCACTGGAGCTATTTAATTCAAGGCCACAGCCATGTTGAGTCCAGGAATCTAGAATCAGGGGGCCAGCCCTGTAGCTGTGCCCTGCACCTATCTGTTTTGAACTGCTCTCAAGGCTGGAATGAAATTATCAGCCTTTGTGTCCAACAGAGTTGCTTCTCTCACCCAAGAAGCTGAAGAATGGGCATCTGGCCATTTTTTCAGGGAGAAAGGCGAGCCCCACCTCTACAACTGCCCCAAAGCAGCAGCTTAGGTAGCCTCCATCTCTCTGTCTCGGAGTCTGGCATAACAGCATTTAACTAGAGAACTTATATGCTGAACAGGAATCACAAAGAAGTCTAAGGAATGTAGATCTGCAGTCTTGGCAGTGCAAGGCACCCTGGGAGTAGGGAAGATTGAAAGTGAGCAAGCTGATCCACCGTGCCTGCCGCAGTAGCCTTCCTGCATCAGAAGGGGCTGTCTGCATGATTGAATCCCCCTTGGTGTTTGCCAGCCTTCTAGTACCTTTCTTCCTTTTTCTGAGGGGTATAGTAGACCCAATATGGCTGGATTCCACATGCCCTATACCCGTGTCGGCACAGTTGGGCAATAAATTAAATCTGGTTTGATTTAGTAACTATATGGTGTGGGTGTGTGTGAGAGGTCCACATGTCAATGCCTTGTGTTCATCTCAATGTTGATGTTTAACTCTTCAAAATTTTAATGTTTCCAAGACAATAGAGGCTTTGGATCTATGAACAGACCTGGGTTTAAATTCCAGCTTTGTGATCACATAACCCTAAATAGTTGCTTGACTTCTCTGAGCTCATTTTCTTTTTCATCTGTAAAGTGGGACGAATGCTATTGACATCATAGGATTGTGACAAACAGTAAATGAGATATGGGAGGCCAACCTTACTGGTGACTGAGTTACACTCCCCACCTGGGTGCTGAGGCGCTCAGTCACAGAAATGGATGTGTCTTGCTACAGCCCCAAGGGTGAAGCTATGCTCACCTGTTCCTTTGTAATATAACCCCTTGCCCTGTTTTGGATAGAATCTTCCATGGAAGTGCCTTGTGTGTGTCCCCTCCTCTTACTGTGCCCTTGGGTGTGGCCTACCCAGGTGTCAGGCAACCTGCTGACAGTGGACATCATGAAGATAGACTCAGCCCCCTGAAACCTGACCCCTTGCCTCATTTGAATAGCTTCTCAATAAAAGGGGTCAGCACGTGCTTTCTGTGGACCCTTAAGGTCAGAGGAGCCGTCACAGCAACCCCAAAGAAAAAGGTATTTGTGTCTCTTGTGTGGTTATTTTGTGCAGCCCAGTTAGCCCAGTTTAACTGGAGTGACCCCTGAGCCTTTTAGTCGGGAGAACAGAAACCCGGCAGAGATGAACCTGCTCCATGCCAGGTGGAATGCTGGGTCCACATCACAGGGGCTGTAATGAATGTCCCCATTGTCCTGACTCGGATATCTTGAAATAAAAACCAGTCTCCATGGCAGAAAATGGTCTCTCGGATTGATAGCCATTGCTGGATGAGAAGCAGAAGTGATATTTTTTTTCTCAAGTGCTTCTGGGAAACCTCCACAGACCCTGTCCTTCTGTTGTGTGCAGCACAGGTGACCAGAGAGCATTTCATCCACACAGGTGGTGCAGTGAGACAGAAGGGCAGCAAAGGGTTTGCATACAACTCATCAGCACCGGTGTTTGTTAAACTGCAGGTTGAAACCCATTAGTGAGAAGCCAGATCGATTCAGTGGGTTGTGATCAGCATTTTTACAAAATGAAACTGAATGAATGAAAAGAGAAGAAAAAGAGCAGGCAGAGGAGACGAGGAAAGAGAATGTGAATGAGCATCCTAAGGAGCCACTGTTCTGAGGAATTGTCATTTCCCTTAGTTCGGGCACGCTTCCGCGCATGTGCATACATACTCTGGGTCACAATGTCAAATATATTACTTGTTGGCATCACTGCAAAAACTGTTTGAAATATAGTAATCGAGATACCCAGCCTCCTATTCTGGTGTGGGAGAACATTGACAATCGCCTTGCTATACAACTTGCAATAAAAATGGATTTCAGGGAGACTAACTTGATCCCCAGGTGATGAATGTACACCTGGAAGCTTCCAGCAGCCTCGCTGCTCCCTCAATACCTGGGGTATCATGGCTTCACATCCAGTGGCCAGCTATAGCCATATGCAGAGCTGGTCAAGATCTGCATGAGTGTGGTGCCCTTGGTCAACCTCCATGTCTTTGCCATTGCCGCCCACTCTGTGGCTTCCACCCTGAAACACCTCTCACCTGCTGCTCCCAGCCAGAAAATAGTCTCTGCTGCATGTTCACAGCTGCACAAGGCTCCTTCCGCCGCCCTCAGCCCCTGGCTATGGTGATCCTCGCCAAGCCCCGCCAGCCTCTGCAGACAGTCGTGATGGTAACAAATGTGCTTGTTCCTCAGACCACGCCAGATGGCAAAGTGACTGTCGAAACCTGCCAGGTCCGTCAAAGGGGCTGTCCACGCTTGGGGCTTACCAGGACCCTCCCAGTTCCCCGATTGCCTTCCCTCTTCTCCCTACTTGTGTCCCCTCTCCTGGACGCTGCTTTCCTCTGTGCGGTTCTCTGACGCTTTTGGAAGAAAAAATTCCTAGGCACAGCGCTGCCGCTGGAAACCCCAAACCACTGCATCTTGACTGTGAACCCCACACCTCCCTCCCAGGGGTGGCTGTAAGATGAGTGGGAGAATTTTTCACTCTCAAGCTGTTCTGTTTGGGTGGCTTTTACTGGAATAAAAACGGCCTCTTAGATGCCTAAACGGGATTACTTCATTCCCCCCACCCCAACCCCAGGAAGAGCCCCGAACTTGGTGTTGTAAGTGGACTTCGGGTCCAGAGGGCCAGAAAGACTTTACTGAGGATGAAACCAGGAGTCAGATTCTTAAACCGCAACGAGGAGCTGTCCAGTGACTTTCAGTGATGAGAGAATTGTTCTGTTTGTGCCAATGCAGTAGCCAGTAGCCAGCAGCCGTTCAACCCTAGCAAGAATACTGGCGGGACTGGGGGACACATTTTTCCATTGTGTTAAATTGTAATGTAAATACAAACGGAAGTCGTCATAAGGCTGGTTGAAATTGTATTGGACAGCACAGCCTGGGGATCCACCTACTCTTTCCTCCCCAGCTCCCCCCAGGAATCTGTCCTCGGAGTCCTTGTCTCCACGGCAGCCCCTCACTCCAGAGCCTCCTCCCCCATGTCCAACAGCCCCCAAATCTGATCTGCGGTTATCATGACAGCAAAGGTGAGCCCAGAGAAGGGGGAAACAGGAGGGTACACGGCATTAAAGAAACCAACATGAAGATTAAGTGATTAAGGGAACAGGGCTCCTGCTGAGACAGTTCTGCCTAATGAGGCGTGGCAGGTGTCGATCTCTGGGCCAAGAAGAGGTTCCATACTTGGGCCCAGCTCTCAGCCAGAGAGCTGCCATTTCCTTCTCACAAGTTCAGGGTCATCTGTCAGCAACCCCATCTGTCTCAGCTCCTCATCTTCCAAGGTAAACAGAGGATTAGAACTCAATTTTCTGTGGGTATCTCCAAAATGGGTACCCATGGATGTCATCGTCTCTAACCTGGATCCCCTCAGCCCATCTGAGAGCAAAGAGCTGGCCTGGAAGATGGCAGGTGCCAGACACACCAAGGAGCCCAACTTTCTCTGGAATTTCTGGGCAGGTTCACATCTCACTCCATTTGCCATGTGTGTTGACAATTAAATTAAAGCAGGTGCCCACATTCACAGCTTCACTGATTCAGTTCTCAGCCAGCAGTTATTAGCAGTGGTCCACACTCTGACCAAATATGGCACACGAACTCCCATAACATAAAGGCTTGCTCAAGCTTCCAAGATTGCCAGAGTCGGGAGGGAAGGAGTCCCCGACCCCCTGCTCCTTCCTACAGAGAAGTCTGGTGGCTTCCTTCTGGCACAGGGGCCTCCGTTTTCCTGTTGTAGCCATAGCTCCCAACACGCAGTGGAACTTCAGCCTTCCATTCCTTCATCTGTAAAATGGGGATGGAATCTTTCCCAGCTCCAAGATCCCGCACACTCCCTGCAGAGGGAGACATCAGTACACCTGGGGACTGTGTTCAATCTTATTTCCAAATTCCCTCTTCCCTGTCTCTCATATGAAAATTCTGATTAGACGCCCGGGGAAGAGAACAGTGCTCCGCTCTCTCCTGTCCCCTTCCCGACTCACAGTGCTGTCTTCCCTGCTGTCCCCGACTCATTTCTTTTATTCCTCAGCTCTGAGGGGGAATTTGCATATTAATTTGAAAATGAGATCAGTTATTAGGCATAACCTGTCATGTATCATCCAATGCATCTGGACCTGGATTAGATTCAATATTGCCACAGAATAAAGATGGGGAGGGGGGGAGACTAAATAACTTAAACTCATTATTCTACTAATCCTCCCACCTGGCTGGGCTCCCTGGAGGTGTGTTAGGATGTAATTGAAAACAGATTTGCCGAGAAGACACTGGAGATGAACATTTCCTTTCTGATGGGCTTTTCCTCTCGTTAACCCACGAGGAAGGCAGCAGAGTGAAAGGTGGGGGACAGAGACCCTGAGAACACAGGCGCCAGGACCCAACCTGGCTGCAGGAAGCACAGAGGTTGAGGCTGGGCCTCTGCTGCCCCTGCAAGGGAGGAAGAAGTGGGAGGGAGAGAGAGGAGCACCTTGTGGCCCTCTCTGCAGTCCCTGCCCACCCTGCCCTTTGCCGGGGCCTGTGCTACCTTAACCAAAGAGAATGCCAAGCCCAGGTTTGCAAACGGCGCCCAGACTTGTGTTTTGCTTGGCTTCATTGCAAAGTGTCCCTTTTGAAAGACAAAGTTAGCACCAGCATGGACACATCTGAGAATTTCATAGAAATCCAGACTCCTGGATGTGCTGGGTCCATCATGGGCTGGACCTGCGTCTCACTCAGGTGGAGCTTGGGGGTCGCTACAGACCCAGCAGCCTGGCTCCTCTGCTTCTGCTTCCTGTCTGAATCCCCCAGGCACTGGTTTGCTATTCCCATCCTTTAAGTGACAGCTCGCAGGAAATGGATCAGCTGTAACTGGAGATCAGAGGATCCCAGGCTCAGGGGAGGGAAGGGAGTCGTGTCTCTCAGACATACGCACTGTGCTAGGTATGGAGACTATCAAAGGTGACAAAGTCTGTCTTTTGGGAATCTTGAGAGGGGATGAGTGAATCTGTACAGAGAAAGCAAACCCAGGGAATGACCAGAACTTGTCAACTGAGGGCTTCAAAAAGAGATGGCACAGTGTTGGGAGGGGGAAGCAAAGGAGGTCCATTGAGATTGGCTGGTCCTAGGGGGAGAGGACCACGCCCAGCCCTGTTGTGGGAGGGAGATGCCCAGACTGTGGCTGAGGAGGGGCAGAACCTCTGCAGGGCTGAGCCACAGGGCCCAGGGAAGACGGAAAAGGCAGTGGTCCTGGCTCCAGGGGGCACTTTGCCAGCAATTGACGTAGCAAATTGCTCTTGGCAAATGTCCAGACATTTCTGAATACTAATCTTCCCAACCAGACTGTGGAACCTAGGGTGCTTCCTGCTCTCCCTCTTTCCAGGAAAAGCAAGTAGGATGTGAGAAAGAGGCCGTCTAAGTCGAAAGGAACTCGGGGGACATGCACATTCAGGGATGCTGGGGTGGGGGGAAGCCAAAGGTCCCATGCATCCAAGTGCAACCTCGTATGAGCTAACCTCAGGCCCTGTGCCCCAGAGGGTGAAATGCCTGGCACCAGCCGCGAGGCAGCCCATCTCCTGCAACAAACCAAATGTGTGGTTATGAGAACCATCCATTGCCACTGCAGGGATTAGCTGATGCTTAATTAATTTCTTAATGAAGAAAGCAGAGCATGTCCCTGTGTAGCTAGTGAGTGCAGGCAACCGGTCCCCTCGCCCTTCCCCCCCACCTGCAGGCCGGCTCTATGATTTATAAGTTCTCTTTTAAAACCAGCACTGGGAACAAGTCACTGGCCCTCTCTAGAGGGGCTCAGTTTCTTCATCTGTCAAATGGGAATTTAGATCACTGTTCATAGCCTATTATCTTTTCTGTTTCTTCTCTGCACCTCCTTAACCAAGAAGAAAAAAAATTCACACAAAAAGAGAATGAGCATTCAAAATCCATACTCTGGCTTTTTATCAATTAAGCCCTCTAGTTATGTGGAAAGCGTTTCATTAATTGTTTCCACCCAACCAGAGCCCTGTCTACATGAAGAGCGGGTAGAAAGTCCCTTGATGGTTACCTAAGTGACTAAAGGAAATGAGCGAAGTAAATCTCCAGCTCCTATCTCACCATGGTGACACTGGCAGGCTTGTTAGCAAAGTTGGGAAATGACCTGTGGTTGACGAGACCTCTCTCGGGCTGAGAATGAATCTTGCGTTTGGGTTCTGTCCTCCAAGGTCAGATCAAATGAATCGCTGTTTGAGGGGCTCCCCTGGTGCTTTGTAAAGTCTTTATCACCGGCATTAGGCGACGTGTGTTTACGAGCTGTCTTCTGCATGGGAAGTGAGCGCCATTCCATTGGTCTCTCAGGTGTCTACCCCAGAACAGGTCTCCAAGAATGATTGGGGAGTCGCTGCACGAATGACGTGTGGTTTCTAGAACCGTGTGTTCACTGGCTATCAGGGGTCAAGGACCATCAGGGCATCTTCAGGGCACACATTCTGAGCAGTGCCTGCTGGGAACCTCTGCATCACCAGGAGTCCAGGGCCACAATCCACACCCTGGACCTCGATGTTCTGCATCATCAAACCTTGACAATCAGGGTCAAGACCAGGAGGAAACACATCTGCTAGGAGACAACTTTAAGTGTTGTATCCTACCCCAAACTGAGAAACCAAGTAGTATTATAAGGCAATGTCTCTAAAAAATTAAAATGAATGCAAAAAGATCCCTGCTGAGCAGAACATCACCACCTGAAATTACAGATGTCATACAAACCTGCACCTCCATAAGCCTGTTTCCTTTTCTCTAACCTAAAGGGACCTTCTGGAGATAATGCCTCAAAAATAACTCAGACTGGAAATCTAGTCCTAACCTCCATTTGTTTGTGAGGACCTTGGGCCCTGAGTTTCGTGTGAAAGTTTGCCTTGGGGTACTGGTTATTGAGTGAGAATCCAATGGGAGGAGGCCACTCTGATATGTGGCTGTCAACCAAGTTAGAATTTGAAGTCCCCAGGTTAGGTGGTCTTTGAAAAAGATCTAGTCTGGAAAACAAGCATTTTCAAGAAAATCAATCAGGGTCAGACTGGCCTCATGGTGGTCTACCATGTTTGACACAGTGGCCACAACCTCTGTCTCTTGGGGTCAGGCCCTGCCATGATATTTTGTACTATGGAGTGTTATTTGCTCAGTTTTGTTGAATTCTTAAATATTGGTGCTGAGAAGGACCTCATCCATCTCCTGGCCTGATGGTACAGGTCATCAGTGGTTCTCAACATGGGCAATAAGGCTGTGTCCAACTCCACTGGGATGTGCTAGCCATCAATGATGCACAGCATGCCGCCCTCCACTAAGACCCAGTCCAAAGTGTTAATAGTACCCAGGCTGAGCGACCCTGGGGTAGAGAAATGGGGAGAAATGGATTCACATTCTCATGCCATCCTCTGACTCCTGACAGCCACCTCTCGGTTCAGTTCCATGAATCCTGAAAATCTTGTGGTCAGTTTTTCTGCCCACTGATGGGATCCACCCCAACTCAGGTCCTCATGAGAGAGGGTTTCTTAATCTCGTTAAGTTCCTATAATTTTTCTGTAACTTTCTTCCCTGACTTCCAGAAAGTCCTTCTTGAGGCCTAGCCTGTGGTGGAGTCTGTTTGGTCACTGCCCATATAGCCTGGCCCATAACATTCCCCACTGGTTTTATGGAACTAACCAAATCATTGATCAATCATCATGGGTATACAGTTGATTATAAAAATGTAGGGTCCAATTAAAAACTAAGAGGACTAACAGCAATGGACCAGCTACAGCTGATAAGAGTAGTTAGTCAAGGGGACCAGGAGGACAAATTTTGATACCAATTTCCTTCATGTTGTCTTGCTTCTTCCCTTTCCTTTAATCACTTTCTGATCAGAGATAGGCTGTCTCTTGCCACTCCTGAGTGAGTACAGAAGCTCCCTTAACACCACACATAGGCATCCCTCTTTTAAGAGCAAGAGATCTAAACCTCTTTTGTTTTGTAACATTTCTTCCAGGGAGTCGCGAGAGGTCTCAAGTCTGCTCACTGATTGTTCTAGTTCCCCCAGACTCAAATCTGTTTGCTCAGGGCTTTGAAATCTTTTTTTCCAGTTAAAAGGGCTGCTGTACCCAGGGGCTGAAGATCCCACAACCCTTAGGCCCATTAGTAGGGGAACTAGGATGGGGGCTATTCTCCTAGGATGGTGTATGAGACCCAGATATTCTCGTCTAGCTTCTCCATTGTAGTAGCACACTTTGGGAAGGTATGAATAGTCACACAAAATTTGTTCCATCCTGATGTGCCAAAAAGTTGTAGGGACAAGTGGGGAGTTACTCCTGAGAGGCAGGCAAACCAAATACCTTCTGAAGCCACATAGAAATTAGAAGACTCCCGGGTGTATTTAACACCTAGGCGGAAAGACGGGAATGTTGATAAGGGGAGTTGTGTATTTGGAAACCTGGGGAAGGGAAGCATAAGCCTTGTTCTTGTAAGTCTCCTCATGTTTGAGTCCACCTTTCAAAGTCTAAAACCACATTAATCATAAGTGGTCGTTGTTATGATTTGAAACTATAAACAAATATCATGATCTAAAATCGTAGTCTGAGCAAGAAAAAAAGATGATTAACATTTTCTGGACCCAAACTGGCCTCCATTTTTGTGATTTAACCCAATTATTTACCTATACGGACTATAATTTCCCCCTCTAATGTTAGGAACCTTCTACTGCTATAAGGAAACAAAGGGCGATGACCGCTCTTACTGCTTCGAGCTGGGGTGTGGGGTGGGGCGACATTCAGTGGGGCAAACACTTTGAAGTTCCTTTTTAGAAACTGGATTGGTCAAGGGGGTCCATGGTAAAAATCTGGTTCAGGAAGAACAGGTTGTAAATTCACCTGGGGGTGGGCACTTCTATGAGAGAAACAAAGACATGAGTGCTGAAGTAAGATTAATACAAAATAGCAGTTGTAGCATCTAGAACCTGTCAATGAATATCATAAAAATGATAGAGATAAATGATTGTTTACCAAGAAGTGGAAGAGCTGAGAAACTGTCCCCATAACAAGGCCTAACAAAGCCTAATAAGGCCAATATTTGACTCTTGCCTTCTGAGTCAGCCCTCATGTTAACTCTAACAACATTAAAGATTTATAAGACAAGTTACTTAATGTCATCTGATTTTTGAAAAATACCTTTTTATTGGCATGACCTCTGTGTTCAGTAGAGATCCCTTTATCCTTGTTGCTTAGGGCTAGATAATCATACTAGCAAACATTGATTAAGACTACCTGTGTAGGAGGTTAGGAAGATCTGTAGGCCTCAAACTGACTAAAAACTTCTGGCTCTGGCAGTTTCTATTGATAGTTCACAGGCATTCTTGCCTAAGAATCTCTCTTCTGTTGCCTCAGGTCTTACTTATTCTTGGGGGGCTAATACAAGTGTACATCTTAAGTTACATTAAAATAACTACTGTTTCTTTTTAAATCCCAGGAATGGCTGTGCTTCGGTTTTAACTGTTTTTGCTATGTGTTTGAGATCAAGCTGGTCAAATTGACCTTGTTCCAATCTATTAAGAGTCAGCTGAATTTCCTTGGGGGACACTCTTGGAACTTATGAGCAACCTTTTAGCTCTGCTAGTGCCATCTGCGTTAGGATGGGTCAAGGTCTTGCTGACCATGTGGCTTCCCGTGGAAGCATCAGGGATGTTTTCCCTTTCCAATGACCCTCCTCTTTTGCCGCACGTGCACTGATTGGCTTGCTGTTCTCCAGTGGTCTCATTACTCTCCCTGAATGGGAGGTTATGTGGCCCAGAGTTGCAAAGCTCTTCCCCTGTTCCCTGGGTTCGGGCTGACTCAGAGGGCAAGAGTCAAATATTGGTTTCCTTGGCCCCTTTATTTTAACTTTAATCTTTAAGCCTTGGCCTTAAACATCCAGCAAGTCAGTTTTATCAGTCTTAAAGTAAGAGTACCAGGCTTTAACTTGAATGTGTGTAACTTTACAGTTAATTTTATCCCTTTCAATTACCATCCGTCTATAGATGATGGCTTAATATCTCAAATTAACTTAGGTTGTGTGGTTTTGAATATTACCTCTGCAGAACATGAACAGGCAGAAGTTATAAAGAAAATACAAAATGAAATTCACCACAGTAAAAATATATTTAGCTTGTATACAATCTTGAACCTTGGCTGAGCTATACATTATATCCCCTGTTTGAAATCACAGTAATCTTTATAATAAAATCAGTCTTTGAATACAACTTTAAATGAGCTGAACTCTGGCCCATTTTGGAGTCATTTTGACATGTAGTCAGGTGGAAGGCAGAGCCTTATCTCGGGTAAGGCAGGGCTCTTCACAAATCTTAGGTAAAGTGTTCTAGTTTTGAAGCTGAACTTTGTCTCTCTTTTTAGATATCATTTTATAATGTTTATATATATTGTTTTGAGTCTATGTGGATGTTAGCTAACACACTATGACATATCTAAAACATGAATCAGGAACAGCTGAGAGCTTTTAACTTTCCATTTCTGAAGAAAAGTAGCAAAATGTTTTACAATATTGACGTTTTAAACTGCTCAGACTCTCATTATCTTTTAAAATACCTTTAAATTTTTATATACCGTTGTAAAAGGTAGCATAAGGTTTGGATACAAAACAACAGATGATATAAATAAATCCCCAATAAAATCTGTTACCCTGATTAGTTTAAAATTACCATTTCAGACAGCTTTAGTTTGGAGAACACTAGCTTAATAAAACATTCCTTTAAATCTATTTTTATATTAACCAAGTTTAGCCTTTAAAGAAAAATGTAGATTCTGTAATGTACAGAATTCTTTAAAATAACAGTACAACTCTTTAAAATAACAGTTGCTATTTAACCACAGATGTTCAAACCTTAATTTCTCCAAGACTAGTTTCTCTAGAGAATAAAACTTAACAGACACAGTGTAATTAATATTTTAAGAAGTTTTTGTCATTTTAATATATAGGTCCAAACTTTGGTTTATATCAGTACATTAATATTTGGCCTTAGGGAAAAACTTGAATAGATCTAACTATTTGTGTTACTTATATATAACCAATTTAGTTATACATAAACCTTTTAATATTTATCCTTTATTTATAGACCTTTATATTACTTAATTAGGCGCTCTTATTTTTTACTTAGCTGTATTACAATTTTACCATGTAAAGGCTTTCTTAACTGGAAACATTTTTTCCTTTTATTAAATATATTTGATATTTAGAACCTCTTAATTTTTAATCCATTGATCCCTCTGTTTATACTTTAAATTCAGAAATTTATTAGGGTTATTTCAGATAAATTACTTCATTTTACTATGTAACATTTGATAAATAACACTTCATGTTATTTACAGGACTCCAATTGAAATGCAGTTGAAAACTTTGGACCCCTTATATTTTGAATCACACCTGTTATGACTTTAACTTTTAGTAACCTTGTTTTAGTGATGACACAAAGTAATTTTCAACTTCTTTTTAAAATTTACCAATTTATGAAAACACCAATGATTAAGTATTTTATCTTATGATACTTAAAGTTAAGAGTACTTGATATTATACTTAACATCATTTTTAACTCTGTAAACCAATCAGATGTCTCTAACAAACACATCCATAATTAATTCCATACACGTCAGATCTAATTTACTTATTTTTAAAAAAGCCAAGGTATCAGACAAGTGCATTGAACAGCATTGTCATTTTTTTCCTGTTAAAAAAAAAAACCCTAGAGACAATGAATATTAGAAACTTTATAGACATTACCATTTTATCAGCAACTGTTCAAGCACCTAGAAACAAAACTGGGCGTTAGTAACTTTAAAGACATTTTTACTTTTATTTATTTACCCAATTTAAACTGAACCTTTTAAATCATATGAACCAAAGGCATTTGGATCCGTTTTTTAAATTTTTCATTTATGAGCTCATACGTCAATTTTTGGTACCCAATATATATAGACACGGCAATACGCATAGGCTGAGAGTACTGAGAGTACACGGGTGCCCCTACATAAAACAAATAAAGGTCTTGTAGGTTATTTTTTAAAAATCTATTAGATTGAGAGTTAACCCTTGTAAATTGGCCTTAGAGCAAAGCAGAGTGTAATCAGAAAAACATATTAACCTAGGTGTGTCGGATCAGAATCATGAATTTAACAAATATAAAATTTCAGAAGCTTTCTTGGTCTTTGTCTTGAGGTGGTCCTGCTTATCAAAGGTAAAGAGTTAAGGGAACATAGACAAATGACAGGGTCTTATTCCTCCCTGAAGGAACTTCCCAGAGAGGTAGCTCCATTGGTCTCCTCGAGAGAGTCCCCCCAGGTGGGGATCCCATTCTGGTTTTTCTGGTTTCTTGGAGAGTAGCCACCAAAGTTTAGCCTGACATTGAAAAATCTTTGGACTATTTTTAATAGCTGGGAGTTATTCGTGCTTATAAACACTGAGACAAGCCAAATTTCCTAGACAAAATTATGCTTTTTTGTTATACAACTTAGAAATAATAATTTTATAAAAATTTTAGTTCTAGTCTGCCCTCTATAGGAACTGACTTGGTCTACCCTGTCAGGCACCCGGCCCAGTTCCTAAATAAAGGCAGTCTCCAGAATGCTTTTTTTACCTCTGGCTTTTACTTTTGAATTTTTTTTTTTTTTAGTCCTGTTGGCAGCCATTTACATTTTAACACAAGCTTTAGTGAGCACAGTTAAAAACCTTTTTAACCATTTTTAACATTAGAAACAAACTGACATAGAAATTAACACAAAACAAAAAGGGGACAAACAATTACAAACAACAAACAAGACAAGATAAAAACACAAGTCGGACACACAACAGGTAAGGCGCCAAAGACAAATGTAACCGACAGAAAACCAGATTCAGACCAGAGGACTGAGTAAAAACCAGACTCGGACCAGAGGACCAAGCAATGTCTAGCTAGCCCTGGACTTGGGTAAATAATGCTGCATCCAGCTTTCCCTGAGCCTCTCCAGATACAGATCCACACAGGCCAGACTTAACTTCCCCAGGGAAACAGATGACTTTTGGTAGTTTTAGTGGGAGGGGGTTGGTGGAGGGATTGCCCCGGGTTAAGAACATCTTCTCAGAGGCCTTTCCCTAGGCGATCTCTCTGCCACAGCACCTCCCTTGGTTGTCCTGAGATCTCTGGAATGCAAGAAAAGTAGATCTCGCTGGGGCCTCCAAATGTTGTGGGGCAGGTTGCTCAGAAAACACACCAAGTCCCAGTTTTGTCCAAATTGAAGAGTTTTTATTTAACCAGCTGGTGATTGCCCCCTGCAGGACCCATAGAAATCTCTGCAAGAAACAGCCTCAAGCCTGAGCATTTTAGGATATTTAAAGGCAAAACCCAGAAAAACCACATCTGGGTTGACATAGCTGCAAAAGCAAGAAGGTACAGAAGCTGAATTGGGCAGTTAGCGAGACAATGCAATGGGTACATTGGTATTTCCCATGGGACTCTCCAGGTTGGCATAGCAGCAAGCAAGCAGAAGGGAATTGGGTCAAAATGGCCCTAGTTCAGTACAAGTTAGAGAATAGTTATTAACATCTGACGATTCTGACAAGATACATTGCCCAAGAAAAATGGAAACCAAAGAAAGCAATTTTACATTGTGTAAGAATTGCTCTTTTGTGTTGCCAAGTATGTTATGCTAGGTAACTATTCATGGGTACAGAGGCGGGGCTTTCCCATGGGAGAAGCATTTCTCACATGATATGGAGTCTCAGAGTAAAATGGAGTCTGTTTGGTCACTGCCCATATAGCCTGCCCCACAACAAGCCTTATTCCCTCCCACTGCAGCAAGAATGTTTTGGAGATCAGATGTTTCTCTTCTGCTTCACCCACTGCTGACCCTTTGAAATAACACAATATAATATTACTTTCCCCAATAAAAGAAGAGAAAGGAGCTTGGGTGTCCTGAGACGATGTTAGGACAGTTGTGTTTCTGAGAACACCTTGTACATACGGAGGCAGAAAAGCACAAGATGACTTCTACCGCACACTGGCAGCCTGCGTCGGGCCAATTATGATGAGCCCCGGTTTCTCCCTCTGGAGATCCCAGACTGGAAAAGAAATCCCTCTGTGGCCAAAAGCGACAAATCTTCAATACTGAGATGGATGCTATTTGAGGAACCACAGAACTTGCTTCATAGGTGGGATGAAGATCTTCCCCCAGGGTCCTCCATTCTCTCCACAGGGCTTCCTTGAGAACTTCCTGAAGCCATGGTTCCTCACCTCCATGTGGCCCAGCATCTCCTGGAGGGCTGGTCACTCCCACCCGGCCTCCTGGGGTTCAATCATACTGTCGCTTCAATCATGCTTTGGTAAAGAAACCTAAATGAAAACTCCAGTCACTGAAGCTCAGACAGCCTTCCACGGCTAATGCCAGTCAGCAGTGTGCCAGGAGGGTAATGGGACCTGAGGACAGGGACATCTCATCGTTGAGACCCTGCCTGCCTTGCCCTTGGGTCTCTTTTAGCTGGTGCTGACCTGGATCCTGTGTAATGAACCTGCAAGTGTAAGTATAAAGCTTCTTTGAGTTCTGTGTGTTGTTCTACTGAACTATGGCATCTGAGAGGGCCTTGGGAAGCCCCAACTGGTAGCCAGTGGGTCAGCTGTGTGGAAGGTCTGGGGACTGCAGAGCTTGTGCCTGGCTTTGACTTGGACATGAGGTTTCCCCTGAAAGCTCATGTGTGAGAGACAGTGCAGGAAGGTTCAGAGGTGAGGTGATTGGATCATGAGAGCTTAACCTGATCAGTGGGTAAGTCCATTTGATGGATTACTATTTTGAGTGGATCACTAAGAAGTAACTGTAGGGGTGTGGCTGGAGGAAGTCGGTGACTGGGGTGGCCCCTTGGGGGTTACATGTTGTCCCTAGCTCCTCATGGTCTGTTTGCCAGCTACCAGGAGCTGCACAACTTTGTTCCATGTCCTCTGCAATGATGCTGTGCCTCATGTTGGGTCCAAGGCAATGGAGTTGACCAACCATGGAATGAACCCCTAAAATCCATGAGCTCAAAATAAACAAATCTTTAAGTTCTTTTCAGGAATTTTGGTAACAGCTATGAAAATCTGGTTACACACCTGGTGTCTGACGTGAGGCAGTGTTGTAAAATCTGTATGAACTCTGGGTACCCAGGTTGGGAATTGCTTTGGCCCTAACTAGGTGAGTTAGGGTAGGCATGACAGTCTTGTCAGGGATATCTGATAAAAAGGTTCAAGGGAAGAGAACAGGAATGGCCCACAAAAAGCTGATCAGACCCTTCTCCCCACCCCAGCTGTGCAGTAAGAATGGAGGTGGGCAGGTCTGGTATTTAGTCATCTGTACTGTCGAAATACCCATCCCCATGGGTATTGCTAGAGACTGCTGCCCTGAGTTTCCACAAGCCCTCTGTCTCACCTCTTTGTTAGTCAGCTTTCCATAGCTATGACAAAGTACTCGAGAAAAACAACTTACAAGAGAGAAGAATTATTTTGGCTCGTGATTTCGGAGGTTTCTGTCTATGGTTGGCTGGCTCCATTGTTTCCAGCAAGGCAGATTATCATGATAGAGGGATTGGTGAAGCAGATGACCTAGAAGCAGAGAAAGAGGGAGGGAGGGCTCAAGGTCATAGCAGCCCTTCAAGGGCATGTCCCTGACCTCCTTCCTCTGCCTCCCAATAGTACCACCAGCTTGGAACCAGCCTCCAGCACCTGAGCCTTTGAGAGCTATTCCATACCCTAACTATAACACCTCTCTTTCTTGATCTCCCCCACACTGACCTCCCTAAGACCAGAAACATCAGGGGCTCAGAGCCATGTTTTATGATTTTCTAAAGATTTTAAATGTCCCCACTTTGTGCAAAGAGTCTCCATATAGAGACATGTCAGAGTGAACCCACGTTTTCCAGTGTCGAGCTCTGCTAGGATGTTTTCAAGAAAAACCAGTCTGTGTTAGGGTCTTAGGCCTAGACCCAGAAAGGCAAAAGAAGCAATTAAACAGTGAAAATTTCCACCAATTTGATCATCTGGCAGCCTGTAGATTTAGAAGCAATCTATTTGTCAGTTGGAATTCAATTTTTCCCCCTTTTCCTGCATTCAGCCAAAATAAGAGCAAGCTCAGAAATATCTCTGTACAAAGAAGGAGCTCTAATTGTTTTGTTCCCTCAACATTTTGGCCAATTCTAAAATGCATAAAATAAGTCTGATACTCGGGCACCAAGGAAAGTAGGATTTATTAATTTAAATGAGTGGGCGGTCTCTGGGGAGGACGCCTGTGTTCCTCACTCGCTGGTCCCAGAGTGTGATTCACAGTGGGTTTTCCCTTTATGCGTTGGACCTCCTCAATGCTGGGCATCAATTTCCTCAAGTTATTATTATCATAATTCTTTATTAGATGTTGACTCCATGTAACACAAGCACTGGGAAGACTCCATGCTCCACAGGCTGGAGGGTCACGTCCCTGACACTTCCAGAAAGATGTAAAGGGCCTCTAGGATCAGGAGGATGACATCTCCTTGGACCCCACCTGGGGCCCAGGTGAGCCCGTGAAGTCTTCCCAAAGAAACAGAATTTGGGGCGGGGAAAGTTTATATGTGGACTTGGTGGCAAATGGGCCAGGGATTGGGACAAGGAATCTCATAAGTGGGGAGAAGGCCACAGGAGGGGACAGACGGAACCAAGGCCCTGGGGCTGGGCAACCCCCTGCCCCCAGCACACCCTAGTTCACATCTTCCCCTCCCCCATGCAGGGCTCCTCCTGCCTCAAACACCAGGACAATTGTGCAGCTCCGAGGCCTGATCCAGCTGATGGAACACTTCAGACCTAGTGACAGAGGGCAAGTAAGTGCCATTTGGTACAGCGGGGATCAGAGGGGCCACAGAAAGGACTCTAGCATGTGAGGAAGTGATGGCTAGTGACAGTGCAGGGACATGCTCTTCTCCCTCCTGTGCCAAGTTCTGTGCTGTGAGGTGGGTTGTGGGGGCACATGACACAAATTGTGAAGAGATCTGGGGGCACGGGAAGTTACTCTCCCTAATCTTCAATGGCCCCATCTGTGAAAGTGGGGTGCCACCCCATCTCCCACAGATGGCCATGAAGGAAATACCTGCCCCAGTTACCAGAGGGCCCCATGCAGAAGGCTCGGTCACTGAAGACCAGCTATTTATTTCTGTCATTAACCATAAGTGTAACTTATAGACTTCAGTGCACTGATCGCCTTGGCTTCTACCAAGCAACTGCCTTTATTTACGATTTTCCGGCATAACTACGTGTGTGCCTCATGTATACATAGACATCATGAATTCATAATGAACACACCCCTGTCATCCAAACCCAGACCAAGAAAGAAAACATGACCTGGACCCCAAGACCTTCCTTGGCTCCCTTCCCAGCTACGCCTCACCTCCCCCGCCCAGGACAATAACTCTCGCGACTTCTAACCGTGCACGTTCGCTTTGTTGTTGTACTTTATATAAATGGAACGCGCAGCAGGCGCTCTTGTTTCTGACTTCTTTCGTTCAACCTTCTGCTCGGGAGCTTCATGCATTTTGCAACGGGCTTACGGTTGTCGGTGAATTTTGAAACCGATCATATTTTTAAGGAGCTCAGAGCCAGAATGGCGGCCACCTCTGGAAACTCCCCAGGACCAAAGAGGACACCCCTTGCTCGGCTACCCCTCGTCCAAATTTCCCAAGGTCTTTATTCTGCTTGTTTTTGGAGAAATATAAGAATGTTTAGAACTGTCCTTAGATCCTATTTGAAACAATCCATTTGGGGAAATAATAATGAGTGAATGCCAGCCCTGACTCCCCTGGTCCAGGGCTCCTCTCACTACGCCCCTCCGCTCCTGTGGGGAGCACCAAGAGAACACTGATCTTCAGTGGAGAAGATGAGGATGAAGGTGGAGATGGCCATGCAGATGAACAGGGTGGTGACAGCTGGCCTGTGTGACAGCTTCATCACAACACATCTCTCTCCCCATTTTTAATTAAAGAAAGCAAGGCACTGAGAGGTGAAATATCTTTCTGGAGGCCACCCAGCTGGAAAGGGGGGAAGCTTGGATGAGAGCCCAGCCTGAGAAATTCAGTTCTAGAAACCCGTCTCCACCGGCACCCAGGACGGCGCTGCGTTGCATGGAGGGTGACTTGTGAGCCGCTGTCTTGTCATCCCTTTCAAGGCAGAGCTCCTGGCTGGCTGCCTTCCTCCCCTTCATCTGTTACCAAAGCCTCTGCCACACGCCTGGCTGCGGGCTCCTGAGCATGCGTGCTGTGTGGCTGGAATATGAGGGAAGCTGCCAACTTTAATGCAAATGAGCCTGGGGCACCAGCTCCTGCAGAGCGTGCTCCTGCTGCCCTCCCCAAGGCAGAGCACTGGGCATAATTATCAGTGTCTTTCAGCAGAACTACAGGCAGCCCCCAGTGCCATCTGGAGGGTTTGATCATAGGAGAATCCATACGAACCAATCTGAGCAGACAGGAGGCCAGAAGTGCTGCTGAGGAGGACTCGCCCAGGGATGGCCAGACCAGGGTCACTCCAACGGCCCAGGCGCTTCACATATATGATGCTGAAGCTTCACAGTTATCTTGCTCATTTTTCAGGTGGAAAAACAGGTTCTTATAGGATGTAGCTATTAATGAAAGCCTGAGCCATCCAGCTCAACTTATCAGAACAAAGGGAACCCCAATGTTTACCAAAGAGAAATAGAGGTTCCCACTTATCCCCAGTTTCATTTTTCCTAGTTCAGTTATCCAGTCACCAGAGTCCCAGAAAATTAAGTGGGAAATTCCGGAAATAAACCATTCCTAAGTTTTAAGTTGCATGCTCTTCTAAGTAACGCGAAGATATCTCCTGCTGTCCTGCTCTGTCCAATCCAGGATATGAATCATACTTTGTCCAGCGTGTCCATGCTGTATATGCTACCTGCCCATTAGTTACATAGTAGCGCCTTGGTTATGGGATCAAAGTCACCATATTGCAGTGCTTGTATTCAGGTAACCCTTATTTTACTTAGAGTTACCGTTTTTACTATTAACAGTTGTCTCTTAAAGTGCAAGAGTAGTGATGCAGAGATACTGTGATACTATGTGGCAACACTACATAGCATATAGGAAAAAGAAAAAACACCAAACCCTATAGATACTGTTTTATCTATGGCTTCAGACATCCACTAGAGGTCTTGGAACCTGTCTCCTCTGGACACAGGAGGATTACCATACAGTGACTTTGCCATGAGCTCCAGCCTAGGATCCTGTGGACTGGGTTCCTCACAGCAGGGGCAGGGGAAATGCAGGTTCTGCCCAAGCCATGTCTGCAGGTGCAGTGGAAGCTGCCTGGCTGACTTCCCTCTGAGCCAGAGCAGGCCTCCTATCTTATAGAAGCTGCTGCGGCACTTGAGAATTACACAGAAAACAGGCTCCAACCTCCGCTCTCCCCCCTGCATAGCAGCTATTCCTGCTCGGGTCCCTTCCTTGGGCTTTAATCCTTCTTACTGCTTAATTTCGTAGTAAATTCCATTGACAACTGGCCTGCACTTTCTCCAGGGGCAATAAACACCTTGTAATTTATAAATCCTTCCATCAATAATTGCCTGCAGAAGGAACAAAGTAACCAAAGAGGATGGAAAATAAAGCAGGGCTATCCTCCACCCTGGTGATGCTTCAAGAAACTGAGAGCCGCCGGGCTCCTTCCGGCCCAGAGCTAATGGGGTCGCCTGTCCTCTGCAAATAATTCCTGTTTTAACACTGAGGACTGGGATTAATGCAGTCCCCACTGAGCACTCCTACGTGCCAGCCGTCTCTCAATTATTACCTCTAATCCCCAGGATAAACCTACGCAGCCAGCATTATGATCTCTCTTCCTACATGCACGCAGGCAAAGGCTCAGAGGGACTAAGGAGTCTGTCCAAGATCATGCAGTTTGCAAGACACAGAGCCGGGATTCAAGCCTTGCCCTGGCTAACTCTGAGCCCACATTGGCTCCAAATTCCATGCACCCCTTATGGACAAGGGCTTTTAAGTGTTTATTGACTGCAATTTATGGTAAGAAATAGATTTGGGGCATCACCCTCTGCCAAAACTCTTCCTCTGACCCTTGGGGTACACAGCCCACTGCCCCCAAAGCAATCAGGTACTGACTTGCCCTCCAGCTCCTGGGGATCCTGGCCACAGGTAAGCATCAGCAGGAAATGGGACAGACATGGGGCTGGACATTTTGTCCCTCACTACTGTCCCCAACTATCTTTCAGCTGAAGGAAGCTAATCCTCTCAAGGTTACCTTTCTACATGTGACCCCCTTGATGGGTTCCAGAAAGAACCCCTCCCTGTGATCTCCTGCTTAGGGGGGTCAGAGGTCTGCTGCTAGACCCTGGGCCTGGCACAGACCCTCTTACCCACCTCTGTAATTCTCATCTATGTAAACCCTGCTCTTCTGGGTAAGTTGGAGAACACTGGAGATCCCAGTGACTCGGGGGGATGAGGCAGGAGGATTGCAAGTTTGAAGTTGGATTTAATAAGACCCTGTCTCAAAAAGTGTGTTTGTGTGGGGGTGTGCTGGGGATGTAGCTCATGGGTAGAATGCCTCTGCATTCAATCACCAGTACTACCAAAACAACGGGAAATACTTGTTAAATATTAACATTTAATTCATCCTAACACATAAGTGCTCTTGGAATACTGACTGGCACACTGGAAACATGACCCAGCACGTGCGCATGCGCACACGCACCAGCACACGCACCAGAAACAAACATCTGAACATTTTCCATTTTCCCATACCACACCCACCCTGCTACACCAAACAATTAAAATGTATACATGGAATTTTTTTTTTAACAAAAGCCAACTACACCCATGGAGAGCCCCACGGGATGGTGCAGACCAGCCTTGTTTTCCTGTGAAAAGCAGCTGAGGTTACTAAAAGAAGCTATGGACTAGAAATTGGATCAGTGACCACTGACCCCACTTGAAGGGTCAAGGCTGAACGTGACGCTGCCCTTTCCTGGGGACCCGGGACCCCACAGCCTTCCTGTGGGTGGAAGGAGCTGGCAGGCAGACCACTTCCTCCCAGCCCCTCCCTTCTCCCTGGTCCAAGCTGCCTCTAGCATCCCGAGTCTCGCTGCCAGCGTTTACGGAGGCCTGGCTGTCACTCGGTCCAACCCTCTCATTTACAGGTGAGGAATCTTGTCACCAGGAATACGATGTGCCACTAAATCAGCGTGGGCCCGATTCACAGCACCCTGGGCCAGGCCGAGCACCCCAGAGAGGAGTGTGACCCTCCTGCAGCACAGGCAGAACCAGGCATGCAGCCTCCATAGAGCACCCTCGAGAGGCAGCAGGTGTCCGGCCACGGCCCACCATGGCTGCCCCTGGCCTGGAAGGCAATGATATCATACATCATGAGGAATTATCAGGTGGCGGGTATTGATAGCTCTGGACTGTCCCCTAAAGGCTCGGTGTTGAAGGCTTGGTCCCCATGCAGGAGGGTCCCGAGGTGGGGCTCTGGGAAGGTGATTGGACCCTGAGGGCTCTGATCTCACCAGTGAGTTAGTCCACTGATGGATTCACAGTGGGATGGACCACAGGGAGGTGCTGGCCACTGTAGAAGGGGGGTCACAGTTGAAAGGGGGGATACCCTGGGGAACTATATATTGCCCCCAAACACACACATTCTCTCTCTCTCGCCCCCCTCTCCCCCCTCTCCCTCCCTCCCTCCTTCCTTCCTTCCTGGCTGCTGGGAACTGAGCAGCTTCCCTCTGCCATACCCCACACCCTTCTCTCATGATATTCTGCCTCATCTCAGGCCAAAGCCATGGAGCCAGCCCACCATGGATTGAAACCTCGGAAACTGATGAAATATTTTCTCCTTTAAGTTGTTTTTCTCAAGTATGTTGTCATAGTGACAAAAAGCTGACTACCACAGAAGTCTTGAGGTCTCACCCCGATCCTAAGGGTCCCCCCTGAGAATCAGCTTAGCTGATTGGGCCAGGAAGGTAAGGGGAAGACTAAAGGGGAGAAGGGCCCACCTCTGTGATGTCACCCTGTCCTCCATGGCTAAAGTTCCTGTCCCCGTTCCCGTGGCTATGGCTTCCAAAGTGGGAAGAACATACCCTGGGAGTTAAAAAAAAATAATAATAATTAGGAAAGCAGGAAGAAAAAATTGCAATTTCCATTTTTTTTTATCTTCATTAGCTTTTCCCCTTCTATTTCTTAATATCCTGCCTCTTAGTATTACATGTATAAAACTTATAAAGTAATACAATTATTTTTGGATTTGCATGTCCTTCAAAATATCTTAGGTCCCTGCCCTGGGGAATCAGGGACAATCAAATTGGGCTTGATTGATTCAGGGGACCCAGGTGAGCAGACTCCTTGGGGGTGAGGCCTGGAATCCCATGCATTGAAGCACACAGGGGGCCCACCCCAGGAAAGGGAGGAGACAGAGGAGGGAGAGCACAGAACAGAAAAACTGAGCAGATGAGAGGGAATCAGACACAGAGTCCGGAAGCTCAGAGTCAGGTGAGTCCTGGGGGAGGCGCAGGGAAGGGAGGCAGAACAGCAAGAGGCTGCTTCCCGGGGAAAGTCAGGGCGGGGCAGGCTAATTATAAGGATACCAATTCTGGCCTTCCACCCCCAATCCCTTCTGCCTCCCTCTGTAGCCATGGGGGTTTGGTTCCAGGATCCCCCACAGATACCCAACTCTGAAGATGCTTGAGTCCTTTATATAAAATGATGAGGTATTTGCATATAACCTAGGCAACATCTCCATGTACACTTTCAATCATCTCTAGATTGCTTATAATACAAAATAGAATGTACATGCCATGTATATAGTTGTTACACTGTATCATTTAGGGAATAATGTCAAGGGAAAGGATCCTGCATATGTCTGGTATGGAGACATTTTTTTTTTCAAATATTTCCAACGTGCACTCAGTTGAATCCATGGACATGAGCCCCACAGGTACCGAGGTCTGCCTCTGTATTCCTTTACACTGGCTCAAACTGCCTGGAGAAGGACAGAAGAGCCACCTACGGCCAGGGGTGCTCCAAGTCCCTGGGATTTTCCCTGGCTCAGGTGAGGAAAAGGATTGCATTTCCACTGGCCACGGGACCCCATTGTCCTTTTCAGCATCTGGGTGATAAACCAGCCAATTACCTGTTGGGTTGCCTGAGCCAGGAGATTTCCCACTGATGACATTTCTCCTGTGATTTGCACCCAGGGGAACCCTCCAAGGTAATTGCTATTATCACATCACCAGGAGTTCATCTTGGGAGCATTTGGGTCTTGCTGATTTAATAACCCAAACCCTGGAGTCTGTGCTGTGGGGAAAACGTTCAGCGTGATGTAAAGAACGAGCCAGCATCCAGCATCTTCTCCTTCAGGTCAGACTCAAGCTTATTTAAGAGAATAAGAGTAAAAAGTGCAAGAGGAACGTTGACTTGTCTAACTGACCGTAGATTTTTCCTGGCAATTATTTGCAGCAAGATAAGGGACCTTTCCAAGGTCATGGGTCTGGGCACGGCTGGGTGAGAAAAAGGACTCGGGAAAGCTGGGTGATTGGCTTTTTCAATGAGTTTGCTGATTTTTCTAGCAGGTGGATGTCTCTTCTTTCAGGCCTGGTGCGCAGCCTGGCCTCCTGGACCAGCTGGGTCTGCATGAAGGCAAAGATGAGGCTCCTGTCCTGGAGCCTGGAGCAGCCAAGACCTTGAGCCCAGACCCCAGCTCAAGGTGGATCCCTCACCGCGCCCTCACGGAGGAGGCAGCCTGGAGGAGCAGCAGGCCACTGGGTGGGGAGCAGGATGGGGTCACGACGCCTGTGTCTGGGCTCGCACAGCCCAAGTTGGTTCCCTGGTTGGGCTCCACCCAACTTCCAGACTCGGATTCCCCATACGTGACCCAGAGGTGGTTTCATGGGGTGGAAAGGAGCCTCAGAGACCCTGGAGCCCAACCGCTTCCATTTTCAGATGAAGACATCAAGGCCTGTGGGAGCATCCGTCCGTCTACACCGTCGTGACCCGGGTCCTCCAACCTGTTTCCTAACTGGATTGCTTCAGGCCTGTGTGGCCCTCCATCCTGTGGGAAGGCGCTGGGAGGCATGGCCTGCATCTTATCCTCAGACTTGACGTCGGGCAAGTGCTCGGGTCTCAATGATGAATGATTGACTCGCTGTGTGAACGAGTGGATGCACGGACGGAGTGGCTGGCCAGACGCGTGAGTGGCAGCTGACCCGGGATGCCCAAATCCAGGTCTGGGGCTGGATGGCACCTGGATCAGGTAAGCACTGGTACACAGTAGCCAGCGTCATGGCGGAAGGACCCCGCTTTTCCAGTTACAGGAAATCCCGGTGAAGGAGCATCAGGGAGACCAATGCTCTTGGACTTCCCTGCACACACTGGGGATGCCAATGCTGCCCCCTTTCCTGGGCAGCCGCAGGTGACAGAGGGCTGCAGACCTGGTAGGCTCAGGGCTGGGTGGAGGCTGTCTCTTTTCTGGGAGGCCCAGGTCTTGGAGGTCAGAAATGCCCCAACCCCTTGCCCAGCCTCAGAGGTGGAACCCAGATCCATCCCGGCTCACCCGCATCTACCCGCTCCCTCTGGGGAACATGGCACAAATGAGAACTGCCCTTGGAGCTTTGTGGATGTCCCCCCCTGGATGTCCCCCCCTGGATGTCCCCCCCTGGATGTCCCCAGCCACCTCCCTACCCCACCTTGGTCCTCAGCCACTCTGGGTGACCCTTACTGCTAAGATGTTGGCTCATGGAAGAAAGAGTTGCAATTCCAAACCGGGCTGAGCACCAAGCCACACCCCTCTCCCCCCACAACCTGGGGGCTCTAAGTTCCAGGGGTGGTTTCTGCCTGGGTGAGGACCAGCATGGAGGCAGGATGTCTGCTTCCCCCTCCAGCTCTGACAATCAGGAGAGTGAACGAGTGACCCTGTACCCACCACCTCTGAGGGCTGCGGCCCCTCTGCCCAGCTCTGCCGACGTGGAGGGAAGCACAGACCTGATGCAGAAAGACAAGCGTAGATGGGATCCCAGAAAACTGCCTCCAGGTACTGGCGCTCTCACCCCCTACCCATGCTGGCCAACGCCCATGCTTTGTAATAAACCTGACCATCCTGCAGGGGGCGCTGATCTTCTGTGGGCAGGAGGACGTTGCTAGTGGACTTTTGAGGTGTGCTACCCCTGCCCCCCCTGACCAACCGCACCAGACTCTCCTTCCCTATGTCTCCCATGGGTTTAGATGTGATGACCTCAAACTGGATGCTAGGGTGGGCTCTGAGGAAATCGATACAACCCGTTCCATCATCTGGACCATGGTGACTTACTGGGGGAGGGGAATGAAGGGACGTATGATTCAATTTGAGTCATATAATTAAATCTGAGATGTTTGCTGGGGGCTTCCTCAGGGTTGCTTCTTCAGGAACATCTAAGAAGCTGTGTGTGTGCAGATGGTACTGTGGTCACTATTGTGCTGGACAGTAGGGAGTGACCAGAAAACAAAACTGACTTGGAAGTCAATCAGAACCAAGAGGTTCACAAAGAAGTGGGGCCAGAGCCCTACTGACCATGAGACTCCCTGGATCAAACCATGCCTGAAGCCAACATGTCTCTGAACTTCTCAATTATTAAGCCAATAAATTGTATGTTACCTAAGACCCAGCTAAGTGTCCTGTTATTTACAATTAAAGGGATCATAATGGATACAATTAGGAAATGGGGGGGGGACCTTTGCGTGCCACTGCCAGGGCCCAAAGTAATAAATCTGCAGTCATAGAATTTCAGGTATGTGGATGGGGCCAGGAAATCTCTGGAAGAGATTTAAGCACAGATGACTTCTCTTAGAGGCACTCAGAATATGCCACCCACAATCATGCCACTCAAGCACAAGGGTCCTTTTGAGCTGAAGCAGACATAGATATACTCTCCACCCTCCCCTGTGCATCCAAAAACAGAACATCAATTGCCAGTGTGAAGGTCCCCCCACATAATTCCTGTACCAGGAGAATGATGTAAACCTTAGCACTTTATCACCAAAGGCAAAAGGCACCAAGAAAGAGTCTCTGGAAACTGTTACACACCAGTCCTTCCCTGCTATGGGTATCCACCTATATTTACTTTCCACAATTTGTCATGCTAGGACCCAAAGTCCTTCTTTAGCTATAAAATCATTGCTATTACTAAGCTGCTCTACAAACCCAAGTCCTTACCACCCCTGTGAGTCACCTGTCACTGTTTTCCCCGGGTATATGCATCTTGCACAAACTAATAAACTTCTGTTTGCTTTTCTCTTGATAATTTGTCTTCTGTCAATCTAATTTGCAGGGCCCCATGCACTGAACCTAAATGTATAGAGGAATCATTTTGTTCTTCTACAATCTGATATTCCCCAGCTCACACCTGCTAGGGGATGGATGTGGATGCTCCAGGGTCCACCTGTGGCCCGGGGGAGGTGGCTAGCAGAGGCCAGGTTTCCATTGGTGGTTTTTCCATAAGGAAGAAGCAAACCAGCCCCCTGAGGAGACGGCCAGTCCACCCTCCCACCTGCTGGATCACATGCTTCACATCCAGCAGGAATCAGAAAACGGAAATGGGAACCAGAATCAGTGCTGAGATGCTCTTTGAACCAGTGAGTATCAGGGTTCAGTAGCTGCAGTCCTAGGCCTGGCGGGACCCAGTCTCCTAATCCTGCGGCCTCCCCCGCCTCCTTCAGCTCTGCCTCCCCAACACCATGCAACCTGCTGGGGGAAGCTGCAGTCTGACAGGTCCCCAGAGTGAATTGTAGCCGGCTGCAGAGCTGCCAGGAGCCTGTTGTCTCCAGCAGGAGGAGGAGGAAGGTGACGGCCAACTAGGGCCGTGTTATTTGATGGAGTTGCCAGATTCATAACCGTGATTAATCACAGGCTGCGGGAGCAGAAAAGTCATTTTCAACACTTTCCCATCCGGGAGGTGGCCATGGGGCTGTGGAAAGCTGAGAAGCCGGCAGAAAGGGGCCAACTCCGGCTGGGGAGGGGTCTCTCCCCAGGCTGGTGGGATGGGGCACAGAGCCCTTCCCCAGGGGTGGACAGCTCCCTGCCCTGCGGGCTGTTCAGGCTTGGGCTCCGCAGGGGGAAGGTGTTGGTGGCAGGGTGAGGAGCCCGCCCTGGCCTGCTAGGTGGGTCTTGGCTGGTCCCGGACTTTATCGTCCCTTCATCCGGGACTTGGACCCTTATCTATTCATGTGGGAATATTCTGGAATTAGTGTTTCTCAAGACAGGGACACTGTTGACCCTTGGCACTGACCCTTCTTCCTTTGAGGGGCTGGAACCCTCCCTGGCCCAGGGCACGTTTACTAGGACTCCCACCTGCCCCTTTGACCCACCTGGGTTGTCCCAGCACCATAACACCACAAAAGCACACACACTTCCGCATGTCCCCTCGGGAGACAGTGCCACCCTGCCTGAGAACCCTTATCTTTCAGCCTCCCAGAGGGCTGCAGGGACTCTCTGGGGAAATAGGGATTCTAATTCACCCTCCTGTGACAGTTAAATGAGATATTACTTATGAAAATGAAGTCGAGCACCTGGCACTTCATAAATGTAGTCATAGTTACCTGTTAACACACACAGAGCCGAGGGGTTGTTACCTGATTTCAACCCTGAAAAGTACAGAACGCACATCCCTGTTTATAGATCTGGAAGTGGAAGGCCTGGCAGGCTAGATAACTTGAAGAGCTTCCACAGAGGGTCAGGGTGGCCCCCTGGTCAGGGCTTTTAAGAGCCCACTTGAGGGGGACGTGACGGGACAGGCCCGCACAGCTGCACGCAATGGGTTATTTGTGCCTTGGAGGGTCAAGGCCAAGGTCTGGGCACCTGCTGGGCTGGGGGCAGGGGGCAGGCTGGAAGGGAGGGTCTGCTGGCCACGCGCTTCTCAACACTCTGTCAGTGAGTACAGACCCGGGTCCCGGGGTCTCCCTGGCTGCCTGCCTTGGTCCAGGCTAAGGAGCAGGGAATGAGCAGCTGGTTCAGGGACCAGGTCTGTAGTAGCCAAAGGTGCAGGGAAGAGAAATGAGCCCTGCCCAGGGCCTGGCAGGGGCCTGCAGGAGTCGGAGACGGATGGCTCTGGAGGGAGGTGTGGTCCATTACTGCCTGGGGCTGGTGGAGCTGTGTCTTGGACTGTCGGTTGGTCTCCTGCCATCCCCTTGCCCACTAGTGCACAGCGCCCTCTGTCTGCCGCCCGGGGCCTCTGCGCCTGCCGTCTGCACCACACCCAACCAGCCCACGCCTGGCTCCATCTCATCCCCGGGAATTCAGCTCAGAGGGGCCTCCCCCAGACCAGCCACACCCCTGCCCAACCTCCCTGTCCTGCCTGCAGCAGGCTCTGTCCCCTCCCATGTGAATGGAAATTCCACAGGACCAGGCCCCTAGTCTGTGGTTTCAACATGATACTCTGAGCCTGTCTCAGTGCCTGACACGTCCTAGGCCCTCTGTGTAGGTAAATGAAGGGACTCCAGATAGAGACCTAGCAACTGGTGACAGGCAGCCCTCAGACTGGGGTGGGCACGGGAGCCCCAGTCTGGGGGGATGTCACCCCACACGAAAGGGATCTCTCCCCGGTGACTCTGCCCTCTGAATCAGAGCTGACAGGGCCGAGTGACCAGGTGGGTGGCGATAGGATAAGGTGACCGATCTCGTCCTCCTTTGTAGTATAGACTTGTCTTCCTCCTGACTGGAGGATAAAGAGGCAAAGACCATTTTTATTTATCCCCTCAATGGGCTTGAAACCTCTTTCTTGCCCTCTCATATCCTTTCTTTGCATCCCCTCTATCTCTATCCCCCTTTATTGAATCTAAGGCCACTAGAGTGTACAGCCTGAGAGTGGCATCTACCTGCTATATACAGAGATTCAGAGCTCTAAGAGACCCTAGAGAGCCTGGATCATAATCTCTCAACTTAAAAGGGAAGAAATTGAGGCTCCATGTGGAGAAAAGATTTTTTTCAAAGTCCTTGTGTTCATCAGCTTTGTGTCACTATGACCAAAAATGCCTGACAAGAACAGCTTAGAGAAGGAAGATTTATTTTGGCTCACAGTCTCAGAGGTTCAGTCTATGGTCCATCGGTTCCAAGGGAGAGAAATCCTGGTGGAAGCTCACAGCAGAGGAGAGCTGCTCAGCTCATGGCAGCCAGAAAGCAGAGAGAGAGGGAGGGGGAGAGGAGAGGGGGAGGGGAGAGGGGAGAGGGGGGAGGGAGGGAAGGAGAGAGAGAGGAAGTGCCCGGGAGAAGATAAAATCTTCTAGGACATGCTCCAACTAGGACCCACCTACCTGTCATTTTTACCACGTCCCAGTAAATACATTCAAATTATGAATCCATCAAGTGGATTAATCCACTGAGGAGGTCAGAGTCCTCTTCATCCCATCTTTCCACCTCTGAACATTGCAGCGTTGGCCAGCTCATGAGCCTTGGGGAGCCACCCCACGAGAGCCAGGCCTCAGTGACTTGATGACCTGTTGGAATGTCAGCCAGCAGCTCCTGGGTCCCCAGGCACCACCATGATTCACCTGCTCCCTCCCTCCATCCCTGCAGGGCTCTGGGTAAACGCCTTGGTCCCCTGTCCTCTTCCCTGATTCGGGCTTGTCCCACGTGATGCCTTCAGGCTTTCCTGAGCAAGTCACCCAACCAAGCTGTGGCAACAATCATGGGTCCAGTGCAGAGTGGAGACCCCCGGAGGTCCATTGTCTGTTGGAAATGGGTCCAGGGCAAAGAGGCAGAGATGGGGACGTCCCGTGCTCCCTGGCAGGGTAAAAAGCAGACATCAGACATGCTGGAGGGGACATTGCGGCTCCATCCCACGCCGTGGACGTGACCTTGGGCAGATTCTGCAACCTTTCTGGGCTCTGGGTTTTTCAATCCTCATCCCATCCCCCACCCCCATCTAGTGAGGACCAAACAAGGTGACGAGAACAGGAAGGGCCTGGCTGGCACCGGGTGCGAGTTCTCCATGGCCCCACTGCCCCCGCCAGGGCCCCCTCCCAGCCTCTGAGCCCGTGTTCTACATGTGTGTTACGTCTCTTCCCCACGGAAGCCATTGAAAGGCAGGAACTGTTCCTGGGAAGAGAGAAAACCCTTGGCACCACTAAGCCATTACCAGAGATGTTTAACCAGCCCGTCCGCGGGCGGGAGGACACGCATGAGAGCGTTTTATCTTTCTCCCACAAAGGGAGAGCAGAGCCTGGTGCCAGGCCCGATGAAGGCTGGATTTCTTTTCTTTTTTTTTTTTTTTTTTAAGAAGACATTTAGGATTCTACTGATGCTTTGCTAACTCCCAGTCAAATCACGACATCAGGGAAAGAAAAACTCCATTTTCTGCTAAGATGTTGAAATGGCCCTTGCCAATTAGGCTGTGAGCTCTGGGCGGCAGGGGTCCAGGCAGGCAGCCTGGCACCGGTGCATCATGTCTGTGCACTGGATTCTGTGAGCCCAGGACACAGGAGTAGACACTCCAAGCTGACCTGGCACGACATAAGTAAGGCAGAGGCCTCTGAGGGCTCCCTCCTTGTCCCCCTCTGTTGTCCCAGGATGTCCTGGAATGGGCATGTGGCTGTCAGTGACTAGTCCCATGCTGTACCTATGCTGGTTTCTTAACCATCTACTTCAAATTAGCAAAGACCACACTCCCATGACATCACCCACAAGAAAGACTGCAAATACCACCTACCTGGGGCCTCCACTCCCCAGCCTCTGCTCCAGCTGCTGCTCCTGAATTAACTCATTTAGTCTCCATGCAACTGTGGCAGCTTGAAGAAAGGTCCCTGGGTCTTCCCACTTCTCACACGGAGAGGGAGTCTTGCTCTCATCACCTTGAATCTAGGCCAGTCCTGCGTCTGCTCTTACTAGTAGGATGTGGTAGAAATAGGCTGGGGCAGTTTCTGGATCAGGCCTTCAAGACCGGCAAGACTTCCACTTTTTGGCATGCCCTGTTTGGGAGTCCTGAGACATGAAGTGAGACATCTGATTAGGCTGGGTACGCCTGAAATCCTAGCTGCTTGGGAGGCTGAGGCAGGAGGACCCCAGGTTTGAGGCCAGCCTCGGCAACTTAGTGAGAATCCATCTCAAAATAAAATATAAAAGTGGCTGGGGATGTAGCTCAGTGGTAGAATGCCTGGGTTCAATCCCTAGAACCATGAAGGAGGAGGAGGAGGAGGAGGAGGAGGAGCCTGTCTAGCCTGGTACAGCCATGCTCTAGAGAGGCCATCAGTGAGCACTCTAATTTGCAGTCTCAGCAGGGCCCAGCCTTTCAGTCATTCCAGCCAAGATGCCTGACACATGCCTGAAGTCATCTGGGACCTTCCAGGCCAGCCAACTATCACTAAATGGCCCGAGTTGATGCCACGTGGAGAAGAAGCTCTAACCAGCCAAATTCAGACTGAGTAACCTCCCCACAAAGTCATCAGATAACATAAAATGGCTTTATTATGGAGCAGTCGATAAGCAGAGCCACCACTTTGGAGGAGGACACAATGGAGTGCCATTTTACAGATGAGAAGCTGAAGATGCAGAGAAATCAAGTAGTTTGTCCAAGGTCACACAGGGCTTAGCAGTAGAGCCAGGATTCAAACCCCAGATAGCCTGGCTCTGAAGCCTGAGCTCCCTAAACCTGGTCCTGACCACTCTCATATCTATGGGCAAATCTACCCCACCAGAGGCCAAGGCTGCTGGAAGCCAGGGGCAGAATTTTAGCCCCACTCCTGGCATGGAGAGGTGCTTAATGTTTGCTCAGAGAGTGGAACAGGGTAGAGAAATGAAGAGAGGGAGAGATGATGGGTGGACGAATGGGTGGATAAATGAGTGGATGGATGAGTGGTGGATAGGTGAATGGGTAGGGGAATGGGTGGGTGGATGGGTGGGTGGTAGATGGTAGATGGAGGGTGAGTGGATGGGTGGATGGGTGGATAGATAAGTAGATGGATGAGTGGGTGGGTATGTGGATGGGTGGGTAGATGGGTGGATGGGTGGGTGGATGGGTGGATAGATAAGTGGATGGATATGTAGGTGAATAGGTGGATGGGTTGGTGGATGAGTAGGTGGGTGGATAGGTGGGTGGTAGTTTGTAGATGGATGGGTGGGTAGATGGGTGGATGTGTGGATTGGTGGGTGGTAGATGGTAGATGGATGGGTGAGTGGATGGGTGGATGGGTAGTTAGATAAGTGGATGGATAAGTGGGTGAATAGGTGGATGGGTGGGTGGATGGGTAGGTGGTAGATTGTAGATGGATAGGGGGGTGGATGGGTGGATAGATGAGTGATGGATGAGATGGTGGATAGGTGGATGGGAGGGTAGATGGGTGGATGTGTGGATTGGTGGGTGGGTGGGTGGTAGATGGTAGATGGATTGGTGGGTGGATGAGTGAGTAGATGGGAGGATGGGTGGGTGGGTGGATGAATGGATGGATGAGTGGGTGAATGGGTGAATGGGTAGATAGATGAGTGGATGGATGAGTAGTGGGTGGGTGGATAGATAGATGGGTGGATAGGTGGATGGGTGGGTGGATGGGTGAGTGGATGGGTAGGTGGGTGGGTGGGTGAATAGATGGGTGGTAAGTGGTAGATGGTGGATAGGTGGGTAAGTGGATGATTGGGTGGCTAGATGGATGGGTGGGTGGATAGGTGAGTAGATGAGTGCATGGGTGGGTGAATAGGTAGTAGATGGGTGGTAGGTAGTAGATGGTAGATGGATGGGTGGGTGTATGGGTGTATGGATGGACAGAGGAAGGGAGAGACGTTCAGAACAGTGGACAGATGATGGACCTGAGGGCTGTAAAGCCTGAGGAACGTGGAGGAGCCTGAAATGTCGGGGACGTGAGCTTACTAGAGGTTCCACGTGGGGAGGAGGGAAGCATGAGTGACGTAGAGGCCTTGAAGGTGAGGAAGCCACACACCAGGCCCAGGGACAAGGCCCCCCCGACTAATCCTGTGGTGCTGGGCCATGGCCTCTCTTCTCCAGGGCCACCCGCAGAGTCACCAGTAGAGAGGGGGTTGATTTGGAGACACATATTCTGGTATCCTATGCTGCCTCCATTCCATCTGAAGCACAGTCTTGACAAGGACCCAAAAAGGGGCCACCATGGAAATGGATGAGTCAGGTGTCGGGGCGTCCTGTCACTGGCTGGACACTAACTTTACCTCTGAATGTCCCAATAGCTCAGGAAAAAAAAAAAAAAACAGATCCAATGTAGTTAAGGGTTCTGATTCAGAGGGCACTGCTGGTGTCTTAGACCCAGAACCAGCACCTACGGTCACTACATGTGCAGAAGGTCTTCTCTGGCCTCAGACACACGCACCCCATTTTCACTGTTGGGGGCCCTGCTCAGGAGCATCGTTCCTCCTGAAAATCTCAAACGTGCCTCGACTTGGGTCCTGTCGTCTCAAACATGAGCCCTCAGTCCTGGAGATCTTGTCTTCTTCCCAGAGGAGTCAGTGACCCAGATCTTCCAAACCACCAGAACCTTCTAGAGAAACGGGAGTCCCTGGGCTGATTCTAACAGCAGTCTTCTTTTTAAGATTGTAGGCAAATAGAAAAATCTAAATCATCTTGTCCAAGCATAGTTTTACAATAAGTTTGAAAACGCCCGCCTCAGTGGACATTCCCACTGGGACCTTCACCTGGAGCCACAGCAAGCTTCCAGGATGCCATCACCATGGTGCAGACGGCCAGGGAATGGAGCTGGTGGGAACATATCAAAGGAGGTGAGCAAGCTGATGTGGGAGAGATGAAGACTTTCCCAACAAAGAAGGTGGTCTCTGTTCAGAATTCAGAAAGAGCCATTTGTCATTCTGGGGGACTCTGCTCCATAGAGACTCTTACAAAGGACGATGCATAACATAAGGAGTGACCCAGAGATGTCCACTGTCTGATTGTGACCAGGACAGCAGATTAGGAGCTACTGGAGAGGGGGACAGTACATCCATGTACAGCCACGGCTTCCCGGCCTCCTCCTCACCCACGGGTCTCACCAAGGCAGATCTGGGGATAGTGCTGGATCCTGGGCTAGGCTGGCTCAGCCAGTCTCCACCCGGGCATTTCCTGTCCTCTCCATGGCACACGCACTCCATCCACCAATTTCTGCTCAGAAAACTAACTGACCTCACTTCCACTCAGAGTGAAGTGCCAGTCACTGAACAAGGAACTACCCAGCTAAGCCAAGGCCAGAGATGAATTATTTTTAGAAAGTTATAATTTGAAGCATCTGAAGATGGGCTTCTCCAGGGAGTATGGAAAGAAAGACAGCTAAATCCAGACGTTCCACCATTCCCCCAATGCACCCCATCTTCCCCACCCCCTGGACCTTTGTGCTTTCTGTTCCTTCCACCTGGACCGTCCCCCTGTGCCTCGCTTCTTCCAGGCACGACCCTTCTGTCCTTCAAGGCTCAGACACTCCCCATCTCCCCATCTCAGCAGAAGCTCTCTGACAACAAGGCCTCATGGCTCATCTCAAAGTTGCTCTGTGGCTCTGGAGCCAGTGGCCTGGGCTCAACCAAAGACTCTTAGTTACCGGGTTGATTCTGGTGAGTTACTAAATCTCTGTGTGCTTTAGAGTCTCCTTCCGTGACAGGAGGACCTTCCATCACCACGTCTGCCTGGTTGTGAAGAGAATTGTCAGAGGCGACAGCTGTTCACTGGGATCATCATCCTTCCCGGGACTGCAAGGTCAGGGCTGGGCAGACTGAACTGAACTGTGGGAACAATGAGTTGGCAGCAGTCCCCTGGGAAAGCAGAGGCCCAGAGAGACAGCAGCGCAGGAGAAGCAGCTCCAAGAGAAACAGGGAGCCCAGGGAGAGGGTGGAGCCGGGAGTCCTGCTAATTCCCGCCATGCAGAGGTCTCACCATGGCCGAGATCTACCTGCCAACACTACCTCCTCACACGCAGAGTCCAGAAGAGATGGTCAGGGGCAAACCCTGACTTCACCTTCCCACCATCACGTAGAACGTAACATTCTACACCAACTGAAGCATGTGGGTGAGCAAACTGTGCAGCTAAATGACTAAGAAGCGATGAGTTTTGAATATTTATTACTTTTCTTTTTGATATAATATTTAATCATGAATTGACAGTCTATAATGTTCAATAATGGCGGCACTTAACAAGTAGCCGGCAAAATTCCCGAAACTCTAACAACGGGCTTTCCCCTCATTAGGAACCCTGTGGCTCTCTGTGGCACACTTCCACCTCAGGGCCTGTGAGTCCGCTTTCTATGACTGTGATAAAATCCCTGAGGGAAATCGCCTTAAAAGGAGAAAAAAATGTATCCTGTTCACAGCTTCACAGGCTTAGTCCACGGTCCCTGGCTCTCTTGTCCGGGGCCTGTGGTGAGGCAGAGCTGCATGGCTGAAGGGCATGGCTGAGCAGAGAGGCTTGCTTCATGCCAAACAGGAGGCTCAGAGAGAGAGAGTGAGAAAGGGAGAATCCAGGAGAACTCAGAGCCTTCAAAGGGACACCCACTATGACCTTTTCTTGCACCTTTTCTAGGCCACCTCCTGATGTTTCCACCACCTCCCATGGCACCACCAGCATGGGACCGTAACAGGCCCTCCCTAAAGTTCCTGCCCCAGCATCTCTTAGTCACTTAGGAAAAGATCTTCTCTGGCCATTCTGTGTAGGACCGCCATGCCCCCACCCACGCTTCCTGGCTCCAGTTCCGTTTCCTTTCCTCCAACATACTCTGTGTTGGCCCCTCGTCCATCTTCCCCACTACTGGGAGCTCCAAGAAGAGACGAATTCCCATCCCTTGCGTTCATGGGTCCCCAGTGCCTAAATCGTGTCTGGCACATAGTCATTTCACAAGAATATATTTAGCACCCAGTATCTACAGCTCCTCACGGTCTACAAAATGCAGCCACGATTTCTAGCCCATGGGTTCTCACCAGCAGGGCAATTATAATTCCCACCCCCATGAGAGAATCTATGGACACTTAGAGATAAAAGTGACTTTTCCAAGATCACAGTCAGAGAACCGGCTGGAACAAGCAGTCAGCTCTTGACAGCTCAGTCAGAACTCTGCCCCTAACACAGCAATGCCTCCCAGGGAGAGCTCCACTGGGCATCCCCTCTGGAGCCCAGGAATGGGAGGGTCCGACTCTGTGTGGCCTCTCTTGAGGCCCCCAGTGAAGGTCTTGGGACACATTAATTGCTCAATTAACAGGTTTCTAAGTTGAATTGAGACTTTTCTCCATGGCCCCCCCTCACTCTCTACCCCAAAGTCCCATCCTTTCTACCTACAAGGTCTCCCGATCCGCCCTCAGGAAGTTCTGATGAAGATTGAGGGACCCACTTTGTCTGCTAAGGCTTAAAATATGTTTTTCAGGTCACATACCATCGGAGGCATCTTGGATTCCTAGCACAGCACCTAGAGCCTGAAGGCGCTCAGTAAATAAATGTTGAATGAATAAATAAATAAATGAAGCGTGTGCGGAGCTGAGAGAGAGGGAACGCTGCATGGATGGTGGAATTTTCGACACCCTAAGAGGAAAGGGCAAGAGAGAGAGTTTTCTGGAGCATGGAATTGGGTGGGGGGCTGGGAAGGCCCAGGGGTGGGAGGCCAGGAACCTCCCTTCCCCCTCTCATCTGCCCTAGGATTAAACAGTATTTGAAAGGTGGAACAGAGTGGGTGGTTCATTTTTCTGAAGGCTGGCAGGCCCGAGGTCTGCTCTAATCTCCTTGTTTTTCTGGCCTGATGGGCAGAGGAGTGGAGGGGAAATTGGCAGGCAGGGAGCCAGGCTCCATGGGTTGCCAGTGAGAAAATGAGATGTCAGCTGGAGGGAAGGAATTAATAAAAGGAAGTGGACCCTCCTGACCCAGCCACAGTCTGGGAAGCTCGGGTCTGGGAAGTTTCAGGGAGCCCTCCCCTTCTCCGGGCACCCAGAGGCCAGGACCGAGCAGGCGTGAATAGGCCGGGGGGCTGGGCCAGGGTTTAATGGTTCCCGACTCCTCTGCAGGTCGCTTGCTGATCACAGGGAGATGCTGGTTGTAGCCCAGATGCTTTTTCTGGAGACCCAGAGACCAATCAAGGACAATCCAGGCCACCCTAGAGCCTTATCTCCAGCCACTAGGAAGTTCCTTGAGAGTGGCAGTGTTCCCCAAGGCCGGGCACCACCCAGCACCCAACTCCCACCCACGGGTCTTTTTACCTCAGCAAGAGTTGGATTCACCCGCAGGCCTTGTTCCAATGAAGAACTGCCGGCCCCCCAGTTTCTAAGCCTTGCTGTGTTGGTCCATTTCCTGTTATTAATAACAATACCACAGACCCAAGAAGTTACAAAGAAAAAAGGTGACTCTGGTTCACGGTTCTGGCTCCTAGTCCAGGGGCCCTCCTGGCAGTATCCTGAGTGGCACAGGATACTGCATGGCAGAGACAGGGAGCTCTGGTCTCTCTTCTTTTGGTCCCCAGTTTTCAATCATGGGGCCCTCTCTGATGACTTCATCTAATCCTAATTGCCTCCCTGAGGCCTCACCTCTAAATTCCATAGTAGGCAGCCTGTCATCTCGGCAACTTGGGAGGCTGAGGCAGGAGGATCACAAGTTCAAGGCCAGCCTCAGCAATTTAGTGAGACCCTGTTTCTAAAAAATAAATAAAAGGGGCTGTGGCTGGGGCTCAATGGTAGAGCACTTGCCTAGCATGTGTGAAGCACTGGGTTTGATCCTCAGCACCACATATAAATAAGTAAATAAAATAAAGATATTGTGTCCATCTATAACAAATAAATAAATAAATAGGGCTGGGGGTGCAGCTCAGTAGCATAGTACTGGGTTCAATTCCCATATCAAAATAATAAATAATGACAGTCATTTTCCACCTATTACTACTTTACAATGGGGCTTAAACTCCCAACTTGTTTCAGAGGGTTCAAACCACGCCAGCCACAAATCCTCAGGTGCAGCTGCTGCCTGAGGGACCACACTTTGAGAACCATGCCCTAGGCTGTCCACTGGCCAGGATCCCCGGGAAGGTGGGTGTCTGAAGGCTGAGCCATAGTCTTGAGATAGCCGAGGAGCTACTACAGTGTAAGGCCGCCTGCAGCAGAAGAGCTGGGTCCCTTACTAGAAAGGAGATTCCCAGGCTTGTCCTGACTCTAGGACTCAGCCTCTCTGGGGGATTGACCCAGTTCTTCAGTTGTTTCTAAACTAATCTCAGTTGGAGAGGCACCACCCCCACGGCCTCCTGTGTTGCAGAGGAGTAATCTGAGGCCCAGAGAGGGGGGAGCTTGCTGCCAAAGGCCTCACTGTTAATGAGCCACCAAACCGAACCCAGGAAGGGCCATGTTCCAACAAGGGAAACATAACCCAAGGTCAGGGTGAGCTCCAGTTGCTCCCAGAGTCTCAAAGCCTGCCCAGAAGGAGGCCCCAGAACTCCCTGTTGAGGTGCAGGGGCCGCAGGGCCTCGCCACCTGAGCCTGCCGTCCTCCCTGGCATGGTGGCACGTTTGCAAACCTGTGGGACACCCTTCCTGCTTCCAGAGGTTCCCCGTCTCAGTACAGGTGCTGTTCCCTCTGTGAGGCTCTCATCCCCTGCCACGGGCAGACACACGGTCCTCGGTGCTATCAGTGACCTCGCCATTTGTCCATGACTGCTCTTACCCCTGTGACAATGACAACTTATTAAAAGATCAGAGCTGCCCCACAATCCAGGGATGTCGGTGCTGCTCGGGGGCTCACCTCTGCTTGGTAACAGGTGAGGGAAGGATCCTGGGATAAGCCCAACCAAGAGAAGAGTTAGGGGACAGGATGGAGAAGCAGAGGGGCTGGAGAGCTGTTGACTCTGATGCACTCAATGCCCTGGGGACCCAGCCCTGTGCCCCGAGCTGTGGTGGAGACACAAGGAAATCCTGTTGGGATTTTCCTCCAGAGAGTGTTTTCCAGGAGGAAGAGGAGGATACAGAGGATTCTTCAGGAGTTTTGCTCTCTGCCATGAGATGTCATGTCTACCTCCTCCTTCTTCCACAGCAAAAGAGTCCTTTGTTTTCAAAAGCTTTTGGAGCCAGGTTTTCTGCTCATTTCCTTATGATGCCATGTTGGTGTGTGCCATAGGAGAAGCCAAGAAAGCCCATCTCCAGGTCTGCAGGTCCTGGTATTCGGGACAGTTGCCATTAGTTATCTCTTGCTCTGTAGCAAGAGCCCCCGAGACTCAAGGGTTCAAACAGCAAGAAATACACTCAGGGTTCCGGGCGAAGGCTTTGGCTGCAGGGACACATGTGGCCATCAGCTCTCTGGGCTTTACCACACTGTCTTTCAGGAACTCGGGTAAGCCAATCTCGTGAGCTTCCTGAGCCTTGGTTTTTCTCATTTGTAAAATGGGAAAGTTGTATCAGCTCAGAGTCTTATTTCAAAGGGTCAAATGAACAAATAGATGGGAGAATGTTTTTCATAAAATACAAAAACCCTCTACATTTTCAAGAAAGCCCAAGATGAGCTTCCTGCCCCCAATCAGCTAGAGTTCTTGCTCCTGCAGGAAACTTCACACTTAGGAACGCTTGTGGTGACTACGATTCAGCCTCCCACCTGGGTATTTAATCTTGGCCACTCTCAAAAACTTTTTTTTCCCACTGATGGGTCCCATGAGATGAGCTTCTGATGCTGGAGGAAAATTCCAACAGGATTCACTTCTGTCTCCCCCAAAACTCAGGTATTGAGAGCATCTGATTCAACAGCCCAAAGGACAGGGGTGCTGAAGCCGAGTCACTCTCCATTTTCTAATTTACTATCTATGGTCCTGTTTCTCCCCCTTTAGTGGATGTGGTGTGGTCCTGACCAGGACCCCTCTAGTGGTTCTGTGTGCCCAGCCTCCAGAATCTGCCTATTTGCTTTTAAAGGCCCACAACCCACTGGATACCCTCTTCAAAACACTGCCTTTGTGTGGGGTTATCTATTGCTCTGTAGCAAGAGCTCCTGAGACCCAAGGGTTCAAACAGCAAGAAACAGACTCAGGGTGAAGGCTAGTTTATGTGTGGGGTCAGCAGGCTGATGTCTGGGGGCTTCCTTCCCTTTCAGTTGTGGGTGGTCCAGAATCAAGGACTGACTGGCGCACAAGCTTCTTCATCTTAGAAATAAATGTTTCAAGTGATTGATGCCCCAGAGCTCAGCAGGATGGAGCTGAGGCAAGAAAATTCCCTGAAATGCAGCCTGGCTGGCCGCCTCCCCTCTGCTGCCCCACTCACTGCCCACCCTTCAGCCTCCTAAATCAACCATCTGCACATGAGGAAATACAGTCAATCAATCAATATATGAAAAAATGTTCAACATCTCTAGTGATTACAGAAATGCAAATCAAAACTACTCTAAGGTTTCATCTCACTCCAGTCAGAACCACAGCTATCAAGAATACAAGTAACAACAATAAGTGGTGGCGAGGATGTGGGGAAAGAGGCACATTCCTACATTGCTGGTGAGACTGCAAATTGGTACAACCAATATGGAAAGCAGTATGGAGATTCCTCAGAAAACATGGAATGGAACCACCATTTGACCCAGCTGTCCCACTCCTGGGTTTATACTCAAAGGACTTAAAATCAGCATACTACAGTAATGCAAGCCATATCGATGATTATAGCCACTCAATCAAAAATAGCTAAACTGTGGAAGCAACCTAGATGCCCTTCAATAGATGAATGGATAAAGAAACTGTGGTATATATGCACAACAGAATATTACGAAGCATTAAAAGAGAATACGATTATGGCATTTGTAGGTAAATGGATGGAAGTGGAGAATATTTCATGGTAAGCAAAATAAGCCAATCCCCCCAAACTAAAGACTGAATGTTTTCTCTGATAAGTGGATGCTGATTCATAATGGGGGCAGGGCATGGAAAGAATGAAGGAACTTTGGATTGGGCAGAGGGGAGTGAGAGAAGGGGAGGGGGCCAAGGGGTGGGAAGGATGGTGGAATAAGATGGACATTCACACCCTATGTACGTGCATGACTGCACTACCAGCATGATTTTGCATCATGTGCAGCTGGAAGAATTAGAAGTTGTGCACCACAAAATGCATTCTGCTGTCATGTATAACTAATTAAAACAAAATCAATCAATCAATCAATCAACCAATCAACCATTTGCACAGGTATCCTCAGCTCCAGAACTGCTTCCCAGAACTGGCCTAAGCCATCGCCACCCAGGCTCCCTTCAGAAAGGAGCGAGGTGGCATTGATGGCCCATTGAGAGCTGCAGAGAGAACAGAAGAAACCACGTCCGTCCGTTTCCTCTTGCTGATCCTCCCCAACACCGTCATTGGGGGAGGGGATTAATGTTCAGTTTACCTTTTCTTTAACATAACCAACTTCAACTTTTTGAGGCTTAATTGGATCTATTCTTGGATGTGACAAAAAGTTAGTGGGAAATGAAAGGGGCCCATCAAGGAAAAGAAAAAACAACAACATTCCAAGTGAATAATTTAAGATCACATCCATAATTAATGGCATTTGGCATGCTTCCCTGGAAGCCTAATCATAGCGAGGGATGTGCTAATTAGAGCAGTTTGGTGAGAATCAATGGCGCAGGTGTGGGAAGGCACCTCTGTTCTCCACACGGTGGCCACCCAGGAGCGCTCCTCCCTGGGGTCGGCGGGGCATACCTCGGAGCTGGGTGGGCTCCATGTGGTGTGGAATGAGTTTTCTTGTTTTTGAGGATGTGGACAGATGTGTGTGTTTGATCGTGGGACACGGCAGGTGGGAGCTGGGAAAGCACCTTAGGGGACCATGGGGACATAGGAGAACCCAATAGGCCCAGCTGGGAGAAAAGAGGTGAGGAGAGGAGCTCCTGCTTCCCAGTCTGCGCTTGAGGCACAGTGGGATGGGCAAGGTGACCTGTGAAAGAGCCAAGTTGCATCCTAGGAAAGATGGGACAAGAACGTCCTCCAACCGTGGCTCCATGCCACCTCTCCACCCCTGGGGGCAAACTGCACACTCCACCAAGGGATCCCCCTTGATGCCTGATTTCTGCTTGGATTCACACATGGGGAGCCATGGAGGAGGTTGGAGGGAGGAGGAGAGAGGCTCAGGTAGTTATTTCCTGAGGACTCGCTGTGGTGTGGCCACCTGACCACGGTGAAGAGTCCAGCACCTACAGGACAGCCCTCTCCCTGGGCCTTTTCCGCCTCAGAATCCACTGACCTGCCCTCAGGTTGAGGGGTGCAGCCCCCTATCGGTACCACCCTGGCCCCCCACCTTCTTCCTCTGCTCTTCAGTCTTCTCACATGTTGGAGATTTCATCAACTCTCTTCAAATGATCCTAATTTGAGGGTGACATCTCTTAACAGCTCTGGCAGGACCCTGATAGAGATCATTTAAAAAGAACTTGTTCACAAGAGTGACATTCTTTTCCCATAATTGGAACTCTGTCTTAAAAGCCATCGTTTCTGCAAACACTCTTTTCCTTTTCAAGGGAAATCTTCATAAAATGTGCCCCTTAAGTCCCCTGCCATCTTAAAGGAAAGTACACATGATTTAAAGGCTGCTCTTGACAAACTCTTCACGGGCATCTCTTGTACCACGTGGGGCACAGCAGACCTCAAGGACTGTTACGGACTGAACCGTGTCCCCTCAGAGGCTTACGGCAAGGCACCAACCCTCAATGCAGCTGTATTTGGGAATGGCCTTTAGGGAAGGTATGAAGATTAAGTGAGGTCACCAGGGTGAGCTCTCCCCTAGTACAACTGTGGTGAGAGAGAGAGAGAGAGAGAGAGAGAGAGAGAGAGAGAGAGAGAGAGACCCAAGCCCTATGTGTGTCTGCATTCCCGCAAGGCCATGTGAGGATACAGCCAGAAAGTGCTAGAATCCAGCCCTGCTTGTGCCTGAATCTTGGACACCCAAGAACTAAGAAAATAAATGTCTGTTGATTAAGCCATCATCTGTGATGGTTTGTCGAGGCGCCTGAGTAGGCTAATTCAGGAACTCAGGAACTGTTTGTGTCTGCCTTTCTTCTAGAAGGTTCTAGATTTCCATGCCATCCTTCTTTTGCCTTAACTCTTCTGGTCAGTTCCTACTTCTTACTGCTACCTGGCTTCTTCTCACTTAAGTCTGATTTGTTGCTTACCAGTATTAAAAGGGCCCGAGCGACCAGAAAACATCAAGTTAGTTATAATTGTGTGCCAACCAAGAGTTAACACGTTCTGAGTGAGGACCCAAGTGGCTCTTCCTGGAATAGCACATGTATTTTAATGCATGGACTTTATCGTGACCACTTTCTTAGATGTCCAGAATCATCATGTTCTCCCTCTGAAATCCTTGTTGCATTCTGGAGTGGTGGAGGCTGCCAAATCAACATCATGGGATTAGTGGGGTGTCCTAGCAATTTTTTTCTTTCTAACCAGTTTGGTTCACAAAAAGAAACACAGTGAAATCTCAGGTCTTATAGGATCAGGTCTAGTCTTTCTTCCCTAGGATCTTTGGGTTTGAAATGATGGGGAACATCATTTCTGGGCCCATGGGTAGAAGATTCTGGATTCACTTGTCCAGGGGGCTCCCAGGGGGTTTGGTTAGCAGCCGGACCTTGCATTAGCCATCCTTTGTCCTGGTCTGAACGGCTCTGCAGCCAGTCAATAGGTGTCGATTTTATTAGGTGCCACTGGGTAATGGTGTGTGGGCCTCCCCTCCCCCACCTCCTTGGCTCGTAGTGCTCATTGGCAGAGACAGCTAATCAATGGCTGCTCCTCACCAGCCCCACAGATATCGACTCAGGGCTTGGGAAGACTTTATAAGGAGTCATTGGGGGGATTCTTTCAGTTCAAATTGAATTGTGGGCCATTAAATCTCTTTAGTAAAAGACTGTGCCTCGTATCATATGCCAGGGCTCCTTCTGAATTTTTAACCAGTGTCGGAGAACATTCAGCCTTTGCTAGAGCCATCTCAGCAGGTTCCAGGTTTTTCTTTCCTGGCAGATCTGGTTAATTGTTATAGATTTTCCAAAAGGAAAAAGCATTTGGAGTTTGGAAAGGGCAGGCTTTGTTTTGCTTGCAAAAGAAAACCAATTCCAGTGACTCTGCCTAGAGAGCTGGAGGGAGGAAGAAAGGGGTGAGGGAAGAAAGGAGGAGAAGACACCAGGTGAGACCTGGCCAGAGCGCCTGTCACCCAGGGTGTCTCAGAGGAACCTGGACTTCTATCAGATGCCACATAGGTGCAGCCACACGCATCGTGACATACGTGAACACAGACACCTGCTCATAAACACATGTATTCACGCGCACGTGCACAAAAATACATAGGTCACGTGTGCACGCGCAACCACCTGCGCATGCGCAAATGCAAGCATGCCCTCTTCTTCCCGCCTGCTGAGTCCCTCCCGCCCAGGTACCCTCTTGCCCGCCCTGCCTGAGTTTCAAGCCGAGAATGAGGACGTGCCCCACAGTGGCCGGAGGCAACAGGGAAGTCTCATTACAAGGGAAAGGAGCACCCCAGCGCCATCACTGCTAACTCTGTGACATTAGGTGAGTTATGTAATTTCTCTGCCTCGGTGTGCTCATCTATAAAACAGGAGGAAGTCATTACATAACAGGGTCATTGTGCAGAATTAGACCGTGGGTGACCGTGGGTGAAGATCCTGTGGCACATAATGGTATTAATGATCTGGCCTCCTGCCTGGAATCTTTGGCGAGGTCTCCCTGGAATCGGAGATGGGGGAACTTTACAGCCCTCTTTTTATCGATGAGGACACTGAGCCCCAGAGAGGGGACGTGCCTATCCAAGATGGCCAAGTTAATCTCAGTACTCCTGGTCCACGACCTTCCAGTCCTGTCTTCTATTGCAGAGCCTCAGTCCAGGAGGCCCCGGGGGACCCCAGCCCCCACCCCAGCAAGACTGGTTCCCTGCACTCCTCAGGGCACTGCACTCTAGGCAGATCAGAGCTAGTTAGAAACTGCATCCTCAGGGCTTCTCTGGACCCCTTGTTGGCTCAGGTGAAGGGAACAGGAGCCCAGAGCAGGTGCCTTGGTTCCTATGAAGGGTCACCTCCAGGCGCCACCTCCCCACCTAGCCTGAGCCTTGAGAGGCCAGGGTCTCAGGCCCCTGCCTAGCAACAGCCCTGACTGCATGCAGTGAGGGAAGCGGGTCATTGTGGGATGGCACCAGCCTCAGCTGGGAACCAGAGACCAGGGCCTGGGACCCAGACTCAGCACCAGAGCACATGGTCAGGAATGCATGGAGAAACCAGGCTGGCCGTGCCCAGGGCTGTCGCCATGAAGTCACTTGAGTGGAGCTGCCAGTCCTGTTGGGAACAGTGACCAGCACACCTGGGGGGAGGAACCTGCAAAGTCCCCTGGCCTGCTGGGGCTCCTGGTTCAATGACATTTGAGCATTTGCCACATGCCTACGTTGTGACAACTCTGATATGTACTCATTTTTTTTATGAGATTTTAATCTCACATAAAGCACCCTGTGCTGTTCCCTTGTGCCACCAACACAACCACACTGACTAACATTCCGTGTGATCATTTGTGTAATAGCAGGCTTCTCTTTTGGAATCAAAGCTCCATGAGGATGGAGTCTTGCCTCCCAGGACCACTGTAACATGCCCAGGCTTTACATGTGCTCACTCATTTACCCTTCAGAATGACGCTATGGGGTATGGTCTGTCCTTGTACCCATTTTACAAATGAGAAAACTGAGGCAAGGAAAACTGCAGTTAGCAGCCCCGGGTCTGAGTGGCAGAAATAGGATTTGAATACACTTTGCAACGATGCCTCTGTCTTTTTGTCCTTGACTAGTCTGAGTCTAGGACTCCAGTGCACATACCTTAGCTAGGAGAGCTCAGAAATGTGGGGAAGGGTGTGGAAGGGGAAGGGAAGAGAAGGAACTCTTTAATATCTGCATTAAAGAGCAGATTCCCAGTGGAATCCTGCTTGCCTGGACCAGGTGCAGTGCAGAACATGCTCCTTGGATCCATGTGCTCTCTGGAGGGGAGGGCACTAGGGTGTTATACATGGACTCTCAGCCATAGGGTGGCAGCTGTTAATTCTCTCGTCCCTCCAGCCTGCCATGAGCAGCCCGATGAAGCTTTAGAGAAAGAGGTAAAAAGGAACAGGGGACGTTTGGAATTTGGCGTCCTCAGTAGCTTCGCCTTGGTGTCAGTGGCCGTTCTGGTGGTTAAGTGTTAGGAAATATCAATGCAGCGTGGAGAAAAGTCAATAGACATATGTAAAAAGAAATCATTACATTCAAAATTACTTCCCCCAAAGGCCCCGGGAAACTGTCGCGATCAAGGAAAGAAATGAGCCTGCCCTGGGCCTGGAGATGCCTGCAGGCTTAGGAAGCCAGCGTCCCCAACTTCTTCCTCGAAGCCCAGTGACTGCCCCAGGGATGGGCTGGACTCTGTCCCATCTGCTGGGATGGGTCATTCATTCCCGTGCCCTGGGTAGCACAGAGATTCCTGCCCTCCTGAAATCTCAGTCTCCTCACCTGTCGGTGGGGAACCGCTACAGGAGCCAAGTCTCCGGAGCACCTGACACAGCACCTCGCCTCCCTGTCCTGAGTCTTCTCCTCAGCACTGTGGGCTCCTTGAGCAAAGGCCCCAGCATCTGGATGCTCAGAAGGCACTGCATGAATGGACAGGTCCCCACAAGAGCGGCTTCTAGCTCTGTTAGACACACTGAGGCTCCAGGTCGGGGGAAGCACCTGCACTTGCCCTTCCAAGTGCATCGCAATCGTTGGGCTAGTAGTTTACACGACGGTTTGTTCAGCAGCTGCCTCTTCTATTAGAATAAACCCTCCATGGTGGTGGGTCCAGCTGTCTCTACTCACTGATAGCCGCAGGGCTGAGCTCTGTCCCAAAGGGTTCCGTCCTCTAGTCCCTAAAACCAAACTGAAATTCCATGAGGAAGGGCACATAGCAGAGGGCTAGATGTCCCATTCTGTTCCTTTCATCTTTCTTGGTGATAGTATCCCCAATATTTAGCTGCTCACATAGACTTCTGAAATAAGGTCTATTTTCCTACCCATCTTGTAGGAAGATGTGGCCATTGGATTAATCCTGGCCAATAGGATGTCAGGCAAAGTTCGAAGGACTGGTGGAAGGTGTCCCTGGAGAGTCTCTCAGCCACTCTAGTCTGGGCTCCCTAAGAAGCTGAGCCTGCCTCCAGGGTAGAGGGTGGCTGGAGGGACTCTGGGGAGGGAGGGAGGCTGATGGGCCTGGGATCACCCGTGTGGGCAACCCAGGTAGGGTTCCACTGGGACCTCTGGGAGACAGGGGCCATGCGCCTTAGCTGGGTGCACATCCTCCAACTTGCATCAGCCGTGGCTCAGGGGCTGCCCCCGCCCTGGGCTCCTCATTCCCAGCATTCTGTTGGCCACGTGGGCAGATCTTGACACAGTGGCCATTGAAAGCATGGGCCAGGGCGTGCAGCTACCGGCAGTTGCAGGTGACCCGGGAGTGGCCCGTGGGTGGACAACAGTGGCTACAAAGGTCATCTGGGGTCCCTCCTGGAGCAGGCAGGAAGGACCGCCCCCGCAGGATGTGGTCACCATGTGGGTGGAGAGATTTCCTCCTGTGGGACCTTCACTCTCTGCAGGAGGCTGGCCTCCTTGGCCCTACCACTCGGTGCCCATCAGTGGAGAAGTCCCACGTCGTCACTCCCAGGTGAAGACCACCTAGTGACACAGCTGGGGCAGGGAGCTGAGCTGGCCTGTCACTTGGGCTTCCTGAGTCACTCCATCTGCTTATTCGGAAGAGGACAATCGGGAGCTGCGGTTCCCACTCCCCCGTGCGTCACTAAACTGTATTTCAGTGTCCTACCCTCACTAAGGACTAATGTGCTGCCCTCCAGCTGTGACCCTGGATGTCCCCATACATGCTGGCCCCCAATGAAGCACAGCAGTGCCCCAGGCTGGCCAGAGCTTTGCTCTCCACCAACGCTCCTCCATGGTGCCCCCTCCTGCAGCCGCCCGAGGCCCCACAGCTGCAATGAGGATAGCGAGGTCCCAGATGCCGGGCGATGGGAGACTCCCGTCGCTGCCCAGCAGCCTCTCACCACCGCTGCCCCCGCGCCACCCATCTGCCTCCATCTGCCGCCTGCTCCAGGCACCTGCAGCCAGGCTCCCGGCCACTCTCCACCCACCAGGCCCCTGGCGCCTCCGTGATTGGTGGCCTGCTCAGAATCTGGCACAGATTCTTGGCACTGGGTGTCATAGGAGGGCAGTGCCAGCCTCAGTCATGATGGAGTGTCCCTGGCTGCCCGGGTGCCTAGTTACCCGGCCCATCTCCAGCCAGAACCCACCTGGCTCCCTCTGCTCTCTGCTAAGAGCTGAGACCAGATGGCAAATTATCGGGGCTGATTTACAGCGACAGCTCTGTTGGCCGAGGAGTCAGCATGGAGGCCAGCCGGCCTGGAGGAAGAGGCCCCTGAGGCCAGGGAGGGGCAGGAGAAGGGCAAGGGAGTGGCCCAAGAAGGGAAAGAGGGGCGCAGAGGGAGGGGTGCAGCCCTGGAGGAGAGGGGAGCAGGGAGGGGGAAGGAGCAGAGCCGACTCATAGCCGTGCCAGGCACGCTGTGCCCACGGGGCATCTGCTCCAGAGCCTGGCGGTCTCCAATATGGTAGCCACATGTGGCATTTTATCTTAAAATTAATTATAATTAGCTGTAATTAACAATCCAGTCCCTCAGTCACACTAGCCACATTCTAAGTGCTAAATGGTCACGTGTGATGACTGCATTGGAAGACACAGACAGGGAATGTCTCCGTCATCCCAGAAATCCAGGGACGAGTACAAGGGAAACTTGGAATGATTTCTGACTTAGTGGACTGAGCAGGGGGTGGCAACCAAAACCACACGGAGACTGGGAGGACAAGCAGAGGGACAGGCTTGGCGTGGGGATCAAAACTTCTGCTTGGGGACATACTAAACTCAAGAGGCCATTGAACACTCAGGCAGCTGTGGCAAGTGGGTTCTTATGTTCCTGGAGTCTGGAGTCCCTGGAGAAGTCGGGGCTGGGGACAGAAATTGGGGAAGTGGCACCAAATAGGTGGTTGTTAGAGCCTCGGGATCAAAAGAGGGGTTTGGGCCACAATCCCCCAAAACAATCCCAACACCATAGTCCTGAATGTTGACGTGCAGAAAGAGTAAACTCCCCAGAGTCTTGAAAGATCTTTAGATAAAATCTGCAACCCTGAAATATCAAAATCTCAACAATATAATTCTGGACAAAAATAATTTCAAAATTCTCCAGAAGTCATTTTATTTACATTTTCGAAAGGGGATTTATTTAGAAACATATACAACATGACATTTCATGGGTCACCTTGCACAGTAAAATAGGCTGCAATGTCAGACCGATTGGCAGAATCCACACTCAGGAACACTAACAACAGCAGAGACACGGGTTAGCCAACCGGGCAGTGTGGACAGTCTGATGCAAAATATATTCTTAAAGAAATAGGTCAAAAGCAAAAGGCGTAAAGGTAAAACACTCTGGTTGCTGATTGTGGATGCCCAGGTTTATTACTACAAACATTGGAAATACCACAGTGGACAACCAAGGTCTTTTGACAAAATCAATCAAAACCACAATTGGTCCCCGCACCGTGGTGCATACCTGCAATATCAGCAGCTCAGGAGGCTGAGGCAGCAGAATCACAGGTTCAAAGGCAGCCTCAGCAACAGCGGGTTGTTCAGCAACTCAGTGGGAGCTTGTCTCTAAATTAATTACAAAGAAGGGCTGGGATGTGGCTCAGTGATCAAGTGCCCCTGAGTTCAATCCCTGGTACCCCCAGTAAACCCCACAATTGGTCACCACCACATAAACAGTTGTCCAAACAATAGGGATTTTGAGAAATTTCATTTTTCACAACTATAGATGCACAAAAAGAACATCTCTCCTTTTGGTTGGCAAGTTTCAACGTTTCTGCGTACGTGCTTATGCACAAAGTCACCTTGGTAATAATGCACTTTTGCTGAGTTGGACTCGCAAAAAAATGCATAAAATAAAACTCTGAAGAGTTGTCACACCATTTCCACCTCCACGTTGGAAGTGATGCAAGGTTGACCTCCATGGCGTAGCGAATTGTAAAAACTAATACTGAAGTTTAAAATGTTGGTAGAAAAACAGGAGAAAATAACCTTTAAAAATGAAGAAGAAGATTTGACACATGAAAAGAGCATCGCAGGATGGAGCATGCCCAGATGCGGGCGCTGGGGCCTCTGGTCTCAAGCTCCATCCTGAAGGCTTGCTTTGAGACAGACAGAGCAGGCACCTCCTCAGAGGGCACAGATAGGGGTCATGCCCCCTTTCTACATAGTGGACCTTCCTGCCACCCTGTCCCCTCAGCCACACACTGCCCCCCAGCCTCCCTCCCAGGCATTGCCGGGCGTCCAGGTACTTGTAGAACCTGAACTGCAGCAGCCACCTGCATACAACTGATGGTGCGCCTGCCCCTCCCTGGGTCCCAGCCTCTGCCTCTCCCTGGGTCCCAGCCTCTGCCCCTCTCTGCCTCCCCTTTTCTTTCGGTGGGAATTGTGAGGTTTATGTTTGGCTTTTAGGATTTCAACGTTCAGGATTTTAATCTTTTGGGATTGTGATTTGGGAGATTAGACTTCGGGGATTTTGATCTTTGGGGATTATGGCATTTGAGTTTGGGTCTAAGGGATTAAGGCGGGTATGGCTTACCCTGGTCACCAGGAGGGCTCGAGGGCACACTGGCCAGCTCCCACAGGACAGGGTCGCAGCCTGTCTGAGGCAGGGGTTGATGTGACAGTGTCCAGGGTGTCTGTAGCCCACAGACAGTGAAAGTGCCCAGAGACTGGGTCACATTGGGTATGTCACTATAACCACTAGGAGGAGGGGACAAGGGTCACCTGCTTCCTCCTCCTGGAAGAGCTACTGACCAGGTCACAGGGTCAAGGGCAGGAGAGCCCAGAGTGACCTCTTGCCCTTCAGAACACTTTATAGGAGAACATCTAGAAGAAGGGCAGCCTCCCTTCTCTGTCAAGAGCCACAGAGTGAATATTTCAAATGTTTTGCTCCAGTTTTGCAGGCTGCATGGTCTCTGTCACAATGGTTCGGTTCTGCCACTGTAGCACAGTATGTGACTGGACTGACAAAGCCAGGCAGCCGGCTGGATTTGCCCAGAGCTGCCAAGGAACTGGGGCAGAAGGAACCTCAGGAGGAGAGGCGGGTGCCGGCTTCAGCAGAGAGGATGAGAGGGCCTGGGAGTCCCCCAAACTGGGCACGAGTGATAGAGAAGTCCCAACATCAGCCAGGCACTGGCGGAGCCCTCTGTGGCAGTGTGCACAGTCTGGTGCCAAGCCCTGAGCTGAGCTGTGACTGGAAGGAGGTGGAGGAGCAGGTGGTGTGGGCGTGTGCACCAGAGGCACAGGGTGGAGGAGCCGCCGCTGCCCCTGAAGCCCCCTCCGCCGGTAAACCTTGGGCAACTCTGTGTCGTGTAGGATCCAGGTTCCGGCATAGGGTGGGGGTGCAGCACACCTAGAGGCTTGGTCTGGAGACTTCTCTCCTGGAAGTTCACAAATGCCAGGGGCAGAAGAAGGAGATGGGTCAAGGTCAGGTAATTGAGACTGTCCACCAAGCAGTGGCTCCTGTTAGCAACCCCAGCCCCTGTGGGTCGTGTGACTGGCAGGGGTATTATGGATCCCTGCACTAAAACCAGACAGGGCTCTTTACAGAGACAGAATGACCACCTAGGGAAAGCCAGAGCAGTAGTGGTGTCCAGCTCACAGAGTCACCCCTTCCTCCCTTTGTCAATGTGCCCCTCCCCCATTCCTTCCTTTGCACATGCACAGAGTGTAATTCCAGAAGTTTAGGAGGCTGAGGCAGGAGGATCAGGGGTTCAAAGCCAGCCTCAGCAACTTAGCGACACCCTGTCTCTAAATAAAGTATAAAAAGGGCTGGGGATGCGGCCTAGTGGTAAATGCCCCTGGGTTCAGTCCCCAGTACAACAACAACAACAAAAAAAATGTATTTCATTACCAAAAAAATAAGATAAATAAAAACTAAGATAACATATTTATACCATAACAAAATAGTGATACTTATGATGCAGAAAGATTTTTTTTTTAAATAAATGATTACAAAGGCAACCCTACAGAAAATGGGTGAAGAATAGGAACAGGAAATTTATAGAAATTTCTAGAATGTGTCAGGACGTATACAAAATTCAGCCCAGACCGTTTGAGTGATGGCAGATAACAAAGGGCCAGCTTAGAGTGAGGTGGGCAGGGTCGACGGACCAGGCAGGGACGGCAAAATACCCAGAGATGGGCAAAGTAGGGAGCTGCCACCCACCCTAGGGCTGAAGGGGCGGGGACAAGGAGGGGCCTCTGAGCCCAGCAGAACTGGCACAGGGAGTGGGGCCGCCCTGCAGGAGCTGGAGCCTGAGGACATGGCAGTGCCACAGACATGGGGCTGGACAGGGAGAAAATGCCCTGGTGTCTCTGCTCTTACCCTCCAGTCTCCTGTCCCAGCATTCCAGAAATCTACCCACAAACTCTCATGACACACAAACAGTAGTAGAAGGCTCTTCATGATGGCATTGTTTATAATAGAAGGAACTGGGAAAAATATCCACGTCCATCAATAACAACACAGGTATTGGTGAAGACTGCAGTAGCCCCTACTGTAGACGTGGGTGTGTGCCAGGGTTGATTCTGCACAGCCTGCATGTATTATCTCACTTACACTCTCGATGATTCTTCTAGGCAGGTACTGTTATTAATCTCCTTGTCAGAGGAGTAAACTGAACATGAGTTGGGAATAGTGACATTGTGGCAGAAGCGTATGGTGGAGCACTGGAGCCATTAGAAAAGGAAGCGGGTGCAGATATGTGAGTGTGGAAGAAGCACTGCTAAGGGGACAGTGTCTTTGAAGTGTATGTATAATGTGATCCCTTTTGTATTTTTATTTTGGTTTTTTTATTAATTTATTTTAATTAGATATATGATAGCAGAATGCATTTTGATTCATTGTACACGATTGTACATTTCTCTGGTTGTACGCAATGTAGCATCACACCACAGGCGTAGCCACACATGTGCCTGGGGTAACGATGTCCCTCTCATTTCACCATCTTTCCTGTCCCCAGGCACCCTCCTCTCCCTTCCCTTTGCCCAATCACAGTTCCTCCATTTTTCTCATCTGCTTATCTGAGAGAACATTCTGCCCTTGCTTTTTTGGGATTGGCTTACTTCTCTTAGCATGATATTCTCCAACTCCATCCATTTACCTACAAATGCCATAATTGTATTCTCTTTAAATGCTGCATAATACTCCATTGTGTATGTATACCACATTTGCTTTATCCATTCATCTATTGAAGGGCATTTAGGTTGCTTCCACAGTTTAGCTACTGTGAATTGAGCTGCTATAAACATTGATGTGGCTGCATCACTGTAGTATGCTGATTTTAAGTCCTTTGGGTATAGACCGAGGAGTGGGATAGCTGGGTCAAACGGTGGTTCTATTCCAAGTTTTCCAAGGAATCTCCATACTGCTTTCCAGAGTGACTGCACCAATTTGCAATCTCACCAGCAATGTATGAGTGTGCCTTTTCCCCGACATCCTCGCCAACACTTATTATTGCTTGTATTCTTAATAACTGCCATTCTGACTTGAGTGAGATGAAATCTTAAGAGTAGTTTTGATTTGCATTTCTGTAATTGCTAGAGATGTTGAACATTTTTTCATGTACTTGTTGATTGATTGTATATCTTCTTCTGATAAGTGTATGTTCAGTTCCTTAGCCCATTTTTTATTAGGTTGTTTGTTTGTTTTATTTGTTGGTGTTAAGTATTTTGAGTTCTTTATATATCCTGGAGACTAGTGCTCTATCTGACATGCATGTAGCAAAAATTTGCTCCCAAAATGTAGTCTCTCTCTTTATCTCACTGATTGTTTCTTTTGCTGACAAGAAGCTTTTCAATTTGAATCCATCCCATTTATTAATTCTTGATTTCTAATTTTAAATTAATTTTTTATTTCTTGAGATTTAGGAGTGTCTTAATAAGGAAGTTGGGGACCTAATCTGATGTGTTGAGGATTTGAGCCTGCATTTCCTCTGTTAGGCACAAAGTCTCTGGACTAATTCCTAGGTCCTTTATCCACTCTGAGTTGAATTTTGTGCATGATAAGGGTTTATTTTCATTTTGCTGCATATGGATTTCCAGTTCTCCCAGCACCATTTGTTGAAGAG